>NC_037357.1:28499919-29746854 GCF_002263795.3 Bos taurus
GTGAAGAATGGACAGCCACTCAGGGAGGGATAAGGATGAAAATCCGCTCTTTGTTATGTCCACGGGCTGGAAATATCCTGATTGCAGTCATGGGCGTGATGGGGAGAGAGGTTGTAGCTGCTTCTTAGAGAGAACAGGGGCTTGGGTACATCCTCCACGGAGAGCCCTCCTGGGTAGAGTTCCCTATACAACAGGATCTGCTCCATTCTGTTTTTTGGCACCAGTGCATGTTACGGTCGAAAATTCTCAAGAGCATACACCGTGCTGGCCTTTGTATGCAGCATAATGGTGGAGATCGAAGTGTGTTTGTTTCTGCTGAATCTGCAGCGTGATTTCCTTAGTCTCTGATTTCTAGTGGTGGAGCTCATGTGTCCCTTTGTGCTTGCCATGATGTCATGAGTTTCTGGAGAGCCACATGGATCCATACATTATGAGAAACCTTTGAATACTGAAATATTCCTGATAGCATGAGTAGCTATGATTCAGAAAATGGAAATACACAACATATTAGGAAAAAAAAAAAAAAAGAGAGAAAGAGAGCAAAACCAAAAGGAGTCAATTTTTACCCATGGTAGCTTATCGTTGTGCAGATATGCACAGAACACAGAAAAGACCCTGAGAGAGGTGCAAACCATGTTGCTGGGTAATGGATCAACTTTCTAGTTCCACGACTCAATGTTGGGTGTCATCCTGAGTTAAAGAAGTGTGAACACAACCTTCCTGGGTAGAAGAATACTTAACTGTATCACCATTCCTCGAGGCTTTGGATGTTGAATGTGTGTGCAGTTCCAGGTGATATTATTCCAAAGTATTGGTTAGTCCTGAAAGCCACGTTGTTAAAAATCTCTAGATTTTGATCCCAGTTGTTCAGATATGAAAATGTGAACTCATATAATGTAGACGATGGGAAGTAAATGCTACTAGAATCAAATTCACCTTGCTTGCTGATCATTTAACCTATGTCCCATATTTCTCCCGATATCTGTAGACCAGCTGAAGCGATTCTCAAGGAGAAGAGGTGCATGTTGGATGTCAGTCTGTCCATGATTTCAAGAGAAATTGGTAAATCTTTGCTGCAGCATCGGGATCTGATAAGCAAAGGTATGTGTGATTGTGAATATGAAAGGGCAGTCTTCACCTGGAATCTCTGCTGTGTGCAGTGCCCTGCCCATCCAGGTGCAGTTCACGTACAATTGGTGTACTGTGCCTTGAATGGGTATTGTAAGGCTCACAAGAACATCATTTGTGGTGGATCTGGACCAGAGATGTGGATGGATTGGTAGGTTTCACTCTGCTGTTTGCCT
The DNA here is from genome assembly GCF_002263795.3 of Bos taurus. Classification (NCBI taxonomy): domain Eukaryota; kingdom Metazoa; phylum Chordata; class Mammalia; order Artiodactyla; family Bovidae; genus Bos; species Bos taurus. The sequence continues at coordinate 28,501,224 of NC_037357.1, forward strand.
TTATACCATAATAACCTGGGGAGTCATCTTTGGCTGATGCATCCTCAGGATTATTTCAACTGTCCTATCCCACTATGTGAACACAAATATTTTTTAAAAGTCAAGATGTTACCCAAGAAGAGAAGTGAGTTATACTAGAGGTCTTCTCTCTGTGTCTCCGGATTCATACATATCAAGAAGGCATAGAGTCCTGGATGATGGATACCTATTGAAGGAGGGATTCAGGTTACAATATGTAGGTGAATGCTCTCTAGGTTTCTGGATCTATGTTGTGAGTAGCCTATAGAATGCAGTGGGCGGATTGATCATAACTACCTGTATGATTTCCTGGAGTCATGGGTTAATCCATTTTGAGATCACTGCTGTTTGCAATGCCCTGCCTAGAGAAGAACAGATCATTTATACGTTGAATAGACATTCCCTGTCTTTGTAGAATGAGCCTCACTGTGAAAATGATTTTGCCTGACCTTGGAGCAGTTATAGTTTTGGAGGTGCATGGCTCTGTGGGCTGCTTCCCATGATATCTTGTGGGTCCAGGGAGCCAGCCGGTTTGTTGCCCTTTGACGGTGCTTCCAGTGCTTGAGTATTCCTAATAGTTTCAGCACCTACAGGTTAGATAATGAAATCGCACTTCCTAGTAGAAAAGGAACTAAACAGAGCGAGCTTTTATCCAAGCTATCTCATTCTGGTACACATACACTTAGGTCAGGTAATGAGTTCCTATGAGAGGGGTGATCCACTCCTGATACTCGTGGTCAATTTTTCTAGGTACATGGATAAATTTTGGGGATAGTCACCACTTAAAGAACCTGTAATCAGAGGCTTCCTGAGTAGAGTAATGTGCAATGATATCACCATGACTGGTAGGCCACGGACAGTGGATGGGTTTGGAACTCCAGGTGAAATTAGTCCAAGACATCAGGAGGGCCAGGAAGCCACCTAGGTGACAAACATACCTCGATTATGTTCTCAGTATTCCACATCTGAAAATGTGACTATGTGTAATGTAGAGAACGGAAAAATTAATGCTACTAGAATCATATTCACCTTGATTGTTGTGCATTTACCTGTGTTCACAGATATGTCTAGATAATGTGTAGACCAGCTGAACATATCCTCAAGGAGAGGACTTGCAGGTTGGATGACAGAGGATCAATGTTTTGATGGTGGTTGTATATATGTTTGTTGTAGCATCAGAATATGCATGATGTGAAGCAGTATGTGTGAATGTTAGGGTGAAAGGGCAAGTTGTCCTCCTGCAAGTCCTCCTGCATGCACTGCACTGCCCAATAGATTTTGTGCACTTAGATGCTGTGTGAATGGGACTATCTAGGTAGAGTAAGGCTCACAAAACATCTTTTGTGGTGGCCTCTAGATGAGTGTAGTGGGTGGAGTCGCAGGAGTCCTTGAGATGTCTGCTTTGATGTCATAATGACCTTTGATTCATCTGTGCCTCTACCATCCTCATGACGATTTCATTAGTCCTCTCCTCAAAATGTGACCACAGGCACCGTACAGAGGGAAAGAGGTACATATTTGGAGAAGAGAGAAAGTAAAGATGCTGCTTTTCACACTCTTCACTCCCATATATCTCAAATTGGCATAGGGTTGTGAAGAGTGGACAGCCACTCAGAGAGGGATGAGGATGAAAATCAGCTCGTTGTTATCTCCAAGGGCTGGAAATATCCTGAATGCATTCATGGGCATGATGGTGAGACAGGTCGTAGCTGCTTCTCAGAGAGAGCAGGGGCTTGGCTAGTCCTCCATGGAGAGCTCTTCTGGATAGAGTTCCCAATAAAACAGGAGCTGCTCCATTCTGTTTCATGGCACCAGTGCATGTTTCAGTATAAAATGCTCAGTAGGACACTCAGTGCTGACCTTTGTATGGAGCATAATCGTGGCGATCCAAGTGTGTTTGTTTCTGCAGTGAAAAATCCATGAAGACATTGGCGTTCCCATGGTCTCAGGAATATTCAGTGTGATTTCATTAGTCTCTGATTTCTAGTGGTGGAGCTGATGTGTCCCTTGTGTGCTTGCCATGATGTCATGAGGTTCTGGGGAGCCACATGGATCCCTACATTTTGAGAAGCCTTTGAATACTGAAATATTCCCAATAGCATGAGTAGCTATGATTTAGAAAATGGAAACACACAACATACTAGGAAAAAAAATCGAGAGAGCAAAATCAAAAGGAGTAAATTTTTACCCATGGTACCTGTACCTGATCCTTGTGCAGATACCCATAGAGCACAGAAAGAGACCCAGAGAGAGGTGGAAACCATGTTTCTGGGCCATGGGTCATCTTTCTAGTTCCACAACTCAATGTTGGATGTTTCCTTACTTAAAGAAGTGTGAACACAGCCTTCCTGGGTAGAAGAATACTTAAGTGCATCACCATTCTTGGAGGCCTTGGAAGTTGAAAGGGTGCGCGGTTCCAGCTGGTATTATTCCAAGGTATCGATAGTCCCTGGAAGCCACAGACCTGTCACACATCCCTAGATTTTGATCCCAATTGTTCAGATCTGAAAATGTGAACATGTATAATGTAGAGGATGAAAGTTTAATCCTCTAGAATCACATTCACCTTGCTTCCTGATCATTTAACCTATATTGACATATTCTGCAGGTACCTGTAGACCAGCTGAAGTGATTCTCAAGGAGATAAGGTGCATGTTGGATGAAAGTCTGTCCATGATTTCAAGAAAAATCGGTTAATCTTTATTGCAGCATCAGGATATGATTTGCAAAGTTATGTGTGGGTGTCAATGTGAAAGGGCAATCTTCCACCTGGAAGCTATGCTGTGTGCAGTGCCCTGCCCATCCAGGTGCAGTTCACGTACAATTGGTGTACTGTGCCTTGAATGGGTAGTGAGTGTAAGGCTCACAAGAATCTCATTTGTGGTGGATCTGTACCAGTGATTTAGATGGATTGGTAGGTTTCACTCTGATGTGTGCCTTTATACCGTAATAACTTGGGTAATCATCTGTGTCTGACGCATCCTCAGGATTATTTCAATTGTTCTATATGCACTATGTGAACTCAAAGATTTTGCAAAATCAAGATGATTCCTAAGAGGAGAGGTGAGAAATACTAGGAGTCTTCTCTCTCTCTCTCTTGGGTTTCATACATATCAAGAAGGCATAGATACATGGGTGATGGATACCTATTGAGGGAGGGATTCAGGTTACAATAGGTAGGTGAATATTCTCTAGGTATCTGGATCTATATTGTGAGCAGCCTATAGAATGCAGCTGGCAGGTCGATGATAATTGCCTATATAACTGCCTAGAGTCTTCATTAATCTGTATTTGAAATCTCTTCTGTTTGCCATGCCCTGTCTAGAGAATAACAGATCATGTATACTTGACTACATATTCCCTGACTTTGTAGAATGAGCCTCACTGGGAATATGATTTTTGCTTGACCTTGGAGCAGTTCTAGTTTTGGATCTGCATGGGTCTGTGGGCTGCTTTCCTTGATATCTTGTGGATCCAGGGAGCCAGCGGTTTTGTAGGCATTCTGAGGGTGCTTCCAGTGCTTGAGTATTCCTACTAGCTTCAGCACCTACAGGTTAGATAATGGAATCGCACTTCCTAGTAGAAAAGGAACTAAACAGAGTGAGCCTTTGTTCAAGCTCTCTCATCCTGATACAGATACACATAGGTCAGGTGATGAGACCCTGTGAGAGGGTGATCCACGTTTGATGGTCATGGTTAACTATTTATAGATGCATAGATAAATGCTGGGTGTAGTCAACACTTACAGAACCTGAAATCAGAGGCTTCCTGACTAGAGTAATGTGCAACAATATAAACAGGACTGGTAGGCTATGGACAATGGATGGGTGTGGGCTCCAGGTGATATTAGTCCAAAATATCAAGGAGGGCCAAGAAGACACCTGGGTGACAAACATACCTCAATAATGATCTCAGTAGTCCACATCAGAAAATGTGACTGTATGTAATGTAGAGAATGGAAAAATTAATGCTACTAGAATCACATTCACCTTGATTGTTGTGTATTTACCAGTGTTCACATATATCTCTAGATATGTGTAGACCAGCTGAACATATCCTCAAGGAGAGGAGATGCAGGTTGGATGACAGAGCATCAATGTTTTGATGGTGGTTGAATATAGGTTGGTTTTAGCATCAGAATATGCATTATGAGCAGGAGTATGTGTGGATGTTAGGGTGAAAGGGCAAGTTCTCCTCCTGCAAGTTCTCCTGGGTGCAGTGCCCTGCCCAGATAGGTTGAGTTCACCTAGGTGCTGTGTGAACCGGACTGTCTAGGTAGAGTAACGCTCACAAAACATCTCTGTGGTGGCTTCTGGACCATTGGCGTGCCCAGAGTTGCAGGAGTCCTTGAGCTGCTTCCCTTGATGTCATAATTACTCTTGAGGCATCTGTGCCTCTACCATCCTCGGGACGATGTCATTCGTCCTCTCCTCACAGTGTGACCACAGAAACATACAGAGGGAAAGAAGTACATATTTGAGGAAGAGGGAAATTAAAGATGCATCTTTTCTCACTCTTCACTCCCATACATCTCGAACAGGCATGGGTTGTGAAGAGTGGACAGGCCCTCAGGGAGGGATGAGGATGAAAATCAGCTCGTTGTTATGTCCAGGGGCTGGAAATATCCTGATTTCAGTTATGGGCCTGATGGGGAGAGAGGTCGTAGCTGCTTTTCAGAGAGAGCAGGGGCTTGGTTATATCCTCCACAGAGAGCCCTTCTGGGTAGAGTTCCCTAGGAAACAGCAGCTGCTCCATTCTGTTTCATGGCACCAGTGCATGTTTTGTTTGAAAATGCTCAAGAGCACACACCATGCTGGCCTTAGTATGCAGCATAATGGTCGAGATCCAAGCGTGTTTGTTTCTGCTATGGAAAAGCCATGAAGACACTGGTGTTCCCCTAGTCTCAGGAATCTTCTGTGTGATTTCATTAGTCTCTGATTTCTAGTGGTGGAGGTGCTGTGTCCCTTGTGTGCATGCCATGATGTCATGAGGTTCTGGGAGCTACATGGATCCCTAAATTTTGAGAAGCCTTTAATACTGAAATATTCCCGATAGCATGAGTAGCTATGATTCAGAAAATGGAAACACACAACATATTAGGAAAAAAAAAAAGGAAAGGAAGCAATACCAAAAGGAGTCAGTTTTTACCCATGGTACCTGATCGTTGTGCAGATATGCACAGAACACGGAAAGAGACCCTGAGAGAGGTGCAAACCATGTTGCTGGGCCATGGGTCAACTTTCTAGTTCCACGACTCAATGTTGGGTGTTGTCCTCACTTAAAGAAGTGTGAACACAGCCTTCCTGGGTAGAAGAGTATTTAAGTGCTTCACCATTCCTCAAGGCTTTGGAAGTTGAATGGGTGCGTGGTTCCAGGTGATACTATTCCAAAGTATCGGATAGTCCCTGGAAGCCACAGACCTGTCACACATCCTAGATTTTGATCCCAGTTTTTCAGATCTGAAAATGTGAACATGTATAATGTAGAGGATGAAAAGGTTAATGCTTCTAGAATCACATTCACCTTGCTTGCTGATCATTTAACCTATGTTCACATATTCTGCAGATACCTGTAGACCAGCTGAAGTGATTCTCAAGGAGAACAGGTGCATGTTGGATGTCAGTCTGTCCATGATTTCAAGAGAAATGGGTAAATCTTTGTTGCAGCATCGGGATCTGATGAGCACAAAGGTATGTGTGATTGTGAATATGAAAGGCAGTCTTCCACCTGGAATCTCTGCTGTGTGCAGTGCCCTGCCCATCCAGGTGCAGTTCACGTACAATTGGTGTACTGTGCCTTGAATGGGTATTGTAAGGCTCACAAGAACATCATTTGTGGTGGATCTGGACCAGAGATGTGGATGGATTGGTAGGTTTCACTCTGCTGTCTGCCTTTATACCATAATAACCTGGGGAGTCATCTTTGGCTGATGCATCCTTAAGATTATTTCAGTTGTCCTATCTGCATAATTTTACCAAATATTTTTAAAAGTCAAGATGTTACCCAAGAAGAGAAGTGAGTTATACTAGAGGTCTTCTCTCTGTGTCTCCGGATTCATACATATCAAAAAGCATAGAGTCGTGGATGATGGATACCTATTGAAGGAGGGATTCAGGTTACAACATGTAGGTGAATCTCTCTAGGTTTCTGGATCTATATTGTGAGCAGCCTATAGAATGCAGTGGGCGGATTGATCATAATTGCATGTATGAATGCCTGGAGTCTTGGGTTAATCCATATTTGAGACGTGTGCTGTTTGCAGGGCCTTGCCTAGAGAAGAACAGATCATGTATACCTCAACTGCACATTCCCTGCCTTTGTAGAATGAGCCTCACTGGAAACATGATTTTGGCGCGACCTTGGTGCAGTTCTAGTTTTGGAGCTGCATGGCTCTGTAGGCTGCTTCCCATGATATCTTGTGGGTCCGGGGAGCCAGTCGGTTTGTTGGCCTTTTGACAGTGCTTCCAGTGCTTGAGTATTCCTAATAGCATCAGCACCTACAGGTTAGATAATGGAATCGCACTTCCTAGTAGAAAAGGAACTAAACAGAGGGAGCTTTTCCAAACTATCTCATCCTGGTACAGATACACATAGGTCAGGTGATGAGATCCTGTGAGAGGGGTGATCCACGTTTGATAGCCGTGGTCAACTTTTCTAGAATGGAATCGCACTTCCTATTACTAAAGGAACTAAACAGTGAGCTTTTATACAAGCTATCTTATTATGGTACAGATACACATAGTTCAGGTGATGAGATCCTGTGAGAGGGGTGATCCAGGTTTGATAGTCATGGTCGACTTTTTCTAGGGGCATGGATAAATTTTGGGGATAGTCACCACTTAAAGAACCTGTAATCAGAGGCTTCCTGAGTAGAGTAATGTGCAATGATATCACCATGACTGGTAGGCCACGGACAGTGGATGGGTGTGGGGCTCCAGGTGAAATTAGTCCAAGACATCAGGAGGGCCAGGAAGCCACCTAGGTGACAAACATACCTCGATTATGTTCTCAGTATTCCACATCTGAAAATGTGACTATGTGTAATGTAGAGAACGGAAAAATTAATGCTACTAGAATCATATTCACCTTGATTGTTGTGCATTTACCTGTGTTCACAGATATGTCTAGATAATGTGTAGACCAGCTGAACATATCCTCCAGGAGAGGACTTGCAGGTTGGGTGACAGAGGATCAATGTTTTGATGGTGGTTGTATATATGTTTGTTGTAGCATCAGAATATGCATGATGTGAAGCAGTATGTGTGAATGTTAGGGTGAAAGGGCAAGTTGTCCTCCTGCAAGTCCTCCTGCATGCACTGCCCTGCCCAGATAGGTTGAGTGCACTTAGGTCTGTGTGAACAGGACTGTCTCGGTAGAGTAATGCTCACAAAACATTTTTGTGGTGGCCTCTGGATGAGTGGCATGAGCAGAGTCACAGGATTCCATGAGCTGCCTGCCTTGTTGTCATAATGACCCTTGAGTCATCTCTGCCTCTACCATCCTTGGGACCATTTCATTCATCTTCTCCTCACAATGTGACCACAGACACCATACAGAGGGAAAGAAGTACACATTTGCAGAAGAGAGAAAATAAAGATGCTGCTTTTCACAGTCTTCACTCCCATATATCTCAAACAGCATCAGGTTGTGAAGAGTGGACAGGCACTCAGGGAGTGATGATGATGAAAATCAGCTCGTTGTTATCTCCAGGGTATGGAAATATCCTGAATGCAGTCATGTGCGTGATGGCGAGACAGGTTGTAGCTGCTTCTCAGAGAGAGCAGGCACTTGGGTAGATCCTCCATGGAGATCCCTTCTGGGTAGAGTTCCCAGTAAAACAGGAGCTGTTCCATTCTTCTTCATGGCACCAGTGCATGTTTCGGTCAAAAATGCTCCACAGGACACTCTTTGCTGGCCTTTGTATGCAGCATAATGGTGGAGTTCCCAGTGTGTTTGTTCCTGCTATGGAAAAGCCATGAAGACACTGGCATTCCCCGATCTCAGGAATCTTCAGTGTGATTTCATTAGTCTCTGATTTCTAGTGGTGGAGCTGATATGTCCCTTGTGTGCTTGCCATGATGTCATGAGGTTCTGGGGAGTCACATGGATCCCTAAATTTTGAGAAGCCTTTGAAGACTGAAATATTCCCAATAGCATGAGTAGCTATGATTCAGAAAATAGAAACACACAACATATTAGGAAAAAAAAAGAGATAAAGAGAGAAAAGAAAACTAAAAGGAGTCAATTTTTACCCATGGTACATGATCCTTATGCAGATACGCATAGAACACGGAAAGACCCTGAGAGAGGTGCAAACCATGTTGCTGGGCCATGGGTCAACTTTCTAGTTAGACGACTCAAAGTTGGGCATTGTCCTCACTTAAAGAAGTGTGAACACAGCCTTCCTGGGCAGAAGTATACTTAAGTGCATCACCATTCCTCGAGGCCTTAGAAGTTGTATAGGTGCGTGGTTCCAGGTGATACTATTCCAAAGTATCGGATAGTCCCTGGAAGCCATAGACCTGTCACACATCCCTAGATTTTGATCCCAGTTGTTCAGATCTGAAAATGTGAACATGTATAATGTAGAGGATGAAAAGGTTAAATTCTACTAGAATCACATTCACCTTACTGGGTGATCATTTAACCTATGTTGACATATTTCTGCAGATACCTGTAGACCAGCTGAAGCGACTCTCAAGGAGAAAACTTGTATGTTGGATGAAAGTCTGTACATGATTTCAAGAAAAATCTGTAAATCTTTGTTGCAGCATCAGGATATGATTAGCAAAGGTATGTGTGGGTGTGAATTTGAAAGGGCAATCTTCCACCTGAAAGCTCTGCTGTGTGCAGTGCCCTGCTCATCCAGGTGCAGTTCCTGTACAATTGGTGTACTGTGCTTTGAATGGGTAGTGTAAGGCTCACAAGAACCTCATTTGTGGTGGATCTGGACCAGTGAGGTAGATGGATTGGTAGGTTTCACTCTGCTGTGTGCCTTTTATACCATAATAACCAGGGGAATCATCTGTGGCTGATGCATCCTCAGGATTATTTTAATTGTCTTATCTGTACTATGTGAACTCAAGATTTTTCAAAAGTCAAGATGATTCCTAAGAGGAGAAGTGAGACATACTACAAGTCTTCTCTCTCTCTCTCAGGTTCCATACATATGAAGAAGGCATAGAGACATGCATGATGGATACCTATTGAATGAGGGATTCAGGGTACAATAGGTAGGTGAATATTCTCTAAGTGTTGGATCTATATTGTGAGCAGCCTATAGAATGCAGCTGGCGGGTTGATCATAATTGCCTCTACGACTTCCTGGAGTCTTCGTTAATACGTATTTGAAATCTGTTCTGTTTGCAATGCCCTGCCTAGAGAATAACGGTTAATGTATACTTGAATACACATTCCCTGTCTTTGTATAATGAGCCTCACAGAGAACATGATTTTGCTTGACCTTGGAGCAGTTCTAGTTTTGAATCTGCATGGGTACGTGAGCTTGCTTTCCATGATATCTTGTGGATCCAGGGAGCCAGCCGTTTTGTAGGCATTTTGAGGGTGCTTCCAGTGCTTGAGTATTCCTAATAGTTTCAGCACCTACAGGTTAGATAATGGAATTGCACTTCCTAGTAGAAAAAGAACTAAACAGAGTGAGCTTTTGTTCAAGCTCTCTCATCCTGATACAGATACACATAGGTCAGGTGATGAGATCCTGTGAGAGGGTGATCCACATTTGATAGTCATGGTCAACTTTTTCTAGATGCATAGATAAATGCTGGGTGTAGTCACCACTTAAAGAACCTGTAAACAGAGGCTTCCTGAGTAGAGTAATGTGTAACAATATCAACAGGACTGGTAGGCTATGGACAATGGATGGGTGTGGGGCTCCAGGTGATATTAGTCCAAAATATCAGTGGGGCCAGGAATACACCTGGGTGACAAACGTACCTCAATTATGATCTCAGTAGTCCACATCAGAAAATGTGACTATGTGTAATGTAGAGAATGGAAAAATTAATGCTACTCAGAATCACATTCATCTTGATTGTTGTGTATTTATCTGTGTTCACATATATCTCTAGATATGTGTAGACGAGCTGAACATATCTCAAGGAGAGGAGATGCAGGTTGGGATGACAGAGGATCAATGTTTTGATCATGGCTGAATATATGTTGGTTGTAGCATAGAATATGGATGATGAGCAGCAGTATTGTGGTGTTAGGGTGAAAGGGCAAGTTCCCCTTTGCAAGTCTCCCTGGTTGCAGTGCCCGCCCAGATAGGTTGAGTTCACCTAGGTCCTGTGTGAACTGGCCTGTCTAGGTAGAGTAACGCTCACAAAACATCTTTGTGGTGGCTTCTGGACCATTGGCATGCCCAGAGTCGCAGGACTCCTTGAGCTGCCTCCTTGATGTCATAATTACCCTTGAGGTATCTGTGCCTCTACATCCTTGGGGACGATTTCATTCGTCCCCCCCTCACAATGTGTCCACAGACACCATACAGAGGGAAAGAAGTACATATTTGGAGAAAGAGAAAGTAAACATGCGTCTTTTCTCACTCATCACTTCCATATATCTCAAACAAGCATGGTTGTGAAGAGGGACAGCCACTCAGAGAGGGATGAGGATGAAAATCAGCTTGGTGTTAGTCCAGGGGTTGGAAATTATTCTGAGTGCAGTCATGGGCGTGATTGGGAGAGAGATCATAGCTTGCTTCTCAGAGAGAGCAGGGGCTTGGGTAGATCCTCCTCGGAGAGGCCTTCTGGTAGAGTTACCTATAAAACAGGAGCTGCTCCATTCTGTTTCATGTTACCATGCAATGTTTCGGTCAAAAATGCTCAAGAGGACCCACCGTGCTGACCTTTGTATGCAGCATAATGGTGGAGATCCAGGTGTGTTTGTTTCTGCTATTGAAAAGCCATGAAGACACTGCATTCCCCTGGTCTCAGGAATCTTCAGTGTGATTTCATTAGTCTCTTGCTCACAGTGTAAATGCCTACTTTTAGAGAAAATAAAGAATTTTTGCAGTAATGTAAATGAGAAGTCTACCTGTCTTCTCCTCCGGTGCTGCTCTTCATCACTCCAGTAAGACATAGAACAGAAAGAGCAGAAACTCCATTGACTGATGGAGGTGTTTGTGTGCAGTGAATGAATATGTCTCAGTTTAGGAGAATTCTTGACATCAATTCAAATAGGATGTGGTAGGAAGAGAGGTGAACATGACAATTTGGAAGTGCCTGAAGTTGAGAGTTGGTGCTCCTACCGGAATCCACCTGTGTGCAGTGTCTTGTTTGGACAGGTTCTGAACACATAAAGTTGGTGTGAAATAGTGTCTGCATAGAGTAAGGCTCGCAAGAAACATCAATGTTGGTTGAGCTTAGGAGATTTCTAGTGGTCGAGCTGATGTGTCCCTTGTGTGCTTCCCCATGATGTCATGAGGTTCTGGAGAGTCACATGGATCCTACATTTTGAGAAGCCTTTGAATACTGAAATATTCCCAATAGCATGAGTAGCTATAATTTAGAAAATGTAGACACACAACATATTAGGGAAAAAAATAAGAGAGAAAAACTAAAGGGAGTCCAGTTTTTTACCCATGGTACTGATCCTTGTGCAGATATGCATAGAACATGGAAAGAGACCCTGAGAGAGGTACAAACCATGTTGCCTGGGCCATGGGTCAAATTTCTAGTTCCACGACTCAATGTTGGGTGTCGTCCTTACTTAAAGAGGTGTGAACACAGCCTTCCTGGTTAGAAGAATACTTAAGTGCATCACCATTCCTGTTGGCCGTGGAAGTTGAAATGCGTGTGCGCCTCCAGGTGATATTATTCCAAGATATCATGTTAGTCCCTGGAAGCCACGGACCTGTCAAACATCCTAGATTTTGATCCCAGTTGTTCAGATCTGAAAATGTGAACACGATAATGTAGAGGATGGAAAGGTTAAATTCTACTAAGAATCACATTCACCTTGCTTGCTGATCATTTGAACTACGTTCACTATATTTCTCCAGATACCTGTAGGGCTAGCTGAAGCTATTCTCAAGGAGGGAGAGGTTCAGGTTGCCTGACAGTCTGTCCATGATTTCAAGAAAAATCGGTAATCTTTGTTGCTGCATCAGGATATGATTAGCAAGGTATGTGTGGGTGTGAATGTGAAAGGCAATCTTCCCACCCGAATGCTCTGCTTTGTGCAGTGCCCTGCCCATCCAGGTGCAGTTCACGTACAGTTGGCGTACTGTGCCTTGAAATGGGTAGTGTAAGGCTCACAAGAACCTCATTTGTGGTGGATCTGGGCCAGTCATGTAGATGGATTGTAGGTTTCACTCTGCTGTGTGCCTTTGTACCATAATAACCTGGAGAGTCATCTGTGCCTGAGGCATCCTCAGGATTATTTCAGTTGTCTTATCTGCACCATGTGAGCTCAAAGATTTTTCAAAAGTCAAGATGATTCCTAAGAGGAAAAGTGAGAAATACTAGAAGTCTTCTCTCTCTCTCTCTCGGGTTTCATACATATCAAGAAGGCATAGATAGAAACATGGATGATGGATACCTATTGAAGGAGGGATTCAGGGTTACAATAGGTAGGTGAATATTCTCTAGGTGTCTGGATCTATATTGTGAGCAGCCTATAGAATGCAGCGGGCAGGTCGATCATAATTGCCTGTATGACTGCCTGGAGTCATCATTAATACATATTTGAAATCTGTTCTGTTTGCAATGTCCTGCCTAGAGAATAACAGATCATGTATACTTGGCTACACATTCCCTGGCTTTGTAGAATGAGCCCCACAGAGAACATGATTTTGCTTGACCTTGGAGCAGTTCTAGTTTTGGATCCGCATGGGGTCTGTGGGCTGCTTTCCCATGATACCTTTGTGGATCCAGGGAGCCAGCCATTTTGTAGGCATTTTGAGGGTGCTTCCCTGGTAGCTCAAGGTTAAAGCATCCGCCTGCAATGCAGGAGACCTGGTTTCGATCCCTGGGTTGGGAAGATACCCTGGAGAAGGAAATGGCAACCCACTCCAGTATTCTTTCCTGGAAAATCCCATGGACAGAGGAGCCCTGATGGGCTATAGTCCATAGGGTAGCAAAGAGTCGGACACGACTGAGCAACTTCATTTCACTTCACTTTCCAGTGCTTGAGTATTCCTAATAGCATCAGCACCTACAGGTTAGATAATGGAATCACACTTTCTAGTAGAAAAGGAACTAAACAGAGTGAGCCTTTGTTCAAGCTCTCTCATCCTGATACAGATACACATAGGTCAGGTGATGAGACACTGTGAGAGGGTGATCCACGTTTGATAGTCATGGTCAATTTTATAGATGCATAGATAAATGCTTGGTGTAGTCACCAATTAAAGTACCTATAAACAGAGGCTTCCTGAGTAGAGTAATGTGCAACAATATCAACAGGACTGGTAGGCTATGGACAGTGGATGGGTGTGGGGCTCCAGGTGATATTAGTCCAAAATATCGGGGGGGGGGCGGCAGGAAGACACCTGGGTGACAAACGTACCTCGATTATGATCTCAGTAGTCCACATCAGAAAATGTGACTATATGTAATGTAGAGAATGGAAAAAATTAATGCTACTAGAATCAACATTCACCTTGATTGTTGTGCATATACCTGTGTTCACATATATCTTTAGATATGTGTAGACCCAGCTGAACATATCCTCCAAGGAGAGGAGATGCAGGTTGGATGACAGAGCATCAATGTTTTGATGGTGGTTGAATATATGTTGTTGTAGCATAAGAATATGCATAATGAGCAGCAGTATGTGTGGATGTTAGGGTGAAAGGGCAAGTTCTCCTCCTGCAAGACCTCCTGGTTGCAGTGCCCTGCCCAGATAGGTTGAGTTCACCTAGGTCCTGTGTGAACTGGCCTGTCTAGGTAGAGTAACGCTCACAAAACATCTCTTTGGTGGCTTCTGGACCATTGGCATGCCCAGAATCACAGGAGTCATTGAGCTGCCTCCTTGATGTCATAATTACCCTTGAGGCATCTGTGCCTCTACCATCCTCGGGAGGATTTCATTGGTCATCTCCTCACAATGTGACCGCAGACAGCATACAGAGGGAAAGAAGTACATATTTGGAGAAGAGAGAAATTAAAGATACGTCTTTTCTCACTCATCACTTCCATATATCTCAAACGAGCATAGGGTTGTGAAGAGTGGACAGTCACTCAGGGAGGGATGAGAATGAAAATCAGCTCGTTGTTATGTCCAGAAGCTGGAAATATCCTGATTGCAGTCATGGGCGTGATGGGGACAGAGGTTGTAGCTGCTCCTCAGAGAGAGTAGGGGCTTGGGTAGATCCTCCACAGAAAGCCCTTCTGGGTAGAGTTCCTTGTAAAACAGGAGCTGCTCCATTCTGTTTCATGGCACCAGTGCATGTTTCTGTCGAAAATGCTCAAGAGGACACACTGTGCTGACAACTGTATGCAGCATAATGGTGGAGATCCAGGTGTGTTTGTTTCTGCTATGGAAAAGCCATGAAGACACTGGCGTTCCCCCCGTCTCAGGAATCTTCAGTGTGATTTCATTAGTCTCTGATTTCTAGTGGTGGAGGTGCTGTGTCCCTTGTGTGCATGCCATGATGTCATGATGTCTGGGGAGCCACATGGATCCTTACATTTTGAGAAGCTGTTGAATACTGAAATATTCCCAATAGCATGAGTAGCTATGATTTAGAAAAAAAGAGAGAGAGAGAAAAACTAAAGGGAATCAGTTTTTACCCATGGTACCTCATCCTTAACAGATAAGCATAGAACTCGGAAAGAGACCCTGAGATAGGTGCAAACCATGTTGCTGGTCCATGGGTCAACTTTTTATTTCCTCGACTCAACATTGGGTGTTGTCCTCACTTAAAGAAGTGTGAACACAGCCTTCCTGGGTAGAATAATACTTAAGTGCATCACCATTCCTGGTGGCCTTGGAAGTTGAATGGGTGTGTGGCTCCAGGTGATATTATTCCAAGGTATTGTGTAGTCCCTGGAAGCCACAGATCTGTCACACATCCCTAGATTTTGATCCCAGTTTTTCAGATCTGAAAATGTGATCCTGTATAATGTAGAGGATGGAAAGGTAAATGCTACTAGAATCACATTCACCTTGTTTGCTGATCATTTAACCTATGTTCACATGTTTCTCCAGATACCTGTAGACCAGCTGAAATAATTCTCAAGGAGAAGAGATGCATGTTGGATGACAGTCTGTCCATGATTTCAAGAGAAATCGGTAAATCTTTGTTGCAGCATCAGTATATGATGAGCAAAGTTATGTGGGGTTGTGAATGTGAAAGGGCAATCTTCTACCCAGAAGCTCTGCTGTGTGCAGTGGCCTGCCCATCCAGGTGCCGTTCGCGTACAATTGGTTTACTGTTCCTTGAATGGGTAGTGTAAGGCTCACAAGAACTTCGTTTTTGATGGATCTGGACCAGTGATGTGGATGGATTGGTAGGTTTCACTGAGCTGCCTTCCTTTATATCGTGATGAGCTGGGGAGTCATCTGTGGCTGAGGCATCCTCAGGATTATGTCATTGGTCCTTTCTGCATGATGTGAACACAAAGATTTTTAGAAGACAAGATGATTCCTAAGAAGAGAAGGCAGAAATACTAGAGGTCTTCTCTCTCTGTCTTGGGTTTCATACATATCCAGAAGGCATAGAGACGTGGATGATGGATACCTATTGAAGGAGGGATTCAGGTTACAATAGGTAGGTGAATAGACTCTAGGGGTCTGGATCTATGTTGTGTGAATCCTATAGAATGCAGCAGGTGGAGAGTTCATAATTACCTGTATGACTGCCTGGAGTCTTGGGTTAATCCATATTTGAGATCTGTGCTGTTTGCAGTGCCCTGCCTAGAGAACTGATCATGTATACCTCATCTACTCCTTCCCTGTCTTTGTAGAGTGAGGCTCACTGGGAACATGATTTTTGCTTGACCTTGGAGCAGTTCTATTGTTGGAGCTGCATGTGTCTCTGCTGGTTTCCATGATATCTTGAGGTTCCAGGGAGCCACCCGGTTTGTAGGCATTTTGAGGGTGCTTCCAGTGCTTGAGTATTCCTAATAACATCAGCACCTACAGGTTAGATAATGGAATCGCAGATCCTAGTAGAAAAGGCACTAAAAGGAGTGAGCTTTTACCCAAGATACCTCATCCTGGTACAGATACACATAGGTCAGGTGATGAGGTCCTGCAATAAGGGTGACCACGTTTGTTAGTCGTGGGTCAACTTTTTCTAGGTGCATAGCTAAATGTTTTGTGTAGTAACCACTTAAAGAACCTGTAATCAGATGCTTCCTGAGTAGAGTAACATGCAACAACATCACCATGACTGGTGTGCTATGGACAATGGGTGGGTGTCAGGCTCTAGATGATATTAGTCCAAGATATCAGGGAGGGCCAGGAAGCCACCTAGGTGTCAAACATACCTCCATTATGATCTCAGTAGTCCCCATCTAAAATGTGACTATGTATAATGTAGAGAATGGAAAAATTAATGCTACTAGAATCACATTCTCCTTGATTGTTGTGCATTTACCTGGGTTCACATATATCTCTAGATATATATAGACCAGCTGAACATATCCTCAAGGAGAGGAGATGCAGGTTGGATGACAGAGGATCAATATTTTGATGGTAGTTGGATATATGTTTGTTGTAGCATCAGAATATGCACGATGAGCAGCAGTATGTGTGGTTGTTAGGGTGAATGGGCAAGTTCTCCTCCTGCAAGTCCTTCTGTGTGCTTTGCCCTTCACACACTGTTTGAGTTCACATAGATGCTGTGTGAACCGGACCTTCTAGGTAGAGTATGGCTCACAAGAACATCTTTTGTGGTGGACTCTGGACCAGTGGCGTGTGTCGAGTCTCAGGATTCCTTGAGCTGCCTGCCTTGAGGTCATAATGATCCTTGAATCATCTGTGCCTCTACCATCTTCAATAAGATTTCATTCATCCTCTCCTCAGAATTTGACATGCAGAACTTAGAGATGTTAAAATCATAAGTATGAGGAGAAGAGAGACGTACGAGATGGTTTTCTTTCTCTAGACCCTCGCACATCTAAAGTAAGTATAAAGTGTATTGAAGGGGATAACCCCTTAGTTTGGATAAGGGATTCATAAAATGTGTGGGTATACCCTCAGTGTGTGGAGGTATCCTGCATGGAGCCATCGGGATTCAAAAGCAAGTGATATTGATGCTACTTGGAAGAGTATAATGGAATGGGTTTTTCCTACACAGTAAAGACTTTTGTGTGTCGTGCCCTACCCAGCCAGGTACTATTCATTTTTATAGTGTGTAAACAGTGCCTCCCTGAGTGAGTAAGTCTCTCCAGGAATGTTAATGTGGTGTTATTTGTGTTGTGGGAAGTTTGAGCTTGGAGTTCCAAGTGTCCTTAGCTCCCTCCAGAAAGTTATGAGCACCCTTATAACACCTGCATCTCTAAGATCTTATATATCACTTATGATTCCATTTCTAAAGTTGAACAGGTACAGGTTATAAAGGAATATGGTAATTCCTTTGAAATGAAGAGAGATCTGAAACACCTATTACTCTCATGGTCCTCATTCTTCTGAGTGTGTACAGTACGTTGAAGTAGTGAGGACAGTGTAGTGAAAGAGGGATGCAAGCTGGAGGGCTGTAGGTCACCATTTTCAAGTTCTATGCATAAATCTTGGGAGATATCCAAAGACTTGGTTGGAATAATGAGGAATGTCTCATTCAAGAATGTAAAGGGGAAAAGCAGGGTGACCACATTGAAGCCATGCTGTGTGCCATGCCCTGCCTACAGAAGTGTGTTGACTTCAACTACCTGTAAGCACAGCCTTCCTGGGTAGAGTACTGTGCACCTGGTTCATCATTACTGGTGGCCTTTGGACTAGGGGTGCGTGTGGGGCTCCAGGTGATACGACTCCAAGATGTCAGGAAGGACCTGGAAACCATAGAGATATCAAACATATGTTGATTATGATCTCCATAGTCCAGATTGGAAAATGTGCACATGTATACATTAGAGAATAGAAAAATAAGTGAAAATAGAATCACATTCATCTTGCTTGCTGATCTTTTCCCTTATTCTCACATGTTTTTTTCAGATACCTGTAGGCCAGCTGAAGAGATTCTCCAGAAGAAGAGATTATCAAGGAGAAGAAATGCAAATTGGATGACAGGGTGTCTAAGTTTTAAGGGAAATAGGAATATCTTTGCTGTAGAATCAGGATATGATGAGCAAAGTTACGTGTGGGCATGAGGGTTACAGGGCAATCTTCCACATGAAAGCCCTGTTGTGTGCATTGCCCTGCCCAGACAGGCGCAGTTCATGTGGAATCAGTGTATTGTGCCGTGGATCGATAGAGTAAGGCTCACAAGAGCATCATTTTTGAAGGCTTCTGGACCAATGATGGGGATGAGCTGCCTGTCTTTATACCATGATGACCCAGGGAGTCATCTGTGTCTTAGGTATCCTAAGATGACTTCATTGGTCCTATCTGCACAATGTTAACACAAAGAATTTTCAGAAGGCAAGATGATTCCTAAGAGGAGAAGAGAAAAATACTAGAGGTGTTTTTTTAGTTTTTTTTTTTTCCCCTCTTTGTCTCGGTTTTCATACATTTTAAGTAGGCATAGTGAAGTGGATGCTGGATATCAGGTGAAGTAGAGATGCAGGTTATAATCTGTGGGTGGATATTCTCATGGATATATCTTGCATGGAGCCATCAGGATGTGATGCAGAGAGATCCTAAGTGCTTCAAAGACAGCCCAGAGTCTTGGGTTGATTAATCAGTGACAGCCCTGCTGTGTGCAATCCCCTGCCTAGACAGGTACTGATCTTGTAGTTCTCATGTAATCAGTATCTGTCTGGATAGAGTAAGGCTCCCGTGCAACATGGTTTGTGGTTGACCTAGGAAGAGTTCTGTTGTTGGAGCTGCATATATCCTTGGCTACTTGCCAATGTGAGGGGGAAACTGGGTCTTGTTCACATGGGTGGGGCCATGGTCAGTACATCTTTAATCCATAGGATTATACAGTTGAAGTGAGAAATAGAGTCAAGGGACTAGATCTGATAGACAAAGTGCCTGAAGAATTATAGACAGTGGTTCGTGACATTGTGGGATTCCCCGGTGGCTCAGACAGTAAAGTGTCTGCCTGCAATGCAGGAGACCTGGGTTCGATCCCTGGGTCAGGAAGATCCCCTGGAGAAGGAAATGGCAATCCACTCCAGTACTCTTGCCTGGACAATTCCATGAACGGAGGAGCCTGGTGGGCTACAGTCCATGGGGTTGCAAAGAGTTGGACATGACTGAGTGACTTCACTTTCTTTCATGACATTATATAGGAGGCTGGGATCAAGACCATCCCCAAGAAAAAGAAATACAAAAAGGCAAAATGGTTTCCCAAAGAGGCCATACAAATAGCTGTGAAAAGAAGAGAATTGAAAGGCAGAGGAGAAAAGGAAAAATATACCCATTAAAATGCAAAGTTTCAAAGAATAGAAAGGAGAGATAAGAAAACATTCTTCAGTAATCAATGCAAAGAAATAGAGGAAAACAACAGAATGGGAAAGACTAAAGATCTCTTGCAGAAAATTAGAGATACCAAGGGAACATTTCATGCCAAGTTTGGCAGAATAAAGGATAGAAATGGTATGGACCTAACAGAAGGAGAAAATATTAAGAAGAGGTGGCAAAAATACACAGAAGAACTGTACAAAAAAGATTTTCACAACCAGATAATCATGATGGTGTGATCATTCACCTAGAGCCAGACATCCTGGAATGTGAAGTCAAGTGGGCCTTAGGAAGCATCACTATGAACAAAGCTAGTGGAGGTGATGGAATTCCAGTTGAGTCATTTCAAATCCTAAAAGATAATGGTGTGAAAGTGTTTCACTCAACATTCCAGCAAATTTGGAAAACTCAGCAGTGGCCACAGGACTGGAAAAGGTCAGTTTTCATTCCAATCCCAAAGAAAGGCAATACCAAAGAATGCTCAAACTACTGCACAATTGCACTCATCTCACATGCTAGCAAAGTAATGCTCAAAATTCTCCAAGCCAGGCTTCAACCATATGTGAACTGTGAAGTTGCAGATGTTCAAGCTGGTTTTAGAAGAGGCAGCAGAACCAGAGATCAAATTGCCAACATGTGTCAGATCATAGATAAAGCAGGAGAGTTCCAGAAAAACATCTATTTCTGCTTTATTGACTATGCCAAAGCCTTTGAGTGTGTGGATCAGAACAAACTGTGGAAAATCTGAAAAAGATGCAAATACCAGACCAGCTGACCTGCCTCTTGAGAATTCTGTATGCAGATCAGGAAGCAACAGTTAGACCTGGACATGGAACAGACTGGTTCCAAATCGGGAAAGAAGTACGTTAAGGCTGTGTATTGTCACCCTGCTTATTTAACTTATATGCAGAGCACATCATGATAAATTCTGGGCTGGATGAAACACAAGCTGGAATCAAGATTGCCAGGAGAAATATCAATAACTCAGATATGCAAATGACAGCACCCTTATGGCAGAAAGTGAAGAAGAACTAAAGAGCCTCTTGATGAAAATGAAAGAGGAGAATGAAAATGTCAGCTGAAAACTCAACATTCAGAAAACTAAGGTCATGGCACCTGGTCCCATCGCTTCATGGCAAATAGATGGGGAAACAATGGAAACAGTGAGAGCCTTTATTTTTTGGATGCTACAGAATCACTGCAGATGATAACTGCAGCCATGAAATTAAAAGACACTTGCTCCTTGGAAGAAAAGTTATGACCAATGTAGACAAGATATTAAAAAGCAGAGACATTACTTTGCTGACAGAGTTACATCTAGTCAACACTATGGTTTTCCCAGTGGACATGTATGGATGTAACAGTTGGACTATAAAGAAATCTGACCACTGAAGAAGTGATGCTTTTGAACTGTGATGTTGGAGAAGATTCTTGAGAGTCCCTTGGATTGCAAGGAGACCCAACCAGTCCATCCTAAAGGAAATCAGTCCATCCCAAGGAATTCATTGGAAGGACTGATGCTGAAGCTGAAACTCTAATATTTTGGCCACCTAATTCAAAGAACTGACTCATTGGAAAAGACACTGATGCTGGGAAAGATTGAAAGGAGGAAGAGAAGGGGATGACAGAGGATGAGATGACTGGATGGCATTACCAAGGGAGGCCTGGCATGCTGCAGTCCATGGAGTTGCAAAGAGTCGGACACAACTGAGTGACTAAACTGAACTGAACTTGCCGAAGTGTCATGAGGATCCAGAGAGGCATGTTGATTCTATGCATTTTAGGGTGTTTCCAGTGCTTGAATATTTCTAATATCATCTGCACCTACAGGTTAGAAATGGTAAGAAACTGTAAGAGAGTGAACTTTTTCCATAGTCCCCAATCTCTGTGCAGATATGCATAGAAGGTGACAAGTTCCTCAAAGAGGTGAAATGCACGTTTGAAGGTAGTTGGACAACTTTTTCAACAACTGGAGCTAAACTTGTTTGTGATGTTCAAGGTAAGGTGGCAAGACACAAGAAAATGGAAGAAGAGCATGGGAAGTGCACTAAGGCATTCCTCCAGCTCTAGGCCATGCTGTATGCCATGCCCTGGCCACCCAGCTGCTGTTGACATGGACTCCCTGTAAACGCACCTGTGTGGGCAGAGTAAGGCTCACATGAACATCATTTGTGGTGGCATCTGGACCAGTGATGTGCATGGAGTTGCAGGGGTCCTTGAGCTGCCTGCCTTGATGTCATAATGACCCTGGAGTGATCTGTGCCTCTAGCAACCTCGGGAAGTTGTCAGTGGTCCTCTCCTCAAAATGTGACCTCTGAGAATTTATAGAGGGTTAGATGATAGAAATGAGGAAAAGAGAGAAATACTAGATGTTTATCTTCCTCTGGTCCTCATACATCTAAAGGATGTATAAAGGGGAATGAAGGGGCAGTTCCTGAGGATGGATAAAGGATTCACAAGGTGGATGGATTTCCCTCAGTTTCTGGATATATTATGTATAGAGCTGTCAGGATGTGGAGGCAAGAGATATGGAAGATACTTGGGAGAGGATAAACGGGACTGGATTTTGCCTACACATTAAAGAATTCCTGCATGTAGTGCCCTACACAGACAGATATTGTACACTTTGACGATTTGTGAACAGTTCCCCTCTGGTGAATAAGACTCTCCAGGCACGTTGGTGTAGTGTTATTTGATCGGGTGAAGTTTTAAGTATGGAGCTCTTAGTGTCCTTAGCTCCCTCCAGAAAGTTAGGAGCAACCTTAAAACACAGGATTCTGAAGTATTCAGTATGACATATGAGTTCCATATATAACAGTTGAATAGGTACAGGTTAGAAAAGAGAAGGGTACTTGCTTCCAAACAAAGAGAAATCTGAAAAACTTTTATCATTCTGGATCCTCATCCTTCTGAATGTGTACAGTATGTAGAAACAGTGAGAATGGTCTAGTGAGGGAAGGAAGCAAGTTGGAGGGCTGTGGGTCAACATTTTCAAGTTCTATTCATAAATTTGGTGAGGTCCAAGGATGTGGCAAAAGTACTGAGGAATGTTTCATTTGAGAGTGTGAAGTGGGCAAGCAGGGCCTCCACCTTGAGGACATACTGTGTGCCGTGACCCACCTAGAGAGGTAAGTACTGTGCAACTGGATGTTTATTACAGGTAGCCTTTGGACCAGGGTTGGAAAACATAGAAAACATGAGGAAAACATGAGACAGATGAAAACCATGTTGGTGGGCCATGGGTCAAGCTTTTCCATGTCCATAGCAAAATGATGGGTGTAGTCATCATTTAAAGAAGTGTAAACAGAGCCTTCTTGGGTAGAGTAATGTGCCACTGCATCATCAAGACTGGTGGCCTTGAACAATGGATGGGTGTGGGGCTCCAGGTGATTGTATTCCAAGATACCAGGGAGGCTCTGAAAGACACAGAGGTGTCAAACATACATTGACTATGATCTTGGTAGTTCAGATCTGAAAATGTGACCATGTATAAAGTAGAGAATGGAAAGATAAATGCTAGTAGAATCACTTCCACATTGCTTGCTAATAATTTACCCTATTTTCACATGTTTCTCCAGGTACCTGTAGACCAACTGAAGAGATTCTGAAGGAGAAGCAATGCAATTTGAATGAGATTGTGCCCATGTTTGAAAGGGAAATCGGTAGATATTTGTTGTACCATCAAGGTATGAGGAGCAATGATGTGTGTGTGTTTGAATGTCAATGAGCAGTCCTCCACCTGGAAGCCCTGCTGTGTGCAGTGCCCT
This sequence comes from Bos taurus, assembly GCF_002263795.3. Taxonomy (NCBI): domain Eukaryota; kingdom Metazoa; phylum Chordata; class Mammalia; order Artiodactyla; family Bovidae; genus Bos; species Bos taurus. Next base: position 28,524,545 of record NC_037357.1, read on the forward strand.
GTCCAGACAGGTGCAGTTCATGTAGAATTGCTGTACTGTGCTGCAGCTAGATAGTGTAAATCTCACAAGAACACCATTTGTGGTGGATTCTGGACCGGTGATGTGGATGGAGTTACAGGTTTCACTGAGCTGCCTGTCCTTCTAATGACATGGGGCTCACACATCCTAGGATGATTTCATTGGTCTGATCCACACCATGTGACCATAAAGATTTTTCAGGAGGCTAGATGATTTCTAAGAGGAGAAGAGAGAAATACTGGGGGAGTTTATTTCTGTCTCTCAGTTTTTGTGTATCTCAAGTAGGCATAGTGAAGTAGATGGTGGATATCTAGTGAAGGGGAGATGCATCATACAATCAGTGGGTAGATATTCTCTTGGGGTCTGGATATATCTTGCATGAAGACATTACTATGTGATGCAGAGGGATCATAGCTGCTTCTAATACATCTCAGTTCTTGGGTTGAGGAATCAGTAACAGCCCAGCTGTGTGAAATACCCTGCCTTGACAGGGGCTGTCTTGTACATCTCATGTAATCAGTATCTGTGTGGGTTGAATAAGGCTCACAAGGAACATGATTTGTGGTTGACGATGGAGCAGTTTTAGTGTTGGAACTGCATATGTCCCCTTCGGTACTTTGCAAGGTATCGTGAGGGTACAGGGAGCCATGTGGAATCTAGGTCTTTGAGGATGCTTCCAGTGCTTGAATGTTTTTCTAATATCATCTACCTACAGGGTAGATAAGGGAAGAAATTACAAGAGAGTGAGCTTCTTCCTATGATTCTCATATCTGTTCAGATACACATAGAAGGTGACAACATCTTCAAAGAGCTGGGATGCAAATTTGAGGGCAGTGGGACAACTTTTTCAACACTTGAAATTAAATCTTCAGTGCAGGAATCAAGGTATGGTGGGAAGACTCAAGAAAATTGAAGAAGAGCCTGGGAAGTGCACTAAGCAGGTCCTCCAGCTTGAGGCCAAGCTGTATACCATGCCCTGCTCATCCAGGTGCTGTTGACATAGATTCCTCGTAAGTGCATCTGCCTAGGCAGACTAAGGCTCACAAGAAGATCTTTTATGGTGGCGTCTGGACCAGTGATGTGCATGGACTTGCATGGGGTCCTTGAGCTTCCTGTCTTGATGTCATAATGACCCTGGAGTCATCTGTGCCTCTAGCATCCTCAGGAAGATGTCAGTGGTCCTCTCCTCACAATGAGAACCCCAAGAGTTTACAGAGGATAAGATGATACATATGAGGAGAATACAGAAATCTGAGATTCTTTTCTATCTCTGATCCTCCTACATCTGAAGTAAGTATAAAGGGGGTCGAAAGGGACAGTGCCTGAGAATGGGAAAGAATGCAAACCTGGGTGGATAGTCCTTTGGTGTGTGGATACATCATGCAGAGAGCCATCAGGATGTGGAAGCAAGAGATACAGAAGCTAAATAGAAGATGATGAAGGGGATTGGGGTGTGCCTACGCATTACATATTTTTTGTGTTTAGTGCCCTACCCATACAGATACCAGAGAAGGCAATGGCACCCCACTCCAGTACTCTTGCCTGGAAAATCCCATGGACGGAGGAGCCTGGTGGGCTGCAGTCCATGGGGTCGCTAAGAGTTGGACATGACAGAGCGACTTCCCTTTCACTTCACTTTCATACACTGGAGAAGGAAATGGCAACCCACTCCAGTGTTCTTGCCTGGAGAATCCCAGGGAAGGGGGAGCCTGGTGGGCTGCCATCTCTGGGGTCACACAGAGTCAGACATGACTGAAGTGACTTAGCAGAAGCAGTGTACAGGTACTGTTCACTTTGACAATGTGTGAACACTGCCTGTCTAGGTGAGTTAGAGTCTCCAGGCACATTAGTGTGGTGGTGTTTGTGTTCGGTGCAGTTTTGAGTGTGGAGCTCCAATGACCTTAACGCTCTTCAGAAAGTTATAAGCACCTTTAAAACTTTAACTGAGCTTCCAAAATCTTCAGAATGACTTTGGGGCTCCAATTCTAAAAGTTTAACAGGAACTTATAGAAAAGAGAAGGTTAATTCCACTGAAATGAACAGAAATTTGAAACACCTGTTTCTCTCTGGGTCCTCATCCTTCTGACTGTGTACAGTATGTTTAGTAGTAAGGAAAGTCTCAAGAGGGAGGGATGCAAGTTGCAGGGTTCCAGGTCATCATTTTCTATGCATAAATCTTGGGTGAGATTCAAGGATGTGGTAGGAGTAATGAGGAATGATTCATTTAAGAGTGTGAAGGGGACCAGCAGGGCCTCCACCTTGAGGCAATGCATTGTGCAGTGTCCCACCATGAGAGGTACTATTGACTTAAGCCAGTAAACAGAGATATCCTGATAGCTATCCACATCAGAGCTGGTGGCCTTTGGACCAAGGGAGGCTATGGGACTCCAAGTGATACTTCTCCAAGATATCAGGAAGGTGCTGGAAGCCACAGAGATGTCAAAATATGTTGATTATGATTTCAGTAGTCCAGATCTGAAAACCTGTCCATGTATAAAGTAGATTATAGAAACATAAATGTTTATAGAGTCACACTCATCTTGCTTGGTGATCATTTCTCTTATGCTCATATATTGCCTCACATACCTGTGGACCAACTGAAGATTTTCTCAAGAAGAGGGGATGCAAACTGGATGACAGTATGTCCATGATTTAAAGGATAACTGGTAAATATTTGTTGTAGCATCAGGATATGATGATGAAAATCATGTGTGGATGTGAGGGTAAAGGGCAATCCTCTGATTGGAAGCCATGCTGTGTGCAGTGCCCTACCCAGCCAAGTGCAGTTCATGTAGAATCGGTGTACTGTGCCCTGGATGGGTAGCGTAAGGCTCACAAGAACATCATTTGTGGTATCTTCAGGACCAGTGATGTGGATGGATTTGCAGGTTTCACTGAGCTACCTGCATCGGTATCATAATGATCTGGGGAGTCATCTGTGGCTCAGGCATCATCAGGATGATTTCCTTGGTCTGTCCTGACAATAGGAACACAAAGATTTTTCAGAAGGTAAGATAATTCCTTAGAGGAGATGTGAAGAATACTACTAGAGGATTTCTCCCTCTCTCACACACACTCTCAGTCACTCTCTCTTTCTGTCTGTGTGTGTCTGTTCATGTCAGATTTCATACATATCAAGAAGGCATAGAGAGGTAGATGTTCACCATCGAGAGAAGGAGATATTCAGGTTGCAATCAATGGGTGGATATTCTCTATGGGTCAGGGCATATCTCAAGTGCAGCCTATTGTATATGTTGGATGAGAGATCATAGGTGCTTCTAAGATAGTCCAGGGTCTTGGCTAGATTGATGAGAGACAGCCCTGCTGTGAGCAATATCCTGCCTAGACAGGTACTGATCCTGTAGACCTCGTGTCATCAGCATAAAATAAGGCTACAAGGAATGAGATTTGTGGTTGACATTAGAGCAGTTCTAGTGCTGGCCATCTGACACTTGCCATGGTATCTTGAAGGTCCAGGGAACCTGCTGCATTAGGCATTTTGAGGATGCTTCCAGTGTTTGAATATTCCTATGAACATTAGCACCTAGGGCTTAACAATGGAAATGCAGTTCCTATAAAGAAACGAAGGAAAGGGAGTAAGCCTTTACTCATGGAACCTCATTCTGGTGCAGATACATGGAGAACAAATGATGACATCTTTAGAGAGGTGTGTGATCCATGTTTGAGCGTAGTGGGTCAACTTTTTCTAGGTCCAGAGATAAATCTTGGGTGCAGTCATCAAGATATGGCACTCAGAGGGAAGGAAACTTGACTGCAGTGTGGAATGTGGTGCCTGAAGAGGTTTTCCACCATGAGGCCATGGCGTGTGCAGTGCCCTGCCCAAATAGGCACTATTCACGTAAACTAGATGTACATAGTGCCTTTCTGGGTTGTGTAATGTGCAACAGGAGTATGTTCTGTGGTGGCCTCTGGGGCAGTCTTGTGTATAGGTTTGCTCGTGACTCTGAGCGCTCTTCCATAAATTCAGGGTGCTGTAGGAGTCATGAAGATATCTGTTATGTGACTGATTTCCATGGTCCATTCTGAAATATTGAAATCTGATAATCTGGGTAAAGGAAGGATACTTCTCAATAGTTTAGCATAGAACCAGAACATCCTGACTATCCCAGGGATCTCATCCTTCTCCTGTAGTACAGAGAGCTTGTGAGGAAGTTCTGAAAGGGAATAGGACGAAAATTGAAAGGCAGTGAGATAACGTGTTTTAGGAATATAGAAAATCATCTGTGCATTCATCAGGATCTAATGGATAGGGTTCTCAAAGCTAGATAATAAACTGAGCATGCCAGAGGGCACAGCCTTACCCTTGGTGCCTTGCTGTGTGCAGCACCTTGCGCATTCAGGTGTTGTTTAAGTAGACTCCCTGTGAACGGCCTGCCTGTGTAGAGTAAAGCTCACAATAACATCATTTGTGGTGGCCTCTGGACCAGTGACTTGGATGGAATTGAAGGTGGCCCTGAACTGTCTGCCTTGATGTCATAATGACCCTGGTTTCATCTGTGCCTCTAGCATCCTCAGGAAGATGTCATAGGTCTTCTCCTCACAATGTGAACACAGAGATTTTACAGAGGGCAAGGTGATACCTACGAGGAGAAGAGAGAAATATGAGATGTCTTTCATCCTCTGGTCCTCCATTCATCTGAAGTAAGTATAAAGGGGAGTGAAGTGGACAACTCCTGAGGATGGATAAAGGATTCACAGGATGGGTGGATATTTGCCCGGTGTCTGGATATATCTTGCATGGAGCCATCAGGATTTGCCAGCACAAATATGGAAGCAATTTGGAAGAGGATAATGGAGACTTGAGATATGCCTAGACATGAAATGTTTCTGTGTCTGGTGCCCTATCCAGACAGGTGCTTTTTGTATTAACAATATACGAACACTGTCTGTCTGGGTGAGCAAGACTTTCCAGGAACATTGGTGGTGGTATTTGTGGTGGGTGCAGTTTTGAATGGGGAGCTCCAAATGTCCTTAGGTCCCTCCAGAACGTTAGGAGCAGCCTTAAAACATGAGACTCAGAAATATTCAGTATGACTTATGAGTTCCAGTTTGAAAAGTTGAATAGTCACAGGTTAGAAAAGGGAAGGGTATGTCCTTTGAAAGTAAGAGAGATCTGAAAATCTGAAACACTATTTTCTCTCTGGATCCTCATCCTTCTGAGTGTGTAGAATATATAGAAATAGTGGGGATAATCTAGTTTTGGGGGGGCAAGTTGGGGGACAATGGGTCACAACTTTCAAGTTCTATACATAAATTTGGTGAGGTCCAAGGATGTGGTAGGAGTCATGAGGAATGTTTCATAAGAGAGTGTGAAGTGGGCAAGCAGGGCCTCCACCTTGAGGCTGTACTGTGTGCTGTGAGCTGCTGTTGGGGTATGTGCTCAGTAACTGGTTAGTTATTATGGGTAGCATTTAAAACATGGTTGGAAAACAGAAAACATAGCAAAAACCTGACAGAATAAAGAACGTCTTGGTGGGCCGTGGGTCAGTCTTTTCAAGGTCCATACCTAAATGTTGTGTTTAGTTATTACTTAAGGAAGTGTGAACAGCACCTTTCTGGGTAGAATAATATGCAACTGCATCATTATGACTGGTGGCCTTGGACAATGGGAAGGTTTGGGCCTCCAGGTAATAGTATTCCAAAATATCAGGGAGACCCTGGAGCTGCCAAACATAACTGATTATGTCAGTACTTCATATATGAAAATATGACCATATATAATGTAGAGAATGGAAAGATAAATGCTAGTAGAATCACATTCACCTTGCTTGCTGATCATTTACTCTGTGTTCACAAATTTCTCCAGATACCTGTAGACCAGCTGAAGAGATTCAGAAGGAGAAGCGATGTGGCATGGACGAGATTGTGTCCATGATTTAAAGGGAAATCGGTAAATATTTGTTGTAGCATCAGGATGTGATGTGCAAAGGTATATGATGCTGTGAGGGTCAATGGGAAATCTTCCACCTGGAAGTCCTGCTGTGTACGCAGTTCACGTAGAATGGGTGTTTTGTGCCACATCTGGGTGGACTAAGGCTTACAAGAACATCTTTTATGGTAGCTTCTGCACCAGTGATGTTGAAGGAGTTACAGGTTTCACTGGGGTACCTGCCCTTCTAATGACCTGGGGTGTCATCTGTGGCTCAGGCATCCTAGGAGGATTTCATTGGTCCTATTCACACCATATGAACACAGTAATTTTTAAGAAGGCTAGATGATTCCTAAGAGGAGAATAGAGAAATACTGGGGGTTTTTCTTTTCTGTCTCTCGGTTTTTGTACATCTCAAGTAGGCATATGCAGCTTACAGTCATATTCTCTTGGGATCTGGATATATCTTCCATGTAGTCATTAGTATGCGATGCCGAGAGATCATAGCTGCTTCTAATGCAGCCCAGTTCGTGGATTGATGGATCAGTGACAGCCTTGCTGTGTGTGTAATGCCTGCCTAGACAGGGCTGTCCATGTAGATATCATGTAATAAGTATCTGTATAGGTATAATAAGGCTTACAAAGAACATGATTTGTGGTTGATGATGGAACATTTCTAGAGTTGGAGCTGCACATGTCCTTTGCTACTTGCCGTGATATCATGAGGGTATAGGGAGCCACGTGGATTCTAGGCCTTTGAGGATGTTTCCAGTGCTTGAATATCATCTGAACCTAGAGGGTAGATAAGGGGAAGAATATACACCACAGTGAGCTTCTTCCAATGATTCTTACATCTGTTCAGATACACAGAGAAGGTGACAACACTGTCAATGAACTGGGATGCAAATTTGAGGGCAGTGGGATAAGTCTTTCGACAACTGGAACTTAATAGGGGGTGTGGTGATCATGGTATGGTGGGAAGACACAAGAAACGTGTACACCCGTGGCAGATTCATGTTGATGTATGGCAAAACCAATACAATATTGTAAAGTAATTAGCCTCCAATTAAAATAAGTTAAAAAAAATAAAATTGAAAAAAAAAATCCTGGTTAGTGGACTAAGCAGGTCCTCCAGCTTAAGGCCAAGCTGTATGCCATGCCCTGCCCAGCCAGGTGCTGTTGACGTAGACCTTCTGTAAATGCACCTGCCTGGGCAGAGTAAGGCTCACAAGAATATCGTTTGTGGTGACATCTGTACCAGTGATGTGCAAGGAGTTGGAGGGGTCCTTGTGATGCCTGCCTTGATGTTATAATGACCCTGGAGTCATCCATCCCTCTAGCATCCTCGGGAAGATGTCAGTGGTCCTATCCTCACAATGTGAACCCCAAGAATTTACAGAGGGTTAGATGATATGTATGAGAAGAATATAGAAATCCGAGATTCTTTTCTATCACTGATCCTCCTACATTTGAAATAAGTATAAAGGGGATTGAAAATGACAGTCTCTGAGGAGGGAAAAAGGATTCAAATGTGGGTGGATATTCCCTCGGCGACTGGATATATCATGCAAAGAGCCATCAGGATGCAGAGGCAAGAGATACAGAAGCTAAATGGAAGAGGATGATGGGGTTGTGATGTGCCTATACATTACAGATTTCTTGTGTTTAGTGCCCCATCCATACAGCTACTGTTCCCTTTGACAGTGTGTAAACACTGCCTGTTTAGGTGAGTTAGACTCTCCAGGCACGTTGGTGTGGTGTTATATGTTTTTAGTGCAGTTTTGAGTGTGGAGCTCCAATATCCTTAGCTCCCTCCAGAATGTTTAGGAACACCTTTAAAACTTTAATGGAGCCTCTGAAATCCTCTGTATGACATAAGGTTTCCATTTCTAAGTTTAACAGAAACTGTTAGAAAAGGGAAGGTTATTTCCACTGAAATGAAGAGGGATCTGAAACACTTATTTCTCTCCTGGTCCTCATCCTTCTAAATGTGTACACTGCGAAGTGCAGTGAGGACAGTATCGTGAGGGAGGGATGCAAGTTGCAGGGTCCTAGGACACCATTTTCAAGTTCTATGCATAAATCTTGGGTGAATTTCAAGGACGTTGTAGGAGTAATGAGGAATGATGCATTTAAGAGTGTGAAGGGGACAAGCATGGGCTCCACCTTGAAGTCATGCATTGTGCAGTGCCCCGATATTAGAAGTGCTATTGACTTGCACTACCGGTAAACAGAGCTTTCCTCTTGGAGTACTGTGTAACTAATTCATCATTGCTGGTGGCCTTTGGACCAGGGTTGGGTGTGGACTCCAGGTGATATTCCTCCAATATGTCAGGGAGGCACTTAAGGCCACACAGATGTCAATATATGTTGATTATGATCTCAGTAGTCCAGACCTGAAAATGTGCCCATGTATAAAGTATATGATAGAAACACAAATGCTTATAGAGTCACATTCATCTTGCTTGCTGATCATTTCTCTTATGCTCATATATTGCTTCAGATACGTGTGGACCAGCTGAAGAAGTTCTCAAGAGGAGGAAATGAAAACTGGATGACAGTATGTCCATGATTTAAAGAATAACTGGTAAATCTTTGTTGTAGCATCAGGATATGATGATGAAAGTTATGTGTGGGTGTGAGGGTAAAAGGAAATCCTCTGCCTGGAAGCCATGCTGTGTGCAGTGCCCTACCCAGCCAGGTGCAGTTCATGTAGAATCGGTGTACTGTGCCCTGTATGGGTAGTGTAAGGCTCACAAGAACATGGTTTGTGGAATCTTCAGGACCAGTGATGTGGATGGATTTGCAGGTTTCACTGAGCTACCTGCCTGGGTATCATAATGATTTGGGGAGTCATCTGTGGCTCAGGTATTTTCAGGATGATTTCATTGGTCTGTCCTCACAATGAGAACACAAAGATTTTTCAGAAGGCAAGGTGATTCCTTAGAGGAAAATGAGAAATACTAGAAGTTCTCTCTCTCTCTCTTTCTGTGTGTGTGTGTGTGTGTATGCGTGTGTGTGTCTGTTCATCTTAGGTTTCCTACATCTCAAGAAGGCATAGAGAAGTGGATGGTCAATATCTAGAGAAGGAGATATTTGGGTTTCAGTCAGTGTCTGGATATTCTCTAGGGGTCTGGGTATATCTTAAGTGCAGCCTATAGGAATTGATGGGGTGACTGATCATAAGTGCTTCTAAGATAGCCCAGGTTCTTGGGTTTGTTGATCAGAGACAGCCCTGCTGTGTGCAATACCTGCCTAAACAGGTACTGCTCTTGTAGTGCTCGTGTAATCAGGATAGAATAAAGCTACAAGGAATGAAATTTATGCTTGACCGTGGAGCTGCATGTGTGCTTGTGACACTTGCCATACTATCTTGTTGGTCCAGAGAACCTGCTGCATTCTAGACATTTTGAGGCTGCTTTAATTGCTTGAATATTCCTATGAACATCACCACCTATAGCTTAACAATGGAAATGCAGTTCCTATTAGGAAACGAAGTAAAGAGAGTAAGATTTTAACCATGGTACCTCTTCCTGGTGCAGATACTTGGAGAACAGGTGATGACATCCTGAAAGAGGTGTGTGATCCATGTTTGAGCATAGTGGGTCAACTTTTTCTAGGTCCATAGCTAAATCTTGGGTGAAGCCATCAAGGTATGGTGCTCATAGAGCAGGAAACTTCACTGCAGTGTAGAACGTGGTACCGGAAGAGGTTTTCCACCATGAGGTGAAGGCATATGCAGTGCCCTGCCAAGATTGGCACTATTCATGTAAACTAGATGTACACAGTGCCTTTCTGGGTTGTCTAATGTGCAACAGGAAAATGGCCTGTGGTGACCTCTGGAGCAGTCTTGGGTGTGGGGCTGCTCGTGACTCTGAGCTCTCTTCCATTTAAGGAATGCTATAGGAGCCATGTAGATATCTCTTATGTGACTGTGATTTCCGTGGTCCATTCTGAAATATTGAAATCTGATAACCTAGGAAAAGGAAGGATACTTTTCAATAGTTTAGCATAGAACTGGGACATGCTGAATATCTCTGGAACCTCAAAGTTCTCCCGTAGTAAAGAGAGCTTGTGAGGAAGTTCCGAGGGAGGAGTAGGATGAAAATTAAAGGGCAGTGAGATAACATATTTTAGGAGTATAGAAAATCATGTATGCATTCATCAGGATCTAGTGGAGAGGGTTCTCAAATCTACATGATATACTGAGCAGCCCAGAGGGCATGCTCTTACCCTTGGTGCCTTGCTGTGTGCAGTGCCCTGCCCAGTCAGGTGCTGTGAATGACCTGCCTGTGTAGAGTAAAGCTCACAATAGCATCATTTTTGTGGCCTCTGGACCAGTGACATGGATGGAATTGTGGGTGGCCCTGAACTGTCTGCCTTGATGTCATAATGACCCTGGTGTCATCTGTGCCTCTAGCATCCTTGGGAAGATGTCATTGGTCCTCTCGTCACAAAGTGAACCACAAGTATTTAAAGAAGGTAAGATGATACTTTTGAAGAGAATATAGAAATCTGAGATTCTTTTCTATCTCTGATCTTCCTACATGTGAAGTAAGTATAAAGGGGATCGAAAGGGACAGTCCCGAAGGAGGGAAAAAGGATTCAAAAGTTGGTGGATATTCCCTCAGTGTCTGGATATATCATGCATAAAGCCGTCTGGATGTGGAGGCAAGAGATAACAGAAGCTAAATGGAAGAGGATGATGGGGACATGGAGTGCCTACAGATTAAAGATTTTTTTGTGCTAGTGCCCTGCACATAGAGGTACTGTTCACTTTCACAGTGTGTGAACACTGCCTGTCTAGGTGAGTAAGACTCTCCAGTTATGTTGGTGTGGTTTGATTTGTGTTCAGTGCAGTTTTGATTGTGAAGCTCCAATGTCCTTAGATCCCTCCATAAAGTTGGGAGCAGCCTTAAAACACGAGACTCTGAAATATTTAGTAAGACTTATGAATTCCATTTCTAAAAGTTTAACAGGTACAGGTAAGAAATGAAGAGAGATCTCAAACACCTTTTTCTCTCTGGGTTCTCATCCTTCTGAGTGTGTACAGTACTTAGAAATAGTGAGGGTATTCTAGTGATGGAGTGAGGCAAGCTGGAGGGCAGTGGGCAGCATTTTCAAGTTCTATACATAAACTGGGTTAGGTCCAAGGATCTGGTAGGAGTAATGAGGAATGTTTCAACTGAGAGTGTGAAGTAGGCAAGCCCTTCAAGAGCTGCTGCCTTTCTAATGATCTGGGGTGTCATCTGTGGCTCAGGCATCCTAGGAGGATTTCATTGGTCCTATCTACACCATGTGAACACAAAGATTTTTCAGAAGGCTAGATTATTCCTATGAGGAGAAGAGAGAAATACTGGAGGTTTTTTCTCTCTGTCTCTCGGTTTTTGTACATCTCAAGTAGGCATAGTTAAATAGACGGTGGATATCTAGTGAAGGACAGATGCAACTTACAATCAGTGGGTCAATATTTTCTTGGGGTCTGGATATATCTTGCCTGCAGTCATTAGTATGCAGTGCAGAGAAATCATCGCTGCTTCTAATACAGCCCAGTTCTTGGCTGATGGATCAGTGACAGCCTTGCTGTGTGCAATGCCCTGCCTAGACAGGGGCTGTCCTTGTAGATCTCATGTAATCAGTATCTGTCTGGGTAGAATAAGGCTCACGAGAACATGATTTGTGGTTGACAATGGAGCAGTTCTAGTGTTGGAGATACACATGTCCTTGGCTACTTGCCATGGATTCTAGGCCTTTGAGGATGCTTTCAGTGCTTGAATATTTGTAATATCATCTGAGTGTACAGGTTAGATAAGAGAAGAATCTAAAAGACAGTGAGCTTCTTCCAATGGTTCTCATATCTGTTCAGATACACAGAGAAGGTGACAGCATCCTCAAAAATTTGTGATGCAAATGTGAAGGCATTGCGACAAATTTTTCAAAAACTGGAACTAAATCTTGAATGCTGTATTCAAGGTATGGTGGAAAAACACAAGAAAATTGAAGAAGAGCATGGTAGATGCACTAAGCAGGTCTTCCAGCTTGATACTAAGCTGTATGCCATGCCCTGCTCAGCCAGGTGCTGTTGACATAAATGCACCTCCTTGTAAATGCACCTTTCTGGGCAGAGTAAAGCTCACAAGAGCACTGTTTGTTCTAATGCTGTTCTAGCTAAATGTTGGGTATAGCCGTCACTTAAGGAAGTGTCGATAGAGCCTTGCTGGGTAGAGTAATGTGCAACTGCGTCATCAGTACTGGTGGCCTTTGATGATGGATAGGTGTGCGGCTCCTGGTGATATTATTCCAAGGTATTAGGGAGGCCCTGGAAGCCACAATGATCTCAGTAGTTCAGATCTGAAACTGTGACCATAGATAATATAGATAATGGAGAAATAAATGCTAGTGGAATCACATTCACCTTGCTTGCTAATCATTTACCCTATGTCCACATATTTCTCCAGATACCTGTAGACCATCTGAAGAGATTCTGAAGGCGATGAGACGCAAATTGGACAAGATTTTGTCTGTGTTTTAGAGGGAAATCAGTGAATATTTGTTATAGCATCAGGATATTATGAGCAAAGGTATGTGTGGGTGTGAGGGTCAATGGGAAATCCATCTGAAAGTCCTGCTGTATGCAGTGCCCTACCCAGACAGGTGCAGTTCATGTAGAATTGGTATACTGTGCCACAGCAGGGTAAAGTAAAGCTCACAAGGACATCATTTGTGGTGGCTTCTGGACCAGTGACATGGAAGGAATTACAAGTTTCACTGAGCTGCCTGCCTTTATCATAATGACCCAGGGAGTGTTCTGTGGCTCAGGCATCCTAGGAAGATTTCATTGGTTCTATCCATACCATGTGAACATAAAGTTTTTTCAGAAAACAAGATGATTCCTAAGAGGAGAATAAAGAAATTCTAGAGGATTTTTCTCTCTGTCTCTCAGTTTTCGTACATCTCAAGTAGGCATAGTGCAATGGATGGTGGATATAGGGAAGGAGAGATGCAGGTTACAATCAGTGGGTGGACATTCTTCAGGAATCTGGATTTATCTTAGGGGAAATCATCAAGATCTGATGCAGAGAGATCATAGCTGTTTCTGAAACAGCTCAGGGTCTTGGGTTGATGGATCAGTGACAGCCCTGCTGTGTCAAATGCCCTGCCTAGAAAGGTGCTCATGTTGTAGACCTTGTGTAATCAATATCTATCTGGGTCAAGTAGGGCTCCTAAGGAACATAATTTGTGGTTGACTTGGAGCAGTTCTCGTGTTGGATCTGCATATGTCTTTGGCTACTTGCCATGATATCATGAGGGTCCAGGGACCAAGTGGATTCTAGGCATTTTGAGGATGCTACCAGTGTTTGAGTATTTCTAATATCATCTGCACCTACAGGTTAGAAAAGGGAAAGAATTGCAAGAGAGTCAAATTATTCCAAGTCCCTTATATCTGTTCAGATACACATAAATGGATACAAGATCCTCCAAGAAGTGGGGTGTTAATTTGAGGGCAGTGGGACAAGTTTTACAATATCTGGAGCTTAAATCGTCAATGCGGTGATCACTTATGGTGGAAAGAGAGCAGAAAATTGAAGAAGAGCATAGAAAGTGCACTAAGCAGGTCCTCCAACTCAAGGCCACACTGTGTGTCATGCCTTTCCCACCCAGGTGCTGTTGGCGTAGACTCCCTGTAAATGCACCTGCCTGGGCAAAGTAAGGCTCACAAGAGCATCTTTTCTGGTGACCTCTGGACCAGTGATGTGGGTGAAGTTAAAGGTATCTATTACCTGCCAGTTTTGACTCCATAGTCACCCTGGGCTATGTGTGGCTCCAACTTCCTCAGGATGATTTCACTGATCTTCTCCTCTCACTGCGAACACACAGAGTGTACAGATGTAAAGATGATTTCTAAGAGGAAAAAAGAGGAATACAAAAAATTATTCATTCTCTCTCTCTCACTTTCTCAGTTTTTGTTCATCTCCAGTAGGCACAGAGACATGGATGGAGGATATCCAGTGAAGGAGAGATGCAGGTTACTATCCGTGGGTGGATATTCTCTAGGGGTATGGATATATCTTGAGTGAAGCCATCAGGATGTGACGGACAGAGATCATAGGTGCTTCTAAGACAGCCCAGGGTATTGGGTTGAATGGTCAGAGACAGCCCGACTGTGGGCACTGCCCTGCCTAGGCTGGTACTGACCATGTAGACCATGTGCAGTCAGTATCTGTATGGGTAGAGTAAGGCTCACAGGAACATCATTTGTGCTTGGCCTTGGAACAGTTCTAGTGTTGCAGCTGCATGTGTCCTTGGACTGCTTGCCATGATGTCATGAGAGTCCTGGCAGTCACTTGGTCATAGGCATCTTGAGGATATTTCCCATGCTTGAATATTTTTTTTTAATAAGAAAAAAAACTTTATTTGAAGTGTTCACAAGAATTTTAACATAGTAAACCTCAACTCAAACATTGACACACAAACAATAAAAAATATTAAAGAGTATCATCATACATCATTTTGGCAAAACAAGATGGTCCAAGTTCTTGTCACAAAACATTGCATAGTGACATTTTTCCTGTCAAATGACTAACTGGATGAAAATACCACATTTCTTTTGTGTCCTTAAGAATATGTAGGTCATTTATCGATTATTGAGTTTTGAGAAGATTCATCTACAATATATTCCTCTGAAAGCTCATAACCTGACCAATTTTGCCATCATTAACAGAGTCTAAGAGTGCTGCTACCTGCCTCTTTCCATTTATCCTCTGATTCATCTAATAACTTGGAAACATCTTCCTCTATCAATTTCCTTTTATTTGCCACTATGAATGGAAAATGAAAAATTCTAAATTCTCAACTTGTATGAAATCTTGAAGCAAACCATAAAGATAGTCCCTTCAAGTCTTATTTTATTCCTTCTTGAAAATGAAAGCAGTACTTTGGGCACTATGATAGGAAAACTACAGGATAATATATTTTTTAAAGACAGTGCATCATCTTTTAGGGGATTTCATCATTTTCCATAACTTAATTCTTTTTACTTTTTTTTTAATTTTTTATTCCGTTATTTCTCATGTGTTCCCCATTGCTTGAATATTTTTAATAGCATCAGCATCTACAGGATAGAAAAGAGAAACAGGGTTCATATCAGAAAAGGAATTAAAGGGAGAAAGCTTTTAGCCATGGTAACTCATCTCATGCAGATACACAGAATGGTAATCAGACCCTGATGAGGTCAGAATCAAGCTTCAGGGCTGTAGGTCAACATTTTCAACATATGTAGCTAAATCTTCAGTGCAGTTAGCTATGTGGGTTGAGGAGAAGAAAATTGAAGAAGAGCATGGGAAGTGAACTAAGCAGGTCCTCCACCTCCAGGCCAAGCAGTGTGCCATGCCCTGCCCAGACAGCTGCTTTTCACTTAAATTTTCTGTGCAAGGACCTTCCTGGGTAGAGTAAGACTCAACAATAACATCATTTGTGATGGCTTTGGACCAATGGTGTGGGTGGAGTTGCAGGTTTCCTTGAGCTGCCTGCCTTGATGTTGTAATGACCCTGAGAGGGATCTGTGGCCCTGGCATCCTCAGTTTGATTCCAGTGGGCCTATCTTCACAATGTGAAAATAGAAAGCTTACAGAAGGAAAATTGATTCCTATGAAAGAGAGAAATACCGTATTCTAGTCTCTCTCAGTTTTTGTAGATCTCAAGTAGGCAAGAGAAGTGGACCTTGGATGTCTAGTGATGGAGAGATTCAGGTTACAAAGGAGTGAGTGGATATTCTCTAGGGGTCTGGCTGTATCTTGCATGAGGCCACAAAGATGTGATGGGGACAGAAATCATAGGTGCTTCTAACACAGCACAGGGTCTTGGGATGGATGATCAGAGACAGCCCTGCTGTGTGCAATGCTCTGCCTATAGAGGTACTTATCTTGTAGATCTTGTGTAGTCAGTACCTGTCTTGGTAGAGTTAGGCTCACCAGGAACATGATTTGTGGTTGACTTTGGAGCAGTTCTAGTGTTGGAGCAGTGTATGTCCTTGGCTACATGCCATGATGTTATGAGGGTCTAGGGAGCCACCTGCATTTCAGGCATTTTGAGGATACTACCAGTGTTTTAAAATTTCCAGTATCATCCACACATACAGGTTAGAAAAGGGAAGGAACTGGAAGAGAGTGAACTTCTTCCAGTGTCCCTCATTTCTGTGCAGAGATACACATAGAAGGTCACAAGATCCTCAAAGAGTTGGGATGTAAGATTGATGGCAATGGGGCAATTTTTTTCAATGTCTGGAGCTAAATATTGAGTGCAGTGAGCAAGGTATTGTGAGAAGAGAGAATAAAACTGAAGAAAAGAGTGGGAAGTGCACTAATCAGATCCTCTACCTTGAGGCCAAGCTGTGCGCCATGCCTGCCCAGCCAGGTGCTGTTCATGTAGACTCCTTGTGAGCACACCTGCCTGGGCAAAGTAAGGCTCACAAGAACATCGTTTGTGGTGACCTCTGGACAAGTGATATGGATCGAGTTGCGGGTGGCCCTGAACTGCCTGCCTTGATGTCATAATGACCCTGGCATCGTTTGTGCGTCTATAATCCTTGGGAAGATGTCAGCGATCCTCTCCTCAAAATGTGAACACAGAAAGTTTACAAGGGTAATATGATACCTATGAGGAAAAGAGATGATACAAGATGCTTTTCTTTCTCTGGTCCTTGTACATCTGAAGTACGTATAAAGTGAAGTGAAGGGGACAGCCATTGAGGATGGATAAAAGATTCACAAACTGGTTGGATATTCCCTTGGTGTCTGGATATATCTTGCATGGAGCCATCAGATTTGGAGGGAAGAGATATAGAAGCTACTTGGAAGAGTATAATGGGGACTGCATTGTGCCTATACATTAAAGATTCTTGTGCAGAGTGTCCTACCCAGACAGGTACTCTTCACATTGACAATGTGTGAACAGGGCCTGTCTGCGTGAGTAAGACTCTCTAGGAACATTGGTGTTGTGTTATTTGTGTCACATGCACTTTGGAGTGTGTAGCTCCAAGTGTCCTTAGCTATTCTGAGAAGTTACAAACACCCTTAAAACATCTGAGTCTCTGAAATATTCAGTATAACAGTCAATAAAATGAAGAAAATTAGATCCTAAGTTGTGATTATCTCAACACTTGACTTGTCCCCTCAGATTGCAAAGGAGTCAGGAACAATATTCTCAAAGAATATTGATGCTATACTCAGCAGTGAGCTTTTATATCCATTTTGGGAAATCTCCATAATTTTCAATTTATAAACTTTTCAAGACCTTCCTGCATTCATTACATGTGTGTGACTTGAGTGATGTTAATGTTTTTGTAAATATTTACTATGTTTTTCTATTTAGCTTAATTCCAACTATTTTGTACTTTAATACAATGTTTTAAACGTTGCAAAAAAATGAAATATTCAGTATGACTTAGGCGTTCCATTTCTAAAATTTGAACAGGAACAGGTTAGAAACGAGAAGGTAAATTCCTTTGAACCGAAGAGAGATCTGAAACATCCATTTCTCTCTGGGTCCTCATCCTTCTGAGTGTGTACAATAGGTAGAAGTAGTGAAGACAGTCTTGTGAGTGAGGGATGTAATTTGGTGGGCAATGGGTCACCATTTTCCAGTTTTATACATAATTCT
Source organism: Bos taurus (assembly GCF_002263795.3). Lineage (NCBI taxonomy): Eukaryota > Metazoa > Chordata > Mammalia > Artiodactyla > Bovidae > Bos > Bos taurus. Next base: position 28,542,111 of record NC_037357.1, read on the forward strand.
TCAGTGATGTCCAAGGTTGTGGTAGAAGTAATGAGGAATGTTTCATTCTAGAGTGTTAAGAGGACAAGCAGGCCATGCTGTGTGCATTGCCATGCCTAGAGAGGTGCTGGTGACTTCAATTACCTGTAGACAGAGCCTTCCTAGGTACAGTACTCTCTGTGCACCTGGTTCATCATTACTGGTGGCCTTTAGACCAGGGGTGGGTTTGAGGCTACATGTGATATACCTCCAAGATGTCAGGAAGGCCTTCGAAGCCACCTAGATGTCAAACATATGTTGATTATGATCTCAGTAGTCCAGATCTGAAAATGTGCCCATGTGTAAAGTAGAGAATAGAAAGATAAATGCCAATAGAATTGCATTTATCTTGCTTGCCAATCAAGATGTCTGGATTTCTTCAGATACCTGTAGACCAGCTGAAGAGATTCTCAAGGAGAAGAGATGCACATGGCACAAGAGTGTATCCATAATTTAAAGGGAATTCAGTAAATCTTTGTTGTAGTATCAGGATATGTTGAGCAAAGGTATGTGTGGGTGTGAGGGTGAAAGGGAAGTCTCCACCTGGAAGTCCTGCTGTGTGCAGTGCCCTGCCCAGACAGGTGCAGTTCACGTAGAATCAGTGTACTGTGCTGCAGCTGGGTAGAGTAAGGCTCACCAGAACATCGCTTGTGGTGTCTTTTTGACCAGTGATCTGGAAGGTTTCCAGGTTTCACTGACGTGCCTATATTTATATCATAATGATCTGGGGAGTTGTCTGTGGCTCACACATCCTGGGATGATTTCATTAGTCCCATCCACAAAATGTAAACTCAAGATTTTTCAGAAGGCAAAATGTTTCCTAAGAGGAGAAGAGAGAAATACTAGAAGTTTTCTCTCTTGCTGTCTCTCTCGGTTTTCATACATCTCAAGTAGGCATAGTGAAGTGGATGGTTGATACCTAATGAAGGAGAGATTCAGGTTACAGTCAGTGGGTGGATATTCTCTAGGGATCTGGATATATATTCCATGCAGCCATTAGGATGTAATGCAGAGATCATAGGTGCTTCTAAGACAGACCAGGATTTTGGGTTGATCACTGATGAGAACCCTGCTGTGTGCAATGCCATACCTAGAGAGGTACTGACCAAGTATACCTCATGTACTCAGTATCTGTTGGGGTAGAATGAGGCTCCCAAGCAACATGATTTGTGGTTATCTTTGGAGAAGATGTAGTGTAGGAGCTGCATATGTCCTTGGCTACTTGCCATGATGTCATGAGGGTCCAGGGATTCACGTGGATTCTAGGCATTTAGAGGATGCTTCCAATGCTTGAATATTTCTTATATCATCTGCACCTATTGGTTCGAAATGGGAAGGAACTTCAAGAGAGTAAACTTCTTCCAGAGTCCCTCATCTGTGTGGAGATACACATAAGTGGTGACAAGAACCTCAAAGAGGTGGGATGCACAAAGAGGGCAGTGGGACAATTTTTTCAACATCTGGAGCAAAATCTTGAGTGCTGTGATCAAGGTATGGTGGGAAGAGAGAAGAAAATTGAAGAAGAGTGTCAGATGTGCACTAGGCATGTCCTCCACCTCGAGGCCACACTCTGTGGCATGCCCTGCCCAGTCAGTTGCTGTTACATAGATTCCCTATAAACACACCTGACAGGGCAGAATAAGGATCACAAGAACATTGTTTGTGGTGGCCCTGGACCAGTGGTATGAGTCGAGTTGCAGGTGTCCTTGAGCTGCCTGCCTTGATGTCATAATGACCCTGGAGTCATCTGTGCCTCTAGCATCCTTGGGAAGATGTCAGTGGTCCTCTCCTCTCAATGTGAACCCCAAGAGTTTTCAGAGGGTAAGAGCATATGTATGAGGAAAATGTAGAAATACAGCATGCTTTTCTTTCTCTGATCCTCCTACATCTGAAGTAAGTATAAAGAGGATTGAAAGGGACAGTCCCTGAGGATGGAGAAAGGGTTTACAAAGTGTGTGGATATTTCTGGGGTATCTGGATATACCTTGCAAGGAGCCATCAGGATGTGGAGGCAAGAGAGATGGAAGCTACATGGAAGAGGGTAATGGGGACTAGGTTGTGCCTACACATTAAAGATTTCTTGTATGTACTGCCCTACACATACACTTTGACAATGTATGAACAGTGCTTGTCTGCATGAGCAAGACTCTCCAAGAATGTTTTAGTGGTGCTATTTGTGTCAGGTCCAGTTTTATTGTAGAGTTTTAATTGTCCTTAGTTCACTCCAGAAAGTTATGAGTATGCTTAAAAACAGCTGAGTTTCTGAAATTTTCAGTATGACTTAGGGGTTCTATTTCTAAAACTTGAACAGGAACTGTTAGAAAAGATAAGGTTAATTCCTTTGAAATGAAGAGAGATCTGGAACACCTATTTCTCTCTGGGTCCTCATCCATCTGAGTGTGTACAGTAAGCAGAAATAGTGAGGACTGTCTAGTGAGCAAGGGATGCAATTTGGAGGGCAGTGGGTCACCATTCTCACGTTCTATGCATAAATCTTGATTGACGTCCAAGGAAGTGGTAGGACTAATCAGGAATGTTTCATTTGAAAGTGTGAAGGGGACAAACAGGGCCTCGAGAAAAAGGAAACACATTATGCAGTGCTCCGCCTAGAGAAGTGCTGTTGACTTCATCTACCAGTAAACAGAGCCTTCCTGGGTAGAGTAGTGCAACTGGTTCATCATTATTGGTGGCCTTTGTACAGGGGTGGGTGTGAGGCTCCAGATGATATTCCTCCAAGATGTCAGGAAGGCCTTGGAAGCCATAGAGATGTCTAACATATATTGATTATGATCTCAGTAGGCTATATTTGAAAATGTTCCCATGTGTAGACAACAGAAAGATAAATACTAATTGAATCACATTCATCTTGCTTGCTGATCATTTCGCTTATGCTCACACATTTTTTCAGATACCTATAGACCAGCTGAAGAGATTCTCCAGCAGAAGAGACTATAAACGAGAAGAGATGTAAATTGGATGACAGTGTATCCAAGTTTTAAATGGAAATTGAAATATCTTTGAAATATTTAGAAATATATTTTGAACTATCTTGGAAATTGAAATATCAGGATATGATGAGTAAAGGTATGTGTGGGTGTGAGGGTCAATGGGCAGTCCTCCACCTGCAAACCCTGCTATGTTCAGTGCCCTGCCCAGACAGGTGCAGTTCATGTAGAACCAGTGTACTGTGCCACAGTTGGGTAGAGCAAGGCTCACAAGAACATCATTTGTGATGTCTTCTGGACCAGTGATGTGAATGGCTTTGCAGGTTTCCATGAGCTGCCTGCCTTTATATCAGAATGACCCAGGGAGTCATCTGTGGCCCAGGCATCCTCAGGATGGTTTCTTTGGTCCTATATGCTTAATGTGGAGAAGGCAATGGCACCCCACTCCAGTACTCTTGCCTGGAAAATCCCATGGTTGGAGGAGCCTGGGGGACTGCAGTCCATGGGGTGGCTGAGGGTCGGACACGACTGAGCGACTTCACTTTCACTTTTCACTTTCATGCATTGGAGAAGGAAATGGCAACCCACTCCAGTGTTCTTGCCTGGAGAATCCCAGGGACGGGGGAGCCTGTTGGGCTGCCATCTATGGGGTCACAGAGTCGGACACGACTGAAGTGACTTAGCATAGCATAGCATATGCTTAATGTGAACACAAAGATTTTTCAGAAGGCAAGATGATTCTTGAGAAGAGAGAAATACTAGAGGTTTTCTCTCTCTCTTTCTTGGTTTTCATACATCTCAAAAAGACATAGTGAAGTAGATGGTGTATATCTAGTGAAGGAGAGATTCAGATTAAAGTCTGATTCAGGTGGATATTCTCTAGGCATCTGCATATATCTTCTGTGCAGCCATCAGGATGCAATGCAGAGATCATAGGTGCTTTTAGGACACCCCAGGGTCTTGGGTTGATCAATCAGTGAGAGCACTGTTGTGTGAAAATGCCCTACCCAGACAGGTACTGACCAAGTATACCTCATGTAATTAGTATATGTCTGAGTAGAGTAAAGCTCACAAGGAAAATGATTTGTGGTTGACCTCGGAGCAGTTCTAGTGTTGGAGCTGCCTATGTCCTTGGCTACTTGCCATGATATCATGAGGATCCAGGAAGCCATGTGGATTCTAGGCATTTTTAGGATTCTTCCAGTGCTTTGATATTTCTAATATCATCTGCACCTGCACCTATAGGTTAGTAGAGAGAAAAAACTGCAAGACAGTTATCTTCTTTCAATGTCCCTCACCTCTTTGCAGATACAAATAGAAGGTGACAAGATCCTCAAAGAGGTGAGATGCAGGTTTTAGGGTAGTGGGAAATTTTTTTTCCAACATCTGTAGCATCTTGTATGCAGTGATCAAGGTATGGTGGGAAGAGAGAAGAAAATTGAAGAGGAGTGTGGGAAGTACTCTAATCATGACATCCACCTTGAGGCCACACTGTTCGATGTGCCCTGCCCAGCCAGGTGCTGCTGACGTAGACTCCCTGTGAACGCACTTTCCTGGTCAGAGTAAGGCTCATAAGAACATCATTTGTGGTGGCCTCTGGACCAGTGATGTGTGTGGAGTTGCAGGTGTCCTTGAGCATCTGCCTTGATGTCATAATGACCATAGAGTCATCTGTGCCTCTAGCATCCTCGGGCAGATTTCAGTGGTCCTCTCCTCATAATGTGAGCGCCAAGAGTTTACAGAGGATAAGATGATATGAATGAGAAGAAGAAGAAATAACAAGATGCTTTTCTTTCACTGGTCCTCGTACATCTGAAGTAACTATAAAAGGGAGTGAAGGGGACAGCCCCTGAGATGGAGAAGGGGATCATAACATGGGTGGATATTCCATGAGTGTCTGGATATATCTTGAATGGAGCCCATCAGGATGTGCAGGCAAGAGAGATGGGGAACTGGGTAAGATGAGGACTAGGAAGAGGATAATGGGGACTGGGTTGTACCTACACATTAAAGATTTCTTGCATGTATTGCACTATCCAGGAGAGGTATGATTCATTTTGGCAATATGTGAATAGTGTATATCTGGGTGAGTACGACTTTCCAGGTACATTAGTGTGGTGTTATTTGTGTTGGGTGCAATTTGAGTGTGGTGCTCCAAGTGTCCTTAGCTCAATCCAGAAAGTTATGACCATCCTTAAAAATATCCTTAAAAACCGAGTCTCTGAAATGTTCAGTATAACTTATAGGTGTTCCATTTCTAAAAGTTGAAGAGGAACTATTAGAAGACAGAAGTTTAATTCCTTTGAAATGAGGAGAGATATGGAACACCTATTTTTCTCTGTTTCCTCATCCTTCTGAGTATCTACAGTACGTAGAAACAGTGAGGACAGTCTAGTGAGGGAGGGATGCAAATTGGAGGGCAGTGGGTCACCATTTTTCAAGTTCTATGCATAAATCTTGGGTGAGATCCTAGGATGTGGTAGGAATAGTGCAGAATGTGTCATTTTAAAAGTGTTAGGGGACAAGCAGGGCCTCCACATTGAGGCATACTGTGTGCTGTGACCACCTAGAGAGGTAAACAGAGCTTTTTCTAGATAGAGTTCTGTGCAACTGGTTCATCATTGTTGGCCTTTGGACCAGGGATGGATGTGTGACTCCAGGTCATATTCCTCCAAGATGTCAGGAAGGCCTTGGAAGCCACAGAGATGTTGAACATATGTTGATTATGGTCTCAGCAGTCTAGTTATGAAAATGTGCCCAAGCGTAAAGTGGAGAATAGAACGATAAATGCTAATAGAAACACATTCATCTTGCTTGCTGATCATTTCCCTTATGCTCACACATTTCTTCAAAATACCTGAAGACTAACTGAAGAGATTCTCACAGACAAGAGATGCAAAATTGGACAACAGTCTGTCCATGTTGAAAGGGAAATCGGTAAATCTTTGTTCTAGCATCAGGATATGATAAACAAAGGTGTGTGTTGGTGTGAGGGTGGTAGGGCAATTTCCACCTGAAAACACTGCTGTAGTGCAGTGCCCTGCCCAGATAGGTGCAGTTCATGTAGAATCGATGTAAACTGTCCTAGCTGGGTAGAATAAGGCTCACAAGAACATATTTTGTGGTATCTTCTGGATCAATCATGTGAATGGATCTGCAGGTTCCATTGAGCTGTCTGCCCGTATATCATAATGACTTGGAAAGTCATCTATGACTCAAGCATCCTCAGGATGATTTCACTGGTCCTATCCACACAATGTAAACACAATGGTTTTTCAGAAGGCAAGATGACTCCTAAGAGGAGAAGTGAGAAATACTAGAGATTTCTCTCTCTCTTTCTATCTCTGGTTTCATACATCTCAAGAAGGCATAGTGAAGTGGATGGTGGATATCTAGTGAAGGAGAGATTCAGGTTACAACCAGTGGGTGGATATTATCTGGAGCTTGGATGTATCTTCCATGCACCCATCAGGATGTGATGAAGAGAAATCATAGGTGCTTCTAAGACAGCCCAGGCTCTTGGGTTGATAATTGGTGAGAGCCTTGCTGTATGAAATGCCCCGCCTAGACAGGTACTGTCCAAGTATACCTTATGTAATCATATCTGTCTCGGTAAAATAAGGCCCACAAAGTACATGATTTGTGGCTGACTTTGGAGCAGTTCTAGTGCTGGAGCTGCATATGTCCTTGGCTACTTGCCATAATGTCATGAGGGTCCAGGGAGCCATGTGGATTCTAGGCATTTTGCAGGATGCTTTCCCAGTGCTTTGAATATTTCTAAATATCATTTCACCTACAGGTTAGAAAAATGAAAGAACTGAAAGAGAGTGAACTTCTTCCAATATCCCTCATATCTGTTCAGAATACACATAAAAGGTGACAAGTTCCTCAAAGAAGTGGGAATACAAATTTGAGGGAAGAGGGACAACTTTTTCAACATCTGGAGCTAAATCTTTCACTGCTGTGATCTAGATATGGTGGGGAGACAGAAGAAAATTGAAAAAGAGCGTGGGTAGTACACTCAGCATGTCCTCCAACTCGAGGCCACACTGTGTGCCATTCCCTGTGCAGTCAGGTGCTCTTGAAGAGGACTCCCTGTAAAAGCACCTGCCTGGGCAGAGTAAGGCTCACAGTATATTCATTTGTGATGGCCTCTGGAACACAGAGTGTTACGGATGGGCTTGCAGATGTCCTTGAGCTGGATCCTTGATGTCATAATGATCCTGTAGTCTGTGACTCTAGCATCCTTGGGAACATTTCAGTGGTCCTCTCCTGACAATGTGAAGAGAAACAGTTATATGATATCTATATCTATGAGGAGAAGAGACAAATTCAAGATTATTTTCGCACTCTGCATCCTCATATATCTCAAACAAGCATAGAGTTGCATAGAGTGGACATCCCTCAGGAAGGGATGCTATTTGGTCACTTGGGTGTTATCTCCAGGGGCCGGATATATGCTGAGCACAGTCATGGGCATGATGGGGAGAGAGGTCATAGCTGCTTCTCAGAGAGAGTCGGGGCTTGAGTAGATCCTCCACTGGGAGCCCTTCTGGTAGAGTGCCCTATAGGCCAGTAGCTGGTCATTTCTGTTTCATGTCACTAGTGCATGTTTCCAGAGAAGGCAATGGAAGCCCACTCCAGTACTCTTGCCTGGAGAATCCCAAGGACAGCAGAGCCTGGTGGGCTGCTGTCTATGGGGTTGCACAGAGTCAGATACGACTGAAGCAACTTAGCAGTGCTCACAGTGTGAACACCTACATTAGAGAAAAATAAACAGTCTTTCCAGTAGAGTAAGAGAACTCCACTTATCTTGTCCTCCAGTGTTGCTCCTCATAATTCCAGTAAGACATAGAGCAGAAGAGCAGGACTCCATTGAGTAATGGATGTGTTGTTGTGGGCAGTGAATGCATGTGTCTCAGTTTAGGGAAATTCTTGACATCATTCAATAGGATGTGGTAGGAAAAGAGGTGAACATGACATTTGGAAGTGTGTGAAGTACAGGGTTGGTCCTCCTACCTGAATCCACCCTGTGTGCAGTGCCCTTCCCGGACAAGTACTGATCACCTAAAGTTGGTGTGAATACTGTCTGGGTAGAGTAAGGTTCACAAGAAACATCAACGGGTGGTTCACCTTAAGAGAGTTCTAGTGGTGGAGCTGATGTTTCCCTCGTGTGCTTACCATGATGTCATGAAGTTTCGGGGAGACACATAGATCCCTGCATTTTGAGGAGTCTTTGAATACTGAAATATTCCCAATAGCATGAGCACCTACAAGTTAGAAACTGGAAACACACATCCTATGAGTAAAAGAACTAAAGGGAGGAAGCTTTTACCTATGGTTCCTCATCCTTGTGCAGATAACACATAGAACAAGTGATGAGACCCTGAGAGAGAGAAAAACATGTTGTTGGGCTATGGGTCAACTTTTCTAGGTCCGTAGCTAAATTTTGGGTGTAGTCATAACTTAAAGAAGTGTAAATAGAGCATTCCTGGGTAGAATAAATATGCAACTGCATCATCATGACTGATTGCCTTGGATGATGGATGGGTGTGGGGCTCCAGGTGATATTATTCCAAGATATCAGGGAGGCCCCTGGAAGCCACAGAGTTGTCAAACAAACCTCAATTATGATCTCAGTAGTCCAGATCTGAAAATGTGACCACATATAATGTAGAGAATGGAAACGTAAATGCTACTGGAATCACATTCACCTTACTTGTTGATCATTTGCCCCATGTTCACATATTTCTCCAGATACCTGTAAACCAGCTGAAGAGATTTTCAAGGAGAAAAGATGCAAGTGGGATGACAGTGTGTCCATGTTTTAAAAGGAAATTGGTAAATCTTTGTTGTAGCATCAGGATATGATGAGCAAAGGTATGTGTGGGTGTGAGGGTGAGAGGGCAGTCCTCCACCTGGAAGTCCAGCTGTGTGCAGTGCCCTGCCAGACAGGTGCAGTTCATGTAGAATTGGTGTACTGTGCTGCAGCTGGGTAGAGTAAGGCTCACAAGAACATCGTTTGTGGTGTTTTCTGGGCTAGTGATGTGGATGGATCGCAGGTTTCACTGAGCTTCCTGCCTTTATATCATAACGACCCATGGAGTAATTTGTGGCTCAGGCATCCACAGGATGATTTCATTTTTCTGTCCTCACAATGTGAACACACACACACACACAAAAAAGATTTTTCAGAAAGCAAGATGATTCCTAAGAGAAGATAGAAATACTAGAGATTCTCTCTCTCTCTCACTCACTGTCTTGGTTTTTGTACATCTCAAGAAGGCATAGAGAAGTGGACTGTGGATATCTCATGAAGGAAAGATTCAGATTACAATCAGTGGCTTGATATCCTCTAGGGATCTGGTTATATCTTGAGTGCAGCTTGTAAAATGCAATGGAGTGAGAGATCATAGTTTCTTCTATGACAGCCCAGAGTCTTGGCTTGATCAGTTGATGATAGCCCTGCTGTGTACATTATCCTGCATAGAGTGGTCCTGATCATGTAGACCTCATGTAATCAGTATCTGCCTGGATAGAATAAAGCTCACAATGAACGAGATTTGTGGTTGACCTTGGAGTAGCTCTAGTGCTGGAGCTGCATGTGTCTTTGGGATTCTTTCCATGGTGTCTTGAAGGCCCAGCGAACCTCCTGCATTCTAGGCATTTTGTGGATGCTTCCAGTCCTTGAATATTCCTGAAAGCATCAGCACCTACAGCTTAGACAATGGAAGTGCAGTTCCTATTAAGAAACGAAGTAAAGGGAGTAAGCTTTTAACCATGATACCTCATCCTGGTGCAAATACAAGGAGAACAGGTGAAGAGATCCTGAGAGTGGTGTGTGATCCATGTTTGAGCATACTGCATCAACTATATCTAGGTCCATAGCTAAATCTTGGGTGCAGTAATCAAGGTATGGTGCTAGTAGGGAAAGAAATTTCACTGCAATGTAGAATGTGGTGCCTAAGGAGGTTTTCTACCATGAGGCCATGGTGGTGTAAAGTGCCTTGCCCAGATTGACATTGTTCATGTAAACTAGATGTACATAGCACCTTTCTGGGTTGTGTAATATGCAACAGGATTATGACTTGTGGTGGCCTCTGAATCAGTCCTGGGTATGGGGATGCTAGTGACTCTGAGCTGTCTTCCATAAATTCAGCACGGCTGTAGTAGCCACATAGGTATCTGCCATGTGATTGTGATTTCCATGGTCCACTGTGAAATATTGAAATCTGATAACCTGGAAAGGAAAGGATAGTTCTCAATAGTTGAGCATAGAACCAGAACATGCTTATTATTTCTGGGATCTCAACGTTCGCCAAGTGTACACAGAACTTGTGAGGAAGTTCCCAAAGAGAACAGGATGAAAATTGAAGGGCAGTGAGATAACATTTTTTTAGGAGTATAGAAAATATTGTGTACAGCCATAGGGATGTGGAGGGTAGGGTACTCAAAGCTTCATGAGATACTGAGAGGGACACAGGGTGTGTCCTTCCCCTTGGAAACTTGCTGTGTGCAGTGCCCTGCCCAGTCAGGAGCCGTTCACTTAGACTCCTTGTTAATGGCCTGCCTATGTAGAGTAAGGCTCACAATAACATTGTTTGTGGTGGCCTCTGCACCAGTGACGTGGATGGGGTTGTGGGTGGCCCTGAACTGCCTACCTTGATGTCATAATGATGTCACAGTGTCATCTGTGCCTCTAGCATCCTTGGGAAGATGTCAGCGGTCCTCTCTTCACAATGTGAACACACAGTTTACAGAGGGTAAGATGATACCTATGAGGAGAAGAGAGAAATATGAGATACTTTCTCTCTGCCCCCTCATATATCTCATGTTAGCATAGAGGGGTGTGTATGGGATATCCACTGAGTGGGGGAGAATGCAAGTTACAAAAAGTGGGTGAATATTAGCTCAGATTCTGGATATTTTTGCATGGAGCCTTCAGGATGTGGAAGCAAGAGACATGAAACCTACTTGAAAGCATATAGAATGGACTGTGCTGTGCTAACACATTAAAGACTTCCTGTGTGCAGTGTCCTGCTTTCCAGGCAGGTACTGTTCACTTTGACAATGTGCAAGCAGTTACTGTGTGGGTGAGTAAGAGTCTCCAGGAATGTTGGTGTTTTATTATTAGTATAGGGTTCAGTTTGAGAGTGGAGTTCAAAGTGTCCTTAACTGCATGCTAGTCATGTTCTTACCCTTGAAGCACTTGACTCTCAGAAATCTTCAGTATGACTTATGAGTTCCATTTATTTTTTAAATTTATTTTTTTATTGAAGGATAATTGCTTTACAGAATTTTGTTGTTTTCTGTCAAGCCTCAACATGAGTCAGCCATGCTGCTGCTGCTAAGTCACTTTAGTCGTGTCCGACTCTGTGCGACCCCATAGATGGCAGCCCACCAGGCTCCCCTGTCCCTGCGATTCTCTAGGCAAGAACACTGGAGTGGGTTGCCATTTCCTTCTCCAATGCAGGAAAGTGAAAAGTGAAAGTGAAGTAGCCCAGTCGTGTCCGACCCTTAGCATGGACTGCAGCCTACCAGGCTCCTCTGTCCATGGGATTTTCCAGGCAAGAGTACTGGAGTGGGGTGAGTCAACCATAGGTATACATATATCCCCTCACCTTTGAACCTGCCTCCCATCTCCCCCACCATACCACCCCTCTAGATTGATACAGAGCCTCTGTTTGAGTTTCCTGAGCCATACAGCAAATTCCCGTTGGCTCCCTATTTTATATATGGTAATGTAAGTTTCCATGTTACTCTTTCCATACATCTCACCCTCTCCTCCCCTCTCCCCAAGTCCATAAGTCTATTTTCTATGTCTATTTCTCTATTGCTTCCCTGAAAATAAATTCTTCAGTACCATTATATAGATTCCATATATATGTGTTGCAATACTATATTTAACTTTCTCTTTCTGACTCACTTCACTTTGTATAATAGGTTCTAGGTTCATCCACCTCATCAGAACTGACTCAGATGTGTTCATTTTATGGCTGAGTAATATTCTACTGTGTATATTCTTTATTCATTCATCTGTCAGTCGACAGCTGGGTTGCTTCTATGTTCTAGCTACTGTAAATAGTGCTGCAATGAACAATGGGATACATTTGTCCTTTTCAATTTTGGTTTCCTTAGGGTATATGCCTAGGAGTGGGATTGCTGGGTCATATGGTGGTTTTATTCCTATTTTTTTAAGGAAAATCCATACTGTCTTCAATAGTGGCTGTATCAATTTATATTCCCAGCAACAGTGCAAGAGTGTTCCCTTTTCTCCACACCCTCTCCAGCATTTATTGTTGGTAGACTTTTGTATGATGGCCATTCTGACCAATGTGAGGTGATATCTCATTGTTGTTTTGATTTGCATTTCTCTAATAATGAGCAATGTTGAGCATCTTTTCATGTGTTTGTTAGCCATCTGTGTGTCTTCTTTGGAGAAATGTCTGTATTGGTCTTTTTCCCACTTTTTGATGGTGTTGTTTCTTTTTCTGGTATTGAGTTGTATGAGCTGCTTGTATATTTTGGAAATTAATCTTCTGTCAGTTGTTTCATTTGCTATTATTTTCTCCCATTCTGAGGGTTGTCTTCTCACCTTGCTTATAGTTTCCTTTGCTGTGAAAAAGCTTTTCAGTTTAATCAGGTCCCACTTGTTTACTTTTGTTTTTATTTCCATTACTCTAGGAGGTGGCTCCTAGAGCATCTTGCTTTGATCTATGACATAGAGTGTTATACCTTTGTTTTCCTCTAAGAGTTTTATAGTTTCTGGTCTTACATTTAGGTCCTTAATCCATTTTGAGTTTATCTTTGCATATGGTGTTAGGAAGTGTTCTAATTTCATTCTTTTATATGTAGCTGTCCAGTTTTCCCAGCACCATTTATTGAATAGGCTGTCTTTGCCCCATTGTATATTCTTGCCTCCTTTGTGAAAAATAAGATACCCATAGATGCATGGGTTTATTTCTGGGCTTCCTATCTTGTTCCATTGGTCTATATTTCTGTTTTTGTGCCAGTACCATACTGTCTTGATCACTGTAGCTTTATAGTATAATCTGAAGTCAGGAAAGTTGATTCCTCCAACTCCATTCTTCTTTCTCAAGACTGCTCTGGCTTTTTGGGGCCTTTTGTGTTTCCATATGAATTGTGAAATTTTTTGTTCTAGTTCTGTGAAAAATGGCATTAGTAATTTGATAGGGATCACACTGAATCTGTAGATTGCATTTGGTAGTATATTTATTTTCACAATACTGATTCTTCCTACCCAGGAACATGGAACATCTCTGCATCCATTTATGTCATCTTTGATTTCTTTCATTAGTGTCTTATAATTTTCTCTGTACAGTTCTTTTGTCTCCTTAGGTATGTTTATTCCTAGATATTTAATTCTTTTTGTTGCAATGGTGAATGGGATTGATTCCTTAATTGCTCTTTCTGATTTTTCATTCTTATTATATAGAAACACAGTGATTTCTTTTTTTTTTTTAACACAGTGATTTCTGTATATTGATTTTGTATCCTGCAACTTTGCTAAATTCACTGATTATCTCTAGTAATTTTCTGATATCTTTAGGGTTTTCTATGTACAGTATCCACACAGTCAAAGGCTTTGGCATAGTCAACGAAGCAGAAATAGATGTTTTTCTGGAACTCTCTTGCTTTTTCCATGATCCAGAGGATGTTGGCAATTTGATCTCTGGTTCCTCTGCCTTTTCTAAAACCAGCTTGAACATCAGAAAGTTCACGGTTCACGTATTCTGTTAGGTCCATATAATTTCCATCCTTTACTGAGCCCATGTTTGCATGAAATGTTCCCTTGGTATCTCTAATTTTCTTGAAAAGAGCTCTAGTCTTTCCCATTCTGTTGTTTTCTTCTATTTCTTTACATTGATCGCTAAGGAAGGCTTTCTTATCTCTCCTTGCTGTTCTTTGGAACTCTGCATTCAAATGGGAATATCTTTCCTTTTCTCCTTTGCTTTTTGCTTCTCTTCTTTTCACAGCTATTTGTAAGGCCTCCCAAGACAGCCACTTTGCTTTTTTGCATTTCTTTTCCATGGGAATGGTCTTGATCCCTGTCTGCTGTAGAATGTCACGAACCTCCGTCCATCATTCATCAGGCACTCTGTCTATCAGATCTAGTCCCTTAAATCTATTTCTCACTTCCACTGTATAACCAGACCACCTGACCTGCCTCGTGAGAAACCCGTATGCAGGTCAGGAAGCAACAGTTAGAACTGGACATGGAAAAACAGACTGGTTCCAAATAGGAAAAAGAGTACGTCAAGGCTGTATATTGTCACCCTGCATATTTTACTTATATGCAGAGTACATCGTGAGAAAAGCTGGGCTGGAAGAAGCACAAGCTGGAATCAAGATTGCTGGGAGAAATATCAATAACCTCAGATATGCAGATGACACCACCCTTATGGTAGAAAGTGAAGAGAAACTAAAAAGCCTCTTGATGAAAGTGAAAGAGGAGAGTGAAAAAGTTGGCTTAAAGCTCAACATTCAGAAAACGAAGATGATGGCATCTGGTCCCATCACTTCATGGGAAATAGATAGGGAAACAGTGGAAACAGTGTCAGACTTTATTTTTTGGGGTTCCAAAATCACTGCAGATGGTGACTGCAGCCATGAAATTAAAAGATGCTTACTCCTTGGAAATAAAGTTATGATCAACCTAGATGACATATTAAAAAGCAGAGACATTACTTTGCCAACAAAGGTCTGTCTAGTTAAGGCTATGGTTTTTCCAGTGGTCAGGCATGGATGTGAGAGTTGGACTGTAAAAAAAGCTGAGTGCCAAAGAATTGATGCTTTTGAACTGTGGTGTTGGAGAAGACTCCTGAGAGTCCCTTGGACTGCAAGGAGATCCAACCAGTCCATCCTAAAGGAGATCAGTCCTGGGTGTTCATTGGAAGGACCGATGCTGAAGTTGAAACTCCAATACTTTGACCACTTAGTGTGAAGAGTTGACTCATTGGAAAAGACCCTGATGTTGGGGGGGATTGAGGGCAGGAGGAGAAGGGGATGACAGAGGATGAGATGGCTGGATGGCATCACCAACTTGATAGACATGAGTTTGGGTAAACTCTGGGAATTGGTGATGGACAGGGAGGCCTGGCGTGCTGCAATTCATGGGGTCACAAAGAGTCAGACACTACTGAGAGACTGGACTGAACTTAACTGATGTACAGTATCATGTCATCTGCAAACAGTGAGAGCTTTACCGGTCTGGATTCCTTTTATTTCTTTTTCTTCTCTGATTGCTGCTGTAGCTAGGATTTCCAGAATGATGTTGAATAATAGTGGTGAAAGTGGATATCCTTGTCTTGTTCCTGATCTTAGGGCAAATGCTTTCAGTTTTTCACCATTGAGAATAATGTTTGATACTGGCTTATCATAAATGGCCTTTACTGTGTTGAGGTGGTTTCCTTCTATGCCCATTTTTTTAAGAGTTTTAATTATAAATGGGCGCTGAATTTTGTCAATGGCTTTTTCTGCATCTATTGAGATGATCACTTGGTTTTATCTTTCAATTTGTTAATATAATGAATCACATTGATTCCTTTGTGTGTATTGACGAATCCTTGCATTCCTGGAATAAACCCAACTTAATCATGGTGTATGAGCTTTTTGATGTGTTGTTGAATTCTGTTTGCTAAAATTTTGTTGAGGCTTTTTGCATCTATGTTCATCAGTGATATTGGCCTGTAGTTTTCTTTTTGTTTGTTGTCTTTGTCTGGTTTTGGTATCAGGGTGATGGTGGCCTTGTTTGGAAGGGTTTGGAAGTTTACTTCCTCTGCAATTTTTTGACAGAGTTTTAGAAGGATAGGCATTAGCTCTTCTCTAAATATTTAGTAGAATTTTCCTGTGAAGCCATTTTGTCCTGGGCTTTTGTTTTTTTCAGAGATTTTTGACCACATCTTCATTTCAGTGCTTGTAATTGGTTTGTTCATAATTTCTATTTCTTCCTGGTTCATTCTTGGAAGATTGAACTTTTCTAAGAATCTGTCCATTTTTTCCAGATTATCCATTTTATTGCCATATAGTTCATAATAGTCTCATAATCCTTTGTATTTCTGCATTGTCTGTTGTAACCTCTCCTTTTACATTTCTAATTTTGTTGATTTGATTCTTCTCTCTTTTTTTCTTGATGAGTCTTACTAAAGGCTTGCCAATTTTGTTTATCTTCTCCATGAATCAGCTTTTAGTTTTATTAATCTTTGCTATTGTTTCTTTCATTTATTTATTCTCAGATCTTTAAGATTTCTTTCTTTCTACTAATTTTGGTGTTTTTTTTTTTTGTTCTTCCTTTTCTAGTTGTTTTAAGTGTAAAGTTAAGTTGTCTATTCAAGGTTTTTCTTGCTTCTTGAGGTAGGATTGTATTGCTATAAACTTCCCTCTTAGAACTGCGTTTGCTCCATCCCATAACTTTTGATTTGTTGTGTTTTCATTGTCATTTCTTTCTAGAAATTTTTTTATTTCCCTTTTTATTTCTTCAGTCCTGTTGGTTATTTAGAAACATGTCATTTAACCTCCATGTGTTTGTGTTTCTTACATTTTTTTTCTTGTAATTGATGTCTAGTCACATAGCATTGTGGTCAGAGAAGATGCCTGATATGATTTCAGTTTTCTTAAATTTGCTGAGGTTTGATTTGTGACCCAAGATGTGGTCTGTCCTGGAGAATGTTCCATCTGCACTTGAAAAGAAGGTGTATTCTTCTGCATTTGGATGGAATGTCCTGTAGATATCAATGAGATCCATCTCATCTAATGTATAATTTAAGACTTGTGTTTCCTTTTTAATTTTCTGTTTTGATGATCTGTCCATTGGTGTGAGTGGAGTGTTAAAGTCTCCTACTATTATTGCGTTACTGTTAAAGTCTCCTACTATTATCGTGTTACTGTCAGTTTCTCCTTTTGTGTCTGTTAATGTTTGTCTTATGTATTGAGGTGCTCCTATGTTGAGTGCATAGATGTTTACCATTGTTATGTCCTCCTCTTGGATTGATCCCTTGATCATTATGTAGTGTCCTTCCTTATCTCTTGTAATCTTCTTTATTTTAAGGTCTATTTTGTCTGATATGAGGATTGCTACTCCAGCTTTCTTTTGCTTCCCATTTGCATGGAATATATTTTTCCATTTTGTCACTTTCAGTCTATATGTGTCTTTAGGTCCGAAGTGGGTTTCTTGTAGACAGTATATATATGGGTCTTGTTTTTGTATCCATTCAGCCAGTCTGTGTCTTTTGGTTGTAGTATATAATCCAATTACATGTTCATATTGCCCTTTTCTTAATTGTTTGGTGTTGATTTTGTAGATCTTTTTTCTTCTCTTGTCTTTCTTGACTATATAAGTCCATTTAATATTTGTTGTAAAGCTGGTTTGATGGTACTGAATTCACTTAATTTTTGCTTGTCTGAAAAGCTTTTTATTTCTCCATCGATTTTGAATGAGATCCTTGCTGGGTACTGTAATCTTGGTTGTAGATTTTTCCTTTTCAGTGCTTTAAATATATCCTGCCATTCCCTTCTGACTTGCAGAGTTTCTGCTGAAAGATCAGTTGTTAAGCGTATGGGGTTTTCCTTGTGTGTTACTTGTTGCTTCTCCTTTGCTGCTTTTAATATTCTTTCTTTGTGTTTAGACTTTGTTAGTTTGGTTAGTGTGTGTCTTGGCATGTTTATCCTTGGGTTTATCCTTTATGGGAATCTTTGTGCCTCTTAGACTTGACTATCTCTTTTCCCATGTTGGGGAAATTTTCAACTATAATCTCTTCAAAAATCTTCTCATACCCTTTCTTTTTCTCTTCTTCTTCTGGGACCCCTATAATTCGAATGTTGGTGCATTTGATATTTGTCCCAGAGGTATCTGTGACTATCCTCAGGTCTTTTCTTTCTTTTTACTTTATTCTGCTCTTCAGAAGTTATTTCCACCATTTTATCTTCCAGCTCACTGATTCGTTCTTCTGCTTCATATATTCTGCTACTAATTCCGTCTAGACTATTTTCAATTTCAGCAATTTGTGCTATTTGTCTCTGTATCCTTATTCTTTCATTCTTCTAGGTGTTTGTTAATTGAGTCTTACATTTTCTTCAGTTTGTTTTCAAGGTTTTTGATCATCTTTATTATCATTATTCTGAATTCTTTTTAGGTAGTTTGCCTATTTCCTCTTCATTTATTTTGACTTCTCTGTTTCTAATTTGTTCCTTCATTTGTATGGTATTTCTCTGCCTTTTCATCATTTTTTTTTAACTTATTGTGTTTGAGGTCTCCTTTTCCCAGGCTTCAAGGTTGAATTCTTTCTTCCTTTCTGTTTCTGCCCTCCTAAGATTCCCTGGTGGCTTAGAGGATAAAGCGTCTGCCCACAGTGTGGGAGACCCCGGTTCAGTCCCTGGGTAGGGAAGATCCCCTGGAGAAGGAAGTCACAACCCACTCCAGTATTCTTGCCTGGAAGATCCCATCAACGGAGGAGCCTGATAGGCTATAGTCCATGGGGTCACAAAGAGTCGGACACGACTGAACAACTTCACTTCCTCCTAAGGTTGGTCCAGTGGTTTGTGGAAGCTTCATATAGGGTGAGATTTGTGCTGAGGTTTTTTTTTTTTTTTTTTTTTTTTAATTTTATTTAATTTTTAAACTTTACATAATTGTATTAGTTTTGCCAAATATCAAAATGAATCCACCACAGGTATACATGTGTTCCCCATCCTGAACCCTCCTCCCTCCTCCCTCCCCATACCATCCCTCTGGGTCGTCCCAGTGCACTAGCCCCAAGCGTCCAGTATCGTGCATCGAACCTGGACTGGCATCTCGTTTCATACATGATATTTTACATGTTTCAATGCCATTCTCCCAAATCTTCCCACCCTCTCCCTCTCCCACAGAGTCCTTCTTCTTATGGGCAAAGCTGAGTGAGGTGGTAATCCTATCTGCTGATGATTGGGTTTGTATTTTTGTTTTATTTTTGTTGTTTAGATGAGATGTCCTGCACAGGGTGCTACTGGTGGTTGGGTGATGCCAGGTCTTCTATTTAAATGGTTTCATTTACGTGAGTTCTCACTATTTGATACTTCCTAGGGTTAGTTCTCTGGTTGTCTGGGGTCTTGGAATCAATGCTCCCACTCCAAAGGCTCAGGGCTTGATCTCCCTCCAAAAACCAGCCTAGGTCCAATCTACCAAGAGTAATTTCACCCGAAATGAAAGGGCCTTTACTTGAGTTCCAAAAGCCAGTGTGCAAGAACATAAAGGAGATCTCTGACACAGCAGAAATTGGGTATTACCTGCCATGTGGACAGGCCTCTTCGGATTGCAACAGATGACTAGACTGTCCTTGGCAGTGGACAGCAGAGCTCTGGGTTCCATTTCTAAAAGTTGAACAGGTACAGATTTAAAAAGAGAAGGGTAATTCCTTTGAAATGAAGATAGATCTGAACCACCTTTTTCTCTCTGGGTCATCATTCTTCTGAGTGTGTACAGTATGTAGAAGTAATGAAGACAATCTTCTGAGGGAAGGATGCAAGTTGGAGGGAGTTGATCACCATTTTCATGGTCAATGCATAAATCTTGAGTGCAGTCCACAGGACTCAGTGGTAGTAAGAAAGAAAGGTTCATTTGAGAGTTGAAAGGGGACAGGTCCACCTTGAGGCCATGCTGTGTGCAGTTCCCCACCTACAGAGGTGTTGTTCATTTCAACTATTTGTTAAAAGTGCCCTTCTAGTTCAAGTGATGCTCAAAAGAATATTTTTGGTGAGCTTCAACCCATGACAAACTGGAAACTGTAGATCCTTGAACTTCCTAGGTGAAGTCATGAGGGTTTAGGGATCCCCTGGGTGTTTGACAGCCTCGGGATATGTTTGGTGGTGGATTCCTAACAGTAAGAACACATCCAGTTTTGTCAGTTCAGTTCAGTTCAGTCGCTCAGTCATGTCTGAGTCTTTGTGACCCCATGGACTGCAGCACGTCATGCTTCCCTGTCCATCACCAACTCCCAGAGCTTACTCAAACTCATGTCCATAGAGTTGATGATGCCATCCAATGTCTCATCCTCTGTCAACCACTTCTCCTGCCTCCAATCTTTCCCATCATCAGGGTCTTTTCCAGTGTGTCTTCAAATCAGGTGGCCACACTGTTTCAGTTATTGGAGCTTAGCTTCAGCATCAGTCCTTCCAATGAATGCTTTCCTTTAGGATTGACTGGTTTGATCTCCTTACAGTCCAAGGGATTCTCAAGAGTGTTCTCCAGCACCACAATTTGAAAGAAAGCATCAATTCTTGGGAACTCTGTCTTCTTTATGGTCAAATTCTCACATCCGTACATGATTTCTGGAAAAACCATAGCTTTGACTAGATAGACCTTTGTCAGCAAAGTGATGTCTCTACTTTTTAATATGCTTTCTAGGTTTGTCATAGCTTTACTTCTAAGGGGCAAGCATCTTTTAATTTCATGGCTGCAATCACCATTCTCAGTTCAACACACTGTGGATATCTCCACTGGTAAATAGGATTTGTTTAATGTTTATTTTAAATTCCTACACTTTAATCCATGCAAAAAAGGCAGTGAAGTGAGGGTTTTTATTATTTTCCCTCTCAAGTATGGACTTAGCCAAGCACTATTTCAGCTCTGTTTTCTTCCAGTGAACTCTGATTATTTGAACCTATTCCACACTGTTTCAGTTATTATAGCTTTAACATATACAATGAATTTCAATATCTTGTTTATTTTCTATCATAATTTTCTGAACTACTTTATCATTTTCAAAAAGTTTTAATTGATTCTCTGCATTAATTACAACATTATTTTTGTATTTTATTATTCTTTTTCTACATTTTTTAACAAGTGTTTTCTCCAGCCTGTTTGTGCTAAGTCACTTCTGTGGTGTCTGTTTGTTACCTGATGGACTGTAGCCTGCCAGGCTCCCCTGTCCATGGGAATTTCCAGGCAAGAACACTGGAGTGGTTGCCATTTCCTCCTCCAGGGAATCTTCCCAACCCAGGAACAGAACCCACGTCTCTTATTTCTCCTGCATTGGAAGGCAGTTTTTTTTTTGTTTGTTTTGTTTTTGTTTTTGTTTTGTTTTTTTACCACTAGCACCACCTGGGAAGCCAAACTAGACAAAATCAGTAAAATTGAATATTGAAAACTTAGTAACATCCCCACATAAACCCTCTATCCTGGAGTTTTTCTTGAGGCATATTTTAGGACTTCAGATCATTCATATCATTCTCCACACTGAATCTTACATTTATATACATATGTATGGCTTCCCAGCTGGCACTAGTGGTAAAGACTCTGCCTGCCAGTGTGGGAGATGTAAGAGATGTGGATTCAATCCCTGGGTCAATAAGATCCCCTTGGGGAGGGCTTGGCAACCCACTCCAGTGTTCTTGCCTGGAGAATCCCTTGAACAGAGGAGCCTGATGGGCTTTAGTCCATAGGGTCACAGAGTCATACATGACTGAAGTGACTTAGCACACATGCACATCATTATATGATACAGCATTTTAACTATCACTTTTAAGCTAGAACTTAATATTTGTTGACAGTTTTATTTATTTTGAGGTGAAAGTTGTATATAGTGAGATTTAAAAATCTTAAGTATACTTACATGAGAATTTACCAATTCATACACCTGTGTAACCCAAACCCCTATCAAGTTATAAAATATTATCATTGCCCCCCCATATTTTACCACTCCAACCCCAGAGGGATTCATTATTATTTTTCTACCACAGTTAGTTGTACATGTTCTAGAGTTTCATGTAGTCTTTTGTGTATAGCTCTTTTCTTTCATAAGAAAACTTATTTTGAGATCTCTCCATTTGATCTATCAGTGTTTCAATACTTTTTATTACTGAGGACAGAGGAGCCTTGTAGGCTACAGTCCATGGGGTTGCAAGGAGTCGGACACGACTGAGCGACTTCACTTCAACGTTCTATCATATGAATCTATCACAAATAATTTACCCATCCTCCTGCAGATGGATACTTGAATTTCCATTTCTAATTTGTGGCTTTTATAAATAAAGCTGCTATTAACATCCATGAACAGGTCTGTGGATATATTTTTTCATTACTCTTTAATAAATACTTAGGGAGTGTAATTGCTGGTTCATAGGAAGGAGTATTTTTAATTTTATGAAAAATTGGCATACCTTTGCCAAAGTGTTCTATAGACTTTTACACTGCCACCAAAATTGTATAACAGATCTAATTGTTCAGCATCTTCACTAACATTTGCAGTTGTCAGTCCTTTTCCTTTCTTCTTTTAGTCATTCTGGTGGAGTTTAGTGAGATCTCATTATGGTTTTGATTAGCATTTTTTCCTAATGTCCAATGATACTTGCCTATCAGCTTTTTCCTGCTTGTTGTTTACT
The DNA here is from genome assembly GCF_002263795.3 of Bos taurus. Lineage (NCBI taxonomy): Eukaryota > Metazoa > Chordata > Mammalia > Artiodactyla > Bovidae > Bos > Bos taurus. The sequence goes on from NC_037357.1 coordinate 28,564,448, forward strand.
AATGCATTGTTTTATATACAGTAATATGCAATAAAGTTCACCAATTTTAAGTGTAAATTTTGAAAGATTTTGGTAATAGTATACAATTACATGTACATAGTCAAGATACAGAACAGTTCTATAATCCTAAAAAATTTCCTCATGTTGCCTTGCATTCAGTCTCCTATTCCATCCTGGGACTCAGGCAACTATTAAGAATACTTTCTTACATAATAGGTCTGCCTTTGATAACATTTTATACAAATGAAATCTTTTTCATTGTACTTCTCTTACTTTAGCATAAGGCATTTGAGATTTCTCTATGTTATTGCATATATGAATTGTATTATTCCTTTCTGTTGATAAATTACTTTCCATGGTATGATGTACCATATACCATAATCTGTTTATTCATTTACCAGTTTTTGAACCAGTTTTTGCTTCCATTTTGAGACTGTTTTGAATGACGTTTCTGTGAGCACTCCAGTACACATTTTTGCAAAGGCCTATATTTCTCTTGAGTAAACATTGAGGAGTAGAATCACTGGGTCTTAGTATACAAATATATTTAACTTTACAAAGTATTGCCATACAATTTTCCCAAAGTGGATAAACAGTTTTGCCTCCACACCAGCAATGGATGAGTTTTACATTCTCCACAAACTCAACAACAGTTAGTAATGTCAGTCTTTTAAAATTTCACCCATTCTGATCTGTATGCAGTGATGTCAAATTGCTGACATCCATTGGATCATAGAGAAAGCAAGAGAATTCCAGAAAAACATCTACTTCTGCTTCACTGACTACACTAAAGCCTTTTACTATGTGGATCACAACAAAATGTGGAAAATTCTTAAAGAGATGGGAATGCCAGACCACCTTATCTGCTTCTTGAGAAATCTGTATGCAGGTCAAGAAGCAACAGTTAGAACCAGACATGGAACAATGGATGGGTTTCAAACTGGGAAAGAAGTTTGTCAAGGTTATATACTGTTACCTGCTTATTTAACTTATATGCTGAATATATCTTGCGAAATGCTGGGCTGGATGACTCAAAAGCTGCAATCAAGATTGCTGGGAGAAATATCAACAACTTCAGATATCCAGATGATACCACTTTAATGGCAGAAAGCGAAGAGGAACTAAAGAGCCTCTTGAAGGTGAAAGAGGAGAGTGAAAAATCTTGCTTAAAGCTCAACATTAAAAAAAAACAAGATCATGGCATCTGGTCACATCACCTCATAGCAAATAGATGGGGAAAAGTGAAAACAATGGCAGATTTCATTTTCTTGGGATCCAAAATCACTGAGGACTCTGACTGCAACGATGAGATTGAAAGATGCTTGCTCCTTGGAAGGAAAGCTATGACAAACCTAGGCAGTGATTTAAAAGCAGAGACATTACTTTGTCAACAAAGGTCCATCTAGTCAAAGCTGTGGTTTTTCCAGTAGTCATGTATGGATGTGAGAATTGGACCATAAAAAAGGCTGAGCGTAGAAGAATTGACACTTTTGTACTGTGGTATTGGCAAAATCTCTTGAGAGTCCCTTGGCCAGCAAGGAGATCAAACCAGTCAATCTTAAAGGAAATCAACCCTGAATATTAATTGGAAGGATTGATGCTGAACCTGAAGCTCTAGTGCTTTGGCTACTAGATGTGAAGGGCCAACTCATTGGAAGAGACCCCGATGATGGGAAAGATTGAGGGCAGTAGGAGAAGAGGGCAGTTGAGGATGAGATGGTTAGATAACATCACTGACTCAGTGGACATGAGTTTGAGGTCTTTGCTACATGCATTTCTGCATTGTTCTCCATGCTTAAGCATATATACAAGCCCACTGCACAGGTTAGGGAGTTTATTTATTAAATTGATGATGTACAGAAATGAAATGAGATATATAATAAATACACAAACACACACTCCAAGGTTCTTAATGTCAGTGTTTTCTTTTTCTTTTTTTAAAAAGAGCTACCAAAATATTACCACAGCATGCATATCATAAGGCAGATTGATAGTTGAATTGAGACTGTTATTGTAAGGATATAAGAATTACTAAAAGTCCATATAAGGTTTTAGGTAGGCATATGACTTCTAATTAGGAAAGCAACATGGTATGAAATACCTTATTTTATCAAGAATGGAAATAATATTGTAGTAATAAAGTCACTTGTTTCTCTATGACTCTTGAGTTTCTCAAAGTACTCTTGTGTACACTGATTTGTTTAATTCTCATGATAGATCTAAGATGTGAAATTTAAAGTATTCAAAGCTGTAAGTACTCCAACTGCCGTGTAAGTAAGCATGAAGTGGATGTAAATTATTATGATTGTTGGAGGTCTGAAGAGCAGATACTATTCCTAAAGATGTGAAAACTAGAGGATTTTACTTGTTAGATTCCTTATTAAATGATTTAATAAAAAAGTACCCTAAGTCTGTTTTCATGTTTTAGATGTATTTTATTTATTTTCTATTTTATAATAAAGCATTTTTTCAACCTTATCCATAATATAAGGAATTTTATGATGAAGCATGAAAAATTAATATCTTCCTGCAGGTTCTCTAATCCATACCCAATTTTTAAGCCTGGTGGCTCAGCAGTAAAGAATCCACCTGCCAGTGCAAGTTCAGTCCCTGAGTCAGGAAGATTCCCTTGAGAAAGAAATGGCTACCCACTACAGTGTTTTTGCTTAGGAAATTCCATGGACAGAGGAGTCTGGTGGGCTGTATAGTCCATGGAGTCACAAAGAGTCGGACATGACTTAGTGACTTGAGCATGTGCACACACACATAACTGACTCATTCATATATAATTGAATCACATATTTATGATTAAGTTAACACATATTTTACTCATAAAGATTTGAACAAGGCTGAGCAACTAAGCACAGCACAAACATATACTAAACCACAATGACATTCACTACTGGACTTTTAAAAATGCAGTTCTTTCTTTGTTCACCTTAAAACGATATTATTTACTCCAAGATGTTTTATCTCTTAAAAATGCCCCCACAACCCTTTTTAAGGATATCTGTCTCTATCTCTCCCTTCCTGTCTCTGTCCCTATCCTTCCTATCTCTTTCCCTCCCTTCTCCCTCCAGATAATTTAACTCTTAAAATTAAGTTTTGCTGTTCTTCACCTCACATCATCTCAACAGGTAGCCATTAAAACCAATGTAGATCATATAGTAGTCCCCACTTATCTGTGGTAGATACACTGTAAGACCCCCAGTGAATGCCTGAAATTGTTGGTAGTTCCAAACCCTTCAAATATTGTTTTTTTCCCCTATTCATACATACCTATGTTAAAATTTAATTTACAAATTAGGCACAGTAAGACCTAATAGTAACTAATAAAAATAGAACAATTAATGTACTGTAATAAAAGTTATATTAATGCAGTCCCTCTCTCTCAAAATATCTTATGCCTTTAATGATTTTTCTGTTTTAACTAAGCACTTATCACATAATTTTATCTGAAACTTTTGCATTTTGAGATGCGACCACAAAAGTAGCAGGAATTTCTTTTTATTCATAATTTTTTTACTAAAAGTTTTATTCTTATCATAGATATTAACAACCTCAGTGTACATTTTTCCCTCCTTTTTATTTTTTTTTTTAATTGGAGGCTAATTACTTTACAATATTGTGGTGGGTTTTGCCATACATTGACACGAATCAGCCATGGGTATACATGTGTCCTCCCTTCCCGAACCCCCCTCCCTCCTCCCTCCCCATCCCATCCCTCTGGGTTGTCCAAGTGCACCAGCTTTCAGTGCCCTGTTTCATGCATCAAACTTGGACTGGTCATCTATTTCACATATGGTAATATACATGCTTCAATGCTATTCTCTCAAATCATCCCACCCTCGCCTTCTCCCACAGAGTCCAAAAGTGTGTTTTTTACATCTGTGTCTCTTTTGCTGTCTTGCATATTGGGTCATCATTACCATCTTTCTAAATTCCATGAAAGTGAAAGCAAAAGTCACTCAGTCATGTCTGACTCTGCGACCGCATGAACTATACAGTCCGTGGAATTTTCTAGGCCAGAATACTGAAGTAGGTAGCCTTTCCCTTCTCCAGGGGATTTTTCCAACCCAGGGATCGAACCCAGATCTCCCACATTGCAGGCGGATTCTTTACAAGCTTATATATGCATTAATATACTGTACTGGTGTTTTTCTTTCTGACTTCACTCTGTATAATAGGGTCCAATTTCATCCACCTCATTAGAACTGACTCAAATGCATTCTTTTTTATAGCTGTCAGTGTATGTGTATATGTATGTATTTTATAGTGTATATTATACACGTATTTTATAGTGTATATGTACCACGGCTTTCTTATCCGTTCATCTGCCAATGGACATCTAGGTTGCTTCCATGTCCTAACTATTGTAAAATATGCTGCAATGAACATTGGGGTCCACGTGTCTCTTTCAATTCTGGCAGTGGGATTGCTGGGTCATCTGGCATTTCTATTTTCTGTTTTTTAAGGAATCGCCACACTGTTCTCCGTAAACTTTCACCTTTTCACTTAAAGGAAGCACTTTATGGCTTCTCTTTGGTGTATCCAAATTGCCAGCTATACTACTCTTTTGTTTTGGGGCCATTACTAAGTAAAATAAGGTTTAGTTGGACACAAGCCTGTGATACCTCACCAGTTGTTCTGCTACCTGAGCCAGCTACTGAGTGACTATAAGGTGGGATCCACTGGACAAAGGGATGATTCAACTCACATCCCAGGTGGGATGGCACAGGACAGCATGAGATTTCATCATCCTACTCAGAACACTGCAATTTAAAACTTGGAATGGTTTGTTTCTGCTATTTTCCAGTTATTATTTTCAGAGTGCTGTTAACCTCAGGTAACTGAAATTGCAGAAAGTGAAACAGTGAATAAGGAGGGACTACTGTAGCACTGATTTGCATCTAGGCTCTTCTCCCTACTCCTCACACTCTGACTGCTAGAACTCTACTGTGGAATCTGGGCTCTCACCTAAATTGTGTGGAGAGGGATTTTTGTCAGCTTTCCCAGATTTGCATGGTCAAGAGTCTGACCAAACCTCATGAGAAATGTTCAGCTCCCCAGTGGTTCAGGAATCTGCTGCCCCTCAGACATCTCCAATATAGTCTCACCTCAGGCCTTTCCACTTGGTTATTCCCTCTTCCTGAATTCTATTCTTTCCAGATATCAGTTGGGGTGACCCCTTAAACTCCTGCTAATTTTCGCTCACATGTTACCGACTCAATCATGCTGACCTCTTACTAATTCAATATCATGACCCCTGTCCTCAAGTCTCCCATGCCCCATGCCCTACTGTCTCTTTCATTTCATATCGTTTGTTATGTTTTAGCATGGTTTATCATTTCCTCATTGTATCTTTTCCAGAGTGAACAACCGCCCCAGTTCGCCCGGAACTGAGACTTCCTAGAGTGAGAAACTTTTCCATTTTAATACCAGGAGAGTTCCAGGAAAACTGAGATGAATTGGCCACCTAGTTTTTCTCCCAACAGAATGAAACATTCACAGCTGTGGAGATCTGTGTTTTGTTCACTGATTTATCCCACACATCAGCAACAGTGCCTCACACATAGTAAGCAGTTATAAATCTTTGCTAAATGAAGGAAAGACTAAAGAATAAGAATTACAGTTCTTGCATCCTGGTTCTAGGCATGTAAATTCTAAATGAACCAACTGTATGTTATGCTGGGAGGACAGAATCAAATTTAGTAATAATTACTTAGGTTTCTGAGTCACATTTTAGCTCACAAAAGTATTATTTCCCAATATTCTGCATCATTTAATCTTAAACGCAGTCCTGCTGCATAGAGTGAATAATACCTATGACAGCCAATGTTTGTGAGGATAAAAAGAGGTTATTCTCATAAAGGCATTTCCACATTCCCTGATACTCCAGTAAGCATTCAGTGACTGTTCCTTACTTCATTATGACTGCTATCATTATTGTTACTTTTATTATTACTGAGATAGTTATTGGCCTCTTTTTAAAATGGAAAGTTTGAGTTTTAGAGATGATTCATGACTTAGCATCAGCCATTCACTTGCTTTGTGACTCTAACATTTTCAATGTGCTCAATACAAATGCAGTTCTCTCGTAGCATAGCTAAGGAATGGCTTTTTCTCCATTTTACTGAGGTATGCTTCTATAAAGACTTCCCAGGTGATGCTAGTGGTAAAGAATCTTCCTGCAAGGCAGCAGACCCAGGTTTGATCGCTGGGTTGGAAAGATCCCCTGCAGAAGGGAATGGCAAGCCATTCCAGTTATTCTTGCCCGGAGAATTCCATCGACAGAGGAGCCTGGTAGGCTGCAGTCCATGGGGTCACAAAGAGTCAAACACGATTGCATCACTAACACACACGTATAAAAATTGCACACATTTAATGAACACATTTTTATGAATTAGGGTGTATACACATCAACTACAAATAAAGTAATAAACATATTCATTACATCCAAACTATTTCTTCTGTCTTTTTTTTGCAAAATAAACATGTTAAGAACTTTCCTGTGTCCACAACATACCACATCAGTTTTATTCAACATAATTTTCATAATCAGCGTTAATAGCATGGTGCATCTCCTGCCATCTGCCTAGGCAGGTATTTTTGTTTTTGTTCATACAAAAATTGAGAGATAAAATTGATACATTACTTGCAGCTTTTTGTTGTTGTTACCGCACCTAACAGTTCCTCAGAGCCATCAACCTATGTTAAAAGGGCTCTTTTTTTTTTCTTGTCATTAAAAAAATATTTTAATTGGAAGAAAATTGCTTTATAATGTTGTGTTGGTTTCTGCCATACAACAATGCAAATCAGCCATAATTATACATAGATCACTTCCCTTTTGAGCATCCCACCTCTCCTCCAATCCCACCCCTCTAGGTCATCACAGCACCAGGCTGTGCTTCCTGTGTTATATAGCAACGTCTCACCAACTATCTAGTTTACACATGGTATTATATATATATCTTGATACTACTTTCTCTGTTCATCCTACTCTTCCCTCCTCCCACTGTATCCACAAGTCCATTCTCTATATATGCATCTCTATTCCTTCTTTGCAGATAGCTTCATCAATACAATTTTTCTAGATTCCATATATATGTGTTAATACACAAAATTTGTTTTCCTAACTTACTTCACTGTATATAACAAGCTCTAGGTTCGGAACAACAGACTGGTTCCAAATAAGAAAGGGAGTACGTCAAGGCTGTATATTGTCGCCCTGCTTATTTAACTTATATGCAGGGTACATCATGAGAAACACTGGGTTGGGAGAAGCACAAGCTGGAATCAAGATTGCTGGGAGAAATATCAACAACCTCAGATGTGCAGATGACACCACCCTTATGGCAGAAAGTTAAGAGGAACTAAAAAGCCTGAGAGTTGGACTGTGAAGAAAGCTGAGTGCCAAAGAATTGATGCTTTTGAACTGTGGTGTTGGAGAAGACTCCTGAGAGTCCCTTGGACTGCAAGGAGATCCAACCAGTCCATCCTAAAGGAGATCAGTCCTGGGTGTTCATTGGAAGGACTCATGCTGAAGCTGAAACTCCAATACTTTGGCTACCTCATACAAAGAGTTGACTCATTGGAAAAGACCCTGATGCTGGGAGGGATTGGGGGCAGGAGGAGAAGGGGATGACAGAGGATGAGATGGCTTGATGGCATCACCAAATCGATGGACATGAGTTTGAGTGAACTCCGGGAGTTGGTGATGGACAGAGAGGCCTGGCGTGCTGTAATTCATGGGGCCACAAAGAGTCAGACACAACTGAGTGACTGAACTGAACTGCACTGAGGTTCATCCATCTCACTAGAACTGACTTAAATTCCTTTTTTAAGGCTAATATTCCACTGTTTATATGTACCACATCTTCTTTATCCATTCGTCAATGGACATCTAGGTGGCTTCCATGTCCTAGCTATTGTAAATAGTGCTGCTATGAACATTGGGATACATGTGTCTTTTTGAATTATGGCTCTCTTAGGGTATATGCCTAGGAGATGGATTACTGGGTCATATGGTAGTTTTATTCCTAGTTTTATTTATGCATTTACTTATTTTAATTGGAGGATAATTACTTTACAATATTGTGATGGCTTTTGCCATACATCAACATGAATCAGCCACGGCTGCACACGTGTGCCCCCAACCTGAAGTCCACTCCCATCTTCCCCCCCGCCCCATCCCTCTAGATTGTCCCAGAGCACCAGCTTTGGGTGCCCTGCTTCATGCATTAAACTTGCACTGGTCATCTATTTTACATATGGTAATATACATGTATTAATGCTATTCTCTCAAATCATCCTTCTCCTTCTCCTACTGAGTCCAAAAGTCTGTTCTTTGCATCCATGTCTCCTTTGTCGTCCTGCATGTAGAATTGGCATTACCATCTTTCTAATTTCCATATATATGTGTTAATTTTGTTATATTTTTAAGTTCAGCTTTACAACCCATGCAACATGCATCGGGATACATTGTATGAAGTGAAAGTTTCATTCATTTCTTCAGTCTGCCCCACATTGCAGAAATGCCAAACTGGCCCAGTATCATTAAACGATCAATTTTGCTTTAGTGTTGTCTTTTTAAATTAATGTTCCAATATGAAACTCTTAATTAATGAACCATTTAACATCTATAATCACAAGTATATCTCATTACCTTTCTTTTGAGGTTTTCTTTGTATAATATCACTTACTAAAGTGTGTGTGAGTGCATGCTCAGTCACATCTGACTCTTTGCGACCCCATGGACTATAGCCCATCAGGCTTTTCTGTCCATGAAATTCTCCAGGCATGAGTACTGGAGTGGGTAGCCATTTTCTCCTCCAGGGGGTCTTCCCAACTCAGGGGTCAAACCTGTGTCTCCTATATTGGCAGGCAGATTCTTCACCACTGTACCACCTGGGAAGCTCCACTACCTACTGAAGACTAACAGCTAAAATGTAACCTCACTTTTCTAATTTCTCTAACACCACATTTGGCTTAACTTATTTGTCAGAGCACTAGAGAAAACAAATATTTGGTATTGACTTATTGTCTCAGATCTTGTGTGTTGTGTCTTTGTGAGTCCTTTTCCAAAGCCTCCCTTTAAATCCATTTGAAGAATTTTTGCCATTTTTTTGAAAGTGAAAGTTGCTCAGTCATGTCTGACTCTTTGTGACCCCATGGACTATACAGTCCATGGAATTTTCCAGGCCAGAAGACTGGAGTGGGTAGCCTTTACCTTCTCCAGGGCATCTTTCCAACCAAGGGATCAAACCCAGGTCTCCCACATTGCAGGTGGATTCTTTACCATCTGAGCCACCAGGGAAGCCCTTATATAGGGCTGAATAAGTTTTCTCAAGTGGGTAATTGAGAGGGATGGTAAGGGGAGGGAGGTGGGAGGGGGATTCAGGATTGGGAACACATGTACACCCGTGGCAGAGTCATGTTGATGTATGGCAAAACTAATAAAATATTGTAAAGTAATTAGCCTCCAATTAAAATAAATAAAAAAATTTTTTGCTTGCTATTGTGAACTACTTCTAAATTGGGCTGTCTTTATAAAATATTGGCGTAAAGTGAAAGTAGTGATTTTTCTTTGCTTATTTCTTAGTATACAACTACTACAATGTTTTACCACTGTTCAGAGTTTCCCAAGCTTGATTTTCACATGTGATTTAGGAACATAAAGAATATACATGTATCTATAAATCTGAAGACTTTAATATATAATATGGACATGTGCTTTTAAAATATATGCATGTATCATTTTTTAAATGCAGCTTTCTCTAACCTCTTCATTAGTGTTTAAGTTTTCAAATGAATTAAAACTTGATATTTTCCTCCCGAGTAACTAATGTACACCACAGACTTTTGGGAATCAATTTTGTGTCATTGATAACTACTACTTTCTTCAAGTCATTCCTCAGATATAACCATGTTGATGCATTCTGTAAGGAGCAACCTGACCATCTTTACACCAATCCTAGTCTCTCTATTCTGATAGAGTCTTTAGTTTTTGTGCACATTATGATCTAATCTAATCTTACTCTTTGTTTTCTTTCTTTATTGTCATGTTCTATCCCAAAGTAGAACATATAGGTTCAATAAAGAAGTATTCTTTTCTATTTTGTTTGCAGATAATGTCTTGTGTGCTCATTAAATAATTACTGAATTAAAATAAAACCAGTAACAGCAAGCAACTAGTAAGAAAAATTGCACAGAATACTTACATATTGGTTAATGAGTATGTAGATTCTAAAAGACTTACATGTTCATTTTAACATATGTTTATAAGCATGGACTCAATTGTCATCACAGTATAATGTTTTATGCTTCTAAGTAGCTACTTAATTTACAGAAGTGTTTTGCAAATGTTGAATAATGAGTCAGTCCTAACATGAATCCTATGAGATGGAATTAATGATGATATCCAAATCAGGTCTTTTATGGGATAATATATAGAGAAGCACCTCCAGACTTTCTACCTGGGAGTAAACCTTCAGTGAATGTTAATGATTTTATTATTAATCTTATTATTGCAGCTATCATTATTATTAAAAGTAGTTATTTTTTTCTTGATTCTAGATGGGAAGTGTGTGTTTAGAGAAGTTAAATGACATGTTTAAGCACACAAAACCAAGAGAGTGGATGATGTTCTCACTGATTTTTTAAAAATATGAATGCTCCTTGTCAATATCGTTAAAATTAAAATGAGTCCTTTCACAGTTTCCCTAAGGAAAGAATTTACAGATAAAAATTACTACCATACATGAAATAGATCGCCAATCCAGGTTTGATGCCTGAGACAGGGTACTCAGAGCTGGTGCACTGGGACAACCCTGAGAGATGGGATGGGAGGGAGGTGGGAGGGGAGTTCAAGATGGGGGACACAGGTACACCCATGGCTGATTCATATCAATGTATGGCAAAAACAACTACAATACTGTAAAGTAATTAGCTTCCAATTAAAATAAATTAATTTACAAAAAATTAACAAATTTAATAACCTACATGAAAGTGAAAGATGAGAGTGAAAAAGTTGGCTTAAAGCTCAACATTCAGAAAACTAAGATCATGGCATCTGGTCCCATCACTTCATGGGAAATAGATGGGGAAATAGTGGAAACAGTGTCAGACTTTATTTTATTGGGTTCCAAAATCACTGCAGATGGTGACTGCAGCCATGAAATTAAAAGATGCTTACTCCTTGGAAGGAAAGTTATGACCAACCTAGATAGCATATTGAAAAGCAGAGACATTACATTGCCAACAAAGGTCAGTCTAGTCTAGGCTATGGTTTTTCCAGTGGTCAGGCATGGATGTGAGAGCTGGACTGTAAAGAAAGCTGAGTGCAGAAGAATTGATGCTTCTGAACTGTGGTATTGGAGCAGACTCTTGAGAGTCCCTCGGACTGCAAGGAGATTCAACCAGTCCATTCTAAAGGAGATCAGTCCTGGGTGTTCTTTGGAAGGACTGATGCTGAAGCTGAAACTCCAATACTTTGGCCACCTCATGTGAAGAGTTGACTTATTGGAAAAGACTCTGATGCTGAGAAAGATTGAACACAGGAGGAGAAAGGGATGACAGAGGATGAGATGGCTGGATGGCATCACCAACTCAATGCACATGAGTCTAGATGAACTCCGGGAGTTGGTGATGTACAGGCAAGCCTGGAGTGCTGCCATTCATGGGGTCACAAAGAGTCAGACATGACTGAGCAACTGAACTGACTGAATGCACTGACATGAAAAACTAATTCATTCCAAAAAAACCTAATTCATGCCACACCTTTTCCATTACCTATATTAAACTTGTGCTCCATCTCCCTTTATGCATAAAACATCCAATAATTTATACACACATAGAAAATGCCACGGTTTTCTTGTTTTTATCCATTTTTCAAGTATAATATTTTATAAAAAATTTACTAATGCTTAATATCATACACATTTCTTGATAATTAGTGTTCTTTTTTGGCATATTTTCCTAGACATCTCTCTAGGTCATCATATACTTATTTTATGTTTTAAAATTCAACTTAAACCTGAATAGTTGTCATTAGTTGATATGGTTTCCAAAAAAGAATCAAATTAAAGTTTCCTATAAAGAGCCAGTGCACATAACCAAATTTTAGGAAAGTGATTTATTTCCTTGATTCTCCTTTAGTTTTTAAGCCAATACAATATCACATTGTTTGAAATAGTTAAACTCATTGTTACTTTTGTCCTTGCTGGCTACAATGGGTTAAATCATTTCCCCTCCCCAAAGATATGTTGAAGCCCTAATACCTCATTATCTCAAAATGTGTTCTTATAAGTAGATTATTGTAGATATAATTAGTTCAGATGAGGCCATACTGGAGTAGGATGGTTCCCTTCATCCAATTTGACTGGTATCCTTATAAGAAGAGAGAAATTTTGATACAGACACAGATAGAGGGAAGATGGTCATGTGGAGATAGAGGCAGAGGTTAGAGGCATGCTACAATGAGCCAAGGAATTTCTGGACAGCTAGAAGCAGAAAGAGGCAAGGAGGGATCCTCCTTCTAGAGTATTCATAGGGCTTATGGTCCTGCCAACACCTTCATTTGGGGCTTGTGGCCTATGAAACTAGGAAACGATAAATCGGTGTTGTTTAAAGTCATCCAACTTTGTGGTACTTTGTTATAGCAGCTCTAGGAAACTAATACACTGGCCTTCAATATTTTTCTTTGTTGAATCTCACTAATATATTCTTTCAGGTGAAGTTGTAAGAGCTATTTGTCAAATCACCAAAAAATTCCCATAGGGATTTTACATCTGATTACCTTAAAACATTAAGGAATTTGAGAAAAGTTAACATCTCTACAATATCAACTTCATGTTCAAAAGCATGGGTATATCTGTTATTTAAAACACTTTTATATAATACAGCTTTGTGCTTTAATTATAGGTCCTGTAATTTCTCAATTTGTTTTCTTATTTCTATGTTCCTATTTATTTCTGTAATATAAGGACTATATTCTTACATTCTGTAAAGTAAGGACTCCAAAATCACTGCAGATGGTGACTGCAGCCATAAAATTAGAAGATGCTTGCTCCTTGGAAGAAAAGCTATGACCAACCTAGACAACATATTAAAAAGCAGAGACATTAATTTGCAGACAAATGTCCGTCTAGTCAAAGCTATGGTTTTTCCAGTAGTCATGTATGGATGTGAGATTTGGACTATAAAGAAACCTGAGCGCCAAACAGTTGATGCTTTCGAACTGTGGTGTTGGAGAAGACTCTTGAGAGTCCCTTGGACTGCAATGAAATCAAACCAGTCAATCCTAAAGGAAATCAATCCTGACTATTCATTGGAAGCACTAATGCTGAAGCTAACCTCCAATACTTTGGCCACCTGATGTGAAGAACTGACTCACTGCAAAAGACCCTGATGCTGAAAAAGATTGAGGGCAGGAGGAGAAGGGGACTACAGAGGATGAAATGGTTGGATGGCATCACCAACTCAATGGGCATGAGTTTGAGCAAGCTCCAGAAGTTGGTGATGGACAGAGAAGACTGGCATGCTGCAGTCCACAGGGTCACAAAGAGTCAGACATGACTGAGTGACTGAATTGAACTGGAGGACTATACTGATATTTCTCAATTTATACTTTTTGTCCCTTTTCTAAAAATATTATGTATTCTGAAGTTTCCTCATTTGACTATTTTTCCCAGCTTTATTTAAATATGATTGAGAAATAAAATTGTGTATATTTAAGGTGTAAATCATGATGTTTAGGTATACATATACATCCTTAAATGATTACCACAAGCAAATCAGTATATCCATCATCACGGCTACCATTTTTTTGTGTGTGGTGAGACTTGAGATTTACTCTCTTGGCGTATTTCAAGTATGCAGTTGTATTAACTATATTCACCATGCTATACATTATAGATCTCCTGAACTTACTAATCTTACAACTTGATAGTTTGTACCTTTTGATGAAATTTTCCCTACCCTCCAGGCCCTGGTAACCACCAATCTACTCTCTAGTTCTGTGAGTTTGACTTTTTTCAATTTCATTTATAAGTGAGATCATGAGTATTTTTTACTACTTTGCTTTCTATATAGATAAATTTTTTTTGTAATTTTTATATATCATTATAAAAAAAACACATACCATATCATGGAAATTCCTTGATGTATCAAGCACATAGATCAGTCAGAAGCCTTTTACTTTTGGCCCTAGGAAACTGGATTCCTTTCTGAAACCCAAGCTCTCAGAAAATGTGCTTAGAGGAACTTTAATACCAGCCAGTCCAGGCATATCCAGGTGATCACATAAAAGCCCACCTCACTACAGATCTTCTGGTTTGAAAAAAGAAAAGAAAAAAAAAAAAGAAAGAAAGAAAGGCAAAGTCCATCAAGTCATGTCCAACTCTTTGCGACTCCATGGACTATACAGTCCATGGAATTCTCCAGTCCAGAATACTGGAGTGGGTAGCCTTTCTCTTCTCCAGGGGATCTTCCCAATCTAGGGATTGAACCCAGGTCTCTCTCATTGCAGGTGGATTCTTTACCAGCTGAGCCACCAGGGAAGCCCAAGAATACTGGAGTGGGTAGCCTGTCACTTCTCAGCGGATCTTCCACTGGAAAAAAAAAAAAAAAGTGGTTTACAAATGAAATTTCAGACTAGCTGTAAAGCAGACTTCTTCAGTATATGCATAAACTTGGGTATTTTCACAGGGTATGTGTGTGTAGATACAGTCACATTCTTATTTTAAAATATCAAAATATAATTCTTATTTCTGTGTTCTGTGAAAAAATTACTGTATACTGGCATTCGTCATGACTGTACAGGCCTGTTGCTTTCTTTGATCCTTGTGATAGATAAGCTTCTAAATTCAGACTAATGGGAGTATCTCCTCTATAGGAATGGTGTGATTATTAAAAGGCAAGCCTTCCCTGGTGGCTCAGATGGTAAAATGTCTGTCTACAATGCTGGAGACCCGGGTTCAATCCCTGGGTCAGGAAGATCTCCTGGAGAAGGAAATGGCAATCCACTCTAGTATTCTTGCCTGGAAAATCTCATGGACAGAGGAGCCTGGTAGGCTACAGTCCATGGGGTCACAAAGAGTTGAACATGACTGAGCGACTTCACATTTACTTCCCACATAGAAGCACTGAGCACATCATCTGACTCATTCTCAGCCCTGGGTCAATCCTAACTGTATTGATTTTATTAAAATTATTGCCACTGCTACTTCTAGTTTAGAGTTCAGTTCAGTTCAGTTCAGTTGCTCCGTCATGTCCAAATCTTTGCAAAGCCATGAATTGCAGCACACCAGGCCTCCCTGTCCATCACCAACTCCCGGGGTTCACTCAGACTCAAGTCCACAGAGTCAGTGATGCCATCCAGCTATCTCATCCTCTGGCGTCCCCTTCTGCTCCTGCCCCCAATCCCCCTCAGCATCAGAGACTTTTCCAATAACTCAACTCTTTGCATGAGGTGGCCAAAGTACTGTAGTTTCAGCTTCAGCATCATTCCCTCCAAAGAAATCCCAGGGCTGATCTCCTTCAGAATGGACTGGCTGGATCTCCTTGAAGTCCAAGGGACTCTCAAGAGTCTTCTCCAACACCACAGTTCAAAGGCATCAATTATTCGGTGCTCAGCCTTCTTCACAGTCCAACTCTCACATCCATACATGACCACAGGAAAAACCATAGCCTTGACTAGACAAACCTTTGTTGGCAAAGTAATGTCTCTGCTTTTCAACATGCTATCAAGGTTGGTCATAACTTTCCTTCCAAGAAGCAAGCGTCTTTTAATTTCATGGCTGCAGTCACCATCTGCAGTGATTTTGGAGCCCAGAAAAATAAAGTCTGACACTGTTTCCACTGTTTCCCTATTTATTTCCCATGAAGTGATGGGACCGGATGCCATGACCTTCGTTTTCTGAATGTTGAGCTTTAAGCC
The DNA here is from genome assembly GCF_002263795.3 of Bos taurus. Classification (NCBI taxonomy): domain Eukaryota; kingdom Metazoa; phylum Chordata; class Mammalia; order Artiodactyla; family Bovidae; genus Bos; species Bos taurus. Next base: position 28,580,385 of record NC_037357.1, read on the forward strand.
AACTTTTTCACTCTCCACTTTCACTTTCATCAAGAGGCTTTTGAGTTCCTCTTCACTTTCTGCCATAAGGGTGGTGTCATCTGCATATCTGAGGTTATTGATATTTCTCCCAGCAATCTTGATTCCGGCGTGTGTTTCTTCCAGTCCAACGTTTCTCATGATATACTCTGCATATAAGTTAAATAAGCAGGGTGACAATATACAGCCTTGATGTACTCCTTTTCCTATTTGGAACCAGTTTGTTGTTCCATGTCCAGTTCTAACTGTTGCTTCCTGACCTGCATACAGATTTCTCAAGAGGCAGATCAGGTGGTCTGGTAGTCCCATCTCTCAGAATTTTCCACAGTTTATTGTGATCCACACAGTCAAAGGCTTTGGCATAGTCAATAAAGCAGAAATAGATGTTTTTCTGGAACTCTCTTGCTTTTTCCATGATCCAGCAGATGTTGGCAATTTGATCTCTGGTTCCTCTGCCTTTTCTAAAACCAGCTTGAACATCAGGAAGTTCACGGTTCACATATTGCTGAAGCCTGGCTTGGAGAATTTTGAGCATTACTTTACTAGCATGTGAGATAGTGCAATTGTGCGGTAGTTTGAGCATTCTTTGGCATTGCCTCTCATATATATATATATATATATATATATATGTTTACTCTTTGGAAAGCTATTGTTAGAAGTAAAACTGACTTCATTGACTTTGCCAATGACATGAGTGACTTTTCCATATTTAAATGAATACATACACATAGACATATTTACATAGTATTTGGGGCTGTATTTTATAAAACTGGATCTTATACATATTATGCAATTTGCTTTTCTCATATAACAATACATCATAGATATCTAGAGTTCTATTCATACCTTGGTTTGAATTCATGTGTCCTGAAACCCAGCATTTTAAGCCATAAGGGATGAACTTTGTAATATGTTCTGAGCTCTGTGTTTTTGTATTTTTCCCTCTGTCTAAAAACAAAATTAACTAACATTATTGGCACTATTAGTTTTATTCCTTACATCTACCGAAAGTCACAAGAGAGGTCTCCATGTTGTTGTTTTTTTTTTAAATTTATTTATTTATTTTTGGCTACACTGGGTCTTCATTGCTGTGCGGTCTTTTCTCTAGTTGCAGTGAGCAGGGGCTGCTCTCTAGTTGCAATGTGTCGGCTTTTCATTTTGATGGCTTGTGTTGTTGTGGAGCACAGCCTCTAGGGTGCACGGGATTCAGTAGTTGCAGTTCCCAGGCCCTAGAGTATAGGCTCAATAGTTGTGGCACCCAGGATTAGTTGTTCCATGGCATGTGGGATCTTCCCAGAGTAGGAGTTGGACCTGTGTCTCCTGCATTGGCAGGTGGATTCTTTACCACTGAGCCACCAGGATAGCCTTCCATGTTTGTTTGCTTGTTTGTGGTTTATTTTTATTAGAGCAGTTTTAGGTTCATAGCAAAATTGAGAGGAATCTTTCTCGAGATTTCTTATATATTCCCTGCCCCCCACATGCATACCTTTCTGCAATATTAACATCTCCCACCAAAGTGGCACATTTGTTAACAACTGATGAATCTACACAGACATGTATTATCACCCAAAGTTGATACTTTACATTAAGGCTCACTCTTTTTGTTGTGCATTCTATGAGTTTGGACAAAGGTATAAATGACATGTATCCATCACTTTCATGTCATGTATAGTATTTTCACTGCCCTAAAAATGGTCTAATTCTACCTATTCTTGCCTGCCCCAGACCAACCACCAGAGTGGTGCATTTTTAAAATCAGTTACCCCACATTGATATGTCATAATCACCCAAAGTCCATACTTTACATTAGGGTTCACTCATGATGTTGTACATTCTATGGAATTGGACAAATGTATAATGACATATATCCATCACTATAGTATCATACAGCCCTAAAGAGCCTCTGTGTTCTGCCTATTCATCTCTTTCTCTCACCAATCTCTGGAAACTGCTGATCTTTTTAGTGTCTCCATAGTTTTACCTTTTCCAAAATGTCATAAAGCTGGAATCATCTAATGTATAGCCTTTTCAGATTTGCTTCTGTTAGTAATATGTATTTAAGGTTCCTACATATCTTTTTGTGGCTTAATAGCTCATTTTCTTAGTGCTAAATAGTATTTCATTTTCTGGATGTACCACACTACTTATTCATTCACCTATTGAAGGATAAGTTGGCTGCTTTCAAGTTTTGGCACTTAGGAATAGAGTTTCCATAAACATTTGTGTGCACAAGTTTGTGCACCTGCATTTTCAACTGCTTTTGGCAAATAGCAAGGAGTATAGTTGCTGGGTTGTATGGTAAAAATGTAATTTTGTAAGAAACTCCCAAACTGTCTTCCAAAATGGCTGTACCATTGTGCATTCTTCTCAGCAATGCATGAGTTCCTATTGCACAGCAACCTCACCAGTATTTGGTGTTGTCAGTTGTTCTAGATTTTGTCCATTCTAATAGATGAGTAGTGGTCTTGTTTTAATTTTCTATTCCCTAATGTGTACCAAATAGGAAAAGGAGTACGTCAAGGCTGTATATTGTCACCCTGCTTATTTAACTTATATGCAGAGAACATCATGAGAAACGCTGGGCTGAAAGAAGCACAAGCTGGAATCAAAATTGCTGGGAGAAATATCAATAGCCTCAGATATGCAGATGACACCACCCTTATGGCAGAAAGTGAAGAGGAACTAAAAAGCCCCTTGATGAAAGTGAAAGAGGAGAGTGAAAAAGTTAGCTTAAAGCTCAACATTCAGAAAACTAAGATTATGGCATCTGGTCCCATCACTTCATGGCAAATAGATGGGGAAACAGTGGAAACAGTGTCAGACTTTATTTTTTTGGGCTCCACAATCACTGCAGATGGGGATTGCAGCCATGAAATTAAAAGATACTTACTCCTTGGAAGGAAGGTTATGACCAACCTAGATAGCATATTAAAAAGCAGAGACATTACTTTGCCAACAAAGGTCTGTCTAGTCAAGGCTATGGTTTTCCCAGTGGTCAGGCATGGATGTGAGAGTTGGACTGTAAAGAAAGCTGAGCGCCGAAGAATTGATGCTTTTGAACTGTGGTGTTGGAGAAGACTCTTGAGAGTCCTTTGGACTGCAAGGAGATCCAACCAGTCCATCCTAAAGGAGACGAGTCCCAGGTGTTCTTTGGAAGGACTGATGCTGAGGCTGAAACTCCAATACATTGGCCACCTCATGCGAAGAGTTGACTCATTGGAATAACTCTGATGCTGGGAGGGATTGGGGGCAGGAGGAGAAGGGGTCGACAGAGGATGAAATGGCTGGGTGGCATCACTGACTCCATGCACATGAGTTTGGGTGAACTCCCGGAGTTGGTGATGGACAGGGAGGCCTGGCATGCTGTGATTCATGGGGTCTCAAAGAGTTGGACATGAGTGAGTGACTGAACTGAACTGAACTGAATGTGTACAAAGTTGAACATCTTTCCATATGCTTTTTTGTCATTTGTGTATCTTCTTTGGTGAGGTGTCCAGATCTTTTACTTATGGTCTTTTTATTTTTTATCTATTCTGACAGTCTCTGTCTCTTAATTGCTATGTTTAGACCTTATGTGTCTACAGTGATTACTGATATTGTTGGGTTAATATCTTCCATAGTAGTTTTTAATTTCTTTTATAACTTTACCCCTTTTTCTACTTTGTTCTAATAGAGCATTTTGTGTTGATTCCATTTACTTCCCTCTTTTATTATACAAACTGTATTGCCTTAAAACTTTTTTGGTATTTGCCCTAGAATTTGCATTATACATTTACAACTAGTCTAAGTCCACTTACAAATAATACTATACCACTTATTGGGTACTGCAGGTATCTTATAGTAGAGTATTCCCAATTGCTTCCTTCTCGTATTTATAGCATTATAATTGTCATTCATTTCACTTATCCATATATACATGTATATTCATTTAATATATTTTTACTATTATTTCTTTGAACAGTTACCTGTCCAATCAGTTAAGATCTAGAAATGTAAACTATTTTATATCACTTTCATGTATTCCTTCTCTGGTATTTATTCTTTATGGTGATCTGAATTTGTCATTGAAATCACTTTGCCTTTCTCCTGATTAGCTTCTTTTAACATTTCTTGCAAGGCCTGTCTACTGGCATAAAATTTCTTTAATATTTGTCTTTTGGGAAAGGCTTTGCTTCATCAATTTGTTTTGTACGTTTTTTTTTTTTTTTAATGAAGACTGTATATATTTAAAATATATAGTATGATATACATTTCATATTAGTGAAATGATTACTGTAGTCAAGTAATGTACATATCCATCTCATTTTTTAGGGGTGTGGTGAGAGCACCTGAAATCTACTCTTTTGGCAAATCATCCATATATAATACAATGTTATTCAGTATAATCCTGCTGTACATTAGAATTCAGACTTATTCATCCTACAGAACATCTCTGCATTTGCCCACTTTCCCACCATGTAGTAACCACTGTTCTACTCTTTTTTAGTGTATTTGACTTTTTTGGCTCCATATATAAGTGAGATGAAGTATATTTTGCTTTCTGGGTCTTCCTCATTTCACTTAGCATAGTGTCATCAAGATTCTTCCATGCTGTTGCAAATAGCAGGATCTCCTTTTTGAAGGTTAAATGATGTTCAATTGAATATGTATTCCATAATTTCTTTTTCCATATATCTGTTGAGGGGCACTTAGGTTGTTTCCGTAACTTGGCTATTGTGAATAATTCACGCAATGAACATGGAAGAACAGATATCTCTTAAAGATATTGATTTAATGTCCTTGGATATATACCCAGAAGTGGGATTGCTGGATTATATAGTAATTCTATTTTTAGTTTTTTGAGAAACTTTCATACTGATTTCCATAGTGGCTGTACCAATGTACAATTCCACCAATAGTGCACAGAGTTCCCTTGTTATCTCTTGTTCTTTTGGTAATAGCCATCCTAGCAGGTGTGAAGTGATGTCTTGTCATGGCTTTGATTTGCGGGCCCCTCATGATTAGCAATGTTGAGCATATTTTCATGTTCTTGTTGTCCATTTGTATGTTTTCTTTGGGAAAATGTCTATTCAGGTCCTTTGCCCAGTTTTTAATCTGGTTGTTTTTTGCTATAAGTTGTATAATTTCCATACACACACACACACACACACACACACATATATATATATTGAATATTAGACCCTTGTCAGTTTGCAAATATTTTCTCCTTATCTGTAGGTTGCTTTTTAATTTCATTGTCTCCTTTGCTGTGCAGAAGCTTTCTAGTTTAATGTAGTCTCACTTATTTATTTTTGCTAGTGTTGCCTGAGCTTTTCGTGTCATATCCAGAAAAATCATTGTCAAGGAAAATATCAAGGAGCTTTTTTCCTGTTTGCTTCTAGGAATTTTATGCTTTCAAGTGTTATGTTAAAGTGTTTAAGTTTATTTTTGAATTATAATTTGTGTGATACAGAATGCTAGGTTAATAGGGTTTTTTCTCTTTAAACATTTTAAATGTTTCACTCCACTCTCTTCTTCCTTACATGGTTACTGATGATGAGTCCAATAAAATTCTTATCCTCGTTCCTCTATAGATTGGGAATTTTTCCCCTCTAAATGTTTTTAACTACCTAATTAATATATTAAAATGAAATCTAGAGAAATAGTGCCAAATGCTTAAAGAGAAAGTTAAAGTTTTACCTTCATTTATTTCCTCTTCCAGATCCACATCTTGGTACGTGCCCTTCCACTGGTTTTTCATACTTAAACTCATATTTAACATGTATCTTTTTAATAAACCTGGAGCTTATTGTATGTACCATTCTACAAATTGCTTCTCTTTTCTCAACAATGTTGAGTACTGAGTACATATCCCTATGTCAATTATTTCAAAATTTATTTTTAGTAATTCTACATTTAAGTATTATGTTATTCATTGATAATACTTTGTGAAGTGAATAAGTTCAAAAACTTCCCTGAGGATATCCAATTCAACCAACATCATTAGACCTATCAATTTGATTATGTTTTTAATTATTGTGGTTTAACAAACTGCATTTTTTCCAGCTGAAGAGATTATATGACATGAAATGATCCAGCTACACACACACTGTATCTGGTCCCACAAGCCTCCCCTCTTCAGGAAACTATAGCCTCATGAGGGTCCTTTCGCATAACAATATATTCATACATATATTTGCATCCATGCTAATTCGCTTCAGTCATGTTCTACTCTGTGTGACCCTATGTATTGTAGCCCACCAGGCTCCTCTGCCCATGGGGTTCTCCAATCAAGAATACTGAAATGGGTTGCCATGCCCTCCTCTAGGGATTCTTCCCCACCCAGGCATCAAACTCATGGTTTTTATGTCTCCTGCATTGATAGGTGAGTTCTTCACCACTAGCACCACCTGGGAAGCCCAGTAAAAACTGGAAAGTGTTGTACATATTACCCTGCATATTGCTTTTCTCTTTCACAATAAAGAATGTTAAATAATGTATAAAATTTTATTTGTATGTTGCCATTTAACCATTGATCCACTATTATCAATATTATACAATATTTTGGGTAAAAATAATGTGAATATCTCACTTAATTTTATATTTTCCCCTAATTTTCCCAACAGAATTTTATCCACTAATTTTGTCCTAAAATTCTCTTTCGGTTATTGAACTAATAGCTGTTGTTTTAATGATTGTATCTAAATTCTATTTATACTTTGTAATTAATCATGCTGCTTGTAACCCTCTCATGTTCCACATTATGTCTTTTGAAATATATATGTATAATCCTTGGCCAATCCCCCTTATTTATTCTGGAAAATGATTGTTAATATTAATATGGTTTATTATAAAATGTTATAATTACATTTTAATTATGCCTATAATAAATCTTGAAATGTTAGCATCTATACAATATTGATTCTACTTATCCACCATGAATATGTGTATAGTTGATTAAGCCTGTTATTTAATTGCTTGAGAGAGTTCACATTTATCTTATATAGATCAAAAAAAGCTCATAATACTTTTATTCCTTGTTATTAGAATTTTTTCCTTTATTGCACGTAGATTACTTTTACTTTATCTTTTCTCATTCTTGCTAGTATGGAGGAAATCTATTAATTTTATTGTGCATATTTTCCCTCTATTAACTTTTTTGAATACTCTTACAGTTCCTATCATTCATTTTTCCTTCTCTAGGGTTTTCAAGTGGTTAAGTCACTGGAAATACTTTCTGGGCCATACAATACAAACGAAGTCAAACAGAATCTTGCTTTGGGTGTTTTACTCTGATGATTGAATTTGGTGATTGAGTAAGAAAGTTTTAAATAGGAATTATTATGATTTATACAGATGGATTTATCAGACATAGAATCATGTTTTTCATACTTAAACATATATATTTTTATTTATTTATTTTTATTTTAACTGGAGGCTAATTACTTTACAATATTTTGGGGGGTTTTGCCATACATTCACATGAATCAGCCATGGGTGTACATGTTTTCCCCATCCTGACCCTCCCTCCTACCTCTCTCCCCATCCCATCCCTCAGGGCCATCCCAATGCATCAGCCCTAAGCACCCTGCCTCATGTATCGAACCTGGACTGGCAACCTGTTTCACATATGATAATATACATGTTTCAATGCTATTCTCTCAAATCATCCCACCCTCGCCTTTTCCCACAGAGTTCAACAGTCTGTTCTTTACATCTGTGTCTCTTTTGCTGTCTCACATATAGGGTCATCATTACCATCTTTCTAAATTCTAAATATATGCAATAATATACTGTATTGGTTTTTTTTTCTGACTTACTTCACTCTGTATAATAGACTCCAATTTCATCCACCTCATTAGAACTGATTCAAATGTATTCTTTTTTAATAGCTGAGTAATATTCCACTGTGTATATGTATGATGCCTTTCTTATCCATTCATCTGCTGATGGACATCTAGGTTGCTACCATGTCGTGGCTATAATAAACAGTGCTGCGATGAACATTGGGGTACACGTGTCTCCTTCAATTTTGGTTTCCTTGGTGTGTATGCCCAGCAATGGGATTTCTGGGTCATATGACAGTTCTAGTTACAGTTTTTTAAGGAATCTCCACACTGTTCTCCAGAGTGGCTGTACTAGTTTGCATTCCTACTAACAGTGTAAGAGGGTTCCCTTTTATCCACACCCTCTCCAGCATTCACTCTTTGTAGACTTTTTGATGGTTGCCATTCTGACTGGTGTGAGATGGTACCTCATAGTGGTTTTGATTTGCATTTCTCTGATAATGAGTAATGTTGAGCATATTTTCATGTTTGTTAGCCATAAGTATGTCTTCTTTGGAGAAATGTCTGTTTAGAACTTTGGCTCATTTTTGATTGGGTCGCTTAATTTTTCTGGAATTGAGCTGCAGGAGTTGCTTGTATATTTTTGAGATTATTTCTTTGTCAGTTGCTTCATTTGCTATTATTTTCTCCCATTCTGAAGGCTGTCTTTTCACCTTGCTTATAGTTTCCTTTGTTGTGCAAAAACTTTTAAATTTAATTAGGTCCCATTTGTTTATTTTTGCTTTTATTTCCATTACTCTGGGAGGTGGGACATAGAGGATCCTGCTGTGATTTATGTCTGAGAGTGTTTTGCCTATGTTTTCCTCTAGGAATTTTAAAGTTTCTGGTCATACATTTAGATCTTTAATCCATTTTGAGTTTATGTTTGTGTATCATGTTAGAAAGTGCTCAAGTTTCATTCTTTACAAGTGGTTGACCAGTTTTCTAGCACCACTTGTTAAAGAGATTGTCTTTTCTCCATTGTATATTTTTGCCTCCTTTGTCAAAGATAAGGTGTCCATAGGTGCATGGATTTATCTCTGGGCTTTCTATTTTGTTCCATTGATCTATATTTCTGTCTTTGTGCTGGTACCATACTGTCTTGATGACTGTAGCCTTGTAGTATAGTCTGAAGTCAGGCAGGTTGATTCCTCCAGTTCCATTCTTCTTTCTCAAGATTGTTTTGGCTATTCGAGGTTTTTTTTTGTAATTCCATACAAATTGTGAAATTATTTGTTCTAATTCTCTGAAAAATACCATTGGTAGCTTGATAGGGATTGCATTGAATCTATAAATTGCTTTGGGTAGTATACTCATTTGACTATATTGATTCTTCCAATGCATGAACATGGTATATTTCTCCATCTGTTTGTGAAATCTTTGATTTCTTTCATCAGTGTTTTATAGTTTTCTATATATAGGCCTTTTAATTCTTTAGGTACATTTATTCCTAACTATTTTATTCTGTTCCTTTTAATAGTGAATAGAATTGTTTCCTTTATTTCTATTTCTGTTTTCTCATTATGAGTGTATAGGAATGCAAGGAATTTCTGTGTGCTAGTTTTACATCCTGCAACTTTACTGTATTCATTGATTAGCTCTAGAAATTTTTTGGTGGAGTATTTAGGGTTTTCTATTTAGAGGGTCATGTCATCTGCCAACAGTGAGAGTTTTACTTCTTCTTTTCCAATCTGGATTAGTTTTATTTCTTTTTCTGCTCTGATTTCTCTGGCCAAAACTATGTTGAAGAGCAGTGTTAAGAGTGGGCATCCTTGTCTTGTTCCTGACTTTAGGGGAAATGCTTTCAATTTTTCACCATTGAGAATAATGTTTGCTGTGAGTTTATCATATACGGTTTTTATTATGTTGCGGTATGTTCCTTCTATTCATGCTTTCTGGAGGGTTTTTATCATCAATGGATGTTGAATTATGTCAAAGGCTTTCTCTTAATCTATTGAAATAATCATGTGGTTTTTATCTTTTCATTTTTTAATGTGGTGTATCACATTGATTGATTTGCTAATATTAAAAAATCCTTGCATCCCTGGGATAAAGCCCACTTGGTCATGATGTATGATCTTTTTATTATGTTGTTGGATTCTGTTTGCTAGAATTTTAAGTATTTTTGCACCTATGTTCATCAGTGATATTGGCCTGTAGTTTTCTTTTTTGTGGTATCTTTGTCTGGTGTTGGTATTAGGGTGATGGTGGCCTCATAGAATGAGTTTGGCAATTTACCTTCCTCTGAAATTTTCTGGAAGAGTTTGAGTAAGATAGGTGTTAGCTCTTCTCTAAATTTTTGGTAGAATTCGGCTGTGAATCCGTCTGGTCCTGGGCTTTTGTTTGCTGGAAGATTTCTGATTATGGTTTCAATTTCTGTGCTTGTGATGGGTCTGTTAAGATTTTCTATTTCTTCCTGGTTCAATTTTGTAAAGTTATACTTTTCTAAGAATTTGCGCATTTCTTCCAAGTTGTCCATTTTATTGGCATATAGTTGCTGATAATAGTCTCTTAGGATCCTTTGTATTTGTATGTTGTCTGTTGTGATTTATCCATTTTCATTTCTAATTTTGTTGATTTGATTTTTCTCGCTTTGTTTCTTGATGAGTCTGGCTAATGGTTTGTCTATTTTATTTATCTTCTTGAAGAATCAGCTTTTAGCTTTGTTGATTTTTGCTATGGTCTCTTTTCTTTCTTCTGCATTTACTTCTGCCCTAATTTTTGTGATTTCTTTCCTTCTACTAATGCTGGGGTTTTTTCTTTTCTTCCTTTTCTAGTTGCTTTAGGTGTAAAGTTCGGTTATTTATTTTATTTCTCTCCTGTTGCTTGAGGTAAACATGTATTGCTATGAACCTTCCCCTTAGCACTACCTTTACTGAATACCATAGGTTTTGTGTTGTTGTGTTTCTATTTTCATTCGTTTCTATGCATATTTTGATTTATTTTTTGATTTCTTCTGTGATTTGTTGGTTATTCAGAAGTGTGTTGTTTAGCCTCCATGTGTTTGCATTTTTAATAGTTTTTTTTTTCCTCTAGTTGTCATCTAATCTCACCACATAGTGATCAAAAAAGATGCTTGAGATGATTTCAATTTTTTTTTTTAAATTTACCAAGGCTAGATTCATGGCCCAGGATGTGATCTATCCTGGAGAAGGTTCCCTGTGCACTTGAGAAAAAGGTGATATTCATTGTTTTAGTGTGAAATGTCCTATAGATATCAATTAGGTCTAACTGGTCCATTGTATCATTTAAAGTTTGTGTTTTGTTGCTAATTTTCTGTTTAGTTGATCTATCCATAGGTGTGAGTGGGGTATTAAAGTCTCCCACTATTATTGTGTTACTGTTAATGTCCCCTTTCATACTTGTTAGCATTTGCCTCACATATTGTGGTGCTCCTATGTTAGGTGCATATATATTTATAATTGTTAATCTTCTTCTTGGATTGATCCTTTGGTCATTATGTAGTGTCCTTTTTTGTCTCGTTTCACGGCCTTCATTTCCAAGTCTATTTTATTTGATATGAGTATTGCTGCTCCTGCTTTCTTTTGGTCTCCATTTGCATGAAATATCCTTTTCCCGCCCTTCACTTTCAATCTGTATGTGTCCCTTGTTTTGAGGTGGGTCTCTTGTAGACAACATATAAAGGGGTCTTGTTTTTGTATCCATTCAGCCAGTCTTTGTCTTTTGGTTGGGGCATTCAACCCATTTACATTTAAGGTAATTATTGATAAGTATGATCTCGTTGCCTTTTACTTTGTTGTTTTGGGTTTGAGTTTATACACTTTTTCTGTGTTTCCTGTCTAGAGAAGATCCTTTAGCATTTGTTGAAGAGCTGATTTTGTGGTGCTGAATTCTGCCAGCTTTTTCTTGTCTGTAAAGCTTTTGATTTCTCCTTCATATTTGAATGAGATCCTTGCTGGGAACAGTAATCTGGGTTGTAGGTTTATCTCTTTCATTACTTTAAGTATGTCCTGCCATTCCCTTATGGCTTGAAGAGTTTCTATTGAAAAATCAGCTGTTATCCTTATGGGGAATCCCTTGTGGGTTATTTGTTGTTTTTCCCTTGCTGCTTTTAATATTTGTTCTTTGTGTTTGATCTTCGTTAATTTGAATAATATGTATCTTGGGGTGTTTCGCCTTGGGTTTATCCTATTTGGGACTCTGCATTTCTTGGACTTGGGTGGCTATTCCCTTCCCCATTTTAGGGATGTTTTCAACTATTATCTCCTCAAGTATTTCTTCATGGCCTTTTTTTTTTTCCTTCTTCTCTGGGACTCCTATAATTCGAATGTTGGGGCATTTAATATTTTCCCAGAAGTCTCTGAGGTTGTCCTCATTTTTTTTAATTCTTTTTTCTTTTTTCCTCTCTGCTTCATTTATTTCCACCATTCTATCTTCCACTTCACTTATCCTATCTTCTGCCTCAGTTATTCTACTCTTGGTTCCCTCCAGAGCGCTTTAGATCTCATTTATTGCATTATTCATTGTCGATTGACTCTTTTTTATTTCTTCTAGGCCCTTATTAAACTTTTCTTGCATCTTCTCAGTCCTTGTCTCCAGACTATTTATCTGTAACTCCATTTTGTTTTCAAAATTTTACATCATTTTTACTATAATTATTCTGAGTTCTTTTTCAGTTAGATCCCCTATCTCCTCCTCTATTGTTTGGTTTGGTGGGCTTTTATCATATTCCTTTACCTGCTGAATATTTCTCTGCCTTTTCATCTTGTTTAGGTTGCTGTGTTTGGGGTGGCCTTTCTGTGTGCTGGACGTTTGTGGTTCCTCTTTATTGTGGAAGTTCTTCCTTGTGGGTGGGGGTTGGACAAGTGGCTTGGCAAGGTTTCCTGGTTAGGGAAGCTTGCATCAGAGTTCTGGTGGGTGAAACTGGATCTCTTCTCTCTGGAGTGCAATGAAGTGTCCAGTAGTGAGTTTTGAGGTGTCTATGGGTTTGGTGTGACTTTTGGCCACCTGTATTTTTGTGCTCAGGGCTATGTTCCTGCTTTGTTGGAGTATTAGCTTGGCATGTCTTGCTCTTAAACTTGTTGCCTCTTGGGTGGAGCTCGATTTCAATATAGGTATGGAGGCTTTTGGATGAGCTTTTGTCGATTAATGTTCCCAGGAGTCAGGAATTTTTTGGTGTTCTCAAGTTTTGGATTTAGGCCTCCTGCCTCTGGCTTTCAGTCTTATCCTTATAGTAGCCTCAAGTCTTTTTCATCCATACAGCACCAATGATAAAACATCTAGGTTAATGGTGAAAAGATTCTCCACATTGAGAGACACCCAGAGAGGTTCACAGAGTTCCAAGAAGAAGAGAAGAAGGAGGAGAGAGATAGAGGTGACCAGGAAGAGAAGAGGGGGAATCAAATGGGGAGAGAGGCAGTCGAGCCAGTAATCAATTCCCTATTTGCTCTTCACAGTCTGGAACACTCAGAGAGTTTCACAGAATTCCATAGATAAGAGAAGAGGGAAGAAGGAGATAGAAGTGACCAGGAGGAGAGGAGGTGGAGTCAAAAGGAGAGAGACCAATCTAGCCTATGATCAGTTCCCTCAGTTTTGTCCACAGCCCGGAACACCCAAAGAGATTCACAGAGTTAAGTACAGAAGAGAATGGGGAGGGAGGAGATAGAGGTGATCTGGGGGAGAAAAAGGAGTATCGAAAGGAGAGAGAGCAATCAAGCCAGTAGTCACACTCCTAAGTAAAAATGGGTACTGAAGATTGGATTCTAAAAGATACAGAATCGATAACAAATACCAAAAAGCAAAGATTAAAAGTCAAGAGTAGAAATTAGACTCTCAAAAATACAATATTAAAAAAAAATCGCAAAAGTTATATAAAAAATATGAAATTTGTTTTAAAAACAGGGTCTTTTTTTCAAGGTAATAGTAGGTTTTAAAAATGAAAATTAAAGGGGTAATAAAGAACTTAAAAATTAAAACAATTTAAATTAAAAAATGATAATTGTAAAATATATCTAGAAATTTCTCTGGAGCTCTTGAGGGCAGTGTGTGGTCAGTTCAGTTTCAGATAGTTACTTATTCCACCTTATACTTCTTCTTAAGGTCTATAGGTCCCTTCCAATGTAGCCAGTGCTAACTACAGGGTTTTAATCTGTTGTACCTGTCAGTTCCAAAACCCTTCCTTCTTCTTTATTTTGGCTTCCTCTGTTTGCAAATCTCTTCAGTATCTAACTTCCGCCCTGACACAATGGGGCAAAGGTAGTCGTTTATTTAGGCTCATTTGTTCAATTGTGCTGTGGGGAGGGATGAACACTACAACAAAAATCACTGGTGTGTGTTGGGAGTGCTCGAAGTGTCTTGGCCACACTGGGTTTGCCCCTGCTCACAGCGTGTGTGCTTTCTCAGTCTACACTGCTCAGGCTCCAGGTTGCTCTGCTGGGGAACTATCTAAGGCGGGCCCTGGGTTGCCTGCACTTCCCAGATCTACGCCACTCAGGATCAGGTTCCCGGGTACTCCACAAAGGCACAGACAAGGTTGGGCCTGCGTTTTGTGCCCTTCCCAGGTCCCAGCAGCTCAGGCCACCCGGTGCTTGGTGAGTGCACTCTCCCTAGGTACAGTGCATCTTATCACCTCCCCCGTCCTAGCTGCTCGGTTTCTTGGGTGCTCATGGGAGCTCCGTCCCAGGTGTGCCATGTGTCTTCTCTGGAGAGCTGATCTCTGGCTGTGACCCTCCTGGCGGATGTCAACCATCCAGGATCCCAGGAAGACTTGGTTAGCAACTGGAAGCCTGCTTGCAGTTCGGTAGGGGATACCATCTCTGGGGCTGAGTTTGCCCCTTTCTGGCTCTGGCGGCTGCTCGCCTGCCTCCCTGCCTCTGGTGGGGGATGGGCTATTCCGCAGCCAGCTAACTCTCCTCTGGTATTCACTCAGTTCTTTGTTCTCTGAGCAGGCCTGGCAGTGCCTTAGGTTAGAGCTTCTCATGGGAAAGTTCTCTCTCTCTCTCTCTCTCTCTCTCTCTCTCTCTCTCCTCCTTTATTTTATTTATTTTTCCCTCTCTGGCTATCCCAGGGTTTGGATTGCTATCTCATGTTAGCTCCCTCAGAGTACCCTCAGGACATTCAGGCCTGATCCTTACTCTAAGCAATGCAGCCCGTGCCTTCCTGTTCAGCCTCAGCTTGCTGGTGGCAGATGCGAGCATCTGGGCTACTTCTCCACTGGGAGCTGCCTTTCAGTGTGTAATCTGTGGGTTTTATTTATTTATTTTTTCCTCCCGGTTATGTTGCCCTCTGAGATTCCAAAACTCCCCACAGTTCCACTGATGAGAGGGTTTCCTGGTGTTTGGAAACTTCTCCTCTTTCAAGACTCCCTCCCCAGGATGGGTTCAGTTCAGTTCAGTCGCTCCATCGTGTCCAAATCTTTGCGACCCCATGAATCGTAGCACGCCAGGCCTCCCTGTCCATCACCAACTCCTGGAGTTCACTCAGACTTACGTCCATCAAGTCAGTGATGCCATCCAGCCATCTCATCCTCTGTCGTCCCCTGCTCCTCCTGCCCCTAATCCCTCCCAGCATCAGAGTCTTTTCCAATGAGTCAACTCTTTGCATGAGGTGGCCAAAGTACTGGAGTTTGAGCTTTAGCATCATTCCTTCCAAAGAAATCCCAGGGCTGATCTCCTTCAGAATGGACTGGTTGGATCTCCTTGCAGTCCAAGGGACTCTCAAGAGTCTTCTCCAACACCACAGTTCAAAAGCATCAATTCTTCGGCGCTCAGCCTTCTTCACAGTCCAACTCTCACATCCATACATGACCACAGGAAAAACCATAGCCTTGACTAGACGGACCTTTGTTGGCAAAGTAATGTCTCTGCTTTTGAATACGCTATCTAGGTTGGTCATAACTTTCCTTCCAAGGAGTAAGCGTCTTTTAATTTCATGGCTGCAGTCACCATCTGCAGTGATTTTGGAGCCCCAAAAAATAAAGTCTGACACTGTTTCCACTGTTTCCCCATCTATTTCCCATGAAGTGGTAGGACTGGATGCCATGATGTTCATTTTCTGAATGTTGAGCTTTAAGCCAACTTTTTCACTCTCTACTTTAACTTTCCATCTGTAACTCTTTTGTCTCTCTTTTAATCTTTTATATTTTGTCCTGCTGCTGGTAAGTCGCTTCAGTCATGTCTGACTCTGTGCGACCCCATAGACGGCAGCCCACCAGGCTCCCCTGTCCCTGGGATTCTCCAGGCAAGAACACTGGAGTGGGTTGCCATTTCCTTCTCCAATGCATGAAAGTGAAAAGTGAAAGTGAAGTTGCTCAGTCGTGTCCGACTTAGCAACCCCATGGACTGCAGCCTACCAGGCTCCTCTGTCCATGGGATTTTCCAGGCAAGAGTACTGGAGTGGGGTGCCATTGCCTTCTCCATATTTTGTCCTACCTCCTTTCAAATACAATGGGCTGCCTTTCTGTGTGCCTGGTGTCCTCCGTCAGCATTCAGAATGTGTTTTGTGGTATTTGCTCAGCGTTCAAATGATCTTTTGATGAATTTGTGGGGGAGAAAGTGGTCACCCCATCCTATTCCTCTGCCATCTTAGGACTACCCCCTAAACGTATACGTTTTAATAAGAAATTGGCAAAACTATTTATACATGCTTTGTTTCACTTGACACTCTCTGAAGTAACAGTGTAGTTCCTAGGTTGGTTTCAAGGATTTCAGGAGGTAATCCTTTCTTAGTGCAGTTTTTAAAAATTAAATTAACACTCTGCAGCTGCTTATCTTTTAATTGTTACTATTATCACTATTATTATTACTGTGTATGTGTACGTTCAGTCACTCAGTCATGTCCAACTCTGTGGCCCATGGATTGTAGCCTGCCAGGCTCCTCTGCCCATGGAATTTTTGAGGCAAGAATACTGGAGTGTGTTGTCATTTCCTTCTCCAGGGGATATTCCCAACCCAAAGATCGAAAGTGTCTCCTGAGTTGGCAGGTGGATTCTTTACCACTTGTGTTACCTAGGAAGCCCATTGTTGTTATTAATAATGCCCGTTATATCATGAGAAATGCTGGGCTGGATGAAGCACAAGCTGGAATCGAGATTTTTGGGAGAAATATCATAACTTTAGATATGCAGATGACACCAACCTTATGGCAGAAAGCAAAGAACTAAAGAGCCTCTTGATGAAAGTGAAAGAGGGGAGTGAAAAAGTTGACTTAAAGCTCAACATTCAGAAAACTAAGATCATGGCATTGGGTCCCATCACTTCATGGAAAATAGATGGGGAAACAATGGAAACAGTGGCTGACTTTATTTTGGGGGACTCCCAAATCACTGCAGATAGAAACTGCAGCCATGAAATTAAAAGATGCTTACTTCTTGGGAGGAAAGTTATGACCAACCTAGACAGCATATTAAAATGCAGAGACATTACTTTGCTAACAAAGGTCCATCTAGTCAAGGCTATGGTTTTTCCAGTAGTCATGTATGGATGTGAGAGTTGGACTGTAAAGAGAGCTGAGCACTGAAGAATTAATGTTTTTGAACTGTGGTGTTGGAGAAGCCTCTTGAGAGTCCCTTGGATTACAAGGAGATCCAACCAATCCATTCTAAAGGAGATAAGCCCTGGGTGTTCTTCGGAAGAAATGATGCTAAAGCTGAAACTCCAGTACTTTGGCCACATGATACAAAGAGTTGACTCATTTGAAAAGACCCTGATCCTGGGAAAGATTCAGGGCAGGAGGAGAAGGGGGCAACAGAGGATGAAATGGTTGGATGGCATCACCAACTCAATGAACATGAGTTTGGGTAAATTCTGGGAGTTGGTGATGGACAGGGAGGCCTCATGTGCTGAAGTCCATGGGGTCACAAAGAGTCAGACATAACTGACTGACTGAACTGAACTGAATTCATATCTTTTTGTTTTTTTTTTTTTAAGTTGGGGCATAATTGCTTTACAATGTTGTGTTAGTTTCTGTTGTACAACAACATGAATCAGCTATATATATACATATCCCCTCCTTCATGAGCCTCCCTCCTAGCCCCCCTCCCATATCCTTTTCATAGAGAAAATTGATGTTTGATGACACTGAGTGACTTGTTTAAGACTGCACAGCAATGGCTTGTCTTTCTTAAATTTTTATTTTGTTAATTTTATCTCATTGTAAATGATGCCAGCTGTTTGAAGTGCTACAATACAAAGACATATAAAGAAAGATGGCATGATTCAGTCCACCTAAGATCCCTTTGTTTTCCCTGTCTGTGGAGACTATACTTCCTCACTACATATTCAGTTACTTATGGATTAACTGGATCCATTTATTTCAGTGTTTTTGGTCACTGATATTTGAAAATTGAGGAGAGAGAAGAATTTTCTTTATGAATTTTTCAGCATCTTATGTTTCTTTCTGGGATGAGGGGAAAGCTGAACTGATATATTCCACATCAACTTAAATGTGTTAATATTATAATTACTAACCTAGGTTGTTAGCATTGAGGTACATATGCTGACTTGAATAAATGCTGACTATGTCCAATAAGATTTATTTCTTTGGCTGTACCAGATCTGTTGCAGCGCACAGTGCCTTTAGTTGTGGCATGCAAACTCTTAGTTGTAGCATGTGGATCTAGTCCCTTGATCAGGATGGAACCCAGGCTACTGGACCACCAGGGAAGTCCCCCAACACTATTTAAAATTCATAATTTTTTCTCTTGTTCCCTCATATATTCTTTTTAAAAATTTTTATTTATTTATTTTAATTAGAGGCTAACTACTTTACATTATTGGGTGGTTTTTGCAATACATTAACATGAATCAGCCTCATCTATTCTTCAGTCATTATCACATAATTTTAATGATGTACTTTTATGTTTGAAATTAGTATAGGATGTATCTTTCCCTAATCTTTTTTTTGTTTTTCAAATTATGCATGTTTAGTTTTTTTAAGTTAATTTTCATTAGACTATGGTTCCTTTACAATGTTGTGTTATTTTCTACTGTATGGCAAAGTGAATCAGTTATTTCATACATATACCCCCTCTTTTTAAAATTTCCTTCCCTATATGGGGTATGGCAAAACCAATACAATATTGTAAAGTAAAAAAATAATAATAATAATAAAATTTCCTTCCCATTTAGGTCACCACAGAGCATTAAGCACAGCTCCCTGTGCTATACTGTAGATGTCCCTAATCTTATTTTAATGTTTCTCTTACATATTCCAGTTCGGTTCAGTTGCTCAGTCATGTCCAACTCTTTGTGACCCCATGGACTGAGGCACACCAGGCTTCCCTGTCCATCACCAACTCCCAGAGCTTGCTCAAACTCATGTCCATCGAGTCAGTGATGCCATCCAACCATCTCATCCTCTATCGTCCCCTTCTCCTCCTGCCTTCAATCTTTCTCAGCATCTCGGTCTTTTCCAGTGAGTTAGTTCTTTGCACCAGGTAGCCAAAGTATTGAAGCTTCAGTTTCAGCATCAGTTCTCCCAATGAATATTCAGGGCTGATTTCCTTTAGGATGAACTGGTTGGATCTCCTTGCAGTCCAAGGGACTCTCAAGAGTCTTTTGCAACAACACAGTTCAAAAGCATCAATTCTTCAGTGCTCAGCTTTCTTTGTGGTCCAACTCTCACATCCATACATGACTACTGGAAAAACCATAGCTTTGACTAGATGGGCCTTTGTTGGCAAAGTAATGTCTCTGCTTTTTAATATGCTGTCTTGGTTGGTCATGGCTTTTCTTCCAAGGAGCAAGCCAACATATCCAATATATACAACATATTCAACGTAGAAAATTTTCTAGACTCAGTTCTTAAGGTACTTAGCCAAAAACATACATGGGGTTTTTATCTTTTTTAAATTACCTTAATATTAAGAATGCATTTTAGAAAAAAATAACTTTATACTGTATTGAATCTTTCCATATAAGATCATGTTTGCACATATGTTTTTTATTCAAGTCACCTGGAATAGGTCTCAGAAGATTTTTTAGTATTTTTTAACCTGGTCCTAAACAATTTCGCAAAGAGTCGGATACGACTGAGTGACTGAACTGAACTGAAATAATTTCTAGTAAGGTAATTTCTATATAATTCTCACCTAATTATTTTTGAGTGGGTACTGAATTCAAATACCTCTTTTGATATCTAATTTTTTAATTGACATAGAGATCTCAATTTCTCATATACATAGAAAATACTATACACAAAGATAATTGATTCAAAATTATTTCTAATGATTTGTGTTCAGAATTGCAAGCTAGCTCAAAGAATTCCATTTTCAATCTCTCCTATGCAATCTAAGCCTCCTATTACCAAATGCCTCTTTAATTATAGCTCATATATACTTAAATTACCTGTTTTTATGTCTTTTTTTTTTCTGTTTGCCCAAATGAATAAACTGTCCTTTCATTTCTCAATAGGTTTTAATTGGCTTTTCTAGGTTTCACTATATTAGAAATAACCAGAATGATCAGTAAATGCTCTGAACAGCCACAATGAATATTTCTTTAATACACCATTGGATTATAATACACTGAGTTTTACATCACAGTTTTATTTCTCCCCTAACAATAATAAGTATCATGCTTCTAAGACAAGATGTTCTACGGAGTCAAGTTCTGACTTTTGAGACTCTTGCCAATGGGGAATGTACTTCATTACATTGAGTGATGTAGGACTTCAATTTTTTTTTTTAATAAAAAATATCAAGTTGCCTTAATGCCTTTTCCTCACATCTGTTGCAGGAATTACTCTG
This sequence comes from Bos taurus, assembly GCF_002263795.3. NCBI lineage: Eukaryota > Metazoa > Chordata > Mammalia > Artiodactyla > Bovidae > Bos > Bos taurus. Next base: position 28,600,914 of record NC_037357.1, read on the forward strand.
TCTATTCTGGAACCCATATATATTGTAATTGTAGTTGCAGAGTACAGTTTAACCTTTAGTGTAGCATATACTCAACATTTCTATTTTTAGAACTTTCCTTAAAGTTCTCCTTTAATGAGTAATTTACAAATGTAATCTATCATCACTTTCTCAAATTATCCTAAAAGGCTCATTAAGAATAAATTCCATTACTCTAGAAACTTAAAAAAATTATAAGAATTTAACACCTGGTTGTATTTTGACCTTCCAATCCAAGATCAGATCATGTGTTTAAACATTTTGCTAAAGCTGGTGTTCTACTTTCTAACACCATACACAAAAATAAACTCAAAATGGATGAAAGATCTAAATGTAAGACCAGAAACTATAAAACTCCTAGAGAAAAACATAGGCAAAACACTCTCTGACATAAATCACAGCAGGATTCTCTATGACCCACCTCCCAGAGTAATGGAAATAAAAGCCAAAATAAACAAACGGGATCTAATTAAATTTAAAAGCCTTTGCACAACGAAGGAAACTATAAGCAGGGTGAAAAGACAGCCTTCAGAATGGGAGAAAGTAGTAGCAAAAAAGCAAGTAACAAAGAATTAATCTCAAAAATATACAAGCAGCTCCTGCAGGTCAATACCAGAAAAATAAATGACCCAATTAAAAAATGGGCAAAAGAACTAAACAGACATTTCTCCGAAGAAGACATACAGATGGCTAGCAAGCACATGAAAAGATGCTCAACATTACTCATTATCAGAGAAATGCAAACCAAAACCACAATGAGTTACCATCTTATGCTGGTCAGAATGGCCACTATCAAAAAGTCTAAAAACAATAAATGCTGCAGAGGGTGCAGAGAAAAGGGAACCCTCTTACACGGTTGGTGGGAATGCAAACTAGTACAGCCACTATGGAGAACAATGTGGAGATTCCTTAAAAAACTGGAACTAGAACTGCCATACAATCCAGCAATCCCACTGCTGGGCATACACCCTGAGGAAATCAGAATTGAAAGAGACATGTGTACCCTAATGTTCATCGCAGCACTGTTTACAACAGATAGGACATGGAAGCAACCTAGATGTCCATTGGTAGATGAATGGAGAAGAAAGCCGTGGTACATATACACAATGAAATATTCCTCAGCCATTAAAAAGAACACATTTGAGTCAGTTCTAATGAGGCAGATGAAACTGGAGCCTTTTACAGAGTGAAGTAAGTCAGAAAGAAAAACACCAATACAGTATATTAAGGCATATATCTGAAGTTTAGAAAGATGATAAAGATGACCCTATATGTGAGACAGCAAAAGAGACATAGATATAAAGAAAAGACTTTTGGACTCTGTGGGAGAAGGCGAGGGTGGGATGATTTGAGAGAATAGCATTGAAACATGTATATTACCAAATGTGAAATAGATCACCAGTCCAAGTTTGATCCATGAACCGGGGCACTCAAAGCTGGTGCACTGCTACAACACTGAGGAATGGGATGGGGAGGGAGGTGGGAGAGGGTTCAGGATGGGGGACACATGTACACCCATGGCTGCTTCATGTCAATGTATGGCAAAGAACTACCACAATATTGTAAAGTAATTAGCCTCCAATTAAAATAAATAAACTAATTTTTTTAAGCTGGTGTTCTCCATAAAAATGCTTAACAGTTCTTAGAAAGTTATTTCAAGGTATCATATGTTTTTTTCTTTTTGTTGAATATTCAGAATAGAGTTGCCACTTGGGTTGTTTATGCTGCTGCTGCTATTCATTGTTTTGGTAATCTCCCCCATCATTATCTCCGTTTCCAGAATTTCCTTGGCTATACTTGCTCGTTGTACCTTTTCTTTTAAAACATGTTTTTTTTTTTTTTTTTTTTTTTTAATTTGTGAGTGATATATGTAAATTATGAGCAGCTGCTATGTCACTTGATTTTAAAATTAATTATCATAAAAGTCACCTATTATTTGATAGTTATCTTTTCTGTCTGTTCTCCTTATTAAGTACCTTACAACTAATCATCTTCTAAGGTAATTTTCTCAAATTATCTAGGTTAGTAAAAGCAGTAATACATTTCATGCATTGTAAAACTAAATCCAGGATCCTTTAAATGTTATCATAATCATCACTGTCTGAATGCTACAGATGCTTTCGGGCCACATGGGACTCACTGTTTCTTCTTTTGGCTTTCCACTCAATTCCCTATGCCCTTTTTCTCTTTGACCTCAGGTCTGGAATTGGAATTTGACCCCTGAGGTTTATTGTTTAAAGGGATTTTTCTGTCAGCTCCTGCAGGTATATTTGTGCAGCCTTTTGAAACCTCAATTCCTAAGAGACCTTTTAGTATCAAGAATAGCAATTTAAGAACAGTGATTAAAGTAAACTCATTAGAAGCATTAGTCAAACTCATTTCCTGCTAGGTAAGAATGTAGATTTTAAATAGTAAAGCAAGCCATTATCTCAAAGTGTGTTCCGTTGGAGAAGGAATTGAGTGTTGTATTAATATAGCCATATATATTTCTATGCTGATTTTAAATTTTAAAAATGTCTCCTCACACAGCCTCATTCAAATGACCAATCAAGGAAACTATTATTTTTAAAGAAAGAGAAATTCAGTGCCATCTTTAAACAGCACACAGAACCTCTCCCAGCCTGTAATCTCTCATTCAAATAATACTCAGGCTTAAGAATAACAGAAATGATTATGCTTTTTTTTAATTTATGAACTACTTGCCTCTCACATAGACTTTTAAGTATTTCTAGGTGAATTATTCTCATCTAATCTTAAGAGACCAAAGACACTGACATTGATATTATTTCTGTCATACTCATTTGGTCTATTGAATGAGGCAGAGTGTTTTGATTACAGCAATGCAAACATTGTTCAGGGCTAAATCAGGTAATATACTGTGATTATATTTCCTTTTTATAGGACTTGTACTTCTTTTCTCCCTCAAAATTATTTCGTTATAATTTTCTAGGTGTCTATCACTAGTTCATTCTCATGTTTTCAGCGAAGATACAATCTCTCAACACTTTAAGACACATCAAGGGATCTCTCTTTTTTTGTTTTTTGTTTTTTTACTTTACAATATTGTATTGGTTTTGCCATACATCAACATGAATCCGCCAAGGGTGTACTTTTTATGGAGACATCCTTTCCAGAGATCTCTGTCACCCTACTCTAACCTTCTGTGCGATTTTCTAGACCTGTTGCTCATGGAAAGATAGGAGATTGAGCTGCTCTGGTTTTCTAACTGCCTTATGTATAGACAGGCATTCAGCCAATATTCCTACTTTTAGCCCTGCCTTTAGTGTCATTGTCATAAGTACCTGATGTTTCCAGGTCCTGGGGAGGTTTTAGAGTTGGAGCCTTGCAAATCAAGCTGCTTCTGGACTTCCCTACTATTTTTCGGTTGGGACTTTCTCCATTAAGTCATTTCCCACTCACCTATTGCATAATTATCAGCTGTGATATAAAACCATATAAAATTCAGTGTAAAGTTGACTTCACCTCAACTCTTTTAGACCTGAAAGATTCACTTTTTTCCCTAGAATCTGATCCTTCAGGTCAAGTATTGATGGAGACTTTGCTGCCAGCTCCTGTTTAGTTATACATGTAGTCACATAAAGTTCAAACACACCAAAGACTTTTTGCTATAAAGAACAAAAACTTACTGAGAGAAAGTTAATCTTCAGTTCAGTCACTTAGTCGTGTCTGACTCTTTGTGACCCCATGAATTGCAGCATGCCAGGCCTCCCTGTCCATCACCAACTCCTGGAGTTCACTCAAACTCACGTTGGTGATGCCATCCAGCCATCTTATCCTCTGTCGTCCCCTTTTCCTCCTGCCCCAATCCCTCCCAGCATCAGAGTCTTTTCCAATGAGTCAACTCTTCGCATGAGGTGGCCAAAGTATTGGAGTTTCAGCTTTAGCATTAGTCCTTCTAAAGAACACCCAGGACTGATCTCCTTTAGAATGGACTGGTTGGATCTCCTTGCAGTCCAAGGGACTCTCAAGAGTCTTCTCCAACACCACAGTTAATCTTAGCTCATTGAAATTGTTAATGTACTGATAATCTAGTATATATGCTCTAAGTTTGTAAAGCAGTATAATATCCAAAAATAAGGTTTTTAAAGAGCTGGGATGGAAAGTTGCTAACACATGATCACTTGTGTTTGTATACCACTTTTCAGTTTGCAAAAGTGTTTTGACATACGTTGTTTAATTCACTACAGTACTCATTAAAAATCTGTTGTGTAGAATTAATGTCATGTGTGCCAGACATTTATTGTGAGAATTAAGTAAGTTAATATCCATCAAAGCAGTTAACACACTAACATTTAAATAAGAATTCATTAAATGCTAGTAATTTCTATTATTTTAACTAAAAACCAATAGTGTTAATTTTACCTCAGGTACAAAGAATTAAATTGGTCATAATTCTTCATGTGTTACATGCTCTCAATATAGGTTCATGCTTGTCCCGCTTTTATTTAGATACTTATCTCTAATAATGCAAGAAACACTCATAAGCCTATCACTAAAAATAAAAACTAGGACATTGATAATAACATCCATGTAACTATACAGGTGGTAGCCAGCCCTACCAACTCATACTCTGAACTTCTCTCCCCTAGAAGTAACCATCATCCTGATTCCCATTCAGCATTCTCTTGCTTCCTTTCCTCTTGCTGTATATAATCTCCTTTGAGGCTTCATTTTTTTCACTTTGCTATAAAGTTTTATTCTTATTTTTGTGCACTGCTGTGGTATATCATGTCTGACTACTATAGAACTTTCCGTTTTGTGTATTTACTACAGTTTTTTTCACCTATGTTCCTGTTCATGGCCATTTGTTCTGTTTCCAGGTTTTCACTACTGGGACAAGTACCACTCTGAAAAGTCTTATATTTGTTGCCTGTTGTAATGGATAAGAGTTTCTCCTGAGTCTTTCCTAGGAGCAAAATCAATGGGTCTTAGATTATGCAGAGGTTCCACTTTAGGAAGTAATGCTAAACCATTTTCCAAATGAATTCTACTAAGTCACACTCCCACCAACGGTATATGAGCTGCTATGAATTGCCATCCTGGCCAACACTTGGTGTCAGCAGTTCTTTAAATTTTCGTCAATAAAATGAAGTTAGGTGGTCTTGATTTGCATTTCTCTGATTACTGATGATGTGGGATATTTCTTCATAATGCTCCTGTTGGTAATAGTAAGAATGAATATTTCATCATTAAAATATATTTGCCATAAGTTTTTGGCAAATATACTATTAAGCAAATTTTTTTCTATTCCTAGGGCTTCCCTGCTGGCTCAGCTGTAAAGAAACTGCCTGCAATGCAGGAGATGTGGGTTCGATCCCTAGGTCAGAAAGATCCCCTGGAGGAGGACATGGCAACCCACTCCAGTATTCTTGCCTGGAGAATCCCATGGACAGAGAAGCCTGGCAGGCTACAGTCCATTGGGGTCGTGAATTTGGACATGACTGAAGCAACTGAGCATGAACACTCACGCAATTCTATTCCTAGTCTATGAGTATTATTAGATGTCCCTGTTGCAAGAGTTACATTCTAATTTCTTCCCTTGGCAGGGCTCAAAACCCTGCTGCCATTGTTCTGCTCACTAGTGTAAAGATCTGTTATTTTACTGAGCCTGTCATAGGCCCTCCTACTTGCTACCTCTTCATATTCATTTACACTTCCCGTTAAATCTCCTTCACGGATCTGAACCTTTACTCTACTATGAGCTCAGTGCTGCATTCAGAAAAGAGTTTGTCATATTTTATCTCATATGTCTAAGTTTACAAGAAAAGAGTCTATCTTTAGGTCATCTACATCATTGATTATCAAACTTAACTGTTAATAGGAATCACTGAGGTCTTGTAAAAATCCATATTCTGATTAAGTGTATCTGGGATGGAGCCCAGGACTGTAGATTTATAACAAGTTCTCAGGGGATGCCTGTGCTTTTAATCTCTGAACCATACTTTGAGTAGCAAGCTCCTGCCTCAACCAGTGCTGGAAACAGAATTCCAGAATCAGATTTCATGTTTGGTCCCCAAAGAAAAGCTTCTGTAGAAATTGTTTTGGCCTACTCCTTCAAGGCTACCCTAAATTCACTAAACAAATTCTGATGTAGAAAACATTGCAGTTTACAAACTGGAGCTTAATCTTAGCTAACAAGAGGATTTACTTAAAGTTCTTATATCCTGACATATTGGCCAGTGGTTTTCAAATAGGAATTTAACATATTATAAGTAAATGTGTATCACTGGACATGAGATTGAATTTTTGCCATTCAAATGGCCTATATTGATATGATAGCTCAATTTGCCAAAATATTTTGGTATATGTTGGCTTATTTGATCCCTGCAACAAATTTAGGAAGCAGATGTAATGACATCATCTCTCTGCCAAGGATATTTTTGTGAGGGTTAAGTGGGATGATGCTCATAAAAACATTTAGTCATTGCTTGACATGTAAGTAATCACTCAGAAAAGGTTATATTTTGTTTCTGCTATTCCTATTACTTACACTATATGCATGCACATATTTTTTTCAGATCATAAAACCTGGGAGGAGGGAGGAGGGTTCAGGATGGGGAACACATGTATACCTGTGGTGGATTCATTTTGATGTTTGGCAAAACTAATACAATTATGTAAAGTTTAAAAATAAAATAAAATTTAAAAAAAAAAAAAATAAATAAAACCTGAACCTTGACAGAGGTTGTTAAATGATATGTGATGTGATACGTATGATCTTAATTACATCCCAAGAGTGACCCAGGTTGTCTTTTCTTTTTAAAATGTTTTCCTCTATAATTTTTCATCACTAAACTGATGTTTCCTCATCCTAATTAGTAAAGCAGTGAGAAAAATAGATGAACGATAATAATATCCCATCATAAGATTTCATTCCTGATCCCTTGACAGGATTCCCCAAAATGCTAATGACATTTATATAAACAACTGTGCATTTTCTTTCAAACCAAGCAAATACTTATCAACACATACATTTACACCAGAGGCATTTCCTGGATTGTTGCCTTGAAAAGCAAATGGGATTTACTAAAATAAGTTGTTTGTTTTTCAACTTTCTATTGTCAGAGAATAATAACATCATGGGAATTTTACAAGACAATAGATTCCCTTTGTTTTATGTTTTAATATTTCTCTTTAATTCCCATGGAAGACATTTGGTTTTATGTTGTGAAGCAGTGATTCTATCTTTTACAAATGTGCAAATCTCTAATCTTGCAAAGTTGCAATTTTGTTTCAGTGAAATTTCTGTCAATTTTGAAGGCAATACCAGGTTTACAAAGTAATATATTGTTACAGTGCCATTTAGAATCAGACATGATAAATGCTCCTTATTTCTGTTCTATGATACTATATTTCTTTAATAAACCCTTTTATTTTGAAAATAAAGGTAACTTTTTTTTTTCAAACTATCAAACAAAAATGGTCACATATGATATGACAGAATTTTTTTCAAAGTCATCCAGTGGGTACTGGGATCACAGGGAGAGCAGTAGAGAGGGGTATTAAGGAAATGTTTAGCCATAAGTTGATAATCATTACAGATGAGTAATGGGTAAACTGTTACCCCTGTTTTCATTTATGTTTGAAATTGTCTGTATTAACAAATTTAAATATATACATTTTTGATGAGCAAAAATGTAAATTGAGAAAAATAACTTTATAATATCCAGTCTTCTGGATGGAGTGAAGAGTATACATGCCAATATTCATGCCTTCTCTGATACAGTTTAGAAAAGGTTTGTAAAATGTTTCATCTACTGCTAGAATAACTCGACCATTTTATTGCTACATGTTTTATGCTTATCCTTGCTGTCCTCAGTGGGTAATTTTCCAACTGATTATTACTGGTATAGCAGGAAGCTATTCATTTTTTGCCTACTTCTGTTCTATCTGCCCATGTTACTTTATGTTAATACTTATCAAGTACTTTGGTATATATAATCCTATAAATTGTGCATTTGATGCAACATTAAAACCAAGGTTAAATGCTTTATCATCCTAATTAGTTAGTGTTACGTACTGCCAAATAGAAAAAAAAATCAGAATAATTGGGGGGGGGGTTGATATAAGTCTTTACCTGGCTCTTACCTGGCCGACCTATCTTTTAGACAGGGGATGACCACCTGTAGAATGGGACCTGGGCTTTGGGTTGATAATGTAATGAGACAGGCTCAACCAGGGATACAATAACAGCCATACAAAACTCAAATTTAGTACTGACTTTCAGATATGAAAATGCTAATTTGTGATTGAAGATAAGAAAGTAGGCAAATGTAGCTATCGAACAGATTATTCATTGAATCAAAATCCTGAATATCAGCTTGTACATTTTAATTCAGTTCAATTCAGTTCAATCATTCAGTCATGTCCAACTCTTTGTGATCTCATGGACTGCAGCATGCCAGGCCTCCCTGTCCATCACCATTTCCAGAAGTTTACTCAAACTCATGTTCATTGAGTCAGTGATGCCATCCAACCAACTCACCCTCTGCCGTCCCCTTCTCCTGCCGCCTTCAATCTTTCCCAGCATCAGGGTCTTTTCAAATGAGTCAGTTCTTTGCATCAGGTGGCCAAAGGATTGGAGTTTCAGCTTCATCATCAGTCCTTCCAATGAATATTCAGGACTGATTTCCTTTAGGATGGACTGGTTAGATCTCCTTGTAGTCCAAGGGACTCTCAAGAGTCTTCTCCAACACCACAGTTCAAAAGCATCAATTCTTCAGCGCTCAGCTTTCTTTATAGTCCAACTCTCACATCCATACATGACTACTGGAAAACCAATGCTTTGACTAGACGGACCTTTGTTGGCAAAGTAATGTCTCTGCTTTTCAATATGCTGACTTAAGTGAAGTGAAAGTCACTCAGTGGTGTCTGACTCTTTGCAACCCCATGGACTATACAGTCCATGGAATACTCAAGGCCAGAATACTGGAGTCGGTAGCGTTTCCCTTCTCCAGGGGATCATCCCAACCCAGGGATTGAACCCAGGTCTTCCTCATTACATGCAGCTTCTTTACTAACTGAACTATCAGGGAAATATGCTGTCTAGGTTGGTCATAATTTTTCTTCCAATGAGCAAGCAACTTTTAATTTCAGGGCTGCAGTCACCATCTGCAGTGATTTTGGAGCCAAAGAGACTAAAGCCTGCCATGGTTTCCACTGTTTCCCCACCTATTTGCCATGAATGATGGGTCCAGATGTCATGATCTTAGTTTTCTGAATGTTGAGTTTTAAGGCAACTCTTTCGCTCTCCACTTTCACTTTCATCAAGAGGTTCTTTAATTCTTCTTTGCTTTCCGACATAGGGTGGTGTCATCTGCCTATCTGAGGTTATTGATATTTCTCCCGGAAATTCTCTTTTTGGTAAATTTATTTATTTATTTTAATTGGAAGCTAATTACTTTATAGTATTGCAGTGGTTTTTGCCAAACATTGACATGAATCAACCATGGGCATACATGTGTTCCCCATCCTGAATCCCCCAGCCACCTCCCTTCCCATCCCATCCCTCAGGGTCATCCCAGTGCAACGGGCCCAAGTGCCTGGTCTCATGTATTGGACCTGGACTGGAGATCTATTTCACATATGGTAATATACATGTTTCAGTGCTATTCTCTCAAATCATCCTACCCTTGCCTTCTCCCACAGAGTCCAAAAGTCTGTTCATTACATCTATGTCTCTTTTACACTTTTGCATATAGGCTCATCATTACCATCTTTGTAAATTCCAGATATATGGGTTAATATACTGTATTGGTGTTTTTCATTCTGACTTAATTCACACTGTACAATAGGCTCCAGTTTTATCCACCTCACTAGAACTGATTCAAATGCATTCTTTTTAATTGCTGAGTAATATTCCATTGTGTATATGTACCACTGCTTTCTTCACCATTCATCTGCCAATGGACATCTAGGTTGCTTCCATGTCCTAGCTATTGTAAACAGTGCTGTGATGAACATTCGGGTATACATGTCTCTTTCAATTCTCATTTCCAGGGTGTGTATGCCCAGCAGTGGGATTGCTAGTTCATAAGGCAGTTCTAGTTCCAGTTTTTTAAGGAATCTCTGCACTGTTCTCCATAGTAGCTGTACTACTTTGCATTCCCACCAACAATGTAAGAGGGTTCCCTTTTATCTGCACCTTCTCCAGCATTATTTTTTGTAGACTTGATAGCAGCCATTCTGACTGGCGTGAGATGGTACCTCATTGTCATTTTCTTTTGCATTTTCTGACAATGAGTGATGTTGAGCAGCTTTTCATATGTTTGTTAGCTATCTGTATATCTTCTTTGGAGAAATGTCTGTTTAGTTCTTTTGCCCATTTTTGAATGGGTCATTAATTTTTCTGGTATTGAGCTGCATGAGCTATTTGTATATTTTTGAGAGTAATTCTTTGTCAGTTGCTTTTTTTCCTATTATTTTCTCCCATTCTGAAGGCTGTCTTTTCACCTTGCTTATAGTCTCCTTTGTTATGCAAAAGCTTTTAAGTTTAATTAGGTCCCATTTGTTTATCTTTGCTTTTATTTCCATTACTCTGGGAGGTGGGTCATAGAGGATCTTGCTGTGATTTATGTCAGAGAGTGTTTTGCCTATGTTTTTTTCCTAGGGATTTTATAGTTTCTGGTTTTACGTTTAGATCTTTAATCCATTTTGAGTTTATGTTTGTGTATGGTGTTACAAAGTATTTTAGTTTCATTCTTTTACAAGTATTTGACCAGTTTTCAGAGCACCACTTGTTAGAGAGATTGTCTTTTCTCCATTGTATATTCTTGCCTCCTTGGTCAAAGACAAGGTGTCCATAGGTGTGTGGATTTTTCTCTGGGATTTCTGTTTAGATCCATTGATCTATATTTCTTTCTTTGTGCCAGTACCATACTGTCTTGATGACTGTAGGTTTGTCATATACTCTGAAGTCAGGCAGGTTGATTCTTCCAGTTTCAGCTTCTTTCTCAAGATTGCTTTGGCTATTCGAGGTTTTTTGCAATTCCATACAAATCGTGAAATTATTTGTTCTAAATCTCTGAAACATGCCATTGGTAGCTTGATAGGGATTGCAATGAATCTATAGATTGCTTTGGGTAGTATACTCATTTTCACTATATTGATTCTTCCGATCCTTGAACACGGTATATTTCACCATCTATTTGTGTCATCTTTGATGTCTTTCATCAGTGTTTTATAATTTTCTATATATAGGTCTTTTGTTTCTTTAGGTAGATTTATTCCTATGTTTCTTTAGGTAGATTTATTCTTTTCCTTGCAATGGTGAATGGAATTGTTCCCTTAATTTCTCTTTCTGTTTTCTCATTGTTCCTGTATAGAAATGCAAGGCATTTCTGTGCGTTGATTTTATATCCTGCAACTTTAGTATATTCATTGATTAGCTCTAGAAACTTTCTGGTGGTGTTCAGGGTTTTCTATGTAGAGGATCATTTCATCTGCAAACAGTGAGAGTTTTACTTCTTCTTTTCCAATCTGGATTCCTTTCATTCCTTTTTTTCTCAGACTGCTGTGGCTAAAACTTCCAAAACTATGTTGAATAGTAGTACTGAGAGTGGGCATCCTTGTCTTGTTCCTGACTTTAGGGGAAATGCTTTCAGTTTCTCACTATAGAGGATAATATTTAGTGGTGATTTATCATATATGGTTTTTATTATGTTGAAGTATGTTCCTTCTGTGCCTGCTTTCTGAAGGGTTTTTTAATCATAAATGGATGTTGAATTTTGTCAAAGGCTTTATCTTAGTCTATTGAAATAATCATATGGTTTTATCTTTCAGTTTGTTAATGCAGTGTATTACATTGATTCATTTGTGGATACTGAAGAATCCTTGCATCCCTGGCATAAAGCCCATTTGGTCATGATTTATGAACTTTTTAGTATGTTGTTGGATTCCGTTTCCTAGAATTTTGTTAAGGATTTTCGCACTTATGTTCATCAGTGATATTGGCCCGTAGTTTTCTTTTTTTTGTGGTATCTTTGTCTGGTTTTGGTATTAGGGTGATTGTGGCCTCACAGAATGAGTTTGGCAGTTTACCTTCCTTTGCAATTTTCTGGAAGACTTTGAGTAGGATAGGTGTTAGCTTGTCTCTAAATTTTTGGTAGAATTCAGCTGTGAATCCATCTGGTCCTGGGCTTTTGTTTGCTGGAAGATTTCTGATTACAGTTTCTATTGTCATGCTTGTAAGGGGTCTGTTAAGATTTTCTATTTCTTCCTGGTTCAGTTTTGGAAAGTTATACTTTTCTGGGAATTAGTCCATCTCTTCCAAGTTGTCCATTTTATTGGCATATAGTTGCTGATAATAGTCTCTTATCCTTTGCATTTCTGTGTTGTCTGTTGTGATTTCTCCATTTTCATTTCTAATTCTGCTGATTTGATCCTTTTCCCTTTTTTCCTTGATGAGTCTGTCTAATGGTGTGTCTATTTTATTCATCTTCTCAAAGAACCAGCTTTTAGTTTTGTTGATTTTTGCTGTGTTATCCTTTGTTTCTTTTTCATTTATTTCTGCCTTAATTTGTATGATTTCTTTCCTTCTACTAACCTGGGGTTCTTCATTTCTTCTTTTTGTAGTTGCTTTAGATGTAAAGTTCAGTTAGTTATTTGATTTTTCTCTTGTTTCTTGAGGAAAGCTTGTATTGCTATAACCATTCCCCTTAGCTGTTTTTACTAAATCCCATAGGTTTTGGGTTGTTGTGTTTTCATTTTCATTCGTTTCTATTAATATTTTGATTTATTTTTTAATTTCTTATGTGACTTTTTGTTTATTCAGAAGCGTGTTGTTTAGCCTCCATATGTTTGTATTTAATTTTTTTTTCTATAATTGACATCTAATCTTACCACATTGTGATCAGAGAAGATGCTTAAGATGATATCAAATTTTTTGAATTTAAAAAGGCTAGATTTATGTCCCAGGATGTAATCTATCCTGGAGAAGGTTCTGTGTGCACTTGAGAAAAAGATGAAATTGACTGTTTGGGGATGGAATGTCTTATAGATATCAATTAGGTATAACTGGTCCATTGTATCATTTAATGTTTGTGTTTCCTTGCTAATTTTCTGTTTAGTTGATCTACCCATAGGTGTGAGTGGGGTATTAAAGTCTCCCACTATTATTGTGTTACTCTTAATTTTCCATTTCATAAATGTTAGCATTTGCCTTACGTATTGCAGTGCTCCTATGTTGGGTGCATATATATTTATAATTGTTATATCTTCTTCTTGGATTGATCCTTTGATCATTATACAGTGTCCTTCTTTATCTCTTTTCATGGCCTTTATTTCAAAGTCTATTTTATGTGATATGAGTATTGCTACTTCTGCTTTCTTTTGGTCTCCATTTGCGTGAAATATTTTTTCCTGCCCTTCACTTTCAGTCTGTATGTGTCCCTTGTTTTGAGGTGAGTGTCTTGTGGACAGCATATACAGAGGTCTTGTTTTTGTATCCATTCAGCCAGTCTTTGTCTTTTGGTTGGGGCATTCAACCCATTTACATTTAAGGTAATTATTGATAAGTATAATCCCATTACCATTTACTTTGTTGTTTTGGGTTTGAGTTTGTAAACCTTTTCTGTGTTTCCTGTCTAGAGAAGATCCTTTAGCATTTGTTGAAGAGCTGGTTTGGTGGTGCTGAATTCTCTCAACTTTTGCTTGTCTGTAAAGCTTTTAATTTCTCCTTCATATTTGAATGAAATCCTTGCTGGGTATAGTAATCTTAGTTTTAAGTTTTTTCTCTTTCTTGACTTAAATATGTCCCTCCATTCCTTTCTGACCTGAAGAGTTTATATTGAAAAATCAGCTGTTGTCCTTATGGGGTTCATGTTCTGTGTTATTTGTTGGTTTTCCCTTGCTGCTTTTAATATTTGCTCTTTGTGTTTGATCTTCATTAATTTGATTAATATTTGTTTTGGGTTGTTTCACCTTTGGTTTATCCTGTTTGGGACTCTCTGGGTTTCTTGGACTTGGGTGGCTATTTCCTTCCCCATTTTAGGGATGTTTTCAACTATTACCTCCTCAAGTATTTTCTCATGGCCTTTCTTTCTGTCTTCTTCTGGGACGCCTATGATTTGAATGTTGAGGCGTTTAGCATTATCCTAGAGGTCTCTGAGGTTGTCCTCATTTCTTTTAATTCTTTTTTCTTTTTTCCTCTCTGCTTAGTTTATTTCCACCCTTCTATCTTCCACCTCACTTATCCTATCTTCTGCCTCAGTTATTCTACTCTTGGTTCCCTCCAGAGTGCTTTTGATCTCATTTATTGCATTATTTATTGTTGATTGACTCTTTTTTATTCTTTCTAGATCCTTGTTAAGCATTTCTTGCATCTTCTCAATCCTTGTCTCCAGACTATTTATCTGTAACTCCATTTTGTTTTCAAGATTTTGGATAATCTTTACTACCATTATTCTGAATTCTTTTTCCAGTAGACTCTCTATCTCCTCCTCTTTTAACTGGTTTGGTGGGCATTTATCCTGTTCCTTTACCTGCTGAATATTTCTCTGCCTTTTCATTTTGTTTAGATTACTGTGTTTGGGGTGGTCTTTCTGTACGCTGAAAGTTTGTTGTTCCTCTTTATTGCGGAGGTTGCTCCCTGTGGGTGGCGTTGGACAAGTGGCTTGTCAATATTTCCTGGTTAGGGAAGCTTGCGTCAGTGCTTTTGGGAATGGAGCTGGATCTCTTACCTCTGAAGTGTCCAGTAGTGAGTTTTGAGGTGTTATGGGTTTGGTGTGACTATAGGCAGCTTCTTTTTTAATGCTGAGGGCTATGTTCCTGAATTGTTGGAGAATTTGCATGATATATCTTACTCTGGAAGGTGTTGGCTCTTGGATGAAGCTTGGTTTCAGTGTAGGTATGGACGATTTTGGTTGAGCTCTTGTTGATTAATGTTCCCTGGAGTCAGGAGTTTTCTGGTGTTCTTAAGTTTTGTATTTAAGCCTCCTGTCTCTGGCTTTCAGTCTTATTCCTACAGTAGCCTCAAGACTTCTCCATCCATACAGCACAGATGATAAACCATCTAGGTTAATGGTGAAAAGATTCACCACAGTACAGGACACCCAGAGTGTTTCACAGAGTTACATAGAGAAGAGGAAAGGGAGGAGGGAGATACAGGTGACCAGGAGGAGAAGAGAGGGGTTCAAAAGGGGACAGGCCATTGTAGCCAGTAATCAGTTCCCTAAGTGTTCTCCACAGCCTGGAACACTCAGAGAGATTCACAGAGTTAAGTAAAGAAAAGAAGGGGGGAGGGAGGAGACAGAGGTTACCTGGGGGAGAAAGGGAGAGTCAAAAGTGGAGAGAGCAGTCAAATCAGTAATCAAACCCCTAAGCAAAAATGGGTACTGAAGATTTGATTCTTAAAGGTACAGAATTGATAAAAAATACCAAAAAGCAAAGATTAAGAATCTAGAGTAGGGGTTAGATTCTGAAAAACACAATATTAAAAATACAAAACAAAATAAATCAAAATTATTAAAAATATATATATTAAATTTGTTTTAAAAATAGTCTTTTTTTGCAAGGCAATAGGTGGTTATAAAATGAAAATTAAAAGAGTAATAAATAACTTAAAAATTAAAAAATAGAATTAAAAAATGATAATAGTAAAAATATATCTAGGAATTTCTCTGGAGCTGTTGAGGGCAGTGTGTGGTCAGTTCAGTTTCAGATAGTTCCTTGTTCCAGCTTATACTTCCTCTCAAGGTTTATAGGCTCATTCCAATGCTTAGTTGACGCTAACTACAGGGTTTTAATCTGTTGCACCTGTCACTTCCAGAGCGGAAAGTGTTCTTTCCGCTCTTTGTTTATTTTGGCTTCCTCTGTTTACAAGTCTCTTCAGTGTCTAATTTCTGCCCTGACACAAGGGGGCAAAGGTGATCACTTATTTAGGTTCACTTGTTCAGTTGTGCTGTGGGGAGGGAGGAATACTACAAACAAATATCACTGGCATGTGTGGGGAGTGCTCACAGTGTATGGACCACACTGGGTTTGCCCCCACTCAGGGCGTGTGTGCTTTCCCAGTCTATACGGTTGTTCTGCAGGGGACCAGCCCCCAAATGTGGGCCCTGCATTTCGTGCACTTCCCAGGTCTAAGCTGCCCGGGTTCAGGTTCTCCAGTACTCACAAAACACATGGACTCAGTGGAGCATGTGTTTTGTGCCCTTCCCAGGTCCAAGCAGCTCAGGTGACCAGGTGCTTGGTGAGCGTGCTATCCCAGGTGAGCTGTGTGTGTTAATCACCTCCCCAGTTCCAGCCCCTTGGTTTCCCGGGTGCACAGCAAGGGCAGTTTCTCAGGTCTCCCATATATGTCCTCCAGGGAGCGACCCTCCTGGAAGATGTCAACCGTCCCGGATGCCAGGAAGACTTGGTTAGCAACTGGAAGCCTGCTCACAGATTGGTGGGAGATGCCATCTCTGGGGCCAAGATTGCCCCTTGCTTTCTGACTCTGGCTGTCACCCGCCTGTCTCTCTGCCTCTGGTGGGGGAATGGACTGCTCTGCAGCTGGCTAGCTCTCCTTTGGTATTTGCTCAGTCCTTTGTTCTGTGAGCAGGCCAGGCTGTGCCTTAGGTTAGAACATTTCATGGGAAAGTTCTCTCTCTCTCTCTCTTTTTTTCTCTCTCTCTGG
The DNA here is from genome assembly GCF_002263795.3 of Bos taurus. Classification (NCBI taxonomy): domain Eukaryota; kingdom Metazoa; phylum Chordata; class Mammalia; order Artiodactyla; family Bovidae; genus Bos; species Bos taurus. Next base: position 28,617,568 of record NC_037357.1, read on the forward strand.
GCTATCCCAGTTTGGGCTGCTATCTCATGTTAGCTCCCTCAGATTGTCCTCAGGGCATTCAGGCTTCATCCTTACCCTAAGCTTGCAACTGTGCTCCCTGTTCAGCCCCCACTCACTTGTGACAGAGGCAAGCGTCTGGGCTACTTCTCTCCTGGGAGTTGCGGTTGGGCGCATGTTCTGTGATTTTTTTTTTCCCCTCCTGGTTATGTTGCCTTCTAGATTCCAAAAGTCCCCACAGACCTGGCAGTGAGAGGGTTTCCTGGTGTTTGGAAACTTCTCCTTCTTCACAACTCCCTCGCTGGGACAGGTCTCTATCCCTAACTCTTTTGTCTCTTTTTTTGCCTTTTATATTTTGTCCTACCTCCTTTCAAAGAGAATGGGCTGTCTTTCTGGGTGCCTGGGTGCCCTCCACCAGCATTCAGAAGTTGTTTTGTGGAAGTTGATCAGCATTCAAATGATCTTTTGATGAATTTTTAGGGGAGACAGTGGTATCCCCATCCTATTTCTCTGCTATCTTCTCTCCTGGAAATCTTGATTCCAGTTGTGCTTCATCCACCCAGCATTTCTCATGATGTACTCTGCATATAAGTTAAATAAGCAGGATAACAATATACAGCCTTGATGTGCTTCTTTTCCTATTTGGAACCAGTCTGTTGTCCCATGTCCAGATCTAACTGTTGCTTTCCTGACCTGCATACAGATTTCTCAAGAGGCAGGTCAGGTGTTTAGGACTGCCTATAGCTTCTCTATAAATGTGGGGTTTTTTTGGATATAGAATCAGACGTCACTATTACATAATCCCTTGTGTTTGTTTTTCAAATTAAACTTTAGATAAGTATTTTTTTTTACATTGTTTGTGTGATCCTCAAGAGAAATCTTTTGAGAGAGAAAGAATATTATTATCTATTTGGTAGAATTATAGTGAAGCCCAGTGAAATAAATCAGAGGAAATCATTTAGCAAAATATCTGATAAAATTATTAAACAATCAGTATATCCTTGTCATTTTTATTATTCTGTGGTGGTGGTTTTGTCTCTAAGTCATGTCTAACTCTTGTGACCCCCATGGACTGTAGCCAACAGGCTACTCTGTCCATGGATTTCTCCAGGCAAGAATACTGGAGTGGTTGCCATGCCCTTTTGCAGGGGATCTTCCTGACGCAGGAATAGAATCCAGGTCTCCTGCATCACAAGCAGATCCTTTACCCAACTGAGCTACAAGGAAAGCCCTTGTTATTCTGTATATTATGGCTAACATTTTGCCTCACTATTTCCTTGCATATGTTCTGAAACTTCTGAATTGAAAATGTTCAGGGATATTCAAAATTCACAGAATGTAAGCAGCCCAAATTAAATCTATCCTCATTTCATATCTTCATTAGTATTTTAAATATGAAAGCAATACTTTTTCATGCTAAATAGGAAAATTATGCAAGGCTAAATTTTAAAAGAATGTATCTTTCCTTTATTTCCCTTTATTCCTATCTCCTTATTAATTTTAACAAATGCCTGCAGATTGTACATAATGGAATATGCACAGGTATATCTCATTTTTCAGTGTTTTGTTTTATTGCGCTTCATAGACATTGCAGTTTTTAATTGAAAGTTCTTGGCAACACTGCATCGAGGCTATTGGCACCATTTATCCAACAGCATTTGCTCACTTCATGTCTCTGTGTCACACTTTGGTACTTCTCACAATATTTCCAACTTTTCCATTATTATTATATGTTAATGATGGTGATCTGTGATCAATGATTTTTGATGTTACAATTGCAAAAAAGATTGTGACTTGTGTAGACTCAGATGATGATTAGCATTGTTTAGCAATTAAGTATTTTTAATTAAGGCATATAATTTTAAGACATAGTGTTATCACACACTTAACAGACTACACTATAGTGTCAACATAATTTTATATGCACTGGAAATCCAAAAAAAATTATGTGACTTGCTTTATTGCAGTGGTCTGGAACCAAACCCACAATATCTCTGAGGTATACCTATGTAAATGCATGATAGAGTTGGTGGTTTTCATTTGCTTCAACGTGGAATCACTGTGTCTACGTTTCTCCTGTCCTTTGCCCAATGCAGATATATATATATATATATATATATAATATATATATATGCACATCAAAAACTTCACATTTGTGCTTAATAGTCAATCCTTTAGTTAACATGGAAGTATTAGCATAATATGGGAATTAATGATTAACATGTACATTTTACACAAATATTCATGTTGATTGATATCATTTGAGTTGTTAATACTGTTTCTTGAAGACTTAAATCAGTTTTGAGGCACATTCCATGATTTAAATGGTCATGGTTTGGGTAAAATAATACTTTGTACTTTGATGAATATCGTCCTCTATTCTCCTTTCCTGAAGCTTTCTATATTGATTTTATTTTGAATAGAATTATATATATTTAAGGTGTATGACATGAGACTTTATATGCATATACATAGTGAAATAATCACTATAGTCAAACTGCCTGCTGCCGCCAAGTCGCTTCAGCCGTGTCCGACTCTGTGCGACCCCATGGACTGCAGCCTACCAGGCTTCTCCATCCATGGGATTCTCCAGGCAAGAACACTGGAGTGGGTTGCCATTTTCCTTCTCCAATGCATGAAAGTGGAAAGTGAAAAGTGAAGTCACTCAGTCGTGTCTGACTCTTAGTGACCCCATGGACTGCAGCCTACCAGGCTCCTCCATCCATGGATTTTCTGGGCAACAGTACTGGAGTGGGGTGCCATTGCCTTCCCCATAAGTCAAACTAGTGATATATTAATCTCCCTCACCATAGTTATCATTTTTTTGTGGTAACAGCACCTAAAATCTATTTGCTATTTTCCAGTGTTCAGTACAGTGTTATTAACTAGTCATCATGCTATACATTAAATCTTAAGAAACTTAATCCAACATAAACACCACTTTGTACACTTTGATGAACATCCCCCCATTTCCTCCACCTTCCACACTCCAGGAAACTACCATTCTTACTCTCTCCTTCCACGTATTTGATTTGTTTAGATTCCACATATGATTGAGATTGTATGTTTTTTCCTTTATGTCTGGCTTACTTCACTTAGCATAATGTTCTCAAGCTTCATCTATATAATTCTTTACCATTCATCTGTCAATAGACACAGGTTGTTTACATAACTTGGCTATTGTGAATAATCCATGCAGTGAACATGGAAGTAGGATATCTCTTCAAGTTATTGATTTTATTTCCATTGAGTATATACCAAGAAGTGGAATTGCTGAATCACCTGCTGGTTCTATTTTTAGTTTTTTTGAGGAACTCCATACCATCTTCCATAATTTACATTCCCACCAAGAATGCACAGGGAGTTCCCTTTCCTGACATTCTGCGTAAATACTTATCTTTTATTTTTTATAAATAGTCATCTTAACAGTTGTGAGGTGATATCTCATTGTAGTTTTGACTTTCAGTTCTTTAATGATTAGTGATGTTGAACATCTTTTCATGTATCTGTTGGTAATTTGTATGTCTTTTGGAAAAATGTATTTTCAGGTCCTTTGCCCATTTTTTTTTGGGGGGGGAGCAGTTTGTTTGTTTTGTTTGTTTGCTCTTGAGTTGTATGAGTTCCTTTATATTTTGGATATTTATCCATTGTCAGATTTTGGTTTGTAAATATTTTCTCCCAATTCATTAGGCTGCTTTTTCATTTTAGTGATGTTTCCTTTTACCTGTACAGATGCTTTTTAGTTGGATGTAATCCCACTTGCTCTTGTTAGAATATTTTGATGTCTTGTTCCAAAAAGGAATCATTGTTAAAGACAATATCAAAGAGCTTTTTTATGTGTTTTCTTCTAGCTTTATGGTTTTGGGTCTTAACATTAAATCTTAATCCATTTCGAGTGATTTCTTGTTTGCTATAGATGTGTACAAATTTTATTGTTTGAATGTGGATATCCAGTTTTCCCAATACCATTTTTTGAAAAAGGCTTTTCTTTCTCCATTGTCTGTTCTTGGTATTCTTGTGGAAAATTTGTTCACTCTATATTCTTAGGTCAACTCTGGGCTCTATACTCTATTCCACTTGTCTTTGTGTCTTTTTAATACCAGTACCACATAATTTGGATTACCTGGTGTGTTTGTAATATCTTTGAAATAAGAAAAAGTGATGCCACAAGATTTGCTCTCCTTGTTCAAGGTCACTGTGGCCAGGCTGAGGGTATTTTGTTGGTTCCATACAATTTAGGACTGTTTTTTTTTTCTTTTTCTATAAAAATTCCACTTGTATTTATGATACTGATTACATTGGACTGGTAGATCACTTACAATTTTAACAATATTAGTTCTTCCAATCCATGAGCAAAAATATCTTTCCATTTATTTGTGTCTTATTCCATTTCTGTCATCAGTGTCTTAAATTCCCAGTGTGCAAGATTTTTCACCTTTTTTGCTTAAAATTATTCATAAGTATTATTATTATTTTTGGTGCTATTGTAATGGATTTTTCTCTTGAGTTGCTTTTCTAATAGAACCATTACTAATGTAAAGAAATACAACTGATTTTTATATATTGTTTTTGTATCCTAAACCTATCTAAAGCAGGAGAAGAAGGGGATGACAGAGGATGAGATGGTTGGATGGCATCACCAACTTGATGGAAATGAGTTTGAGCAAGCTCCAGGAGTTGTGATGGACAGGGAAGCCTGCATGCTGCAGTCCATGGGGTTGCAAAGAGTCAGACATGACTGAACGACTGAACTGATCCTAAACTTTACTGAATTTTGTTTTTTGATTCTGTTTGTATTGTGTGTATGTGTGTGGTTAGTCTTTAGGGTTTATATATATAGAATCTTGTCATCTGCAAAAAAAAAAAAATCTTACTTCTTTTTCCATGTGGATGCCTTTTATTTCTTTTCCTTGTCTGATTATTAGTACTTCCAATACTATGTTGAATAGAAGTAGTAAGATTGAACATCTGTGCTTTGTACCATATTTAAGAGAGAGGATTTTAGTTTTTTCCCATTGATTCTGAATGTTAGCTATGGCCTCATAAACGATATTTATTTTGTTGAGGAAATTTCCTAATATATCTATTTGGTTAAAACTTTATTTTTGGCCTGCACTGGGTCTTCCTTGATATGTGTGGGCTTTCTCTAGTTGCAGTGAACAGGGGCTACTCTTCATTGCAGTATACAGACTTCTCATTGGGGTGGCTTCTCTGTTTAAGAGCACAGGCTGTAAGGTGCATGGGCTTCAGTAGTTGTGGTACCCGGCTCAGTAGTTGTGGCTTGCAGGCTCTAGAGCTTGGGCTCAATAAGTTGTGGTTTACAGGCTTTGGTTTCCCATGGCATGTGGAATCTTCACGGACCAGGCATTGAACCTATGTCCCCCTGCACTGGCAGGTGGATTCTTATCCACTGTTGCCACCAAGAAAGTCTAAGACTTCTTATCATGAGTAGATGTTGAACTTTGTGAAACACTTTTTTCTGCATCTATTGAAGATAATCATGTGTTGTTTTTTTTAAAAAGTTTTTCTGTTATGTGGTATGTTCATACCACATAGTGATTTGATTACATATGTTGAAACAACCATTGGCATCCCAGTTTTAAATCCCACTTGCCTGTGTGTATAATCTTTTTGATGTGTTGTTGAATTTGGCTGGCTAGTATTTTATTGAGAATTTTTGCATCTATGTTCTTCAGAGATTTTGGCCTGTAGTTTTCTTGTGGTCCCTTCTCTTTAAAACTCTCAGCAGTTTATTCAAGATAGGAACTTTAAACATAACTTAACAGGAGTTCAATAAACTGAATATTTCCTGTAGGGAGCCTAGGAATATAATTAAGTTACTTTTATATCATTAATGTAATATTTAATTTTTCTTAATTGGTCCTCAAAAATTCTAAGCTAAACTTTTCTTGGAGGTACTATAAATTTGTTCTTGTTATGAGTTGGTTCATTACCTAATACCTTTTCAAATAAATACTTAAATAACTTAAAGGGAACTTTTAATATTCCTATTACCCAGTAATGTATCTTTTTTCATTATCACTTTGATTTGAGGCTTATAGATTACATACGTACAATATAACTGATGCTTCAAGTTATAAACTGAAAATCACATAGCATATGTATTATTATGCTATGTGCTACCAACACTTGCCCATACACAAGTCACCCAGTAGATTTACCTTAGGGACCATGTCTCCTAGCTATTCCTCAGCATGTTTATTTAAATGGAGAAATGTTTATGGTTTTTTGAAAACTGTGAAATCTGTGTCCTCAATTACATGGCTATATGGATTTTCTCTCTGGTTTTCTAGGGTTTCCTGGGAAGCTTCCTGAAACTCAGGTCACTAGAGATTCTTCTGTTGTAACAAATTCTAAGCTAGTAATGTAGTGCATAAATCAAGATTCTCCAAAGAAACAGAAGAGGAGATAGGGATAGATAGATGGATGAATGGATAAATAGATGATAGATAGAGTAAAATAGATTTGATGACTGGCTCATTGCAGTTCCAACTTGAAAATGTGTAAGCAGGCTAGCATATAGAGACTCAGAGAAAAGTTGCTTCAGTCTTGAGTACAAAATCTGTAGGTAGGCCTATCAGGCTGGGAAAGTCAAGCATGCATTCTGTGTTGCAGCCTTGAGGTAAAAAATTTGCCTCTTCTTCAAAGAAACCTCAATCTTTTGAAATTCATAACTGACTGATTAGATAAGACCCACCAAATTATGGAAGATATTTGCTTTACTTGAAGTCTAATAATTAAAGTTATGGACCAACCTAGATAGCATATTGAAAAGCAGAGACATTACTTTGGCCAACAAAGGTCCATCTAGTCAAGGCTATGGTTTTTCCAGTGGTCATGTATGGATGTGAGAAGTTGGACTGTGAAGAAAGCTGAACGCTGAAGAATTGATGCTTTTGAACTGTGGTGTTGGAGAAAGACTCCTGAGAGTCCCCTTGGACTGCAAGGAGATCCAACCAGTCCATTCTAAAGGAGAAACAGCCCATGGGTGTTCTTTCCTTCAAAGGATAGTGATGCCCAAAAGCTGAAACTCCGGTAACTTTGGCACGTCATGCGAAGAGTTGACTCATTGTGAAAAGACTCTGATGGTGGGAGGGGATTGGGGGCAGGAGGAGAAGGGGTCGACAGAGCATGAGATGGCTGGATGGCAATCACTGACTCAATGGTACCTGAGTTTGAGTGAACTCCAGGAGTTGGTAATGGACAGGAGGCCTGGAGTGCTTGATTCATGGAGTCGCAGAGAGTCGAAAATGACTTGAGCGACTGGAACTGAATTGAACTGAATAATTAAAACTTAACCACATCTTTTTGCGGCAACATCTAGATGAATTGTGTTTGATCAAGACAGCTGGGCAGCATGACCTAGCTAGTTGACACAAAATTAAATATCATCATCCTTAACAAGGAAGGATTATTCAAGCCATGTAAACCCTACATATGTAGATAAGGAGTGTTAAATGAAATTCAACATGTATATTCTTAGGAATTGTGATTTGTTATACACGAACTTAATAAACTTAATAAACTGAATTATGTTTTCTGACCATTTTCAAGTCCACCAAAAATACTCCCATTTTGTTGGCTCACTTGACACTTGGGGACACATCTGTGATGTGGAAGTAATTATTGTTTGTTGTCCGAATAACGGGGCCACTTACATGGGAAGCAACAAACAAGCTCTGTATAGTAAATGAGCACACAATGAAAGTTGTACAGTGGTTTCACTTTTACTATTATTAAGATAAGAGCAATTTTTTTTTATGTTCACAAAAAGAAATTTCGAGCTGTGATCATTATGTAAGTGATGAATCAAAGGTAGAAAACAATCAATTTTTCTATATTTCTTCTAGTAAAAATTTAAAGTTTTAAACTAACAAAGGTAAAATGCTTATATTAAATAGTAAAAGGGGCAGACAGGTAAAAAAAAAAATTTATTAACCTCCCACAACAGTGTGAATACAAAACTCACTAATACTTTGTTGTAGGAACTTGCAACTTAATAGTGGAAGTTTAATGAGGAGTGTTCAGTAGAACCAAAGTCCTGCATTCATTAAGTATAGTATTTTTTAATTTTTATTAAAATTTTAAAATTATCTATTTCTAATACAGTCTTTTCGGAGAAGGCAATGGCACCCCACTCCAGACTTTTGCCTAGAAAATCCCATGGACGGAGGAGCCTGGTAGGCTGCAGTCCATGGGGTCGCTGAGGGTCAGACACGACTGAGCGACTTCACTTTCACTTTTCACTTTCATGCATCGGGAGAAGGAAATTGGCAACCTACTCCAGTGTTCTTGCTGGGAGAATCCCAGGACAGGGGAGCCTGGTGGGCTGCCGATCTATGGGTCAAACAGAGTCGACACGAATGAAGTGATTAGCAGCAATTATAGTTCTAAAGGTTACTTTCCATGTACAGTTATAAACATTGGCTATATTCCCCATGTTGAACATTATATGTCATGTGAACCTATCTTATTACTCAGTTGTTTGTACTTCCCACTTCCCCACTCCTTTATTGCCCGCACCCCCTCCTCACTGGTAAATTAGTTTGTGCTCTCTATATAATATAAGTCTGCTTCTTTTTATTATATCCACATATAGTTAGTTGTGTTTTAGATTTCCCACATATAGGTGAAATCTTTACAGTATTTGTCTTGTCTGTCTGATTTATTTACTTAGCATAATGCTAATCTATTTGCAGATGACAAGATTCTTTTTAGAGTGATAATATTCCATCTGCATATATTTATCACATCTTCTTCATCCATTCATCTGTTGATGGACACAGGTATTTTCCCAGAACTTGGCAATTGTAAGTAATGTAGCTGTGAACATTGGGTGCATGTATTTTTTCCCCAAATACTGCTTTTGTTGGTTGTTGTTTTTCAGAAATATACCCAGCAGTGGAATTGCTGGTCATGTGGGTAATTCTATTTTTAGTTTTTTGTGAAACCTCCATATGTTTTCCAACAGTGTCAGCACCCATTTACATTCCCACCAACAATGTACAATGGTTCCTTTTCTCCACGTCTCACCAACATTGTTATTTTGTATTCTTTTTTTTTTTTTTTTAGGTTTTTATTTTATTTTTATTTTTTTTTTTCTAATTTTATTTTATTTTACAACTTTACATATGTGTTTAGTGTTGCCAATGTCAAAATGAATCCGCCACGAGGTTATATCGTGTTGGTTCCCCTCCTGTGTTCTCGTCGCTTCTCCCTCCCGCATCCATCCTTCTGGCCGTCAGGTGCATCACCGCCAGAGCAATACCAGGCATCTGTGGCATCGAACCTGGACTGGTCAACATCGTTCCTACATGATGTTTTAACATGTTTCAATGCCATTTTCCAAATCGTTCCACCTCTCGTCTCCACAGAGTCCATAAGAGCTGTTCTAGTACATCCAAGTGTCTTCTTTTGTGTACTTTTGTTTATTTTTTGATGGGATGCCATTTGACAGGTGTGATGTGGATTATTCATCACTGTGTTTTGATTTGCATTGTCCTGATGATTAGTGCATGTTGATACCACTTTCCATATGGCCTGTTGGCGCATCTGCATTTGCTATTTGGAAAAATGTCCTATTCAGGTCTTCTGGCCCATTTTTAATCTGGTTTTTGTTTTCTTGTTTATGTTGAGTTGTATGAGCTGTTTATATATGTTAGATATCATTCCTTTATCAGTCACATCATTTACAAGTATTGTCTCCCATTTGGTAGGTTGTCTTTTTGTTTTGTCAGTGGTTTCTTTTGCTGTGTAAAAGCTTTTAAGTTTAATTAGACCCATTTGTTCATTTTGCTTTTATTTCCTTTAGGAGATGGATCCAAAAGTATTACTGCAATTTGTGTCAAAGAGTGTTCTGCCTATGTTTCCTCAAGGATTTTTATAGTATCCAGTCTTACATTTGCATCTTTAGTCCATTTTGAGTTTATTTTTGTGTGAAGTGTTAGAGAATGTTCCAATTTCATTCTTTATATGTAGCTGTCCAGTTTTCCCAGCAGCACTTATTGAAGAGATTGTCTTTTCTCTATTGTATATTCTTGCCTCCTTTGTTGTAGATTAATTGGCCATAAGTGATTAGGTTTGTTTCTGGGCTCTCTATCAATTGATCTATGTGTTTGTTTCTGTGCCAGTACCACAGTTTTTATGACTGTAGTTTTGTAGTGTAATCTGAAGTCAGGGAGCCCAATTCCTCCACCTCTTTTCTTCTTTCTAAGGATTGTTTTGTCTATTTGGGGTCTTTTGTGTTTCCATACATTTTTAATTTATTTGTTTTAGTTCTCTGAAAACTGACATTGGTATTTTGATAGAGATTGCATGTAATTTATTGCCTTGGGTAGTGTCATCATTTCACCAGCACTGATTCTTCAAATCCAAGAACAGAGTATATCTTTTCATCTGTTTCTGTTGTCTTCAATGTCTTTTATCAGTGCCTTATAGTTTCCAGAGTATAGATCTTTTGTCTCCTTAGGTAGGTTTATTTTAGGAAATTTATTCTTTTGATATGATGATAAATGGGGTTGTTTTCTTAATTTCTCTTTCTGATACTTAGTTGCTAGTATATAGAATTATAACAGATTTTGTATATTAATTGTTTATCCTACAACTTTGCTGAATTCATTGAGGAGCTCTAGTAATTTTTCTGGTGAGTAAATATTTGTTATTTCTTTATTAGTCTTGTTTATTCTAAAAGCACATGTTTTTATCTGCTTTATATGAATCAGAATCACTTTGACTTGGAATATTTGCATGAAGAATTCATGTACAAAATAAGTCACAAAAGAAGAAAATGGCCCATTTTGCTTTAAAAAAAATATAATTTCTGTATTTAAAAATAAGTATAACATTCCCTCATAAAAATTAGAAAGCCTATGCCTGTGCAGTTCCTTATTTCCACTGTCCTGCCTTAATATTAATTGTGACAGCAGCATACTTTCACAATTTTACATGTGCAAGCAAATGCATAATCAACCTGCTGAAATCAGAGAAGAGCATGTTTGATTGTTACTTTTTTCTAGAAAATTGACATCATACAGTGTGGATTTCTCCATGACTTGCTTTTCTTATAGCTCTATCAGTGCATTTTGCAGGGTTTTATGTTCGAAGATTCAGTATTTCCACAAGGCATAATATAATGGTAAATTGTATGTTTAAATTGTTTAAGTCCATAAATATGGAATTTTCCCAATAATATTTGAGCTACCAACTTATGTCTGTAATTTTGAATCAATAATAAATTGTTTTATTATTTTATCTTTACCATAACTGTTAGTATCTTACAAAAAATATCCCTCATTGCTCTTCTTAATGGAGGTTTTTCAGAAAAGTCATTTACTATTCCAAATGAACTTTAATATCTTTGTTTTGATTATTTAAAAATGTCACATTCTCAGAATGGCATTGAAACATGTATAATATCATATATGAAATGAGTCGCCAGTCCAGGTTCAATGCACGATACTGGATGCTTGGGGCTGGTGCACTGGGATGACCCAGAGGGATGGTACAGGGAGGGAGGAGAGAGGAGGGTTCAGGATGGGGAACACGTGTATACCTGTGGTGGATGCATGTTGATGTATGGCAAACCCAATACAATATTGTAAAGTTAAAAAATAAAATTAAATTAAATTTAAAAAATAATAAAAAAATAAAAATGTCACATTATTTTATTATTTTTAATTACCATAAAATATGAATGGACTTGAGGAAAACTAATTATCTAATTCAATTTTCTAATATTACTCATTGATTTTTAGTTTATTTTCTTTAGTTTGAGGTTTCTATGCAAGTAAGTCTATCACCTCTACATTTTTCTACATTGCCACATTAAAGCAGTCCAACAGTTCACTTTCACCCACCCACACCTTCCTTGCCCTCCTACACCCTCTGAATAGTCAATATTAATAGGCTTGCTATATATATATATATATATATATATATATATATATATATATATATATATGGCTTCCCAGGTGGCTTCCCAGGTGGCTTCCCAGGTGGCTTCCCAGGTGGTGCAGGTGGTAAAGAATTCACCTGCCAAAGTAGGAGTTGCAAGAGATGTGTGTTCAATGCTTGGGTCGGGAAGATCCCCTGGAGAAGAAAAAAGCATACATATATATGTGTGTGTGTGTGTGTATACATGCATATACATATATATACATACACATATACTATATATGTATCTGTATATAGGCATGTGTGTATATATATGTATATATATGTATATGCATATATATACATACATATATAGTATTATAGTATTTAGTATAAAGGGTAATTATATTCAATGTGTTCTCCAAAGTATTCTGCATCATACTATTATACTTTCTTAGCTCACAACACACCATGAACAATTCTGTAGGCCTTTAGATTAAGATTTTATGTTTTAAAATTCAACCTTTTAGCTTATGTGGAAATCATTTGCATATATGTTATGAATTGGTTTTAACATTTTCCCCTGCAACTATAAAATTTTTCCACAGCATTTGAACCATTGGTTTTGTTGCATATTCTCTCTCACATTCTTGAGTTGATGCCATGTTTATTTCAATTATAGTTTTAGAATAAAATTTGAAGGCAAACATCCTCCAACTTGGAGGAACTTTTCTTTAAATGTTTAACCATTTTCAGTTGTTAAGATGAAACTGAATGTCTTTCTTTTAATGGAAAAAAGTCAGCTTTAAACATTTAACATAATTAACTTTACAGTATTGGACCTCCCAGGATTACAAATATACATGTGTTGATTTTTATATTCAGAAAAATTTGCAAGCCTTTTTTCAAAGGAATTGTGACTAATCTTTGATAATTTGATTCCTAGTTATTTTCATTTTTAAGATGTTTTCTGCTATCAGTAGATTTTTATCTAATTTCCTTTGGTAAATAAATATTAGTGCTATATGGAAAACTACTATTGTATTATTTTGTTTTCTGCTTGTTCACTAAGATATGAGTTTTCATCATTCTTCAGTACATTATTTTGGGTTATCTACATTAATCATAATATCTTTTAGGACTTGCACTGCAACGTTACACATCATCACAGTTGATAAGGGCTATTTGTTGCTGTACAGAGAAGATCAAATAATACATTTGCTTTTAAGTATTTCTTCCTCCATTTTCTACATTTTTTTCTCTTATATATCTGCACCCTCAGGTAAACTTTTTGGATGGATTTGCTACCATCAACAGAGGCCCTTTTGTATAAAATAACCAGTTTTAAATAGAGCTTCAAATAAGCTAGAAGGAAAATTTACTCAAAGTACTTATATTTGTGTCAGGTAACAATATAGTTTCTAAGTAGGAAAAAACTACAAGTGTGTTTTACTAGACATAGAATCAAATTTGTTTCCATTAACCTAGCCACTTATAAACAGAGAGCCTTCTGTGCCTCTCAGATACAATACTAGAGGGACTATAGATAGGAGAAAATTTCTTCCTTCAAATGTTGAAAAATATCAGCTTGATACTGAAGGAGTATGTTTTCAAAGATAAAGGAAATGATGCACAAGACTCAAAGAACTTGATTTTCATAGTTGCTTTATCTTTTTTTAATGTTCAGTTCAGTCACTCAGTCATGTCTGACTCTGCGATCCCATAGACTGCAGCACGCCAGGCTTCCCTGTCCATCACCAACACCTGGAGCTTACTCAAACTCGTGTCCATTGAGTCAGCAATGCCATCATCCTGTTATTGACTTAAAATCTACTGTCATAGATACAAGTTATTATATGTAACCTTCATGGCAACCACAAAACAAAAAACTATAGTAAATACAAAAAAGATAAACAGAAAGGAATATAAGCATACCACAGAAAGTCATCAAACCATAGAGGAAGACAGCAAAAGAAGAAATAAACAGAGAACTACAAAGACATCCAGTAAACAATGAACGAAACGGCAATAAGCACATGCCTATAAATAATTACTTTGAATATAAACTGACTAAATTATCTAATCAAAACATAAAAGGTGGCTTAATGCTTGAAAACAAAAGACAAATCTCTATGCTACCTACAAGAGACTCACATTACATGTAAGGATACAAGCGGACTTGAAAGTGAAGAAATGGTAAAACGTACTGCATTCAAATAGAAACCAAAAGAAAACTAGAGTAGTTACACATATAATAGACAAAATAGATTTTAAAACAGACTCTAATAAGAGACAAAGAGTGGTGTTACATAATGATAAAGGGGTCAATCAACAAGAACGTATAACACTTTAAAATTTATGCACCAAACATAGGAGCATATAAATATATAAAGCCAGTTTTACAGACCTACAGGAAGAAATAGATAGCAATACAATAAGAGTGGAAGACTTTAATATCACACATACATCAATGGATAGATTATCCAGACAGAAAGTCAATAAGGGAATTATAGGTGTTAAAGGACACATTAGACCAAAAGAACTTAACAGATATTTATAGAGCATTTCACTCAAAAGAAACAAGATACATTCTTCTCAAATGTGCATTAAAAACTTTCCAAGATCATATGTTAGACCACAAAACAAGTCTTAATGCATTTCAGTTCAATTCAGTAACTCAGTCATGTCTGACTCTTTGTGACCCCCTGGACTGCAGCATGACAAGCTTCCCTGTCCACTACCAACTCCCAGAGCTTGCTCAAACTTGGGTCCATCAAGTCAGTGATGTCATCCAAACAGCTTATCCTCTGTCCTCCCCTTCTCCTGCTGCCTTCAATCTTTCCCAGAATCAAGGTCTTTTCTACTGAATCAGTTATTTGCATCAGGTGGCCAAAGTATTGGAGTTTCAGCTTCCGCATCGGTCTGTCCAATGACTATTCAGGACTGATTTCCTTTAGGATGGACTGATTAGATCTCCATGCAGTCCAAGGGACTCTCAAGAGTCTTCTCCAACACCACAGTTCAAAAGCATCAATTCTTTGATGCTCAGCTTTCTTTATAGTACAACTTTCACATCCATACATGACTACTGGAAAAACCATAGTTTTGACTAGACAGGCCTTTGTCAGCAAAGTAATGCCTCTGCTTTTTAATATGGTCTAGATTGGTCATAGCTTTTCTTCCAAGGAGCAAGCATCTTTTAATTTCATAGCTGCAGTCACCATCTGAAGTAATTATGGAGCCCAAGAAAAGAAAATCTGCCACTGTTTCCACTGTTTCCCCATCTATTTGCCATGAAGTGATGGGACCAGATGCTACGATCTTAGTTTTTTGAATGTTGACTTGTAAGTCGGCTTTATCGCTCTCTTTCACTTTCATCAAGAGGCTCTTTAGTTCTTCGCTTTCTGCCATAAGGGTGGTATTGTCTGCATATCTGAGGTTATTGATATTTCTCCTGGCAATCTTTATTCCAGCTTGTGCTTCATCCAGTCTAGCATTTCACATGATATACTCTGTATTTAAGTTAAATAAGCAAGAAGACAATATACAGCCTTGATGTACTCCTTTCCCAATTTGGAACCAGTCTGTTGTTCCATGTCCAGTTCTAACTGTTGCTTCTTGACCTGCATACAGATTTCTCAAGAGGCAGATAAGGTGGTCTGTTATTCCCATCTTTTAAGAATTTTCCAGTTTGTTGTGATCCACACAGTCAAAGGCTTTGGTGTAGTCAATGCAGCAGAAGTAGACATTTCTTTGGAATTATCTTGCTTTTTCTATGACCCAATGGATGTTCGCAATTTGATCTCTGGTTCCTCTGCCTTTTCTAAATCCAACTTGAACATCTGGAAGTTCTCAGTTCACATACTGTTGAAGCTTGGCTAAAAATCATATCAAGCTTTCAATAAGTAATTTGTAGTAATGACTGTTGACTTCAATTTTGGAGTGTAGTAGCTATGTTAAAGATTAACTATTTGGTCTTATTGAAGCCAACACAGAACTTACTGCTGTGTTTTTTCTTCAATGATAAATAAAACACTTACAGAAAAAAAATCATATCAAGCATCTTTTCCAACCACAATGGTATGCAGCTAGAAATTAATTACATAATGAGAACCGAAAAATTCACAAATATGTGGAGATTAATATGTTATTGAGCAAACCATGGATCAAAGAAGAAATCAAAGAGAAAAGAAATATCTTGAGAAAATATAAATGTAACATACAAAAATTTATGGTGTGCAGCAAAAGCAATTTTAATAGGAAAGTCCATAGTGAAAAATCCCTACTTCAGGAAACAAGAAAAATCTCATATTAACAACCTAACTTTAGCAAAGCCCATAGTTATTAGAAGGCAGAAAATAACAAAGGTGAGAAAAGAAATAGATGAAACAGAGACAAAAGGAATCAGGTATTTGAATAATATATTTGCTTATGTTTTTATGTTGATTTTCACTTTAAATAATATTTTCACATGTGTTGCTTCATTAGATCTTAAAACCATAAGATAAAAATGAAAATAGAGTATGTGGTACACTTTTTAAGAAGAGTGAGATCATCCATATAAATTCATTCAGCATATTGCCTAAACTGATAAGTAAATGTTAATAATTATCAATATTATTATTAGTGGTGCTAAGAACCCAGATCTCTTGAATAGATTCCCCAATGTGTGACTGTTGTGTCAATTTTTTTCAGATTTTAGTAGATTTCTTTATCACTTTTCAAATTATTTGCAATAATTCACCCTCTACCATTAATAAGACTGCCATCTTCCCCGCATTCTCTCTTGGAACTGGATGTTATCAACCTTTAATTTCAACCAGTCATTTGGGTAAAGAAAATGATGTCTCATTGTTACCTTAACTTTCATTTACTTAATCATCATCATCATTAAACTTTAGCAGCATTTCAAACATGTATTAACTATTGTATATTTCCTATTATTTGATATTATAACTTTGCTGACTTTTTATAAGGTATAACTGACACATAACATTATATTAGTTTCAGGTGTACAACATAAAAATTCAATATTTGTATACATTGTGATATGATCACCACAAAAGTCCAGTTACCATCCATCACCATAAAAAGTTAACTTTTAGAATTTAGTCTCTTGACATCTTAAAAGTATGCAATATTATTTACTATAGAAACCATGTTGTGCATCATATCTCTGTGACTTATTTACTTTATAGTTGTAAGTTTGTACTTCTTGACCCCTTTTGCTGAATTTTTCTCTTGTTTTTTTTTTAAGACAATTTGTAGAAACACTAGATATGCTGTGGTCATTATATTTTATCTCCCATATTTGATGCACATATTTTTCTCATCTGTCTTTCTTAAGTTGTATTTCTTCTCATTTAACAATTTTTAATTTCCATATATGTTATTCTAATTTTAAATATATTTCTTTTTTTTTTTTGGCTTTCCTTAGGACAATATATCTTATTGCAGAAACATAACAAATGTTGTTCTAGACTTTGCTGCTGCTGCTGCTGCTACTGCTGTTGCTGCTAAGTTGCTTCAGTCGTGTCCGACTCTGTGCGACCCCATAGATGGCAGCCCACCAGGCTCTGCCGTCCCTGGGATTCTCCAGGCAAGAACATTGGAGTGGGTTGCCATTTCCTTCTCTAGTGCATGAAAGTGAAAAGTGAAAGTGAAGTCACTCAGTCGTGTCCAACTCTTAGCGACCCCATGGACTGCAGCCTACCAGGCTCCTCCGTCCATGGAATTTTCCAGGCAAGAGTACTGGAGTGGGTTGCCATTGCCTTCTCCACTAGACTTTGCTACTACTTTATTATTTTAACTTTTATACTTATATCCTTAGTCCATGTGAAATTCATTTTTTATTTGGTGGAAGATGAGAGTCTAAATTAGTTCTCTACTTTATTAAAATGATTTTTGTACCATTAACTAATAAATCATCCTTTCCTCACTGAAATAAAAACTTGTTCCTATATACTCTTGAACATTTTGTTTTGCACTTTCAATTCTCTTTTAGTTGTCTGTTTGTCACATCTATGTCAGTACTGTGGATTTATAGTCTCATTGTAAGTTTTCATATCTGGTTAGGCAAATCTCTTCGCTATTCTTCTTCATAAAATTCTTAGCTATTTTTGGACAATAATTCTTTGCTGTAAATAAGCTTCAAAAATAAATATTTATCAGTCAAGGTCCTAACATGAAACAAATGACACATTCACCTAGATAATTAGGAACAGTTTGATAAAGGAACATGTTTGAATGAGATAAAGGGTACTGAAAAGGAATGGTGAAGCACTTTCAGGCTAGTTACAGCAAGGAGCCATAACCACCTCCGGGTCTTGAAGGTTGAAGGAAAGGCAGAAGGAAAGGCAGAGTCCTGAGAGAATATCGACATTGGAGAGGGATACCAACAAAAGTTGTAAACTTCTATAGAAAGCACATCCAACCTGTGGCACCTGGCTGGGAGGATGTCATGGAGAAAAATGTCCTGACCTTATCCTCCTCCTACTTCCAGAACTCTTGCCAGTGCCTCCTATTGCCCAAAACTAATCATGCAACATAGAACAGAGGGAGGGTTAATGTAATCCATACAAGTCAGCCTCCTAGGGTACAGGTTAGGAGAGAGAAGGGTAGAAGGTGTGTCAAGAGAAGCACAGTGCATCCAATCTATAATCCTTTGGAATTTTAATAAGAACCTTGGTGGCTCAGAGGTTAAAGAGCCTGCCTGCAAGGCAGGAGACCCGGGTTCAATCCCTGGGTCGGGAAGATTCCCTGGAGAAGGAAATGGCAACCCACTCCAGGATTCTTGCCTGGAGAATCCCATGGATGGTGGAGCCTGGTAGGTTACAGTCCACAGGGTCACAAAGGGTCGGACATGACTGAGCAACTTCACTTACTTCACTCATTTATGTATTGGTTTTATGAGGACTGAGTGGTATTTATTAGATTTTTTTTTCTGTCCAGGAACCTACATATCTTGTTTTTCATTTTGTAATTTTTGGCACAATATATTCTTTACTGTTCTTGATACATTTATTCTTGCATGTCTATAATTGTCATTGTCTTTTGATTAGATTAAATTTCCAGCCTATTAATAAATGGCTCTTGGTGTTCAAAGAAGAGTTGTTCACTTATGTGCAACTATTTTCATATAAAACCATCTTATGAAAATCTCATATATTCTGGTTGGAATTTTTGTTCCCTGTGAAGTTTTCTAGGTATATGACCATTGTTGTTGTTGTTTCAGTTGCTAAGTCATGTTCAATTATTTCAGTCATGTTCACAATTATTTGAGAACACATGGACTGCAGCATGCCAGGCTTCCTTGTCCTTCACTATCTTACAGTTTGCTCCAACTTATTTCCATTGAGTTGGCTATTCAATCATCTAATCCTCTGTCACTCCCTTCTCCTCTTGCCCTCATTCTTTTCCAGCATCAGACTTTTTTTTCCAATGAGTCAGCTCTTCACATCACGTGGTCAAAGTATTGGAGCTTCACCTTCAGCATTAGTCCTTCCAGTGAATATTCAGTACTGATTTCCTTTAGGATTGACTGGTTTGATCTCCTTGCTGTTCAAGGAACTCTCAAGAGTCTTCTCCAGCACCACAATTCAAAAGCATCAATTCTTTAGCACTCAACCTTCTTTATGGTCCAACTCTCATATCTGTAAATGACCACTGGAAAAACCATAGCTTTGACTATATGGGTCTTTGTTGGTAATGTGATGTCTGCTTTTTAATATGCTGTCTAGGTTTGTCATAGCTTTCCTTCCAAGGAGCAAGCGTCTTTTAATTTCATGTCTGTAGTCACTGTTTGCAGTGATTTTGGATGCCCCCAAAATTAAATCTGTCACTGATTCCACTTTTTTACCATTTGCCATGAAGTGATGAGACAGGATGCTATGATCTTAACTTTTTGAATGTTGTGTTTTAACCCAGCTTTTCCACTCTCTTTCTCCCTCATCCAGAGGCTCTTTAGTTCTTCTTCACTTTTTGCAGTTAGAGTGATATCATCTCATATCTGAGGTTGTTGCTATTTCTCCTGGCAGTCTTTATTCCAGCTTGATTCATGCAGCCTGGCATTTCGTATGATGGGTGGCTCAGATGGTAAAGAGTCTGCCTGCAATACAGGAGACCCAGCTTTGATCCCCAGGTTGGGAACATCTTCTGGAGAAGGGAATGGCTACCCATTCCTATATTCTTTCCTGGAGAATTCCATGTACAGAGGAGCCTGGCCAGCTACAGTCCATGATGTTGCAGAGTGGGACATGACTGAGTGACTAACACTTTCACTTTCACTTTCACTCTGCTTATAAGTTAAATAGGTTAGGTGACAATATACAGCCTTATCTACTCCTCTTCTGATTTTGAATCAATCCATCATTCCTTGTCCAGTTCTAACTGTTGCTTCTTGACCCATGTACAGGTTTCTCAGGAGACAGGTAAGGTAGTCTGGTATTCCCGTCTCTTTAAGAATTTTCCACAGTTTGTTGTGATCCACACAGTCAAAAGCTTTATCATAATCAATGAAGCACAAGTTTTTTTTCTGGAATTCTCTTGCTTTCTCCATGATCCAACAAATGTTGGCAATTTGATTTCTGGTTCCTTTTCAAAACCCAGCTTGTACATCTGAAAATTCTCAGTTCATGTACTGCTGAAGCCTAGCGATTTTGAGCATAACTTTGCTAGAATGTGAAATGAGAGCAATTAAACACTAGTTTGAACGTTCTTTGGCATTGCCTTCTTTGAGACTGGAATGAAAATTGACCTTTACCAGTCCTGTTGCAGCACTTTAACAACATCATCTTTTAGGTTTTGAAATAGCTCAGCTGGAATTCCATCACCTGCACTAGTTTTGTTTGTAGTAGTACTTCCTAAGGCCCACTTGACTTCACTCTCCAGGATGTTTGGCTCTAGATGAGTGATCACACCATCGTGGTTATCTGGGTCATGAAGATCTTTTTTGTGTAGTTCTTCAGTGTATTCCTGCCACTTCTTCTTAATCTTGTCTGCTTCTGTTAGTTCCTTACTGTTTCTGTCCTTTATCATGCCCATTCTTGAATGAAATTTCTGTGACTCAGATCATGAGTTCCTTATTGCAAAATTTAGGCTTAAATTTAAAAAGTAGGGAAAACCACAAGGCCATTCAAGTATGACCTAAATTAAATCCCATATGATTATACAGTGGAAGTGACCAAATGATTCAATGAATTAGATCTGGTAGATAGAGTGAAAAACTATAGATGAAGTTTTGTAACATCATACAGGAGGCAATGACCAAAACCATCCCAAAGAAAAATGCAAAAAAGCAAAATGGTTGTCTGAGTATAGGACCATATCTTGAGCAAATTAAGAAAAAAATGTTCTCCTTTTCCAACATATATTCTGATCATTTAATTTTCCTTTGTAATTGCATTAAATTACAACTTCCAAAACAATGTGGTATAATAATGGTTGTAGTGGGCAATACTTTGATACCTAGGATTTGATTTTTTTAATCATAGAAGCAATACATGATTCTATTTTTATTTCTTAATTGTAACATACCAAGTAAAGCTAAAATCACTTTTAAATGCTACTCCAGACTTATTGTCCTCTCCTTAGTCTACCTCAGTTCCTTCACCTATAAAATAGGAATAATAAAAAAATAGGAATAATTATAATAATAAAAATACCTAACTCATAAGGTTATTGTGATAATTAGTAGATATATATGTAAAATATTTGTAATAATGCCTGGCACATAGTAAAATTCAAATAAATACTAGCTGTCATTATTATTATCCCTACATATTGGAAACCTATAATGTTTTTTGTTGTTGTTTGGAAGTTACTTCATTGTTCTGTATCTACTGATTTATAAGGGTTCTTAATATACTCAGAATCTTAATCCTTATAATTGTCACAAGATGGTTTCATTCTGTTCTTTTTTTTTTTTTTTGCATTTTAATTTTGCTCATGGTGGTTCCTATTTTTTAGAAGTCTTTTAGTATTTTGTAATTAATATATTATTTAACTCTTTAGATTTTTATGTCTTAAGGATTTACCTACTTTCAAATGATAAGCATCATTGTCATTGATGTTTTTCAAATACATTTCCAGCATTTTGTAAGTCCTCCAAGGCTTTCACGTCACACTTTTTGTTAAACAAATTTCTGGGTATTCACAATATTTCTTGATGCTGTAAATTATTTATTCCGTGTTCATACACCAATCATTTATTGCATTATTACAGTATATTGGGCATTTTGTTGGATGCTGGGGCACTACAGTGAACAAGTTTGGCAAAAACTTGTTCTAATGGAGCTCATATTCTTTGGGGATGGAGTGATGAGCCAAGGAACTAAACAGGTGAGAAACATCAAGAGAAATTTATTTATAAACAATGTAAAGAAACTAAACCCGGTTCTGTCTTGGAAAGGAAGTGGGGGAAAGGAGCCCTACCTTAGATAGGGTGATCAAGCATGGCCTTTTCAAGGAGGCAGTATCTGAACTGATGCCTGAGTGACAAGAAGCCAGCCATGCTACACTGTGAAAGCAGAATGTTTCAAACAAAGAAGGAAGTCAGTGTAAAGACTTTGAGATGAAATAGAACTTAGAAATATGAAAAACAAAATGAAAGCTGGTGAACTGCAGCACAGAAGGTGAAGCTGAGAGAGGGAGGGGTTGAGGTAAGCAGGGGCTGGTCTTCTAGGGCCTCATGGATCATGGTTGGGAGACTGAGTTTTATTCTACAAACAGTGGAGGATTTTTAGCAGGAAAATTACATTTTTCTTTAGGTTTGCTATTAAAATGGGTTGTAGTATGTGAGCTAATCATTTCAGTTCATTTACTTAGTTGTGTCCAACCCTTTGCGACTCCATGGGCTTCAGCATGCCATGCCTCCCAGTCCATCACCAACTCCTGGAGATTGCTCAAACTCATGTCCATAGAGTCGGTGATGCCTTCCAACCATTTCATCTTCTGTCATCCCTTTCTCCTCATGTCTGTCTGTCACTGTTCCCATTGTTTCCCCACCTATTTGCCATGAAATGATGGGACCAGATGCCATGATCTTAGTCTTTTGAACGTTGAGTTTTAAACTAACTTTTTCAACTTTTATTTTGTGAGCTAATACCTGCCTCTTAACATATATATCCAAATTGCTTTCCAATTATACTAGTAACTTATATTCAGTCTAAAGAGAATTTTGCAACAAGGAACTCGTGATCTGAGCCACAGAACATTTCGTGCAAGAATGGGCATGGTAAAGAACTAACAGAAGCAGAATAGATTAAGAAGAAGTGGCAGGAATACACTTAAGAACTACACAAAAAGGATCTTCATGACCCAGATAACTACAATGGTATGATCACTCACCTAGAGCCAAACATCCTGGAGAGTGAAGTCAAGTGGGCCCTAGGAAGTATTACTACAAACAAACAGTGCAGACGATGAAATTCCAGCTGAGCTATTTCAAAACCTAAAAGATGGTATTGTTAAAGTGCTGCACTCAATATGTAAGCAAACTCGGAAAACTCGGCCATGGCCACAAGACTGGAAAAAGTCAGTTTTCATTCCAGTCTCAAAGAAGGGCAATGCCAAAGAATGTTCAAACTACTGTATAATTGCTCTCATTTCACATTCTAGCAAGGTTAAGCTCCAAATCCTTCAAGCTAGGCTTCAGCAGTACATGAACTGAGAATTTTCAGATGTACAAGCTGGGTTTTGAAGAGGAAGAGGAACCAGAGATCTAATTGCCAACATTTGCTGGATCATGGAGAAAGCAAGAGAGTTCCAGAAAAACTCCTGTTTCATTGATTACACTAAAGCGTTTGACTCCTTGTATGACAACAAACTGTGGTATACAGTTCTGTCCATCTCAGTTTATCCTCAATATCCTTCAGTATATATATATATATATATATATATATATATATATACACACACATATGTGTTTGTATACGTATATATTAGATGTATGGGAGAAGGCAATGGCACCCCACTCCAGTACTGTTGCCCGGAAAATCCCATGGATGGAGGAGCCTGGTAGGCTGCAGTCCATGGGGTCGCACAGAGTCGGACACGACTGAAGCGACTTGGCAGCAGCATATTAGATGTATAGATGTGTGTATATATATATTTGATAGATATTAGATATATATATATATATATATTCACTTTAACCAACAAGATCTCAAGTATCACCATTCCTACGTTGTTCTCTCTGTCTCTAAGCCAATACCACAGTATTTGAATTATTCTAGCTTTACAGTACCCAGTTAATATTTGATATAGTAAATGTGCCATTTATTTTTTTTTTAGTTTTCTTCTGAATACCCACAACTGTTTATTCTTTTTGTTGTTAAGTCACTAAATTTTATCTGACTCTTTGTGACCCCATGGACTGCAGCACACCAATCTTCTCTGTTCTTCACTATCTCCCAGAGTTTGCTCAGATTTTCATGTCCATCGAGTTGGACACAACTGATTGACTAACACACACACGCAAATACTATGGTATTTGAGTCAGCAATCCTATCTAAGCATCTCATCCTCTGCCACCCCCTTTTCCTTTTGCCTTCAATATTTCCCAGCATCAGTCTTTTCCAATGTGCTGGCTCTTTGGATTGTTGAAAAGAAAATTTTAAAGTCACATTAAGATTTTAATGTAATTACCCTAATTAGAGAAAAATTAGCAGGTCTATAATATTGAATCATCACATTCAGAAACAGATATATTTGTCTGTGTGTGTATGTGTATATAATCCCTCAGGAAAGATTTCTAGATTTCTTGATATAAGCTCTGAACAGATCATGACAATTTATCCTGTTTTTCAAAATTTTTCTTTTCTCTGTGGGTGTGGAGGTCACTTTAGACTAGGTTGTGTGATATTAAACAGCTCATTACCCCCACTTGCCTCAGTTTCTGGGTATAATAACAACCCCTCTCTGATAGATTTGTTTAGATTGTGAAATGAAAGAATACAAGGCCCATACCATGTTCCTGGCACATTTTAAGTGCCTGTGTGTGTGTTAGTCTCTCAGTCATGTGCAGGTCTTTGCAATCCCGTTGACTGGAGCAAAACAAAACCCCACTGAAATACCACTTCACACCAAGTTAAGTGTTAGTCACTCAGTTGTGTCTGACTTTTTGCAACCCCATGGACTGAAGCCCACCAGGCTCCTCTATCCATGGAATTCTCCAGGCAAGAATACTGGAATGGGTTGCCATTCCCTTCTCCAGGAGATCTTCCCCACCCAGGCATCAAACTCAGGTCTGCCACATTGCAGGCAGATTGTTTACAGTCTGAGTCACCAGAAAACAAGTGTTATTACGTGTAAACTATACTTCCTTCAGGAAATTCACTTAGTTATTCTTTTCTTTTAAGTGCTCTTTAATATTAGCCATCAGTAATCACTCAAATACTTGACACCATTCCCCTAACTCCTGGAAACTTGCTTTTATTACATGCCAGCCAGTGTGCTGGAGGCTGGGCAAAAAGTGATTAACAAAACAGATATGGTTCCTGCCCTCATGGAGCTTCTGGTATGTTGATAGTAGACATATAATTAAATGGTACACAGGCATCTGATTATTAATTGCAGAATGATACATAAAAGAAAAAGGCATATTATGAACTACTAATACTTGAAAAGTAAAAAGGAAAGTTGCTCACTAGTGTGTGCCTCTATGGCACCCCATGGAATGTACCCCACCAGGCTCCTCTGGATTTCCCAAGCAAGAATACTGGAGTGGGTTGCCATTTCCTCCTCCAAGGGATATTCCCAACCCAAGGACTGAACCCAGATTTGCATTGGCAGGTGGATTCTTTTACCATCTTAGCCATCAGGGAACCCTGAACTAATACTTACAGAGACCCAATTTAGCCAGGTAGTAGGGCCAAGCAGTAATAACATTTTAGCTAAGACTGGACATGCAAAGAGCTGGTACCAGGCAGAATATTCATGACAAAGTAAACAGCATGTCCAAAAACTCTCAAGCAAGAAAAAAAAAATGTGTTTCTAGGTACACTTGGTTATGGAGCCAAGGTGTTGTATAATAAAATGACCATAGGTTCTGGAATCACACTGACTTGGAACTGAATCCCAACTTCCTGCCACTTACAATGAATCCCTGACAAATTAACATCTCTGAGCCTGGGTTTCTTTATTGTAAAATGAGATCAATGCCTACCAGTCTTCCTGAGGATTACATGAGATGATGCACTACCCCTTAGTGCAAAGTGGCTCAGAGACAAATTTATCTTTTAGTTTTTAATTTTTACTAAAAACTTGTTGTAATCATAACAGTGACTGTTTGCTAAACATCTATTATGCATCCGTGTATGTGCATGCTCAGTCATGTCTGATTCTTTGTGACCCTATGGACTGTAGCCCTCTGGACTCCTCTGTCCATGGGATTTTCCATTCAAGAATACTGGAGTGGATTGCCATTTCCTTGTCCAGGGGATCTTCCTAACCCAGGGATAGAACAGGGGTCTCCGGCATTGTAGGTGTATTCTTTACTACTGAGCCACCTCGGCAGCCCATCACAATCCTACTGCTTAGTAGTTACCTTTACACATTGACTCCTTAAAAACACTATCTGTAAGGAGACATCAATATCCATACTTTAAAGATGTGAAAGTCAGTGCACAGAGGAGTCATTTATATAAACCCAAAGCTGCACTGTAAGTATTGACTTTGAGTCAAACATGATTTTGAAAGAGGCCACACAGCTTCCTTCATCATAAAGTTTGCATTACATCTGAACCATACATATTACTCACACTTGACCCTGTTTCTAACCTTTCTTCTCCAGGTTACCTAATCTACTGCTGGTGATCTCTTGTCTTCACTTTTCCTATCAGGTTTATAGTTTGCACCATTTTCTTGTTTTCCACCTTGGCTTCTCTTAACAGTAATTCTGGTTGTCCACCAAAACTATGCAGTTTCAAGTTGACTTGGGTAAGGCACTCTTTCAGAGTTGAGTTAGTTAAGAACCCTCCTACCTTAGGATCAAACTTTGAGCCGTGTCCCCATACATAGGACTTGCCCAATCCAGTGGGCAGGAACAAGGCAATGTCCACTCTAATTTACCTTGTGTCAAGGTAAATTAACAATAGAGCACATTTGGATCCTGGAATTCATATAATTTCCAGCTCCAAATAGCCTCCAGTAGCTCTCATGAAAACTATTTAAAAATTAAGAGTAAAGAATCTTGGTTTTTAGCAAACTAAGGTCATGGCAAATTAAATAGCTCATGTAGATTATCAATAAGCCTAGCACGTGGACAGACTGTCTGACAATCTTGGAATTAAATAGCAGATTATTCAAGTCACACATCTTCATTCAACTGTCTGGTAGTTTTATTGGTAGAGGAAACCCAGGTGATATTTTATATCCAAATTTTCTTTTGAGGCATTCCAGTCATTTAGAAATGCCTTCCCAGAATTTAAAGAAGAGGAAAGAAGAGGCTTTTCAGACAGATTATGCAGAATGCCAAAAGCCAAAACTTCAGTCTGAATTCAAGTCTCATCTTTGCAAAAAGCAATAGCTTCTTTGTAGAGCAGGCACCCTAATTATGTCCACTAATTTCTACACAGCCTATAATGAGAACAAATGATTCACAACTAAGAGAATCTTGAGTAAATTAAAATTATGGATTCTAGTAAGGGAAATTATTCAGTGAGATGGTTTCTGTGTTCTTAGTAATGGGCTTCATTGAAATATTGTAAAAAAGAGTAGAAAGCTGCTTTGGGGGCTAAGAGTTTGTCCCCATTCCAGGGCCCTTCTCCAATAAGTTGGCCAATGAGGGTTTCTGCTGAACACAATTTAGAAACTATTGGCTTAAGTGTCTTCAAATGTATTTTATTTTTTTTTATTTATTTTTTTTAACTGTGCCATACGATTTTAATAATGAAGGGGAAAATTATGACTTTCCCTGACTTCTAGAAATTTTCATCAATACATTAAAAATGCATACTACCATTTATAAATGTATAAGGAAATGAGCAAAGCAGTAAAATTAACCTTCATTTTGTATACTATAATTGAAAACATTAGCAGCACTGAGGATTAAAGTGCTTTTAGTCTTTGTAAAAATGTATCCAGAGTCATTTGAACAGTACTTGTCTTCTTCATATAACTTATTTGACAACTTGTAATATTCCTTTCTAAGTCTGCATTAGCTTCTAACATTTTCTCCTTTATTCTTTTAATGTCATGGACTATCTCCACGTCTCTTTAATGTGACTTTTTGCTGGTGTCCCTTCTTCCGGAACATCGTCATTCCTTTTGTCACAAACATTTTCCTTATGTATTTGATAAATTTATCTTTACTATGTTCTCCTGGCTACACATCTGAGTGTCTGGAATGATAGCAATACTGACATTCCCACAGTCAGTTACTTCTTGAATGACATATCTTATGTTGGATTATTTTTTTTTATCTTTTTTTTTTCTTATGTTGGATTTAAATGGATTTAAATTTCACTTTTAGTGTTTCCAGTTTTCATTTTTTTACTGTACTTGCATCATCGGATGATCCATTTTTGTGAACTGTCATGTGAGTTTATCACTGAGAGACACGGAGGCAACACAACCACATGCTTTGCTGTCTGTGCATGAATTAGCTCCTTAATTAGACTGTTTGTGATCAGTCATTGACAGCCTCTGCAAGAAGTGACATCACTGGTCACTGAGCATGATATCTTGAATTGACGTGATGATTGGTGGACTGTGGAGCTAGCAGTACAGTTTGTAGCAAGTTCATTCTTTAAGCATTTACTCACAGTTAATCTACTGTGGTACCTAAAATTTGAACCATGGTGTTGGGGTACTGGTGTCAACCAAACTGTGGTATTTTTAGAAAATAAAAATAAACTTTCCACCAAATAATTTTTCCTGCAAGTAAAAAGCAACTTTCCTTTTTCATTTAAGGTACTATTTTCATCTGTGGTAGTGTTTTCATGCACAGTTTGGAGCTCCTCTGCAATCATTTCTCTTTTAGACACTCTTATCACCAGTGGCAAGTAAGTGCACTTTAGTTCACAGTAACATCTTAAGTCAAGTTGGACAAATACAACTAGCTCATATCTTACTCATTCCCACATACCAACCTTAGAATTTTTAACTGGTGTTCTTTCTGGTGAAGTAGACAATGGCTGACCTTGTGCAAAGGTCCACAGTTTCTTATAGGAGAGCTCTTGAAATGGGAAACACATCCACTGGGCAGGCAATTTAGGACCCAGAGAAAAACTTTGTCATTTCACTGTTCACCCATTTATTTACAAACCTTTTATGTAAAAAAAAGTGAATAGTGCTGATTTGAAAGTAATTTTGCATCTGGGTGTATTTAATGGCTACACAGGCCATTTGAGCATTACTCTAGACTTGGGAATGACTGAGGTTTAACAGTAGATATTCACATTTTGTCTGACAAACAGCTTAGGAAAAAGACATGGTGCAAACACTGAAAGAAATTAATTGCTAGTGGTTACTGTGTTTTAGTAGACAGTTTAATTTCCTTAGATTCAGCTAAATTTACATCATCCATACTCATTACAGTGAGTCCATCTGAATGAATACCCTAATAACAAATAAAGTAAGGTCTAAGTAGCTGAATTTTCTAGAGATTTCAGGATTCACTAAGAGATCATTGCTGAGATTTGCCCCTTTAATTGGGAACTCATTAAAGAACTGTTCTCTGAAAAATTCACCAATTGATTTTTTTCAAATAAATTGTATGGCAATGGAGTAGGTAGTTTTTCTAGTGACATGAAAGAGTTCATATGCTTTCTTAACCAACAAGAAATGACTTAGGCACTAGGGAAAACTTAGAGCCAGTTTTGAGCAACATGTACATTTGACTTGACAAATCTTTTATGGGTATATAAAAAGTGCACATTATCTTACATCAGTACAACTGAAGAATGTTTTAATTGAAGATAATAAAAAGTACACTTGATGGCCTGCTGTCTAAATTTATTTCAAGGAGAAAAGAAGTTATGTTTCATGTAAGACTCTCTGAGTACACACACACACAGAGACACAAATGTATTTCACCTACTGTACAATAGGGAACTAATAGAGAAGATAAGCAATTATGTCTTCTGTTGACAACTAAGTCTTTTGGTGAACTACTAATGGAGAATAATGATATAGGATTTGTTTGCACACAAGAGCCATGTTTGTAAAGCTGAACATTTTTATCCTCATGCCCCAAAGTTTTATATAGTAGTTGTTATAGTTATCCAGGCTCTGTTTTAACAATTCAACTCAGTAAGTTAACTGTATAAGCATATCTCATGTATTATATTATTTCTTATAACTGTGATACACATTCTGTATATAACTCAGAATGTGCGTGTGTGCATATGTGTATATTTCTCCAAATAATGGTGAACAAAATCAGAGAGTTCTAATTATTGGACATGGTAAAGAGAAAAACAATTTCACTAACTCCTGCTGCTGCTTCTGCTGCTAAGTCGCTTCAGTCGTATCCGACTCTGTGCGACCTCATAGACGGCAGCCCATCAGGCTCCCCCATCCCTGGGATTCTCCAGGCAAGAACACTGGAGTGGATTGCCATTTCCTTCTCCAATGCATGAAAGTGAAAAGTGAAAATGAAGTCACTGAGTCGTGTCTGACCCTCAGCGACCCCATGGACTGCAGCCTGCCAGGCTCCTCCATCCATGGGATTTTCCAGGCAAGAGTACTGGAGTGGGGTGCCATTGCCTTCTCCGTCACTAACTCTTAGAAGTAACTAAGGTAACATAAGTTGCTTCTCATAATGTACAAAATAATTTATGTTTTACTTACCCCAGCCTTATTAAATTTCTTTCTCCTGTAGAGCTGGAAGTAATGTCAGTAGCATCTCCTATCTGCAGCTTTTGGAGCACTGAGCTAAGGGGTTAGTCAAGTTGAGAGTGAAGAGGCCTGAATGAGTTCTATGAAATGAAGAAACTCCAGGCTGTGCAGGTTGGCAAAACTGAGGAAATATTAAGATGGGTTTAGGAGGATATGGTATGAAGCCAAGGGCTTGGATTCCTGAGATCAAGAGAGTCAGTATGAGGCCACCATGATCCAAAAGTAAACCAGTAATAAGAGGCCTTTGGATAAGTTTTTCCTCTCTCCTAAGCCAGTGGAGTATGTGAGTAACTTCCAACAGTGCTTGATCAACCTTGACTATTTCTATTATTGTAGATATATGAAAGCTACCTGCATTGGGGTTCTTTACTTTACCATTATAACCAAAGAATCTATGCAAAAATTGCATAGATTGAGACTCAAAATATTCAACATTTATTGGGTAAAACTCCCAGGATTTGTTTTGAATAATCACATCAGGTGGTCCAGAGCTGAGCCCTTATAAAATGTTTTCAGAAAATCCCCAGTCTCATAAAATTGAAATTACAAATATCTGTTCTGTATTACTTTAGAAAGAACATATCCTAAGTATCAAAGCTTTTTAAAAATACTTCCCAAATGAATTTTCAAGGTCTGAGGCACAGAACACAGTATCTAGAACTAGCATACAGAAATTACTAAAGATGTTTGATAAAAACTGATTTAACCAGTCATGCAATTGAATTTTTAGTTCTGAGAATTTAAGCATATTGCAGAAAATCTTTCATAAAATCTTAAAGATGTCAAGTCCATTGTCCTGTAAAAGGGCTTTAGTATGTCAGTCCTAAGAAAATTAACTCTATCAATGTTGAGAAGATTCTACTTTAGTGTCTAATGATCCTCATTATAAGAAGACTTTTTATTATTTAAACTTAAGTCTTTCAAATCACAAGTTAAGCCTTCCATTTTTCAATCCTAATGTAACTTCTTAATTGCTTGTGGATTTTCAAAAGTGGCAGCTAATATCGATCATAACTAACATTTGTAAAGCATTCATACATTCAATATCTTATTAAATCATAACAACCTTGTGATACAAGTACTCTTGTTATCTCAGTTTTACAAGACAGTTCAGTTCAGTCACTCAGTCATGTCCAACTCTTTGCAACCCCATGAACCACAGCACTTCAGGCCTCCCTGTCCATCACCAACTGCCGGAGTCTACCCAAACCCATGTCCATTGAGTCAGTGATGCCATCCAACCATCTCATCCTCTGTCATCCCCTTCTCCTCCTATCCTCAATCTTTCCCAGCATCAGGGTCTTTTCCAGGAGCTGATAATGATATACTTTATTGAAACTCATACATCTATTAGTGGTGGAGCCATATGCTCAAATATTCTAGTATACACGATGAGAGGGGCAGTGGCCAAGTACTTCAGCAGTGACGTCATTTCAAGTCTTCTGTTCCTAGGATGTAACTCTGATGGGGAACTCCCTCCTTTGTAAATAATAATAGCTACCACTGTTTACCAGGCACTGTTCTAAGCATTGAATATGTATATTAAGTCATTTATTTCCTCACAGAAACCTTAATGTAGTTACTATTATTATCCCCATTTTAAAGATGAAGAAACTGAGACTCAGAGGTGAAAGGAGTTTTCCAAGCTCACACAAGTAAGCTGCAACATCAGGATTCCAGTTAATTAGCCTCTGGAGTCTATAGTTTAATGCTGGCATCATATTGTCAGCGAATAGAACTGAAGGAGAATCTTTGGGGCTGTACTTGGTTTAGCAATCTAATTTCTGCAATCATGGCCTTAACTTTGGTTAACTAATCCTATGAGTTGTTGAGTTTTATTGATCATTCCATGTGTCTACATGGCATATAGTCAAAAGATTCAATTAGGCAGTCCTTCAGTGTCAAAGAAGACAAAAGTGAAAAAGTCATGGCAGATTCATTTTGATATTTGGCAAAACTAATACAATTATGTAAAGTTTAAAAATAAAATAAAATTAGAAAAAAAAAAAAAAGTCATGGTTGTACTCACTCCTCTTTACTCTTTAGAATATTCAGAGGACCCAGTCAAGGGCTTCTTAAGTTCACAGGTATAGGGAGAGCCTGTGTCATTGAGCAACTAACTGTAAAACCTCCAAACCCAGGCAAGGTCTCAGTCACTCATCATGGGGAAACATCTACATAGGAAGGAAATAAGGCTCTCCAGATCTTCATATGTGTTAGATGGTAAGTGTTAAAATAGACATGAAAGTTATCTTTAAAAGTAAATAGTTTTTAATGGTAATCAAGGAAACCTGGCCCCTCCTCTGGCTTCTGAAGTGGAATACTTCTTTCCCATTGCTGAGCAGTGGCAGTTGGGTTACAGCATTCTTGTCCACTGGCATTTTCACTCATTCTTCCATAGGATAAAAGTGACTCAAGGTGACCTGTGAGTTCTTAAGAAGAGCCCATATCTGGGAGGGCAAGCCAGTTTCCATGTTGTCCTTTTAGAAGAGAGACACTGCAGGAAGCATCTTTGTGTGGCTTGGTCTTTTTTTATTTTTTGAAAGAAAAAAAAACAAGTTCCTTCTGTGTATTGTCATCTTGTGTAACCAGTGAAGGTGTCCCTAGAAGAGTGAGACAACCCATCAACTGGTCAAATACAGCAGGAGCTGGAAACCATTGAGCACCACAGGAATTTGAGACACGTCCCCTGCCTCCCAGCCGCATAATCCTGAAAGTCATAACATTCTTGGGAAAATCTTGAACTTCAATAGGACATGGAAAGGGGCATCAAGCCAGTATTATCTTGTTATTAAAGTGAAAGAAGACCTTAAATGTCTTATATAAGTCTTATACAAGAAAGTCTTATATGAGACTTTCTTCAAAATTATCCTTTCAAACAGAATTTTTTAAAATGCATTGTAAAATAATTTTATGAAGGAATATCAAAAATAACTATGGAAATATCTTTTATAGGAATGAGAACTAATGTGTTTCCCTTGATTTCACACTAGCATTTGATGAGACTCTGTACTTTTCCTGATAATTAGCCTCTCATTGATTTCCACATAGAAAAAGAGTGTGAAACACAGAAGTTATATACATGTTTGGCATATAGTAAGCACACAGATAATTGAACTAAATTTCATTGGGATCTAGATACTATTACAGGACAAATAATATATAACCCACAAAGGCATGCGACATAAATTAAATATTTACATGGGAGGATATGGTTCATCACTATTGATTATATACATATATATATGTATAATATCTATATGTCTATTTCTACATATTGTTATAGATAATATAAAGAAATTCTGTGACATATGTTGTCAGTTTGTTGTTTTAGTTTAGCTGACAAGACATCTGTGGGACTCCTTATTTCTTAGGAGGAAACTACAATTGAAATAGTCCACCTGGAGGTAAACCGTGATCCTCAGACACTTTTACCTTTGGCAGAAAACCAGTAAGCTTCCATTCAGGCTTTCATCCCACTTTCAGATCTTTCTTTATCTTTCTCCTTATAACCTCATCCAAGGAATCACTATAATTGTCCTTTGGAGTGCCAGCTGATATTTTCAGCTTCCTGTCTCTTTGCCCAAGGGAAAAATGCTGATTTCCTCTGCTATTTGGCAAATGTCAAAAGAAAAAGACTGGCTACACTATGTATTCGTTTCAGCAGCATGAATGAGCATCTTGTATTTTCCCCCCAATCAGGAGAAGGTTTAACTAGCTAAAACTTAATTAGCCTAAGCTCAGAGTTTGTTCTTATTATTTCTCTATTGCTTCTCCTTCATTTGTTCCTTTTTCTCTTCTAAGAATTACAATCATCAGGATTTAAGAATTCTATGGCCTTTATTTCTTTGCCTATCATGTCTGTCTCTAAATTTTTTCTAGGTGCTGGGAGAATTTTCTGATTTCTACTTTACAGATTCGGCTTTCTGCAATAATCTATCTCCTGTTCCCTGTCTCCATGGTATTCTTTTTTCATTCTGTAATTGTGTGTGTGTGTGTGTGTGTGTGTGTGTGTGTTTGTTTTTTTATCTGAAAGCAATCTTGACAGGTTTCATTTTGCTTTGTCTTCACCTATGAAATGTTCTCTCAGGATTCTTGGAAAACACAAAATAGAATTTATCTAATGATTTTCTCCAGTTTTACGGACTAAATCTCTTTCATTGGGAGAAATATTATTCCTTGATCTAGCTGCTTTCTTTGGGACTACATCTTTTCAAATGTCTGTCAAGTTGTTCTGTTTTCACACTCTAACCAGAGTGGTCTCTACAGAGTTCTGCTAGTTGGGATGGGTTTCTGTATAAATACTTTATTTCTGACAAGTGGGGTTTTACATTTTTGTAGTTGTATTTTACTAGATTGAGGATCTAGTTGCTCATAAGTAAATATGGAGGGAATGAATGCCTGTGAACAGTACGGCTCCCAGCAGTTTCTTGCTCTGTTGGTGATGGTGGCATGGAGTTAGAGGACCTTCTCTTTGCCAAATGGTCTAGACTGCCCTTTCTGAGCCTGTTGCAGCCATTTCTTCTCTCTTCACCCATATTGGACAGAAAGTAAGCGCATGAGCTCCCTGACCTGTTGCCTTGCAGTCTGGGGAGTGGAGTCATTTTCAAATGGTTGCACTATCCATGCCCCCACACCACCCCATAGCTCCAGGAGCTTATTTGCATGCCAACACCGGACGTGGGGATTTACAAACTGCTGCTCAGCGTTCCTCCTCAACTGGGGTTTTATTCATCTGTGGAAGAAGAACAGAATAGTATTTCCCTTGACCATATCACAGCTTTTAGAACATCCTCAGTTTCTTGCCTATTGATGGATTCCTTTTGTTTTCCAGCAATGTTACAGACTTCCCTTTTTTTAATAATTGTGTGAGCATTTTACTTAACAAGAATGTGTAGTACATTGTTTTCCATAATGAAACATGGAAGACTAATAAAAGGTTAACTAAATTATTTATATCCATTAAATATGAGGCTGGTTTTTCCCTGGTGGCTCAGCAGTAAAGAATCCACATGCCAGTGCAGGAGACCTGGGTTCGCTCCCTGGGTTGGGAAGATTCCCTAGAGAAGGAAATGGCAACCTACTCCATTATTCTTGCCAGGGAAATTCCCATGGACTGGTGAGCTACAGTCCATGGGGTCACAAAGATTCAGATACAACTTAGTGACTAAACAATGATAACAAAATATGAGGCCATTGAAATGAACATAAATCCATATTTATTTCTAAGTTAAAAAAAAAAAGTATGTTATAATATTTATGGCATAGCAAGATGACCATTAAAATTTTGGGTAAAATTATATACAAGCAGAGAAAAACAGAAAAATCTCAATGTTAGATGAAGTCATTCTAACATTTGAAATTTGAAGACAAATTTTAATCTCCCATCCAGTGTCCAGTGGGAAGTCCAGTCTGCCCCAATATTTCTTTGAATTCCTGACAATTTATGTTCCCATTCTCAGTTCTGATTCTGAATTCCTGCTTCTTTTTAACTCTTGCGCTTAACCTTCCCAGGCTCCTTTATTCTCCCAAACCATCACTTTATCCATTCAAACTGTCACAGACACAGTATTTGTGTTTACTGTGGTTAAGGAGGAGTCTACTCTCTACTGGAGCTTATATTCTTACCCAAGGCATTGTGTTATTGATGACTTGACTGAATGCAGGGGTAGCCATTTGACATCCTTGTTCTTTAAATTTCTCTGGCTAATTTCCCTTCCCTCACAGGTGCCATCCTCCTCCTAGACTACGCAATTTTCAATTTCCTCTCTCTCTCTCTGCCTCTGTCTTTCTGTCTCTGTCTCACATCAAATATCTGTCTTTTCTCTTTGATTCTCCAGAACATTTTCTTATTTTATTTCTTTCTTCAATTCATATGCATGGGACCTCATCTTTTTCATTCCAGAGTACTTATCAAGGTATTTACCTAATTAAATACTATTTTCTTTTCTAAAAATATCTCTAGTATTGACTTTTAAAGCAATTAACTGGACTACCTCACAACATGTATTTATGGGTTTGCAAAAACATATAGATAGAGACAAAAGAATGAGATTTTCTCTGAGATTGGGGTGATTTTATTCCTTTTATTTCATTATTGATAATCTGTATTTTCTATTTTACAAAACAAATATATATTAGTTAATAATCTTTGAAAGCAGGCAAACAAAATACAGCTTTAATAAAACCCTCAATGTTTCCAGCTTATCTGATTGAAAATAGAATATAATTGATCAGAACTTATCTTTTTAGGTTGCAAAACATTTCTGACATGCATCTCGTTTGTAAATTGAAGTCTTTTCCATACTGCATAGTTTTAAACTAATTTCAATAAAATCAGTATAATTAAGCATAAACACACAATTTTGGTATATACATATTAACCTATAGAAAAGTCATATTGAAACAGTTAAGTCAGTTAATTTGGAGGCAAGAATTGGGATCTAGCTTAAATTCTCTGTATAGTTTTAAATATTTGATATTGGGTTCCTGTAACAACATTAATGTTATTTTAAAAATTGAAAAGAAATATACACACAAACATAGTACGTGAGTCTTCCTGAAATCCTGTAAATTTATTTTCAATTAGAAAACACCCTTCACAGGTGATTTTGAGGGGATGACTCTTTTACACAGTGGTGCCTTGTCACAACTTGATTAATCATGGGATGGTGAATAGAGACGGAGAAGGCAATGGCACCCCACTCAAGTACTCTTGCCTGGAAAATCCCATGGATGGAGGAGCCTGGCAGGCTGCAGTCCATGGGGTCGCTGAGGGTCAGACACGACTCAGCGACTTCACTTTCACTTTTCACTTTCATGCATTGGAGAAGGAAATGGCAACCCACTCCAGTGTTCTTGCCTGGAGAATCCCATGGATGGAGAAGCCCGGTAGGCTGCAGTCCATGGGGTCGCACAGAGTCGGACACGACTGAGCGACTTCACTTTCACTTTCCACTTTCATGCATTGGAAGAGGAAATGGCAACCCACTCCAGTATTCTTGCCTGGATAATCCCAGGTATGGGGGAGCCTGGTGGGCTGCCGTCTATGGGGTCGCACAGAGTCAGACATGACTGAAGCGACTTAGCAGCAGCAGCAGCAGCAGTGAACAGAGATTCCACTGCTAACTGGTTATACAACTTTAGGCAAGTCATTTCACCTAATATATATTCTGCCATTTGCAAAATGAGGGGCTTACACTATGTTGGAATGTGTAATTCCCAGGTTCAACATTTTTGTGACTCCATTGAACATTAATTTAAAAATCTAGAATGAAAGCTGAAGAGCCCATGTTAGTGGGAAAGGCGGTTCTGAGGAGGAAACAAGGGTCATTTCACTGAGAATTGCTGAAGACCCACAAGTGTGTTGACAGCCATGTACAATAAGGGTTGCTATTGCAACCCTCCTCTGCCAAATATTTTCTGGATAATTTGTGATATTTTTCCTATGACAAAAAGTGATTGGATTTTATAGAATATATAAGTAAGAGAAAGGATTCCCAACCATCTGTGCTGGGCTGCATTTACTCTGTAGACAAGAGGGTGCTGGCATCTAGATGTACCATCTGGGTTTACTCCCTGGTAGTGACTGAGTTGTAACCCAAAGCCTCAAGCAGATTCCTGGCACTTTGCAAAGTCATGCCTTTTCCTTCAAATCAATTTGAAAATCACTACATTGCTTTCATCTTTTAAGCAATGGCCCTAGTGACATGGAAGCGTGCTGCTTTTCTAACTGCCTGGATTTGGCACTAAAATATCTGGTCCCTTTTGTGCCCAAATTAAAACTAATATTTATATAAGGCAATCACTTGTATGAACATAACACAAGACACCCTGCTCAGCATCAGTTCAAGTGTGCAGAACTTTAATCTGTAATGGAAATAAGGCTATAGAGAACTGGTTTCAGTAACAATTCACCCTTCTTATTTAACTTTACACAGTGCCTCAAAAATAGTGGAGGCAACAATCGTACCTGTCACTCTGGGCAACTGAAACTTAAAAACCTTCTTCATATGCAGGAATGAGGCACAAATGCTTAAGAGAGAAGATCATAGGTGTTTATTGCTTCCAGTTGTGTAGCTGTGGCTTCACAGTTAGTTCATCAGCCAGGTGCCTCCCATTGTCTCTTCCACATGACACCCACTGTGAGATCTTCAGGCCATTTTTTTCAAGTCTACTAAATTTATCGTTGCATGTATGCTCAAAGTATCTAAATCATAATGCCCTTTTTCTGTTTGTTGAAAAAGCATATTGATATATAGGCTTATTTTATTATTAAAAAATAGATACCTCCCATTTTGCTGTGTCTAAACAATCCTTAACTGTGTCAATCCAGGAATTAATTAATTTCTTATGTTAATTTATCTCACTTTTCCAGTGAGTTTCAATGGAAATCTGTTTTATTTGCTTAATAACACGTCTATCCTTCTGCTTTAATGGGATTTTTTTCATTAAAAAAAACAAGGATTTCATATAGGCCTGAATAAAGAAGAAATGATACAATGACGGGGCTGATAAGTGGGAACTTTCCAGGTGCCTAGTTTCTATAACCCCTTCAAGTCCCTGAGTAGAACTGGCTCTGTCCTGGATGCCATGATAGCTCAGCAATGGACAGATCCAGTATCAAGGCAGTAATTTGTACATGATCAAGAGCCTTGGAACAGAATGCAGGCAAACTGGCTGTTTCTTGTAAAGCAGAATTTCAAGGGTCTGACCTTTCAAATCAGGGACGACAATGACTAATGCTTTCTATAGACAGAAACAAAGCAGATCAACAACTATTCCCAAGGTTAGATGCCATCCCTTGAACTCCATGAAGCAATCAAGTACCAGATGACTCAGAATCACACTGTTCCTTATGCTGAGAAAGCTTCCATTCCGCCCACTCCATCCATTAATGCCCCAGCCCCTCAGCAAGGAAGGCCTCTCACCTGAGAGAGTATGTCATTATAAGCAGGATGCTAATTGAGAGAGGTCTGACTGGAGCAAGGCTCTAATGAGCTCAATTTTAATGCTCAGCCTCCAAAGAAGAACATGTTATACAAAGAGAGCTCTAGAACTCGCAGTGAGGACATACTTGGCACTGAAGACTTTAGGGGAGGTTCTTTAAGATTCACAATGTCTTAACATAACTGAGAAGGATTCAAGAAAACAGGTGAAAATCAGGAGCCCTAGAGGAGCTCCTATGACTGATTTCTTTTTATTGTTAAAGATTGTGGTAAAATACACATAACTTTTGCCATCTTACAGTTTTAAGTGTACAGCTCTGTGGTGTCAAGTACGTTCACACTGTTGTGCTGACATCACCACCATCCATCAGAAGAATGCTCTTCATCTTGCACGACTGAAACCTTTTATCCATAAATGCTTCCCTGTTATGCACTCTCCCACCCTTGGGTAACCATTCTACTTTCTGGCTCCGTGAATTTGACTAGTTTAGGCACTTCATATAAGTCAAAGGATACAGTATTTGTCTATCTTTTATTAACTTATTTTACTTAGCATAATGTCCTCAAGGTTCATCCATGTTTCAGCATGTGTCAGGACTTCCTTCCTTTTTAAGGCTGAATAATACTCCATGGTGTGGATATACCATTTTTTTTTTATCCATTCATTCATCAATGGACATTTGAGATGCAGTGGCATATTTCTAAATGAAAGCCAGATGATTGTTGGACACTATCTGGTACTGCTGCTAAGTCACTTCAGTCGTGTCCGACTCCATGTGACCCCATAGATGGCAGCCCACCAGGCTCCCCCGTCCCTGGGATTCTCCAGGCAAGAACATTGGAGTGGGTTGCCATTTCCTTCTCCAAAGCATGAAAGTGAAAAGTGAAAGTGAAGTCGCTTAGTCGTGTCTGACTCTTGGCGACCCCATGGACTGCAGCCTACCAGGCCCCTCCATCCATGGGATTTTCCAGGCAAAAGTACTGGAGTGGGGTGCCATTGCCTTCTCCACTATCTGGTACTAGGTTTTCAAAATAGAGAAGTTCCTGGGTTACCATTGAAAGTCCTATTCATGACAGTTTAGCTTTCCGAGCAAATAACATAAGGGACAGAAAAGCCTCATGGCGTAATTGCTCTTTGGTGGGAAGCAGTAACACAGTACTCATTTAATGCATTTCCTTGATTACTTGTTGTTCTGATAATAGTTTGTTTTTTTTTTAACCAGAGCAATAATCATTAGTTTAAAATCAACAAAGCTCCAACAGCATAAGCTCTCTCTTGAAACACTTGAAACACCTAACTTCATGCTTTTGATGATATAAATTCCGTGGGCTCATATGGAAGTTCACCTTGTAAAGATATAGGCATTTGCTGTATTATGGGGTTAAAAGTCGTGTTTTAATAGCATTTATGAACATTTCATTCTTTACAAAACAGCTTATGTTTTGAAAGATTGGCCTTTTGTAAAAAAAATGGTCTTTTGGAAATTTTGGAAATACTGTGAAAATGTTCATAGCAGGATAGTAGTGCCAGGATTTTCAACTTGATGTAACATCATGTCCTGGCATTTGATGCCCTTTCTTAATCCCCTTGTTGTATTCTCTCTCACCTCTATTTTCTGTCTCCTTTTACAGTCAGTTTCCACCCCTCACCTCTCCCTAGCCCTTCCATCTTCCTTACTCTGTTTTTAGCCTTGCCCTACCTCAGCCTGCCCTGGACCTCCAGGTGTCTTCATAAACATTGCTCAGCTCTGCTGATGGCTCTGAGAGAAAGAGCAGATGTCAGTGGATTGTGACGTGCAACTAAAGGTCCTTAGATTTCCTCACCCATGCAGATGGATACATCAGAGTTGCCCTAGAACATGTCAAGTTACAATGAAGTATTATAGACATTCTTGCTCATAAATGCAAGTTTCAAATAGTTATTTTGTTCTTCAGATTAATAGCTAGTTTGGATCTTCAAGGAATTTACATACTAAATAAAGCAAACAGTGGCAATATAAATTATACCATGTTACAGATACATGTCTGAATAGACACATGCTTTCCTGAGGATTTTTCTTGGGTTCTTTTCTCCCTTGAATCTCCTGGATCTTAATTGAAGTCTATACTAAAATTTGGATCATTCTGCATCTGTGCTGATTTTGATGTGAAAATGCATGCAGATAGCATAACAGGATTTCCCCACATTTTTAATAGCTATAGACTTTGGTTGTTGCCAAACAGATTTTGTTATGTTCATTGAAGCCCTAAGTCACCAAAATACTAGCTGCTCAAATGAAAGGAAGGACTACCACTGGATAAATCTCTCCCTATGACTCTGACTCTTTGCACACACACAGGGCTTCTTTCCACTTAAGCTGGGAAATCTTAGCCAGTGTCTTCCTTCTCCTCTTTTGCCTTCACTTTCTCCCTGCAAAAGATGGAGAAGACTATATGATCTCTAAGACCCCTTCTGACTCTAACATTCTTTATTTCAAAGTCTGTGGATAACCATGACACTAATATCCACATTGCTACTTCCCTTCTAAAATGACCTCTACTTGGGGAAAGAGTTTGATGAATGTTGTAAAAATCACTTCCTGGAAACCCGACTAGCCATTTTAATAATGAATATGATTTCATGCACCTAGCTTTTAAAGAAGCAATTTGCTTCCCAGATTGATAAATTGAAGATTATCATTGTGATAAGGAAATTAATGGTTAACATTTATGGCCATCTACAAAATTCACTCAACATTGATAAGTTCTCAAGCAGAGCCTAGTGAATTCCATTAAAGGGTTAGATTTCTGTTATACAAATTAATATCTTAAAGTACAAATGAATTGAGATATAGGGCTATAGCTGATGTAGTTAAATTTAAATTTGTCATATATCACTGTGTACTGAGCATACCATAAAGTTAGTTACAAATGTTTTATTTACTTTTAAAGAGTGACATTAAAATTATATTTTTGAGCAAAAAAGTTTTATTTAAATGGTTCATAATGATACTCACCTCCCTAAAGTGAAGCACATCTAAAATATACTTATCTTGTTGAGTTCCAAACCAATAAAAGGACATGCTTATTTACTTGCCACATCATGTATAACTGATAGCTTTATAAACAGAACAAGATTAATGGCAGTAGTATCTGTAACTAAGATATTGAACTATTGATTTGGGAAGACATCCAATGCTTTTGATTTTATTTTTAAAATATCTCTGAACATAAGCACAATTAAACAATAAAAAATGCAATGCAATGTGGATTATGAGAAGCTATCTCTTCCTCAAACCTCCATTCATCATAGAGACTGGAAAGCATTGAAAATTCCAGACACTGGAAAAGAGAATCACTATGATTGTGGATGACTCTCATTTGCTGGTCTTCAAAGGGCATCACTACCCAGGAAGGAAAACACACTGAAATGAGTCTGTCCAATGAGTTTGAATTCACACAATAGATGCCTGATTGGCCTTTCTTATAAGTCATAACATTGCTCTTGATTAAAAAAAAAAAAAAAAAAAAAAACAATAAGAGCATTTAGAAAATGCATCTTTGTATTCTGGGAGTTGGGCTTGTGAGTAAATACTGATATCTGTAGCACCTCTGGGCTGGGTGTTAAAGGATTGAGAAAGTCTCTTCTTTACTTTTCTCCTTCCTCTCGTACATAGTCAGATATTAGTCAAAAGAAAAATGCTTAATTATGACGTAGTAGCTTAACAGAAGGGATGGAAGATGAAACAGGGAAAAAGTATAGAAACAACATGATCTGGTTCTGAAATAAAATCGCAGACCATGGTGTTCTGTTGTTGTTGTTCAGTTGCTCAGTTGTGTCCGACTCTTAGCAACCCCATGGACTGCAGCATACTAGGCTTCCCTGTCCTTCACCAACTGCTGGAGTTTACTCAAACCCTTGTTCCTTGAGTCAGTGATGCCATCCAACCATCTCATCCTCAGTCATTCCCTTATCCTCCTGCCTTCAGTCTTTCCCAGCATCAGGATCTTTTCAATGTGTCAGTTCTACACATCAGGTGGCCAAAGTATTGGAGTTTCAGCTTCAGCATCAGTCTTTCCAATGAATATTCAGGACCCAATTTCCTTTAGGATGAAATGGTTGGATCTTGTTGCTGTCCAAGGGACTCTCAAGAGTCTTCTCCAACACCACAGTTCAAGAGTATCAATTATTCAGTGCTCAGCTTTCTTTATAGTCCAACTATCACATCCATACATGACTACTAGAAAAACCGGTTTTGACTAGATGGACCTTTGTTGGCAAAGCAACTTCTCTGCTTTTTAATATGCTGTGTAGGTTGGTTATAGCTTTTCTTCCAAGGAGCAAGTGTCTTTTAATTTCACAGCTGCAGTCACCATCTGCAGTGATTTTGGACCCCCCCCCCCAAAAAAAAAGTCTCTCA
Source organism: Bos taurus (assembly GCF_002263795.3). Lineage (NCBI taxonomy): Eukaryota > Metazoa > Chordata > Mammalia > Artiodactyla > Bovidae > Bos > Bos taurus. Next base: position 28,661,645 of record NC_037357.1, read on the forward strand.
CTATTTCTATTGTTTCCCCCTCTATTTGCCATGAAGTGATGGGACCAGATGCCATGATCTTAATTTTCTGAGTGTTGAGTTTTGAGCCAACTTTTTCACTCTCCTCTTTCACTTTCATCAAGAGGTTCTTTAATTCTTCTTCACTTTTCTGCCATAAGGATTGTGTCATCTCCATATCTGAGGTTATTGATATTTTTCCTGGCAATCTTGATTCCAGCTTGTGCTTCATCCAGCCTGGCTTCGCATGATGTACTCTACGTATAAGTTAAATAAGCACGGTGACAATATACAGCCTTGACATATTCCTTTCCCGATTTGGAACCAGTCTGTTGTTCCATGTCCAGTTCTAACTCTTGCTTCTTGACCTGCATACAGATTTCTCAGGAGGCAAGTCAGGTGGTCTGGTATTCCCATCTCTTTAAGAATTTTCCACGGTTTGTTGTGATGCACAAAGTCAAAGGCTTTGGCATAGTCAATAATGCAGAAGTAGATGTTTTTCTGGAACTCTCTTGCTTTTTGATGATGCAACGGATATTGGCAATTTGATCTCTGGTTCCTCTGCCTTTTCTAAAACCAGCTTGAACATCTGGAATTTCATGGTTCACGTTCTGTTGAATCCTAGCTTGGAGAATTTTGAGCATTACTTTGCTAGCATGTGAGATGAGTGCAATTGTGTGGTAGTTTGAGCATTTTTTGGCATTGCCTTTCTTTGCGATTGGAATGAAAACTGATATTTCCAGTTCTGTGACCATGCTGAGTTTTCCAAATCTGCTGGTGTATTGTGTGCAGCTCTTTTCACAGTATCATCTTTTAGGATTTGAAATAAATCAGCTGGAATTCCATCACCTTTACTAGCTTTGTTCGTAGTTATGCTTCCTAAGGTCCACTTGACTTCACATTCCAGGATGTCTGGTTCTATGTGAGTGATCACACCATTTAGGTTATCTGGGTCATGGAGATCTTTTTTGTATAGTTTTTCTGTGTATTCTTGCCACCTCTCCTTAATATCTTCTGCTTCTGTTATGTCCATACAATTTCTGTCTTTTATTGTGCCCCATCTTTGCATGAAATATTCCTTTGATATCTCTAATTTTCCTTAAGAGATCACTCAGTCTTTCCCATCTGTTTTTTCCTCTATTTCTTTGCATTAATCCCTGAGGAAGGCTTTCTTAAGTCTCCTTGCTATTCTTTGGAACTCTGAATTTAAATGGTATATCTTTCCTTTTCTCCTTTGCCTTTCCTGTCTTTTCTTTTCTCAGCTATTTGTAAGGCCTCCTCAGAGAACCATTTTGCCTTTTTCCATTTCTTTTTCTTGGGATGGTCTTTATCATGCTTGCTGTACAATGTCACGAACTCAGCCCATAGTTCTTCAGGAACTCTGTCTATCAGATCTAATCCTTGAATCTATTGTCACTTCCACTGTATAATTGTAAGGGACTTGATTTAGGTCACACCTCAATGATCTAGTGGTTTTCTACTTTCTTCAATTTAAGTCTGAATTGGGCAATAAGGAGGGCTCAAAGAAACCTATGCAGACCAGGACCCAGAAACCCACAGGGGACTGAGCTAAAACTTTGTTTGAGTGTCTCCTGCAGAGGTACAGGTGAGCAGTGGACTGCTGTAGGGGCAGGGCTCTGTGTGCAGTAGACCTGGGTATGGCATAAGCCCTCTTGGAGGAGGTTGCCATTAACCCCACAATAGAGCCCCCAGACCTTACACAAGACTGGGGAAACAGACTCTTGGAGGGCACAAACAAAACCTTGTGCATACCAGGACCCTAGAGAAAGGAGCAGTAACCTCACAAGAGATTGACCCAGACTTGCCCATGAGTGTCCACAAGTCTCCAGTGTATGCATGGATCAGTGGTGGCCTGCTACAGGGTCAGGAGCACTGAGTGCAGCAGTGCCTGCATGGGACCTTTTGAAGAAGGTTGCCATTATCTTCATTACCTCCACTGAAGTTTGGTTTCAGGTCAAAGAACAGGAAGGGAACACAACCCCGCACATCAATAGAAAATTGGATTAAAGATTTAGTGAGCTTGGCCCTGCCCATCAGAACAAGGCCCAGTTTCCCCCCGAGTCTTCCTATCAGAAAGCTTCCATAAGCTTCTTATCCTTCTCCAGCAGAGGGCAGACAGAATGAAAACCACCAATTACAAAAGACTAACCAATCTGATCACATGGACCATAGTCTTGTCTAACTTAATGAAACTGTGAGCCATTGCCGTGTAGGGCCACCCAAGACAGTTGGGTCATGGAGAGTTCTGACAAAAACGTGGTCCACTGGAGAAGGGAATGGCAAAACCACTTCAGTATTCTTGCCTTGAGAATCCCATCAACAGTCATGAAAAGGCAAAAAGATGGAAACATTGAAAGATGAACTCCTCAGGTCGTTAGGTGCCCAATATGCTACTGGAGACCAGTGGAGAAATAACTCCAGAGAGAATTAAGGGATGGAGCCAAAGCAAAAACAACACCCAGTTGTGGATGGGACTGGTCATAGAAGCAAGGTTTGATGCTGTAAACAGCAATATTGCATAGGAACCTGTAATGTTAGGTCCATGAATCAGGCAAATTGGAAGTGGTCAACAGGAGATGGCAAGAGTGAATGTCGACATTTTAGGAATCAGTGAACTAAAATGGATTGAAATGGGTGAATTTTAACTCAAATGACCATTATATCTACTTACTGTGAGCAAGAATCCTTAGAGAAATGGAGTAGCCATCATAGTCAACAAAGAGTCTTAAATGCAGTACTTGGGTACAACTTCAAAAATGCAGAAATGATCTTGATTCATTTCCAAGGCAAGCCATTCAATATCACAGCAATCCAGGTCTATGCCCCTGACCAGTAATGCTGAAGAAGCTGAAGTTGAATGGTTCTGTGAAGACCTACAAGACCTTCTAAAACTAAACACCCAAAAACGGTGTCCTTTTCATTATAGGGGACTGGAATGCAAAAGCAGGAAGTCAAGAAATACCAGGAGTAACAGGTAAATTTGGCCTTGGAGTACAAAACAAAGCAGATCGAAGGCTAACAGAGTTTGGCCAAGAGAATGCACTGGTCATAGCAAACACTCTTCCCACAGCACAAGAGAAGACTCTACACATGGACATCACCAGATGGTCAATACCAAAATCAGATTGATTATATTCTTTGTAGCCAAAGATGGAGAAGCTCTATACAGTCAGCAAAATAAGACTGGGAGCTGACTGTGGCTCAGATCATGAACTCGTTAAACAAATTCAGACTTTATATGCATGATCTCATGTAATTGTCACATTGACAAATATTATACCTATTTTCCACATGGGGGGACTGTAGTTCAGAGGAGTTAAGAAATTTACCCAACATTGTACAACTTGAAAGTGATGAAACCAGGATGTAAAACCACCTGGTGTCACTTCAGTCTCCGCATATTTTTTGTTTGATTATTTTTTATTGAAGTAATAATTTCTTTACAATATTGTGTTCGTTTCAGTTATGCATAATATATATCTATATATAATTCATTTTCAGATTGTTTTCTATTATAGTTTACTACAAGATACGGAGTAGAGCTCCTTGTGCTATATAGTAGATCCTCGTTCATTATCTATTTTATAATGTAATAGTATGTGTATGTCAATCCCACTTCCTAATTTCTTCCACCCCCCCTTTTCCCCTTTGGCAGTCATAAGTTCTATTTTCATGAGTCTCTTTCTGTTTTGGGAATAAGTTCACTTGTATCTTTTTTTCATATTTAACATATAAGCAATATCATATTTGTCTTTCTGTGTCTAGCTGACTTCGCTTAGTATGACAATCTCTATGTCCATCCATGTTGCTTCAAGTGGCATTATTTCATTCTATTTTAAGGATGAGTAATATTCCATTGTGTGTATATACCACATCTTCTTTATCTATTCTTCTGTCAATGGACATTTACATTGTTTCCATGTCTTGCTTATTGCAAATAGTTCTGCTATGAATATTGGGGTACATGTATCATCTCGAATTATAGCCTTCTCTGGATATATGCCCAGGAGTGTGATTGCTGGATATATGGCAACTCTCCCCTTCATGGATCACAGCCTTGTCATGGTGAAGGGGCTTGCATAATTCAGTGAAGCTATAAGCCATGCCATGCAGGGCTACCCAAGACAGACGTGTCATAGTGAAGAGTTCTGACAAAATGTGGCCCACTGGAGGAGCAAATGGCAACACTCTCTAGTATTCTTGCCCCAAGAACCCCATGGACAGTATAAAAGGCCAAAAAATATGACAGCAGTAGATGAGCTCCCCAGGTCAGAAGGTGTCTAATATGCTACTGGGGAAGAGCAGAGGGCAATTACTAGTAGCACCAGAAAGAATGAAGCAGCTAGGCCAAAGCAGAAACAACATTCAGTTATGGATGTGCCTGGTGGTGAAAGTAATGTCCAATGCTGTAAACAACAATATTACATAAGAACCTGAAAAGGTAGGCACATGAATCAAGGTAAATTTGATATGGTTAAAAAGAACATGGCAAGAGTGAACATCAACATCTTAGGAATCAGTGAACTAAAATGGATGGGAATGGGAAAATTTAATAGTAATTCAGATGATCATTATATCTACTACTGTGGGAAAGAATCCCTTAGAAGAAATGGGATAGCCATCATAGTCAACAAAAGAGTCTGAAATGCAGTACTTGGGTACAACTTCAAAAATGCAGAATGATCTTGGTTCATTTCCAAGGCAAACCATTCGATATTACAATAATCCAAGCCTATGCCCCAAACCAGTAATGCTGAAGAAGCTGAAGTTGACTGATTCTGTGAAAACCTATAAGACCTTCTAGAACTAACACCAAAAATAAAATATATATATATGCCCTTTTCCTCATAGGGAATTGGAATGCAAAAGTAGGAAGTCAAGAGATCCTTGGAGTAGCAGGTAAGTTTGGCCTTGGAGTATGAACTGAAACAGGGCAAAGACTAACAGAGTTTTGCCAAGAGAATACATTGGTCATAGCAAACACCCTCTTCCAATGACACAGGAGACGACTCTACACATGGGCATCGCCAGATGGTCCATACTGAAATCAGATTGATTATATTCTCTGTGGCTAAAAATGGAGAAGTTCTGTACAGTCAGCAAAAATAAGACCCGGAGCTGACTGTGGCTCAAATCATGAGCTCCTTATTACAAAATTCAAGCTTAAATTGAAGAAAGTAGGGAAAACGACTAGGCCATTCAGGTATGACCTAAATCAAATCCCTTATGATTATACAGTAGAGGTGACCAATAGATTCAAGGGATTAGATCTGCTGACCAGAGTGCCTGAAGAACTATGGACAGAGGTTCATACCATTGTATAGGAGGTGGTGACCAAAACCATTCCAAAGAAAGAGAAATCTAAGAAGGCAAAGTGTTTCTCTGAGGAAGCTTTGCAAATAGCTAAGAAAAGAAGAGATGTGAAAGGCAACAGGAGAAGGGGAAGGCAGAAGATGAGATGGTTAGATAGCATCATCAACTCAATGGACATGAATTTGAGAAAACTCCCGGAGACAGTGGAGGACAGAGGAACCCGGCATGCTACAGTCCATGAGATTGCAAAGACTTACCACTGAACAACAACAACAATATGGCAACTCTAGCTTTTTAAAGAACCTCTATACTGTTTTCCATATAGTATGGTATATGTTTTCCATATAATAGTTGTATCAGTTTACAGTCCCACCAACAGTGTAGGAGGGTTCCCTTTTTTCCACACTCTCTCCAGCATTTACTGTTTATAGACTTTTTGTTGATGGCCATTCTGACTGGTGTGAGGTGATATCTCATTGTGGTTTTGATTTGCAATTCTCTAATAATTATCTATGTCAAGCATCTTTTCATGATTTCACATTTTTAAGCACCATAATATACTGCCTCTTCATGAGAGAGCTTTTCTAATTGTCCCAAAATGCTATCTCAGAAAGGAGCAGACGACCACTAGACAGCAAAACCTTTCATAAAGACAACTCAGCTATGACACTGACCTTGGTTTATGTGAGTATAATAATGTGGGCGCTCCCAAAGCCCTCAATCTACTTTGGCCTAGCAAGCAGGAAAAAAAGAACTGTAGTTGAAATCAGATGACCTAGATTTGAGCCCTTCAGATACCAGCTTCAATAAATTTTCACTACTCTTTTGCTCAGTTTCCCCAGTTGTACAGTAGGGTTTTGAACTAGAATGTGGGGGGATCTCAACCAGGGAACATAGTATTATCACCTCGAAAAATTGCAAAGCACATGTTCAGGCCCTGTCCCAATTTTACTGAGCACCAGTGTGGGCTCGGTGCTGTGGAGGTTAGGCAATTAAGCTTTCTAAGACCAGCTTCTCATTTGCAAAAAGCCTTTATGGCTTGATGCATAAAGAAACAATTCTGCCTATACAGGGTTTTCACTGTGTTAAAGGCTAGAGGTGCATATGTGTATCCAGCTACATCTATAAAAGCCATTATGAAAATGGCTGCTCTAGTTCCAGAAAGTGCTTTTTACAAGATTCATTAAACTCCTTTTACCCATGTACATGTCATTTTATCAGGGTGGCAGAAATACAGCTATTAGTGCTGTGGTTTTTCATAGACTCATAGGATAACAATGTTAGAGCTAGAAAAGCCCCCAGGCATCATTTAATCTGTTCCTCTCATTTACACATGGGGAAACTGAGGCTTGGAGGGAATAGATAAGTTAACCATGAACACCCATCAAGTTTGTGATTGAATCAAAATAAAATCCCAAGTTCTCTATGACCTGAGTCAGCACTCATTTTATTTTATCACTCACTAATATCAGCAAGCAACATTGCAAGCAGGTATCACTGATGATTCATTCATTCATTCATTTATTCAAGAAATACTTATGGAGCACTTACCACCACCACCCCCCAACATCCCCACCCCCTGCCGCTTCCCTGGTGGTTCAGACAGTAAAGAATCAGCCTGCAGTGTAGGAGACCCAGGTTCGATCCCTGGGTCAAGAAGGTCCCCTGGAGAAGGAAATGGCAAACCACTCCAGTATTCTTGCCTGGAGAATCCCGTGGACAGAGGAACCTGGCAGGCTACAGTCCATGGGGTCACAAAGAGTTGGATACAACTGAGCGACTAACACTTTCACTTTCTTTACCAGGTGCCAAGCACCATGCAAAGCCCTGAGATGAGGAAAAATAAGAAGTTCTTGGCTCAAGCAATCCCTAGTCACTGTTACTAGAAAAGGTAGGACAATGGGGGAGAGCAAGGGAAACCCTGTAAATCAGTTCTCGACTCTGGTTTTATACTAGAATCACCTTGGAATCTTTTAAAAATGATAATGTGGAATATACCTCAGGACCCACCCTAGACAAGCTGAATAAGAATCTCTGCAGGTGTGGCCTGGGCATCTGGGGCTTAGCAGGAAATTGCCATTGAGAGTTAAAGAAAACCTGGCTGGAGAGTCAGTGGCTCTAGGAAGAACCGAAATATTTCTTTAAGTATTTGTTTATTTATTTAGCTGCACCGGGTCTTAATTACCACATTCAGGAACTTCTGTCTTCATTGTAGCATGCAGAATACTTAGTTACAGCAGGTGAACTCCTAGTTGCAACATGTGGGGTCTAGTTCCTTGACCAAGGATTGAACCCAGGCACCCTGCATTGGGAATGTGGAGTCTTAGCCACCAATCAGGGAATTCCCCAACCAAAATATATTAAAGTGGAACTCACAGCTTAGCACAGTTGGGAGTGGGTCAAACAATACAACATAATACTTTCTCATTTCTTATACTGATTTTTTAAAAATTTATGAATTGACAGTTGGGTGCCAAGCCATACAAGAGACACTTTCACATGTATGAGTGCATTTAATTCTTATATCACTGTGAGGAAGGTGCTATCATTATGCCCATTTTCCAGTTGAGAAAACTGATACTTCTAGGAGGTAAACTTGCTTGAGATCACAGAGGAAGTGGTAGAGCTAAGATTAAAATGTGTGCTTTCTGACCTTGAGACTCTCTTCCACCACATTATGTTGCAAAGGAAATGCCCTTTTATAAAATAGATGGGATATGCTCGTAGGTCCTGTGTAATGGAACTTGTACAGTCAGGATTGTTGATCAATAACATGTTAGACTGGTCTCCTCCACCCTGATTTTGTTCTCCCTTATCTTCTCTGCCTGCTTCCAATCTGTCTTCCTGCTGTACCAGCCAAAGGTGCTGTCCTGAAAGATAGAGCAAAGGAAGACACTTGCCATTCAAACCTCCCTCTTCCAGGAGGGATGAACACATCATCTCCCATGACTTTGGAATCACTTCTCATAATGAGTTTTGTCAGAGAACAAGCACAAAGAATTGTGTCTTATTCTTAGCACACATTCTCAGCAAGCCTTCTAATGACTCCCATGGAACCAATTCCATGCATGCTGTGTTTCTGTCTATACTGAACATTAGCAAGCACAAACAAACATTTCTCTACAATGGTTTGAAATTAGCAAGACAATGTTGAGCACATTTCTGCTCTTTTGTTGTTGAAAACTGAAATATGTATTTACTCTCTTCTAAAGTAACCAAAATTCTCAGATTACACTGTGCTCGGCTGTGTTGACTGCATTTAAGTCAAAAAGCACCCAGGTGACATACTGTGTACTGTGTACATGCTATCAAAACTTAAGCCCTGGTCTCAAAGTATTTTCATCTGCTTCTCAGAGGTGGTAGGAAGAATGATGCAAGTGTTTTTAATTTCATCTGTTGGCAGCCCATTCCTACATCCAAAATGCTCCTGAGAAGTCTCTGCAATGAAAAGCCAGCATAGGGTGTCAAAGAAACAAAAGGAAACCAAATTTAATCTTGGGATTTTTATAGGTACTGGGAGGGAAAAGTAAATGTCACAATGCTGCCTGCAAGATGCTACCACTTGCAGGCCAGCTTCCCTTTTGACAACAGGGTTTAGAAGCCATTGAATGAGAAGCTTTATAGAATAAAACACACTGAGACACACAAGACTCCCAAGATATTCACACCCAGACAGACACAGACCCAGTCTCACAAAATGTGTAGTTTAGACTGCACTGTGGACTTTGGGGAATAGGGGCATGTGTAAAACCCAATATACCTCTCCCTGCTAAGTCATTCATATTCAGGCTGGGAGTAGGATGGCTGAGATGTCATCTTAATCATAAACTCATGACAACAAACAACCACTGTCATTTCATGTAACCCCTTAGCTGAAGGAGGAAGCCTCTGTGCTCAGGTTGCCAGAGTAAATTAGGTAGTCAAATGGATCTTCCAAAGCTCTAGCAGATAAAGGGTCATTAGCGTCTCACAAGATAATGTTGAATTTCCTTTCACCGTCTTAGTGACTGTTCAGACCTGGTTTTAATATTGTATTCTATTGGCGGATTTCAAGCATCATCTAGCATGTGGGCTTGGATAAGCCTGTGTTGATACAAGTAGTGCTGGGAAAGACCAGGCCAAGGGTGCTGTGCAGGTGGCCAAAAACTCTTCTCATAAAACTACAAAACGTGCTACCTGTTTCCAGCATGGCCCAGTAGCTGTGCTCTGTGATTGCCCTGCAGCCTGTGTCCCTGTCGTCGCCCTCCCACACCCAGGCTGAGAATCTGAGCTGCAGCCCAGCTTTCATGGAGAACTTGCTCTCAGGGACTTGGGTTAGAACAGCGCCCAGGTCGCCTCTGAAACGAGGCCCTCCTGAGGTCGCATACCTCCCTCAGTGAGAGGAAAAGAGGCACAGCAAGTGCCTGGTGCCAGGCGGAACCACCAGGGCCTGCGCTCAGGCAGAGGGGTGCTCACCGCAGAAGCCAGCAGTGCAGCCGCTAGAGCACTTGGCACCAACAAAATATTTATTGGGCACGAAGGGCTGCCAGGCCAGGGCGGCATGCCATAGTAAGAGAGGAGAGAAATGAACCAATGAAGGGAATTTCTCTTTTCTTTTCTCAGAACCTCAAACTAAAAATAAAACACAGGATACTATGAACTACTCAAAATACAAGCCCTACAGGGGGAGTGTATCATCAGCCACACACACACACACACACACACACACACTCACTCAGGGCAGGTGAGAATTTGACCTGAATGAATTTATGCAGAGCACTATGAATATTATGTGACACAGATTGCTGCTGCTAAGTTGCTTCAGTCATGTCCAACTCTGTGTGACCCCATAGATGGCAGTCAACCAGGCTACCCCATCCCTGGGATTCTCCAGGCAAGAACACTGGAGTGGGTTGCCATTTCCTTCTCCAATGCATGAAAACAAAAAGTGAAAGTGAAGTCACTCAGTCGTGCCCAACTCTTAGCGATCCCATGGACTGCAGCCCACCAGGATCCTCAGTCCATGGGATTTTCCAGGCAAGAGTACTGGAGTGGGGTGCCATTGCCTTCTCCGGTGACACAGGTTAAGTGCTATGTAATTATTATTATTACTTGTATGAAGATAGGCCTATGTCCATATCAGGCCAAAGGAATAAAACACACTGCATTGCTCATGATATTTGCTTCACAGTCTTGACAAAAATAGATCAAGTTGTAAGAGGTCTCACCTTTACACATTAAAATTAATACAGAAAGAAAAACTAAAGAATTAATGGGAGCAATCAGCATCAAGGTATGAATAGAGAACAGAAAGTCAGATAATACCATAAGCAGCATCCCAGAGGACAGCAGGTACCAGTGGACCAAATGAGATCACCGGACTATGGCAAACCTTCATAGAACCTCCCTCTCCTTCTTGAGGATTAGTCGGAATCTGTGAGCAGCTATGTGATCACAGAGGTTAAAGGTTCTCAGAGTTAGAGAAATCAAATGCTGAAATGATTTTCCCATCTGCCTAACTTCTCCTGGGTGGTCAGATTCCCCTGCTTTAGCCAGCAGAGAGGTGAGGCTGTTTGTCTTTTTTAACGCAACTCAGAACGAATCTTCCCTATTTGACATCTGAGTTCAGGAGAGACTGTCTAGAGCTGGGATTTGTGAATGGCTCTATCCACTGGGATGCTTCTCACACATAAGCCTAATTCATGGCCCTATTCAATTTTCTCTTCAAGTTATCACCCTTGAGACACATTTAGAATCCTGGAACATGAGGGCCGGAAGGGGCATTTGAGATCCACTGGTCCAGCCTCCTCGTTTTACACTCACAACTGATAACTGCATTCCAATTTGTCACCAGCGTTGCTTCTGGCACGATGAGGGCTATTAACACTGGGAAAATGGTAAGCGGTTCCCCACATTCTCAGAAAGGCCAAGGTCAAAGTCACCCTCCCCCAGCTAGTCTCACACACAGTTTTCACTGTTTCCTCTCTGCTGCTCTGTGAGGCAGCTTACAAAACAATAGCCCTTTGTTGCTGAGGGAAGAACAAAACCCTGGCCTCCCAGCAGTGGAGAGATTTATAAGAGCTCAAGGAAGGTCAAAAGGGTAAATTACCCTGTGACTTGTATGTAATCAGCATCTCTCTAACATACTTCAGGATGAGGCTGATTACATCAGGCAAAGGTGGAGAAAAAGGAGCATAAATAGTCACAGAAGAGAAAGCTTGAACAAGTCGTGGTCTTCATCTTTTTTTCAGTCTTTACACACCATTCTGCTAAATCTTTTTCAGAAAAAGCATTGAGGAAGGACAAAGATTGAAGTTTTTTCCCAGATTTATTTAAAAGTAGGAGTAGGAAAAAATAAAAGTAGGACTAGGAAATAACTTGATATTGTGTGAGATTTTCTTTAGTTTTAATCAAGAAAGAACATGCCCATAAATTGGAGGGAGTGGCCCAGAATTGAGAGAACACTTCCATTTTGGAGGAAGCTGCAAAGACTTCACAGAGGAAGTGTGACTTTCACATTTCTTTCTCCTCTTCCTGTTTCATTATTTGTTTGCTTTCACAGACTTCTGAAAGAATGTGGTTATATTTAGGTAAAATTAGGGTAAGAGTACCTTTACTTCCTTCTCTCTCTCTGTCAATCGTATACATAGTGCACAGAAATTTCAAGTGCCCATTGTATCCTGGGAACTTTCAGTCTCTAGTTAACCCCACCTTAGCACTTAGAGCATTGCACTGCAAGTACTCCCTGGGACACAGTAAGCTCCATGAGGACAGAAACCTTGTCTATGTTATTTACCACTGTGTGCCCAGCACAGAGGAAGTGCCCAAAGAATTGACTGAATGAATGATTACAGCACCAGCTCTTTGGAGAGCTATGTGGCTGTGATTTCAAATGCAACTGATAAGAATATATTCCTAGGTGATGTTTTTCCACATCCCCTTGACCTTTATGAGGGCTACTGCCTACTTTCTCCATCCATGCAGGATTCTGGTACCTAGCATGGGGCAAGTCCTTGAATATTGATGTAACAGCATAATAAATACATTATATAAATCATTTAGTAAAGCAATCATAGTAGACCTACGGGTTTTAAAATAGCTCCCTTCAATATAAATCATGCAAGCCCTTTTAAGTAACAAAATGGAGAAAGACTCAAATGTAAGTGATAACTCAATTACAGTTCTCTACTTGAATGCTTTCCAACTGCTGTATGTAAGACATGACTGACATCAAAACTATACTGAACTTCCACTCCCAAATCATCTGAGCTTTACAATAAATTCACATGTTACTGGGTTCCCATAGTCCATATAGAATTCATATATTCATACAGTCACCACATGCATGTCCGTCCTAAAGAATACATAACAGCTAATGTTCAGGATTTGGAGGCTCTGCTAAAACATTCATTAATTAGGGCAGTTATACATGTTTCTGATGGAAGTACAGCCATTTATTTAGCTACAAAAGGCTTCGGTGCATGTGAAGAAGTAAAAATGTCTATGCTTCTCATAGGTGCTTTGGGATAACACACAAATAGGGATATGGGCTTAGCAAATGCTTTTTAGGCCAAGACTTTTTATTATACAAAGGTTTAATTAAATATATGTGAATATCTCATACAATAGAAATATGTACGATTCTAGAAAGATTTGATCCCTCCATTTTTCTCACCTTGCAAAAATCACTAATTCCTTTTCTCACTGGGACGTCCATACCCTACTTTCAGCTGCTGAAGCTCGTTTTGACTTCAAATTGTTTTCCCATCTCTACTTTCTCCCTGCCTTATTCCATTATTCAAGGCATCAAAGAGATTTTTCTTAAAAAAAAAAAAAGAGAGACTTTTCTAAATACAGATTTAATCTTGTTACTACCCTGCTCAAACCCGTAATGCCTTCAGTCTCTTTAGCATGACATTTGAGAGCCTTAATGAGCTGACTGTGGCCTACCTTCTCAGTCTCATCCTGGCCATTCTCGCTGTATGCTCTAACCTAGAGTTAGCGCCACCAGATGTCTCACCTAGACCAAAACAGGTGATACACTCACATCTCTCTGTGCCTTAGACTCTCAGTTCCCTTTTCCATCTTTTGCAGCCAATGCAATTCTACTTACCAGCTCTAGGGTAAGTTTTGCTAGGCCTCCTGCCCAGAGGAAGTTAGTGGTTGCTTCCTCTCTCTTCTCTGAGCGCTCTATGTATCCTTCTAACGTGGCATTTATAGCTCTGCATTAGCATTCGTTTTATGCTTGACTTTCTGCACCACTTGATTGTGAACTCCTGGAGGATTAGAACCAGAGTTTCTTCACAGTGTTTAATAAATGTTTGTTACATGAGTGAATGAGTGAGGTAATGAGCTAATTATTTCCCCCTGCTATGGACATTAGTCAGCATTCAAAACAGTCTTTTTTTCCATTTGGGAATCTCTTTATTGCCATATGGTATAATGAGGGCTCTTAAGTCTACCAGAGGTCTGGGGAAAGGAAATGTAATAAATGAGAAAGTATTTTAAAGTAGACACGTGTGGGCATTAGCTTGAAACCTTTTAAAGACAGACGTTACATGCTGGAAAATATCAGGAATGAGATTGTTGAAAACATGGTTTGTTTAACAATAGCTAGAAGTGAAAAGTTCTTGTCTTTAACCCTGGGAGCCATAAGGTGATGTTAACCCCTATTTCAGTCCTCTCCCTGCAGTGTTTACCAGATGAAAAAACCCCATCAAATTCTTCCATCCAGATTTCTGGTCTCTAAAAGGTGAAAAGGAAAGACTTTCATATTATTCTGATTTTCAAAATTTTATGAAGATCAGGTGAATTTACAAATGTAGTAGCATGGTTTAAAAAGTAAATTAAAAAAAAATAAAAATAAAAAGTAAATTGCTTGCTGTAGGCAAAAAATACTTGTTCAATTTACAAAACTGTGGAAACCTCTACATCCAAAATTTAATGCACAGATTTACTTTAGTATAATTCTAATTCTAATCATGGCACAATTTGTAAAGTAAGCCATAGATTCATGCATTTTTGATCAAAAGAGGTTTTAGGACAATTTTTGTCCAATGCAGGTAACAGATTTGAGGAGATTTTTATGTCCTTACTCCTTATAGAAAAGTGATTGGCTGTGTGAGATGAGATGCTTGTAAAAAGCCATACAGCAGTTTTTAATCTACCAGTTCTAGGGATAACCAAATACAAACGTAAAGAGTTCTTGATTTGTCTATTTAAGCATCAAGCCAGATACGTTTGTATGTATTTTCCAAGTCAGTCTTTAACATTTATTTTTATGATCTTTACTTGGCTTGAGTGTTTGTAACAATCATGAATGAAATTTCATAACATGAAGATTATTTGGCAAAACAAAACAAATAATGCCAGAGGTTGTCACAGACTAGCTCTCTCTACTGCAATTCAGCAACTTTTAACAGTTGCAGAACAAAGCTTTCTGAATCTGTGACCATGCGAGCAGTTCCAGAGCTCAAGGAGAGTCTTCTGGTGCCTGAATCCACACTTCCATGCTTGAGGAAGCAAGGCAGCCAGCCCCACGGTGAAGGCTGTCTCTCTTGTCTGCTTAGGGCTCCAGGCTTCTGCACTACTTGGCACTACTGAAATTTTGTCAGCCCAAGGAATCAATGGGGAATGTTCTGAGTGCTTTTACTTAAAAAAAAAAAAAAAAAAAAGTAGAAGAAGAAGAATGTAAGCCCCAAGCTTTGAACGCAACATACACTGTGGAGTTTTCTAAGTCCCACTCATGCCCACACAGCCCTTCATAATTGATGCATTTTCAGGTCAGAAAGCCCAAATACATCAGTCAAAGGTCCTGTTGTCCCTAAGGCTCATTCATTTGCATTCCAAGTAAGACCCGTGGTTTGTGGGTCAGATGTAAACAGAAGACTGATATGTGGCCCAATATCTCAGGCTTCCAAATGCTGTGGGCTTCAGAGACAGCTGTGAGGGTTGCCTACGAGCTCTTCCTATGTGCCTGACAAGTGCTTGATAGAAATCTGTGCATGGGCGTTGGGGGAGGTTTTGCTTGTACAATGCTGTCATGGCGTGACCTTTCTCATCTACTATTTAAAGAGTTTTGCTATGAATAACTGTGAAAATTTATCTAAGTACCATTTACTGGAAATCCTCAAAGGCTTTGGAACAATTTTATTTACAATGAAGGAATAGAAGACAGTCTAAATATCCTGATGCCGTGAATCAGGCTTTCATCATCGTCCAGCCCTGCTCTAACTTAACTGTGTCTACTTCCCCTCAAAATGTTTCTGTTTCTTTATGTTCTTCAATGGAGAAAATTCTGCTTTCTTCTTTGCAATTTCCTCTTAAGGCTGTTCTGATGATGAATGAAACCTGGGCCCATTGGAAGTTTTTCTTGTGATCACAGCTTAGATGACAGAGGTACATGAAGAGTTTTAAAAAGTACACAATTTCTTTCCCACAAAGTATAACCAAATCATACAAAGTTGTTTTTTTAACCTGCCCTACAAAAGCCAAATTGCTTTTCTCACACCACAAACTCATTCGACCGCTCTCACCAGCTCTGTGGAGATAACAACAGCCACCCCTGACACTGCCTCTGCTTTAGCCCTGGATGCTTTCATTTACACACACACACACATTCTGAATTAATCAAAAAGTGCGTCAAATGTAAATAAAATGTGTATGAAAGGAGAAGCGTCCACAATTTTGTTCAGTGTCAGACAGCCTGAGAGAGATACTTGGCCAGAAAGATGAGATGGGGCAGGCTGCTCAGAAGGTATGAGTCCTGGGACACACAGAGCTGCCTGAGGAGTAACTGGTGGCATGTTCATCAAGTCCATGGTGTCACAAACCCTGGGCTGGTTTGACATCATTTGTGAGGACCAGTTCAAAATGAAAATGGAGGATGTCTTGTTCAAAAGTTCCTCATAATTTCAAGAATTGTCAAAGTGGCAGAGCTTTAGACTACATGTGAGACAATTCTAGGTACTTTAAAAATTTTTATTTATTTTAATTGGAGGATAATTACTGTACAATATTGTAGGGTTTTGCCATACATTGACATGAATCAGCCACGGGTGTACATGTGTCCCCCATCCAAACCCCCCCACCTCCCTCCCCACCCCATCCCTCTGGGTTGTCCCAGAGCACTCGTTTTGAGCGCCCTGCTTCATGCATTGAACTTGCACTGGTCATATATTTTACATATAATAATATACATGTTTCAACAGTGGTCTCTCAAATCATCCCACCCTTACCTTCTCCCACAGAGTCCAAAAGTCTGTTTGTTACATCTGTGTCTCTTTTGCTGCCTTGCATATAGGATTGCCATTAGTCCTGACACTGTGCAGGTCTCCCCCCACCCACCCAAGAGGCCTGTGTGAAGCTCTGGGAAGCCGGAAATGCCTCCCCAGGGGGCCTCAGGTTTCTCCACTCACAACCAAGCCTTTTGAGCCTCTATCCCTTCAGGATCCATGAAGAAACAGACTTTTTTTTTTTAACCCATTTTTGCCTTACGCTTTTTCCTTAGAGAATAAAAATATTATTAAGAATCTGCTGAAGATAAAAGACAGATGTGTTACTAAATTTGGCTCTCTAAACCATCAGCCAGGACTCCCAGCTCCTGGACAGTCTGCAGTTGAACTAGAGAGCAAGGCCTCTTGGCTTCATCTTCTCTCCATTCCCCTCATCACAGGGTCTGCTTCCTTCATCCTGAGTCACCAGAGCAGCTTCCTGGGCCCTAATCTCTCTCCCCAAATGCTCAGATCACTCGTTCTGCCAGATGACTCACTCTGTTTATCCAGGGAGACCGAGTGATAGAGTGGACAAGACATGGGTTTCAAGTCAGTCAGGACTGATTTCAAAGTACACCTTTGCCACCTTTTGCTTTATTTGGCAAATATTAAGTCACTGATTCTCATAACCACACTGTTAGGGCAAATACGATCCTTCTTTCCTTGTTTCAGATGAGGAAACTGAGGCCCAGAGAGGTTTCACAACTTGCCCAAGGTCACACAGTGGGTGAGTGGCAGGCCTGGGTTTCAAATTTCAGCACATGGGCTGCAGAGTACCTGCCTGCTTGGGAGCATGTCTCTGTGCTGACTCGGTGAAGTAGACGGACTCAGCCTATACTCACTGGGTCACCAGGGTAAATACCAAAACTAATCTAGGTTTCATCATTGTAGCCCAAATATAATCATTTCAAATGGTAATGTAGGGATTAATGTTGGAAATGCATGTTAAATGCTTTATAAAGCCCTATTAGGAAAGTGAAGTGGCTCAGTCGTGTCTGACTATTTGAGACCCCATGGACTGCAGCCTACCAGGCTCCTCTGTCCATGGAATTTTCCAGGCAATAGTACTGGAGTGGATTGCCATTTCCTTCTCCAGGGGATCTTCCCGACTCAGGGATCGAACCCAGGTCTCCCGCATTGTAGACAGATGCTTTACCGTCTGAGCCACCAGAGAAGTCCTATACAAATAGTAACACTTCTACAATTTTTACTTTGCTTGAAGAAACTTGCATTATTTGTGAAATCAAGTCCAAATTTCTTACTGTGGCTTTCAAAGTCATCAAAAGGTGCATCAAGCCAGCTTTCCACACTCTTCTTCACTATCCTTCACAGGCCTATTTCTTTCTTTTTCACTTTTTAATTAGTTTTTATCATTTGTTACTTCTCTTGAATTTTCAAATAAATTGCTATATCATATGTCAATATGGGCAGTATCTTTATCCCATCCCATTGCCTTTTACTTTTTTAAATTAATTTTTTTTGGAGTATCGTTGACTTACTATGTTCTGTTAGTTTCAGGTGTACAACACAGTGAATCAGTTATACATATCTTCCATATATGTATTCAATAACATCTTATGGAAAAATACAAATAGACATTTTGGCCAATGCAATACATATATTCACTCTTTTTTAGATTCTTTTCCCCATATAGGTCATTACAGAGTATTTAGTAGAGCTCCCTGTGCTGTACAGTAGGTCCTTATTAGTTATGTATATATAACTATATATATATTATACATATATATATATACACATATATATATAACTGTTTTATATATAGTAGTGTGTATGTAGGAGAGAGCAATGGCACCCCACTCCAGTACTCTTGCCTGGAAAATCCCATGGACAGAGGAGCCTGGTGGGCTGCAGTCCATGGGGTCGCTAAGAGTCATATACAACTGAGCGGCTTCACTTTCAGTTTTCACTTTCATGCACTGGAGAAGGAAATGGCAACCCACTCCAGTGTTCTTGCCTGGAGAATCCCAGGGACGGAGGAGCCTGGTGGGCTGCAGTCCATGGGGTCGCTAAGAGTTGGGCACGACTAAAGTGACTTATCAGCATCAGTGTGTATGTGTCAATCCCAATCTCCCAATTTATCCCCACCCCTCTAGCACAGCAGTAACCATTTGTTTTCTTCACAGGCTTATTTGTCTTTATATTGTCAAGCTTGGTGACTCCCCAAGCCTTTCCCTAACTTACGGCTCTTTTTTTGTGCCCTGCCTTCTCCCATGAGCCTTCTCAGCTAAGTCCAATTTAATCTGCATTGATCTTTTTCTTTTGTGACCCTGATTTCTCCTCTCCTTTTCAAGGACGAGCAGCTCATCTTCCCAATTTAGTTTTATATTCCATGAGGGCAAGAGCCACGTCTTACTTCTAGTGTTTATGTTATGTCTCCCCGACATACAGGAGCCAGTTTTTTCATTTCTCCCCAACGGAGTCTCCTCCTAGCACTAGGCCTTCAGGAACTTGTGGATTTGTTTTAGATGTGCACAGCATCTGCTCAAGTGCTCGGCACACAATGAGCACTCCATAAGTTGTATTTTTAGAGACAATCTGTTACCACATAAGGACTACCAGAAATTACTCATACTCTTTGTGTAAATGGATTTATACAATTAAAATGTTTAGGAGCTGGAATAAGGATGAGGGAAAGAAAAGCATGAGACTGTTTTTGGTTTCTTTTTTTTTTTAAAGCTGAAAGAAACTATAGAACTTCTAGTTCAAATGTTTTCACTGGTGTGTCACAGAACAGGTGTGAGGATTGTTGAAAATAATTTGTTATTAATGATCATTAACCTGTCAACTTTGCAGATGATTTACTACTTTTTATAAATCAAAGTGGATTTCAGGTTTCCCCAGTAGTAAGCTCCTTTTTATTCAATTGTTTTCTTGACTGGCATGGCTGTCTACTTTCTTTTTCAGATGAGGAAACTGGGGCTCCGAGAAGGGACTGGTTCAAGGTCACATGGAGAGTTAGCAGAGGCATGGAGGCAAAATCTGAGGGCACCTTGTCCTTGGGGAATGTTCCCCCACTGTCGTCAGATCCTCCTTCATCAGCAAATCAGAAAGAATCAATGTGATTGAAGACCAAAACAAAGCAGAACTCAGAAAAACCCACAGTCTTACTGCCATAGGAAAATATTTGTCTCCTGATAAGGAATCAAAGCTGGGGAAAGATTTCTGACACAAGGCAATATTTTGTGAAACTCCCCATTTCCTGGCCATCTGTTATAAATCACTCTAGAAAGTGTCTATTTACCCCTAAGACTTTACCTTGTCTTTGTACAAATATCCATCCCTATATACAGACACTCAGAAAGTCCAACTGGAAAACCACAAACTCCATCAACACAGTCAGAGCCTTATCCATTTTAATATGTAAGAACAGAATAATAAACATATTTTTAAAATTTTATAATATTTGAACTGTTTGAGTAGTAGAACTGAACAACTTTCTGAGAAATTTGCACAAAACAATTAGATTGTCTCTATCTGAATAAATGTAATTTAAAAAAGAGTAAGATTCCTTCACAAAGCCCTGCTCTCAAACTGTCCAGATTATGGTTAAAAGATGTACTTGCTTTTCAGAGATCTAATTTAGTACATAAAATAGCTTTTTGGTTCAAAAAATTTCGAGTTAAACATTTGAAATGTAATTATACTGTAAATCCTGAGTATCTCAGTGGCATCCTATTTTTTAAATCTTTTAAGAGGAATGGCTTAGACAAGATAGTCTACATGTCCTTTTCCACAACCTTCTGTAACATGACAGAAGAAAACAGAAAGCAAAGTGTGGGATGGGTTTTCCTTGCATTCACTAAGGCTTTTAATAAGCCCGTTCAGACACCCTGGAAAGCAGAGGAAGTTTTTTTGAAGTAAATGTTTGCTTCTCTTTTTACCCTTGCAAAATTTAATGTCAGCCAAAATTTACAGGATTGAGGGCTTTGTTTTTTTGTTTCCAGTTAAATCAATCTGACCAACTAGAGACACAGTGGCCCAGAAATAAAACTATGGCTGAAGTCTATGATCAGTTAGAAGCCAAATACACTTGTCAGCTAAGAGCTTTGCTAACTGGAATGAATCGTTGAATTTCTGAAGCTCAACTGAATTGTCCAAGGGTCTGTCAGTTTCCTTGATGATAAGAAACTTGGCAGTGTTGGATAAAGGGTAGGATGATGAACAACCAAATGGGAAAACTGCTTTGTGCCCTGAAATGTGATAATATGATTTTCCTAGAGAGATTCATAGTTTAACTTTCCTAATTATCACACAGAATAAGCCCCATAGAAAACTCCCCCTACCAAACAGCTAAATGAAAATCCCATCACCTTCCTCCCCTCCCCCCAAAGCAGTAGAATGTTGTGATTTACAAAGAAGAAAAATGTTTTAAGCATTTTAAAAGTCAAGCTTTAGGAAGATAAACTAACCTGAGACAAATGTTACATTTGAATCTTGTAAAAAATAAAATCAGAGATGGCTGTGTCCAAATTAGACACTGGAAAGGAGAAGGGTAAGAGATTTTCAGGCTTGAAGTACCTGAATAATTGACTTCATGCATTATCCATTTTGTGTGTAGCAGTCACTCCCCCAAATAAACTAGAATCAGAGCATATCCATTGAGTTCATACAGGCCAACACTGCTCCAGATAGGAAAAACTGAGACCCAGTGAGAACTATGACTTATCCTTATAGCTTCTTAGCTGTACAAAGATCAGAACCTCAGATCCTGGGACTCTGTTATGAAATACCACCTCTAGGTTCTTTTCTGGACAAGTCGGACTTTATGAAACAACTGTGTTCTGACAGAAATATGACTTAATGTAGTCTGAACACAAAGAATTTCTCTTCTATATGGAAGACTTAAGAAACAAACCAAACACACAGGTCCTGCTGCTGCTGCTAAGTCGCTTCAGTCATGTCCGACTCTGTGCGACCCCCATAGATGGCAGCCCACTAGGCTCCTCCATCCTGGGATTCTCCAGGCAAGAACACTGGAGAGGGTTGCCATTTCCTTCTCCAATGCATGAAAGTGAAAAGTGAAAGTGAAGTCGCTCAGTCGTGTCTGACTCTTAGCGACCCCATGGACTTGCAGCCTACCAGGCTCCTCCGTCCATGGGATTTTCCAGGCATGAGTACTGGAGTGGGGTGCCATTGCCTTCTCTGACACACAGGTCCTAGGAAGACCTAAATGATAAGCTCTGAATCATCATTCAAGCTTTGTCAGGGAGTTTATTTTCTCTCAACTTGGAATCTCCTGATTCCAAAAGCCAATAACAAGGAAATCTCAGCGCTCAGCAGTAAAGCTTCTTTTAAGTCTAGAATGCGATCGCTGGGTTCAATAGACAGATTCGGGTATCACTTAAAATTGGGCCTGCCGGCATGTAATAAACTTTGGATCTTAGCTGTGTGTTACTGTAACTTCTCTACCATCATCACAGTGTGCATGTGTGTGTTCTTCATAAGCTCTGAAAATCGTTCCAGTAAATATTTGTTTAGTACTTCCTGGAACAGCTAAAAACCCATTACAATTGCTTTGAACTTAGATCCTTCAGTTTTTCACCCTTCTTCAGTGTTCACATGAGAGCCAGTATTATTCATTCATTCATTATGGAAATATTTATTGAAGGGTTATATATTCCAAATCACTATGGCAGGCGTTAATGCTGTGAAAGGGAAAGGGGCTTGAGGAGTCAGCGACTTGGCTAAAGATTACCCAGAGCACACCCCATTCACCTCTCCTATTTGCCCAACAGTCACTTTTGTGAGCCAGAAATTACCTTATATTTGATGTTGTACCCAACATTCTGTTAAGATCAAATGTATCCCAAAATGCCAGGTAACTAGATCTGACAGATAATTAGCTCTAATGTTCCTTTTTAGGGTAATGTTGATAGCAAACACAAAATAATGGTTGAAAAATCAAATTAATAAAAATGATGTATAACTAATCACATACTGTTGCCCAGGGAAATATGGACCAGGTGCATTTCCAGCCTCCATTCAGTAATGACAACATCTATTTTGATGGTCTTTTCCTAGGATCAACAGGCACATATGATTTGCTGTCTGATATGACATGTGTTCTGAATGGGGGGCTGTATATCCCTTTCATTCCCATTCCATTTCAACTTATCTTTCTTGTGGCTCAGCTGGTAAAGAATCCACCTGCAATGTGGGAGAGCTGCATTCAATCCCTGGGTTGGGAAGATCCCCTGGAGAAGGAAAAGGCTACCCAATCCAGTATTCTGGCCTGGAGAATTCCATGGACTATATAGTCCATGGGGTTACAAAGAGTCAGACACGACTGAGCAGCTTTCACTTGGATGAAATAATTTCGTGTACTAAGCACCAACTCTCATTCTTCATTAAAACACTCTAGAATGAGACTATTCCAATTGTTTTCACAGACTTGTGAAGGCCATATGAATAATCTGAATATATGGTGAAGACAGTAAATTAATAATCTAAAGAGGGGATAATTAGTTGCAAATCCTCTTGTTCATCACACAAATCTCAAGTCCTTTGTTGTACATTTGTGGATGGAGCATACCTGGCAGATATATTCTGATGTCCAACCAATGCAAATACCAAATAAGTCACTTTGCTATAGTATTACCATGATTACAGCAACAAATGCATCTCTCTCTCACTCGTTTTGACTCTAGTCTCTGCGAATACAGTATAACATCTTCTTTAATGAATTCATAATTTCTATTTCTTGGATTTGCATGCCAATCTTTCTCATTTTATAGATATAAAAGTATTAAATCACCTATGGTATTAGACAGAATTTTGTAATGAAAAACAGTTGGCTGTTGTGTGGGTTGGTGTGTGTGGTGAAGGCAGTGTGAAATCAGACTTTCAATTCCTAGAGAGATCTCAATTTTAATTGTTTTATTGTTCTTTCTACTTTTAATTTTTAAGGCTGATACCAATGGGTATTCATAGAAAAGTATTAGTATGTTTTTAAAAGGACATTTACCCTTAATATGTAAATTCTAATCATACAAAGAAGACCTTAATTTGTAAATATTTGAACAGTATAGACCAAGGCAAAGAGAATGGTTCCAGCAATACTTTGTCATCAACTCTTCTCAAGAGTCTAAAGAATTTTTCTAACTAATTCAAATGTTCATTTTTTGTGAATATTTATTAATTGAAAGCTAACTGTAGCATAAAAAATAATTTTATATAAAGTTTATCCAATAAAACACAGTATCATTTGATCACATTTTCAGTATTTCATTTTCCCTATTAACAGCCCAAAATATGGCACTCATTTTTTTGAAACAATGTCACTATTTGGCACAGAAGTCTATTTACACGAGAGTGCATTTCATTTTCCATTTATTCCAGTAATTTGAGAACAATTATTTGCAACTAAATCTAACAGTATTTGTACAAGTACTTTCAAGCTAAAATACTGCTAAAAAATTACAACACACATGCAGTTTAATATGTTTACATGATCACATATATTTATTATAAAACCTGTGACTCTAAGCACTTTATAGGATGTGAATACAGGAGTCACTCTACCGTCTAATGAATCATGGCCACATCTGACAGAGAAAATGCTTCGGAGCAGAAAAGTCCTGTGGTCAATGGAATTGAAATGGGTTGGCTACTCGGACTGTTCAGGAATGCTACTGCGCCCTCAGAGAATCGCTTGATAGCTCCAGTCACACAAAACTGCAGCGGATTTTCAAGTATAAGCCCTTAGCAACCAAGAAACTGGTAGCACAAGCAGCACTGGAAAAACACACTCTTATTATGCAGGTGGGCTGTGTTTTAAGCAAAGTTGATATTGAAACTCCAAACATACAAAAAAGATAAATTAGACAGATTATTTGTATTATAAAATGGTTTTCTGCCTTATAAAAAGATTGATTCACAAGTTTCCTCTAAATGGCAGCTCTCCTAATGCTTTTAAAATACAATTTAACTTACAAAACTTCAATTTATATGTGACTTTTTGCACAACCATTGTGGGAAGCAAAGTACACCTGTATACAGTACTTAATTTTCTCTCAGGATTTAGGTGTCTTATTGTCTTTGTAAAAGACACTTAAGCCAAATGTTATATTTTAAGCCACTGAAATAGAAAGTCAATACTGCCTTTAAAACATGGATATTCCAAAATTATAAGTATGTTTGTGATTTTTTGTATTTACAATTTGGGGATTCATCTTTATAATGTACATCTTTAGATAGCAGAAGTATATAGCTATTTTCAGGCCATAATATTGGACCCTATTCTGCAGAAATTTGTTTTTATTTTTGTGGGTGTTCTCCCTGTTTAACTGTGTAACTCTAAAATGATGTTAATGGTGGTTACACAGTAACTAGCACATGATGTGTCAGTGTTAGATTTCATTGCACAAAATCATCTTCAAAAACTCAACTTCCTGCATTTCACTGCTGTCCCCACTGTTTTTTCAGGTGATGGTCATTCAGATAAGGTTCTCCTTTTTTTAGTACTAAGCTCTCTGCAGGGTGTGGGGGTGAGGGGGTGGACAGAGATCCTGACTACTGTATCTCTGCACCGTCTTAGCACACAGCACAAAGCCTGGCCCCTAGGAAGCAAACACTCAATTACTTAGTGAATGAATGAAGAAATGACTGGATTAGGAGAATTGTCTAGAAGACTTCCTTCAGTCTAGCTTCCAATCCAGTTATGTTTCTGAAATGTGTACAGCTAAAATGAATTTCCAGAGTCTGAGAAATCACAGAATGTCCCTCTTTTTCATTAGACCCTTTTTGTAAAATCCATAGAATATTGAGCCCTTGATGAAATGAAAATATTTAGAAAAATTAAATCACCTTAGAGGCCAGAGGATAAAGCAGAGGAAACTGAAGGATCATTTCCTTACTCACCAACTGCTGGAGGGAAGTAACAAGGCACACAGGTTGACCAAAGTCCAGAAGCAAATTAG
This sequence comes from Bos taurus, assembly GCF_002263795.3. Classification (NCBI taxonomy): domain Eukaryota; kingdom Metazoa; phylum Chordata; class Mammalia; order Artiodactyla; family Bovidae; genus Bos; species Bos taurus. Next base: position 28,687,167 of record NC_037357.1, read on the forward strand.
ACTTTTGGCAATTGTGTCCAGACTGAGAAGTGGTGCTTTTGAGAGTTTTGATACAAACTTAGACACAGGTATATTCAGAAACAGCAGAAGGAACTAATTAAGAGCTAGAATCAGAGGGAATTACCATTTGCCAGATATACAGATCTGTTTCAGGCAGGGCCAGGGGAGATCACATTCTGCTGGCTGGAACCATTTCGCTGTGCTTGTGCTCATACCCATTACAAGCTGCATGTGAAATAAAAGTGAAATAGCAAAATCCAGCTGTAGGAGATAAAAATAAAAATCCTAAAATAAAATATGGTTTAAAGCACTTGAATGGATAAAGCAAAACAATACAATCAGTGGGGATGCTAATAAGTTAAAAAACAAAGTGTTTGTGATTGCATTAAAAAATAAAGCTTCATAGTATATGGTGTTTTATGCCTTTAAATGAAATAGTCTGGACCACATTCAAACAATTTCATCTTAAAACCTAAAACAAAATAAAGTACACATCTAAGAAGCATGAGAATTTAAAATTAAACCATAGTTATTAAGCAAAAGAGTTTATGAATCTGAGTTCTTCCAGGAGGCCGCTTTAAAATCATGTAACTAAATGAATAGTAAGCAATCTCTGCTTAAAATGAATGAATTAGTTTTTCTATAGAGACTAGTATTTTACAGGAATGATTTTATTTTCAGGAGAATACGAACACTGAAGTGGAATCACCACATCAGTGGTTCTAGGCATACAGTTTAAACCAAAAAACTCTCTTAATAGAAGATGGATATTAATTTGCCTTCATAATCATTCCCTCAAATACCTACCTCAGTGTTCTGTATTTATCGTTGCACCAAATGAGAGCAGACCTGACAGTCCTTTGTATTTCTTATATATATAAGAGGAGATGGTTTCCGGGAGCTATCTCCAAGTTCAACTGGCATATCACTCTTGCTCCTCTTCTATGAAATGTAAAATCTCTGGACATTAACCTTCCTGTAGATCATTTCAGCCCACCGTTTTAAACTTCAATCTAATGGATTTAAATAAGAATTATGATCTCTAATCAAAGAATGAACACGTAAGCTTGTCACTGTAGATGTTCAGAGATTTTAGGGCATTAAAGGCATTTACTTTCCTGAATGCCCTTTACATTTATATATACACAATTACCTTCTATTGTTAAAAAAACGATTTTGCACCAGTAGCTATTAATCCAAATAATTTGGATTTAAGTAATTTCTAATTGAAAGCCTATCACATGAATTGTTTATAGTGACAGACAATAAACTATTAGTCATTTTAAAGCTTTAAAAGTAAGTCATCAGGATCCACTTCAATCTCCACATGATAATAAAGGATTATTATGTGCAGTAACCTATTTATGAAAAGGAAACAGTGTGCTTCTTTCAGATGCCATCAATTGCTTTAATAAGGAACTGAAAAGCTGGACTACTTTATATGCAGATCACCACCCCAGTTGCATAAGGATTTACAATAGACAAAACAAAACTATTTTTTGTTGTAAAGAAGGGCTGTTTGTTTAAATCACACAATAATATTTGCATCTAAAAATTATTTACAGGCTAATAAGGCTTCATAAATGTTATGTAGACTTGGTTAGTTCAAATCATTTTAATTCTAACACCAAAACGAAAAGCTTGGTCAAGCCAAGGAAAAATTCAAGCAACACTTGCCTCAAGAAGGCAGGGGAAGAAAAGATGGCTACTTTCTCCATTTAGGCATTTATTAATTGCGTTGGAGACACACAGGGTACATCATTTGATAGCTCCCTGTTAACGCTTCCATAAACTCAAGAGGAAAACACTGCTTTCTCCGAAAATGGGAAAATTGAGATGGATTCTGAGTCTAACCTTTAATCCTAAAAGAAATAGCAAGTAATGTATAGATTTGTCTCTGTTGCCTTGAATTTGCAGAGAACTTACTTGGGACGTTTAAATCTCACCTTTGAAGTCTTCCTTCAAGGCATTTAATGGCTCGTATGTCTTTATTAAATGAGGTGTGTGGCGGCCTCTACTGGTGTGTGTTTATAGAAAATGTTTCAATAGGCAGAAAAAATATTAATTTCAATTAAAAAGTTAGAAATACAGACTCTTTCATTTAAATATAAAAATATCTAATTTAATGCAGGAAAAATATATTACAAGTTGTGTAATGTACTCTTTAATTAGGAAAATAATCTAAAACACTGACCATGTTAGTGTAAAATAATGATTTATGGAAGGGCATTAATTGTTCAATTCACTCATATTGGGTTAAATATATTTTATTAATGAATTACTAATCCCAACTGAGGTGGTTTATTACCTCTAGTCCACTGTTAAATCCCCTTAGTTGACTTAAATAAAATCATTTAGAACAAACCCAAAGGAAAGGAAACATTTTACAGTTAAATCTATAAAGTCCTAGAACTAGAATCATTTGATGACAAGCTGGTTTCTATAACTCAAGCAAACTGTACGTTGACTTAATATAGCTGACATTTCAATCTATTTTACAATGTTTTTAATTTCAAAAATACAACACATTAAAATATGTTCAATTTATCAAAGCTAAAAGCAACATTTAAGTAATGTACTTAAAGTGCAAAGGCACTTTAACATGAAGAAGTGATGCCCAGTGGCTATGCTTGGTAACTGAAGTTCGAAATACCATATATCGTTATTTACAAAAGAATTTATAGTCTCAAAAGATCTTTGGAGATCTTCTACAAAATACACTAAATATCCATTTTCATTTTAAAAGTTTGCTTACTGTTTCTTCATTCACTATAATCTCCTCTTCCCATTCCCACACTGGAAAAATAAAAGAAGAAAAAGGAAACACAACCATAAAGTATATGAAAAAATGCACTGTAGAAACATTCATGTTCAATGATGATTCCTAAGGAGAGAAGTGGGGGGAAGGTGGGGGAGGGAGGAGAGCAAGAGAGAAATAATTTAAAGGAAAACTTGAAAAAGCAGTATCATTGCTTCACCCCATCCCCCAAACATCTTCAAAGTCCCCCACTGAGGCTGAGAAACGGAGAACAGACACACACAAAAGCAAACGCCCAGCCTCCAAGAGTTTGGAGCAGCATCCTTTGATGCCAGAGGGTTGTCAATGATTTCCTTTCACAGCTGACTGATTGCAGTTTGTTTTTCCAGAACTTCGAGGTAGTCTGGTTCTGATTGCGGCTTAGCTTGCAGTAAAGGGTGGTCTGCTTTGGACTGCCCCACAAAGCATTTCCTGGGAGTTCCATATAAAACGGTTTTATTGATTCTGTCTTGGTTTTGGCGTCGAGATTCATAGGAAGGGGTGAACTGCCTTTTAGGTAAGGTACAAAAGTTATAGTGGACAAGTCCCGCACTGGGCAGCTCCTTGACCCGCTCAGCGATATTCTGATACAGCAGCTCGGGCTCTCTCGGGGCCTGCTTTTCCAGAAGCTCTGTGGCACTGATAGTGTAAGCAAGTGTGGCTGGCTCTTCTTTCTTCTCCTCCAGGTTGCTGTAACTGAATTCTTGCAGGTTTCGGTAATAGGCCACCGGGTCTCCTTCCTTCTGCATGTAGATGGGGTTTTGGCACATCTGGCCCACAGGTGGAGGGATGTAGTTATAGACGTGGCCGTCTGCTTTATCCTGGGTCTCAGTGTTGTAAGAGCCGTACTGTAACTGGAAGGAACTTACATCTAAGTTGTTAGCACTCCTGGGAACACTGGGTACCCGCTTCCGGCGTTTCAGGACAAAGACAAATAAGCCAGCGCCGAAACAGACAGATAAGATAAAGACAACCAGCAATCCTAAAATCAAGACGGAAAGCGGAACTTCAGTGTGCAGTTCAGGGTAGGAACTGGGAGACACACTGAGCGAGCGAGGTGTGTCTGTGTTGTGATTCATTGACAAAACGGTTCCATCTGACAAGTTCGGACCATCTGGACAGATTGCCTCCCTCCCCAGAAACTTCAGGATCTCCCCGGCGTGTTTCGCAGGAGATTCACAGGTCACCTCATTGATGATGACAGGAGAATTGGCATGCTCTGTCCAATCCTTCAGTCCCATGATGTCACAGGTGCAGTCCCAGGGGTTCTCTTGGAGATCAATCTGGATAAAAGCCGGAAGCTGATCTAGAACTCCTTTCACTGGCAAGTGAGAAAAATGGTTGTTTCTCAGATTCAGCCTGGTGAGGGCCGTGCCCCCAAATATGTTATCAGGCAGGGACCGTAGCAGGTTGTTATTCAGAAACAGCAGCTGTAGGTTAATCAAAGCATCAAAGGTCAGCGGCTTAATTTCCTTAATGACATTATACTCTAAATAGAGATACTGCAAGCTCTGCAGCCCATCAAACATAGCCGGAAACAGCACTTCAAGGTAATTGCCATTTAGATAAAGTCTGCGTAAACTGGTCAGGTTTGTGAAGGCACCTTCCTGAATGACTGCAATCCTATTGTTGCCTAGATGCAGCAAATCCAAAGAACTGTATTCTAAGAGGTCATTCTTATAGACCATTTGAAGATAGTTCCCTGTCAGGTAGAGTTTCTTTGGACTGGTGGGTTTGGGCTGCAGGTCGGAGATGTTGGTGAACTTCCGTTCTTGGCAGTTGACGTTCAGCCCATTGTCGGAGCTCTGAGAGGTGCAGACACAGCTGCTGGGGCAGGTGAGGGGCACTGGGGACTTGGTCTGGTACACCATGATGGGGCCAAAGCTCTGCCTGTCCTTTGACACTGTGACCCGGGGGGTGGGACGGTTTCTCATTTTGGGTGGCCGGCTGGCTTTTGGAGCCCGGGTCGGGTTGAGAGCAGGATTCAGGGTAGGTGACAGCCTCGGGATGTGTGTGTCGGTGTGGCCACCCCTCTGAGCCGAGTCACCAGTACTTTTTCTGGGGCAGAGGTCTTGCCTGGTCAGCTGGGTGACATCTTTACCGTGCAAGCGGAAAGGGGTTTCACAGACAATCTCCCCCACGAAAACGGTGATGGTGTCCAGCCAAGCCTTGAGTGGAAGTAAATCGCATGTGCAGTTCCAGGGGTTCTCCTCCAGCTGGATCTCCATGATGCCCCCGATGTGCTCGAGGACCCCCGCGAAAGGCATCAGTTTCAGCCGGTTCCCTCGCAGGTCTAGGTGGGTCAGCAGGACGAAGCGGAACACATTGCTGGGCAGCGACAGAAGGAGGTTGTCATTCAGGATGAGCACTTTGAGCTTGTTCAGCTTGCTGAAGGCCCCCGCCTCGATGGCGCTGATGTAATTGTAGTCAGCCTGCAGATACTCCAGGCTCTCTAGGCCCAGGAAGGTGTCCTCCCTCAGCACCTCGAGCTTGTTGTTGTTGAGGTGCAGCCTCTTCAGGGTCTTCAGCCCACTGAACGCCCCTGTACGGATCTCCTGCAGCCCGTTGTTGCCCAGGTGGAGAGTCACAGCGTTGGAGTAGTTGACGAACTCGTTGGGGTACAGTCTGGTCAGGAGGTTGCCATTGAGGAAGAGCTGATAGATTCGGTACTGGGGGGGCTGGAGCAGGCTGACGGTTGTAAATCCTTTGTTTTCGCAGTTAATATTCAGGACGTTCTCCTTCTCTTCACACAGGCAGCGGATCTTGCAAATGTCTTTGGCAGTTTTGCGACTCTCCGTCTCTAAGATCCCGGCCACGGTTAACACGCTGAGGAACCAGACGCCGCTCAGCATCTTTAGGCGCCGTCGGGGTCAGCTCAGGTACCTACAGGCAAACCTTGGGCGGGGGGCAAGAGAGAGCGGGAGGCGGGGGAGAAAGAAACACGGAGGCCCGATTAAAATGGCAAAGCGAGGGGGCGGCGTGGGAGGGAGGAAGACGGCGGGAAGTGGGCAGCGAGGCAGAATGAAATCACTGCGTTTTTTTTTTCCCCAGCGGTTTCTGCTCTCCTCCCCACTCCCGGCCCACCCACCCACCGACCCACCCACGCGTCCCGGCACCCACATGCTTGCACCTGATTTCCCAGCGGGTCGCAGCCAGCCACGAAGTCATTAGTAACCGAGTTGTCCTACTAAATCCAGCCCATCGCCTCCTCCTCCGCCCCTGGGGGATATCTTGAAGCTATCTCGGGCGGCTTGACCGTCCTGGGCTCGCAGCAGAAATTGCTCTACTTTTTTTTGTTGTTGTTTTGTTTTTTTAACTGCGCAAAAAGGGGGTGGGAAAATCAGGGGACTGGAGGCGGGGGGAAGGGAGAGGGTGGACGAGCAAAGACAGCGCGGGGTGCTGGGGCGGGGGTCTGTTACTCACGCATCAGGAGAAGACGGGACCCCTCTCCTCTGCAGTCCGCCGGTAGTTTAGCATCTTCAGAAAGAGAGGAAGAGCAAGGTAAAAGGGGACGCCGCTGCTTCCGGAGGGATGCTGTTTTCTGCTGGTTGATTTAATTTTGCTGGGGGGTGGGGAGGTGGGGGTGCGCACGAATTCGGAATCTGGCAGGCGACAGGAGAGGCCGAGGACGCTCCGAGCGGCGGGCAGCTGAGTCTCCGGGGACCCCGGGGGGTGCGACTGCGCACGGAGCTGGCGAAGCCGGCCGGCCCGGTCGGCTGGCGGCGGCGACGGCCGAGCCTGGGCTCTCACTTCCAGTCCCGCGGCAGTGGCAGCAGTGCGCCTGGCAGTTTGAATTTGAGAGGCTTTGCGGGTTCCCCGGGACAGGGCTGGGGTGACGTCACGGGGGAGGGGGCAGGCCGGGGAGCGAGGGCGCGCGGCGGGGGAGGGAGGGGCAGACGCTTCCCTTTCCCAGCGAGTGGCTTCGCCAAGCTCGAATCCCGGCTGCGTCAGTTGCTTCTGAACTCCTCCACCTCCAGCCCGGCGGGCGGCGGGTGGCTGGCGGAGCTCCTGGAGAGGGGGTTCTCCAGGAGCGGCCCCACTATGGGGTTGGCACCGCCGGGACGCCTCGGGCCCTTCCGAGTGGTTTCTTCCACCTGCCCCTCCCTCCTGGCCCTTCCACTGGGACTTGGGGTTGGGGGGCGGGGATGTTGGTGTCTCATTACAGATTCTGGAGCAGGGGTCCCATCTTCCGTGTGTGTGAAATCTTCCGTGTGTGTGTGTGTGCCTCTTTGCTACAGGACTCTGTGTGTGTGTGTGTCAAATCTTCCGAGTGTGTCCCATCTTCCGTGTGTGTGTGTGTGTGTGTGCGCGCGCGCGCGTGCCCGCGCTCGCGCGCCTCTTTGCTACAGAACTGAGCCCGCCTGCCAGCCTCCTAGCTGAGATGCTCTTGGTGCGGAGAGCGGGCTGTGTGTGCACCAGTGAGCCTGTGTGGGAGGACGAGGAGTTCTCCCGGGGGTTCTATGCTTTGCATTCAGAGCTTTGTTTCAGTGCGCAGAAAATTACTTTCTGGGTGGTGACTGGCCAGATATTTGCCTGGATTCTGACAGCCAGCCCAACAACATTAGCCTATAGACTGAGATAAACAACAACAAAACCCTTCTCCCCCTGAGGTTTATACTTAGCTAGATGATGAGGTTTAAACGTGTACTCTTAGCCTGAAGGAAGGAGAAGAGGGGTGGGTGTCAGACAGGCACGGCCAGGCTGCGCCTTAGCTGGGAGTCCAGTCCACAAGGGTGCAGAGCCCTCCAGGCTGCAGGAGCCAGGGACCCAGGGGGACAGAAACCGCCGATGCAGGAAGACTTGCTTCTGAGAAAGAAAAGGGATGACCCGAGTCCTGGCCTGAGACTCAGGAGACCTGGCCTCTGGTTCAGTTCTGTAGCCAGGTGTGTTGCTTTGTTTCTGGATCTTCCTGTTCCCACTGGCACAAGGGGGTGGACTATTCGGCCCCTCCCAGGTCTGCTAATCAATTGCATTCGGATAACCTTTCCTCAGGATTATTATTGGCCAGGTGTTGGCTTTTTGCCTTCAGTATCTCTGTTTTCCCCTAATTATCTTAAGGTCCCCTTTTAAGGCAACTTTTAAGTTGCACAGTTGGAGTCCATTTGCAAAATGGGAATGTCTGCCCATGGCCCAGAAGGGCCAGGGACTGCCTCTGGTGGGAATGGGGGAGATGAGGCAGCAAAAGTAATGGATGGAAGAGAATGGGAAGAGTTGACCGAGCTATGTGCCAGTCCAGCCAGACACTTCAGCGATTCTTCCCTGCCTCCTGGGCCCTGCCTGCCACAGTCCACACAGGGTCCCATGGCTGGGCGAAGGGTGGCAGAGAGGTTCTGGCAGAGGTCATCAGCCTTCAGAGAACAGCAAGCCTCCTGCCTCTCCCCTCCTCCTTTCCTGTGAAGCTGATGTCCTAGAATTGTCCCACCCAGACAAGTTTTTCCCTCCCCAAGAAGGGCTTTCTAGTTTATAAACAGCTTTCAAGCAACCTGTGGCTTTGGCCAGTCTCCTCCACAATTGGTAGCAGGCCTTCGCCTTTCCCCTCCTTTTCTTTTGGGGAAGAGCCCATCCCCATCCAGTAATTCTGGCTTCACCTTGGGCAACACTGTTTCCTTCTGGGCCCTCAAATTTCCTTCTTCTCTGCTAAAGGGCAACAGTAGAGGAACTGCCCCAGAGCTGGAGGGCATAGCCTCCCACCCACCCTGGCAACTACATCATTGCCAGTGGAATGGTGCAGTGCCAGCACGATTAAACTGCCTTCCAGAGCAGAGGGGCATTTGTTTCTACATATTTCCAAATGTTAAATATATAGAGTTCCTAGAGAGAGATGGTTTATTCTGTCATTCATATAACAAACATTTATTAATTAGGTTAATATTTCACTGAAGTGGAAGCCAACATGAGAGCTGGACAATACCTTTGCAATCAGATTCATTTTCTAGATGAGGACATTTCCTCAACCAGGGGAAGTGCTGACTTGCTTAAGTTCAAGAATCTATAAAATTAGAAACAGAACCCAGGGATTCTGAGTCCCAGGCCAGCAGTTCTCCAAAAAACTCACTCCTGCTTACCGTGAATTGGTGGTGGTGGTGGTGGTGATTTACTGAAATGTGTTCTTAAAAACAAAAATTTTGAAAGTGAAATACCAAATATGAGTTTTAGTTTCCAAAGATCGTAATTTCCTGCAGGAGACGGATGACTCTGTCAATACAGTTTTAGGACAGCATCTACTAGGAATTAGGGCGGGGGGTCGTCAATGGATGACGGAGGCGGTTGAAGTCCTCGACATCACGGGGCGAGGGAGACGACGCGGTAGGCTGCCTAGGGGAGCGGCACTGGGGACCCCGCGAGGGCCGCAGCGGTCCCCTCCCGTGGTTGGCTTCAGACGCGGGTCGGTGGACCCTCCCACCACTGCCGCATCTCCCGCCGGTCCCCGGGCTGCTGCAGCAGCTTCCCCAAACACAGTGACGGGGAACAAATCAGCCTCCACGCCGGAAAGCACTTTAAGGAAGTTTCCTTCAGCCCCGCGAGTCGGGAAGCGCCGCCGCGGCTCCCCGCCGGGGACAGCGGCTCCCGGGGCGGCGGAAAGGGGCCAAGTGAACGCGGAGCACGCGGGAGGCAGAGGCGGACGCTAAAATCGGGCAAACGCTCCCTGTCCCCGCGGGGGCGATGGAGGGAGAAACTGGGACTCCGCCGCCTCGGTCTCCCTCGCATCTTCCCAAATGAAGCGGGACTCGGGTCTTCGGGGCCGCCGGCGGCAAGTGCGAGCGTGCGCGCAGCCCTCCTCTTCTCCGGCCGCCAGGGGCTTCACGGAGCCCGGCCGGCCCGGGGAGGAGGCTTCCGCCGCCCGCCAGCCAGCAGCCTTTGGCCCCCGCTCCGCCTCCCGCGGCCCAGCCTTTCTCGAGAGCTCTTCTCGGGACCCAGGAACCCGGCGAGTCCCCCGAGGCCGGGCCCCGAGCCCGACCGCTCACGCAGCCCTCTCCTGCTCTCGCGTCTCCATCGCCGCGACGGCCGCTCGCGCCGCGCCGCCCCCTTCCCGGGCCCGGGTCGCTGCGTCCTCCGCCCGAGCGGTGGCCGCGCGACGCCCGGAGCCGGACCACGCCCGCCCGCGCGGACGGACGGTCCCGGGGCCGGGCAGCCGGAGCGGGGACGGCCGGCCACCCGCGCGCGGTCCCCGGCGGATCGCGCCGTCTTTCCTTGCCCGTTCCCTCTGCCGAGGGAGCCGGCTGGCCGGCCGCGTCGCCGCGGCGTCCCCCGAATGCTCAGAACTTACCCGGCGAACGCGCCGCCCGGAGCTTCCCCCGGAGGCGCCCCCGACATCCGCGAGCTGGGGAGGCGCGGGAGGCGGCGCGGCCTCAGCCCGGCGCGGCCCGGGAGCAAAGGCTCGGCGGAGAGCGCGGGCGGCGCCCCCAAGGGCAGGCGGATCCCCACTGGAGCCGCTCGCCGCCGGGCAGCGCTACCGGCAGGAAGGAGGGAGGGAACCGGGAGGGAGGCGGAGAGGAGGCGGGAGGGGGAGGAGGCAGGCGAGGTAGAGGGCGGGCCGGCGGACCCCCGCCCGCGCTTATCAATCACCCCGCAGATCAGGTGTCACTGCGCTACACCCGGATGGCATTGGACAGGCCCACAAACGAGCCTGGCTCGGCTTCTCTGACCTGTGCCGCGGAGCGCAGCTCCCGCCTCCCGGCGGCCCCTCTCGCCTGGAAATCTGCCCAGCCCCTGCAGCTTTCACCGGGGGCTGCGGCGCGGACACGGTCAAGTGACATCAGGATGGCACGGGGTCCGGACCGTAGGCGAGGGGACACTGAGACCTCAGGGTGGAAGTTATGGACAACTGAAAGCGGCCAGCTCTTCGAGCCGGCACCGTCCAGGACGGCTGCCCCCTTAACTAGTGAGCGCCCGGGGCTCGCCGTTCGCGAGCAGATGTGTAAGGACCCCTGACGAGGCAGTCAACACGGCATTTCCATATAACGTGGAGCCGGGCGACACCAGCGTGCGCCAGAGCCAGCCTTTCGCCACGGCCCAATCCCTGGTTCCGTTTGATTCTTTTCATTCTTCACGAGGTTGCCTGGATCGACTGGAGCGGACTCGGGGCCACCCGCCTTTCTGCTTTCTCCTTTCTTTCCTCTCTGATTAGTAGTCCAGGTGGTTGTGTTTTGATCACGGGAAGATGCTATAGGCGAGGGTCATGGTAGCCCCAGAGGGAAATGCGCAAAAGCCCAGAGCGTCGCGGTTCCTTCCACACCCGCTTTCCCTGGGTCTCCGGGAGAAAGTTGCAGTTGTATTCATTGAAGACGGGAGCAGGTAGTAGATGGCGTTGGCACCGAGACTTTCTCCCCTCAGTCCTGGAGCAGAGCAGCCGTAAGGAGAGTCATCACTGTCCCCTATCCTTTTCATTCCCTCTCTACAGGGTCTGTAAAACCCCAGTTCTTCAGAAATCCACTCACTTGGTGGCAGAGAAGGAGAGCTGAGGGGAGGAGACAGACGCAACAGAGCAAAAACTAGCTCTGGGCTAATGAATCTGCACTGCAATTTGTCTGTTTCAAGGTTATTTCCTGCACGTTTAAACCACTTTCTCCTGGCACAAACTTCCACTTCATTCTTGTCCTTACCCTGGGGAATATTTTGTGCTTCTTTCTTCTCTTCTAGGCTTTCTTTTCTTAATGGTTTTCTAAGCAGACCACTCTGGGCCTCTTTAATGGAAAATTACTGATAATCTTATGCACGTAGGCAGACTTTATTTTAGTAATAGTCCAGAGAATTTTCTCATATGTCTCTGAGGTTGTAAGGAGCATTACTGTTCCTTTTATTGACTTCAGTCCTGAGAAAGCCTTTTTGATATTCCCCTGCCATTCAGACAAGCAGTTTCAGAATAATAGAGTTCTCACATATGCACATGGGCAGGCTATTTACAGTTACATAGTCAGAAACATTGTTTTTCTTTAATATCCTTATTCGTGTAAAACCTGTTCACTATGACTATAGCAGCAGCCTGAACTCATTATATTATTACTGAGAACATTTAATACTGTTTCTTCATCTGTCTTTACCTCATTTCGGACGGTGTCATCTTTTTGTGTAGTCATTTAATGGGGGCTATAAACAACTACAAGGCACAGAGCTGAGGGGCTATTCAAAGGCAGAAATAATGACACATTCATGCTGAAAAAAAAAAAAGACAGTTTACTGAGAAGAGTGGTGTATCCCTCGCTATAGGGGACACACACAAAAGCCATGACATATACAGATGAGATGAGGAACATGCTATTTTATTTTGGTCCAGTAGAAACTTGTAACGGAGAAGGCAATGGCACCCCACTCCAGCACTCTTGCCTGGAAAATTCCATGGACGGAGGAGCCTGGTAGGCCACAGTCCATGGGGTCGCTAAAAGTCAGACACGACTGAGCGACTTCACTTTCACTTTTCACTTTTATGCACTGGAGAAGGAAATGGCAACCCACTCCAGTGTTCTTGCCTGGAGAATCCCAGGGACGGGGGAGCCTGGTGGGCTGCCGTCTATGGGGTTGCACAGAGTCGGACACGACTGAAGCGACTTAGCAGCAGCAGCAGCAGAAACTTGTAAAATGGGCATGCATTCATTTTAATCAGCCTTGTAAGCAAGTCTAATATCTTTATCAGCCTTCAGAAAAGCACTTAGCAGCCTGCCTTTCTGCACAAGACCACACTGATAGTAAGATGAAAAAGAGCAGACTTTTTGTCAGCATAACATTTTCAAGTAGTTGAATAGCTATTTCAAAGGATACCCTGAATGCACACAAGCACACAAAATCAGGAGCAATACAGAACTTTCTGTGAGGGTTGTTGCATAGATAATTACAGAAGGGAGTTTTAAGTGTGTGGAAGATATAAATGTACCAATTTGTTGGAAAGCTGTTTCATACTGATTTTTCTAAAAGTTTCTGTGTTACAGGGAAAATTCCTGATGTAATTGAATATCAAAGACATGCATATTAATGTATGTGTGTGAATTAGTAAAAATGACATTCTTGATTCTTTGCTGTAGTGGCATTGTAAATGCATCTCTGTGTTTGTCTGCTGAACTCAGTTGATGAGTTTATGTCACCAAAGGGCTTAGAGATCCCTGATTGCAATGCTGGTGGGGCAATAGAGAAAATTTTGTTAAATTTTGCTTGGGCTTTTGAAATTTCAAGCTAAATTTAGGAGAAAGTCAGAAGCTTCACATAGGATGAAGTTTTGAAATGTGAAGACATTACCAAGACAATGCAAATGTTGCCCAGTTACTGAGAGTACACAGTTTGCCTGAGAATGCTGCTTTTCCACCTTTACACAACAATCCAGGGCTGGAAAGCTTTTAAAAATTTTACAAAATAAGACCAAGTAGAGACCTCATGCAGAGTCAGTAGATCTAAGACCAGTGTGAGGTGTTTTCTGAAAATAGTGTCCCTTTAAACCAAAGGTTTCAAAGAAGTGTTCAGACGGAGACAGACAAATTCCTAAATAAAGAAATGAGACGCAGAGGACATGTCGTTAATACCGGTAATTATAGTTTTAAGGATATTGTATACGTTGGTTCTCTGATGCTATTGAAAGTCTGGATATTTTTAAAGTCAATGCAATTATTTTGATTATTTTGGCAGGCATGTTGGCTTGGTTGGAATAGTGCTGGGCCAGGACCCAGAGCAGTTTGTCTTTTAATCAAACTCATATCCAAACCCTTGGAGACCAATGACCTGGGTTCAAATTCCAGGGTAGATCCTGTCCCTAAGTTTCCCCATGTGCAAAACTGGGTACTACCACTTGTCCTATGGAGTCAGTAAGGATGAGTACCCATATGTGAGGTGAAATATTGAAATGAGAAATCCCTAAACTCCTTTCTTAAGAAAAGTAATTGATGCAAAGCAATGGTTTTAGTGAGAAAGCATCATTTTACCTGAAATTGGATAATAGAATCAGGATTTGAAAGATGTTTTACTCTTCTCATTGGAGCTGTATGATGTCAGGCATTCAAATGAAAACTTGAAAACATTTCATCTTTTCCCTAGATTTTTTTCCAAATACATAGATTTATGTGTATATCAGGATGTTGACTTCTTGGATCAGATCAGTGTTTGCTGTGGAGGGCTGGTGTACTTAATGTGTTTAGAAGCATCCCTGGCTTCTCCCAATTTCCAGTAGCACCAGTATGTTATATATTTATATACATGTACTATATGTTTGGCCTTCCCTGGTGGCTCAGACAGTAAAGAATATGCCTGCAGTGCAGGAGACCTGGATTCAATCCGTGGGTCAGGAAGATCCCCCGGAGAAGGGAATGGAAACCCATTCCACTATTCTTGCCTTAAGAACCCCATAAACAGAGGAGCCTGGCAGGCTACAGTCCATAGGGCTGCACAAAGTCAGACACAGCTGAGCAACTAAGTAGTATATGCATTCTATCTATTATATATATACATATGTTTTATGTATGTATATGTGTATATGTATATATATGGTATGTGTGTATGATATGTTTATTTCACACTTAAACAAAATGGAGTAACATAATGTACATGATGACTTAGCAACAGAGCAAGACCAAGAGCCCAGGCTCCCTGATGCCCTGCTTCTTGGTCTGCCTCACCCTGAAGCCTGCCTGCCACTTCTATGACCCCAAGTACTATCACTGGAGGCAGACAACACATACTGGTGCTGCTCTTTGTGAAGAAAGGTATTTTCCATCATGACCCAGGGCACTGTCATGGGTTGAAACCAGAGTTTCTGAAGCAGTATTCCTCTTGTCATAGCCATGCACCCTGAAATACTCTCTTGTAGCTGATTTTAAAACCTGCTGGCCATGGTCTGCTAAATTGATTTCATAAAGGACTAATAGGTTGTATCTCACAGTTTAAAAAACACTGATACAGTGGATCGGGCCAAGGAGGAACAGTGAGCCAGAAAAAAGAAAAGGAAGCAGGAAAGAAAAAGAGAGAGACTAGAAATAGAGGGAAAAGTGAAGTGCATATGGTGCAAAGTTACAGTAAAACTTAGAGCTCTCAACTGATTGTATTCAAATCGAATGTCACTTAGTGATGGCACCTGTTCGCTGAGGGTCCCAGATCTCCATCCATCCATGGTGACTAAGTAGAGTGATTCATCACTTAGAACCATATTTAAACTTACTGGACTTGGGAGGGAATATACATTGCAAAAGCCATAGATTTTACAGATCAGACTTAGGACAGCGTTAGTAAGTATTTCATTTATCCTGACACATTCTTCCCTATTAATCTCGCTGCAGCTGGAAGTTATGTTTTGGTCTGGAGTTACAACCTAATGCGCTCAGAAGGAAACCAAATTTATTGGTTTGACACTGCACATTATTGCAGCGGTATAATGCAGTCGAGCCTCTGTACTAAGTTCTGTTTATTTTATTTATGTATTTATGTTTGGCTAGTATAAATATATGGTAAAGTATGTGCTGTGGCAGAGAGTTTAATGCTGACTCTGCTGGAACATTCAAAAGTGTCTGCACACAAGTTGCCCAGTTCTAAAGAGTTACAGTCAGAAGACCAGCTACTAAGGATTTGCATTAAGTATTTCTGAAATTTTTAAAAAGCCATTATTTGTGAAGATGACAAGGCCGTTAATATTCAAAAACAGCAAGAATGACACACTCCAAATCTATCCTGAACTTGTGATTTGCACAAAATGAAACAGGGTTTAGAAATTATGGATTCAGAGGGAAGGTAAGATTTAGAAAGTAAATAAAATCATTTCCAAGTAATAGCTAGATGCAGCATTCAACCGTCATTGCAAATCAATGAGAGGAGAAAGGATTGTTTTTTACCTTGAATCTTGATGATTTATTACTCATATGTGATATCAGTTCCTTTTAAATTTTCCTTCTATTTTTCATCTTCCAGGAAGTTATCTAAGTGATATTACAATGCCACCTGGCACACACCCTGATTTACCTGATTATTGCAGCTGAGGTCACCTTTAAGTCAAACGTAATGACTCCAGGACATATATCAAACAACTTCTGCACTTGTCTGGTCATACCATGGTTCTTAGGCTAATTAAAAAGAAAAAAAAAAAAAACCTTCAAATTTTATGACACTTTTGATAACCTAGATATCTTTGATGTCCTCTCAGAAAAATAATCTGATGTGTATCTGGGGTTGAGGAACCATATGGAGTGTCTCAAAAACATCAGTCTGTGGCAACTCCAGGACACCATGACAAAATTGTAGGCATAATCATCACCAGATTTGTCGCCCACCCTAGACATTGCCACGGCAACTCAAGTACTGTAGTAGGGTCAGTGTCACTTTGTTAATATTTTGAAAGGAGGGAAAAGCAAGCTCGTTCTTTGCTACACATCATTGCTTCAGAATAATGAGTTCAGTATGCTGTACCCTTACCTGTTTACATACTGACCTAGTTGGTACAGGTCAGGAAACAGCACTATTTGAACTAGATAACTTCTTTGTCATCATTTAAACATATTGAATAGGTTTATCTTAATAGATTATTTTCAATAGAAATACTAATATTAAGGACATGTGTACAGTATTTCTAAATGATTGTGTTGGCTATTATTTACAGCAAGAAAGGACAATTGTCAAATTAATGAATCAATGCCCTTCTTACAATTTTTATAAAATATAACCACTCAATCTAAGATAACTCCTAACTCTCAAATGCAAATAAATAGTATAGAACAATCCCTGATTTACAGTTTCAGTTGCTTGGAATTCTAGCATATGATTTACTCAGGGGTCAGAACAGATTTGCTATGATTTATGTTGACAACATTGGGGTGTATTAGGCAGTAATGGAGTTGCTCGTTACCCCTGCTATGGCTCTTAGCCAAATTCAGTCTCAAACTGTAGTAATGATATTAATCACAGGCTTCCTGACTTCACCAAATTGTACTTCTCCACTGATTTTTTAAGTGGTTTGTCCAAAACGAATCCTAGAATGCTAATAACCCATAATGCCTATATGGAGTTAAGTTATCCAATTTCTTGATCTGTTTTCAATATTAATATGCAATAGCACCTTAAGTCATTTTTTAAAACTACTAAGATATGTTAATATAACAAATAATTCTCTGTAAAGTGAAAGTTGCTCAGTCCTGTCCAACTCTTTGTGACCCCATGGGCTATACAGTCCATGGAATTCTCCAGGCCAGAATACTGGAGTGGGTAGCCTTTCCCTTCTCCAAATTCTCTGTAGAAAGACCTCAAAATATAAGGGTGTAGGATGAGTGATCTATAGCTAAACTCTGCAGATTTCCCAAGCTGCTTTCACGCATGTTCAGTTGTTATCTTTCATTGAAATACCAAAGTAATTAGTCATCTTTAAGAATTTTCTACTTGCCAAATGTCAGTGAGTATTTTGGGTAGCGATGTTGACTAAAAGTACTTGATAGCCTAAGAATTTCTATTTTGCACGTTTGCCTGCTTTCCCTCCTCCCTCCCTCCCTTCCTTCTTTCCTTCTTTCATTCCTTTCTTCTCTTCCTTTTTTTCTGATTTGGGAATTCATTCATCCACAATTAGGTATTTCAGCAGTCTGTATCCTGAGAAAATGATGATTTGAACTGACCCAACACCACATAGAGCTTTCTGACCACATAGGTCAGAAAGACACCATCATGGTTCTCTTTTTACTGGATTTTCCTTAGACTGGGAAGATGGTAGATCCAGAAGGGATTTAAAGTTAGAGGACTTTGGTGTGTGGTTTGGGTGTGCCTCCAGCCTCTACCTCCTGGTCCCTTGGAAAACACGCAGTTTTCTGGGTCCCACCCCAGACTCATGGAATGAAACCTTCTGGAGGTGGAATGTGATATTGTGTTAAAATGTCCAGGAATGGCATTTTTATAGGATTCTCAAGGGATTCTGATGCAATTTGCAGGGCCAATTATAGTCCAGCATCTTCATTTTATAGACAGGGAAACTAATGATCCGATAAGCTGAGTAACCTTTTTCATAGTCAACCAGACAAAGCAAGAACCAAACTCAGATCTCCCAACTGTCATGCAAATATTAAGTTGTATAATGTTTTGATACTTTAGTTTTAGAATTGTATTTTTCAATGACAATCAGTGTTAAGATTTAATGCTGCTCAGTACAGTCTGCTTATGAACCATGTTACAAAATGCCCATAAAAAGTGGCTTGTTGGTCAGCCACAAGAAGAAATAACATTTTGTTTCCAGACTCTTTGGACTAAAAGTTTATTGCTATTTATTAGTACTTTGGGTGATAAACTATATAGAGTGGAATAAAATGGTTGATAAATACTTATTGAATTGAAAAAAAAAAATGAGCCCCAACTTTGGTTTAGAGTTTGAAAAGATTTACCTTATTATGGGCACAGAGATGCTAAAATGTCAAATTTAATGGAATCTGAAGTAGCTTACTTTTCATGTTATCATATACTAGAATCATTTTGAGGATATGATAGGTAAACCAGACTCCATAGTAGTTTGTTTGTTTCATTTTGCTTTTTCCTTCATTTCAAATTTTTGAGTAAAGTTACATAAACCCTTTAGGTTAGGGACTGAGGATGCACTCTAGAAGCTCTCTTGACCTATAAGTGTCTACTTCAAGAAAATTTCTGCTAGAAACTTTTGAAGATAAAATAGAACATCTAATTAACATTTAGAAAAGGAAGATATATATCCATTTCAAGTAACCTGACCTGGATTTCAGCAGCAGGATCTCTTCTTGACACATTTGTAACTCATTTTAATTGCTAATAGGTACTGTGTGTACACACCCAAGGCAGAACAGGACTTCACCTCTCAGCATTAAAAAGGTGAATTAACTTGAAATTAATACATTTTTGTGAAGAGACATTCCATTTATCCTAATCTAATACAGAATCAAATGCATGTGATTAACAAGCACCAATTATCTAAAAAACTTGAAAGGACTAATAATATTTTTATGCCCTGTCTGAATCACTATAATTATTTTCAAGAAAAATCAGGTGATCTCATTGGTATGAAGTGGGGATAGTAGAAAATGTATGGGCTTTGGAGTCATATAGACCTACGTTTGAACCACAACTCAACCATCTAACAAGAGTGTGAGTACTGGGCAAGCTGCTTAAATTCTCCAAGTCTCACTTTGCTTTCTTGTAAAGCCTATTATGCTGACTTTGTGAGGGCTGTTGTGAAAAACATGGAAAATAGATATAAAATGTTTCATGCTGTGCACATTTAATAGGTGAAGCAGGAACCATGTTCTCCTTCCACTGTCCTTAGGTTGGTCCACAGAGTAAGGAATACCATCCTCTTATCCTTCTTGGAAGTAACAGGAAGAGCGTTTCTGTCTCTCTCACTCAATCTTGAAAGAGAAGTGACCTTGTTACTGACCTTGAGTGAAGAATCTGACCAAGCTCACCTCTATGCATCTTGTGTTCGCTCTTTCAGGGTCACCTATCCTCAGAGTGTGCCAAGCACTGCCTGGGATTGGGCAGCCCTATCCACTTCAGAAGTCTTCTCTGTGAAGCCTAGCTGTGGCCATAGACCACAACTTATTCAATTCAAGCTTAATAGTATGAAGCTGGTATTTTGATCCCCATCCATATGGTATCTTCATTTATTCTCAGTTAGTCATGAACCCACAGTGGATTTAAAGGAGGGAAAAGCTATCACCCCCAAATCCCTAAGAGTAGAGAGTCAATAAATTATAGCTACTGTTTTCATGGGGGTTTTGATGGCATCTTCATTTTTTCATAGTAATTTGGTCTACTCAAAATATGAAATGTCTGTAACCTAGTGAACATTTTTTAATGGGACATTACTATATGTTCTAAATCTTTATTCATTAATTGGGAGGAAAAACTTGACCATTGGTTTCTTTTATCTGAGTAGCATGATTTAGCCTATACTTTGTCAAAACCGAAATCCTTTTTACAACTTCAAAGCAGAGGAAATGCTTTGATTGATGCTTCCTGAAGGTCAATTCTGCTTAGTCATACATTGTGTGTGTTCTTTTTAAACTCAGCAAATGTCTGAGATATCAAAAGATACTGAATTTAGAGGCATTATGAGGTAATAATTTTTATTGTAGCAAGACCAATGCTCCTGTTGCAGCTTAGCCTGATTTGTAAAAATGTGTTTGAGTGTATGTGTGTGTGTGTGAATTTAATTGTCATTTATGCTTTGTGACATAAATACAGTCAGTGGCAGAACAGAAATGTATGTCTCCAAGGGAAAATATTAGCAGTAGTTTCCTTTCTTCTGGGTGGGCGAAAAAATTAAATTTATCACTTATTTTTTGAGAAATAAAAGAATGAAAGATTGAAAAAGGAGAGAAAATAAGAGAGAAAGGAGTAATATGGAATATAATAACAATACAACAGCAAACACCTTTGTTCCCATTACCCAAATTGATGATGTAGGAGAGACTTAAAGCAAATAGGAACAATATTATCAATATAAAATATGTGAAGATTCAGGTGAAGCCACTTTTGTATCTCATTCCCGGTTGTATTCTTTTTACCTCTCCCCAAAGGCAAAGACATCGGTGTGTGTGTGTATGTATAAATATAAATTTAAAAAATATATGTACATGGACAATCTATAGGCCTGTTTTGTGAGAAAATACTGTATGTAGTATTTTTTATTTTTTAATGTAACGTTTCTTTTAGATCTTCCTATGTGGATGCATAGAAATCTAATTCATTCAGCTTGACTGCTATAGTCATCTATCAAATTATATTTATCAATTACAAGAGTGATAGTCATCTAAGTTGGTTTCAATTTTTTCACCAATGCAAACAAGCCACATCCTTGTGATAAACACCTTCTCTTGTCACCTTGCTTTCACTGTAATGAGTACGTGCTTGTTTTTCTCGTATATTACAGCGTCCTATTTATTTTTCCATGGCATCTAACACTATTTATAAGATTGTATTTAGTTATCTTATTCATTATTTACTTTATAAAATAGCTATGTACCCCATTAGATCGAAAGGTGTGTATGCAGGCACGGTATTTGTCATTGCTATTGTTCACCAATGTGTATATGTTTTGTGACTGACATACAGTGTATACTTCATCAATATTTGTTGAATAAGTGAATAAATGGAAACAACAAATGAATCACTTCTTTCTTAAGGTGAATTTGCTGCCAGGAATCTCCTCAGTCCTTCCCACAAATAGACTTCTGGCAAGCCTCCTCCTCGGGTCAGCTAAAAATATGCAGTCCTGTCTCATTCTGCATCACCAATGTGGCTAAGCTTTAAGCTCAGGGTTCTTATAGGTGCAGTGTAATCTACCAAGAAACCAGACCTCATATGGACATGTTATTCCCTTGAATTCTAGAGTCACTGGGAATAAAAGTGGCTGTCATTCTTTGTGAAGATAAAATTGTCCCCGGAAGTCTTAAAACAGACCTCAAACAAGCAAAAGCTACTGCCACAGATTTTGCTAGTAGCCTCTTGGTGTCTGCTCGCCATTGCTTGCTTAGTCTAAGAAGCTCTTTTTTTTTTTTTTTTTTGATTTCTGCACATTATCTCCCAGAATCAAGATGATCATTACTAAACTGCTACATGTGACCATCTGGCTGAGTGCTGGTCAGTGAGAGTGGAAAGTGTCATTTGGGGGTTCTGAAAAATCTCTTTAAGAGGCAAGGTGAATCCCCTTATTCTGCCCTACTTTGATTGTGTTCCTACAGTCATCTTGGATCATAAAGACAAAAGTTACCTGGTGGCTCAGTGGGAAAGAACCTGCCTGCCAATGCAGGAGATACAGGATACTCGGGTTTGATCCCTGAATCTGGATGATCCCCTGGAGGAGGTATGGCAACCCACTCCAGTATTCTTGCCTAGGAAATGCCATGGACAGAAGAGCCTGGAGGACTACGGTCTGTGAGGTCACAAAGTGTCAGGCACGACTGAGTGACTAAACAGCCACAACAACCCTCTGGGAGTGGTAGAACAGATTCCTAGAAGGTGTTAAGGTCCTAAGTACCATGTTGAACCATCATACCAGCCCTCAATTGTTTATTTGTGTGTATGTGTGTGTGTTTAATGTGAGCATTAAACATCTATACCCAGGTAATATCAATCCAAACAGATATATTTAGCCAAAGCAATACCATCCTAAGAATTTTGCCATTTAAGAAAAAATATCCATACACCTTGACACGGGAGTTGTGTAAAACCTGATTTTTTTTTTCCTACAAAACAGCAGGCTAAGCTTAAGAATATATAAGAACTTTGTCTACTAGAGAATTCTGTGACCATATCTAAATATGACCACTCTGGATTGTTTAACTAATATTAGTAAGAAACAAAGCCTGTCTTTACAGTTTGGCAAAAGCTCATTAATTTGATTTGAGGGGTGGGGATGATTTGAGTGCAATCTAGGCTGCACTTTATCTTTGTAGTAACTAACACACACAAAATTTCCCCAACAAATATGCAGGGTAATTGTTGACTTACCTAGAAATCAACTGCTTTCTTTTTTTTTTTTTTTCCAGGGTTGATTTCCTTTAGGATTTTTTTTTTTTTTTTGGTGTGTACATTTTATTATTATTATTTTTCACTTTACAATATTGTATTGGTTTTGCCATACATCAACATGCATCCACCACAGGGTTCAAGATGGGGAAACCAACTGCTTTCTAATTGAAAGTTGGCAGCTTCATGTTTGCATAGAAACAGTTAATGTGCTAATTTTAAATGATTTTTAAAAATCTATTTTTTTAAATTTTATTTTATTTAACTTTACATATTGTATTGTTTATTTACTAAAATAATTTGGCAAGACCTTATTATTGTTACTCATGTTGTATCGAGGTGGGCCAAAACTGAAACTCAATATTTCTGCTTCCTTGATGACTAGCAGCAGGGAAAAAACTGCTTTTTTAAAGTTGCAGAAAATTTCCTTCCTAGGGCTGGAAGAGTGAAAGTGGGAATGTGCTTTGGGAGTAGGTAGTCTTTCTCTTTGTTCTGGAAGGGATTAATCCTGAGCTTTATCGACATGCAGAAGTAAGCTAAGTACTTATTCTTTGTTCTCTGATTTTGGAAGTAATATAAGTGTAAATAATTCTGAGAGGAATGCTAACATTCTAATAATGCAAAAGTTTACTTTTGGTGGGATGAGGATGGAGGGATGGGAACCCAGTCCCTCCTGGATATCTAGGGATGTTCCCTTTCATCTGGCATGCTCTGGGCAAAAGCTGAAGAACCTTGAAACTGGAAAGAGAGAGATGACGGGAGAAGAAACACAGGCAGCTGGTCTGCTACAGACCTTCCATATTTGATGTCTGATACTGAACTCAATTATCCTTTCCTGCACTGTAATCACGTTTCCAGCACAATGTGTTAACCACCACAGCCTCTTGTGTTGTATTTCCTTGGGGTGGGGAGGAAGGGGCTCTGTTTCTATATTCAGAAAGAGGTTTTTGAGAACTGGAGTGGCATGGCTTAGTGGTAAGTAGAGATGGACCAAAATTAGAGTGAATTAGAGAATTCACAGGCATCAGTTTAGAGCCAAGTGTCACAAGGAAAAAGCAGGTGTCTACTGAGAAAAACAAAATGCACAACGTGAGAAGTGTGAGTTAAGTTTTATTTGAGGGAAAATGACTGTCACCCAGGAGACACCATTTCAGGTAGGTCTTAGAAACTGCTTCAAAGAGGCAGGGAGTAAGGTCAGTGTTACATATGGTTTTAGTGAAGATGGGGAGTATGTGTAGTCAAGCACACATTTTGGCAGAGGCTTGCTGCTAGTCATGAGGAACAGACATCACCATCAATGATCTTAGTGTTTTTCTAGATATGGGGAGATGCAAGAATTGGACTCATAAAATTGTCTCCTGAAAACATCCAACTGTATATCCAACGGTCTAAAGACCTGGTCTGCCAGTTTTTCCCAGCGCAGAGGGCCTCATTCCTTATCTCCACCTTGAACTCTTTTCAGTGGGTGTTGAAGCCTGTAGTTGCAGTGGCTTGTCAATAAGTCCTTGTAGAGGCAGATGGCAAGTGCCAATTTTTAGTTGGCTCAGGAGAGATAGATTTATACTCCCCAGGAATGATTTGAAATACACAGGAGGACTCTGTGTTACCCAGGATGAGTTCTCAAGTTATTTTTTATTTAGACATTCAAGAAAGATGATGCTTAGAA
Source organism: Bos taurus (assembly GCF_002263795.3). Taxonomy (NCBI): domain Eukaryota; kingdom Metazoa; phylum Chordata; class Mammalia; order Artiodactyla; family Bovidae; genus Bos; species Bos taurus. Next base: position 28,711,064 of record NC_037357.1, read on the forward strand.
GGCTAGAAAAGTGGGAGCACTAGGGTTTCATAATAATATAAATACTGTTTCTCTTGAATATTTACTGCTACTGCTAAGTCACTTCAATTGTGTCCGACTCTGTGCAACCCCAGAGACAGCAGCCCACCAGGCTCCCCCGTCCCTGGGATTCTCCAGGCAAGAATACTGGAGTAGGTTGCCATTTCCTTCTCCAATGCATAAAAGTGAAAAGTGAAAGTGAAGTCGCTCATTCGTGTCTGACTCCTAGCGATCCCATGAACTGCAGCCTACCAGGCTCCTCCATCCGTGGGATTTCCAGGCAAAAGTACTGGAGTGGGGTGCCATTGCCAATATCTACTCTAGCACCTGTGTAAAACAGTTGATACACATGATCTCATGTATTGCTCATAACACCTGAAAGGCAGCATTATTTTCATTACCAGGGAGGCAAATGCTTAGAAATATTATAATTGGAAATTTGTCTTATTCTATGTTATTGTAATGAAAGTATTTTTCTTTACCTTTTTAAAATTAATTCTTACTAATCTTCTTTGCAGTTAATATGAACTGGTGACATTTGGTAGTCAGATGACAATAAAACTTTAATGAATTATCTATCAAGAGTGTTCATTTCCAGGAAGAACGTGGAAACATGTATGTGAATCCAGAGTATTAAGAGTAAGAGTTATGCTGAGAATATCTAGTGGAAGAGTTTTGCAGTTCATATCTAGTGGAAAAGTTTTGCAGTTAATATCAATGTTTATTTTTTATAATCACATATTTTGTTTTGAATCATGATACAAAGTAATACTGAGAACATTGAGTTTTACATTCTAGTATTTTTTATTAATTTATTTTAATTGGAGGCTAATTACTTTACAATATTGTAGTGATTTTACCATACATTGACGTGAATCAACCATGGGTGTACATGTGTTCCCCATCCTGAACCCCCCTCCCACCAGTATTAAATGACCACAAGTTACTGGTATTTACTCATGAGCATCATGATTCACATTTGATTGCCATGTCCTAGAGTGAGTAAAGTGCTGCTATTATGTACAGTACACTGTAGACAGGCTTACTAATGAAAAACTGCAGCAAAAATGACGGGCTACATTAGTAATGGATAATAAAGTCAGAACAGCTCTTAATGGTGAGCAATGTTACAGTTACTGAGTCTGCTGCTTTTCTTTTCTTTCTTTTTCTTTTTTTTTACTGTTTTACTCTGGAGAAGTGAAGTTGCTCAGTCATGTCTGACTCTTTGTGACCCCATGGACTGTAGCCTTCCAGGGTCCTCCATCCATGGGATTTTCCAAGAATACTGGAGTGGGTTGCTTTTTTCCTTTGGAGGGCTTCACACTTATGTCTTCTTTTCTTCTTTCTTAACCAACTAGATGGTTAAATGCAGAAATGCACTCAAGTGTAAGTGGAAAATGCCTGGCAGGAAAAGTCAATTGGCTTTTACTAAAATTAGGAGAAATATTTACAGCCATTCAAAAAAAAGTTGGTTGATTACAAGAGTGGAGTGCAAGCTCACATGAGCTCCTGGAGGGGCCTTGTTTTCACTTCATCATATGCACAGTGGCACAGAATTGAGCTAGTAACTTGGTGTGATTTGAGAAAGGGGTGGCTCTAGTGGCTTATGACTCTCCTGCTCCCAGTACCTTCTAACTCCTCACTAGGAAGCCCCTGGAGTTGGATGTCCAGTGTTAGGCAGCACTATAGCCTGAGAAGCTGACTAGGATTCATGTGGAAGAGAAAGGTGGTCAGGCGGTTGGAGACAAGGTGAGTCAGAGCATGAACAGACCTTCAGCTACAGGTGCAGTCATAGAGGGAGTTGAGGGGCACAGGTTCTTGCAGAAATTGAGTCAAAGTCTTGTGTGTATGTGTGTGTGTGTGTGTATATATACACACACACATACATACAGGCTCCTCTGTCCATGGAATTCTCCAGGGAGGTAAAGTTGACAATACATAAATACATAAAGATGATTTAGATATGAATATATATATATATATATATATATATATATATACACACACACATCCATATACATATAAAATCATGAATGGAAAGGTTGAAAGAGAGGTCATTCTAAAAGAAAAGCTATTATAAAGGAGGAACACTTGGATACAGCTCCTTATCTTATCTCTGTAATAGATTGTTGTTTGGTCTAACTCTGGTTTTAGCCTCCTTCGAACTAAGGAAAACTCATCTTTAAACTCACCTGAATCTTTAATCTGTGTTTTATGTCAAGAGCTATTTTCAGGCCATAATCACAGCTCTGGAGCTTTAAACTATCATAGCATTTTGATATCAAAAGGATTTGACTTTGTTCTTTCTAGGGAGACAGACAAAAACGCCTGCTTGAAATAATCAAATGGCTGCATAGTTGGATCTTTCTAATCCCTGCTTTCTCCCTGGATTAGGGAAGATGAAGAAGAAATTGTTCAAGGAGAAGAAAAGTATAGCATCTCTCTGAAGCCTTCTGTCCATAGCCGTTTCTCTGCCCTTGACCTGTTCTGGAGTCCCAGCACCAATGCTGTTCCTTCGGCAGGGAAGATGGAGAGAAGCTATGAGCCAGACGTTTGACTATAAATTAGCTTTTTTGTTGATGCTGATCTGATGGCTGAATTCTAATAATTGACTTCTTGCCTCATTCCTTATGATTAAGGTGCCATGTGGGGACATTTTTGTGAGCAAAAAGGGATGCTATTAATAACTAATCTGGGAAAGCAGGTATAAACCTGGGCTGCCCTGTGCAAACTGGACATTTGATCTCTCTATTTATGATCAAGTAGTACATGGTCCTAATGAATGATACTAATAACCTTTCTACACTTTGATGGAGACTAAGCACTTTAGTTACAGTGTGTCATTTAATCCTCAGAGCTGCCTCCCCTACCATATCAGTGCTGTTAGCCTCCAGATTTTACAGATTAGGAACTGGAGGCACAAAAAAGGGAAGTCACCCAAGTTCCCATGGCTAAGTTCCCATTGGCAGAAACAAATTGCAGGGGCTTGGAAAAGGTGAACGGAAGTACCAGTTAGGTTGAAAATAAGGAGCAGTGGGCTGGAATGAGGGCATAAGGACAGACACATTCCACAGGTGGTGTGGCAGTGTTAGCTGGGGATGTCTAGGGGGTGGAAGGGATTCTTAAGAATGCCAGGAAAGCATAGGCTAACAGACTATTTTTGTCATGGTGTATGGCAGCACATCAGTGGGGAGGTGAGAGTCACCCATCACCCCTTGCTCCCTTGAGATGCCCAGGGATCTCAGCTGTAACATGACAGGCCTGAAGCACACAGTACAATGTGTGCTTGTACAGATAACCCAGCTGTGTCAGCAGTTCTCCAACACCATCCTCCTGCACCTACAGAACTCTCTGTTATGAGCAAGCTAGGTCCTGTGATTTCTATCTGTTTATGTGGTCAGAATTCCAGGAGGATTTATCCTCTTCATCCTTCATTTTATCTCTAAACACTCTGTCATCTTTTATTACCCCCTAGGCATTCCTTGTGTAAGCCTTGAGCTGATGGAAAGCAACTTAAAGGCATGGACCAAATCATTTTGGCATCTAAGTGAGCATCACAGTGCTAAGCACAGAGAGATATTCAACAACAACAAAAATATTTTCATAGATCAGTTTTTTCATGCAGCTATAATATATAACTAAAATGGAGTCACTTCAAACAATACAAATGTATTATCTTACAGAAAGTCTGAAATGAGGCTCACTGGGCTAAAATCAAGATGTCAGTAGGTCCATGTTTCTTCTGATGGGTCTAAGGGAGAATCCACTGCCTTCTCTCTCCCAGCCTTTAGAGGCCACCTGCATTCCTTGGCTTGTCACCCCATCTTCCATCTTCAAAGCCAGCAGCAGAGCATCTTCAAACTTGGCTGATTCTGCCCTCTCTTTGCCACTCTCTTTCACTTTTAAAGACCCTTATGATGACAGTGGGCCCATCCAGATAATCTAGGGTAGTCTCCCCTTTGCAAGGTCAGTTGATGAAACAACTGTAAGTCCCCTTTGCTGTGTAACTTTAACGTAGTCACAGTTTCTGAGGATTAGAATATGTACATCTTTGGAGGGACCTACTGTACTTCCGTCCAAATGGGAAGGAAAAGGACACATGTTTCTCCCTGTGTTAGTTTCCCATTGTTTTTTTTTTTTTTTTTTTTTTCTTTTTTGGCCACACCATGCAACATGTAAGCTTTTAGTTTCCCAACCTGGGATCGAACCTGCATCCCCTGCATTGGAAGTGCATAGTCTTAACCACTGGACTGCCAGGAAAGTCCCAGTTTCCCATTGTTGATATAACACATTGACAACAAACTTTGTGGCTTAAACAGCACAAATTTATCATCTTACAGTTCTGTAGGCCAAAAGTCTGAAATGGCTAAAACCAAGATGTCAGGAAGGCTACATTCCTTTGGAGGTGCCAGCACAAAATCCATTTCTTTGCCTCTTCTAGAGGCCACCTGCATTCCTTGGCTCATGGTTCCTTCCTACATTTTCAAAGCCAGAAATGTGTGATCGAATTGTTCTCACACTGAATCATTATAACCCTCCTTCCAGCTTCACATATCCTTCCCTGACTCTCACTCTTTGGCTTCCCTGTTGTGCTTAAGGACCTTTGCGATGACATTACACTTAGCCAGATAATCCAGGATAATCTACCATCTCAAGATCAAGTGGTCAGCAGTGTTCATTCTTTTATGCCATGTAATCTGACATATTCATAGGTTCTCACAGTAGAATGTGGACACCTTTCTGGGGCCTATATTCTGCCCCACATCTTCTAAAAACTTTCCAAAAATATGTTCAAATATGCACAGAAGTGGAGAGACAGAGTACCATAAAGCCTCACTGACTCATCCTTAGCTTTGGACTCGGTTCATTTTTGAGGGTTATTCTGTGAGTGGTTGTAATATTATTTCATACAATAAATACTAGTTAACTTTATTTCTACATTATTTTGATTTCTTGTTATATAAACATTGAGATTATAATGTATTGTTTAAAAGTTATTTTGTAGACTTTATTTACTACTAATAATGGTTGTAAATGATATAAAACAGTACAATAAATACTCTCAAGGCAGAATATTGTATATAAAATCATGAAAAGTAGGATGGACACAAAAAACCTGATATTCTGACATCCCTCAGTACAAAAGAATACCTCTGGCCAATATTCAAAAACCTAGTGTCTAGATAGCAATAGGGGTTATCTAGACCCTTCCTAGCATCATCTGGGACAATCTTCTGCTTGGTGGAAAATGGAAACTTAATAACAGCACTTTTTAAGTCACGAACTAGTGTGGCATTATATTATTTTATGGTACTGAAAGTTTTTTTTGCTCATTAGTTAGTTTTGTTCACATTAAGTAGTGTTTTGCAAAACACAAATGAGCTATAAAACTAGAATATTTAATATTCATACTTGTTATACTTTAATATCTTGCTGAAGAGTTCACAGAGGACATGGAGCTTGTGTCCTGCATGTGCCAGTATTTATAAACTTTCCCATTAGTATTCATATTAGAGATAAGTGAATGAAAATAGAAATTATCTGGAAATTGAAATGTTGATGCATTACACTTGAAGTTTTCATTTTCTAGGCTATATTATTTTATGATTTCAGCTTTTGTAATCTTGTTATTACCGTGTGGCCAATACATAAATTATACACATGGTAGATTTGTTTTGGGGGTTGGAGTGGTACAGCCAATGGAGAATAAAGAAAGATAAACACAAGTTCTGTGAGATTATTCCTCCTTCTTACCGAGAATGCATCAGAGCTCTCTCCAGGGCCACAGGGGGATGAATACTGTTGCGCCATATTCATCTTGTCAACTCTGAGCCAGCTTCTGTATGTTTAAGTCGCAAAATTCTTGAAGAGCTTGGTTTTCTCAGCTTCTGTCAAAACTCTTCCTGTGGCTGTGTGCCTCCACTGTAGGCTAATGTTTGTCCTTGTTACATAGACAGAAATGTGATGTACACATCTTATATCACTTCTAGGATACTATGGACACTCTGGGATGCTATGCATTTACATTAACAAACACAGCAACAATAGCCCAATGATAACAAATGATTATTGACTTGTTATGTACTGTCACTGTTCAAAGCACTTTATATATATTAGCTCATTTAATTATCAGAACAGTAGTCTATCTCTTATATTCCTTTTAAATAAAATCTTCCCATAAGCCTCCAGCAGATTTCCTCTAAAGTCTCATTGACCAGAATTACATGTCTTGCCCATGCTAAACCAAGCACTTAGCAAGAGGAATGCTTGACTTAGAAAGTCTAATCAAAAACTCCTCACAAGTATGATATGATATCACTTATATGTGGAATCTAAAACAATCATACAAATAAAGTTATTTACGAAACAGACAAACTCACAGACTTAGAGAATGAATGTAAGGTTACCAGGAGGGGAAGGATTGTGGGGAGGGAGAGATGAGGAGTTTGAGGTTGACGTGTACACACTGAGAAATCAGAATATGCATAGAAACGAATGAAAATGAAAACAAAACAACCCAAAACCTATGGAATTCAATAAAAGCAGCGCTAAGGGGAAAGTTCATAGTAATACAAGCTTACCTCAAGAAATAAGAGAAAAATCAAGTAATAACCTAACTCTACAACTAAAGTAACTAGAAAAAAGAAGAAATGAAGAATCCCAGGGCTAGTAGAAGGAAAGAAATCACAAAAATTAGGGCAGAAATAAATGAAAAAGAAACAAAGGAGACCATAGCAAAACTCAACAAAGCTAAAAACTGGTTATTTGAGATGAATAAAACAGACAAACCATTAGCCAGACTCATCAAAAAAAAAAAAAAAAATCAGAGAAGATTCAATTCAACAAAATTAGAAATGAAAATGGAGAAATCACAACAGACAACACAGAAATACAAAGGATCATAAGAGACTACTATCAGCAACTATATGCCAATAAAATGGACAACTTTGGAATAAATGGACTAATTCCCAGAAAAGTATAACTTTCCAAAACTGAACCAGGAAGAAATAGAAAATCTTAACAGACCCATCACAAGCATGGAAATCAAAACTTTAATCAGAGATCTTCCAGTAAACAAAAGCCCAGGACCAGACGGCTTCACAGCCGAATTCTACCAAAAATTTAGAGACAAGCTAATATCTATCTTACTCAAACTCTTCCAGAAAATTATAGAGGAAGGTAAACTTCCAAACTCATTCTATGAGGCCACCATCACCCTAATACCCAAACCAGACAAAGATGCCACAAAAAAAGAAAACTACAGGCCAATATCACTGATGAACATAGGCGCAAAAATCCTTAACAAAATTCTAGCAAACAGAATCCAACAACATATTAAAAAAGATCATACATCATGGACAAGTGGGCTTTATCCCAGGGATGCAAGGATTCTTTAATATCCACAAATGAATCAATGTAATACACCACATTAACAAATTGAAAGATAAAAGCCATATGATTATCTCAATAGATGCAGAGAAAGCCTTTGACAAAATTCAACATCCATTGATGATAAAAACCCTCCATAAAGCAGGAATAGAAGGAACATACCTGAACATAAATAAAAGCTGTATATGATAAACCCACAGCAAACATTATCCTCAATGGTGAAAAATTGAAAGCATTTCCCTTAAAATCAGGAACAAGACAAGGGTGCCCACTCTCACCACTACTACTCAACATAATTTTGGAAGTTTTGGCCACAGCAACCAGAGCAGAAAAAGGAATAAAAGGAATCCAGATTGGAAAAGAAGAAGTAAAACTTTCACTGTTTGCAGATGACATGATCCTCTACACAGAAAACTCTAAAGATTTCACCAGAAAATTACTAGAGCTAATCAATGAATACAGTAAAGTTGCAGGATATAAGATTAGCACAGAGAAATCCCTTGCATTCTTACACACAAATAATGAGAAAACAGAAAGGGAAATTAAGGGGAAAAATCCATTCACTATTGCAACAAAAAGAATAAAATACTTAGGAATATATCTACCAAAAGAAACAAAAGACCTATATATAGAAAACTTTAAAACACTGATGAAAGAAATCAAAGAGGACACAAATACATGGAGAAATATACCATGCTCATGGATCAGAAGAAACAATATAGTGAAAATGAGTATACTACCCAAAGCAATCTATAGATTCAATGCAATCCCTGTCAAGCTACCAATGGCATTTTTGACAAGATTAGAACAAATAATTTCACAATTTGTATGGAGATATAAAAAACCTCAAATAGCCAAAACAATCTTGAGAAAGAAGAATGGAACTGGAGGAATCAACCTGCCTGACTTCAGACTATACTACAAAGCTACAGTCATCAAGACAGTATAGTACTGACACAAAGACAGAAATATAGATCAATGGAACAAAATAGAAAGCCCAGAGATAAATCCACGCACCTATGGACACCTTATCTTTGACAAAGGAAGCAAGAATGTGCAATGGAGAAAAGACAATCTCTTTAACATGTGGTTCTGGGAAAACCAGTCAACCACTTGTAAAAAAAATGAAACTAGAACACTTTCTAACATCATACACAAAAAATAAACTCAAAATGGATTAAAGATCTAAACGTAAGACCAGAAACTATAAAAATCCTAGAGGAAAACATAGGCAAAACACTCTCTGACATAAATCACAGCAGGATCCTCTATGACCCACCTCCCAGAGTATTGGAAATAAAAGCCAAAATGAATGAATAGGATCTAATTAAACCTAAAAGCTTTTGAACAACGAAGGAAACTATAAGCAAAGTGAAAAGACAGCCTTCAGAATGGGAGAAAATAATAGCAAACAAAACAATTGACAAAGAATTAATCTCAAAAATATACAAGCAACTCCTACAGCTCAATTCCAGAAAAATAAATGACCCAATCAAAAAATGGACCAAAATACTCAGACACTTCTCCAAAGAAGACATACAGATGGCTAACAAACACATGAAAAGATGCTCAACATCACTCATTATCAGAGAAATGCAAATCAAAACCACTATGAGGTACCATCTCACACCAGTCAGAATGGCTGCTATCCAAAAGTTTACAAACAATGAATGCTGGAGAGGGTGTGGAGAAAAGGGAACCCTCTCACACTGTTGGTGGGAATGCAAACTAGTACAGCCACTATGGAGAATACTGTGGAGATTCCTTAAAAAACTGGAAATAGAACTGCCATACGACCCAGCAATCCCACTGCTGGGCATAAGCACTGAGGAAACCAGAATTGGAAGAGACATGTGTATTCCAATGTTCATCGCAGCACTGCTTACAATAGCCAGGACATGGAAACAACCTAATGTCCATTGGGAGATGAATGGATAGGAACGTTGTGGTACATATACACAATGGAATATTACTCAGCCATTAAAAGAATGCATTTGAATCAGTTCTAATGAGGTGGATGAAACTGCACCCTATTATACAGAGCGAAGTAAATCAGAAAGAAAAACACCAATACAGTTTATTAATGCATATGTATGGAATTTAGAAAGATGGTAATGATGACCCTATATGTGAGATGGCAAAAGAGACACAGATGTAAAGAACAGACTGTTGGATTCTGTGGGAGAAGGCAAGGGAGGGATGATTTGAGAGAATAGCATTGAAACTTGTATATTATCATATGTGAAACAGATAGCCAATCCAGGTTTGATGCATAAGGCAGGGTGCTCAGGGCTGGTGCACTGGGATGACCCTGAGGGATGGGATGGGGAAGGAGGTGGGAGGAGGGTTCAGATGGGGAACACATGTACACCCATGGCTGATTCATGTCAATGTATGGCAAAAATCACTACAATATTGTAAAGAAATTAGCCTCCAATTAAAATAAATTGATTAATTTTAAAAATAAAATAAAATGCCTTTCCATATAAAAGGAAAAAAATCATCACCTAAGTACAGAGAAGGATATTGCAATTCAGAAAAATCTGAATGAAAGTTTGGTTGTCCTAGCAAGGAAGAAGGGACATAAAAACATTGGGCAGAATGCCAATGGTGTTTACCACAATACAGGGGGAAAGGAGCAGCTATCAGGAGAATCAAGTTTGGAGACATTGCTCAAACACTAAATATTGAAGTGAAAATAAAATTCCATTAGTATTTGAGCCCTTAAAGATAATGAATAGCAAAATAGCTGTGAATTTTCTAAGCATTTCTAATTAATTTCTTCTTAATTGTTTGCAGTGTGAATCCAGGCAAGTTAACTGAAGCAGTTGGCATTTCTTCTCCGACTATGACAACCCAATAATGAGACTTCTTAACTCAAGAAACTAGAAATGTCATTCTGGGCTCTGTCTTGGCCCATCCCCAATATCCATAGCTTGATCTATTTCATTTCTCCATCCTGGGAGATTGCAATTGACTGATCTTCATCCTTTGAACCAGAATCCAACAAGGGCAGGAAAAAGCATTTCAATAACCACTAAAGGCATTTGTAACAACCTTTAACTCTCCTACATTAAAGAGCCAAAGGGCCTAATACCCACAGGCATTAATGGGCAACAAGGTCTGTATAGCCCTTTTATTGCCCAGATTTGGGGTACAATCTTCTTCCTTCCTTCCCACCAGTCAACATTACAGTGATTTTGTCCCAACCTTCCCTGGCATCTGGGATTACCATCAGTTTGCACAACTGTGGGGAGTACCTGTGAAATTCATCAATCTTGCAGGAATCTCTTTCTGTGAGGCAGACAGATAGATGCACAGACATAAACAGATTTTTCTATCTATAATATTTCTTGTAGTTGAAATCGTACCCCATACAATTGTTTCCTGATTTTTCACCTACCATCATTCTCAGCTTTTACCTGTGCTGTATTTTCCATAAACCTTTCTGGACTTTACTTCTGATATGTGAGTCTTGCCCTAGAGGCCAATCCTGTTTCTACACCCCACCCCCCTTTGCCTGCCAGTATTCTCAGATCCCTCTCCTCTTTTGAGTCCACCTCCCTTACTCATAGGTGGCTAATCAAGTACCATAAAGTGTTTCTGTCTTCACAATCAACAAGACCCATCTTGTCCTAGAGGGCCTTATTCTTCTTCTGGACACTACCCACTTATTTCAGGATGTTGACCCACTCTGGAATCATTTGGAATCATCTTCTCATCTATTTTTCCAGGAACAAATGAAACTAATGTCATTATTTTCTCAGTTGACATTGCTTTAGATTCAAAGAATAATACCAGAGTTGATCATTCACTTTTTTTTTCTCCAGTGTTAGCTTCAAATGGCATCTTTTTCTGAAAATTTACCTTCAAAGGATGAAGATCAGCCAATAAGTATTAAATATACGTTTGAACTGTGGTGTTGGAGAAGACTCTTGAGAGTCCCTTGGACTGCAAGGATATCCAACCAGTCCATCCTAAAGGAAGTCAGTCCTGAATATTCATTGGAAGGACTGATGCTGAAGCTGAAGCTCCAATACTTTGGCCACCTGATGGGAATAACTGACTCATTTGAAAAGACCCTGATGCTGGGAAAGATTGAAGGCAGGAGGAGAAGGGGACGATAGAAGATAAAATGGTTGGATGGCACCACTGACTCAATGGACATGAGTTTGAGTAGGCTCTGGGAGTTGGTGATGGACAGGGAGGCCTGGCGTTTTGCAGTCCATGGAGTCGCAAAGAGTTGGACACAAGTGAGCGACTGAACTGAACTGATACTTTTGAATAAGAATGCTGTGGGTGTTTTCAACTGATTATTTGGTTTAAGAGAGTGCTAAAGACTGAAATCTACTCATTGTGGAAAGGGAAAGTGAAATTGAAGTCGCTCAGTCGAGTCTGACTCTTGGCGACCCCATGGCCTACCAGGCTCCTCTGTCCATGGGATTTTTCCAGGCAAGAGTACTGCAGTGGATTGCCATTTCCTTCTCCAGGGGATCTTCCCAACCCAGTGATCGAACCCGGGTCTCCCACATTGTAGGCAGATGCTTTACCATCTGAGCCACCAGGGAAGTCAGGTTCTATTTAAATCCAGCTGCCATTTCATAGAACAGTTCCTAATCATCGCCAGAAATGGTATTTCCCTCTTTAGGGATTACTCAAAAGGTACTTAATTATTTGTGTGCAAAGTTTCATGCAGAAGCAAGGCTAATCATGCCTAGCCACCCCGAGCCTTCAGCTCCTGTGCTCTTCAGCTCTGCATCTTTATTGGCAGCCACAGTGCAGAAGCAGAACTCACAGCAAATAACACACACTGGAGCACTCCAGAAGCTATCTTATACAAGTGGATTTTTATAAATAACCACAAGCTCTTCTCATCTATCAGCTCTTGACACGCAATCTCCTCAGTGTTCCCTGGAGAAGTGTGCCCTCCCCAGAGGAGAGCCAAGTGGGGGGAGAGAAGAAAGCCTTCAGCTCACTGCCTATGGCTCTTTCCCCTGGAACTGCCAGTGTTTGCCTGTGCCCTGACAGGTGACTCCTGATTACCGAGCTCCTTATCTTCAAGAAAAAAATAAAATAAAATAAGGTTGAGTTTCTCTGCATGGCACTTTATCTGCATTTCCATAAATAAAGTATGCTTCAGGGAGGAAAAAAAGGTCATTGGACCACATTCATTATAAGGAAAAGAAGATTGTAAGAGGAATTCTTGAGCACGGGCTTTTCAAACTAAAATTTGAGCAAGAACAATCATTTTCTCCTTTATAATATCACATGTCTAAAACACACTCTTGAGCTCAAGTTTTCGAAGTTTAAGAGAGAGGAGGTCAATCTTACCCCAGCATTTCTCAGACTCTTCTCAGCTGATCTCAGCCCACAGTCTCTCCTGCCCAGAGTAAACTTTCTGTAGCATCTCAGTTCTAACAGGGCTTTAAAAATTACCCTTTTCCTTTGCTTGGCTTTTGAAAAGTGCAAGTGATAGTTGCTCTGTTGTGTCTGACTCTTTGTGACTCCAAGGACTGTAGCTCACCAGGCTCCTCTGCCCATGGGAATTCACCAGGAAAGAATATTGGAGTGGGTAGCCATTCCCTTCTCTAGGGGATCTTCCTGATCCAGGGATGGAACCCGGGTCTCCCGAATTGCAGGCAGATTCTTTACCATCTGAGCCACAAGGGAAGCTTTTGAAGACCCCACTGACAAATAGCATGTCCCACAAGCTTCAAAAGAGGGAAGGTCCTACTCTCTAGGGGGAGGAGAGGTTCTTAGTGTATTGCACCCCAGGAAGGAGAGTTTTTTTGTTTGCCTTTTTTTTTTTTTTTCATTTATTATTTTCCTTCTGCACTTTACATGAGAATTCAGAGTTACCTCAAACTCTTCTCTCCCAGGCCCTAAAAGCTATCTCAAGACTCCTCACCAGGCAGACTAGGTTATGTCATTTGGAAAGGAGTCCTCAGGACCCAGAGAGCCAGAGTTGTGGACACCAGCACCCTGAGGAGAATGCTGAAGGAGACAGAGACAGTGGTGGCTTGTCTTAGCTATTCCCAATGGCAATCGCCATTCATAACTGCTATCATTAATGCCCCTGACTCTGCTATTTGGGCTGTGGTTTTCAATCTTTTTTCCTCAGTCAGTCCCACCTCATCTGTGTTCTACGATGTTTCTACCATCTGGAATTCCTTCGAAATCTCTAGTCTACTCCTGGCTGCCTTTCTGACTTCTCTGACACTGCAATGGCTTTTTCTTCCCTCATTCCCTGCCCCCACCCCCAAAAAATACTCTTTTTAATAATTTCAAGAGGCTCTTGGGAGGGAAGAGAAGCATATGTGTGTTCAATCCACCTTTTAATACTTGAAGCCCAGCTTTCTCTTTATCTTCTTATTAAAATCATCTATTGGTGGGAATGTACCTCGTGCCTTATTAGACCAGAAATAAGTCAACCTTCACTCTTCTAGTTTAAGGAGTTTCCTAAGCACTTTGTACAAATTATCAGCTAACGTATCTGATTACATAGTCATCATCTGAGCTAATGGCCTTCCATCAGCCTCTCTTGGAGGTCAGTGGATGCTTTGTGGGACTTCCTTCTCACTCGTGCCAAATACTGATTCGGTAGCTCTCTGTGGTGATTTATGCTCTGTCCTTTTAGGTGATGTCCTTTCTAAATGCCATAATCACAGAGATAAGCTATGGTATTTAACTTGAGCACAAAAAGTTTTAACATCAATTTTCATACCATTGCTTAATTTCAGACTGTTGAACACAGAGGGGTGGAGCATCCACGGTTACTTAAGGTAATAGAGAGATTTTAAAGGCAACATGAGCTGAAATTCTCCCATTAAAAAGCACTCTGGTTCTCCTCTAGGAGTTTTATAGTTTCTGGTCTTACGTTGAGATCTTTAATCCATTTTGAGTTTATTTTTGTGTATGGTGTTAGAAAGTGTTCTAGTTTCATTCTTTACAAGTGGTTTGACCAGTTTTCCCCAGCACCACTTGTTAAAGAGATTGTCTTTAATCCCATTGTATATTCTTGCCTCCTTTGTCAAAGATAAGGTGTCCATATGTGCGTGGATTTATCTCTGGGCTTTCTATTTTGTTCCATGATCAATATTGAGTCGCCAGTCCAGGTTCGATGCACGATACTGGATGCTTGGGGCTGGTGCACTGGGACGACCCAAGGGAGGGTATGGTGGGGGAAGAGGGAGGAGGGTTCAGGATGGGGAACACAGGTATACCTGTGGCGGATTCATTTCCATGTTTGGCAAAACTAATACAATATTGTAAAGTTTAAAAATAAAATAAAATTTAAAAATATATCACTCTGGTTGCTGTAGGTTGTTCAAAAAAAATAAATAAATAAAATAAAGAGCACTCTGTTCCCCTAACAGTGATTGTTTTGGATACACAGATAAGGTCAACCTGATTTTATTCTCTCTGCTGCTACTGCTACTAAGTCACTTCAGTCGTGTTCGACTCTGTGTGACCCCATAGACAGCAGCCCACCCAGGCTCCCCCATCCCTGGGATTCTCCAGGCAAGAGTACTGGAGTGGTGTGCCATCGCCTTCTCTGTTTATTCTCTCTGTCTACTGCCAAAAATAAAAGGCTTGTTCTACAACATTCTACAAAGTCATTTTCTTTCTATTTCTCCATTCCCTTGAGGTGGTTTAAACTATGAGCACCCATGAAATTTCTGAGTGACATAATCTGATGTTCCCTGAGTGTAAACAATACATGTATTGGAAAATACACATAGTTAATTAAAACAGATCATGAGGTCTTCTTCGCTTGGTGTAGCTACTTCTTTACTTGCATAAGAGGGTTATGCATAAACAGAAAAAACTCCTCACTGTACAGAATCTTACTTCTTAATTAAAATCACTCTGAGTATCTGAAACACTAGAGTCATCTTCAACTCATACACTATTTACCACTATGCTGCTGCTGCTGCTAAGTCACTTCAGTCGTGTCCGACTCTGTGCAACCCCATAGACAGCAGCCCACCAGGCCCCCCCCCCCCGTCCCTGGGATTCTCCAGGCAAGAACATTGGAGTGGGTTGCCATTTCCTTCTCCAATGCATGAAAGTGAAAAGTGAAAGTGAAGTCATTCAGTCGTGTCCCACTCTTAGCAACCCCATGGACTGCAGCCTACCAGGCTCCTCCATCCATGGGATTTTCCAGC
The DNA here is from genome assembly GCF_002263795.3 of Bos taurus. Lineage (NCBI taxonomy): Eukaryota > Metazoa > Chordata > Mammalia > Artiodactyla > Bovidae > Bos > Bos taurus. Next base: position 28,726,639 of record NC_037357.1, read on the forward strand.
AAGAGTACTGGAGTGGGGTGCCAATGCCTTCTCCGTTTTACCAACTATAGTTTTGATAAAAAGCCTCTCTTGCACATGCACTGCCAGTGTTCCACTTCAGGTTTAATTAACCCTCGATTTCCCTCATGTAATTCTCATTCTTTTTTCCAGTTGTTAGTGTTTTTTTTTTTTTTTTTAGTTAATAGACTTCATTTTGAGAGTCTTCAATTAGAGTTTGCTTTTTTTTAAAATTACACTGTGTTCATTTCAGATGTACAGCAAAGTGATTCATTATTTTTGTTGATTATATTCCATTATAGTTTATTACAGGACATTAAGTATATTTGAGTGCTATACACTCAATTCTTTGTCACTTATCTATTTTATACATAGTAATGTGTAACTGTTTAACCCCCATTTTCCTAAGTTATCCCTTCCCTACTTGCCCTGTGGTAACGTGCTTGTTTTCTATGTCTGTAAGTCTGTTTCTATTTTGTCTATATATTCATTTGTATTATTTTTTAAATTCCAAATATAATTGATATCATATAATATTTCCTTTCTCTGTTTGACTTGTTTCTCTAAGTATCATATTCTCTAGGTCCATCCATGTTGCTGCAAATGGCATTATTTCATTCTTTTTTATGGATAAGTAATATTTCATTGTATATCTATATCACATCTTCTTTATCCATTCATCTGTTGATGGACATCAATGTTTTTCCATGTCTTGGCAATTGTAAATAGTGCTGCAATGAATGTTGGAGTGGGAGAATGCTTCTTTTGAATTATAGTTTTTTCTCTGGATATATGCCCAGGAGTAGGATTGCAGGATCATCAGTTCAGTTCAGTCACTCCATCGTGTCTGACTCTCTGTGACCCCTTGGACTGCAGCATGCCAGGCCTTTCCTGTCCATCACCCAACTCCTGGGCCTACTCAAACTCATGTCCATCTCGTTAGTGATGCCATCCAACCATCTCATTCTCTGTTGTCCCTTTTCCTTTCACCTTCAATCTTTCCCAGCATCAGGGTCTTTTTCAAATGAGCCAGTTCTTTGCAACAGGTGGCCAAAGTATTGGAGCTTCAGCTTCAGCATCAGTCCTTCCAATGAATATTCAGGACTGATTTCCCTTAGGATGGACTGGTTGGATCTCCTTGCAGTCCAAGAGATCTCTCAAGGTCTTCTCCAACACCATAGTTCAAAAGCATCAATTTTTTGGTGCTCAGCTTTGCTTTATGGTCCAACTCTCACATCTATACATGACTACTGGAAAAAACTATAGCTTTAACTAGATGGACCTTTGTTGGAAAAATAATGTCTCTGCTATTTAATGTGCTTATCTAGGTTGGTCATAACTTTCTTCCAAGGAGCAAGAGTCTTTTAATTTCAAAGGCTGCAGTCACCATCTGCAGTGATTTTGGAGCCCCCCAAACAAATAAAGGCTCTCACTGTTTCCACTGTTTCCCCATCTATTTGCCATGAAATGATGGGACTTGAAAGCCATGATCTTAGTTTTCTGAATGTTGAGTTTTAAGCCAACTTTTTCACTCTCCTCTTTCACTTTCATCAAGAGACTCTTTAGTTCTTCTTCACTTTCTGCCATAAGGGTGGTGTCATCTGCATATCTAAGGTTACTGATATTTCTCCTGGAAATCTTGAGTCCAGCTTGTGCTTCATCCAGCTGGTATTTCACATGATATACTCTGCATATAAGTTAAATAAGCAGGGTGACAAATATCAGCCTTGATGTACTCCTTTCCCAATTTGGAACCATCCTCTTGTTCCATGTCCAGTTCTAAGTGTTGCCTTCTTGACATATGGCAACTCTATTTTTAGTTTTTAAAGGAAACGTCATACTGTTTTCCAAAGTGGTTTATATGTCAGGAATCTTTTTCTTTTGTTTCTTTTAAAATCTTTCTTTGCCTTTGATTTTTAGATAGTTTTGATTTAATATATCTTTAAGGATAACATCATTTTGAATTGGAATTGTGGAGTGACCCTACTAGCTTCATGATCTTGGATGCCCAAATCTCTCCCCACATTTTGAGAAGTTCTCAATCATTATTTCTTTGAATAAGCTTCCATCCCTTTACACTTTTTTCTCCTTCTGAGAACTCCAATAATTTATAGATTATTTCTGTTAATGATTATTCTATAATTTGCGTAGGCTTTCTTCCTCATTTTTTATCTTTTTGCTACTCTAACTGCCTGATTCAAATGACCTGTTCTTCCCAATTACTAATTCTTTCTTCTGCATAGTGAAGTCTTCTGTTGAAGCTCTCTTCTTGAATTCTTCGGTTCAATCTGTTGTATTCATTAATGCTAGGATTTCTGTTTTTGTTTTGTTTTGTTTTAATGGTTTCTATTTCATTGTTGAGATTCTAATTTCATTCAGGCATTGTTTTTCTTAATTCTCTTTAGTTGTTTGTCTTTACTTTCTTGTAGTTAATTGAATTTCTTTAAGAAGGTTATTCTGAATGTCAGATAGTTCACAGATCTCCATTTCTTTAGGGTCATTAATTGGAGGTTTATTAGTTTCCTTTCATGGTGTCATGTTTCCTTGATTATTTATTGTCCTTGTTGCCTTGTGTTGATGTCTGCACATTTAAGGAAGTAGGCACCTCTTCCATAATTCTTTACAGATTGGTTTCAGCAGACAAAACCCCTTGCCAGTGAGCCTGTCCAGAGATTCTGGATGGGCAATTTGTTGATGTCCATGGGCACGCTTGCTTCTTGTTTCACTGGGTGGGTAGGTCTGGTGCCCTCCACCTTCTTGCATCCCCAAGCAATGCTGAGGTAAATTAATTAAGGTAATCATGTGTAGAGTAAGGTTTTCAGTTCTCTGCTTTGTGGACTTCCTCATTTTTCAATCTTTCCCTGGCTCCACAGATGAACAATGGAGTGTTATGACCTGCCAGAGCCTCAGGGTCTCTCTTAAGTTCTAGAGTTATAATGAAACATTAGTCAGAAACCTATCCTCAACTCCCCCACAATGTAACCCCCTCCAGTGCTTTCTTGATATATTCTTAACACTGAAATGGATTTCACAGACAACTTTTAAGACCTTTCTCTTTGGGGAGTATGGGATAAGAACAGATATAATGCATAGGGCCAGCATCACTGTCCTGTCTTTTTTAATTGAAGTTCCTATCACATCTCACTTGATATTTTATAAATGTAAAGAAAAGAAAGACTATTCAGAGATGAATAAATAATATAGTGAAGAAACTGTGTGCAAGTAGTGAGTATCTCATTGAATTGACACCTCAGAAAATTGAATTCGTAAATAAAAAGATAAATTTGAGAAACTCCCAGAACACAGAGAAAAAGAGATGAAAATAATGAAAGTGGTGATAGTAAATATGGCGGAGAGATCCTATAAATAGGAGCTACAAATAAAGACAGCTAGAAGATAGGGGAGAACACACGAAACAGAAGGAATATTGACGAAAACTGCATGGGGAAATCTTTCTGATCTCAAGAAAGGCATTAAATGTAGAAAGTGGGAGCATTCACTGGGTTCTATAAAATATAAATAAAAATAGATTCAAATCACATAAATCAATTTAGTCAAAGAATCCTGGTTGTCAAGTCTTTACTGCTCACCAAAAGGAAAAAAAAAAAAAAAAAAACCAAACATATTAACCTAATAATAGTTCTGCACAAAGGAAAAAGATCAGACTACCCTTAATCTCCAAAATACTAAATTGAAGAAGACAGTAGATCACCATCTACAGAGTTGGGGGGACAAAGGGTGTGAGTTAAGGATTATAAATTAGGGAATACCCTGGTGGTCCAGTGGTTAAGACTCAGTGCTTTTACTGCTGAGGGTGCAGTTCAATCCCTGGTGGGCGAACTAAGATCCCACAAACCAGGTGGTGTGGCCAAATTAAAAACAAAAAAGAATTATAAATTAGACCAAGGTATCAAATTGTCATTCTTCTTTGAATATGTTTGAAAGAAATGGTATCTCTCTGTCTATGTATATATCTATCCATCCTCAACAAGTACAGATTGACTGTTTGAGTAGCCAGAAGCTTTTACAATTTAGGGGACCCAGTTAGGAAAAAAGGATACAAATTTGGGTATGAACATGAATACAGGTTTCCCCTGCTCTCCAAAAGGCAAGTGTACCTATGAAATCTTCCATAAGCAAGAAAACTATTACCTTAGAACATATCTTACTAAGGAGATGAGATGTACTACTTCACGTAGACAAAGCACAGATGCTCACAGACACAGTTTGAAGTTATGGAAACTGGATGCTGAGTGTGGTTCCCAGGAGGAGCTTGGCCATGATATTCTTATGGGTACTCTGGGTGCACACAGCCTCTATAACCCCTCAGCTCACTGAAAACAAATACTGACACTATTTTTGTTTTTGTCTTTTTTTTCCCCCCGAAAAAGCAAAAATCCTCTTTGTATGCCAAAGCCTTTGACTGTGTGGATCACAATAAACTGTGGAAAATTCTTCAAGAGATGGGAATACCAGAACACCTGATCTGCCTCTTGAGAAATTTGTATGCAGGTCAGGAAGCAACAGTTAGAACTGGACATGGAACAACAGACTGGTTCCAAATAGGAAAAGGAGTACATCAAGGCTGTATATTGTCACCCTGCTTATTTAACTTCTATGCAGAGTACATCATGAGAAACGCTGGACTGGAAGAAACACAAGCTGGAATCAAGATTGCCAGGAGAAATATCAATAACCTCAGATATGCAGATGACAGCACCCTTATGGCAGAAAGTGAAGAGGAACTCAAAAGCCTCTTAATGAAAGTGAAAGTAGAGAGTGAAAAAGTTGGCTTAAAGCTCAACATTCAGAAAACAAAGATCATGGCATCTGGTCCTACCACTTCATGGAAAATAGATGGGGAAACAGTGGAAACAGTGTCAGACTTTATTTTTCTGGGCTCCAAAATCACTACAGATGGTGACTGCAGCCATGAAATTAAAAGACGCTTACTCCTTGGAAGGAAAGTTATGGCCAACCTAGATAGCATATTGAAAAGCAGAGACATCACTTTGCCAACAAAGGTTCGTCTAGTCAAGGCTATGCTTTTTCCTGTAGTCATGTATGGATGTGAGAGTTGGACTGTGAAGAAGACTGAGAGCTGAAGAATTGATGCTTTTGAACTGTGGTGTTGGAGAAGACTCTTGAGAGTCCCTTGGACTGCAAGGAGGTCCAACCAGTCCATTCTGAAGGAGATCAGCCCTGGGATTTCTTTGGAGGGAATGATGCTGAAGCTGAAACTCCAGTACTTTGGCCACCTCATGCGAAGAGTTGACTCATTGGAAAAGACTCTGATGCTGGGAGGGATTGGGGGCAGGAGGAGAAGGGGATGACTGAGGATGAGATGGCTGGATGGCATCACTGACTCAATGGACGTGAGTCTGGGTGAACTCCAGGAGTTGATGATGGACAGGGAGGCCTGGTGTGCTGCGATTCATGGGGGCGTAAAGAGTCGGACACGACTAAGTGACTGATCTGATCTGATCTGATCTGATTTCTTTCAGTTAGTGAAAACAGGTACTAAAATAGGTCTTTCTCAAAAGTTGTTGTTTAGTCACTAAGTCATGTCCGACTGTCCTGCAACCCCATGGACTGTAGCCCACTAGGCTTCTCTGTCTGTGGAATTCTCCAGACAAGAATACTAGAGCAAGTTGCCATTTCTTTCTCCAGGGGATCTTCCTCATCCAGGGATCAAAGCCACATCTCCTGTTGGCAGGCGGATTCTTCACCATTAAGCCACCTGGGAAGCCCTTTGCAAAAGTAAAGTGGTGTAGAGCCAATCCTTGAAAAGCAGGAGATACCAGTATTTATTTAGACTGAAAAAGAACAGCAAATTGAAAAGTCTGAAACTGATAAATACTATAAATCTGATTGCATTTTTCAATAACATTTTTGAAAGCTTGCAATCACAGAATATATTAATAAGAATCATAAATGGAAGTCTAATGTGTTATCTTGATATTGACCTTGCTTGTCATATCCAGTGGTCACTTCATTATCTTCCTCTTAGTTCATTACTCAGCACCATTTCACATAGTTAACTGCTTTCCCTACTTGTGAAAACTTCTTTCCCCTTCCACAACATGCTTCTGTTTTTTTCCTTCTATTTTGCTGGCTGATCCTTTTCAGTCTCTTTTCCTGGCTCCTCCTCCTCTGTTGGACTTCTAGAAAGTGGAGTCCTCCCAGATTTTAATCCTGGACCACATGTTTGTTCTTTACTCTCTTCCTAGGTTATTTCATTTTGCTGCTAATGCTAAGTCACTTCAGTCGCGTCTGACTCTGTGCAACCCCATAGACGGCAGCCCACCAGGCTCCCCCGTCCCTGGGATTCTCCAGGCAAGAACACTGGAGTGGGTTGCCATTTCCTTCTCCAATGCAGGAAAGTGAAATGTGAAAGTGAAGTCGCTCAGTCGTGTCCGACTCTTCGCAACCCCATGGACTGCAGGCTACCAGGCTCCTCCGCCCATGGGATTTTCCAGGCAAGAGTACTGGAGTGGGGTGCCATTGTAGCAAGCAAGCATATTCCAAGAATCCCAAATTTGTAGCCTGCCTGACATCTCCACTGAGCTTTTGACTTATCAGGACATATCCAACTCCTACATAGTATCTCTGCCTAGATGCCAAATAAGCATCTCAAATCTAGAACCTGAAAAACACACCTTTTTATTTCCCTCTAAGTCCACCCTCCTTCCTAGTCTCTGTAGATCTCAGCAACAGTACCACCGTTAATCTAACAGCTTAAGCCAAAAACCCTGAGACTAATCCTTGATTTCTCCTATTTCCTCAGCTCCCTGAATTCAATCCATCAACACATCCTCTCAACTCTGCTTCCAAAATAGTTTCTGAAAATGTTCATTTTCTTCTATTTCTTTCACCACCTCTCTGGTCTAAGTTGCCATCATCTTCTTAGATTTTGTAATGCCTTCCTAATTTACCTCTCTGTGCCCATTCCCTTACCCACCGTCGCCAGAGTGCTATTTTTAACATGTTATTCTTATCATGTCCCTGCCATGCTTAAAATCCTCCAGTGGCTTGACATTCTACTTGGGATACAATCCAAATAGTTTACACAGGTTCACAAACAATCCCCTACGTGACATGGATATGCTCCTCTCCAATGTCAATTCCCAATGGTCTTCTGAGCTCACTATGCTCCAGTCACACATGCCTTCTTCTGTCTCTTGAAAAGCCAATCTAGTCCTTTCCTTGGGGCTTTTTCACTTTTAGTTCTTCCCTCTGCCAACAATACTTTTCTCCAAAAATTGTACACGGCTGTCACTTTCTGATCACTCAGGTCTTGGTAAGATCACCCTTGAAACTGTTACTTGAAGAGCAATCAATCCCCCCCCCCCTGCCCCCCTTAATCATCCCATTCCCTTATTTTAATCTTCTTCAATACAATTATATTTATTTGATATTTTATTTTTTATGTATATTTTAAATCATTTTTGTTTTTCTCTCCTGACCAGAAAGTAAGCTCCATTTGGGCAGCAGTTATTTGCTCTCTTGTAAAATATACTATAATTTCCTCAATACCTAAATACAATCTGGCACATAGTAGGTACTCAATACATGTGATGAAAAATGAATGAATGCTCAAGTGAGTACTAGCAACAAAAGTAGGTGTCTACCTTTCAAATTATGGAAGAAGATGAAAGCAATTGAATACATTGAATTGGGAGTACTTGTAAAGTGGGATACATTTTTTTTCTTTTTCTCCATTATTCCTTTAAATCCATCTTGTGGAATATTTTTGGAGCCCATATAAGAAATTTTGGACAGTCCTAATAGCTTATATGCTCAGTCTTAGTTGATAGAAAGTCCTCTGGTTGGCTTTCTAGTAGTTTCATTTTAGTAATGACTATGTAAATCTAGGTTGGATGGCATCACCTACTCAATGGACAGGAGTTTGTGAAAGCCCCAGGAGATGGTGAAGGACAGGGAAGCCTGGCATGCTGCAGTCCATGGGGTTGAAAAGAGTTAGACAAGACTGAGTGACTGAACAACAATAAATGTAAATCTAGGGTAATAAAAAAAACTTTGAACTTCAAAGGTAAGGATTCTATCCCTCATGTGCATCCTTCTCCCTTACAAATCTCCTCTATTATCTACTCCCCCCTCCATAAACATGCCTCCAGTTTCTGACATCTCCAGGATAGGAAACAGGTGGGAGGGGACGTCTGGGTCAGAAAAGGTCTATTTGACTGAACTTAAGGTGTCTGGCCAGAGAAGGCAATGGCACCCCACTCCAGTACTCTTGCCTGGAAAATCCCGTGGACGGAGGAGCCTGGTAGGCTGCAGTCCATGGGGTCGTGAAGAGTCGGACACGACTGTGCGACTTCACTTTCACTTTTCACTTTCATGCATTGGAGAAGGAAATGGCAACCCACTCCAGTGTTCTTGCCTGGAGAATCCCAGGGACGGGGGAACCTGGTGGGCTGCCGTCTATGGGGTCGCACAGAGTCGGACACAACTGAAGTGACTTAGCAGCAGCAGCAGCAGCAAAGTGTCTGGTGTTGGTGCCTCTAGCCTCATCAGATGTTTAAAGCTGCCTCATTTTGGGCTTAATCGATGGTCAACTCTAACTCTTTTCCTTGGAGATACATATAGGTGGGTTCATTGAAATCCCTGAAATGGCAATAATAAATCAACAATACTTATTTCTCTTTTAAACAGAGAATTCAGCATCCTTATCTTGTACTGGGGTCACTTTACCTTGATGGGAAGTCTGCTTGGGCAAGGATACCTGTGGTTGATTTAGGTTAATGTATGGCAAAAACCATCACAATATTGTAAAGTTAGTATCCTCCAATTAAAATAAATGAATTAATTAAAAAAAAAAAGACTTCAGGTAAGTGCCTCTCTCAGTCACCTTGCCCACATCTCACATTTGGTCCATGAGAAACATTCCTGCATCCTTGTCCCCATTCAGTGACTACATAGCCGAGTCTTAATGCTAGTTGTTCTGTCAGCAATGCCACCTTAGGCCAATAGTCATTATTTCTTTTGATGTTTGATTCCTCACATATATATGTCTACTGTGTTCCCTACTCCCAATTTCTGCTGCTGCTGCGTTGCTTCAGTCGTGTCCGACTCTGGTTCTAGTTAATAACCAAACGTGAAAGAGGCATTTTATTAATATTCATACAATTAACTAATATCAATATATAATATATTAGTCTGCTCACTAATAGAATCCTACTCAGTATATCAAAAGAGATATATCTTTCAAAATTTAAAGCCGATACTTCAGATACAGCATTTGTTTCACATCTGTGCAATCAAATATGTCTTTTTTTGATATTTCCCCCACTGCTTCTAAGTTTATAAATTCTTGACCTCAAGAGATGATAAACATACACTTGTGATTTTATATTTTCCAAGTTTTCTATTTGATTTACAATTAAAATAATAAATTATTCTTAATATTGGAATTAAACCCCAGGTATATTTGTGCAAATATATTGAACAATCCTTTACAACCTGACCCCTTTCCCTTTAAACTTAGTGCAACATTAGACTTCCAAAGACTTTGAAATGATCCTCTGTGTCTGTGTCCTCAATTCATCTGTCTCATGTAGTGGAAAATCTGTAATAGAAAGGGGATAATGGAAAGTAAAGACTTTGGAGTCAGTCACATCAAAGCTCAAACTCCAGCGATCTCATTTAGTAGCTCTCTGATTGCGGCTAATTCACCCAACCCTTCTGAATTACGTTTGTAGAATGGCAGCAGAACCTGAGTTGCCATAACCATAAATGAAATAATATATGTAAAGCATCTAGTGCATGGAAGATGCCCAATCAGTGTTAGTAGTCATTTTCTCCCCCTATCTATCCCTCTGGGCATTTTGCAACTAGCTCAACATTCATTACTGACATGCTCATCAGAGATACTTGTTAAAATTACTTGCTCTATGAACTGAGGGAGTCAGTTGGCTCTCTCTGAACTAAAAATTATAAGATAGAAGTTGTATGTTCTGCATAAAATAGCACAGAATATTCTGGTAGAACACAAGCTCAATTCAGAGTTAATTCATGAAAGCAAAGCAATTTTCTTTCCAATATATTTTGCATATCAGTCAGCTTTTACTAAGTTCAGGTGTGCATGGTCAGTCATGTCTGACTCTTTTTTACTCCATGGACTGCAGTCCACCAGACTTTTCTGTCTATGGGATTTCCCAGGCAAGAATACCTGAGTGAGTTGCCATTTCCTCCTGCAGGGAATCTTCCCAAATCAGGGATCGAACCTGCATCTCCTGCATTGGCAGGCGGATTCTTTACCACTGGCACCACCTCAGAAGCCTTGCTAAGTTATCCCATGGTAACAAATATTAAGCTTCCAAATCTCAGTATCTTTCAACAAGGAAAGTTTATTTCTCAGTCACCTTTCATGTCCTTTATAGGTTGAATGCAGTTCTACCCTCTATCCCCTTCATTCTGAGAACGAAGTACAAGGAACAGGCAGTTTCTGAGACCCATCAGTCTCAGGGCAGGGGGAAAAAGAAAGAGAAAACCCACATGCCACATGAAGGCTCTGAGAGTTTCTGCTCAGAAAGTGGCACATGACACCTCAGATCATTGGCCAAACCGAGTTACATGCCTGAGTCTGATGTCCATGAGTAGAGAAGTATAATTCTCCCCCAGGGATGGATGATCCAGTCGTGAGGATTTAGGCAAGGTTGAGGGCAACAAATATTATAACAATACAATTTAGCACATATGGTCTCTCAAGTATAAAGCTTTCATAAGGTAAGTATGGAGTGTGTGAAGCTGAGGTAAGACAGCTGAAACTTGAATGAAACAGTGTAATAGGTGAACAATTCAGTCATTTCTGGATTCTGTTAGGTCTATGACTACAGTGTGTCACCAAATCTCTGTTTCTACCTTAGACTCTCAGACTGTGTTTTCTGCTCTGTGGAGAAGCCTTCCTTCAGCTATGATGGAACATTACCTCCTTTGGCTCGTCAAAGAGTCTAGACAAGAATGGCCTATTTTGTAAACAGTGCTTCTGTATCTTTTGTTAATTTACAGTTGAAAATATTGCCCAACTATGCTTCTCTGTGCTTTGTACCCAGAAACTAACAGGATATCATCAGACATTTTTTTTTTTTTTTTGTATAAACAAAGCTTGTTTCTGTAGACTAATGTGTGTGCTTTCTTTCTTCAGACAATGACTAAAGAAAAGATTCACCACATTTCCCTTTTTGGACTTTACTGCCAGAAATCTTAGTACGCAATTCAGTGCCAAAGTGTAGGCATTGACTCAACTCAGCTGCCTGGTACAATTTTCTCTTTCTGCTGACTTGAAATAGTTCCTGTTCCATTGAATCCCCTGATTGTCCAGATTTGCATTTTTAAACCTCTAACCTGTCTCAAAATGTTTTGGGAAATAGTCCAAATCCTGAATCCTGAAAAAGTAAAAATGTGAACCACAATTATAAACTAACTCCGAGGAAAATGTTCCAGTTCTCAGTATCATATCTACAGAGAGATATGGCATATTATGACCAAACTTTAATTCACTGTAAAAATTTCAACTCCTTTGGGGAGACGAGTTCCCAGACAACAGGGCTCCACACAGGGGCAGACTGGGCAGGAGATGCCATGGACCCCGCCCTTGCAGAGGGGCCTGGTGGATACTACTTTCTTTGGAGCTTGGAACAGACTCATGGCCAGTGAAGTGAGTTCAACGGCTGAGGTGAGGCACCCGCATGGGGGCCTCATAACCCTATTTACACTATTCTCCTGCTCATCCTCAAAAAAAAAAAAAAAATCTTCTAACTCCTAATCCTAAACTGTAAAAAGTTCAAAATACTGTTTACGTATGACAGAGTGTGGCATGTACATGCTTTTTTGTGTTAAATTCCCCAACTAGAATGTGAACCTGATGAAGATAGGGTTCATGTTACATTTGTAGTCCCAGCATCTGCCATGTAGTCCCAAAGGGAAAGAAGCATTTTCTTTTCAAAGGGCTATATGGTGGAACTTAGGGGGTCAAGTAACTTTCCTTAGGTTACAGAGCTAGGAAGTGGCAGAAGTGGAATTAGAACTGAGTGCTGAATCATTCTGAAGTCTGTGTTTTTTGCATTATACCACTATTTCTCAAGGTGAAGTAACATGTACAATTGGTGAGCCATGGTGGTACAAGTAGGAAACTTTAAAATTTTAAAGTTATTCATTTATTTTCATGTGTGTCAAAATAAAATTAGGACAAAACAACTCTAATTTCATGGGTATTATGAGCTAAGATGAGAAGTCAGGAGGAGAAGGGGACAACAGAGGATGAGATGTTTGGTTGGCATCACTGACTTGACAGACATGAGTTTGAGCAAGCTCCAGAAGTTGATGAAGGACAGGGAAGCATGGGGTGCTGCAGTCCATGGGGTCACAAAGAGTCAGACACAACCGAGTGACTGAACTGATGAACTAAGATGAAGCAGTTAGCTGAAGCAGAAAATGTGGGTCAGTTAAAAGGACAGTCTTAAGTAAACCATAACATGGGTGGTTTAGGGATATGGTAAGTAGCCTGTATGTGTCCTCAGAATGACAGAAGTCTGAGAAAGAGGATGCTGCCCCTGCTGCTTAACTCCCATCTCATTCCAGTTGACACATTTATCACATAACATATTCATCCTATGATACCATATATTTAAGATGAGATCTGTTGTGCCTCACCTGTGTGCCAGGCACTCCGCTCTGCATTATGCTTTTCTGTAAGCACCTCAAAGACACCTGAAATCAGCCACATCTATGATGGATCAAATGTTTTTCTCCTTTTTTTAAGTTGCAATCTATGGACATTTCTGCTCATCAGTTCTAACCATGTATTTGAAAATTATTTTCATAATAAGCTTGGCTTATCCTCTATTGTGTGGGAATCTCCTTCTTCATTTAAAAATAGCAATTTCGATGTAAGTTAATTCAGCTGTTCTGTTCCCTCAATCCGAGGTCAATTATCAGCTCTAATTAAATAGGGTGTTGTATCTTTGTATTTGTGATATCACCTTTAAAAACAAGGATGCCAGAGACCCAGATATCTGGTGAATCTATGCCATATAAATAGAAAAGATAATAAGAGATTTCAGTTTTCTGCTAGTAAAACTTTATGTAGGGTCTTGGTGACTAAAATTATAGACATTAGAATGTCAGAAAGGGGAAAAAACTTATTATGGTAAAATAGCATGGAGTTTGCTTCTCTGTAATAGCAACACATTTTTTCCTCACTTAACATGATTTTATGAGCTTATAATACCTGCTGGAAATTAGAAGGAGTACTACATTTTGCAGCTCTTTAAGTGTTGATTACATAAGTATTTCTGAGTGAAGCATCATTTGAATTTTCCTCCAAAAGCAAAGCCGACAGTATTTCTCCATCCTTTTTGTTATTATTTTCTCAATTACGTGTTTGTGAAGCACATAATTACTCTTAGTTATTCTCACAAGCATTCACTTTCATATTTAGTTACAATCTTATGTCTGAAAAAGTTTTGCAAGAGACAGTCAGTTCAGTCGCTCAGTCATGTCCAGTTCTTTGCAACTCCATGGACTGCAGCATGCCAAGCTTCCCTGTCCATCACCAACTCCCATAGCTTACTCAAACTCATGTCCATTGAGTTGGTGATGCCATCCAATCATCTCATCCTCTGTCGTCCCCTTCTCCCCCTCATCCCTCTCTCTCAGGAGGAGAAGAGACACAGTAAAGAAATCTGTGTGCTGTTAGCCAGAATTAGCATTTATGATTATTTTAGTTTATTTTTCTATAGCTAGTTTTCATTACCACCACATTATTTTCTCTATCATGTCTTAATCTAAATATGTATTAACATGAATTAATTTAGTTTTAGCTGGAGAACTCTTTAAACAATGGCTATAGCTCTGTTGGTTATATTTCCAGAAGGAAAGTGATTGGGGAATGAAGGAATCTGTGATGGCTGAATCTTGGGCTAAACACCAGTTACTCTCACAGCTTCCCCAGAGGATGAAATATTCAGGACTGGAGGTGGTGGAGGGAGGTGGGTATTATTTCAAACAAATTAATGTAGTTTAATGAACCCAGGTGTATTAGTTCAGGTCTAATCAGAAGACAGAAACCACACCGATTCGGAACCTAAGAGACAACGAGCTGGTAACTGGCACATTTGGTTTTACCTTTCTCCACCTTGGGGGTGCTTGGCTCCTCAGCTTCTCCCCTTACCCCCTCATCCCAGTGTATTTGGAAAACAGCAGCCCAGATGAACCTGTTAACATGAATAGTCACATGGGAATAAGGTCATATCAGTCTTGTTTGCAAAAACCTCTAGTGGCACCCATCTGACCCAAGAGAAAGCTAAAGTCTTCACATCTGCCAGGTTACATTCAATCTTTGTCCCCCCAACTACCTCTCTGACTTCACCTTCTTCTCCTCTTCCCCTCCCTCCTGTGACACCGCAGCCTGGCAGCTCTTGCTTTCGATATTGGTGCCTGGTGTTCCCATTTCCTGGAGTGTGCTGCCTTGCCATAGCATAGAGCAGCTCCCTCACTTCCTTCACTCAAATGTCACCTTCTTAGTGAGATCTTCCCCCGGTATCTACCTCATGTGGCAACTTGCACTTAACTCTTCAGACCCCTCTTGTATGCTCGGTTCTTTTTCTCCTCCAGAGCTGGAATTCTATATACCCATAATCAGTCCAGTCAGGGTTACACTAGTACCTTTTTTGTAGGGATATTGTAAAGATTTTATATGTTTATAAATAGAAAAGACTACATCTATCTATACACACTCTCTCTCTATATATATAATATACTATGTATATTATGGGCTTCCCTGGTGGCTCAGATGGTATATTATACTTTTTGGCTAACCCAATATATATATAGTATATATATTATACACATATATAATAATATATAATGTATATATTATGCATATATAATACTATATGTGTGTATGCTATATATGTGTAAATATATACTATATATGTGTATGTGTATATATATATGTGTGTGTGTGTGTGTGTGCATGTGTATACACTATATATGTGTGTATTTGGGCTTCCCTGGTGGCTCAGTTGATAAAGAATCTGCCTGCAATGTAGGATACCTGGGTTTGATTCCTGGGTTGGAAAGACCCACTGGAAAAGGGAATGGTTACCCACTCCAGTATTCTGGCCTGAAGAATTCCATGGACAGAGGAGCCTGGCAGACTACAGTCCATGGGGTCGCAAAGAGTCGGACATGACTGAGCAACTTTCACTTTCATGTATGAATTTATGTTATATGGATATGTATAGGAAGAAAAATTATGACCAACCTAGATAGCATATTAAAAAGCAGAGACATTACTTTGCCAACAAACGTCCATCTAGTCAAGGCTATGGTTTTTCCATTGGTCATGTATGAATGTGAGAGTTGGACTGAGAGGAAAGCTGAGTGCCAAAGAATTGATGCTTTTGAACTGTGATGTTGGAGAAGACTCTTGAGAGTCCCTTGGACTGCAAGGAGATCCAACCAGTCCATTCTGAAGGAGATCAGTCCTGGGTGTTCATTGGAAGGACTGATGCTAAAGCTGAAACTCCAATACTTTGGCCACCTCATGCTAAGACTTGATTCCTTGGAAAGACTCTGACACCGGGAGGGATTGGGGGCAGGAGGAGAAGGGGATGACAGAGGATGAAATGGCTGGATGGCATCACTGACTCAGTGGACATGAGTGTGAGTGAAGTCTGGGAGTTGGTGATGGAGAGGGGGGCCTGGTGTGCTGCGATTCATGGGGCCACAAAGAGTCGGACATGACTGAGCAACTGAACTGAACTGATATATATATATATAAAGTACAGGCTGTAATGCATAGAAATATTAGCTATTGTACATATAGCCAACAAGCCCTAGGTTGGATGACCTATGAAAAACTGTGTGCAACCTTTGGGAATTCCTTTTTGCTTAGATTAAAGGCAGGCCTAATCCAAGCAGAAGCGGCAGCAATTCTACACTGAAAGCTAGCCAAGTGGCTACCTTGTCCCACACTTAAATACAGACACTCAAGACCTTAACTTCCAAAGGCACAAAGAGGCAAGTAAAGATAAACATAAGGAAGACTGTACCAGGGAAATAAAAAATATAGCCTTCTGACTATACATTGCCAAAGAGAGCACATCAACAGGAGGTGGCCAAGCATATAATAATGTCTTGTGGTAACTCAGATGGTAAAGAATCTGACTGCAAAGCAAGAGACCTTGGTTTGATCCCTGGGTCAGGAAGATCCCCTGGAGAATGGAATGGCAACCCACTCCAGTATTCTTGCATAGAGAAGTCCATGAACAGACCATGGAGTTGCAAAAAGCTGGACACGACTGAGTAACTAACAGTTTCTACTTTCTTAGGTACAGGGCTTGGCTGAGGAGAAAAAATAATTTCTGACAATATCATGTCATGAATAGCCATCTGAGACTTTGTCCCCCAGTGCAGACACACACAGACACACACACATATCCCATACCTTCTCAGGTGCCTTTTCCACCCTGGTTTGGTTTTTGCACCATTTCCTGCCGGGAGCCGGCATATTGCATATTGAGTGTATATTGTGTATTGAGTGCAGCACTTTCCACAGCATCATCTTTCAGGATCTGGAATAGCTCAACTGGAATTCTATCACTGCCGGGAGCCAGCATGAGGAGCTCCATCCATGACAAAGGTTATGAGGAAGGAGGCTTGCAATATGCAAAGGTGGGATCGAGCCTCAGGAGTTCCCCTGGAAATTCTCGAGCATCTACCCCCAAAACCAGAGTCTGCCTACTTTCTGCTTTGTGCTTTCACCTACACCTCTGACTTTACGGGGGGCTGTCCCCCACTACCTCTCTCTGAAAAAAGAGTTAGCTTACAGCTCCAGTTAATAATTCCTGGCTGTGACAGTGTTTCAACCTACAAACTCCTTTGGAAATCCTCTAGCCTGCCTGAATAGGTTTTTCTGGCCACATGTGATTGCTCAGAGCCTCCCAACTGTGAGAGGCATGAGATGTTCTAAACTGTCTAAATACAGAGTCCTTTGAGCAGTTAAAAGATTGATTAGAAATTGTATTGGTGAAGGGTTTTTCACTTGTTAGGCCAATGTTTGCTGCTAAGTCTCCATATCCCTTACCTGCTGTGTCCCTGGCAGTGTATTGATTAATATAATTTGTGTAAGTAGTAGCTTTAATGTTTGTAACCTTGGACCCTTGAGTTAATTCTTTTCTTGACTGAGCCCACCACACCTTTGCCCTATAGGGATGCAACTTTATCTAATGCTTTTGGAGGGTGGCTCCTGACTTTGGAATAATCACCTTTAGAGAAAAATAAGTTTCTTAAAATGTTAATAGGCCTCCTGGCCAGAAGATGATGTAAATTACCTGAACTTTTGCATATGATAAGTTTGAAAGCCTGGCTTCGATTAGGATCAGGAACTGCTGTCCTTGCATGACTCTACCCCTTCCCCCATTATCCTCTATGCACAACTTAAGGTATAGAAACTACTTTGGAAAATAAAGTGCGGGCCTTGTTCACCAAAACTTGGTCTCCCCATGTCTCTCTCTCTCTCACTCTGGCTGAGTCTCCATCTGGAGCGTGGAACCCACCATGCTTACTAATTATGCCTGGGCTTCTAAGATCCGACCAGGGAGGCCTCAGTGTCTCCTCTCCTTTGGGAGAACGGAAGGATGCCTGCGGCCTACGTAAGTGGTGCAAACTTCTTGTCTTGAAGTTTTATTGGTCTCCCGCATAAACCAAGCTACTCAGCCTCTTTTCTCCACTGAATTTCCTCACTGAGCTATCCTCATTCTATTACTCTTTATATCCTTAATTAATGTTTAATTAAGCAATTGTTTCCTGATCCTCGCCTACGCCATCTCTCCTTTGAATACCCTGGATCAGCCGGGGCTGGACCCCGGCAATTTCCATCCCTCCAAGTGAGAGAGCTCAGGCATTTTAGGTCCCTTCCTCCTTCCCTGTGTCTCCCCTGGTTCACCTCCAAGGTCAGGGTTGCTGATTTGTGTTCTTGTCTTTCTAGTCTCACTGCTTCAGTCCATGTCTCAGCATTTTTCAGTCGAACATCCTAACTAGCTTTACATCTCCCCAAGGTAACATTCATGCAGCAATGATTCAGAGAGCAGGTCCTGAGTGGTTTCTGTATTTCGTATATTGCTTCCAGTGGTTCACCTATATTATTCCTTTCATTCTGCCAAACACATTTTGTGCCTAGGCCTGGTAAGAGTTAATAGTATCCAGACAGAAACAAGTTCATAGAGGTTACACGACTTGCTCTGAGTCTTTCAGCTAAACAGTGACAAGGTGAAGACTCAACGATTCTCGCACCACCTCACACCTGCCTCTCACACCTCTTCCAAAAACACAGATCCCTTTGCAAAAGGTAATTTTTAAATCTTGGCATTCAAAGACCTTCATGATCTAAACCTAGCCTAGCTAACCTTTATTTCCCATGTAATTGCCCCTGACAATCCATCTTCCAAGGTGACTGCTTTCCCACAAATATTCTAGTGACCACAATGCCCTAGAACTTGACTCATGCCTCCTCTCTGCCTGGAGTACACTTCCCTCTTTTTTAGTCGAACAAAAGTCCTGTCATTTTTCAGGTTCAGGTTAATTGCTATTTTCTTCCCCCAACACCTGTTGGGCAAAATTTATGGCACTTTCTTTTAAGTTCCCACAACACTCTGCATTTACTTCTAATATAATATTTTTCTCAATCTGCCTTCTATTGCTGTTGTTCATATATGTGTATCATCTCTCCAGACCAAAGGTTCCATCTGGATAGAGACTATGCCTAATTTCTTATTTAATGTTCATCACCTAGCATAGTGCCTGATACATAAAGTTTCAGAAGAAAGGCCTGTTGAGTGTGGAAGGAACACTGGAGTTTGCCAAGGTGGTAGTTGCCTTAGGTTATCAGGGCTATAATGAGCGTATCTGCTGTAATGAGCATATTCAGCCAGGCCCTCTCCTGTCAGGATTATGGGGCCTCTCCTTCAGGCTCTCAAGATCTCAAATTGTAATTACTTGCTTATATATTTGCCTACCCTGTTGTGTAACATGTGTGGCCCAATGGCTGTGACTCAGTGAATGGGTTTCTGGTAAATAAATGAAGGCAGACTGGAGTCTACCTGTGATGAAGGGATATGTGTTATTTCATCAATGTCCTTCTGAGGCTGTTTGAATTTGAATCAGTCCACAATAAATCACAGAATGATTGGCAAATTACTTGTTCTCTGGGGGGAATGGACAACTGGGGAACAGTTTGACCTTAATAGTGATCAGAATGACCACAACTATGTTCTTCTACTTCCCACAGAGACCTAGCCTGAAACAAAGGGACTGGATATTTAGCCAGCATAGGCACAGTGATGGTCAAGGTCATAGTAAACATGAATAACTCCCCATCTGCTATGAGGAGAGGTCTATCCTTACACTTCCTAGTTCAAGAATATCAATTCTTAGTTGTTAATTTCAACAAAACTCAAGAAGAGATTTAATATTTTACAAGAATAAGTACATGGAAAGGGCCCAGCAGAACTGAAACCGTGCCATGAAGGGTAGCCTGTGACATTATCAGGGCATAATGCCTTGGACCTTAGTTATTCTATCTCTTGATGCAAAAAGGCAAAATATTTGCATGTGTAAATCCTTCAGTAAGATACCATTTTCTTTTCTGATATCAACCCACTTGGTCTCTGATTTGTAAACCAGGTGACTGATTCTCACAAACATGACATTTTATGAATATAACACAAAAACATGTATCAGTGCCAATGTATCTTAAATATTTTCCATCACACTGTGACCTTTTCTATTCAAAGTCGTATCTGAATTTTTTCCCCTCGTGTTCACAAACCTGCTGAGAAATTCACATGATATCACCAGAAATGCAAGGTATGTTTAGTAAAAATCGGTTAAACTCACCTGTTTATTCAAGGATACAACAGCCAGATACAGCTGCTGATTGAAAATAGAGCCAGAGGCTCCTGATTTACTTTGAATCACCTAGGATGAGGGAGGCCACAGTAGAGATCAAATGTGTTCATAAAGAATAATATTAAGAGGAGTAGGAAGAGACCCCTGAGGGGCTAGATTATAGTTGCCAGGGTATTTAGAGAAACACCTGCTGCCCTCTCCCAGGAGAGGGCAATAAGTATGAAAAGGCTCCTGATGGCACACATAGGGCTCAGGAGGGTGCTCTCAAAGCTCCATGGTTGCCTGTAAATCCTTGCAGGGTCTGAGCATAGCTAATTCAAGCCCCTCTCCCTGCCATATCATCTCCAACGGTGGAGATGGAGCACAAGTGGCACAAGCCACTGGTGAAACCATGTAAAACAGGACTGCTGTTTCAGGACATGTGTGTCTGTCCCTCTTCCTCACTGCAGAATCCATGGATGTCAGACACAAAGGGCCAAGTGATCCTATTATAGTACGGAATTCAAGAGACATGCCCAAGGGCAAAAGCAACCAGCATCTTTCCTTAAATAGGACAAGAGTTTTCCTCATTCCCTTCTTGGCCGACTCCACCTCATTCCTTAGAGCCTTGCTCAGATACCTCTGCAGGAGCCTGGCTCAGGTCTCAGGTAATAGGCACACCCACCTCTAGGCTGCCCTCTCTGTACCAGGCGACACAGGATGCAGAATGAAAACACACGACCTTTGCTCTCAAGGACCTTACAGGCAGGAGGGAAGATAGATACATGAACAGAAAACCCCAATATTACAGGGAAATGAAGGAAACGGTGCCCCAGGCTACCTGGGAAAATTAGGGAAGACTTTTCTGAAACAGTGATAAAGCTAACTCTCTATCTAATTGAAGCAAACAAAAATAATGTAGTAAAAGGTTTCCAAAGGTGTCTTAAAGATTTCAAGGACAAGGGCTTGAAATACTCAAAGGATTTTTCTTACGCTTCTCATCTCTTTTTGAAGAGTTAAGTTTTCTCCTTCTCTCCCTGGGTCGGAAGATCCCCTGGAGGAGGGAATGGCAACACACTCCAGTATTCTTGCCTGGGAAATTCCCATGGACAGAGGAGCCTGGCGGGCTACTGGCTATAGGGTTGTAAAGACTCGGAAAAGACTGAAGCCACTTAGTCTGCATGCATGCACAAAACCATATATAAAGAAATTTCATTATATCTATGTGACTGAAATGTAAGTATGACAAGGAAAGAAAGGCAGGGGATGAGGTATAATGAATGGTAGGCAGGGAAAATTTTTGAGGACTTTGAATTTGGAGTTTGTTTTTTCAAAGTGATATGATAAGCTTTGCAAAGAGAAGAAACCACATGACACTATTGATTGGAGGAGAAGAAAAGTGGAGAAATAACAGTCTGGAGAATATTATTGCATATTGTATATATAAATGTATATTGTATATAATGATATTGTATACAGTAATGATGTGTGTACTATTATATAGGGCGTATTGGAGTACATTACTGTATATTATATACTGTTGTATACCACTTGTACTGTTGTTGAACTTTCTTACACGCTAGTAAAGTAATGCTCAAAATTCTTCCAAGCCAGGTTTCAGCAATATGTGAACCGTGAACTTTCTGATGTTTCAAGCTGGTTTTAGAAAAGGCAGAGGAACCAGAGATCAAATTGCCAACATCCACTGGATCATAGAAAAAGCAAGAGAGTTCCAGAAAAACATGTATTTCTGCTTTATTGACTATGCCAAAGCCTTTGACTGTGTGGATCACAATAAACTGTGGAAAATTCTTCAAGAGATGGGAATACCAGACCACCTGCCTCTTGAGAAATTTGTATGCAGGTCAGGAAGCAACAGTTAGAACTGGACATGGAACAACAGACTGGTTTCCAAATAGGAAAAGGAGTTCATCAAGGCTGTATATTGTCACCCTGTTTATTTAACTTCTATGCAGAGTACATCATGAGAAACGCTGGACTGGAAGAAACACAAGCTGGAATCAAGATTGCCGGGAGAAATATCAATAACCTCAGATATGCAGATGACACCACCCTTATGGCAGAAAGTGAAGAGGAACTCAAAAGCCTCTTGATGAAAGTGGAAAGTGGAGAGTGAAAAAGTTGGCTTAAAGCTCAACATTCAGAAAACGAAGATCATGGCATCTGGTCTCACCATTTCATGGAAAACAGATGGGGAAACAGTGGAAACAGTGTCAGACTTTATTTTTCTGGGCTACAAAATCACTACAGATGGTGACTGCAGCCATGAAATTAAAAGACGCTTACTCCTTGGAAGGAAGGTTATGACCAACCTAGATAGCATATTCAAAAACAGAGACATTACTTTGCCAACAAAAGGTTCATCTAGTCAAGGCTATGGGTTTTCCTGTGGTCATGTATGGATGTGAGAGTTGAACTGTGCAGAAGGCTGAGTGCCGAAGAATTGATGCTTTTGAACTGTGGTGTTGGAGAAGACTCTTGAAGAGTCCCTTGGACTGCAAGGAGATCCAACCAGTCCATTCTGAAGGAGATCAGCCCTGGGATTTCTTTGGAAGGAATGATGCTAAAGCTGAAACTCCAGTACTTTGGCCACCTCATGCGAAGAGTTGACTCATTGGAAAAGACTCTGATGCTGGGAGGGATTGGGGGCAGGAGGAGAAGGGGACGACAGAGGATGAGATGGCTGGATGGCATCACTGATTCGATGGACGTGAGTCTGAGTGAACTCCGGGAGTTGGTGATGGACAGGGAGGCCTGGCGTGCTGTGATTCATGGTGTATCAAAGAGTCGGACACGACTGAGCGACTGATCTGATCTGATCTGATCTGATGGAAGTGGAGAGGATGCATAAGAGCTAAGATTTACTGGGAACGCACTGTGTGCAGGATCTCCACATTACATATATTATCTTCTTTAATCTATGCAAGTTCTCAACCAGATTGCTACATGTTTTGCCTCCATTTTACAGATGAGGATTCTGACAGATGAGGACTCTGCACATGGAGATGAACTTACACATGGCCATACACCTCCCAGAGCCAGGATTTGTATCATCGCAGCCTGACTGTAGTCTGTAGACTTATCCTCTACTGTTTGTGGCTTCTAATTGCAGCTCCTGATAGCTGCTAGTCTGAAGCTCAGGAACAGAAGTTATCTTTGTTGTACTTAGTACTTTATAGTCTTCTCCCCTGTGAGTTCCTTAAGATTAGGGATGGGATCACTCTCATTTCTATACCTAATGCCCAGCACGGAAATTGGCACAGAGAATGAGATGATGCATTTTGTGGGTGTACTGGTATCACTGAGATTTCAAGTTTTATGTTCTTTCATGACTCTTGAATTTAGCCATGACCATATGACTTTCTTTGGCCAATGAAAAGTGAGCAGAAGTTATGTGATTGACTCTTATGTGGAAGCATTTTGGAGTCACAGTGTGATTCTGCACACATGGATGAAGCACAAGCTGGAATCAAGATTGCCAGGAGAAATATCAGTAACCTCAGATATGCAGATACACCACCCTTATTGCAGAAAGGGAAGGAGAACGAAAGAGCCTCTTGATGAAAGTGAAAGAGGAACGTGAAAAAGTGGGCTTAAAATTCAACATTCAGAAAATTAAGATCATGGCATCCAGTCCAATCACTTCATGGCAAATAGATGGGGAAACAGTGGAAACAGTGACAGAGTTTATTTTTGGGGCTCCAAAATCACTGAAAATGGTGACCACAGCCATGAAATTAAAAGATGCTTGCGCCGTGAACGAAAAGCTATGACCACCCTAGCATATTAAAAAGTGGAGACATTACTTTGCTGGCAAAGGTCCGTCTAGTCAAAGCTATGGTTTTTCCAGTAGTCTTGTATGGATGTGAGACTATAAAGAAAGCTGAGCACTGAAGAATTGATGCTTTTTAACTGTAGTGTTGGAGAAGACTCTTGAGAGTCCCTTGGACTGCAAGGAGATCTAACCAGTCCATTCTGAAGGAGATCAGCCCTGGGATTTCTTTGGAAGAAATGATGCTAAAGCTGAAACTCCAGTACTTTGGCCACCTCATGTGAAGAGTTGACTCATTGGAAAAGACTCTGATGCTGGGAGGATTGGGGACAGGAGAAGGGGACAACAGAGGATGAGATGGCTGGATGGCATCACTGACTCGATGGACCTGAGTCTGAGTGAACTCTGGGAGTTGGTGATGGACAGGAAGGCCTGGTGTGCTGCGATTCATGGGGTCCACAAAAAGTCGGACACGACTGAGCGACTGAACTGAACTGAACTGAATTGATGTCCTCTATCAGCCAGGGTTCCTGAGTGACTACATGGAACAAAGATCCAGCCCCCTCAGCCCTGCCAAAATATACTGGATATATAGCTTGAAGAAGAGATGAATGTTTATTAATTGAAGCCACTGAGTCTTGAAAGTTGTCTATTATGGTACCATAATCTAGTTCATTCTGTCTGGTACAGTTAGCAATTGTTATTGGTTGAGTAACAGTATCTTTCCATCATTTCAATTTCCTATTCCCAATACATCAACAATACTAGCATAATTATCAGAATCTCTTTTGAACAAGTAAATGTTATAAACAGTAGATAAGATATTAGGAGCATTATAAGAAGCCTATTTACCTAACACCTGAGGAAGCTGAACTTTATTTTCCTTTATAAATATTTTTAATAATGACTTCAGTAGCCTGAATTTCTGAAATTCCTCATATCATAAGTCAATCTTTGAGCACCAGGCACTGTCCTAGGTGACAGGGCTATATCAGTAGACAAAACTGACAAATCTCTTCTGGAGCATTCCAGATGGGGGAGACAAACAAATGAGTACATTACTCACTACATCAAAGGAGTGAAGTGCCATGGAGAAAAATAAAGGCGAGAAAGGGCTGAGGGATTACTATTTTAAAGAGGGTGGTCAAGGAAGGTGTCATTAAGAAAAAGGTGAGACAGACCTATGAGAATATCTCAGGGAAAGTTCCAGGCATGGGTAATGTAACCCAGAAGTACCTGAGGTGAGGATGCATTTGGTATTTTTGAGAAACAGTGTTTTCAGTAACAATGTGGACAAAGAGGTATGAGGGGAGGGGGCGAGTCCCAAAGGGACTTGTAGCCTATTGGGAAGAGTTTGCTTTTGACCCTAAATGAGATGAAATGAGACCACATGGTAATTCAGTGAACATCTACCTTATTAAAATAAAAACCTTGGAGTGAAACATCTACCTTATTAAAATAAAACCTTGGATTTTTTACATTCAATTGTACATATCTATCAGAGTTTATAACATCAAAGTGTGAGCATTTGTTTTTTGATGTGGACTATTTTAAAAATCTTTATTGAATTTGTTACAGTATTGTTTCTGGTTTCTGTTTTTTTTTTTTTTTTTTTTTTGCCACATGGCACGTGGGATCTTAGCTGCTGACCAGAGATTGAAACCCCAACTTCTGCATTGGGAGGCGAAGTCTTAACCACTGGACTACTGGGAAAGTCCCTGTGCATTTGTGAGTAAATAGAGTTTGCAGTGAAAGGACCTCTGCTTTCCCTAAGGTGCTACTCACTCCCTTGCTCTGTAGCAGTAGTCACTGGTTGTCCATCATCAGTACCATTACCACTCTGGTCCATCCCTGCTTTGCTCCATGGCAGTGATCTAGAAGTCCTTCAGGCTGCATCTTTTTATTTAGCACTCACCTTGCTATTTCACCCTAGCTCACAGTCAAGTCAACAACTAAAACTGGTACTTCCACTGAACCACACAAATGTATTCACCATTGCCGCTGCCTAGGAAGGTTTGCCTTAGAATCATGTCTTTCAACCTTCTTTCCCATGCCCCTAATGGCAGAAGAGAGCCTGAGCAACTCAATTCAAGCATGAAATGTTTTAAAAGTCTCCTACTTTTTCATAAAATTGTATGCAAATTTTGTATTCCTATTCGTTAGATATCCCTATCTATTTTAACATAAAAGAAAGTTTTCTCTCAAGTCCTCAAGGTATATTGATTTTTCTAAGAAATGTGTCCTGCAGATTCTTAGATAATCAGAAAAAGAAATGTGCTTGGACTCTATTATCTTAGATCCCCATAGAAATGCCTTCATGATGATTTAATGTTATTTTCTACTCTCTTATAGAGATGTGGCTAAGAAAAATCCATATGAAGAAAAGTACCTCTGTCTTTTATCAAAGTGTACTCACAAATATTGGCTAAAATAGTACTCAATATCCTTTATACCAGGGGCCACACAATACATTTTAATGAAGTTTTCCCTTTGTCTTTGGTGGCCCACAAGTGTCCATTGTCTCCCCTGGCACAAGACGTAAGACCCTGAAGCAGTAGTTCCCAAGGTGTGGTGCTTGGGCCAGCATCGGCTTCACTGAGGATCTTGCTAAGGATCCACATCTTCTCCTACATTCCCTCAGACCTATTGAATCAGAAACCCTGGAGTTGGAACACAGCAATCTGTTTTTTGACAAGGGCTCCAGGGGATTCTGGTGGATGCTAACTAAAGTTTAAGAAACACTGCCTTGGTAGCTACCTCAGGCCCTCAGCAAAATGATGGCAATGGTACCCACGTGTTGTGTTTCCATTCCCTCTGCAGGTG
Source organism: Bos taurus (assembly GCF_002263795.3). Classification (NCBI taxonomy): domain Eukaryota; kingdom Metazoa; phylum Chordata; class Mammalia; order Artiodactyla; family Bovidae; genus Bos; species Bos taurus. The sequence goes on from NC_037357.1 coordinate 28,753,166, forward strand.
CTCTTGTGTTCACCTCTTCCCACTCCATCCCTGCCACCTCACACCACTTTCTCCTGTGCCCTGTGGGTTTCTTTTCCTTTTCTAGAACATGTCAAGCTCCTACTGCCTCAGAGCCTTTACACTCACTGTTCCTTCTGCTTGCTCCTTGCCATGGCTTTCAAGTGATTGGCCACCTTGTCATTCAGATGTCATTATGTGACACATGCTGAGCAATACCATCAGTGATCAGTGGATTTAAATTCTCCAACCAGCCATTTCATAGTGGCACCTTCTTTACTTCTCTCCCTAGCACTTATTTCCATCCTCCACTCTCAGTTTGTTTGCTTCTTGTCTGTCCCCCTCACTGAAGTGAAAGCTCCAGGTGAATAGGGACTTTTGTTGGATTTGTTTATATTTGTTTCCCCACACTAAGAATATTGGGTGGCACATAGCAGTAGCTCAGCAAATGTTTGGCCAATGAAGAGATAATTAGTTAAGAGAACCATTACTAGAAGTCAGGATACCTGGTGGTAATATCAGTTCAATTCAGTTCGGTTCAATTGCTCAGTCCTGTCCGACTCTTTGCGACCACATGGTGCAGCATGCCAGGCCTCCCTGTCCATCACCAACTCCCGGAACTTACTCAAACTCATGTTCATTGAGTCGGTGATGCCATCCAATCATCTCATCCTCTGTCATACCCTTCTTCCGCCTTCAATCTTTCCCAGCATCAGGGTCTTTTCAAATGAGTCAGCAGCTCTTCACATCAGGTGGCCAAAATATTGGAGTTTCAGCTTCAGCATCAGTCCTTCCAATGAATATTCAGGACTGACTTCCTTTAGGATGGACTGGTTGGATCTTCTTGCAGTCCAAGGAACTCTCAAGAGTTTTCAACGCCACAGTTCAAAAGCATCAATTCTTCGGTGCTCAGCTTTCTTTATAGTCCAACCTTCACATCCATACATGGCTACTGGAAAAAACCATAGCTTTGACTAGACAGACCTTTGTCAGCAAAGTAATGTCTCTGCTTTTTAATATGCTATCTAGGTTAGTCATGCTGTAGTCACCTTCTGCAGTGATTTTGGAGCCCAGAATAATATGGAGCAGTGGCTGCATGGCACTGGAGCGACTGTGAGAAGATATCCCATATCCAAGGACAAAGGAGAAGCCCCAGGAAGACAGTAGGAGGGGCAAAATCGGGTTTAGAATCAAACCCCATACCCATCAGAAATGCTCAGAGGGCTAAGACAAACCTTGTGTGCACCAAGATCCAGAGACCCCACAGAGACTGAGACAGAACTTTGTTTGAGAGGTAATATCAAAATGATTTAAATAGTCTGATGAGTTTACATCTAGAAGTGAGTGTGAACTGGGAGTCTAGACCCATTAGTTGATCTCAGTTCCTATTTGTTGCACACAGATTTGAGAGAGTACAGGCAGGAAGGCCAGAAGTCTCCAAATGGAGGAAATAGCCTGCAAGTGTCAGACATTTTTATCTCTCTTAAGCGGCAGGAGGAAACAAACTAGATATTTTTTTCTTCTCTATACAAATTTAAAAGGAGGTTTCTCTTAAAATACTGTGTTGCCATAATGACACCTGGTTTCCCTGAAGTTAACTATTCTTAAACCTTGAGTTCAGATCAGATCAGATCAGATCAGTCGCTCAGTCGTGTCCGACTCTTTGCGACCCCAGGAATCACAGCATGCCAGGCCTCTCTGTCCATCACCAACTCCCGGAGTTCACTCAGACTCACGTCCATCGAGTCAGTGATGCCATCCAGCCATCTCATCCTCTGTCGTCCCCTTCTGCTCCTGTCCCCAATCCCTCCCAGCATCAGAGTCTTTTCCAATGAGTCAACTCTTCGCATGAGGTGGCCAAAGTACTGGAGTTTCAGCTTTAGCATCATTCCTTCCAAAGAAATCCCAGGGCTGATCTCCTTCAGAATGGACTGGTTGGATCTCCTTGCAGTCCAAGGGACTCTCAAGAGTCTTCTCCAACACCACAGTTCAAAAGCATCAATTCTTCGGCACTCAGCCTTCTGCACAGTTCAACTCTCACATCCATACATGACCACAGGAAAAACCATAGCCTTGACTAGATGAACCTTTGTTGGCAAAGTAATGTCTCTGTTTTTGAATATGCTATCTAGGTTGGTCATAACCTTCCTTCCAAGGAGTAAGCGTCTTTTAATTTCATGGCTGCAGTCACCATCTGCAGTGATTTTGTAGCCCAGAAAAATAAAGTCTGACACTGTTTCCACTGTTTCCCCATCTATTTCCCATGAAGTGATGGGACCGGATGCCATGATCTTTGTTTTCTGAATGTTGAGCTTTAAGCCAACTTTTTCACTCTCCACTTTCACTTTCATCAAGAGGCTTTTGAATTCCTCTTCACTTTCTGCCATAAGGGTGTTGTCATCTGCATATCTGAGGTTATTGATATTTCTCCCGGCAATCTTGATTCCAGCTTGTGTTTCTTCCAGTCTAGCGTTTCTCATGATGTACTCTGCATAGAAGTTAAATAAGCAGGGTGACAATATACAGTCTTGATGTACTACTTTTCCTATTTGGAACCAGTCTGTTGTTCCATGTCCAGTCCTAACTGTTGCTTCCTGACCTGCATACAAATTTCTCAAGAGGCAGATCAGGTTGTCTGGTATTCCCATCTCTTGAAGAATTTTCCACAGTTTATTGTGATCCATACAGTCAAAGGCTTTGGCATAGTCAATAAAGCAGAAATACATGTTTTTTCTGGAACTCTCTTGCTTTTTCTATGATCCAGTGGATGTTGGCAATTTGATCTCTGGTTCCTCTGCCTTTTCTAAAACCAGCTTGAACATCAGGAAGTTCACGGTTCACATATTGCTGAAACCTGGCTTGGAGAATTTTGAGCATTACTTTACTAGCATGTGAGATGAGTGCAATTGTGCGGTAGTTTGAGCATTCTTTGGCATTGCCTTTCTTTGGGATTAGAATGAAAACTGACCTTTTCCAGTCCTGTGGCCACTGCTGAGTTTTCCAAATTTGCTGGCATATTGAGTGCAGCACTTTCAAAGCATCATCTTTCAGGATTTGGAATAGTTCAACTGGAATTCCATCACCTCCACTAGCTTTGTTAGTAGTGATGCTTTCTAAGGCCCACTTGACTTTGCATTCCAGGATGTCTGGCTCTAGGTCAGTGATCACCAATGCATTTTTCTTATGGAAATGTTTGTCTTAAGCTATGTTAATGTACTATGCATTTACCCCAAACTCTATCTTCAAGTTGGTTTCGCCTAATGGCTCAGAACCTACTTGACAAACCAGTATGTTATACTCAGATATTGTTCCCCTAATACATGGAACAACAGACTGGTTCCAAATAGGAAAAGGAGTACCTCAAGGCTGTATACTGTCACCCTGCTTATTTAACTTCTATATATTGAGGGCAAAAGGAGCCAGGTTTTTTGTTTTTTGGGTTTTTTTTTTTTTAACCTTTCAAGACAGAAGTTACAAATATGTAAAAGTTTTCAGCTAAATTAAACCCAGAGATGTTGGGTGAGGATTAGAAGTATTGATGTGAACTCAGCATTCAACAAATATAATGTAGAACTAGATATAGATACAGATGTCTATATATGACTGTGTATATTTGTATATGTGTGTATACACCTCCACAGGCATATTCATGTACATTTACACACATATACCTGCAAACTATGCCTACTGAGCAGTCCTGGGACCAGTGATACTCTGATAGCAATAAGCACATTTAGTGCTCAGATACTGGTTTTTGAATATCACCCATTGTCCAATAAAAGCAACCAGAGCACCTTTCAGAAATGACTACATCTAGGATTGGGGCAAGAAAAGAACCAGATTACTCTGGAACCTATTATTGTTCCACAAATAAGAAAGTTTTCAACAATTGATGGGGCTATGTCAAAAGAACAGAAAGTTCAGCCTAAAGAAGTTCACTGTGTTCAAATCCAGGACAATTTTAACATCAATATATATAATAATATGTATATTATAACTGACTAAAAATACCAACTCATAGATCCATCCAGATGGAAACAAATACATTAAATGGAGGAAAAAAGGAAGCTCTTCCTTACAATGGAAAATCAACTAATGAATGTAGAAGAAATGATCAAATTAGAAAATCACCATTTGGCAGCCCTCATAGCAATAATTAATTCAAGTAAGAAACAACAACAGACACTAAAACTAGTGGATGCAGATGGGATGAGGAATGGGATTTTACATAGTTCCAGAATGCTGCTGCTGCTGCTAAGTCGCTTTAGTTGTGTCCGACTCTGTGCGACCCCACAGACAGCAGCCCACCAGGCTCCCCTGTCCCTGAGATTCTCCAGACAAGAACACTGGAGTGGGTTGCCATTTCCTTCTCCAGTGCATGAAAGTGAAAAGTGAAAGTGAAGTCGCTCAGTCATGTCCGACTCTTAGCGACCTCATGGACTGCAGCCTACCAGGCTCCTCCATCCATGGGATTCTCCAGGCAAGAGTACTGGAGTGGGGTGCCATTGCCTTCTCCGAGTTCCAGAATATCTCCCCCTAAAACATACATTCCTTATTAATAAGAAAATAATTATTGCACAGCAGAAAAACATGGCTGATACCATACTAATCAAGTGACCAAGTGTCACACCACCTTAGGCTGAGAAATCAACATGTACCACCCCGTAGGACAGAATGAGATTGTCATTATCACATCACTCTTCTGATTTTTCAGTCAAAATTGCAGAACTCGGATCTAATCTTGATGAAACCTTAGACAAACTCATACTGAAAGACATTCTGTGAAATGACATCTGTCATCTTTTAAAATGTCAAGGTCATGAAAATCAAGGATCTGGAAGAATGATTCCAGAGTAAAGAGGACAGGAAAGCTATAGCAACAGGGTGCAACCTGTGGTCCTGGATTGGATTTCTTTCCTAGAAAAGAGATGGGGACAATTGGTGAGACAAATGGAGTTTCTGGGAAAAGAGTATAGGGGAGGTCTTTGCAGTTTTTTATTGGTACTTTTATGTAGATTTGTTCAAAATGCAAAGGTTTTTAAGGCACTGAAATAAATGTAAGAAACTGTATAATTTAGAATTAGATTCCAGTATCATTTTTTTGAGCACCTACTGTGTGCAAGCCATTATGCTAGATGTAATGATGACTAGTATATGCTGCCAGCTAACATTCCAGAAATATTTATCCAAGGGCGAAGACTTCCCAGTGCAGAGTGATTATGGGGCTAAACTTCTTTGTTTTCCTTTTCTAGGGGAACTCAGTTCAGTGCTGCCTGATGTCCAGTATATGAAAATTATAGTTTCATAGAGTTGTTTACTGTATAAAGGCAAGTATGATGTCATTCATTCCATCATGGCCCCAAACAGAAATTCTGGGTAATTTGATTTTATTATCTACAATCATCTTGGAGAAATATTGGGCAGTTTCTCATAAAGTTAAGCATATTCTTAATGTATGTCGTCATTTCACTTCTAGATTTCTACCCTAGAGAAATTAAGGCATATGCCTAAGCTAAGATTCATACAGAAATATTTACAGTAGCTTTATTGTAATAATTCAAATCTGGAAATCCAAAATGATACCAACCAGGGGATGTATAAAGAAATTGTGGTATATCCATTCAAGTACTGATACCAGTAACAGCATTGATGGACTGCAAAACTATTGTGCTAGATGAAAGAAGCTAGACATAAAAGCTTGTGTATGAATTTTATCTGGAATTTGAAAACAATAAAAAATAACCTATAATGACAGAAAGCAGGTAAGTGTTGCCTGGGGCTAGGAAGGGGAAATTGAGTCCAAAGGGACAGAAGGAAACTTTAGGGATAACAGAAATATTCTATATCTTGATTGTGATGGGGATTACCTGGGTGTATATATTTGTGAAAATACTTTGAACTAGTCACTTCAAGGAATATATTTTATCTAAATTATACCTCAGTTCAGTTCAGTTCTGTTCAGTCACTCAGTCGTGTTTGACTCTTTGCGACCCCATGGACTGCAGCACACCAGTCCTCCCTGTTCAACGCCAACTCCTGCAGTTCATTCAAACTCATGTCGATTGAGTTAGTGATGCCTTCCAACCATCTCATTCTCAGTAATTATACCTTAATCAAGTTTAAAAAGAATAAAAATTAGCAGAGAAGTCCTCATAATAAGAAAAAACAAATTCACTCTGCATAGGCAACCAGCTAATTTAGAATTCAAGGTTCAACTGTGATTTGTTTAGCTCTCACTGCACACAAGACATAATGATATCACAATAGCAGCTGACATTGACCAAGTGCTTACTGTGTGCAGGTACTGTGCTGAATGCTTTCCACAGATTCATTGTTTCAACAGATATTTATCAAGGTGCTTCAATATGCACCTCCAGGTTCTAGGCACTGGGGATACAATGGGCTCCAGCTTTCACACTTTTGACAACCTAAGGGCTGGAGACCAACAGCTTGCCAATGAAAAGTCTGGATGAGAAAACTTTAGTCTGAACTCCCAGCTTAAGACATTTTTTTTAGTTAATATGCATGCTTGTGCATATGTCAGTACACACCAGGCACACACACACACGCACACACACACATATATCAGATCAGATCAGATGAGTCGCTCAGTCGTGTCCGACTCTTTGCGACCCCATGAATCCCAGCACGCCAGGCCTCCCTGTCCATCATCAACTCCCGGAGTTCACTGAGACTCACGTCCATCGAGTCAGTGATGCCATCCAGCCATCTCATCCTCTGTCATCCCCTTCTCCTCCTGCCCCCAATCCCTCCCAGCATCAGAGTCTTTTCCAATGAGTCAACTCTTAGCATGAGGTGGCCAAAGTACTGGAGTTTCAGCTGTAGCATTATTCCTTCCAAAGAAATCCCAGGGCTGATCTCCTTCAGAATGGACTGATTGGATCTCCTTGCAGTCCAAGGGACTCTCAAGAGTCTTCTCCAACACCACAGTTCAAAAGCATCAATTCTTCAGTGCTCAGCCTTCTTCACAGTCCAACTCTCACATCCATACATGACCACAGGAAAAACCATAGCCTTGACTAGCCGGGCCTTTGTTGGCAAAGCACAAACACCCCTGCTCACATTTATGTGTGCACCAGTCAGGGATGGCTGCTTTTGCTGCACTCACACTTTCCAGTTGCTGGCTTAATATGCTCCTGGTCACCCCTGCACCTCCAGGTGCATATCTGGCCCTGCCCCTTCCATCACATCACATCCTCTTTCCAAAGCTTTCAGGCAAGTCTACTGTACATTCAAAGCATCAAACCCACTCCTTTCTCTCACTTCTTTTTCCCTCTTCTCCCAACAAATTGTTTTTGCTCCATGGAGCCAAAACATGTAGGCAAGCTGTAGGATCAAATAGCCTGGATCTCATGACATTTGGGGAGATTTTTCATTGAATTTCATCTATTTCACTGCAGAATTGTATGCAATGTCCTCTGTAGCAGGCACGGCTATTTAGAAGTGAAGGAGCCCATGAAGTGAGTAACTGAAGGGGGATATCACAGCCCTCACCAGCCTAATCTCCAGTACATTAGGATACACTGGGACAGTCCTGGGAGCAAAACTGTTGAGCTTCCTGGGCCTCAGATTCCAATAGAACAGGCTATTTTGTTAGTTCCATTCAGCATCAGTCTGTCTGAGCTAAAAGAGCCCGCAGAGCTCATTTAGGCCAGTGGTACTCTTATGTGGCCCTGGACGGGGGCTGGCTCTTGGACTGGCATCTGCTGACAATGTGCTAAATGCAGAGCATGAGAATCAGCACTGATGGACTTTTAAAGCAGTTTGTCATTGTGGCCACATACAAGAACGTGGTCAATGATATATTGGGATGAAAAGCTCTTTTACTGTAGATAGTTGGAGAAGCATATCTCCCTCATGTCATACCTGGGCAAAGAGAAATCCAGAGTGGAAAGGCACATTATGGCTCTCAGTTTTGGCCTGTTGCCTAGTGTATTCCAAATTGTATTCTGAACTCCTTGGAAGCAGAATGCTGAATTGGTACTCAGAAAAGATGAATGATGGCGGCCATTTTTAGAGTATAGCCTTCTTGTCAGGCACTGCATGAGGCAGTATTCATAGTCTCTCTACTCCTCACAGCGTCTCTTTGCTGTATGTATTTTTTTCACCACTTGGCAGATGACAAAATCAAGGCTCAGAAAGGTAAATCAACATGTCCTTGTGTTGCCCAGGAGATAAGTGGCAGAACTGGCATTCAAACACAGGTCTGCACAAATCCTAGTTCTTTTCCACTGCATGCCTTATCTCAGCGAATCCTCAAACCCTTTTAGGAGGTAGAGACAATTCTTAATCCCATTTTACGGTTAGAGAAACTAAAGCTCAAAGAGATTTAAGTGACTTGCCTAAAACCATATCGTTAGTGAGTGATAGAGCTGGATTTAATTTGTCTGCTGCCTCTAAACTCCCCACACTTTCCCACTCTGAGACACTGCCTTAAAATGTTCAAATGAGCAATGTGAACAGGATAATAGAATATTGTTCCCTTGGTATTGAAGCATATAGGTTTCATGGGAAAGGTCACTGGGCAGGGGAAGTTCAGCAGTTTCATCTGGGACTCAGGCCAAGGTCTAAATCCCGTCTGGTTGGCACATAGACTGGACATAGATCAGTGTGTCACCACTGTGGCCATAGCTCATGTTGACCATTTAACTCCTTTTCTGTAGCCAAGTCTCAGTGGAATTTTCTACAATTCTTCTGGACTCTCTCTGTCCAGGCGGATGCCAATGATCTTCCATTTGCCTTAAATGATTTTTTTTCATTTCTTTCCCTACCTCATGTCTCTTCATCATTCAAATACCAGCTTAAATTTTATATCCTCAGAGAAAGCCTTCAGGCACCCCTGAGGAAGGCAGGTCTCCCCAGTAGGCTCCTGCATAGCATCCTAAAATACTCAGCAACATGCCATAGAAGTGTAAAGAGCTTTGTCTATAATTCCTATTTTCCTTTTCTCTTAGCAGGATGGAAACTTGGAGAGAGCAGGGGTTTTATCCTGCTCCCTCTTGCATTTTTAGTTTCTAGCATGGTGCCCAGCATGCAGGATATTCAGTGAATACTTTTGCTTTTGAAATAAAAGAATGGATGCATAGAGGCAAATGTTGAATTCTTGTGCAACCAGGACTGTTGTCTTCTCTGCCAAACTAGTGCTTTCTAAACTTTCCTGAAACAGAAAAATCCCCTGGAGAGCTTGCTAAATGTACAGATGATCAGTCAGAGGAGCCTGAGGGTGGTCCAGAAATCTCTATTATTATTATTATTATTACTATTATTTTTGGCTGCCTGTTGTGCAGCTTGTGTTAGGATCTAAATTCCCTAACCAGGGATTGATCCAAGCCCTTGGCAGTTAAAATGTGGAATCCTAACCACTGAACCACTGGGGGAATCCCATCCATTTTTTTTTTAAACTAGGTAGACTGGGTGATCCTTGTGGGCAGGCAAGTTGAAGAAACACTGAATATGTGTGTCTCATGTCTGAGTGTTTTTTTTTTTTTTTTTTTTTTTGACAATTGGATCTGTAGCTTGAGTTGAAGGATCTGTTGTCTAAATAGCTCAGGTGGGAGATGTGATGCATGGTGTTGAGCCTGCAGTTCTGGTCACAGCAGCCTCTGTTCAGGTGTCTGACAGGGATCACTGCTGATGTCAAAATGAAAGCAGAAGGCCGTAGCCTGGTGCTACCAGCTTCCAGGATCTGACTCCAGCTCCTTTCGTATTGCCCTTCTTCCATATGCCCTCTGCTCCATGGGTGCCAAACCACGTACTGTCCTCAACGCCATTAAGAAAATATGTAGAGGCCTCATCAACGGCTCTGGTCTCTCCACCTCCAGGCCTGTTCATCTCCTCATCTGTCTCCTCCTTCCATCTTAGAAGAATAATCATCTTTATCACTCTCTAAGGTAAATGATTTAAATGTTTCGATAAATGAAGAAATGAATTAGTCAGGATAGACTAGGTTATGCTGTGATTAAAAGCAGATAAATATTAGTGGTTTAACCCATCAACTGTTTATTTCTCATTCATGCCACAGGCGAAACAAAGCTCACCCGGGGGCTCTGTTCCTCATGGCCCTAGGCCCAACCACATCACTGCAACAAGAGGAGGAAGACATTGGAAATTATGCCCTGGTTCTCAGAGCCTGGAAGACACACACACACACACACACACACACACACACACACACATCACTGCTACCACATCTGACTTCTACTCATATTTCATTGGCCAAAACCAGTCACATGCTCATAATAAATTTAAAAGGGATAAGGAAGTATAATCCTATCATTTGCCTGACAGTAGGAGAAAATTGAAATATTTCTGAACATCCCTAATGATAACCAAACTATGGAGATAGAACATATTTCAATGACACTCTTCCTGCTTTATTTTTAGTTACTTTTCCCAACTCTCTCCTGGTTAAAAGGCACAACTGCCTTTCATTTTTCTTGGCTTGCTGAGAGGATGCATACATTTGAGAAAAATGGAGTCATCTCTGATGATGTCATGTGAATGTAAGAAAGGTAATTGTAGATGGACTCTGGCCTTGGTAGAGACTCCAGAAAAGTTCTTCAGAGTTAAGGGACTGAGAGTCAGAGCAATACAAGTTTTGGAAAGTGTCAGACTCTGTTACTTTAAAGGACACTTAATTACATTTAATAATTTGCAATTTGGGGCTTGATGTTCCATGCAGATGTTCCAACATCTGCTTCCTTATAAACGATATATAGGAAACAATAGCCTCAAAGATACTTTCTGGAAGGAGATTTAAAGAGCATCCAGGTGTCCTGAAAACTCACCTGTGTGTTGTGGCAAGCACTAATAGCTTGACTATTGACTTGGTCTCTGACTACATCATGACTTATTTTTGTATGTTTGATAATGTCACGTAACCTTTCTCAACATCATCCCTCTGCCTGCAAAAGGGAGCTATTGCTTCCTTTTATAGTGTTTTGGGAATTTCAGAGGAAAGGACTGGGTAGGAAGCATAGCGCTGAGGAAGAGACCCTATGTGGATGATAGACTGCAGTTCACATGCATTAGCACCATCATTTATGACTTCTTTCCCAAAGGGTCATTCTGTAGATGGAAAAGCACCCATCTGGATTAGAAAGATACCATTTTGTGACCCATCTCTGTCACTTCCTGTCAACCTGGGCAAGTCACAGTCACTTCCAAAAAATGGGACAACACTTACCCTATGGCACTGTTATGAGGAGTCAGTGAGAGAAAACATACAAATCACCCACCATCATGATGGCATAGTAAATAGTAAATAAAAAGTGACTATCAGAATTAAAAAGCAGGTGAAGAGATGGGTCATTTGAGAGGTTTCAGCAACTCCCCAAACATCCTTCCACCCAGTGTGCATTGGTGCTAGACATTCTGGGTTTAAAAGTTCCATTTTCAAAACTATCATTCTCTGAGTTGTAAAACACTTGGGTTCCAAGAGGGATGTGAATATCTTCCCGAGTTACACACATTCTAATAGAAGGAAATTACCATGCCCTTTATCTCTTGACATTCAAAATTGGGACTCAAATATTCTCTGCTGTGAAATTCATTATTAATGTCTGACAGTAGATTTGAAGTTAAAGTTATGATGTGTGAATTTCTCAGTGTCACAAATTATGGTTTTGTATATTGCATCAACTCATATTAAATATGAATAAAATTTAGATACAGAGATACATTTATATGATAAATTCACAGAAAAGTAAAGAATACTAGTAAAACAACCATCACGAAGCCAGGAAATGTTTCTCTTAAAGTGTCTTCTTAATATCTATCATTTTATTTTTACATATTTTTTGCTACTTCAGTAGTGATGGATAGTCTCAAATAAATATTTAGGTCCACTGCTTTTGCATATGTTGCTTTCTTAATCTTTATTGGACAGCTAATGTTTAAAAGTTTTAGCTTAAAATGCACTTTAAAATACTTGGTTTAGAAAACTTTAAATATAAAAATAAAGAGAAGCATGTGTTCCTGAAACATTACAGGTGAGGTGGGTGGATTTAATGTCATTCCCAATCTAGTGCCTTTATCAGGCAAATTGGAGTAACAGCTACTCTGAGAGATCAAATTCCTGGCCCAGGGATAACTATTAGAGACAGAAGCAATATTAGAACTCAGGCCACCACACTGCCTCCAGTGTTCTGTTTCATTCTGAATACAGGAGCACCAAATTGGAAATTGACAATACCACATCCCCATAAAAGGACTTTCAACCCAGGGTTTTTTACCTTCCTTGGGACTCAGTGTAAGATAGGTGTCATCTTTACTTTCTACATTCCCTTTTGAGAAGAGGACAGGATGACTGCTCATATATTCCACAGGGAACAAGCACGTGGTGACATGTCTGATAGGCCAGATGCCCCAACCGTAATTGTCAACAGCAGGTGTAACATGTTACACCTGTTAAACACATATATGTCAGGTAAAAACAGCAAACCACTGAGATAAGAGAGAAAATACCCCCAGTGTCTCCCCATCTCCTTGCATAAAACATACCTGATCTAGTTTTGTGTCTTCAGCTAGGATTTGATTTAAATCTAAACTGTTATGGTAATTTTGTGTGATTCAAATTCCTACAGGTGAAAATGTAATAGTGATGTGAACTCATATGCATTTTCTGTCCTCAATTATACAAGGCTTTGTTCAGTGCACATTTACAGCTGCATTTGCTGTGGTTACTCTGAATAAAATTTACCACTCTTGGTCATGGCATGAAGTGATAAGTGGCATTAAATAATATGAACTTGGAAGGCATCATTCCAGTTTATATGATTACTCAATGCCCTTGCCTAAACAAAGATGTATGTGTGTGGTAAGTCACTCAGTCATGTCCGACTCTTTGTGACCCCATGGACTATAGCCCATCAGACACATCTATCCATGGGATTTTTCCAGGAAAGAATACTGGAGTGGGTTGCTATGTCCTTCTCCAGGGAATCTTCCTGACCCAGGGATTAAACCCACATCTCCTGTGTCTCCTGCATGGTCAGGCAGATTCTTTACCACTGAGCCATCTGGGAAGCCCCATCAAAGCAAAGACAAAATTTACTAAAAATCAATATACTTACCTTCTGATCATACTTAGAGATTTTTAAAGTTGAAAGATAAAATCTAAAGGAAAAAAGATAAATACTTTGATGCAATTTAATCAAGAGAATGAAAACAATTTAATAATGATTATAAATTCATGGAGGCTTCTTTGTGGGGAAAGGAAGGTGACCAACACAATAAAAGTTGATCAGACACATGTATTACTTGACTAAAGGAGATCAGTTCTGGGTGTTCTTTGGAAGAACTGATACTAAAGCTGAAACTCCAGTACTTTGGCCACCTTATGTGAAGAGTTGATTCATTTGAAAAGACTCTGATGCTGGGAGGTATTGGGGGCAGGAGGAGAAGGGGACGACAGAGGATGAGATGGCTGGATGGCATCACCGACTCGATGGACGTTAGTTTGAATGAACTCCGGGAGTTGGTGATGGACAGGGAGGCCTGGCATGCTGCAATTCATGGGGTCGCAAAGAGTTGGACACAACTGAGCAACTGAACTGACCTAACTGACTGAACTAACTGAACTGACTGAAGAGTTATTTAATAGTGGAACAGCTGTACCACCTGCTGTTTGTGTCCCCCCCTGCCGTATGTTCTGCCAGCTCTTAATTATAAGGCAATTTCCTGTATGAAAAGGTTTGGTGAGGGCATCAATAATAAGTGATCTTTTATTTAGTAAAAATCAAGTATAAAAATTTATCAGAGCACCAATTAGCAAGCTGTGTTACTGGACTTCATAGTGTTTCATCTATAGAACAAAGACTTAGTGGTAAGTCTTGAAATAGGATTCTTGGAATATTGGCCAAAGTAAGATACAGAGAAGGGGACTGAATACCTGCTTCTTGCTAGGGAGTTCCTGTTAACATGATTGAGGCCAGGGCAAACCAAGCATGAGCCATCCCTGAATTAAAGAGATGGAGGGGGCACCAGGTGCCCACTTCCTCCTGATAGTTGGCGTATTCTGTGATCCACTCATGCAGTTAGGCAGATTTCAAGCCTTAAGAGTCATTTCAGAAACCTTTGTCCACAATCTTCAGACAGAGAATAAGAACTAACATTTGCTGAGGATTTGTGTATACCTGGCACTTCAGTTCAGTTCAGTAGCTCAGTCATGTCCTACCTTTTGTGACCCCATGAACCACAGTACACCAGGCCTCCCTGTCCATCACCAACTCCCGGAGTCCACCCAAACCCATGTCCATTGTGTCAGTGATGGCATCCAACCATCTCATGCTCTGTCGTCCCCTTCTCCTCCTGCCCTGAATCTTTCCCAGCATCAGGGTCTTTTCCAATGTCAGCTCTCTGCACCAGGTAGCCAAAGTATTGGAGTTTCAGCTTCAACATCAGTCCCTCCAAAGAACACCCAGGACTGATCTCCTTTAGGATGGACTAGTTGGTACTTCACTAGGCTCTTTTTTTTATTATTAAAGAAATTTTTAATATTTTGTTAGATTAAATTTTATGGAGTATAGTTGCTTTACAATGTTGCATTAGTTTCTGCTGTACAGCAAAATCAATCAGCCTTACACATACATATATCCCCACCTTTTTGAACTTCCTTCCCATTCAGGTCACCACAGAGCACTGAGTAGAGTTCCCTGTGCTATACAGAAGATTCTCATTAGTTACTTACTTTATACACAGTATCAATAGTGTATATGTGTCAATTCCTAGGCTCTTTATGTACATCAGATGGTCACATCAGCCCTAGGAGGCAGATATTACTACAATCCATATTATCTACGTGGAAAAAAGCTGATGCAGAGGGATCATAGAACTTTCCAGTGCTATTTAGTAAGGAGCAGAGCTGGGCTCTAAATATGAATGTGGAGACCTTCAGAGCCTGTATTTTTCTCCCCATTCTGTTCTTCTTGTCATATTATGTGTGCTTGAAAAATAAATGCTTTTACTAAAGGCAAAAAGGCAAGCATTTAGTTGAATTACCTTGGGTGAGTTTCAAAGGGATTTTCTATATATATGGTATTTGAATTCTCCTGAATTTTCTGGCTGGCATTTTTAATATGCAGCTCTAGAGTCAGGTACCGAGGTGTGCCCATGGATTAATTATGTTACACAGTGGTGAATATTTTTCCGCATTGAACTGTTTTAATAGCTACATTCAGGCTTGCACACATGACATGCATGTACAATACACACACAGAGCAGATCCAGGGACCTAATATTATTGCAGGAAGGACCAATATTTATGCTTGTTAAAGTGCATAGACAGAAGTTTTCCATTAAGTAAGCAGAATAAAAGAGTGGAATTAAACCTGAATATCAAGTATCTTGAACATGTTAGCATCCATGGAGTGAATGTTAGAGTTAATGGACTATTGGAAAATTCAACATCCTCTCTGCTTTACCCTGATGGGAAAAGCCGTCAGTTTCCTTTTCTACCTTATTGAAACACGTTTTGTTGATTGTATTATTGTGCCAGGCAAGTTTTGGTTTGTGTCTTTAAGACACACATACATGTTACTTCTTTAAAGAAAACTCTTTTTTGGGCTCCAAAATCACTGCAGATAGTGACTGCAGCCATGAAATTAAAAGACGCTTACTCCTTGGAAGAAAAGTTATGACCAACCTAGATAGCATATTGAAAAGCAGAGACATTACTTTGCCAACAAAGGTCTGTCTAGTCAAGGCTATGGTTTTTCCAGTAGTCATGTATGGATGTGAGAGTTGGACTGTGAAGAAAGCTGAGCGCTGAAGAATTGATGCTTTTGAACTGTGATTTGGAGAAGACTCTTGAGAGTCCCTTGGACTGCAAGGAGATCCAACCAGTCCATTCTAAAGGAGATCAGCCCTGGGTGTTCTTTGGAAGAAATGATGCTAAAGCTGAAACTCCAGTACTTTGGCCACCTCATGCAAAGAGTTGACTCATTGGAAAAGACTCTGATGCTGGGAGGGATTTGGGGGCAGGAGGAAGAAGGGAAGACAGAGGATGAGATGGCTGGATGGCATCACTGACTTGATGGACATGAGTTTGAGTGAACTCCAGGAGATGGTGATGGACAGGGAGCCTGGCATGCTGCAATTCATGGGGTCGCAAAAAGTCAGACATGACTGAGTGACTGAACTGAACTGAACTGAAAGTGAGAAAAGTATGATTTGGTGCTATTGGTTGGCCCTTATTATCACTATGTCCATGTTTCCATCTCTTATTGCTTTGAGTCCTTTTTTTTTTTTCTGATTCCATATTTTAAGACTCAGCCCTCAAAACAACTTAGAATCTCACCATCCCACCCAGCGTCCTTGAAATTGACTGGATTAGTCCACTAAAGCCATGCTATTAGCAGATAAAAACCTACTACCCTCCAAACTCCATTTCTGAATAAATAAGAGTCTAACATAGGAATTCAGGCCACTTGTCCACATCTTGTTGTCATTACATTTTCTCAATTATCATTCTTTGTGGACCTTCTTATCTTGACTATGGCTATTACCTCCTGCTTTCCACCTTGCCCTTGGGAGAAGCAATGCAATTTTTAATTTCTGTATATGACAATGTCAAAAACTTTCAGATTTCTGTATCTGTACCCAACTTGACCTAAGGAAACCCTAAGCAAGAGGAATCTTGGACCTCGTTTAAAGCCCTGTAGGCTTGAGTAGCCTAGTTCACCCTTTGCTGAGCTCCCATCTGATAGGATCATTTCACTACCCATCTCTGACTCCATCACTCAGACCATGGATCGTATATTCTATTTTCTCCTTGATTACAATAGTGACCTTGTGTGTTCCATGCCTTCCAGGCACTCAAAATAATCCTTGTTGACATAGTTTTCATTGCTTACCTCTGTAAGTGGAGATTAGCAAATACATCTGAATTCATCTTAATAAACCCATGTGAAGCTGCTTTTTAAAGAAAAACACTTCATGTTCACTTACTTTCTATTAAAAGCAAGAGGTTAGAAAATGCTGGAGATGTTGGAGTATGACTCAGTCTGCTGCAGTAATGTGGGTACTAATGGGTATGAAGTGGGCACACTTTAAAACAATTTTTTTTTTTACTGCACTGCACAGCATGCAGGATCTTGGTTCTCTAATTGGGGATGGAACCCATGACCTCTACAGTGGAAGTGTGCAGTCCTAACTACTGGACCACCAAGGAAGTCCCAAATGTGCAGATTTCTAATGGGTCCAAATACTGCCATTACTCAGGTATTAGAATGAGAAAGAGGTAAAAGTAAGTTGAATAATCATTGTAGGAAATATATTGTAGTTGTTATTAGCATTGTCTTTGTTTTCACCATAAAAGTGCCTGAAAGGTTCCTAAAACAAAATTTTGTTTCTTTTGCTTTCTTTGTGTTAACTGAATCCTTTAGTGTAAAGGGGAAATATGTAGAGGTGAAAACCCACTAGAAATCACATTCTTGGTTGTTTTATTATTAATCAGTAAGAGGACTCAAAAGGCTTAGCATCAATTACCTGACCAGACAACCAACAGAAAAATGAAATTTCATCCAATGGAATGGTGATAATTGGCTGCTGGAGACTTGATTCACATGCCCTGTAATTGGACTTCCATCAAACCCCACTGAAGCTATGGCTCTCTGGGGCGCCATGATTCATGGGAGAAAGCTCCATGTAGTAGCAATATTACACAAAGGTGGAATGTGATAGGTCAAATTAGGCCAATTAAAAACTTATAATTCTGAGACTGCTTCAATTTGTTCATACCAGATTGTGCAGTTAGTGGAAATTGTACTTGCCTAGCTCCTCTGATTATCATTTTATCTTGTGCTTGTGAAAAGTGAAGTGAAAGTGAAGTCGCTCAGTCGTGTCTGACTCTTTGTGACCCGTGGACTGTAGCCCACCAAGCTCCTCCATCCATGGGATTCTCCAGGCAAGAATACTGGAGTGGGTTGCCATTTCCTTCTCCTAATCTTGCTCAAATGAATGGAAGTTAGGTTATAGACAAAAATATATCAACCTTATTATTCCAGTTATTCCTGGTGCTAATTTTAAGGGTTTGTCCATTAATGAGTTTAGAAACTTTCCCCCTCTCCCTGATCAGAGTATCCATCCATTTAAGCTAACATGGCACAGGGTACCCTCCTATGACTTCACTGTTCCCTGGCCTCCTTCTATTCATCTTTTAAGGCTATGCACTATCGCATACAGTCATGAGATAGTTACTATAATTATCCTCCTTTTTCAGATCGGTTAAAAATGTCTGTGGTCTCAAAGCAAGTAGGTGGTTGAGTGGGGATATGATCTAGGCTGGTTTGACCTCAAAGCCCCTGATCTTACTATTAGGAATAATGCTTCTCGTGTCTGAATCATGCTACAAAGGAAAACAGGGACCAGGGGCACCATACCAAGGCTTGGACCAGTTACCACTGCAATCTAGGGTGGGCTATCTTGTGTCTGTGAAACCAGGGAGGTATTGTTTAAGAAAGAGACATGATAGAGCTAGGCAGACAGTCCCACTGAACCATCGGAGAGAAGGGGCTAGGCAGATGGATACTCCAAATACAACAGCCTGCCAAGGGAACTGGAAAAGAGCAAGAGGGTTCCAAGTGGAAGTCTGAAGCCAGCGTCTCGAGGGATTGTTGAACTGGAAAGAGTAGCAGTGACACTGCCTTGACACTGCCTGCATCTGTAAGACTGCCAGTCAGCTTGTGCTGCTGAATAAGCTTTCATCCATTCAGAGAGTTATCATGTACTGAGAACCTTCTCTTGGTCAGTCACTGTAGATAAAGAGATAAGCAAGACACATTTCCTGGAGCAACAGATAGGAGAGTCTGTGCACTCACACAGACGTTGTTGCATGGTGGGTGCTCACATCACCCTGCATCCGTAGTTGCTTAGCAGTAAGTGATGCTAACAGCACGTTCTTACTGAGCCCTCACGACAACTCAGACACTGTTCTAAGTGCTCTTTATGCTTTAAAACTTTCTATGCTTACAACAGCTCTTTAAGGTAAGTACGATTAGCATCATTAGGTTACAGATGAGGAAACAGTGGTACAGATGAGTTAGGGGGCTGGCTCAAAGTCACACAGCTAGTCAAGGTCAGAGCTGAGACTGGATTCTAGGAAGTTGAGCTCCAGAGTTTGAGCTCCTAACATCTACATACACTAGCTTTCTGAGTGCTACTCACTTCCTAGGTTCCCTTTCATCCAATAACATTTATACATTCAGCACATTTTATTGAGAACCTACTGTGTCTTTAGCCCTGGGTAGGATGCTGGGAATGTAGTTGGGAATGTAGCTGTGAAGAAGACAGGCAAAGTTCTAATTCCAGAATAGAAGGACTGTTCACTGAATCATGAGATGGGACAAAGCAATGACATCCCACCTGTTCCCTTCAGGACCCCAGCCATGTCCCTCCTGTATTGTAAAAACTGCACATGCTTCCCAGTCAAAACCAATAATGAATCATGAAAACTGCACCCACTCTAATGACTCAGAACCATTAGGACTTTGGTTTG
This sequence comes from Bos taurus, assembly GCF_002263795.3. Lineage (NCBI taxonomy): Eukaryota > Metazoa > Chordata > Mammalia > Artiodactyla > Bovidae > Bos > Bos taurus. The sequence goes on from NC_037357.1 coordinate 28,772,679, forward strand.
AGTCCCTTTTCAGTTGGAATTGGCCAGTGTGTAAAATAGCAAACAATTCAGCTATTGTATGAAAGGGAATTCATACTGGAAATATTTCCTTCCTGGAATGAAGGACTTAAATTTGACAGTAAGCATATTAATTGAGAATCTATGGTTACACTGCTGAACAAAATGGCCTTGCTTGTATAAACTTGAGAATGTCAGTATGTACCCCTTCCAAAGGAGGTAGGGAGCAGAGTCTGCAGAGGACTAGTTGTATCTGTCTATTGTTACATTATTATGGTGATTACTTTGTGTTTTTACATAATTTGATTAGTTAAGGTAAAAGGAGAGCTGGTTATCAAACAATAAAGAAAACAAGGAAAAAGGTGGATGTTTAAAATGTTCTTGCTTTCAAATTCAGTGGTGAACAACTGAAAATTCCATTTTTAAGGATACAAACAGGAGGGAAGAAAACACTAACTTTGGAAAAACAGATTTCACCTGGACTATGTGGGAAATCCTTCTTCTGTGGAACCTGGGCTATTATCTGAAAAATGTATCAGACTTATCTCAGAGGCAGGCAGAGGATTCCTTATTGCACCTCCACTAAGTCCTTCTAATCCCCATCTTGCTTTTTTAATTTTGGTTTCAATATCAGTTTGACTTTATTGGCATGGGTCTTAAGAACCACAAATGCTAGAAATTGATATTTTGGATTAGTCAAAGTGAAGCACTCTTGAATGCCAATGTATGGATTTTGACGGAGTACTAAGAACAGGGGCCCTGGGAAAATTTTCTATTATCCATTCAAGACACATTTACTCTGTCCAGGCCCTGGGCTATGGGCTGGGATAAGAAGTTCAATAATATACATTCCATGGCTCAACAAGCTCTCAGTCTAATGGGGGAGTAACACAGAGGAGTAAGGATGGGGAGGGAGAGTGGAGAGAGAGTGAGCTGATTTCGGCAGGAATGCACATGTGAGATGGGGGTCCTTAGAAGAGGGTGGGAGCTAGAGTGGGGGTCATAGATCAAAGCTGTGGTTGGTAATGGGATCAGCTTTGGATCAGCCAGATCTGTGGCCAGGCTCTATTTCAGGACCTGGGAGCTGCGGAGCCTTGGGCCAGTTAACTCACCTCTCAGAGCATCCATTCCCTGAGCTACAGAAATATTTTACACAGAGGAAACATAGAGAGAGATCTCTGCTTCAGGAAGATCTCTTGAGCATCTGCGTGGTGCGGGGGATGAAGGAGGCCAGGCTGGAAGCAAGAGTGGAGAGGAGAGAGCAGAGCTCTGTTAAGGAAACCCACGTCTGAAAGCCCAGGCTCTTTTATATGCATTGCCCAGCATCTGGCAATGCCGGTGCTGACAATGATTCACCATATACAGTACTTACGTCAGGTCTGGCAGGTGGCCAGGGACCAGTGAGGAGAGCTACCCCTCCTCTCTCTCAGCACACAGGGCCCATTCAGTAGCACCCCTTTAGACGACGACTGGGCTTTTTGCCCTCCAATCCCTGGGCTCTGCCAGCCCTGGGGAAATGACAGGCCCTGGGAATAAGAGAGACAGTGGCCTTCCTCATCAGGCTCAGCTGCCCTACTGTTCAGGGGGTCACGGATTGGCCCGGAGGCAGTGAAGCTTTCAGGGCATTTGCTAGCACGATCTTGTGGATGTAAACTCTATCTCTGCCCCCGACAGATATGAGCAGGCAGCATCTACGCTGGACTACAGCCAAGATGCACAAAAGCACGGCACCTCTGTGGTCTTTGGCTGTGGAAGGACTTGACCATGACTGCTGGGGCAGCACTTGCTTGCAAGGGAGATTTTGAAGCACTTGGAGGTTTTTTCCCAGGGCCTGTTTCCTGCGCTGGCTTTGGTGAGACTTCACAATGTCACCCCACTCCAGTACTCTTGCCTGGAAAATCTCATGGGCGGAGGAGCCTGGTGGGCTGCAGTCCATGGGGTCGCTAAGAGTCAGACATGACTGAGCGACTTCCCTTTCACTTTTCACTTTCATGCATTGGAGAAGGAAATGGCAATCCACTCCAGTGTTCTTGCCTGGAGAATCCCAGGGATGGGGGAGCCTGGTGGGCTTCCGTCTATGGGGTCGCACAGAGTCGGACACGACTGAAGCGACTTAGCAGCAGTAGCAGCAGAAAGAAGAGCAACAACAAAAATAAGGCCTAGGCCTTTTTGTTTACTAATGAGAAACGCTGCTGTTAAGAAATGTGGTTGTTGCTGCTGCTGCTGCTGCATCGCTTCAGTCATGTCTGACTCTGTGTGACCCCAAAGATGGCAGCCCACCAGGCTTCCCGTCCCTGGGATTCTCCAGGCAAGAACACTGGAGTGGGTTGCCATTTCCTTCTCCAATGCATGAAAGTGAAAAGTGAAAGTGAAGTCGCTCAGTTGTGTCTGACTCTTAGCGACCCCATGGACTGCAGCCTACCAGGCTCCTCCGTCCATGGGATTTTCCAGGCAAGAGTACTGGAGTGGGGTGCCATTGCCTTCTCTGAGAAATGTGGTTAAGTTTCCTTAAACCAGGTTCCCTAATGTGAATATTTGGCATTGAACCCTTTTCCCATACATCTGTTGTCAGCTCTATTGAAATAATCTGGGGAAATGCCACTGTAATGAATCTGGCCATGGGGTGAGGATGGAGTGACGTAGGGAGGCCATTTGGGGGTCAATATGGTACTTTATTATCCACATGACTGGACAGGTTGGTTAAACCTGCTGAACCCATTTACTCACCTGTAAAACTGAGATAATATGTAAGCTGATGGTTGTCATAGGATTACCTGAGATGAAAAGGTAACGTTCCTAGTGTGTATGAGGGAATCAGTAGTTATTATTTTTGCAGTTTGGACAATCATGAATCCAGGCCTCCCAGGATTCTTTCTCCCAGTACAATTGTATTCACTCATTGAGGTTTTAGCAGTGAAACCTGCAAATGACACAAATAGGATTTATTTGAAACAGAACGTTAGGTTGATTTCAGGACTGAGGATAGAGACAGTATTTGGAATGAACTGCATTTTCTTCACAAAAATTGGGGCTACATGGAAACTTGGCTGTATGCTCCCTAGTAATGAAGAGTGGGCGCTTCCCGTGATAAAAGATTCCCAAGTCTTCAAGTCTGTCACATCAAAAGTTAACCCATTTCATCTGTTCATCATTGTTTCTGTTCTACTTGAATAGGAAAACCAGGTCTTGGACTAGAGGTGTGAGGGGATTCTGAATAATGGAGACAGAAGTGTGATTTCTGGGGTCCTTTTCTTGCCTAAAGTATTTCCCTACCTGCTGGCTGTTGCTTGCAATCACATATCACAAAGCTCTTTCCAACAATCACAAATCAGAAAGCTCTTTCCATAGTCGGCTAGAAGAACTGTCCCACACATGATAGATGGGGACTTCCCAGGTGGTACTAGTGGCAGACAACCTACCTGCCAATGCAGGAGATGTAACAGATGGGGGTTCAATCCCTGGGTTGGAAAGATTCCACTGGAGAAGGCACGACTATCCACTCCAGTATTCTTGCCTACTCTCCAGGCACGGACAGAGGAGACTGGCAGGCTCTGGTCCATGGAGTTGCAAAGGGTCAGACACAACTGAAGCGACTGAGCACAGCACAGATGATGGATGGATGGATGGCTGGACACAGCACAAAGTTTCAGTGCTGTTCCCTTGATAAATTGTCTTTTTGCATACCACAGCCCTTTCCTTATCTGAAGATATCTATTTTACAGCCTCCAATTTGTCTCTTCTCCCACTTACACTTCCCTTGTTTCTTCTGCTACCAGTTTCAGTCTCCCAATCCTCTGGACACCTGGCCTGTCTCTCCAATTTCAGTTCAGTTCAGTCACTCAGTTGTGTCAGACTCTTTGTGACCCAGTGAACCACAGCAGTCCAGTCTTCCCTGTCCATTACCAACTCCCGGAGTCCACCCAAACCCATGTCCATTGTGTTGGTGATGCCATCCAACCATCTCATCCTCTGTTGTCCCCTTCTCCTCCTGTCCTTTCCCAGCATCAGGGTCTTTTCCAATGAGTCAACTCTTTGCATCAGGTGGCCAAAGTATTGGAGTTTGAGCTTCAACATCAGTCCTTCCAATGAATACCCAGGACTGATCTCCTTTAGGATGGACTGGTTGGATCTCCTTGCAGTCCCAGAGACTCTCAAGAGTCTTCTCCAACACCACAGTTCAAAAGCATCAATTCTTCGGTGCTCAGCTTTCTTTATAGTCCAACTCTCACATCCATACATGACCACAGGAAAAACCATAGCCTTGACTAGATGGACCTTTGTTGGCAAAGTAATGTCTCTGCTTTTGAATATGCTGTCTAGGTTGGTCATAACTTTCCTTCCAAGGAGTAAGTGTCTTTTAATTTCACGGCTGCAATAACCATCTGCAGTGATTTTGGAGCCCAGAAAAATAAAGTCAGGCACTGTTTCCATGGTTTCCCCATCTATTTGCCATGAAGTGATGGGACCGGATGCCATGATCTTAGTTTTCTGAATGTTGAGCTTTAAGCCAACTTTTTCACTCTCCTCTTGCACTTTCATCAAGAGGCTCTTTAGTTCTTCTTTACTTTCTGCCATAAGAGTAGTGTCATATGCATATTTGAGGTTATTGACATTTCTCCCGGCAATCTTGATTCCAGCTTGTGCTTCCTACAGCCCAGCGTTTCTCATGATGTACTCTGCATATAATTTCAGCAGGTCCTTTATCCACAAACATCTCTGCTAGAGGGAAGCCTAATCCACAGCCCATCCACTCAGGCCTCTCAAATGTGCATCATAGGCATCAGACTCTTTGCAGACTCCATTGGCCCCTGCCCTGTTTTTGGAGTTCAGAGGACAGGAAGGTTCCTGGCTTTGTGAGTAGGAGGGGAGCTAGAGTGGGAACAGGCGTCAGTACATGACACTCCCTGACACTGCTTCCCCTTGCTCAGAAGTGGTGTTTTGTTGGTTGCTTTCCCACAGCTGAGCTTGTCATAAAAGGAGCTCTGTTCTCCTAGGTTTGTTAATTGCAGCATCACTGGGTTTAAAAAAAAAAAAAAAAAAAAAAAAACCCTTCAAGAATGTAGGAAATCTTGTCTTAATTCATTGTGCTATCTAGTCCCTTTCTGCAGTGTCAGTTTCTAATCTTATTTTTTGATACACTAAAAATTAACAATTCAAAGTCATACTGACATACTCCAATTTCCAATATTTAAATAACCCTCTATGTTAATTAAGTGTAAATTACATTAGATGTATCAGGTTATAGCACTGCATATCACCCAACAGTTACATAATCTTTTAAATTCTGTCAAAACCTAGGATTTCAAACAGCATTAGATTTTTTAGGAGGCATCTCTGTTAATATCTAGTGAATATCTAGGCCCTTCAGCGAAATTTCTTTGACAAATAATTTTCTAGTGCAGCAAATACCAGTTATACTTGCAAGCTGACTTTGATCCTTTGATCTGGTGATGATGTGGGTGTGAGTGTGGGGGAGGGAGAAGCCTGAGTATAGTTCACTTGCTGATTTATATAGCTATTTTCACAGGATTAGAGTCAGAATCCTAAAGAACACAGCATTGTTGGAAGCCATAATAATTAGGAAGTCTCTCTTTAGCTGGACTAAATTCCAAAGTGATCCCAGTGGTTTGAAAGTCAGAGAGTCCATTTCATTCTGTGCTTAAGAAGCCTTCCCTTGAAGGAGTCCTGCTGATTCTAGAGATTAAGGATGAACTTCCTAATGACAATTAATTAATTGCATGCAACACTTTAATTTAAAATGAGTCACTCCAGTTTTGGAATAAATAAAACCCTCTAAACTGTGAAAGTAAAATGAAAATAAATGTTGATGGCCATATTGCCAACCTTGTCTGTGCATTTAAATGTGTTCCTTTTGGAATCTAGTGCTGGTGTTGCCAGGACCACAGTCTGTGTACCTAAGAAGAGCATTCAGCTCAGTCCCAGGGCCTCCACCGATCTCCTTAAACCTTGCTTCCATGCCCACTGTGTGGATTGCCAGGGAAACCAAGTCAGGGCTAAGGTGGGGCCAGGCAACCCCACTACAAACACTAGGGCTCAGTCTACGTTCTCCTTTTCTAAACCCAAAGACAGGGCAGCTGCACTGGCTTATGCATCAGGTGAATTCTCCCAGGGATCTCAGGGTCTCTGAAGCCATGATACTCTGTGAAGAGAAGAGGGTCCCCCAGGGAAGTTAAGGGGGCATTTCCATCTTATGATGCTTAACCATTTGGTGCACAGGCTCATTTGCACATTCTCAATATCCCTTACCTGATGCTCCTAGAAAGCAAGCCTTGTCTGGTCTGTTTCCAGCCTGTACCAAGTGCTGCTTGCAAGGGGGCTTCCTCCATCTCCCAGCTCCCATCCACCCTGCAGCTTTAAAGCCTTTCCCAAACCAGTCAGACAGAAGACACTCCTGCATCCATATTGACTCATCTTTAAGAGGGGGCCAGTAGCAAACAGGATGCTCTCATTTTTCCGGCCCCAATCTTGGTCCAGTTTTGCAGACTTGTCATCCGGGCTTTTGGCCGGTGCTAGATGGGGACACTTCAGTTCTGCTCCCACTCTGTGCTGCAAGCCCACCCACACAGCTTCGCCTGCACCTACGGATTCTTTATAAAAAGCCTCAGCAGTGGCTACTGGTCAACTAAGGAAGACACTTCCAGCCTTGCCTTCCTTTCTTCAGCTGCTGCTTCCCAGGGTTTTCAGAGGCTCTGCTAATGCCATCAGAAGTGATCCTTTCTTTTTCTCTGTTGTTTAGACTCGAAGCTCGACTCCAGCCTCTTTCCCATGCTAACTCAGCTGTGGGTGGCTGGAGATGTGGCCAGGCTTTCGTCTATGCAGCCCTAAATCACCCACTCCAGAATTCTTGTGCAGTACAACCACAGTTTTATGGAAAGAGGCTAGACAGTTTTTTATCCATCCCCCAGCATGACTTGGGGGCCATTGGACCCCACCTTCCACAAGCTTCAATGCTTGGCTTACCAGGAACCTAGAACCTGACTCTTTGCTTGTCCTCAGGGCTTTAGTTCCTGTGGTGGTGGTGGTTTAGTTGCTAAGTTGTGTCCGACTCTTGCCAACCCCATGGACTGTAGCCTGCCAGGCTCCTTTGTTCATTGGATTCTCCAAGCAAGAGTACTGGAGTGGGCCTGTCATGTCCTTCTCCAGGGGATCTTCCCAACCAAGAATCAAACCCAGGTCTCCTGCATGCGCAGGCAGATTCTTTACTGACTGAGCCAACCAGGGAAGATTAGTTCCAGTTGGAGAGTGTAGAAGCCTGTACAAGAGTGACTTGGCTCAGTAGCTCTGACTCTCCATAGAGTATGAGCTCAACCGGGATCGATGAAGTCTCAACTTCTGTTCCTCCATCTAGCATCTAGCATATCATGGGTCCTAGGCCTGGGATCCATGTGTGCTCCCAGGGTGTCCTCCCCGCAGGATCCTAGCACATGGCAGACAGACCTAGGCTCACCAGCTCCTCCTGCAAAGGAAAACGTGATGGAAACAGCTGTGTGGAGGTTGCCTTGACTTTCCTTGGAGTGTGGGAGCCCTCCCTGGGTGCAGGGCCTCAGGGGTCATTGCCCTCTTGAAAAATGACCTCCCAGCCAGCACTTCCAGCCATGTGTGACTCTCAGCCCGCAGACATCTGGGGACACTATCTTCCTTGGAGGCAGGAAAGGCAGCCCCAGGAGTGTGTTTTTCAGGCCTCTATCTACAGCAGGTGTTTGGCTCCTCAGACGTCAGACTTTCAGGCCTGCTCCAAGGGCCCTCAATTTCCCAAGTCAGGGCGGTGTGTCTCCCTGCACTTTCCGAGCCTTGCAAACACATTCCTAGGTCCACAAACAAATGATCTGTGAAATGAATTGACTCTGTGGTGGCTGTCCATCATAGCCACACTCTCATAATAACTCAAAAAGAGGCAAAAGAGGAAACTAGACATGAGTGGTAGGCTTAAGCATCTGAGAATCCACGTGTGGGAATAGCACCTTAAAAAGGTCCTTGAACATAGACTGTTTTGGATTTCACATTATTAAGCCTGTCCTTAGAAGTTTGCCTGGGGTAAAATCATTGGCTTCAATCCATATTTTAAAAATCCCATCCCTTTGTATCAGTTCAGTTCAGTCGCTCAGTCGTGTCCGACTCTTTGTGACCCCATGAATCGCAGCACGCCAGGCCTCCCTGTCCATCACCAACTCCCGGAGTTCACCCAGACTCACATCCATTGAGTCAGTGATGCCATCCAGCCATCTCATCCTCTGTCGTCCCCTTCTCCTCTTGCCCCCAATCCCTCCCAGCATCAGAGTCTTTTCCAATGAGTCAACTCTGCATGAGGTGGCCAAAGTACTGGAGTTTCAGCTTTAGCATCATTCCTTCCAAAGAAATTCCAGGGCTGATCTCCTTCAGAATGGACTGGTTGGATCTCCTTGCAGTCCAAGGGACTCTCAAGAATCTTCTCCAACACCATAGTTCAAAAGCATCAATTCTTCAGTGCTCATCCTTCTTCACAGTCCAACTCTCACATCCATACATGACCACAGGAAAAACCATAGCCTTGACTAGACAAACCTTTGTTGGCAAAGTAATGTCTCTGCTTTTGAATATGCTATCTAGGTTGGTCATAACTTTCCTTCCAAGGAGTAAGCGTCTTTTAATTTCATGGCTGCAGTCACCATCTGCAGTTATGGTGCCCAGAAAATAAAGTGTGACACTGTTTCCACTGTTTCCCATCTATTTTCCATGAAGTGGTGGGACCAAATGCCATGATCTTCGTTTTCTGAATGTTGAGCTTTAAGCCAACTTTTTCACTCTCCACTTTCACTTTCATCAAGAGGCTTTTGAGTTCCTCTTCACTTTCTGCCATAAGGGTGGTGTCATCTGCAAATCTGAGGTTATTGATATTTTCTCCCGGCAATCTTGATTCCAGCTTGTGTTTCTTCCAGCCCAGCGTTTCTCATGATGTACTCTGCATAGAAATTAAATAATCAGGGTGACAATATACAGCCTTGATGTACTCCTTTTCCTATTTGGAACCAGTCTGTTGTTCCATGTCCAGTTCTAACTGTTGCTTCCTGACCTGCATACAGATTTCCTCAAGAGGCAGATCAGGTGGTCTGGTATTCCCATCTCTTGAAGAATTTTCCACAGTTTTATTGGGATCCACAGAGTCAAAGGTTTGGCATAGTCATTAAAGCAGAAATAGATGTTTTTCTGGACTCTCTTGCTTTTTCCATGGTCCAGCGGATGTTGGCAATTTGATCTCTGGTTCCTCTGCCTTTTCTAAACCAGCTTGAACATCAGGAAGTTCACGGTTCACATATTGCTGAAGCCTGGCTTGGAGAATTTGAGCATTACTTTACTAGCATGTGAGATGAGTGCAATTGTGCGGCAGTTTGAGCTTTCTTTGGCATTGCCTTTCTTTGGGATTGGAATGAAAACTTACCTTTTCCAGTCCTGTGCCCTTAATGAAAGCTATACTGAAATTTCCAACTTGATAAACACATTAGGCCAGGTTATTAAGCAGGGTGAGGGAGGAGAGGGTATCTTAGAGGTCACTGAGAATTCAGAGGCTGTCTGGGTTCATTAGCTTTTCTTCTGTGACCAGACCATTCTCCTTAGTTGTTAGATAACACTGTATGTTTTGTTATGACACGTCACTCATAACCCAGTAAAGCCAACCAGCTTAGTTTCATTTTCCTTTGTTATTTTAAATAAAACCTTGTTATATGTAGATTGTAGTAAGCCATCCTTGGGCTCAGCACCAAATCGTTGGTTTTGCTTTGGTGAAATTTATGATTCATTATGTACTGAATTATCAGCTGTCCTTCTTAGATCAGCAGTAGAAAACTTTTCTCCAAACTGAGCTTTCCACAGTGTCCCAATAGAAGAACTTTTATCAGTCAGGCTTAGACGGTGCTAAGAAAGAGATTCTAAATATAAGTGGCTTATCTAACTGATATTGATTTCTTGCTCACATGTTGACGTCCACAGTGAGCTGGCAGCACGTCTACCTCACCCATACAGATGGAACACCCCTAGCCAGGACATTGCTCATCTCTTGGCAAGAAGGAAAAGAAAGGCAGTGGGAAAGCGCAAGATGGCTCTCAGGGCTTATATCCTGGTAGAGTATGGATCACTTCTGTTCATTTTTATTGGCTAAACTAAAGCTGCATGTCTAAGTCTGACAGAGCAGGGATATAGAAACTCTTCCCATGGTCTTTTCATTGTTGGCAGATCCTCTGTGGTACCCAGACAGTACTTTTAGGACAAGGCCATCTGGCCTCTTGTATCAGAGAGATTTACTGAAAAACAACAAAAACAAGCTCCCTAGGAATCTGTGGCAAGATGAAAGAGAAGTTGTTCAGGAGATGCCTTCCGCATGGTAAGCCTGGGCATCTGCAAAATAGGATGCACATTGAAACCATTGTCATTAGCACTTTTGAGAATTTATATACTGCTGCTGCTTCATCATGTCCTATTGTCCAGTTTGGTTTCTCTGTTCATGTTCACATAGCATTCTACATTCTCCTCCTTAACCACAATCTCTTATAATTACTTTTACAATATCTGTCTCCCCTGACTTATTCACACACACACAACACACACACACCTCTAGATCAGTCCCTTCTATGCCCAAATGTGCTCATCCTACTGCTTTATCTCAGCCTGGGTCTTGAGGACATCCCTGGCCATTTCTTCTGGAACTGGGATGTTGAGTCCTTCTTTAGGAGACATCTGTGGGATTCAGTCTATTATGCAAACCCACATACCAGCTTCCTGGGATCTCCTTTTTGCTTGTTTTAATTCTCTCCCTTTTCTTGTGGACCTTCTCCTCTTAATGAAAGTTGGGCACACAATTTTCTGTCTCATGAAAAAAGAAAGTGTTAGCCACTCAGTCATGTCCGACTCTTTGTGACCTCATAGACTGTAACCCACCAGGCTCCTCTGTCCATGGGATTCTCTAGGCAAGAATACTGAAGTGAGTAGCCATTCCCTTCTCTCAGGGGATCTTCCCAACCAGGAATGAGCCTGGGTCTCCTGCATTGCAGGCGGACTCTTTACTGTCTGATCAGTCTCATGAAACATGGGGGCAAAGTTCAAGTAGGGCTGAGGTGGTGATGACTTGGAACCTCCTTCTCATCTTGGCAGGCCTATTATCTCTAGAGAGTTGAGATTGCCCTGCATTCTCAGTCCCAGGGAGAAACTTTGGAAGCAGAAAAAAACAACAAAAACAAAAATGCCTCCAGGCCAGTGAGCAGAGCCATGCGGGTAATGCACTCAGGCCCACCTGTGAAGTGTTTGCCCTTTGGGGAAAGAGGAACTGACCACAGCCAGCTAGGCACTTTGCTGCATGCTAATTTTTAAAGTCAAACCAAGAAAGAAAAATGCAATGATGTTTTATGTAAGAAAATGCTTATCTTACAGCACAGTGGATGTAATGGTCTCACTGATCTGGTTTTTCTTACATACCTGTCAAAACTCCAGTTTGAAGATTCATATCAAACTTATTTTAGTTCACCAAGAAAGGCTGTTTCCTTGAGTCTTGGGAGGAAAAGCATCATTGGGTTGCTGATGACATCATTTCACATACAAAAACCAAGATCCACAGAATAGACAGAGAGCTCAATCAGAAAAAGGCTTCCTCGAACAGCTAACAGATTCTAGTGCATACATAATGACATCAAAATGTGTGGACACACACACACACACACATGACTGCTAATTGGAGGGCAGCTCATTTTGTATGCAATTCCTAGGGATGAAGATGGTAGCTGAGACCAAATAACACCTTCCCTTCAGACAAGACAGTAAGTTTCTGTGGCGGATTCATTTCGATATTTGGCAAAACTAATACAATATTGTAAAGTTTAAAAATAAAATAAAATTAAAAAAAAAAAGAAAACTAAAAAAAAAAAAAGACAGTAAGTTTCTCATTTGTTACCTTAAAAAAAGCATAACACCTGTCTCATAGGGTTCCGTTTGAGGGGCTATGTGAGAATGCATGCACAGCCCCTCACATGAAGCAGTGCACATAGGAAAGCATCTAAATGCTCATTTGAGTTGATTGTAAAGATGTAACCTGATCAGTTTTTGAAAGTGGAGTCATCCTATGCTTTGTGTACCAAGGCAATGTTCTGGAGTAGCCTCAGTAGTGTGAAATTAGCATTGCTTATTGAAAACTAGGACTATGGTCCCTCACCCCAAGTCTAGAAGCCTTGCTTTGGTCACTGAATATGCTAAACACTGAGGTTGTCGTACTACCTGAGGCCAGGAAAGGGAGTAAAGTTCAGCCCCCACACGGCCCAAATTATAATTCTCTAACCGCTCCTATTTGCTGAGTGCACTTCTATGCACCCCTGCATCATTTCTGGGTCTTAACATACATGCTGTCAATTCATCCACAGGATGTCTCTAAATGTAGGCACTGTCCTTAGCACCATTTCATAGATAAGAAAAATGAAGCACAGAAACGTAAGCACTTGCTTAGTAATCTAGTTACCTGGTAATCTAGTAAGTGGCAAGGCTGGGAATCTAAATTAAGCCTCCCTGGGATGAAAGCATGTGCTTAGATCTGAGACTACTGTAATATTAGCAATAATTGTCAAAAAATAGTCTTCTATTCTTTTTTTTTTTAATATTTCCCTAGTGTCTTACATCTATTATGACTTCAAAGAAAGGACTATAAAAATCTCTTTTAAAGCTAAATGATTATAAGTAACTTTTCCTCATACACTTAAAGATTTATTAAGGCACTATTATTAAAATTCCTTGTTCAGGATTAAACTGTTCAATTTATAGTACGTGATAAATTACTTTGATACACTTAACTACTTCTTTAGCATCTCTTTAAATTAAATTTTTAGTTTAAGATCAGACAATGCTGACAAAATTGAGAATTCAAAATAAAATGAATGCATACAGGAATCTGTATATAGTGCTAAGATTTTGAATGTCTTAACGTTTTAATTCCTATCACACGGATAGAAGCCTGGACTTAGAGTATTTATAATTCCACTTTGAACCACATATTTAGTGATTATTTTCTATGCCTTGCTGAATCTATTTTGGCTTCCTCTCTTCATCAGAGCCTTGGTGTCACTGACAGTGAAGTGACACTAATCTTTGAAACAAGGTTTGAATTCATTTGAGTAATTTGTGTGTACATATGAAGACTAGGGTAGTATTAGCAATTTACCCATGTGCTAGATTTAGCAATTTTGGAAGAAAGCCTGGCAGTGCTCAGAGAGCTTGGGATTTTAGGTTAGATGGTGCTGAACATGATTATTGACTGCCACATTCTAGCTGTGAATCCAAATGTATCATTTACTTTTAGTGATCCTTTCTTTCCCCATCTGTAAAATGGGGCTGATAATACTTCTTCCCAGGAGAGCTATTATGATGTAGCTCAAGGGCACAGCCCAATGTGAGCCACAAAATGAGCTCCCAGTTATTTGAATTTAGGAAAACTTGTTGATTTCAAACAATCCTTTATGTCTGTAGAAGTGAGAAAAAGTAGATCATTTCTCATAAGTAATGTAGAAATAACTTTACAGAAGTTTATAAATGTGCTGCTAAGTTGTTTCAGTCGTGTCCTACTCTTTGTGACCCCATGGACTGTAGCCTGCCAGGCTCCTCTGTCCGTGGGGATTCTCCAGGCAAGAATACTGGAGTGGGTTGCCATGCCCTCCTCCAGGGGATCTTTCCAACCCAGGAATTGAACCCATGTCTCCCACTTTGCAGACAGATTCTTTACCATCTGAGCCACCGTGGAAGCCCATCAATACTATATGTATATCTGAATGTATATGTTTTCTTTACACTATATGTATATATACACACACAAACTTTGTGTGTGTGTATATATATATATACACTTATTTAGAAACTCTATATATACATATTGGGCTTCTTTGCTGGCTCAGACAGTAAAGAATCCACCTGCAATGCAGGGATCTGGATTCGACCGCTGTTTGGTAAGATCCCCCTGGAAGAAGACATGCAATCTACTCCAGTATTCTTGCCTGGGAAATCCCATGACAGAGGGAGCCTGGCAGGCTATAGTCCATGGGGTCACAAAGAGTCAGAGACACAACTTAGTGACTTAACAACAATGGCTTTAGTTAGAGTCTCAACATTCTATGTTCTACAAATAATAGCTCTCTGTTCTTGTAAGTCAAACTCACAGTTTTCTTCACTGTTGTTTGCATGTTAAAGGTTTATGTTAGGTACTTTTAGTATTTTTTAGTAATGACTATGTCATGTACTTTTCTTGACATTTTCATATAAATGATCTTCTCTAAGTCTTATGGCAATTCTAGGACGTAGGTGGTATTATCTCCATTTTAAAAAGTAGCTTTATTGAGACATAATAGACATGCATTGGAGAAGGAAATGGCAATCCACTCCAGTATTCTTGCCTGGAGAATCCCAGGGATGGGGGAGCCTGGTGGGCTGCTGTCTATGGGGTCGCACAGAGTCGGACATGACTGAAGTGACTTAGTAGTAGACACATAAAAATGTAAATTTTAAAATGTACTTTGTGAAGAGGTGTAATATATGTATACACCCATGAAACCATGACTACAATCCAGAGAGCAAACATCCATCACCCATGGAAATTCCTCATACTCCCTTGTGATCTCCATCCCTTTTACCCCCTTTCCCTTGCTCTATCCCAAGCAACAATTTATCTGCCTTCTGTTGTTATAAATCAGTTTACATTTTTTAGAGTTCCAACAAATGAAATCATATAATATGTAGTTTTTTGTGTTTGACTTATTTCAATTAGCATGGATGTTTTCAAGCTTCCTCTGTGTGTAATAGCTATCAGTACTTTATTCCTTTTTATTGCTGAATAGTATTCCACTGTATGGATGTTGATGAGCATTTGGGGTTGTTCCATTTTTGGCTCTCATCAGATCAGATCAGATCAGATCAGTCGCTCAAGTCGTGTCCTACTCTTTGAGACCCCCATGAATCGCAGCACGCCGGGCTCCCTGTCCATCACCAACTCCTGGAGTTCACTCAGACTCACGTCCATCGAGTCAGTGATGCCATCCAGCCATTCTTCATCCTCTGTCGTCCCCTGCTCCTCCTGCCCCAATCCCTCCCAGCATCAGAGTCTTTTCCAATGAGTCAACTCTTTGCATGAGGTGGCCAAAGTACTGGAGTTTCAGCTTTAGCATCATTCCTTCCAAAAGAAATCCCAGGGCTGATCTCCTTCAGAATGGACTTGGTTGGATCTCCTTGCAGTCCAAGGACTCTCAGAAGTCTTCTCCAACACCACAGTTCAAAAAGCATCAATTCTTCGGCACTCAGCCTTCTTCACAGTCCAACTCTCACATCCATACATGACCACAGGAAAAGCATAGCCTTGACTAGACGAAACCTTTGTTGGCAAAGTAATGTCTCTGCTTTTGAACAGTAATGTACAGGTTTTTTGAGTGGATATATTTCTGTTGGGTATCTAACCAGGAGTGGAATTGCTGGGTTATATGGCAACTCTGGGTTTAACTTTTGAGGAACTGCCAACTCTGTTTTCCAAAGTGGCTGCAAAATTTTATATTCCCATCAGAGCATTTAAATATATGAATAAAGTGAGTTAGATAATGTTAAGGACTTGCTGTTGTTGCTATAAATTGCACCCAGAACACCTCATGACAGATGTGAAATCAACCCTCCATAATAATCACACCAACAGGCTCTGTAATATATGAATTGACATCTAGTCCCAGGGAGGGACATGATTTATATTTCAAAATAATGTGGCCCCATGTGTATAGAAATTAATAAGAAGCTTTTCCAGCTTTTGAGACTCAGTCTAATGTGGTAAGTCCTTGATTTTTTGGACTTTTGAACATTGGCTGAAAGTTACAGACCTTCTCTCTAGGAAAGTTCACAAACATAAAGTGCTTGTACCTCTTCAGTTATGGCCTCTCTCTTAGAAGGACGCATGAAGACAAATCATATCAGTGTTCAGTTCAGTCACTCAGTTGTGTCCGATTCTTTGTAACCCCATGGACTGCAGCACACCAGGCCTCCCTGTCCATCACCAACTCCCAGAGCTTACTCAAACATATGTCCATTGAGTTGGTGATGCCATCCAACCATCTCATCCTCTGTCATCCCTTTCTCCTACCGCCTTCAATCTTTCCCAGCATCAGGGTCTTTTCAAATGAGTCAGCTCTTCACATCAGGTGGCCAAAGTATTGGAGTTTCAGCTTCATTATCTGTCCTTTCAATAAATATTCAGGACTGATTTCCTTTAGGATGGACTGGTTGGATCTCCTTGCAGTCCAAGGGACTCTCAAGAGTTTTCAAACACCACAGTTCAAAAGCATCAATTCCTCAGCACTCACCTTTATTTATAGTCCAACTCTCACATTCATACATGGCTACTGGAAAAACCATAGCTTTGACTAGATGGAAATTTGTTGACAAAATAATGTCTCTGCCTTTTAATATGCCATCTGGGTTGGTCATAACTTTTCTTCCAAGGAGCAAGCATCTTTTAATTTCATGGCTGTAGTCACCATCTGCAGTCATTTTGGAGCCCCCCAAAATAAAGTCTGACACTGTTTCCATTGTTTCCTATCTATTTGCTATGAAGTGATGGGACCAGATGCCTTGATCTTAGTTTTTTGAATGTTGAGTTTTAAGCCAACTTTTTCACTCTCCTCTTTCACTTTCATCAAGAGGCTCTTTAGTTCTTCTTCGTTTTCTGCCATAAGGGTGGTCAGAAAAAGTCAACAGAAGGTCAACAAGGAAAACGAATCTCCAGTACACATTTCCTCTACGATAGGCTTGCTTCTAGGTACTTTATATTCAGAGGCTGGTTTAATTCTCACAGTAACCTTCAAAAGGAGAACATACCACTTCCAGTCATAGGGGAGAAGACTGAATTTCTCAGAATGAAGTACCTTTCTCAAGGTCCCAAAGTAGTGGTGAGGCTTGCTGTGTTTCCAAAGGCATTTCTGCTGTGCCATCTTTCCCAACTCTTATTTTTTAACTATAAATTTAAGCAACCTTAAAGGTGAAATGGATTTAAGACTCCCTCTATGATTTGATAGTCCACATTCAATGCATATTTACCATAACTGGCAGGCCATTCCAATAGTTTGCTGTAGTAGGAGTCAGTAGACCATCTCCTTAGAATTCTGTTGGCGAACTTTCTCTGCCCTCTTTCCTCTTGATAACACAGCAGGATGTCATTTTAAAGGATGCTAGTTCCAACATGGTTCTAGCTCCTAACTTGCAATGTTAATTATTAACTGGTTGTGAGAAATGCACCCACTGTATAAGGAGCAGATTTACTTTGACACCTTAATTGTCTTCCATCACACTCTGCTTAAGTCACTCACTTGAATGCAAGGCACTTTCATAATGTGCTTGTTATACAAGTTAGAGGGTGAGAAGAGTGTTTTCTAGTTTCAGATACCCCCCCAATCCAATTAGTTGTAGTGGTAAAGAATCCACCTGCCATTGCAGGAGACATGGATTTGATCCTTGGGTACCCACTAGAGTATTCTTGCCTGGAAAATCCCATGGACAGAGGAGCCTGGCAGGCTATATAGTCCATGGGGTTGCAAAGAGTCCAGACACAAGTTAGTGACTAAACAACAACAACAGCAAATCCAATTTGCTAGACATCGCAGTTCACAACAACTTGTAAAGCACAAGAGGACTTTCCCCAGTGACTTGAATCCTGCTGGTGAGGATACCTCACCAGGCAGAATTCTAAAAGGAGAATCTTGCTGTATCAAAAATGAAAGCTGTCTCATTGTGGCTCTTGTTTCTTGAAGCTCAGTGACAGGCCTGGCCATAATCTTGGAGAGGTGACTGTGGCAGTTGGGGAGGTAGGAAGAGGTTGGTGGGCACAAGTGGAAAGCCCAATTGACCTCTTTGACACAGACATGGTTTCCCTTGGCTCAGATCACCTCTTTCTGCATCCTCTACAGTGTGGAAATTGGCGAGAAAAGATACAGGAAACCACATATGCTTTTATTTGCTAATCATATTAAATACAAAAGCAAACACATTCTGAGCTCCAACTGACTGTGGTTTGAATTCTCCTTCCCAGTGTGGCCTTCAGAGACCCCCTTTTCAGGAGCAGCCATCCTCCTTCCTCTTCACATACAGAAAGGAAAAGGGGTAATTATCCCCCAGGAGCACCTTAATTGTTCCAATTAACCTGACCACTTTTTGCAATCTGAGCCAGGCAGAGAAAGAGGATTTAAAGTGATCCAACACCCATCTTATGGGCTGTGGGGTAAGAAAGAGATGAGCCAGGATATTTTCTGTAATAAAGGCTGGGCTGTGAAATGACATAGGCTTACATTCAGGGGCTTTTCTACCAGCATTACCGAGAAGAAAAATGACATTTTAGGAGCTTTTTACACTATCATCACTACACCTTTCTTTAATAATATAGCACATGATCACAAATATCTGTGCTCATTTAGCTGTCTGTGGAAGCATTCATGAGATTGTTTAACTGCTGTTTAGGCAGGCAAGCCTGGGTTTAAGTTCTTCATGCAAAGCTTACTTGTACTACAGTATTGGACAGGTCACTAAACAGTTCTGAACCTCATTATCTTATCCCTGTGTCAGACACTTACCTTACATCATCTCAGTCAATAGTCACAACTCTAGGAGGTAGTTATTGTCCCCGTTTTTTATATGATGGAATTCAGCCTTGGTGAATGGAAGTGACATTCCCAAGTCCATAGTTTAGCTTGCTGATGAGTTAGAGTTCATTTATTCTTTTTCCCCCTCTTAAGATTCACTCTAGAAGCTACTTGGTGCAAGCACTCTGCTGAATACTGGGGACATAATCGTAAAGATAATGGATGTTATAGGGACTTCCCTGATGGTCCAGTGGCTAAGACTCCAAGCTCCCAATACAGGGGGCCTAGGGTTGATCCCTGAACATGGAACTAGATCTTACATGCCACAAGTGACAGTTACCATGCCTCAAATAAAGATCCTGCATACTGCAACTAAGACCAAGCACAGCCAAATAAATCTTTTTTTAAAAGATAATGGACAGATTCCCATGGAATGCAAATGGAATTCAGCTTGGTTTGAGTGCAAAGCCCAAATCCTAATCACTATACCACAGAATTTGCCTTCCCCAGAATGCTGTTAGGCTGAGATGAGTGAATGATACAAATGTGAGGTAATCTTTAAGGGAGTTTTGTTAATGTATTGTGACACACACACACACGCACACATCATACAACAATCTTTATAAACTTGCTCAAAATTCATTTAGACATGACTGAAGTAACTAGAATCCCGCGGACAGACAAACCTGGCTGGCTACACTCCATAGGGTCACAAAGAGTTGGATATGACAAAAGTTACTTAGCACGCTTGCACGAAGTAACTATATGAGTAAAAATTGGGTCATTTGGGTCAGAATCAGCTAATTCAGATAATTTTCTAAATAAAATGAAATAGAAAATGTATATGCAAATCTCTAGAGACAGAAGGTAGATTTCGGTAAATTTGTACCCTTAAAATGAGTGAATTTGACGGTATATAAGCCATGAAATTAAACGATGCTTACTCCTTGGAAGGAAAGTTATGACCAATCATAGACAGCATATTCAGAAGCAGAGACATTACTTTGCCAACAAGAATCCATCTAGTCAGGCTATGGTTTTTCCAGTGGTCATGTATGGATGTGAGAGTTTGGACTGTGAAGAAAGCTGAGTGCCGAAGAATTGATGCTTTTGAACTGTGGTGCTGGAGAAGGACTTCTTGTGAGTCCCTTGGATTGCAAGGAGATCCAACCAGTCCATCCTAAAGGAGATCAGTCCTGGGTGTTCATTGGAAGGACTGATGCTGAGGTTGAAACTCCAATACTTTGGCCACCTCATGAGAATTGACTCATTGGAAAGACCCTGATGCTGAGAGGGATTGGGGGCAGGGGGAGAAGGGGACGACAGGGATGAGATGGTTGGATGGCATCACCAAACTTGATCCACATGAGTCTGAGTGAACTCTGGGAGTTGGTGATGGACAGGGAGGCCTGGCATGCTGTGATTCATGGGGTTGCAAAGAGTTGGACATGACTGAGCGACTGAACTGAACTGAACTGAAGTTATACCATAAAAAATTGCTCAAATAAAACTGTCAAAACAAACACATGATGTGAATAAATAAAGGTCTATAAATTAGTCCTGAGGGAATGTGGTGAGTTCAGGTATTTCTGGTCTGATTAAGGAAGAGACGCGATCATGAGACAGATCAACAGTTCAGGGACACGACTGGGGGAAGGAGAGGGCCCCTCCAGGAGACTGCTCAAAGTCAGCCCATGAGCTGTCACCCTGAGGAAGATGAGGGCAAGGGACATCCTAGGGGGTGGGGAGTTGGGTAGGGGGCTTCCCATCTAGATGATGTTGCTTAGCATCAAGGTGTAAAATCTCTGGGTCAGAGAGCTCTGAAGGATAGCAGGGCTTTGGGGTCTTTGATAGATGCAGTGTGTCTGCTCTATGGTTAGCAGATGGTGGGTACAGTTTCACAGGGTACATAAGTAGGTAGGCTCTAAAATGTTCAAAAGCATGATTAGTTGGACTGTGTTTAAAGCAACTGGGGGATTTCCCTGGTGGTCCAGTGGTTAAAACTCTGTGCTTCCAATGAAAGCAGTGTGGGTTCAATTCATGGTTGGGGAACTAAGATCCTGGGGAACTAAGATCCCACATACAGTGAGGTGTGGCCAATAAATAAATTAATAAAATTAAAAACTTACTTTAAAAAATAAAGCAATTGAATGTGTAAGAACATGAGTTTGGTGCTACAGGGCTTTGGGCTAATGGTCCTAGACTGCTTTTTGGACTCTGTTGGAGAGGGAGAGGGTGGGATGATTTGGGAGAATGGCATTGAAACATGTATAATATCATATATGAAACAAATCACCAGTCCAGGTTCGATGCAGGATAAAGGACGCTTGTGGCTGGTGCACTGGGAATGACCCAGAGGGACGGTATGGGGAGGGAGGTGGGAGGGGGGTTCAGGATGGGGACACGTGTACACCCATGGTGGATTCATGTTGATGTATGGCAAATGAATACAATATTGTAAAGTAATTAGCCTCCAAGTAAAATAAATAAATTTAAAAAAAAAAAAAAAGAAATGAACAACATAGGGACCGTTCAGACCAATCCACAGGGGCCATCTCTGGTCCATTTACATAACACGAAGGTATTGTGAATTGACCACATCACTTAGGTCATTGGGCTTCCCTGGTGTCTCAGACAGTAAAGAATCTTCCTGCCAATGCAGAAGACAGGGGTTCAATCCCTGGGTCAGGAAGATCCCCTGGATAAGTGAATGGCTACCCACTCCAGTATTCTTGCCTGGAGAATCTCATGGACAGAGGAGCCCAGTGGGCTACAGTCCATGGGGTTGCAAAAGAGTCGGACACAGCTGAGCAACTAACACACTTAACTCAGAGTAGGGAGTCAACCTCAAAAGTTACGGTGGTTAAAGCAACAGCTCTGTAGCCCACTTGGATGGGTCATACATCCAGTATGTAATGGTCCTGGGTAACTTTACATATCTCAGTTTCCTCATCTATAAAACAGGAAAATATAAATATTTTCCCAACAAGACTGAAAATTACACCTGTTAGAACATTTAAAATAAATCACTTATCACAGTGCCCTGCAGATAGGAAGCAATCAACCGTTTGTAGCTCTTATTATTTCAGAATCTTAAATAGCAGTCCTTCTTAGAAGCCTTGAGAAGAATAGTTTTAATTAATAAAATGTCTATTTCTATTCAGTACAACATTCACATCAGCATTGCTCTCAAAATAGTGAACAGTGTTCCATAAAACCGCAAACATCTTTCCATCAGCAAAGTACAGAAAGTAGATTGACACCAAGCCATTCCCAGGATCTCCTTGGGAGCCATGGCACTAACACCCAAAGGTGAGTAACCCTTGAGCAGACTGCTGCATGACTCTCCTCATCAGGTTCTATACCTGGTGATGGAATAGGCTTCATTGGGTCATTTTGAGGACTGGATGAACTAACACATGCTAAATCACCCAGTTCAGTTACTATTATTAGAAAATTGAGGCTCAGAGATATTAAGTAGCTTGTCCAACATCACAAGGATAATAACTACTAAAGTTAAGATTTGAACCCAGTTGATCTGATTCTAGAGGTTGCACTTCTCACCAAGGTGCTCCACAACCTGAGGCAAGTGTAACCTGTCTTATCCTTAGTACTTTCATTTTTCAAATATGGGAGCTAATAGGATTCTTAAGAGAACTAAATGAGATACATAAAGCATTTAGAAAAGTGCCCAGCATGTATTAGGTTGGTGAAAAGGTAACCACAGTTTCAGACCATGAATTGTAAATCATCATAGCTAGGCTCAAACATATCTTTATTAATCAAAATAGGAACCATTATGATCAACACATTTTTTGCCAATGAGAAATTCCTGTAGTGTAAAAACCAGTGCTTTGAGATTTGTTGAACTCTTGGAAAATTGTTTCTGCCTCCTTTTGGTTGTGGAAGCGTTTTCCCTGCAAAAAGTTGTCAAGATACTTGAAGTAGTGGTAATCGGTTCGCGAGAGGTCAGGTGAATATAGCAGATGAGACAAACTTTGTAGCCCAATTAGTTCAACTTTTGAAAGTATTGGTTGTGCAACATGCAGTCGGGTGTTTTCATGGAGAATTGGGCCCATTCTGTTGACCAATGCCAGCTGCAGGCATTGAAGTTTTCAATGCATCTCATCAATTTGCTGAGCATACTACTCAGATATAATGGTTTCACTGGGATTCAGAAAGCTGTGGTTGATCAGACTGGCAGCAGACTACTAAACAGTGACTATGACCCTTTTTTGGGGTACAAGTTTGGCTTTGGGAAGTTCTTTGGAGGTTCTCTAGCCACTGAACGGGTCATTGCCAGCTGTCATATAAAATCCACATTTGTTGCATGTCACAATCTGATTGAGAAATGGTTCGCTGTTGTTGTGTAAAACAAGAGACAAAACTTCAGAACAACATTTTTTTAGATTTTCGGTCAGCTCATGAGGCACCCACTTTTCAAGCTTTTTCACCTTTCCAATTTACTTCAAATGCTGTAGTCCATGGGGTCGCAAAGAGTTGGACATAACTGAGCAACTCAAATGAACTGAGGAAATTCTCTTGACTTTTTTTTCTCACCCCCCTCCACTACTCCCTTGGCCCAGGCCACTATTGTCTCTTGGTTGGATTACTGTAGCAGCCTGCCAACTCATCTTCCTGCTCAACTCCCCTTGCTCCCTTCAGTCTATTCTCAACACAACAGCCAGTGATCCGGGTAAAGCCCTTGTCAGGTCCTGTCACTCCTTTGCATTTCTGCTATTTTCCTTTAATTACCTCAAAGTCAAGCTGATTAGGGACCTTAATTTTATCTGTGGAAGTCCCTCCACCTTTTCTGTATAACCTAGTCACGGGAGCCACCTCCATAGTGTTCACAGGTTCTGACCACACTCTAGAGGAAGATGTGGGAGTAGCACTGGGCTGATCTTAGAATTCTGATTACAACACTGCCTTTGAACCTTTGAGCAAATGACTTCTATTTTGGGCACATCCTTTAATATTGAGATTTACCCTTCCCGCATGGCCTGCTGATTTACTCTACTCTACTTAAAAAAAAAAAAAAGTTTTTTTAGAAGAGTTTTGGATTTACAGAAAACTTGCAATGATAGTACAGAGAGTTCCCATGAAGTCTACATCCAATTCTTCCTATTATCAATATCTTCTATTTTTATGGTACATTTGTTATAGTTAATGAACCAATATGAATACATTATTATTAACTTAAGTCCATGTTTTATTCATATTTTTGCAGTTTTCCCCTAAGATTCTTTTTATGGTCCAGGGTTCCATCTAGAATAGCAAATTATATTTACTGGTCATGCCTACTTAGGCACCTCTTGGCTGTGCCATTTTCTCAGACTTAAATGAGAATTTTGACAAATTGTTGGAGGCTGAGAGTAAACTAGCTTGGGAGCGAGAAATTCATGGAGTGGCAGTATTAGGTAGGATCTTGCTCCTTTTTGGGGAACCCCACCCCAGGTTATCACATAGCAGAGCCAAGAGAGATCCCATCTAGGGCATGGCAAGCAGAGGGGAAGAGTAATCATTGTGAAATACTCCCAGAGCATTCTTTATAAAAAGATCGACTCTGCAGGGGAGAGACCTTGCCAGAAACTTCTATCTGTGAAAGAACATTTGCTTGACTCCAGCTATCTCTAGACTTCCAGGCTAAAATAAGGGTAGAAAAATAAAGGCAATAAGATGATTGTGAACAACACAGTCCAGTAAAGATCAAGTAAACTAGCAGAAGAGAGAGAGAGAACATTAGGTTCTCTCATGAGGTCCTATTCTACTCTCTTATTCTTATATGAGGTGAAGAAAAGTGAAAAGTAAAAGTTACTCTGTTGTATCTGACTCTTTGCGACCCCATGGACTATACAGTCCAGAATACTGGACCAAATACAGTCCAGATACTGGAGTGGGTAACCACTCCATTCTCCAGGGGAGCCTCCCAACCCAGGAATCGAACCCAGGTTTCCCACATTGCAGGTGGATTATTTACCAGCTGAGCCACAAGGGAAGCCCAAGAAAGCATCCAAAAAAAATCCAGGTAGAGGCCTGTTCACTGACTCTGTTTCAAGTAAGCAGGAAGCTATGCACTCAGGTATGACCGCTCAGAGCACACTGACCCCACCTGATGGTAACATGGCCAGACAGGTATTGTTGAAACTCATCTCTTCTGGTTAGTATTTTCTTTCCTTTACAGTAGGAGCATAAAGAGGTTGAAGAGAGTGACAGTGACAGAGTCCTACTTATATAGGCACCAAATGGCATGGTAGAGATAATCTCAATGTGAAGGGATGGGTGGTTCAGAAAAGACTGTCAAGAAGAAATTTGCCTTGCGTTATAGTCGATGGGGTCAAAAAGAGCTGGACATGACTGAGCAGCTGAACACATACATATAAAATAGATAGATAATCAACAAGGATCTTTTGTATAGCAAGCAGAACTTTACTCAGTACATTGTAATAACCTATATGAGAAAAGAATCTGAAAAAGAATAGATACATGAATATGACTATGTATAACTAAATCACTTTTCTGTACCCCTAAAACTAACACAACACTGTAAATCAACTATGTGTTAGTCGTTCAGTCATGTCTGACTCTTTGTGGCTCCATGGATTGTAGCCCACCAAGCTCCTCTATCCATGGAATTCTCCAGTTCAGAATACTGGAGTGGGTTGCCATTCCCTTCTCCAGGGGATTTTCCCAACCCAGATAGTGAACCCAGGCCTCCTCTTTACTCTCTGAGCTACCTGGGAAGCCCATACTAGACTAGGGTGGGTCCTAAGCTTCCCTGTTAGCTCAGTTGGTAAAGAATCTGCCTGCAATGAGGGAGACCTGGGTTCAGTCCCTGGTTTGGGAAGATCCCCTGGAGAAGGGGAAGGCTGCCCACTCCAGTATTCTGGCCTGCAGAATTCCATGGACTACAGGCCATGGTGTCCCAGAGAGTTGGACACAACTGAGCGACTTTCACTTCACTTCACTTCACTTCACCTCAATCCCATAAGACTGATGTCTTTTTAAGAAGAGGAGAGGAAATACACCGGGAGAATTCTATGCAGTGACAGAGGTGGAGATTGGAGACATCCATCTATCAGTCAAAGAGCACCAACAATTGCTACCAGCATAAGAAACTGGCAGAAAGGCATGCAACAGGAGCCTTCAGAGGGAGCAGGGTCCTCCTGACACCTTGATTCCAGACCTCTGGCCTCTAAAATTGGGATACAATGAGTTTCTCTTTTGTAAGCCCCCAGTTTGTGGTCATTTGCTCAGGCAGGCATAGCAAACTCACACACTTCTCCTGTGCAGTCAGTCAGTGTTGAAGGCTGGCAACAGGCTATGGGAGACAACCGTTCAGAAGAACTGTGGTCAGTATGTGCTATTTATTTGCCTGACTTAGTTCCT
Source organism: Bos taurus (assembly GCF_002263795.3). Taxonomy (NCBI): domain Eukaryota; kingdom Metazoa; phylum Chordata; class Mammalia; order Artiodactyla; family Bovidae; genus Bos; species Bos taurus. The sequence continues at coordinate 28,798,685 of NC_037357.1, forward strand.
TTCATCTAGATGCTACTGCTTTCAGCACAGTGCTTCTCCTTCACCTGCTTTATGTACTGAATGGATTTTAACTAAGGTCATCAATCCTCCTGTCCTCTCCTTTTCTACCCATGGGGATGGAGTTCTTCCACACAACACTTGGAGATTAAATGAAAGTAGATGGGGGTAAAGTAATGACTACTTTTATAAGCTCTCCCATACTTAAGTTTTTCAAATTAATTTTCTTTTATTGAAAACATTAAGGATTATATCCTCACTAGTCCTTCCCTTCCAAACTGAAACCTGTAAATCTTTTTATCTGAATCCTAACTAGAAATCTGGGCATTTTTTGCTGCACCAGCCAAATATCAAAGCAGAAGTCAATATCTAGGAAAGATAACAGAGAACCATTTAGTATGATATTGCAGGGTATAAAATAAATATAATTATTCCCCTTGGCAATTCTGTTACAATTAGATATACAAGTGACCTCCTCACTTCATTGTTCTTTGTACTCTAGCACTGGACTTCTTAAATATTAATGTGACACTTGTTTTAAATCTTGCTCTTTCAGCTACATCATCCTTTGGCATTAAACTTTGGCGTTGGAAGGGATCTGAGAAGTCAATGAGCTCAGTGGGGCCTCATGTACCTCTGAGATTCTCATAGGTTCACAAGGCTAGTTGATGGCAGAGTTGAGCCTGGAACCCAGGTCTCCTGCACCTCAGTTGATATTCTTTGGTCCAAATCTCTCTCTTTTTTAAATTTCATTTTCTTTTCTAAAATTGAAATAGGGTTGACATACTATATATCATTTTCAGGTGTACTGATAGTGATTTGACATACATTATGAATTGATTGTCACGATAAATCTACTAACCATCTGTTACCATACAAAGTTATTGAAATATCATTGACCATATTCCCTATGATGTACATTGCATCCCCATGTCTTATTTAGTTTATAGTTGGGAGTTTGTACCCCTTAATCTCCTTTATCTATTTCACCCACCTCTACCACCTCTGGCTGTTTCTAGCTTGTTCTCTGTATCTGTGAGTCTGTTTCTGTTTTGTTTGTTCTTTGGTTCTTTTTTTTTTAGATACCACACATAAGTGAAATAATATAGCATGTGTTTTTCTCTGTCTGACTTATATCACTTAATGTAATAAACTCTAGATGTGTCCATGTTGTCACAAATGGCAAGATTTCATTCTTTTTGTGTATGTATACCATACATTCTTTATTTATTCATCAATTGATGGCCATTTAGGTTACTTCCATGTCTTGGCTATTATAAATAATACTGCAATGAACTTAGGGGTACAGATATCTTTTTAAATTCATGTTTTCATTTTCTTTGGTTAGATATCCAGAAGTGGAACTGCTGAATTGCATGATATTTCTATTTTTAATATTTTGAGGACCTTCCATACTGTTTTTCATCATGGCTACACCAATTTATATTCCCATCAACAGTGCAGGAGGATTTTCTTTTATTCACATTCTTGCTGACTTTGGTTTTTTTGTTGTCTTTTCAATGACAGCCATTATGACAGATGTGAAGTGGTATCTCATGGTTTTGATTTTCATTTGCCTGATGAAGAGTGATGTTGAATACATTTTCAGGTACATGTTTGCCATCTGTATATCTTCTTTGGGAAAATATCTATTCAGGTCCTCTGGCCATTCTTTAATGGACTTATTTGGGTTTTATTAAGTTGTATTAAGTTCTATGAGTTCTTTATATATTTTAGATATAGTCCCTTATCAGATTTGCAAATACTTTCTCCTATTCTATAGTACATTTTTTACATTAAAAATCTATGTACTTTTCTCAGTAGGAGCTGAGATGCATTTATTACTGTCTTCCACAATTGCCCAAGTACCTTGCAACACATTTATATTAGTCAATCAATTATTGAATTCCTGTTATTTGAAAAACACCATTAATTTGGTCACCTGATGACCACCTTACCTGCCGCCTGAGAAATCTGTATGCAGTTCAAGAAGCAACAGTTAGAACCAGATATGGAACAACAGACTGGTTCCAAATTGGGAAAGGAGTACATCAAGGCTGTACATTGTCACTCTGCCTATTTAACTTAAATGCAGAGTACATTATGAGAAATGCTGGACTGGATGAAGCACAAGCTGGAATCAAGAATGCCAGGAGAAATATCAATAACCATATATATGCAGATGACACCACCCTTATGGCAGAAAGTGAAGAAGAACTAAAGAGCCTCTTGATGAAAGTGAAAGAGGAGAGTGAAAAAAGTTGGTTTAAAACCCTACATTCAAAACATGAAAATCCTGGCATCCAGTCCCATCCCTTCATGGCAAATAGATGGGGAAACAATGGAAACAGTGACAGAGTTTATTTTGTGGGGCTTCAAAACCACTGCAGATGGTGACTGCAGCCATGAAATTAAAAGGCGCTTGCTCCTTGGAAGAAAAGTTATGACCAACCTAGACAGTGTATTAAAAAGCAGAGACATTACTTTGCCAACAAAGGTCTGTCTATTCAAAGCTATGGCTTTTCCAGTAGTCGTGTAGGGATGTGAGAGTTGGACTATAAAGAAAGCTGAGCTTCGAAGAATTGATGCTTTTGAACTATGGTGTTGTAGAGACTCTTGAGAGTCCCTTGGACTGCAAGGAAATCCAACCAGTCCATCCTAAAGGAAATCAGTTCTGAATATTCATTGGAAGGACTGATGCTAAAGCTGAAGCTACAATACTTTGGTCACCTGATGTGAAGAGGTGACTCATTTGAAAAGACTCTAATGCTGTGAAAGATTGAAGGCTGGAGGAGAAGGGGAAAACAGTGGATCAGATAGTTGGATGGCATCACCGAGTCTATGGACATGTGTTTGAGCAAGCTCTGGGAGTTGGTGATGGACAGGGAATCCTAGCATGCTGCGGTCCACGGGGTCTTAAAGAGTCAGATAGGACTGAGCTACTGAACTGAACTGATGTGAAGAGCCTACTCACTGGAAAAGACCCTGATTCTGGGAAAGATTGAGGGCAGGAGGAGAAGGGGCAACAGAGGATGAGATGTTTGGATTACATCATTGACTCAATGGATATGACTTTGAGCAAGCTCTGGGAGTTGATGATGGACAGGGAAGTCTGGCGTGCTGCAGTCCATGTGGTTGCAAGGAGTTGGACACAACTTAGAGATTGGCCAGCAAAACAATTTCTTGTCTGAAAGAGGGACAAGTAAATAGATAATCTTTTTTGTGTGTGTGTACCTCATTAATTTTTATTTTTATTTATTTATTTATTTTTACTTTACAATATTGTATTGGTTTTGCCATACATCAACATGAATCTGCCACGGGTGTACACGTGTTCCCAATCCTGAACCCCCCTCCCTCCTCCCTCCCATACCATCCTTCTGGGTCATCCCAGTGCACCAGCCCCAAGCTTCCTGTATCCTAATAGTTTGACAAGGCCTATGGTAGAGTGAATCATATGGTCCCATGAATGCACAGAGGATGAAAACTTTTAACTTGCCCTTTACGTTGGGGATGTCAGAAAAGATATGAGTGACTCTGAAGGGGGTATTACTGGGACTGAAACCTTAAGGAAAGCATGAAGTGGCCAAGCACAGAAAGCAAAGACTGCAGAGAGGCATTTAAAATGGAGAAGAAAATGAGCACAAGTATAAGCAAAGTATGATATATTTTTGCAAGTAATCTATTACAGTTGGGTTATGAGATGTACATGTAAGTGGTAAGGGTACTGCAGCCAGGACATTTGTGCTGAAATCTTTGGGAAGAGAGGAGCAGTATGGACTGATTTTGTCACTGAAGGATCAGTCAGGCTGCAGGATGGAATGTGGATTGCAGGGGAACTGGAATGGAAACAGTGAACCTAGTGAGAAGGCTGTGGCAATAGACCAGGTGATAGAGGATGGGGGTTTGAAGGACAGTAGTAGTAGGGGTGTTGGAGTATACTATTTAAAGCAATATTTAAGAGGTAAATTTGAAAGCACTTGGTGCTTTAGTGGGTGTGGGTGTTTACTGACAGCAAAAGATGCTGTTCAAATAGTTGCTTTTGTAACATGAGTTAGCTATAGCTTCAGCTTCCTTCCAAGCATCTCTTCCACCTCTTTGTCTTACTGAAAACTGGCTCTTCTAAGAATACTACTTTCTTTGGAGCCCATCTCAAATGAAGAGGCAGAATGAAGGGAAGGCTATATGTTCCCAGATATAGTTTATGGGGATGCCAACAAGACATCGGTCTAATATTTTTTCTTACATTTTTGCACTCAGTTAAAATCCATTAAAATTTTGAACAATGGATACAGGAAAACACTCTAGTTTCACAATGAATTTATTAATTTCTAGCCAAATCTTGGCTACACATTCGAGTATTCTTGCCTGGAGAATTCCAAGGGCAGAGGAGCATGGCAGACTATAGTCCACGGGGTCACAAAGAGTAGAATACGACTGAGCGACTAACACTTTCACTTTTCAGGCAAATCTTAGCATGGAATAGGGAGAGAAGGCACAGTAGATTATAAGGCCACCTGAGCTCAATTACTCTCATTATATCACTGCTCAAGTGCTGCTGCTACTGCTGCTGCTAGGTAGCTTCAGTCATGTCCGACTCTGTGCGACCCTGTAGACGGCAGCCCACCAGGCTCCCCTGTCCCTGGGATTCTCCAGGCAAGAACACTGGAGTGGGTTGCCATTTCCTTCTCCAATGCATGAAAGTGAAAAGTGAAAGTGAAGTCACTCAGTCATGTCCCAGTCTTAGCAACCCCATGGAATGCAGCCTACCAGGCTCCTCCATCCATGGGATTTTCCAGGCAAGAGTATTGGAGTGGGGTGCCATTGCCTTCTCCGACTCAAGTGCTGAACCTGGAAATAATGGTAGTGTCACCATTGCTCTCTGTGGCCTCTTCTAGAATATTAGTTCTCTTTGCTGTGGTTAAATTATTTTGCTATTGTGAAAGCCCTATCATCTAGCTCTAAAAACCTTTCCCTCTACATATTGCAGTCAATTACTGTATTCATTCACCTAAGACTTTGGCACCTGATTCACAGTCTTCCTCTCCTTCCACCCAATTATCATAGGATGCCATCAGTGCTTACATGAATGATCCATTCAAATATACTGGCTTCCTAGTTCCAATGATCTTTTTCTCCAGTTCTCCTCAGTTAGCCCTTCACATGGCTACATTCTGAACCTTATCATCACCTTAACTGTTATCTCTTATAATTCCCCTTTCCCCAATTCTATGACCACAACCACCTCTCCTTCAAGCTTTCTAGTTTAACTATTATCATGACTGTTATTTTACCAATTTAAAACATCCAGGCCACTCATCCCTCTCTTTTCTCCCACTCAATTGACCTTTCCCTTATCTTTACTTCCCTTGTTAACCAGACTGGTTTCATAACTAATCAATTTCAATGATATCTTTGTCAGTATCTCAAATACCTTATGTCATGATGAGAGAGGATGCCATAAGTAGATGGAACACCTTGCATTGTTGTGTTCTGATTTCCATGGTGCTTTCACACCAGAGTCCAGTTAAAAAATTCTATCTCAGACTTCTCACAATTGACCCTCTGGGGTCAACAGCTTTCAAACTGAGTCTGCAGAAAACTTGACTTCTATGAAGAAGAACACACTGTGGGGTGGATCAAGAGAAGGTTGAGCTTATAGGACTCCAGGCCCCTTGTTGGGTTTCAGTAAGGCCAATTGCATTTTTTTAATCCAGTTTGTATTATTGGAGTTTCATATAATATTTCACTTGAAACTATGCTTTTTTCTACGCATGTCTAATATTTATATGTACACACACACACACACACACACACTAGGCTAGACCAATCATTGTATTGAGCCTGAGATGAATAAACAGAACCTGTTGGCATTATTTTAAGTTTCAGATATCTGACTGTTTCCAGTGCATAAGTCCTCTGCAGAGACAAATTAAGTGTTGTATATAAAGATCTCAGAGAGTATGAGGTGTGCTGGTTTCAGTGGTGCTTCTTTCTGACTCAAAGGAAAAGTATGTTCCTTTACTCCATTGCCTGAACTTGGTGTATTTTAGAATTTCTAACTCCACATCCATTTAATCTGTCATGGCATCTAAAGTCTTTTGTTGATGCCCTAAAATGGAAATTGCCAACCAGGGATGGCAACATCTAAACAAGACTGATGAGTACACTAATTATTTCAGTGGATAGATGCTCTATAAACAGGACTGATGGGAAACACTTGCAATGTTAGCTATCAAGAAAAAGAATGAAAAAATTTTAATAAATACGATGCTTAATCAGCAAGAGTAGGCCTTCAAAAGATAAGTTTAAATCTTAAGCATGAAAAGTATGTTACTGAATGTCAAGTTGAATATTCAGTCTGCTCTTTCTCAAGTTTGATTCAAAGCACATTTATTTGGGCCTTGGTATATGTCAAGCACTCTGTCCCATGCCATGGGGTATACAGATGAATGAGTCACAGTTCCTACCCTTAAGGAGCTGACAATATATCATGTACAGCTCACATGTCTTTTGCACCAAATGATTAAACTCTATAGTCTGAGCTGCTCAAGGTGAGTTGAGGATGCAGAGTATAACGAAGTCAAACAGAAAATAAAATGGCACTCTTCAGTATCTACCTTCTACAAAGCCTCAAATAGGAAGTTCAGCTTTTGCCAAGGAAGGTTTAAGAAACTATCTATGTTGCCACAGTGCTCAGAGATCACAAATATTATGATAGAAGAAACATATCTGGCAGAGCAAGGATGTATCATTTGGGCTAAAAGAAAATATAACAGCATTATGAAAATATAACAATAAATCAATAAAGGAGGAAGCCAGTATTTTGCATGGCTAACTGAGTCAAAGGTGCTGAGAAGTCACATAGGAGGAGGACCTGTTGTTCAGTCGTTCAGTCGAGTCCTACTCTGTGCGACCCCATGGACTGCAACATGCCAGGCTTCCCTGTCCTTCACTGTCTCCCGGAGTTTGCTCAAACTCATGTTCATTTAGTTGATGATGTTATCCAACCATCTCATCCTCTGCCACCCCCTTCTCTTGCCCTCAATCTTTCCCAGCATCAGGGTCTTATACAATGAGTTGGCTCTTCACATCAGGTGGCCAAAGTATTGGAGCTCCAGCATCATTCCTTCCAATGAGTATTCTGCCTGATTTCCTTTAAGATTGGCTGGTTTGATCTCCTTGCTGTCCGAGGCACTCTCAAGAGTCTTCTCCAGCACCACAACTAGAAACCATAAATTCTTCAGTGCTCAGCCTTCTTTATGGTCCAACTCTCACATCCACACATGACTACTGGAAAAACCATACCTTTGACTATAGACATTTGTTGGCAAAGTGACGTCTCTGTTTTTTAATATGCTGCCTAGGTTTGTCATAGCTTTTCAAGGAGGAGGATAAAGATTGCTTATTGAGCTTACTAATGTTATTGCTGCTACTACTACTACTAGAAATATATAACATTTATGGAGTTTTTATATTCCATTCTGGGCATTTATACCCATTTGAATGTGAAGTTCCAAAGAATAGCAAGGAGAGATAAAAAAAAAAACCTTCCTAAGAGATCAATGCAAAAAAATAGAGGAAAACAATAGAATGGGAAAGACTAGAGATCCCAAGGGAATATTTCATGTAAACATGGGCACAAAAAAGTACAGAAATGGTATGGACCTAACAGAAGCAAAAGATATTAAGAAGAGGTAGCAAGAAAACACAAAAGAACTATACAAAAATTATCTTCATGAACCAGACAACCATGATGGTGTCATCACTCACGTAGAGCCAGACATCCCGGAATGTGAAATCAAGTGGGCCTTCAGAAGCATCACTATGAACAAAATTAGTGGAAGTGATGGAATGCCAGTTGAGCTATTTCAAATTCTAAAAGATGTTGTTGTTAAAGTGCTGCACTCAATATGCCAGCAAATTTGGAAAACTCAGCAGTGGCCACAGGACTGGAAAATATCAGTTTTCATTCCAATCCCAAAGAAAAGCAACACCAAAAAATGTTCAAAGTACAGTACAATTGCACTCATCTCACACACTAGTAAAGTAATGCTCAAAATTCTCCAAGCCAAGCTTCAACTGTACGTGAACCGTGAACTTCCAAATGTTCAAGCTGGATTTAGAAAAGGCAGAGGAACCAGAGATCAAATTGCCAACATCCTTTGGATCATCAAAAAAGCAAGAGAGTTCCAGTAAAACATATGCTTCTGCTTTATTGACTACACCAAAGCCTTTGACTGTGTGGATCACAACAAAATGTGGGAAATTCTTCAACAGATGGGAATACCAGACCACCTGAGCTGCTTCCTGAGAAATCTGTATGCATGTCAAGAAGCAACAGTTAGAACCAGACATGGAATAACAGACTGGTTCCAAATCCGGAAAGGAGCACATCAAGGTTGTATGTTGTCAGTCTGCTTATTTGACTTATATGCAGGTTACATCATGCAAAATACCTGGCTCAGTGAAGCACAAGCTGGAAAAAAGATATCAATAACTTCAGATACACAGATGACACCACCCCTTATGGAAGAAAACGAAGAAGAACTAAAGAGCCTCTTGATGAAAGTGAAAGAGGAGAGTGCAAAAGCTGGCTTAAAACTCAACATTCAGAAAATTAAGATCATGGCATCCGGTCCCATCACTTCATGGCAAATAGATGGGGAAAAAATGGAAACAGTGAGAGGCTTTCCTTTTCTTGGGCTCCAATATCACTGCAGATGGTGATTGCAGCCATGAAATTAAAAAGGCACTTGCTCCTTGGAAGAAAAGCTTGTCCAACCTAGACAGCATATTAAAAAGCAAAGATGTTACTTCGCCAACAAAGGTCCATCTATTCAAAGCTATGTTTTTTTCACTAGTCATGTATGGATGTGAGAGTTGGACTATAAAGAAAGCTGAGCACTGAAGAATTGATGCTTTTAAACTGTGGTGTTTGATAAGACTCTTGAGAGTCCTGTGGACAGCAAGGAGATCCAACCAGTCCATCCTAAAGGAAATCACTCCTGAACATTCATTGGAAGGACTGATGCTGAAGCTGAAGCTACAATACTTTGCCCACCTGATGTGAAGAACTGACTCATTTGAAAAGACCCTGATGCTGGGAAAGATTGAAGGCAGGAGAAGGGGACGACAGAGGATGAGATGGTTGGATGGCATCACCGACTGAGTGGCAATGAGCTTGAGTAAGCTCCGGGAGTTGGTTATGGACAGGGAGGTCTAGTGTGGTGCAGTCCATGGGGTCGCAAAGCGTCGGACACGACTGAGCAACTGAACTGAACTGGGCATTTTAAAAAGAATGCCATTTATATTCTAATAGATGGCTATTATTATTTTAATTTTATTGATGAAAAAGCTAAAGCTTAGATGCTTATCAATTCAAAATCACTGGTGTAGCCAGACCTTCCTGGCTGAACGTTGGTGATCTGGACAGAAATGATTTAAGTGGAACAGGAGGAATGGGAGACAGATTAGCATGGGTTAAAAAATAATTAGACATGAAAATGTACCAATCACGGGCAGAATAAATCAATTTAGAGGACATTTTTATGTGTTTTTTTTTAATTTAAATAAGAAGGAGGCTCTCAGCTGTAACAAGAAAGGAAGGAAAGGAGCGGTGCAGACATGGGGAAGTTTGTATTGATAACATTTGATAGGCAGAGAAGGAGGGAATTTTTGTATTTATCTCCTTTGTGAAGGAAGAAACAAGATCCTAGAGAGAAAGGAGAAGGTGAGGTCAGAGCTTTGGAATGAGGGATCACTCTTGAAATAGATCCTGGAGAGAGTGGAAGAGTTAGTTGAGAAGAGGAATATAATAGGAATGCTTAGCAGTGTTGAAGATTGATTTATTTAAGGTTGTGACCATGAATTTATAGTAGTATAAACCTGCACTATTTTAGGATTTTCTCCCACAGCACTGGGCTTCTTCCTTGTAGGGAGAGAAAAGGTGGGTGTTTGAATTTAGCTCTCACTGGGATTTGTGAAATAAGTGCAATGAAATACAGATGGCTGAGGGAGATTATGGTGCTGACACTGGTATTATGGAAGTAACAGAATGTGAAACCGAAGCTGGATAAAGAAGGCAGTGAAGAAATTCAAGGGCTGATCAATAGGTAGAAAGTAAAGAAGTTGATGGCCTGAATGTCATAAGAAGTTGGGGCTGATTTAACACTCATAATGGGGCTGTTTAAGCTAGCTTGAAGAGTTAGAGGTAGTGTTCAAGAATGATATATTTGAATCATTGATCTCAGTGGCAGCACATCTTCAGGTAATAACAGACTCTACAGTCTGAATGTGGGAATGGGTAGATAAGGTGGAATAGAGAAGGCAGCTCAATTCTTTCTGGATATTCTAAACTTGACATAAAGTCTGGGCATTTCGACTCTTTCATTATTTCTATAACCTGTATAATGAGATAATGCATGGTCTGTTGAGATACTAATTTTTGTCTTGTTCCTGCTGTAGAAAATTCAAAAAATCAAAAGGTAATATTTTCACCCACACTCAAGCCTTGTGTTCTAAGCCATAGTAGTAGCTCACTGCCCCCCCCTCTTCCTCCGAACCCTTCACCACCCTCCCAGGCACTATGGAAATGGATTGGTGTATTTTTCAGTTGTTACAAAGCTTAAGGAGAGCTACTTGAATTCAGTGAGCGGTAGCCAGGCAGCTTAGATGTTCTGCAGTGTTGGAAAAGGCTGTGCAAAAAGAAAACTCACGCCATTTTTGGCACTATTTTGTACTGTGTCTGTAGACATTATTGTAGGTGTAAAAACTGTTTATATCAGAATTTGGGGCCAAGCTTAATTTTACATAGAAATCTAAAACATTGTTCTATATTTTAATAACCATTAAAATTTTGAGAAGATGCAAAATTCCATATAAAATTGGGGGAACCTGGCTTTAGTTTTGTTCAGAATCTGTCAAGTTCCAACACACTTCACCACATCACAAGTTAAGACACTACTATGAGCTTGCTAGATGTATTTGAGATACCTGTATCTGCATATATACCTCCTGTATGCCAGTCAGTAAAAGGAAATTTTTACTTCCTGGCCCTTTCAAGAACATTGGGGTAAATATTACTAAAATAGTTGATATTTGGAGTAATATCATTGAATTTTATTAATAAATGTTGTTGTAAGTATGTCATTATTACTATTATTGCAATACAATAATTATATCAATTAGCCTTCTTAGTTGAAAACATTTCATACAGAAAATTTTAGTTAATTTTGGGGGGGTTGCCTGTTGCTTATCGTGTCCCTTGAGGTCTACCATATCTCTCTAAAGCTTCTTTTATTAGTTTCCTTTTAAAATGTTCCCTCTATACTCCCTTTGGTTATTGAAAGACATACTTTCCAAGGTCTCTTATGTATGAGAAACTACAGTGCAGACCTTGAAATGTGATGGGATTTCAAATTAGAAGGTGTGTTTTTCATGATACTTCATTATAACCTATAGGGATATACCATCTCACAACCCTTAAACAATGGGGACCAACTCATCTGTGAGAATAACATCCTTGCTCCTTTTCGAATCTTGGAATGTGTAATTTATTTGGCATATTATCCCCATTACCACAAAGGCTGTTTCTCCTTTTTCTCATACCATATATAAATGTGTCTATACCATTATTACTTATTCTAAAAACTGCCATTCATCATTAATTTATTTGATTTAATTTCCTCTTTGATACAGTTCTACCATTATATTCTTCATCTTAATTATGTGAGATTGCAGATTTGATTATTGTGACTTTCTTTTCAGGATAGTAAAATGGGCATTACCAAATATTTGTTAGAAAAAGGAGCACTGTAGAGTATTTGTCTTTGGTTGTCTGATTTATTTCACTAAGCATAATACTCTCTAGGTCCATCCACATTGTTGCAAATGGCAGAATTTCATTCTCAGAGTAGGCTCACAGACACACAAAGGAGACTTGTGGTTACCAGTGGAAAGAGGGAAAGGGTGAGGGGCAAGATAGGGGTATAGGATTAAGAGGTACAAACTACTGTATATAAAATAAATAAGCAACAAGGATATAATGTATTAGTTCAGTTCAGTCGCTCAGTCCTGGCCGACTCTTTGCGACCCCATCAATCGCAGGACCCCAGGCCTCCCTGTCCATCACCAACTCACAGAGTTCACTCAGACTCAAGTCCATCGAGTCAGTGATGCCATCCAGCCATCTCATCCCCTAGCGTCCCCTTCTCCTCCTGCCCCCAATCCCTCCCAGCATCAGAGACTTTTCCAATGAGTCAGCGCTTTGCATGAGGTGGCCAAAGTACTGGAGTTTCAGCTTCAGCATCATCCCCTCCAAAGAAATCCCAGGGCTGATCTCCTTCAGAATGGACTCATTGGATCTCTTTGCAGTCCAAGGGAATCTTAAGAGTCTTATCCAACACCACAGTTCAAAAGCATCAATTCTTCAGTGCTCTGCCTTCTTCAGAGTCCAACTCTCACATCCATACATGACCACAGGAAAAATCATAGCTTTGACTAGACAGATCTTTGTTGGCAAAGTAATGTCTCTGCTTTTCAATATGCCATCTAGGTTACTCATAACTTTCCTTCCAAGGAGTAAGCGTCTTTTAATTTCATGGCTGCAGTCACCATCTGCAGTGATTTTGGAGCCCCAAAAAATAAAGTCTAACAATGTTTCCCCATCTATTTGCCATGAAGTGATGGGACCGGATGCCATGATCTTCGTTTTCTGAATGTTGAGCTTTAAGCCAACTTTTTCACTCTCCACTTTCACTTTCATCAAGAGGCTTTTTAGTTCCTCTTCACTTTCTGCCATAAGGGTGGTATCATCTGCATATCTGAGGTTATTGATATTTCTCCCAGCAATCTTGATTCCAGCTTGTGTTTCTTCCAGCCCAGCGTTTCTCATGATGTACTCTGCATAGAAGTTAAATAAGCAGGGTGACAATATACAGCCTTGATGAACTCCTTTTCCTATTTGGAACCAGTCTGTTTTTCCATGTCCAGTTCTAACTGTTGCTTCCTGACCTGCATACAGATTTCTCAAGAGGCAGATCAGGTGGTCTGGTATTCCCATCTCTTGAAGAATTTTCCACAGTTTATTGTGATCCACACAGTCAAAGGCTTTGGTATAGTCATTAAAGCAGAAATAGATGTTTTTCTGGAACTCTCTTGCTTTTTCCATGATCCAGCGAATGTTGGCAATTTCATCTTTGGTTACTCTGCCTTTTCTAACACCAGCTTGAACATCAGGAAGTTCACGGTTCACATATTGCTGAAGCCTGGCTTGGAGAATTTTGAGCATAACTTTACTAGCGTGTGAGATGAGTGAAATTGTGCAGTAGTTTGAGCATTCTTTGGCATTGCCTTTCTTTGGGATTGGAATGAAAACTGACCTTTTCCAGTCCTGTGGCCACTGCTGAGTTTTCCAAATTTGCTGGCATATTGAGTGCAGCACTTTCATAGCATCATCTTCCAGGATTTGAAATAGCTCAACTGGAATTCCATCACCTCCACTAGCTTTGTTCGTAGTGATGCTTTCTAAGGCCCACTTGACTTCACATTCCAGGATGTCTGGCTCTAGGTCAGTGATCACACCATTGTGATTATCTGGCTCGTGAAGATCTTTTTTGTACAGTTCTTCTGTGTATTTTTGCCACCTCTTCTTAATATCTTCTGCTTCTGTTAGTTCCATACCATTTCTGTCCTTTATCGAGCCCATCTTTGCATGAAATATTCCCTTGGTATCTCTGATTTTCTTGAAGAGATCTCTAGTCTTTCCCATTCTGTTGTTTTCCTCTATTTCTTTGCATTGATCGCTGAGGAAGGCTTTCTTATCTCTTCTTGCTATTCTTTGGAACTCTGCATTCAGATGTTTATATTTTTCCTTTTCTCCTTTGCTTTTCACTTCTCTTATTTTCACAGCTATTTGTAAGGCCTCCCCAGACAGCCACTTTGCTTTTCTGCATTTCTTTTCCATGGAGATGGTCTTGATCTCCTGTACAGTGTCACGAACCTCATTCCATAGTTCATCAGGCACTCTATCTATCAGATCTAGGCCCTTAAATCTATTTCTCACTTCCACTGTATAATCATAAGGGATTTGATTGAGGTCATACCTGAATGGTCTAGTGGTTTTCCCTACTTTCTTCAATTTCAGTCTGAATTTGGCAATAAGGAGTTCATGGTCTGAGCCACAGTCAGCTCCCAGTCTTGTTTTTGCTGACTGTATACAGCTTCTCCATCTTTGGCTGCAAAGAACATAATCAATCTGATTTCGGTGTTGATCATCTGGTGATGCCCATGTGTAGAGTCTTCTCTTGTGTTGTTGAAAGAGGGTGTTTGCTATGACCAGTGCATTTTCTTGGCAAAACTCTATTAGTCTTTGCCCTGCTTCATTCCATATTCCAAGGCCAAATTTGCCTGTTACTCCAGGTGTTTCTTGACTTCCTACTTTTGCATTCCAGTATGGCACAGGGAAATATAGCCATTATTTTATAAAAACTTTGTGGAGTATAATCTATAAAATTATTGAATCACTACATTATACACCAGAAATGAATTTAATATTGTAAATCAAGTATGTATTTCAATTACAAAAAAAAAGTTAATATTGATGTGTTAAGGGCAAAAAAAAGAGAGAGAGACAAAAAAGAAAAAGGAGCACCAAGTTTTGTATGATTGAGGTTCAGTGGCTGGGCTTCTCTCACCTTTCTTTCTCCCCTCCTCAGAGTTAAGAATTTGTAGGTTTCAGTGTTAGATTGCTCAAAGAATCACGCTGGGCTGGCTTGAGGACAGGGAAGCTAATTCCTAGACCATAAGTGTGAAGTGACCTGACAAGGGATACTCAGTGGATTCCCTCAGGGGTTGCAGATGGTTTGAGGTTTTAGTTTTGGTATCAAATTCCTTGAATGGAAGATACTGTTTCTCTCTCGACTTCCATGCAAATCTCCAAAAGTAAGATGACTGTGTGCTATGAATGGGGAGGCTATATATTAGATGCTCTAACTTTGAAACACTGTAAGGTTTCTGTGCTTAAGTTTGACATGAAGGGAACAGAGCTTTGTTTGAGTGAGGTATGCTGGTCATGAACAAGGACCACAATAGATGGAAGATCAGAGGTCCATCACCATATTTTCTGGTGATGGAAACACCCTTCTATCTCCTGCCTATCTATCTCCTAACAGCCCTTCTATCTCCTGCTTAATCCCAAGGAGAGGGGGAGGGTCCCAAAATAATGCTGACACTGGATTTCTTATCAACTGTAACAGGTGGGGGAGGCAAATTAGATGTATTTTATGTTAAAAAAGAAAAGTTGCCCTGAAGCGCACTGGTGAAAATTCATACCAACCACACTTGAGCTGGATAATATTATTTTACACCTAGTCTCATGAGAGAAACACTGAGAAACATTTAGTGAAAGACAACTAGTCACACGGCCCCCTAACCGCATATTCCAAAGCAGTAGTAGTTTATTGTTGGCCTTCTGTCCTAACCCTCTAGCATCTTTGGAATGAGTATCTTTTTATCTTTAAATCTCCAAATCCACTAGCATCTCTGTGTGAAGGCTCCAGGAAATAAATCAATGTGAGGTTCTGCTTTCCAGAAAGATCTGCACATCTTACTCTGCTTTGTACACTGCAAAGGGCATGGCAGTATTTCTACTATGGAAGAGCTTCAGATTGTCAAACCCCAGAGCCTTTGTGAAGCTGGTGTGTGTAAGAAAGTAGACTGAATTCATCAGGGTCAGACAGCAGTTGGAGCAAATCACTAGGGAAGACCATGAGTGGCAGGGAGATGCTTTTGGGCTGCAGACACTGGGGAAGTGAAAAAACAGATCTTTCAGTTGTGCTTACTAAACAGGACTCTCTGGTCAGATCACTTAGCAGTGATTGGATAGTGAATTAAAATGTCTACATTCATATTTCCCCTTGAATGACTGTTGCACAAAGGATGCTTTTCAGGAAAGATCTATATAGCTTATTTTCTGCTCAACTGAAAGCTCTGGAGCTCAAGACAAGATATTTCAGTTGTGTGGCTTCATTGTGTGAGTCGTCACAAAATGAGGTGGGGAAGAAATATTGCTCTTTAGAAGTTACTGAACCGTGGGGATTTGACATGAAATTGTAAAGAGTTCAAACTAGTCAAGTAAAGAAATGGCAGATGGACAACTCGAAAAGGGTTCAGGCAATGCTTGAAAGACATGGGCATTGATTTCAAAGGGCTTTCCTTTCAGAGATGCACAGCCTAGGCCTTGGGGACTTCAATAGATGGTCAAGAAAATATCCATGTTATTGCCCTGGGCTTTCTGCTGAATACAGTTTCCACATCCATCCTCAAGACAAGTTTATAGCTAGCTCCACACAACACATAAACTGCTTTGAAAAGACCCAAAATGGTTGAGTCTCATCAAACAAGTGGTTACTTTGAAAACTACTCATTAGCATCCTGTCACCAAGCAGAGCATTGACTGAATTAAGTTGCTTGTTAATACACTATATGCAGACCAACTCCAATAGAAGAGAATTTTCGTTTTTGGAAACAAAATCTTAGACATCCTTTAAACATGAAGAGTCATTCCCAAAGCATTCTATGTCCATTTGAGAAGGACATGCTTCCCGGTATGTTTTAGTACCTGTTTTGCAACTTTTGTAACAGTAAATCATATGAAGACCAATAAATCCTGAGCCTCATAAAATCTTCATTCTACCTGACCTCTCAGCAGCCTTTGACACTGTTGCCCTCCCTATTGTGCAATTCTGTTGTCTGATGTCTATTGATCTGCTGAGTTCCCACTTTATCTCTATCCCTAATCAGATTCCTTTGTGGGTTGTTTCTCTGTGCATCCCTTAAGTGCTCATTTATTCCCCTCAGTTCTAGTTTAAGTTTCTTCCCTTCTCACCCTACACAATCTCTCTGGGCAATCTCATTCTCCACTGGTCTTCAGTTTTCCTCTATATGTGTGTTGTCCAATAGGGTAGCTGGTAGCTGGATATGGTTATTTAAATCTAAATAAATTAAAATAAAATAAATTCAGTCACACTACCCATAGTCAACTGCTCAATAGCCACAAGTGGCCACAACCGGTACAAATAGAGAACATTTCTATAATTACAGGGAGTTCTATTAGAAAACATTGTTTTGCATGCTAATGACTATCAAATAGGTGTCAACTAGTCTCCAATAGTTCAGACATCTCTACTGTGCCAACAAAGGTCTGTCTAGTCAAGGCTATGGTTTTTCCAGTAGTCATGTATGGATGTGAGAGTTGGACTGTGAAGAAAGCTGAGCACTGAAGAATTGATGCTTTTGAACTATGGTGTTGGAGAAGACTCTTGAGAGTCCCTTGGACTGCAAGGAGATCCAACCAGTCCATTCTAAAGGAGATCAGTCCTGGGTGTTCTTTGGAAGGAATGATGGTAAAGCTGAAACTCCAATACTTTGGCCACCTCATGTGAAGAGTTGACTCATTGGAAAAGACTCTGATGCTGAGAGGGATTGGGGGCAGGAGGAGAAGGGGATGACAGAGGATGAGATGGCTGGATGGCACCACTGACTCAATGGATGTGAGTTTGAGTGAACTCCAGGAGTTGGTCATGGACAGGAAGGTCTAGTGTGCTGCAATTCATGGGGTCACAAAGAGTCAGACATGAATGAGTGACTGAAATGAACTGAACTGAACTGAACTGGGCCTCAGACTCAAAAGCCTACTAGATGTCTTCATTTGGATATTCCGTAGGTCTCACAAATTATTTCCACTAAACTGCTCCCTTCCTGGAAGCCACAATGGGGCCTTGAAGGCAGAGATAAGGACTCTCATCTTTATTCCTTATGAAGGGGAGAATCGTCAAGAATTTTAACTGTTTCCAGATGATTAATTTCAATAACAACAGTTATTTAAGATAAAGAAGATTCCCAGTTTTCACGTGTGGCATTTGACAGTTTCTAAGCTGAATCGTCCCTTGCAATAATCCTGTAATTGGCACCTGTTCCCTCCCATTACCCCTGGCCCCCAATTAATTTCACATTCTGAATGCAGAGTGAGGTTAACAAAGCAATCTTTGTGATAGGAATTCCACAGATTGCTTAATTGACACTTCCAAATCTCTCATTTATTCAGATTTCTAAATCAACAGAATTAGACTACAAATTAATTCATTTGTGCAAACAATAGAAAATGAGGTCAGGATTATTAGGAGAAGAATAGACAAGGAGATGAACTGATCCACAGTCAGATATACAAGTTGATCCCTGAAACTCAGAAAAAGTAGGTCAACCTTTTTCTCTCTCTTAATTACATGCCCACAAGCTTTTTTCTGTCAGGTCTGGAAATCTTTGGGCTTATTTCTACACAGTGTAATTATGTTTCCATATCTGATTGTGTCCAATTCTGAAATGAAATAAACAGTCGGAACTAGTCACATTAGCAAGTGGAGCCACTAAATTACATTCATTAAGGCATTGTTCAATTATAGAGTGCAATCCTCCAGTGACCCCAGGAAATCAAAAATTCAGTTTACAATTAAGGATCTGTGGTATTCAATAAATATACTTATTATTTTAGAAAGAATGCATTCTTTCCCCTTCTCTCAAAGGGAAACTAGATCTGGAAAGAGCTTGGATAAAGAATAATTACACTTTGATGAAAAGAAGCTGAATTCACCTTGATCCAAATCAGGTCAGTAATTATCCACACTAATGCAGTATAATGATCCTTTGGATTTATAATTATAAACTTTCAGGAGAGTCTCAGTGTAATTCTAAAGTAACAGCAAGGTAATAGGCAATGCTTCCTATTTAATTTTTCACAATATACAGCACAATTCTATACTGAATTATGAATAGTGTTTTATTATAGTCATTTCTTATGCTTTTTTAAAAAAAATACTTCCTCTCTCTAGATGAATATATAGCTCCCATCGTCAGTCTTAGCTTGTCTTCCCACCTTTGAATACATTGTTCTCCACAGCTCTGAAGCAAACTACCCCTTATCAGGCAGGCAACATGTCTGTCTGCTCCCAAAGTTTTATTTTCACATTTCTTTCTTCAACAAGATCATTTCCAGAACTGCCAAGAGGAAACAAGGAAGGATGATTTCAGCTCAATAACTAAAATGACCAAAGACGGCACTGTTACCCATGTAGGACCTGTGTCTGCCTGTTTATAATGTCATGCTACATTCACACTTGATGTTTCATAGAATTCAAGAGCAAAATTTCACAGCACACAGTCTACATGACAATGAGAGTGAGACAGACTCACGCAGATAGACAGAGGAACTATGAAGAGGAGAGCGAAGGAGGAAGAACGAGAGAGAAAGGCAATATTATGTAATAGAAAGGACACAGATTTGTGCACTCATTATGTGTCTCTGAGCCAAATATTTAATCTCCTGAGCCTATGTTCCTCATCTGTAAGATGTGAATCAGAATACATATCTCATAGGATTGTTGAGGATAAAATAAGACAAAGCTCTAAAGCTCTAAAATAACTAAACAATAGCAATCATTCTATTAATTACCAAATAGATATATTTGAATAGATCTAGTTGAATAGATCTATTAGGCATACTGACATATGTAAATAGTATAGGCATACAACAAATATATATATATATATATATATATATATATACATATACATATTTGAATTATAAAGCATGGATATTGCGGAAATGCAAACCATGGAATAATTGAAAGAGTGCCTGGTTGGAATCAGAAAATCAGTGACTGAGTCTTGACTCACTGTTACTGGGTATCTGAGCTTCTGTGTGTAGCTGAGAAGACATGTGCAGGCCTCATTTCTCCCACATGGCCTTTTGAATTGCATTTGCTACCTGGATATCTTAGACCTGGAATCTGACAACAGCCTCTGGCCCTATGTACATTAAACTTCTCCATTCTATTTCTTGAGGGGCAACTGCTACAGTTGCAGGTATGTCCAGGAGTCAGGGAAAGGACCCATCTGGGCACTGGATATGGAGATGAGAAAGCAGTGGTACAGATTTCTTGATGATTCTCATAGGCAACTGGGCTGAACACACCCATTTTCAGGGATAGCAGCCACAACCTTGAAAGCATGTTCTAGTCACTGCTATCTAGCACATTGTAGGTGACCAGTAAATATATGCTGAAGAATTTCAGGCAATTTCAAGGTTCATGACCCCCATACATTTAATAACTGAAAGTCAACCGAGTCTCCATTTAGTCACTACACAGAGCATTTAATGGAGGTTTTGGTGCCTCAGTCCTGGGAAGATGATTTGTCTCACTTGTCTTCTTTCCCCCTAAAAGACAGCCTTCCTATGCATGCTCTTGTGACCTCAGTTTTAAATCTCTAGTGAAAACAGGAAGGAAGCATTTTTTGGATTTTTCTTTCCCTGCCAACTCACAGTTGCCAATCAGGTTGCCATTTTGGATTACTCACTGATCTTTGAATTCCCATTTCATGCTTTGTGCTTTGTCTCTTGTTGGTTCTACAGGACTGTCAGAACCTATTTGCCAGCCTCACCCATTTCCTCCTTCAGAACTCTCCCGGCCTGCTCTTTCTCCTGCTCTGTATTCCATTCACTGCTCAGCCATTCTCACAGGCCTCAGCTATGACTGAAGAGTCCATGTGAACTAGGGAATTCAGCTCCATGAATTCAGCATATATTTCAGAGAGAAATCGCCACTCTTTCCTGAATCAATGAGGTTTTAAACATCAGAAGTCTGTTTCTCTATTAGTTTTCCTCAAATTCCAAATGGATTTCTTTTAAACAAAATCTCTGTGTAACTTCAAGCCATCAAATCACATTTGGGTAAATCTGCTTGAGGGAAGGGGTATTTGACTGACAGTCACTCATATAAATTTTGTTGTCTGAAAAAAAATTTTTTTTTTCTGACTAAGTAGGAAAGAAAATATATCATCTGATATAACTTTTGACCTACTCTTTTTTTTTTTCTGTTGAAGATTTCACAGTGAAAACATTTTAACAGATGTGTATTAATGGCCAAAAAAATTAGTGATTTCCTAAATGTTAGTAAAGTTTTAACATGAAAAAAAAAATAGATTTCCTGAGATAGCAATTGAAAGTTTGAGGATAGAAATAATGTACTCAGTAAATAAATTTCACACGACCCAGCTAAGCACTCCTACAGACTATTCAGATCAATATTTGATGAGAATGTATCAAAGCAAACTTATTGCTATGAGGAGCCACTGCTGTCTTTTAATTGAAGTTAATGAAGCAAACATATTAGTGTAAAGCACTTGCTGGATGCATTTGAAATTTGTTCTAACCACTACTAGTGCTGCTAATGGAAAGTGATAATTACTGTCCATATAATTCTGAAATAATTAGGAAAATGGGCACTTTTCAGAATCATCCTATTAAAATGTAGGCCTGATAACAGAAAAGTTTCTAGACGTGTGCTGACTTGAATCAGTGAAGATAAAAGTGACAGTGCCTTTTTACTTTACAACTGAAATCTCTCTTCTATCACATGCTGTAAAGCTTTAGTAGGACGAGAAACTTGGAAATCTTGCCAATGACAAGGTGTAAAAAAAAGCACAGGAAGTCAAGTGTGGGAGTGACAGAATTCCTCACATCCCCATTAGGGTTAAAGGTACTGTCGTCATTCTGTAGCTCAAGCACCCCCTTGCTTCATCCACAGAAAGGAAGACCCAGCTCCCCCTAACCTGGATGGGTCTCTTGAATGCTCCCCTGTAGGCATCTACAGATCACAGCTTTGACAAGGACTTCCTAGGACTGAAGACGTTCAGAGCGCTTGACTGTATCTCTGAATAAATCAAGGTGGAAATGGCAGCATCAGACAGGTGTGCCCCGCTCCCTGCCTCAAGCCTGGACCAGCTGATTTGCAGTCGGTGTACTCTCTCAACTGCTACACTAGAGAATCCTAGATGCAGGGCATGTGAAAGAAAAGATGAATGGTTCCTGGAAGCACATAGTCAGCTGTGAGACAGGACTCCCTCCCATAAAAGAAGAGGGGATGCTTAAAGAAAAGGATCCTGGGACAGCAGTAATAAGGAGCAGACAACCTGATATGTAGACACGGTCTCTGTTGAGCAGGATGTATGCCTCTCTTCCCAGTCTATTTTCAGCGCCTTGAAAGTAATTTGTAATTGCAGCTTGTGTGATCTGGAAAAAAAAAAAAAAAAAGAAGAAGAGCCTTACAAAAGATGGTCTGGCCTAGAAAATGTAGGGGAAGCCAGTCTCTTCAAAGTGAGTTTGCTGCTTGGGAAAGATCTCACACTTGCAATAAAGAGTGCTTATGACTTTCAGGAAAGCTCCACCCCAGATTTCCAGAAATGAAGGATTAAAGCACGCAATAGTCTTTGTACATTTCTTCTCAGGTCTGTGCAGACCTATCTGCTGAAGAAAGCAAAGTGGGGAATGAATGTGTCCATCTTAGAGATGAGGAGAGCACAGTTCAATGAGGCAAGATCTCTCCAAGCCCAGTGCTCAGGGTGGGGAGGCTGTGTCCCATCCCTTGTGCCCAACCATCCTATGAAATGGCTCTAGCTTGGATTCTCTACAGACTGGTGACAAGCATCCCCCACAAGAAAACTTGTTTTCAGGAAAAAAAAAAGAGAGAGAGAGAGAGAGAAAGAGAGAGAAAACTGTTGCAGGCAACAGAAAATCTGTCTCAAGACTTTTGCGACCCCATGGACTGCAGCCTCCCAGGCTCCCCCGTTCATGGGATTTTCCAGGCAAGAATACTGGAGTGGGTTGCCATTTCCTTCTCCAGGGGATCTTCCCGACCCAGGGATTGAACCTGGGTCTCCCACATTGCAGGCAGATGCTTTACCCTCTAAACCACCAGGGAAGCCCCGTCTCAAGACTAATGCTCTTTAAAAATGCCACATCCTTCCTGTTGTCTCCTCCATGGTCCTCTTCCAGATGAAAGTCCAATCCTCTGAACCTGGCTCCTCCATACTTGAAATGTCACCACACTTAACCCCAAAGGGACTCTTCTGTCCAGCCAGGCTGGCCTCTTCTTCAGCATTTGGACCCAAGTTTATTTTCAATACCACACTGTTTCTCATGCTAGTCCCTCCACTTGATAAGACCTCCCTTCCCTCATTGCTTTTGTTGTTCAGTTGCTCAGTTGTGTCCAACTCTTTGCAACCCCATGGACTGCAGCACACCAAGCTTCCCTGTCCTTCACTATCGCCTGGACTTTGCTCAAACTCATGTCCATTGAGAGGCAGTGATGCCATCTAACCATCTTGTCCTCTGTCGTCCACTTCTTCTGCCTTCAATCTTTCCCAGCATCAGGGTCTTTTCCAATAAGTTGGCTCTTTGCATCAGGTGGCCAGAGGATTGGAACTTCAACTTCAGCATCAGTCCTTCCAATGAATATGTAGGGCTGATTTCTTTTAGGATTGACTGGTTTGATCTTGTTACTGTCCAGGGGACTCTCAAGAGTCTTCTCCAGCACCATAGTTTGAAAGCATTAATTCTTCAACTCTCAGCCTTCTTTATGGTCCATCTCTCATATCCATACACGATTACTGGAAAAACCATAGCTTTGACTACATGGACCTTTGTCAGTAAAGTGATGTCTTGTTAGAAATGAATATTCTTGGGCCTTAGTCCAGACCTAATGAATCTGAGTCTCTGGGGGTACAGCCAGAAAACTGTGTTTTCAGAAATTTTTTATTGAAATATAGTTAATTTATAATGTTGTACTAGTTTCAGGGGTACATCAAAGTGATTAAATTACACATACACATACCTGTATTCTTCTTCAGATTCTTTTCCATTATAAGTTATTACAAGATATTGAGTATAGTTCCCTGTGCTGTATAGTAGGACTTTTTTGCTTATCTATTTTATTTTACATATAGTTGTATGTATATGTTAATCCCAAACTCCTAATTTATCTCTCCTCCCTTCCCCTTTGGTAACCATAATTTTTTTTTCTATGTCTGTGAGTCTATTTCTGTTGCGATCTCTGTTTTAATGAGCCATCCAAATAATTCTGATGCACATTTAAGTTTGAGAACCACTGGACAGGCCCTCCTAACAGTCTACGTGTTCTAGCTCATAGTATATGCTCAGGAAAGTTTTGATGAATGAATGAATGAATCAGTATTTTCTCATCCATGTGAAGCTTTTAGGATGTGTTGTTTGTTCTTGCTTGCTTTTTAAACACTATCAACAATGGGTGACTGGTTTCCAGTCATTAGTTAGACCTTCTACTTATTTTTTTTTTACTTTTATTTATTTTTAATATAAATTTATTTATTTTAATTGGAGGTTAATTACTTTACAATATTGTATTGGCTTTGCCATACATCAACATGAATCCACCACGGGTGTACATGTGTTCCCCATCTTGAACCCCCCTCCCACCTCCCTCCCCGTACCATCCCTCTGGGTCATCCCAGTGCACCAGCCCAAAGCATCCTGTATCCTGCATCGAACTATTTATGGTATTAGAAAACTTGAGATTACAGAGTTAAATTTATTCTGTTTGCCACAACCATGAGGAACATAGCTCTTGCAACTACCAGGAGTATTTTGGGAACCTCTGCCATGGCTATAGGCCACAATTTTATAAACGTGGTATATTCCATTGCTACCTTCTCACAGGAAACAAGAATTTCAGAGAAGACCATGTTCTTGCACCTGCTGATAGCCTTTGAACTTTGCATGATTAAAAAAGAATACCGTCACTTAATTCTGAATGCCTCCAAGTCACCTTTGCTGATAAACCCTAGGTTTAAATCGTAAACAAATTAAAGAATAAAGATTTTTCTTTGGCACATTCTTTCAAGAATTTTATTGCTGTCTGTGAGCTACATGGTTCTTTTCAGGGGAAGCAATTCTCTGTGCACTGGCCTGAGCAGGGGTGTCCTGCACCTTGGCAAAGCCTAGTGGGAGTGTGTGAGAGACTGAGCTATCTCAATAGCCCAATGTTATGCTTTCAGCAAGCTTTTGAGAACAAAGTCTCTGTTTTTATTGCTCTCCCTGCCAGTGATCACGACTGGCTTCTTTCAGTGGGACATTCCATGCTTTTGTATTGAGTGCCAAAGTGGGCCATCCCCTGAGCACTCCAAGCTCCTCACAGAGCCCTAAAATGAGGCCATTCTTAAGGCCATTCTGCACACCCACATTTGCTGATAATTCTTTCCTACATCCCAAAGGAAGCAGTGACTATAAAGCCCCCCCAAAAAACAAATATGTATGCTTTATTTTACATTTAACAAGCTGTTACATTAAATGCTAGAGTAGGAGAAAATATTTGCAAATGATAATGGGCTAATATCCAAAATATATAAACAGTTCATATAACTCAACATCAAACAAACAAACAACCCAGTTAAGAAAGGGACAGAAGGCCTGAATAGACTTTTTTTCCAAAGAAGACATAGAAATTGCTAACAGGCACAGGAAAAGATGTTCACCATTACTAGTCATCAGAGAAATGCAAATCAAAACCACAATGAAGTATCTCATTGAGGTATCTCATCTCACAGCTGTCAGAATGGCCATCATTATCAAAAAGACCTCAGATAACAAATGCTGATGATGATGTGGAGAAAAGGGAATGTTCCTACACTCTTGGTGGGAATATAAATTGGTGCAGACACTATGGAGAACAGTATGGAAGTTTCTACAGAAACTAAAAATAGAACTACCAAATGCCCCAGCAATCCCACTACTGTGTATATATTGGGAAAAAAATGAAAACTTTACTAATTAAAAAGGATACATGCACCCCAGTGTTCATAGAAGCATTATTGACAATTGCCAAGATATGGAAACAACCCAGGTGTCCCATTAATAGATGAATGGATAAATAAACAACCCAAGCGTCGTGTTAACAGATGAAAGGAATACTACTCAGCCATAAAGAAGAACAAAATAATACTATTTGCAACAACATGGATGGACTTAGAGGATAACACTAAGTGAAATAGGTCAGAAAGAGAAACACAAATACTGTATAATACCATTTATATTTGGAATCTAAAAAAATAAAACAGATTAGTGAATATAATAAAAACAAAGCAGACTCACAGATATAGAGAACAACCTAGTGGTTACCAATGTGGAGAGGGAAGGGGGAAGGGAAAAGTGGGGTAGGGGGTTAAGAGATACAAACTACTATGTATAAAATAACCTATAGGGATATGTTGTACAGTAAAGGAAAATAACCACTATTTTATAACTTTAAATCAAGTACAGTTTATAATAATATTGAACCATTATGTGTATACCTGTGACTAATATTATATTGCAAATTAACTAGATGTTAATAAAAAAGATGCTCAGTATTAATAGTCATTAGGTAAATGCAAGTTAAAACTATAATAAGATTTTTAAAAACTATAAATAATTGGTTTCTGGAAACTAGTTTTGCATTATAAGGTCGAAAAATTGTGCCACACTCAAACAAAAATAAAATTTATTTAAGGGAATGAACTGTGGTGTAAGATTGAACTATATAAAGCAGTTTCTGAATGCCAGTCTGCATTTCATCACAACACCTGGAGATTCATATTAAATATGCAATGTCACCTGGAGTGGCTCATTCAGTCCAGGAAAATTGTTATTTTTAACAACCTCCCCAGATAATTGCAATGTATTACTGGATTAGATGATGTTCATCTAATAATGTTCTTTCTTTCTGATGCAGAATCAGAGTCAATAATGCCCTGTGTTACCACACACTTCATGATTCATTAATATCCTCTCTCTCCTTCTATCTCATACACATGCACACACACATGCACACACTTTCATCCCAATAATGGAAGTAATAGCAGCTTAACATTTTACTGAACATCAGAAAACCTGGGTTATGGTCCCATCTCTGCCACATACTAGCTGTTATGTTGGATAAGCCATTAGCAGCCTCTTACCTTCAGATGCCTCATAAACAAAACAGTCTGTACTACTAAGTCCAATTGTGTGCTGGTGGAAAAAAAAAAAAGCTTGATTTGTAGTGTTTGTAGCATTTGCCAGTTTCCATGGAAGAAAGAATTTCAGCCACCATGGCCACTGTCAAGCTATCAAAGTGATGTCCCACAGCACCAATTTGTGAGAGCAGACTGTGTGCATCTCTTCCCAGCTGGCTCCAGCTCACCATTGACTAGATCCTTACTAATTTTAAACTTTTATATTCCATTTTGTGAAATTATTGAATTACTAATGTTAGCACCTTCTCTTTAAAGAAAAGGAAAGTCAGTCCTTGGTGCTGTGGGAAACAGCCTGAGCTTTGTAGTTAGACAGACATTTAAGCTACAGCTCTACCATTTAGAGCTATGTGACTTTCGACAAGATAATTAATGTATGGGCCCTGGTTTCCTCCTTTGGAAAACAAATTAACAAACACTCCTTTTTTAGTGAAGGGTAAGGAGTTAATGTATGTAGAATGTCTACCGCACTTTTTGGTATCTCTAATATGCAAATAGGTTAACTCAGAGAAGAGAAAGCAAGGCAAAAGGAGTCCTAGCATTAGAAACACTAGTACCAGGCTGAAAAGTATTCCATTGTATGAATATACTGCATTTTCTTTATCCATGGATGGATCTGGAAGACACTGTGTTAAGTGAAGTGAGTCTCAGAAGGATAAATCCTGCATGATTCCACTTATATGGCATATCCAAAATAGTCAAACACAAAGAAGCAGAGAATAGAGTGGTGGTTGCCAGAGGCTGGAGGAGGAGGAAGTGGGGAGTTGCTGCTCAACAAGTAGAAAGTTACATTTGTACAAGATGAATAGCTTCTAGAGATCTACCAAATTGTAAGAGTACAACACTGTGTTGTTAAGAGGGTAGATCTCATGCTAAGAGTTCTTATGCCACAAAAAAGAGTTAAGAGACATCTTGAAATCTTTTCAAGATGATAGATATGTTTATTCCCTTGTTTATGGTGATGGTATCACAGGTATATGCATAAATTCAAACTCACCAAAATGTATACATTAAATATGATAACTTTTTGTATAGTAACTATACTTTAATAAAGTTTAAAAAACACCAGGACTTGGCAGGAAAAAATGTTAAAGGGAGAATATGAAAGAGAACTGGCTCACAGTAAAACCTGAGGTTAATATTAACCTCTACCAGTCTCTACCACTGGTTTATTGAGAGCCTGCCATGTTCTTAGAGTTGTGTTAAGAGCTTTACATGGATTATCTGATTTTAAAAGCATAGAAGGCTACAAATGTTAAAAATTGAACTGTCACTTTAAAAATATGATTTCAGTGTCTTAAAAGCTAGTTTCAGATTTGAACTTCTAAACAGAACAATTTTCAGGAGGATGAATCTAGAGAGGAACAAGGAAATGAAACCAACTTAACCATAGTCCAGAGATTTATACTTTGTATTCAAAACAATTCATTTGCAAAGTAATTCAGTGGACATCCACTATATGCAAGATACTGAACAAAGCAATGGGGAGGGGAAGAGGGATGTAAATTTGAATAATACAAGGCTTTTGTATTAGTGAAAGACAAGCTCAGGCATAAATCACATTGATTTAAGGCTGAGTCAAACCACCTCTTCTCATGGTCCCTTAGACTGGCTGGTTCTTAAACCATTCACCTGGCCCTCTTATTCCAGTCTTTTGTTCTAAACACAATGTGCTTTCTTTCGAAACTACATGAGGCATGTTTCAATGGATGTGTAGTGAAAAGATATCAGGGTCAAAAACTTTATTCTTATTCTATCAGCTATTTCAGCTGGGGCAAATTCCATCACTTTTATTTCCAGACTTTGTTTCATAGTCAAGGCTCAATAGATATTAGCTATTGTTTTGGTAACTTAATCAAATAAGTTGACACTGCTCCTGTAATAAGCAAATCCTAGTACACCTGATGGCTTAAACCTGATAGAAGCTTACTCACATAAATTCCAAAACAGGTCTTTCTGATTAACCAGTGGTTCTCTTTCACACGGTGATTCAGGGACCTAGGATCCTTTATTCTAGTGGATCTAACATTCTCAATAAATGCCTTCCAAGGTCATCAGCCTCTGTTCCTTCAATCAGGAGAGACAGAATTTAGACAATCGAGTGAGAAAGATTTTAGGGACCAGTCCTGGAAGGAGCACATATGACTTCTCTGAGAATCCATTGGCTGGAACTCAGTTATATCACTACTCTGACTCCATGGCAGAGGGGAGGGATGGGAAATGTGGAAAAAGAAGAAATGTTTTGGTGAATACCTAATCAGTCTCTACCACAGAAATGAAATGACTCTTTTTTATTCTACTCTGAAGATCTCATTAAACATAACATCATGTGATGTCAAGTCTATATGTTCACTTACTTATCAATCAATATTAACAGTACCAGAAACTTTCTAGGTGGCATAGCTTCTTTCGGGTACGAGTTTTCAAGACAGAGGGTTAGAAAAAATCTTTCTCTCCTGCCTTTGCCCTTGATGATTGTCTAACACTTGTTTCTGTCTCATATGCTGTTAATCAGGTTCTATTGCATGGTACTCCAGTTTGCATGGTCTGTGTGGAGCTGTAATGTAACAATAAAACAAAATTTGAGAAACAAGCTAGACATCAAAAGTTAGAGATAAATCATGAATCAGTACTGATTTAATAGAAATACAGAGGGCAAGACAAATGTCAGAAGCTTAGAGAGGCAAAAATTAAAAATTTGCAAGTATGGAGAGTGGACAAAACCAGGCACCATATTTCAGGACAATAATTAGAGAGCAGAGGACTTGCAGGAACTATCCAATGTCTCAGAGGCAGAGCCAGAACAGAGCATTATTTTCATAAAGCAAAAGCAAAACACAACCAGAAGGATTAGCAGATTTGCTAGTGTCTGGTTTCCTGGGGGTTCATTCTCATAGCACTTTCTACTTTATTCATATGAATCATTACAATTTGTATTTTATGTGTATTTTTGGATTATTTGTTAATGGATATCTTTCCAATTAGCCTGAAGATCATATGAAGGAGAGGACTTTATATTCATCAGTACTGAGCATAGTGCTTGACACATAGTAGTAACTGCTCAGTAAATACTTGGATGGATTGATGGATGGATGGAAACAGCTCTACTATTACCTTACTTCAACTAAAAATTGAGAGACCTAGAAGGTATCTCAATCTTTACAATTTCTTTCTACTTAAAAAATGTTTTTTTTTTTTTTCTCTTGTCTCCACTTTCCTCTCCTATTTCATTTCTCATAACTTACAGCTTTGTTTACTCCCCTTCATAGGCTTCTCTTTGTCTGCTCATCTCCAATTAGTGGTTCTGATCTTAGGCCACTATTTATGTGTTCTCTATGCTTTCCTGAGATGGTCTCCTCCAACCCAATCAGCTGTTTATGACTTTGACGACTCCTTACACTTAGCCAAAGCCTTGCCCTAAAGTTTCAGATGTGAACTGATGGGCATCTTCTTTTGAGTCTCAAAGGAACATTTCATGCAAAAATGGGCTCAATAAAGGACAGAAACGGTATGGACCTAACAGAGCAAAAGATATTAAGAAGAGGTAGCAAGAATACACAGAAGAACTATGTAAAAAAGGCCTCAGTGATCCATAAAACCATGATGGTGTGATCACTTACCTAAAGCCAGACATCCTGGAGTGTGAACTCAAGTGGTCCTTAGGAAGCATTACTATGAACACAGTTAGTGGAGGTGATGGAATTCCAGCTGAGCTAAATAAAATCCTAAAAGATGATTCTGTTAAAGTGCTACAGTCAATATATCACCAAATTTGGAAAAACTCAGAAATGGCCACAAGACTGGTAGCAATCAGTTCTCGTTCCAATCCAAAAGAAGGGCAATGACAAAGAATGTTTAAACTATTGAACAATAACACTCATTTCACATACTAGTAAGGTAATGCTCAAAATCCTTCAAGCTAGGTTTCAGCAGTATGGGAACCGAGAACTTCCAGATGTACAAGCTGGATTTAGAAAAGGCAGAGGAACCAGAGATCAAATTGCCAACCTCTGTTGGATCATAGAAAAAGCAAGATAATTCCAGAAAAACATCTACTTCTGGTTCATTGACTATGTTAAAGCCTTTGATTGTGGGCATCACAACAAACTGAGGAAACACTTAAAGAGATGGGGAATCCCAGACCACCTTACCTGTCTCCTGAGAAATCTCTATGCAGGTCAAGAAGCAACAGCTAGAACTGGACATGGAACAACGAACTGGTTTCAAAATTGGAAAAGGAGTACATCAAGGCTGTATATTATCACCCTGATTATTTAACTTACATGCAGAGTACATCATGAGAAATGCTGGGCTGGAGGAAGCTCAAGCTGGGATCAAGATTTCCGGGAGAAATATCAATAACTTCAGATATGCGATGACACCACCCTTATGGAAGAAAGTGAAGAAGAACTAAAGAGCCTCATGATGAAGATGAAAGAAAAGAGTGAAAAAGCTGGCTTAAAACTCAACATTCAAAAAAACAAAGATCAAGGCATCTCGTCCCATCACTTCATGGCAAATAGATGGGGAAACAATGGAAACAGTGACAGATTTCTTTTAATGGGCTCAAAAACCCCTGCAGATGGCGACTGCAGCCATGAAATTAAAAGATGCTTACTCCTTGGAAGTAAAACTATGACAAACCTACATAGTGTATTGAAAAACAGAGACATTACTTTGCCAACAAAGATCTGTCTATTCAAAGCTATGTTTTTTCCTGTAGTCATGTATGGACCTGAGAGCTGAATCACAAAGAAAGCTGAGCACCAAAGAATTGATGCTCTCAAACTGTGGTGCTGGAGAAGAAATCTTGAGGGTCCCATGGACAGCAAGAACAGATCAGTCCATCCTAAAAGGAAATCAAGCCTGAATATTCATTGAAAGGACTGATGTTGAATCATTAATACTTTAGCCACTTGGTGAGAAGACATGACTCATTGGAAAAGACCCTGAAGCTGGGAAATATTGAGGGCAGGAGGAGAAAAAGTGGCAGAGGATGAGATGGTTGGATGCTATCATACACTCAACGGACATGAGTTTGAGCAGACTCTTGGAGATAGTGAAGGACAGAGAAGCCTGGTGTGTTGCAGTCCATGGGGTCTCAAGGAGTCAAACACAACTGAGCGACTGAACAACAACAAAAAAACAACAAACTAATCATATTTTCTTGAAAATTTGCTTCTATTCTTGTGTTCTCAATCTGTGTTTTTAATATGTGGAAGTGTGTTTCCCCCCTGTACAAATAGCTATCATAGCACTCAGCACATTCTGTCAAAAATTTGCCTCCTCCTATAAGCAGTTAATGTTTACTGTTGGCAATGGAACCCCACTCCAGTACTCTTGGGAAAATCCCATGGACAGAGGAGCCTGGTGGGCTATAGTCCATGGGGTCGCTAAGAGTTGGACACGACTGAGAGACTTCACTTTAACTTTTCACTTTCATGCACTGGAGAAGGAAATGGCACCCCACTCTGGTACTCTTGCCTGGAAAATCCCAGGGACGGTGGAGCCTGGTGGGCTGCCATTATGGGGTCGCACCAGAGTCAGACATGACTGAAGCGACTTAGCAGCAGCAGCAGCATAAACAGTTAATAATTTTTAGAACAAGAACTGGTTCCTAATTTATCTTTGTGCTGTCAAGATCAAGCATGGTATATATAACATAGAGCTGGTATTTGCTGAAGCAAGTTCATGTATGTATATTATAGTTACCCCTCCACATTCCTTGACTTAACCCCCTGAAGCTATATTTGATTTCTCTCAGTTTTGTGATTATGACAATTAAACCACAAAATGCCATGGATTCCACCTCTAAAGTATCTTATAGGCCCCAACTTTCCAATCATTCTGCTCTTATCCAGAGTCCTTCACCTAAACTATTGTAATGGCCTCTTAACTTACCATGATTAAATATGATTTTTGTCTCAGTAATATAACCTACAAAAGCTTCCTTTCCTCCACTCTTATTTAACAAGATGTTTATTGAACGACTACTATTTACCCATGGCAGTTTTATAAACACTGAAGATATGATGGTGAACAAGACCAGAATACCTTCTCAGGGAGATTTTTTGTTTGAATGGGGGACACCTAAAATTAATCAATAGCCAGATATATCATAAATTATAAGTTTTTTTCCAGCCTTCAGTTCAGTTCAGTTATTCAGTTGTGTCCAACTCTTTGCCACCCCATGGACTGCAACATGCCAGGCTTCCCTGTCCATCACCAACTCCCAGAGCTTGCTCAAACTCATGTCCATCAAGTCAATGATGCCATCCAACCATCTCATCCTCTGTCGTCCCCTTCTCCTCCCGCCTTCAATCTTTCCCAGCATCAGGGTCTTTTCAAATGAGTCAGTTCTTTGCATCAGGTGGCCAAAGTATTGGAGTTTCAGCATCAGTCCTTCCAATGAATATTCAGGACTGATTTCCTTTAGGATGGACTGGTTGGATCTCCTTATTGAGATATAGTTGACATATAACCTTCTGTATGTTTAAGGCACACAACATGATGATTTGATATTGTTATATATTGTGAAATGATGACCACAATATGGTTAGTTAACACATGCATCACCATACATAGTTAACAAGTTTAGTGAAGTGTTAACTATAGTTACTATGCTGCATATTAGATCCCCAGAATTTATACATCTTGTGACTGGAAGTGTGTACTCTTTGCCCATCTTCACCAATTTCCCCCATTCTCCCACCACTGGAAATCAGGCTACTCTATGTTTCTATGTCTAGTTTTAAGATTCACATGTAAGTGAGATCACACAGAATTTATCTTCCTCTAATTTATTTCACTTAGTGTAATATCCTCAATTTTCATCCATGTTGTCCCAAATGATAGAATTATCTTCTGAATCATATTTTTATGGCTGAGTAATATCCCATTGTATATATCATACTATTTTAAAAATCTATTCATCCATTGATGGACACTTAAGTTGTTTCCATAGTCTTGCTACAGTGTATAACACTGCTATGAACATGGTGGGAGTGCAGATATCACTTCCAGATAGTGGTCTCATTTCCTTGAGATAGCTACCCAGAAGTGGGACTGCTGGATCATGTCCCTTGTTCTATTTATTCATTTTTTTAGAGGAACCTCCATATTGATTTCCATAGTGGCTGCACCAATTTACAGTCCCACCAACAGTGCACAAACTTCCTTTTCTCCACATCCTTCCTAACATTTGTTATTTCTTTATTTTGGCCATGCTGTATGGATTGTGGGATCTTAGTTCCCCAACCAGGGATCAAACCCATGCTTCCTGCAATGGAAGTGCAGATTGTTAACCACTGGACAACCAGAGAAGTCCCCACCAGTTGTTAATATTTCTTGTCTTTTTGATGATGGCCATTCTAACAGATGTGAAGTGAGATCTCATTGTGATTTTGATTTACATTTCTCTAATAATTAGCTATGTAGAGCATCTTTTCATGTATCTATTGGCCACCTATATATCCTCTTTGGAAAAAAATATCTATTTGGTTTCTCTGACCATTCTTTAAACAAGATAATTTTTGCCACTGAGCTGTATGAGTTCCTTAAAGATTTTGGATGGTACCCCATATTAGATGTATGATTTGCAAATATTTTCTCCCATAGTTGCCTTTTCATTTTGTTGATCATTTCTTTTTTGTGTGCAGGAGCCCTTTAGTTTCATGACATCCCAGTTTATTTTTGCATTTTTTGCTTGTGCTATATCATATATTTTTAAAATGTTAAGTGCTAGGAAGAGAAAATAAAGCAGGGTAAGTGGATAGAAAGGTCCCTTGAAATTTGAGTTAGGAGATATTTATATTGGTTAGCCAGGTGAGGTGTGTTTGAAGAGGTAACATTTGAATAAAATACTGGGTTGATCAAAAGGTTCAATTGGGTTTTTTCCACAACAGCTTATAGAGCAGCTCAAATGAGCTCTTTGGCCAACCCAGTAAAAGAATACATCATGTGAAAAATTCTGGAAAAAAGAAATCAACACAGAGGGAACTGCAACTGTAAATGCCCTTTGTGGGAGGTTACTTCATGTAAGTCATGTGCCTGACATGCAGTAAGCAAGATGTCAGGAATCAGAATGATGTAAGTCTTTAGAGATGGTGGTATAGGCATTGAATTTTATTCTAATCATGATTGTAGTTATTATAAAATTAAGAGCAGTAGAGTGCTATGATTTGATCTAATCATTCAAAGATGGCTGTGTTCACTGGTGGCTCAGACGGTAAAGCGTCTGTCTGCAATGCAGAAGGCCTGGGTTCCATCCCTGGGTTGGGAAGATTCCCTGGAGAAGGAAATGGCAGCCCTCTCCAGTACTCTTGCCTGGAAAAACCCATGGATAGAGGAGGCTGGTAGGCTACAGTCCATGGGGTGGCAAAGAGTAGGACACACATTCACTTTCACTTATACTTTCAAGGGTGTCTATCAATCAGCCACAGACACAATAATACTGAAAAACAGACTATTCTAAAACTCAGGAGCACACAATATTTAGCATTGTTTTCCTTAAGCATCTAGATGGAATCTATAACCCTGAGTGTGGATGAAGTGATTCCCAAATAATCTTCCAGACCCAGATATGGTCATGTCTGTTTCTGGTCTTTGCAGTGTCATCTCCTATGTGTCTCTCAGATCCTTATACTTTATGTGAAAAAGACTCTCTTCACAGCCTCAACATGTGCCTGCAATTTGCATCCCTCCTCAAACGTTGTTCATGTTATTCTTTTACTTGAATGTCCTTTTGTTCATTTTTTTTCTAGTTGAAATTCTCTTTTTGCAAGACTAAACTCATAATACATTTTCTCCATGAAGATTTCAACAATATCTAGAATTGATATTGATTGAACAATTGATTTGACAGTTACACTCACTGTGAAATGATCACCACTAATCTAGTCACTATCCATCACCCCAAGGTTACACACTCTTTCTTGTGATGAGAGTCTTTAAAATTCACTCTCTTAGCAACTTTTAAATATGAAATGCAATATTATTGACTATTGTTCCCATGCTGTACATTACATCTCCAAGATTTACTTATTTTTATAACCGAAAGTTTGTACTTCCTGATTCCCTTCACCCATCTTGCCAATCTCCCAACTTCCTTCCCCTTTGGCAGCTATTATATTAATCTATTCTCTGCATTTGTGAGTTTTGTTTTGTTTGTTCTTGTTTGTTTTTTAGATTTCACATCTAAGTGAAATCACAAGGTATTTGTCTTTCTATGAATTATTTACTTAGCCATAATGCTCTCAAGGTCCACCTATGTTGTCTCAAATGGCAAGACTTCATTCTTTCTATGGCTGAATAATATTCCACTTTATGTGTATACAACTTCATCTATCCATATATTCTTCATCTATTCATCTATTAATGGACACCTAGGTTGTTTCCATATCTTGGCTACTGTAAATAGTACTGCAATTAACCTAGGTAGGAAGGGCAGCTGTATTTTCAAATTGGTATTTTCTTTCTTTGTCAAGTAAATACCCCAGAAGTGTAATTGCTGGATCATATTGGTGGCTCTACTTTAATTTTTTGAGAAGCTTTCCATACTGTTTTCCATAGTGACTACACCAATTTACATTTCCACCAATAGTGAACGAAGGTCCTTCCCTCCACATCCTTGCCAATATTTCTTTTTTTTTTTTTTTTTGTCATTTTGATAATAGTCATTCTGACAGGTGTGAAGTGACATCTCATTTTGGTTTTGATTTGCATTTCCCTATGATGAGTGATGTTGAGAATCTTTTCAAGTGCCTTCTGGCCATTTGTATGTCTCCTTTGGAAAAATATGTATAAAGATCCTCTGACCATTTTTAAATCAGATTATACAATCGATAATTTTTCTTCTCCCCTATTCTCTTGCATATTTATGTTTCCTACATAGTCAGCATTCAGGTTGCATGACATGGAATACAGAATACTTCTCTGACATTTTTTTCAGTTTTATTGAAATATAATTGACAAATGCAGTTTAAAGATATTTAAACTGTATAATGTTACACTGAGATTTTTAAGAATACTATTGAAACACTGAAAATTGTAAATTATCTACCATTTCTCTGAATCAAATTAGTGTCTCAGTGAGTAGCTAGTAAGTTGGAAAGCAAACTGTTGGGGCCTTGTCATAGTGCTAGGAATTGCGATTCTCTTTGGGGAAGGGGGTATTGAGCCATCTGCTCCAGTTTAGCAGTGAAAGAAAGAACATAAGTTAGAAGGGCACTTCAAAGAAGGGAACAATTGCGTTGACAATAAAAACTTGTGAAAGATGTATTTTAAAAGACATTTCAAGACAAGTGGAAATTTTCTTCAGTCCAGTGAAGTCGCTCAGTTGTGACTACATTTTTGCGACCCCATGGACTGCAGCACGCCAAGCTTCCCTGTCCATCATTACCTCCCAGAGCTTACTCACACTCAATGTCCATATAGTCCATGATGCCCATTCAACCATATCATCCTCTGTTGTCCCCTTCTCCCCCTGCCTTCAATCTTTTCCAGCATCAGGTCTTTCTAATGAGTCAGTTCTTCCCATCAGGTGGCCAAAGTATTGGAGTTCAGCATCAGCATCAATCCTTCCAATGAATATTTAGGACTGATTTAATTTAGGACTGACTGATCAGATCTCCCTGTAGTCTAAGGGACTCTTAAGAGTCTTCTCCAATAACCACAGTTCCAAAAGCATCAATTCCTCAGCTCTCAGGTTTTCTTTATAGTCCCAACTCTCACATCCATACATGACTACAGGAAAACAATGGCTTTAATTATATGGACCTTTGCTGGCAAGTAATGTCTCTGCTTTTTAAATATGCTGTCTAGGTTAATATGCTTTCCTTCCAAGGGGCAAGTGGATTTTAATTTCATGGCTGCAGTCACCATCTGCAGTGATTTTGGAGTCCAAAAAATAAAAGTCTATCATTGTTTCCATTGTTTCCCCATCTAATTTGCCATGAAGTGATGGGGGTTGAATCATTCTACGAAGACCTACAAGACCTTCTAGAACTAACACCCCCAAAAAGTGTCCTTTTCATTATAGGGGACTGGAATGCAAATGTAGGAATTCAAGAGATACCTGGAATAACAGGCAAATTTGCCCTTGGATTACAAAATTGAAGCAGGTCAAAGGCTAACAAAAGTTTTTCCAAGAGAATGCACTGGTCATAGCAAACACCCTCTTTCAACAACACAAGAGAAGACCCTACACATGGACATCACCAGATGGTCCAACACTGAAATCGGATTGATTATATTATTGCAGCAAGATGGACGAAGCTCTATACAGTCAGCAAAAAGAACATTGGGAGCTGCCTGTGGCTCAGATCATGAACTCCTTATTGCCAAAATTCAGACTTAAACTGAAGAAAGTAGGGAAAACCACTAGACCATTCAGGTATCACCAAAATCAAATCTTTTGTGATTATACAGTGGAAGTGACAAATAGATCCAGGGGATTAGATCTTATAGACAGAGTGTCTGAAGAACTATGAAAGAACTATGGAGGGAGGTTTGGTGACACTGTACAGGAGGCAGAGATCAAGACCATTCCCAAGAAAAAGAAAGGCAAAAAAGGCAAAATTGCTGTCTGAGGAGGTCTTACAAATAGTTGTGAAAAGAATTGAAGTGAAAACCAAGGAGAAAAGGAAAGATATACCCATTTGAATGCAGAGCTCCGAAGATGAGCAAGGCGAGATAAAAAAAGCCTTCCTCAGTGATCAATGCAAAGAAATAGTGGAAAACAATAGAATGGAAAAGGCTAGAAATCTCTTCAAAGAAATTAGAGATACTAAGGGAACATTTCATGCAAAGATGGGCTCAATAAAGGACAGAAATGGTATGGACCAAACAGAAATAGAAGATATTCAGAAGAGGTGGCAAGAATACACAGAAGAACTATATAGAAATGATCTTCATGGACCCAGATAATCACAATGGTATGGTCTCTCATCTAGAGCAAGACATTCTGGAATGTGAAGTCAAGTTGGCCTTCAGAAGCATCATTATAAACAAAGCTAGTGAAGGTGAATGTTATTCCAGTTGAGTTATTTAAAATCCTAAAAGATGATGCTGTGAAAGTGTTGCATTCAATATGCCAGCAAAATTTGAAAGTGTCAGTGGCCACAAAACTGGAAAAGTTCAGTTTTCCATTCCAATCCCAAAGAAAGGCAATGCCAAAGAATGCTCAAACTACCACACAATTGCACTCATCTCATACGCTAGTAAAGTAATGCTCAAAATTCTCAAGCCAGGCTTCAACAGTACATGAACCATGAACTTCCAGATGTTCAAGCTGGTTTTAGAAAAGGCAGAAGAACCAGAGATAAATTGCCAACATCCTTTGGATTATTGAAAAAGCAAGAGAGTTCCAGAAAAACATCTATTTCTGCTTTATTGACTATGCCAAAGCATTTGACTGTGTGGATTACCACAAACTATGGAAAAATTTTTAAAGTGATGGGAATACCAGACCAGCCCACCTGCCTCTTGAGAAGTCTGTATGCAGGTCAAGAAGCAAGAGTTAGAACTGGACATGGAACAACAGACTGTTTCCAAATAGGGAAAGGAGAACGTCAAGACTGTATATTGTCACCCTGCTTATTTAACTTATATGCAGAGTACCTCAAAGAAACCCTGGGCTGGATTAAGCACAAGCTGGAATCAAGATTGCCAGGAGAAATATCGATAACCTCAGATATGCAGATGACACCACCCTTATGGCAGAAAGTGACGAAGAACTAAAAGAGCTGCTTGATGCAAGTGAAAGAGGAGAGTGAAAATGTTTGCTTAAAAATCAACATTCATAGATGTCAACTACAGAAAAAAAAAGTATGAAAAATACAAACACATGGAAGCTAAACAACACGCTTATAAATAACCAATATTTCACAGAAGAAATTAAAAAACATATGTATAGAAACAAATGAAAATGAAAATACAACAACCCAAAACCTATGGGGATTCAGTAAAAGAAGTACTAAGGGGAAGGTTCATAGCAATACAAGCCTACCTCAAGTAACAGAAGATAAATCAAATAAATAACCTAACTCTACACCTAAAGTAACTAGAAAAGGAAGAAATGAAGAACCCCAGTGTTAGTAGAAGGAAAGATATCACAAAAATTAGGGCAGAAATAAATGCAAAGAAACAAAAGAGACCATAGCAAAAATCAACAAAGCTAAAAGTTGGTTCTTTGAGAGGATAAATAAAATAGACAAACCATTAGCCAGATTCAGCATGAAAAAAGGAAATGAGTCAAATCAACAAAATTAGAATGAAAATGGAGAAATCACAACAGACAACACAGAAATACAAAGGATCATAAAGAGACTACTATCTTACATTGCATATATTGGCAACTATATGCCAACAAAATGGACCAACTTGGAAGAAATGGACAAATTTTTTACAAAACTATATCTTTCCAAAACTGAACCAGGGAAAAATGGAAAATCTTAACAGAACCCATCACAAGCATGGAAATCAAAACTGTAATCAGAAATCTTCCAGCAAACAAAAGCCCAGGACCAGATGGGTTCACAGCTGAATTCTAACAAAAATTTAGAGAAGAGCTAACACCTATCCTACTTAAACTCTTCCAGAACATTGCAGAGGAAGTTAAACTTGCAAACTCATTCTATAAGGCTTATGATCACCCTAATACCAAACCTGACAAAAGGTGCCACAAAAAGAAATCTACAGGCCAGTATCACTGATGAACATAGGTGCAAAATCCTTAACAAAATTCTAGCAAACAGAACTCAACAACATATTAAAAAAGATCATACATCATGACCATGTGGGCTTTATCCCAGGGATGCAAGGATTCACCAATATTTGCAAATCAATCAATGTAATACACCACATTAACAAATTAAGAGTAAAAAACATAAGATTATCTCAATAGATACAGAGAAAGCCTTTGACAAAATTCAACATCAATTTATGATAAAAACCCTCCAGAAAGCAGGAATAGAAGGAATATACCTCAACATAATAAAAGCTATATATGACAAACCCACAGCAAACTTTATCCTCAATGGTGAAAAATTGAAAGCATTTCCTCTAAAATCAGGAACAAGACAAGGATGCCCACTCTCACCAATATTATTCAACATAGTTTTGGAAGTTTTGGCCACAGCAATCAGAGCAGAAAAAGAAATAAAAAGGAATCCAGTTTGGAAAAGAAGAAGTAAAATTCTCACTGTTTGCAGATGACATGATCCTGTACACAGAAAACCCTAAAGATTTCATGAGAGAATTACTAGAGCTAATTAATGAATACAGTAAAGTTGCAGGATATAAATCAACCACACAGAAATCCCTTGAATTCCTATACACTAACAATGAGAAAACAGAAAGAAAAATTTAAGGAAACAATTCCATCACCACTGCAACAAAACACTGATGAAAGAAACCAAAGAGGACACAAATAGATGGAGAAATATACCCTGTTCATGGATTGGAAGAATCAATATAGTCAAAATGAGTGTACTACCCAAAGCAATCTATAGATTCAATGCAATCCCTATCAAGCTACCAACGGTATTTTTCAGAGAATTAGGAACAAATTTTCAAAATCTGTATGGAACTACAAAAAACCTGGAATAGCCAAAGAAATCTTGAGAAAGAAGAATGGAACTCGAGGAATCAACCTGGCCTGACTTCAGGCTATACAACATAGCAACAGTCTTCAAGACAGTATAGTAGTGACACAAAAGACAGAAACATAGATTCAATGGAATAAAATAGAAAGCCAGAGATAAATCCACACACCTATGGACACCTTATCTTTGACAAAGGAGGCAAGAGTGTACAATGGAAAAAAGACTATCTTTAGCAAGTGGTGCGGGAAACTGTGTCAACTACTTGTAAAAGAATGAAACTAGAATACTTTCTAACACCATACACAAAAATAAATTCAAAATGGATTAAAGATCTAAACATAAGACGAGAAACTATAAAACTCTTAGAGGAGAACATAGGCAAAAGACTCTCCGACATAAATCACAGCAGGATCCTCCATGACCCACCTTCCAGAATATTGAAATAAAAGCAAAAATAAACAAATGGGACCTAATTAAAATTAAAAGCTTCTGCACAACAATGGAAACTCTAAGCAAGGTGAAAAGATAACTTTCAAATGGAGAAAATAATAACAAATGAGCAACTGACAGAGAATTAATCTCAAAAATATACAAGCAGCTCCTACAGATCAATTCCAGAAAAATAAGTATCCCAATCAAAAAATGGGCCAAAGCACTAAACAGACATTTCTCCAAAAGAAGACATACCAAAGGGCTAACAACATATGAAAAGATGCTCAACATCATTCATTATCAGAGAAATGCAAATCAAAACCCACAATGAGGTATCATCTCACACCAGTCAGAATGGCTGCT
Organism: Bos taurus; assembly: GCF_002263795.3. Taxonomy (NCBI): domain Eukaryota; kingdom Metazoa; phylum Chordata; class Mammalia; order Artiodactyla; family Bovidae; genus Bos; species Bos taurus. Next base: position 28,840,996 of record NC_037357.1, read on the forward strand.
ATCCAAAAGTCTACAAACAATAAATCTGGAGAGGGTGCAGAGAAAAAGGAATCCTCTACCCTGTTGGTGGGAATGCAAACTAGTACAGCCACTATGGAGAACAGTGGTGGAGATTCCTTAAAACACTGGAAATAGAACTGCCATATGACCCAGCAATCCCACTGTTGGGCATACACACTGAGGAAACCAGAACTTGAAAGAGACACGTGTATCCCAATGTTCATCGAAGCACTGTTTACAATAGCCAGGACATGGAAGCAACCTAGATGTCCATCAGCAGATGAATGGATAAGAAATCTGTCATACATATACACAATGGAATATACTCAGATATTAAAAGAATGCATTTGAATCAGTTATAATGAGGTGATTGAAACTGGAGCCTATTATACAGAGCGAAGTAAGTCAGAAAGAAAAACTCCAATACAGTATATTAATGCATATATATGGAATTTAGAAAGATGGTAATGATGACCCTATATGCAAGACAGCAAAAGAGAAGATCTACACCCATGGTGGATTCATGCTGATGTATGGCAAAACCAATACAATATTGTAAAGTAAAAAAATAATAAATAAATATATATAAAAAAAGAACAGACTGTTGGACTCTGGGAGAAGGTGAGGGTGGGATGATTTGAGAGAATAGCATTGAAATATGTATATTATAATATGTGAAACAGATCTCCAATCCAGGGTGCTCTGGGCTGGTGCCCTGGGATGACCTGAGAGATGGGATGCGGACGGAGGTGGGAGGGAGGGTCAGGATGGGGAACACATGTACACCTATGGCTGATTCATGTGAATGCATGGCAAAAACACCACAGTATTTTAAAGTAATTAGCCTCCAATTAAAATAAAAAAAAAATGAGGAAAAAAATCAGCAATTCAAAAAACTAAGATCATGGCATCTGGTCCCATCACTTCGTGGCAAATAGATAGGGAAATGGGAAACAGTGGCAGACTTTATTTTGGGGGCTCCAAAATCACTGCAGATGGTGATTGCAGCCATGAAATTAAAAGACGCTTACTCCTTGGAAGGAAAGACTTGACCAACCTAGATAGTATATTAAAAAGCAGATATTACTTTGCCAACAAAGGTCCATCTAGTCAAGGCTATGGTTTTTCCAGTAGTCATGTTTGAATGTGACAGTTGGACTATAAAGAAAGCTGAGTGCTGAAGAACTGATGCTTTTGAACTGTGGTGTTGGAGAAAACTCTTGAGAGTCCCTTGGACTGCAAGGAGATCCAACCAGTCAGTAGTAAAGGAGTAAGTCCTGAATATTCATTGGAAGGACTGATGTTGAAGCTGAAACTCCAATACTTTGATCACCTGATGGGAAGAGCTGACTCATTTGGAAAGACCCTGATGCTGGGAAAGATTGAAGGCGGGAGGAGAAGGGGATGACAGAGGATGAGATGGTTGGAAAGCATCACTGACTCAGTGAACATGCTGCTGCTGCTAAGTCGCTTCAGTCATGTCCAACTCTGTGCGACCCCATAGAAGGCAGCCCATCAGGCTCCCCCGTCCCTGGGATTCTCCAGGCAAGAACACTTGAGTGGGTTACAATTTCCTTCTCCAATGCATGAAAGTGAAAAGTGGAAGTGAAGTTGCTTAGTCGTGTCCAACTCCTAGTGACTCCATGGACTGCAGCCTACCAGGCTCCTCTGTCTATGGGAGTTTCCAGGCAAGAGTACTGTAGTGGGTTGCCATTGCCTTCTTGACTCAATAGATATGAGTTTGAGTAAACTCTGGGAATTGGTGATGGACAGGGAGGCCTGGTGTGTTGCATTCCACGGGGTCGCAAGGAGTCGGACACGACTGAGCAACTGAACTGAAGTGAAGGCAACATTTCATACAAATGGACACAATAAATAAATTCTTTAGCTGAAATAAAATGCCAAATTTAAATTATAATGTAAGTTGTTTCGGGATATTTTAGTGATTTTTGGTGGTTTAAGTAAACATGCGTGCATTTTATTCAAAACATAAAATTGATTTCATGCTGATGTTTATTTTTACTGAGTTATTTTACAATGAAGAGGAGAAAACACTGCACAGACAGGCAAGACAACTAACTTCTTGTTCCAGCACTGCCATGAAGAAATATATGATACCGGGCAAATTAGTTATATATATATTCATCTCTCCATCCAGTACCTACACTATGTGTGTGCTCAGTCACTCAGTCATCTCTGACTGTCTGCAACCCCATGATTGTAACCCACCAGGCTTCTCTGTCCATGGGATTATCCTGGTGAGAATACTGGAGTGGGTTGCCATGCCCTCCTCCAAGGGATCTTCCTGACCGAGGGATTGAACCCATGTTCCCTGTGGCTCCTGCATTGGCAGGCAGATTCTTTACCACTGAGCCACTTGGGAAGCCCTACCTACACTGTATGGTATTAGTAACAACAATGCTGCAGAAATTGCATTGCTTACAATCCTTTTGTTTGTACTCAGCTTAAGAAAAAAGGGAGACATTATTAGAATACTAGGGAGTCTCATGCAGCAAAGGTAGAAGAACAAATCACCAGGAATTGACAATGAAGAGCAAAGGGCAATGAAAAGCTGGCTTCCCTGTTTATTGTTCTTGAGATTCCCAATATGAGAAAATCAGCCACCACAACAAAAAAGACAAATCAAAAACAGTATATGCTTGACAGGGCTAAAAGGGAAGTTGTTCATTTAGGTAAGACAAGGCTGGGGATTTTACTGGTGGTCCAGTGGTCAAGACTTCACCTTGAAATACAAGAAGTGTGGGCTCAATCCCTGGTCAGGAAGCTAAGATCCTGCAGGTCTCAGGCCATAAAACAAAACAGGAAACAGAAGCAAAACTCTAACAAATTCAATAAGACTTTTAAAATGGTCTACAATCAAAAACATCTTTTTACAAAATAGTCAAGACAAGGCTGAAAGCAAAATATGGGAGAAGGTATTCTATTTCATGCAAATGGTTAACCAAAAGAGAGAAAAGGGGGTATACTTATAAGACACAAAGTATACCCTAAGTAAAAAGCTATCTCAAGAGACAAATAGGGAGGTGGTCCTAAGATGGATCTGGGAAGGGCATAAAACGGAGGTCCAACCGAGTCTGTGCCTCTGAGGACTACAAAGTATACCACAAAAGTATACCACAAAGTATAGGGTATACCACAAAGTATACCCTAAGTAAAAAGCTATCTCAAGAGACAAATAGGGAGGCGGTCCTAAGATGGATCTGGGAAGGGCACAAAACGGAGGTTGAACCGAGTCTGTGCCTCTGAGGACTACCTGAATACCTGAACCTGAGTGGCTTAGAGCTGGGAAGTGCATACAACCCAGGGCCGGCCTCAGACACTTCCCGGCAGAGCAACCTAGAGCCTAAGCAGTGTAGAAACGGAAAGCACACACGCCGTGAGCGGGGGCAACTCCAGTGTGGCCGAGACACTGCAAGCACACGCCAGTGTTATTTGTTTGCGGTGTTCCTCCCTCCCTACAGCACTACTGAACAAGTTAGCCTAAAAAAGTGTCCACCACTGCCCCCTTGTGTCAGGGAGGAAAATTAGACACTGAAGAGACGAGCAAACAGAAGAAGCTAAAACAGAGGGAACTTCCTTGGAAGTGACAGGTGCAATAGATTAAAACCCTGTAGTTAGTACCAACTACATAGGAAGGGGCCTATAGATCTTGAGAAATATAAGCCAGACCAAGGAACTATCGGAAAATGAACTGACCCCACACTGCCCACAACAACAACAAAGAAAGTCCTTTTTTTTTTACTATCATCTTTTAATTTTTTAAAATTTTCAAGTCCTCTATTACTCCTTTAATTTTCATTTTTATAACCTACCATTACTTTGCAAAAAAGAGGAGAGACCCTATTTTTTAAAGCAAATGTCGAATATATATTTTTTATAATTTTAGTGACTTTTTGTTGTTGTTAATATTGTATTTTTGAAAATCCAACTTTTACTCTAGGCTTTTAATCTTTGCTTTTTGGCATTTGTTATCAATTTTGTACCTTTAAGAACTCAATCTTCAGTACCCACTTTTACTTCAGAGCAGAATTACTGGGTGGATTGCTCTCTCCCCCTTTGGACTCTCCTTTTTCTCCACCAAGTCGCCTCTATCTCCTCCCTCCCCCTTCTCTTCTCTACCCAACTCTGTGAATCTCTTTGTGTGTTCCAGACGGTGGAGAACACTTAGGGAACTGAATACTAGCTGGCTCTGTCTCTCTCCTTTTAATTCCCCCTTTTCTCTTCCTGGCCACCTCTATCTCCTTCCTCCCTCTTCTCTTCTCTGTATAACTCCGAGAACATCTCTGAGTGGTCCAGACTGTGGAGTGCACATAAGGAAGTGATTACTGGTTAGCTTGCTCTCTCCTCTTTTGAGTCCACCTCATCTCATCCTGGTCATCTCTATCTCCCTCTTCCCTCATCTCTTCTCCATGTAACTCTGTGAACCTCTCTGGGTGTCCCTCACTGTGGAGAACCTTTTCATCTTTAACCTAGATGTTTTAACAACGGTGCTGCATAGATGGAGGTCTTGAGGCTACTGTAAAAATAAGACTGAAAATCAGAAGCAGGAGGCATAAGTCCAAATCCTGAGAACACCAGAGAACTCCTGACTCCAGGGAACATTAATTGACAGGAGCTCATCAAATGCCTCCATACCTACACTGAAACCAAGCACCACCCAAGGGCCAACAAGTTCCAGAGCAAGACATACCATGCAAATTTTCCAGCAACACAGGAACACAGCCCCAAGGTTCACTATACAGGCTGCCCAAAGTCACTCCAAACCCATTGACATCTCATAACTCATTACTGGACACTTCATTGCTCTCCAGAGAGAAGAAATCCAGATCCACCCACCAGAACACCGACACAAACGTCCCTAACCAGGAAACCTTGACAAGCCACCTTTACAACACCCACCCAGAGTGAGAAAACTACACAATAAAGAGAACTCCACAAACTGCCAGAATACAGAAAGGCCACCACAAACACAGCAATATAAACAAGATGAAGAGACAGAGGAATACCAAGCAGGTAAAGGAACAGGATAAATGCCCACCAAACCAAACAAAAGAGGAAGAGATAGAGAATCTACCTGATAAAGAATTCCAAATAATGATAGTGAAAATGATCCAAAATCTTGAAATCAAAATGGAATCACAGATAAATAGCCTGGAGACAAGGATTGAGAAGATGCAAGAAAGGTTTAACAAGGATCTAGAAGAAATAAAAAAGAGTCAATATATAATGAATAATGCAATAAATGAGATAAAAAACACTCTAGAGGGAACAAAGAGTAGAATAATGGAGGCAGAAGATAGGATTAGTGAATTAGAAGATAGAATGGTAGAAATAAATGAATCAGAGAGGGAAAAGAAAAACGAATTAAAAGAAATGACAACCTCAGAGTCCTCCGGGACAATGTTAAATGCTCCAACATTCGAATCATAGGAGTCCCAGAAGAAGAAGACAAAAAGAAAGACCATGAGAATATACTTGAGGAGATAATAGTTGAAAACTTCCCTAAAATGGGGAAGGAAATAATCACCCAAGTCCAAGAAAACCAGAAAGTCCCAAACAGGATAAACCCAAGGGGAAACACCTCAAGACACATATTAATCAAATTAACAAAGATCAAACACAAAGAACAAATATTAAAAGCAGCAAAGGAAAAACAACAAATAACGCACAAGGGGTTTCCCATAAGGATAACAGCTGATCTTTCAATAGAAACTCTTCAGGCCAGGAAGGAATGGCAGGACATACTTAAAGTGATGAAAGAAAATAACCTACAGTCCAGATTACTGTACCCAGCAAGGATATCATTCAAATATGAAGGAGAAATCAAAAGCTTTACAGACAAGCAAAAGCTGAGAGAATTCAGCACCACCAAACCAGCTCTCCAACAAATGCTAAAGGATCTTCTCTAGACAGGAACCACACAAAGGGTTTATAAACTCAAACACAAAACAATAAAGTAAATGGCAATAGGATCATACTTATCAATAACTGTCTTAAACATAAATGGGTTGAATGCTCCAACCAAAAGACAAAGTCTGGCTGAATGGATACAGAAACAAGATCCCTATATATGTTGTCTACAAAAGACCCACCTCAAAACAAGGGACACATACAGACTGAAAGTGAAGGGCTGGAAAAAGTTATTTCATGCAAATAGAGACCAAAAGAAGGCAGGAGTAGCAATACTCATATCAGATAAAATACACTTTAAAACAAAGGCTGTGAAAAGAGACAAAGAAGGACGCTACATAATGATCAAAGGATCAATCCAAAAAGAAGATATAACAATTATAAATATATATGCACCCAACATAGAAGCACCACAATATGTAAGACAAATGCTAACAAGTATGAAAGGAGAAATTAACAATAACACAATAATAGTGGGAGACTTTAATATCCTACTCACACCTATGGATAGATCAACTAAACAGAAAATTAACAAGGAAACACAAACTTTAAATGATACAATAGACTAGTTAGACCTAACTTATATCTATAGGACGTTTCACCCCAAAACAATGAATATCACCTTTTTCTCAAGTGCACACGGAACCTTCTCCAGGATAAAGCACATCCTGGGCCATAAATCTAGCCTTGGTAAATTCAAAAAAGAAATTGAAATCACTCCAAGCATCTTTTCTGGCCATAATGCAGTAAGATTAGATCTCAATTACAGGGGAAAAACTATTAAAAATTCCAATATATGGAGGCTGAACAACACGCTGCTGAATAACCAACAAATCACAGAAAAAAATCAAAAAAGAAATCAAAATATGCATAGAAGCAAATGAAAATGAAAACACAACAACCCAAAACCTGTGGGACACTGTAAAGGCAGTGCTAAGGGGAAGGTGTATAGCAATACAGGCATACCTCAGGAAACAAGAAAAAAGTCAAATAAATAACCTAACTCTACACCTAAAGCAACTAGAAAAGGAAGAAATGAAGAACCCCAGGGTTAGCAGAAGGAAAGAGATCTTAAAAATTAGGACAGAAATAAATGCAAAAGAAACAAAAGAGACCATAGCAAAAATCAACAAAGCCAAAAGCTGGTTCTTTGAGAGGATAAATAAAATTGACAAACCATTAGCCAGACTCATCAAGAAACAAAGGGAGAAAAATCAAATCAATAAAATTAGAAATAAAAATGGAGAGATCACAACAGACAACACAGAAATACAAAGGATCATAAGAGACTACTATCAGCAACTATATGCCAATAAAATGGACAACTTGGAAGAAATAGACAAGTTCTTAGAAAAGTACAACTTTCCAAAACTGAACCAGGGAGAAATAGAAAATTTTAACAGACCCATCACAAGCACGGAAATTGAAACTGTAATCAGAAATCTTCCAGCAAACAAAAGCCCAGGTCCAGACAGCTTCACAGCTGAATTCTACCAAAAATTTAGAGAAGAGCTAACACCTATCCTACTCAAACTCTTCCAGAAAATTATAGAGGAAGGTAAACTTGCAAACTCATTCTATGAGGCCACACCACCCTAATACCAAAACCTGGCAAAGATGCCACAAAAAAAGAAAACTACAGGCCAATATCACTGATGAACATAGATGTAAAAATCCTTAGCAAAATTCTAGCAGTCAGAATCTAACAACACATTAAAAAGATCATACATCATGACCAAGTGGGCTTGATCCCAGGGAAGCAAGGAGTCTTCAATACCCACAAATCAATCAATGTAATACACCACATTAACAAATTGAAAAATAAAAGCCATATGATTATCTCAGTAGATGCAGAGAAAGTCTTTGACAAAATTCAACATCCATTTATGATAAAAACCGTCCAGAAAGCAGGAATAGAAGGAGCATACCTCAACATAATAAAAGCTATATATGACAAACCCACAGCAAACATTATCCTCAATGGTGAAAAATTGAAAGCATTTCCCCTAAAGTCAGGAACAAGGCAAAGGTGCCCACTTTCACCACTACTATTCAACATAGTTTTGGAAGTTTTGGTCACAACAATCAGAGCAGAAAAAGAAATAAAAGGAATCCAGATTGGAAAAGAAGAATTAAAACTCTCACTGTTTGCAGATGACATGATCCTCTACATAGAAAACCCTAAAGACTCCACCCAAAAATTACTAGAGCTAATCAATGAATATAGTAAAGTTGCAGGATATAAAATCAACACACAGAAATCCCTTGCATTCCTACACAATAATAATGAGAAAATAGAAAGAGAAATCAAGGAAACGATTCCATTCACCATTGCAATGAAAAGAATAAAATACTTAGGAATATATCTACCTAAAGAAAATAAAGGAATATATCTACATAAAGAAAATAAAGACCTATATATAGAAAACTATAAAACACTGGTGAAAGAAATCAAAGAGGACACAAAGAGATGGAGAAATATATCATGTTCATGGTTTGGAAGAATCAATGTAGTAAAAATGAATAAATTACCCAAAGCAATCTACAGATTCAGTGCAATCCCTATCAAGCTACCAATGGTATTTTTCACAGAGCTAGAACAAATAGTTTCACAATTTGTATGGAAATACAAAAAACCTCGAATAGCCAAAGCAATCTTGAGAAAGAAGAATGGAACTGGAGGAATCAACCTGCCTGACTTCAGGCTCTACTACAAAGCCACAGTCATCAAGACAGTATAGTACTGGCACAAAGACAGAAATATAGATCAATGGAACAAAATAGAAAGCCCAGAGACAAATCCACACACCTATGGACACCTTATCTTTGACAAAGGAGGCAAGAATATACAGTGGAGAAAAGACAATCTCTTTAACAAGTGGTGCTGGGAAAACTGGTCAACCACTTGTAAAATAATGAAACTAGAACACTTTCTAACACCATACACAGAATAAACTCAAAAGGGATTAAAGATTTCAACGTAAGACCAGAAACTATAAAACTCCTAGAGGAGAACATAGGCAAAACACTCTCCAACATACATCACAGCAGGATCCTCTATGACCCACCCCCCAGAATATTGGAAATAAAAGCAAAAATAAATAAATGGGACTTAATTAAACTTAAAAGCTTCTGCACAACAAAGGAAACTCTAAGCAAGGTGAAAAAACAGCCTTCAGAATGGGAGAAAATAATAGCAGATGAGGCAACTGACAAAGAATTAATCTCAAAAATATACAAGCAACTCTTGCAGCTCAATTCCAGAAAAATAAACGACCCAATTGAAAAATGGGGCAAAGACCTAAACAGACATTTGTCCAAAGAAGACATACAGATGGCTAACAAACACATGAAAAGATGCTCAATATCACTCATTATCAGAGAAATGCAAATAAAAACCACAATGAGGTACCATCTCATACCAGTTAGAATGGCTGCGATCCAAAAATCTACAAGCAATAAATGCTGGAGAGGGTGTGGAGAAAAGGGAACCCTCTTACCCTTTTGGTGGGAATGCAAACTAGAACAGCCACTATGGAGAACAGTGTGGAGATTCCTTAAAACACTGGAAATAGAACGGCCATATGACCCAGCAATCCCACTGCTGGGCATACACACCTAGGAAACCAGAATTGAAAGAGACACGTGTACTCCAATGTTCATTGCAGCACTATTTTTAATAGCTAGGACATGGAAGCAACAAATGGATAAGAAAGCTGTGATACATATACACAATGGAGTATTACTCAGCCATTAAAAAGAATACATTTGAATCATTTCTAATGAGGTAGATGAAACTGGAGCCTATTATACAGAGTGAAGTAAGCCAGAAAGAAAAACACCAATACAGTATACTAATGCATATATATGGAATTTAGAAAAATGGTAATGATAAGCCTATATGTGAGACAGCAAAAGAGACACAGTATAAAACAGTCTTATGGACTCTGTGGGAGAGGGCGAGGGTAGAATGATTTGGGAGAATGGCATTGAAATATGTATAATATCATATGTGAAATGAATTGCCAGTCCAGTTTCAATGCATGATACAGGATGCTCAGGACTGGTGCAGTGGAATGACCCAGAGGGATGGTATAGTGAGGGAGGTGGGAGGGGGGTTCAGGATGGGGAACACATGTACACTGTGGCAGATCCATGTTGATGTATGGCAAAACCAATACAATATTTTAAAGTAAAATAAAGTTTGGGGAAACTAAAAATAAATAAATAAAAATACTGTATGCTTATTAAAAAAGAGAAAGAGAGAGACAAATAAGGACATTATGTAATGATAAAAGTTTAACTCACCAGGAAAATATAACAAGGATCAGGGTTGGGTCATATAAGACAATGTAGCAGGTAGGATTCCCTGGTGGCTCAGATGGTAAAGAATCCTCCTGCATATTGCAGGAGACCCAGGTTCAATCCCTGGGTTGGGAAGATCCCCTGGAGGAGGGCATGGCAACCCACACCAGTATTCTTTCCAGGAGAATTCCCATGGACAGAGAAGCCTGGGAGGCTATTTTCTCATTTGGACATGACTGAGTGGGTAAGCACAAACACAGTAATTAGGGTGGTAAATAGGGCGACGATAAGAACCTAGCTACAATGGACTCCCAAAGACCTTAAAGTTCTGGTGATACATGAGGTTCAGATGTGTCTTCTTGACAGTTTAGTTCCACCTCTTAGTGGAAAGATGGAATCAACATTGAGATGGGAAAGATTGTAAGAGAAATGGAATTGGAAGAGGAGTGGATATTTGAATGGGAATAAGTTTAGTCTAGGATATGTTTAGTTTGAGAAGTCTATAAGACACATAATTGGAAATGATGATTGGGAATTTAGATGTATTAATCTGGAGTTCAGGAGAAATGATACAGGCTGGAAATATTTTTTAATAGGTTACAAAATAGATGGCAGTCAAATTCACAAAACTGGATGATATTGCCTAGAGCGTTAGTGTATTCAAAAGACAGACAATGCCCAAGAACTTCACCTCATGGAATGTCAACACTTGGAGGTTGGAAAAAGTTTAAGGAACCAAGAAAAGAGACAAAGAATGAGTGACTAGCCAGTGAGGTAGAAAGGAAATTTAAGTGTGTGTGGGATCCTCGAAGCTATGTGAAGGAATTGTCTCAGGATAAGTAATCAGCTATGTCAAATTCTGCTGCAATAATACATGGACCAAGAAATGATCATCAGATTTAGCAATGTCATTGGTGACCCTGACAAGGCAAGTCTAAGTGGAGTAGTAAGGGCAAAAGCCTGTTTGGGATGACTGAAGAGAGAATCAGAACAGAGAAGTTGGAGATAGTATTAACAAATCTGAGGTTTTATTTCATTTGTTTAAAGGAATGCCAGTAATTGGAGTAAAAAGTGGAGGCAAATGAAAGTAGTTATTCAATATATTTTCTAATATAAGAGAAATCAAAGCATGGTTGTATGCTCAATGGAAAGAGCAGGAGGTGGGATATTGATGATGCAGGGGAGAGAAACAAACTCCTTGAATAAGTGAGAAGGTTGGTGATCATGAGGATGAAGGATGAGAAAAGGAAAGGTGATATTGGAGGTGTGGGTAGAAAGGTGACTATTAAATACTCCCTTAGAAGAGTGGGAGACCGAATGAACTAGGGATGCAGGATATGATTGCTTAGCACCATTAAGGGCCCACTTGAGGTTTATGGCTATGATTTAAAAGTGAGACTGTGTTTTCTCCAGCTTTGACCGGATATATTGGAGAAGACAAACAAATACTCTTTGTGCTCCCTAAAACACTGAGCTGGGTTCTTCTCTGTCTGGTGGTTAAACTTGAAGTATAGGGTTGTCTTTGAAAAAAGCTTAAAGCTGTGAACAAAGAAGTTATACCCTTTAACTTCTAAATTCAAAAAACTCTGATTTAGAAGGCCCGATTATTTTAATTCTCACCAAGATGGGAATGAAAGGAAGTTCGTTTAACAAAGTCCAAAAAGAGAACAGCAAATGTATTATTAACATTGTCCTCTTCCTCCCCTCTAGGTGATCCCCTTTCCTCAATACCAAATAATCCTCTTAACAACCTGGGGCTATTTCTAAATAGAGGGCTTTGACTTGCAACCTCTCTGAAATTCACATCACATCCAAGGTCACAGGTATATCTGGCACTGCAAGCTAAAGGAGAAGGGCAGCAGAGGACAGAGGAGCCCAAGAAATCAAGAAAGGGCAAAGATCTTTCCCATTCATACAACAGTGGGCAGGGAGGGCTACAGGAAGTAGCCAGGGGCACTAGCTAGCTTGCCAGATCCTTCTAAGAAGCCACCCACTGGGATGAAATGATTTCAATTAGAAGTCATGGGGTAAAAGACAAACTTGGGGTAGCAGTTGTGCCTCTGTTGGACCACTGGTATCAGAGAGCTGTTGAGGAGTGCCTAGCAGATGCCTGTAAACCATTCATTGTTCCATAAACAATGAACAGCTTTGGACAAGTCTTTGTTTTTTCCATCCTGAATAGAATACACTGAGTGATACAGTCAGAGACATCAACAGATGTACACAGCTGCATCAGATGGAGGATACAGAGTCCCATCTGTTTCAAACAACTACCTCCCCTACCTTCACCCCACTCCTGTACTGCCAACCACTTCCAGGAGACTGGCATTGTTAGGAGCTGAATTGTGGATTATACAAGATAAATGGTCATCTGAAGCCAGTCCTGCTCTGACAGGGAAAAATGTAAAGTTTGATCAACTTTTGTCAACTTAAGACCTGTGGTGTTCATACTATTCAAAAGAAATATTAACACTCCACATCTCCACATAAGATACAAACTGCTTCATAATTCTCAGAAATTCATTGGGTGGATCATACGTGCTATGTCAACTGCATGAAAATCAAATGCATTCACTAAATGTTTTGTTTTTACATGATTATGTGTGCAAAAATCCACTTCCTTTTAGAGGAGTAAAATTGGAACAAAATGCAACATAGACATTTTCAGCCCTGAAAGAGGAAAAAAAATTATGTAGGAGTTATAATTATAGCTGTCTTGCAATTCTGAAAATGCTTTCATTAAATCCTGAGTATTATAATATAATAACTCTAACCCATCTTCATATGCATTTCAAATAATTTTCTATACACAGCTGCTTCCTATATGTTGTTTTATAGACAGTTTTTCCAATTAATGAGCTGGGTTTGATCCCTGGTTTAGGAAGATACCCTGGAGAAGGGAATGGAAGCCCACTCCAGTATTCTTGCCTAGAGAATCCCACGGACAGAGGAGAGCCTGGTGGGCTACAATCCATGGGGTCGCAAAAAATCGGACATGACTGAACAATTTTCACTCACTTCACTTCACTTCCAATTAATAACAACTTATTTAATGTTTTGTATCTATATATACAGAAACTGTTGATTTTTTTAAATTTGGTGAAGTTTTGCACAAATTGAAGGGGAAATGATATGACATCACATTATGTACACTGCAGTAATAAAGTGACTATGATTATTGTAATGCTTGAAGCCATGCAATTAAAAATTCCATTTAAAAATATTAGTGCTAGATAACACTGTTGAGTGAAAAGAATCTTTCATCTGAAGGTAGTGTTCTAGTGTTTGTGAGAAGCTGGCTGTAAAACTTCAGCTCATTTGTGTCTCATTTGCTTCAGTGATAAAACAAATGGATTGTGCTAAGTAAATTCCAACTTTTCTTCCAGTGCCAAAATTCTAAATTAATTCAACAAATACTTATTGTCTAATGTGTCCAAGGCACTGTGCTAGTTGGCACTGATAACATGCTGAGAGTAAAACAGATTTAAAAATCCCTGCTTTCATGCAAAAAAATAATTGTTGGAACTTTCTGGACACCAACATCTGTCCCCATCCTCCCATCTCTATGTCCTCCACCATTTAAGCCATTTTTCAAAGCATGCTTATAAGCAAGCCCTTCTAATACTCAAAAGCATTCAAGGCTATCAATTATAGAATATGTTGCAAATTCTTGAATTGGGCATTCCCTACCCAATGTGCCCTGGCTCAATACTATGTTGACAATCTCATGACTTCAGAGGAAGTGTTAAGTAGGAGGAAAAGAACTGATCCAGGAGTCCAAACCCCAGGGTTTGGGTCCTGGTGGTGCCATTAGATGGATAACTTTTGGCAAAGCATATAATACTCTGGGCCTTCTTTTTCTCATTTGTAAAATAAGAATGGTACTAACCTAGTTTCAGAGGGCAATATTGAGGCAATAAATCACACTTGATTAAAATATGAAAATACTTTGTAACTAGGTTTGAAATCTGGCTCAGCACTTTATTTGCTTTGTGATTTTGAACAAGTTAATGAATATCTCTGAACTCCTTATCTATAAAGTTGGATCAAAATAGCTATTTTTCATGGTTATTATGAGTGCTTAATGAGGAAATATAAGGAAAATACTTAACAGTTAATAAGTAAAGAGCTGACTATTGGATAGTAGCTATTGTTAAGGTAGTACTTATTTTAATTTTGCATAGAGAATAAATTGTATGGATAACATATTCCTACTGGTCATCAAATTAGTTCAAACTTTTTTTGTAAGAGTGAAAGAGAACAAGAGAGAGGCAGGGTGGAAAGAGTGAGAAAGGAAGAGAGAGATTATAAAAGATTACAACTGGAATAAGAAAGATTTGCAATACAAATTCTGATGTCAGGCTGATCTTATAGGACCATTAAATAGTAGTAGATAGTCCACACCTAGAATTGCATAAAAAAAAGAGCAAGGAGATTGATTTGGCATTATTTAGTACAGTTTACAATTCATAAAGTTTCTGACCTAAAAAAGATTCTCCTAGATATATACCTTAGAGGAATTCCTAAGCACATCTAAAATAGGATATGAACAGAAATGGTAAATGCAGAATTGTTTACAAAATGAAAAAACTTGAAACAAGTTAAAAGTCCATCAGTTGAAGGGTGAATATGTAATTTACTCAATAAATAGGATATGTACAGCAGCAAGAAATGAATGAACTATATAGCTTACGTGTCAACATGATTGATTATTTTCAAAAACACAAAAATCAGATGTGCAGAAGAATATTTGCAGTGTGATATCATGTATATGCAATCTGAAAACTTACAAAATAATACTCGATGGTGTTTTAAAGCATGTATGTATATATGGTAAAACTATGAAGACATGATTAGGGATGATCATCAAATTCAGGATAGAGGTTAATTCTGGGTGAGGCATGTATATGGGGTGGGGAGGAGTTGAGCAGAGTGTAATTAGGGTGTTTCATTGTAAATATAAGTGAAACACAAGGAGTTTCACTTATATTTACAATGTTCCAGTTCTTATGCTAGATGATGCGTACATGGCCACTTGTGATATTATTTTTGAACTTTGTATATATCTGAATTATTTTGTAATAAATACTGAAAAGAGCATGCTAATGAATTGAGAGGAGAGGATGTTAGGGATCTGGTTCTCCCATGTCAACCAAACATAAAGTTACAATGAATTGCGAGTGCTGATTATCCAATTAGAATCTGAGAAGTAATTGTACCCAGGGTGATATTGACATACTCCCATTAAAAAAAAAAAAAAAAAAAACATGAAAATTTAAGATGTTTGGGTCTCCCATCAGTTCAGTTCAATTCAGTTCAGTCACTCAATCGTGTCCGACTCCTTGCAACCCCATGAATCTCAGCACGCCAGGCCTCCCTGTCCATCACCAACTCCCAGAATTTATCCTGTCCATCAAGTCCGTGATGCCATTCAGCCATCTCATCCTCTGTCGTCCCCTTCTCCTCCTGCTCCCAATCCCTCCCAGAATCAGGGTCTTATCCAATGAGTCAACTCTTCTCCTGAGGTGGCCAAAGTATCAGAGTTTCAGCCTCAGCATCAGTCCTTCCAATAAACACCCAGGACTGGTCTCCTTTAGGATGGACTGATTGGATCTCCTTGCAGTCCAAGGGACTCTCAAGTGTCTTCTCCAGCACCAAAGTTCAAAAGCATCAATTTTTTGGTGCTCAGCTTTCTTCACAGCCTAACTCTCACATCCATACATGACCACAGGAAAAACCATAGCCTTGACTAGATGGACCTTTGTTGGTGAAGTCATGTCTCTGTTTTTTAGTATGCTGTCTAGGTTGGTCATAACTTTCCTTCCAAGGAGTAAACATTTTTTGATTTCCTGGCTGCAATCACCATCTTCAGTGATTTTGGATTCCTAAAAAATAAAGTCTGACACTGTTTCCACTGTTTCCCCATCTATTTCTTATGACGTGATGGGACCAGATGCCATGATCTTAATTTTCTGAATGTGAAGCTTTAAGCCAACGTTTTCACTCTCCTCTTTCACTTTCATCAAGAGGCTTTTTAGTTCCTCTTCACTTTCTGCCATAAGGGTGGTGTCACCTGTATATCTGAGGTTATTGATATTTCTCCCAGTAATCTTGAATCCAGCTTGTGCTTCTTCCAGCCCAGCGTTTCTCAAGATGTACTCTGCATATAAGTTAAATAAGCAGGGTGACAATATACAGCCTTGATGTACTCCTTTTCCTATTTGGAACCAGTCTGTTGTTCCATGTCCAGTTCTAACTGTTGCTTCCTTATCTTCCTATAAGTTTCTCAAAAGGCTGGTCAGGTGATCTGGTATTCCCATCTCTTTCAGAATTTTCCACAGTTTATTGTGATCCACACCGTCAAAGGCTTTGGCATAGTCAATAAAGCAGAAATAGATGTTTTTTATGGAACTCTCTTGCTTTTTCTACGATCCAGGGGATGTTGGCAATTTGATCTCTGGCTCCTCTGCCTTTTCTAACACCAGCTTGAACATCTGGAAGTTCACAGTTCACGTATTGCTGAAGCCTGGCTTGGAGAATTTTGAGCATTACTTTACTAGCATGTGAGATGACTGCAATTCTGTGGTAGTTTGAGCATTCTTTGGCATTGCCTTTCTTTGGGATTGGAATGAAAACTGACCTTTTCCAGTCCTGTGGCCACTGTTGAGTTTTCCAAATTTGCTGGCATATTGAGTGCAGCACTTTCACAGCATCATCTTTCAGGACTTGAAATAGCTCACCTGGAATTCCATCACCTCCACTAGCTTTGTTCGTAGTGATGCTTTCTAAGGCCCACTTGACTTCACATTCCAGGATATCTGGCTATGGGTGAGTGATTACTCCATTGTGATTATCTGGATTGTGAAGATCCTTTTTGTACAGTTCTTCTGTGTATTCTTGCCACCTCTTCTTAATATGTTCTGCTTCTGTTAGGTCCATACCATTTCTATCCTTTATCGAGCCCATCTTTGCATGAAATGTTCCCTTGGTATGTCTATTTTTCTTGTAGAGATCTCTAGTCTTTCCCATTCTGTTGTTTTCCTCTATTTCCTTGCATTGATCACTGAGGAAGACTTTCTCATCTCTCCTTGCTATTCTTTGCAACTGTGCATTCAGATGCTTATATCATGCCTTTTCTCCTTTGCTTTTCACTTCTCTTCTTTTCACAGCTATTTTACACCCAAATATCTATCTAACTTCCTCCTGGAGGCAGCTAGGTGGGGGAGCACAAGCACATAGCATCAAATGAATAGATGAGAAGTGTACGCTTTCAACGTAAACTGACATCACTATAAATTCTCTTTCTGCTGCTCATGCATGGAAAAGAGGTATAAACGCAGGACTGCCAATGACTTGCCATATTACCTTAGGCAATTTTTAGTTTCAGTGTCCTTAAATGTAAAATGAAGACTATAATATTTATATCTATCTAATATTAAACTAACAATAATTCAGACAATACACATACATACACACATCCCTAGAAAAATAATAGGTACTCAAGGAATGTTATTTTATTTCCTTTTTCTCCACTAAGATTTCTTACAGCCCGAAGTGTCATAAGATTGATTATTGTTTCATTACAGTCCACTTGAGAATCAATTGGTATATGTAATCCTATTATTAAAATTACCTGGAGGAGCTTTGATGTAGTGCAATTTTTCTCATTTTTGTATCTCTTCATTCACCCTTATTTTGATTACCATAAATTGCCAAAAAGTAGATAAAATTTCAATACAGTTGAATTGAAGAAAGAAATTATCTGTTGATGTTTTCCCTTTACAGGTGCTGCTAAAGCACAGGTGGCAACTGTGGGCAGCACCAACTCCCTTGGCCACTGAGATGGCTTTCTTGTTGCAGAATGAATGTCGAGCACCTAAGTTTCCACACAGCCCTGGGTCACAGCAGCATGCATTTTCTAAGCATCACATTTTGGTGCATTTTCTACCACACTTCAGTTAGGTAGATCCTAACTGAAGAACAAGCTCTACAATGGACCAGCTGGGAAAGACAGAGGCCAGGAATTGTGGAGCTATCACTATGAAAAAGGCCACAGTTTTTATTATAGCATCTGACAAAAGTGACTAGCAATTTCAATTCCAAGGGCTACTAAGAATCAGAGAACTCAAATAGCCAGAAACCTCTAATAAGCCTATGGGTCTTAGAAATCCCATAGCACAACTTCTTGGAGGAGAATTTAGAGGAGCAGAGTTGTTAAATATCATGTATTACCAAAGTGGGAACAACCTGTTTTCCTCTCTAATGCCCAGGCTAACTTACTTATCTGGGACAAGCCAGGACTTTAAAACCCTATTCAAAGGCATTTATATCATGAGGCAGCAAGCTGAAACCTTGGACGAAAACATGGGGGAGATGAAATATTTAGCACAGTAAGATTGCATGGAAATCCAAAAGATCTGTTATTTTATTCTGTACTTCATGTTCATTTGCTATAATTGGACATTTTTAACTGTTGAGAGAGTGTGTATGTGGGAGAAATTCTGCTTTTTGGCACTCTCCTCTATTGCTTCTCTGACCATTATGAAATAAAGCAAGAAATTAAATACAAACTGCTGAAATTCATAGAAAAATCCAACGTTTTGGAAATTTTCACTCTCCCAAATATGCTTAAGTCACAGTGGAACTCTAAACCACAATTATAGGCTATTTAGAATATGATGACAGTGAAAACACTAAAACTCAAAATATATGGATTGTGACTGAAGATGAATTTAGAAGATTTACAGCTGTATATATTTTATGACTCAATACAAAAGAAAAAATAAGAATTCAACTAAAAAAGAACAAAAAGAAATTTAAATAATTGTGAGGAAAGAAATTAATTTGTTCATTCAATAGATATTTATTGAGTGGTTCTTATGTGAGTGACTAAGCACAATGCACATACTATATGTCAAACATTGTATGAGGTACTAAGGATACAGCAGCAAAGGCAATGCATGCATAGAACTTACATTGTAAGGGAGAGAGAAACTGAAAACTAATGCATAAACAAGTGAATAAATGTCTTTGGTGGTAAGTGCTAAGAATAAGGAGACTGGGTAACAGAGTACTCCATTTTGCAGTTCCCTATGCATCTATCTGGAATCCTATGACTGGTTCTTGCCAGTGGAGTGTGAGTGGAAGTGATGTCCAAAGCACTCATTTAGATGTGCTTTCTCTAATCTCTCTTTTTCTATCTGACAGTTGAATCTAAATGGCATAGAGGTTCTATGGGAAGGTGAAATCAAAATATGGAAGCAATCTATGTTAAGTTACCATGTGGAAGACCAGTCTGTCAAGGACAAACAGTGACATTGGACTAATATGTGAGCGAGAGATAAGTTTCTATTGGTTCCAGTCAACATGACTTTGGGGTTTCTTTATTACAGCAATTAGCATTATCACAGTTAAAACATTAGATTAGTCGGTTGACTTCCCTGAGTTTTCATTTTCCCATCTGTAATATGGTAATTGAAGGACTTTAGGTGGAAAAAAGAATTTCTTTCCACCCGCCCATGTTGATTCCTACTCAAGCAATCAACAATTTCTAAGGATTGGAGCTATTCCATGGCATTGATTAAGCTACATATGCTAGTGAAATGGGTCACTAAGAATCTATTTCATAGAAATAAAATCACCAGAACATGCTATGTAAATAAGGATACTTATCACAATGTTTCTGTAGTAGCAAAAGGTGAAAAAAAAGAAGGTAAGAAGGAGAGAGTAAGAAGAGGAGGAGGAAAGAAGAAGGAAAAGGAGAAGTTAATTAAAAAGAAGGGAAAATGGAAAGAAGGGATGGGAGAGAGAGAAAACACTCCCAATCTCATTTAACAAGTCACCATTTGAGGCTTCCCATGTGGCTCAGTGGTAAAGAATCTGCCTGCCAATATAGGAGACTCAGGAGACTCGGGTTAGATCTCTCAGTTGGGCAGATGCCCTGGAGAAAGGAATTGCAACCCACTCCAGTATTCTTGCTTGAAAAATCCCGTGGACATAGGAGCCTGAGGGAATACAGTCCATAGGAATGCAAAGGGTTGGACACAACTGAATGAGTAAGCAAGCCTGCATTTTTCTAATATCAAAGAACAACAAGCATTATACAAGAAAAGAAAATTGCAGACCAATATCACTGATGAACACAGATGCAAAAATTCTCAACAAAATATCAAACACAATTCAAGAACACTAAAAAAATCATACACCATATAAAGTGGGGTTTATCACATGGATACAAAGATTGTTTGACATGTACAAATCAATATGATATACTGTATTAGCAAATTGAAGGATAAAAGTCATATGATAATCTCAATAGACACAGAAAAAGCATTTGATGAAATTCAATATCCTTTCGTTCTAATAATTCAACAAATTAGGTATAGCTGGAAAACACCTCAATATAATAATGGCCATACATGATAATCCCACAGCTACCATTATACTAAACAGTGAAAAAAATTCCTCTATGATTAGGAATAATCATAGAGTGCCCTCTCTTACCACTTCTACTTAACATAAGGAAGTCCTAGCCAGAGAAATTAGAAAAAAAGAATTAAAACATCCAAATCAGAAAGGGGGAATTAACCTCTGTTTGCTAATGACATAATCTTTTATTTAAATCTTATCAGTTCTAACTAAAAAAGTAAAATAACTTTTAGAATTGATAAACAAATTCAGCAGAGTTGTAAGATATAACATCAACATACAAAAACCAATGGCATGACCATACAGTAGTAATGAACTTTCTGAAAAAGAAATTATGTAAACAATCCTATTTTCAATAGCATCAAAAAGATATTTAAATAACATCAAAAATATTTAGAATAAATTTAAACAAAGACATGAAAGATATGCACACTGAAAACTATAAAACATTGATGAACTTAGTTGAAGAAGACACAAATAAATGGAAAAATATTTGGATTGGAAGAAGTACTATTGTTAAAATGTTCATACCATCCAAAGTGATCTATAGGTGCAAAATTTTAATGACACTCCTATCAAAATTTTAATGACACTTTTCACAGAAATAGAAAAAGTAATCCTAAAATCTGTTTGGAACCATAAGAGATTCCAAATATCTAAAGCACTTTTGAGCAAGAAAAGCAAGGTTTGAGGCATCACACTTCAATTTCAAACTCTATCACAAAGCTATAGTAGTCAAAATAGCAAATGGTATTGGCATAAAAACAGACACGTAGGTCAACTGAACACAATAGAGAGCCCCCAAATAAACCCAGGACTTCCCTGGTGGCTCAGACGGTAAAGCGTCTGTCTACAATGCGGGAGACCCGGGTTCCAGCCCTGGGTTGGGAAGATAACCTGGAGAAGGAAATGGCAATCCACTCCAGTACTATTGCCTGGAAAATCCCATGGACAGAGGAGCCTGGTAGGCTACAGTCAATGGGGTCGCAAAGAGTTGGACACGACTGGGAGACTTCACTTTCACTAAATAAACCCAGGCATATTAGATCAACTACTTTTTGACAAAAATGCTGAAAATACACAATGGGGAAAAGATAGTCTTTTCTATAAATGGTGTTGGGGAAAATGTATAGTCACATGCAAAAGAATGAAACTGGACCCTTATCTTAAACCACATAAAAAAGTCAACTCAAAATTCATTAGAGTTTGAATAATACCTCAAATTATAAAACTCCTAGAAGAAAGCATAGGGGAAAAGCTCCTTGATTTTGGTCTTGGCAATGATTTTTTTTTTTAATTTGATACCAAAAACACAAGCAACAAAATAAAAAAAATAAGTAAGACTACATAAAACTAGAAACATACTGCATAGCAAATGAAAGAATCAACAAAATGAAAAGACAACCCACAGAATGGGAGAAAATATTTACAACCCCAATATCTGATAAGAGGTTAATGTCCAAAATATCCAAGAATATCAGATTTCATACATTCTAGTGGTACAGATACTATGGTAGTAAGTGCTATGGGGGAAAATAAGGTTGAAAGGGGAACAGGAAATGTGTGTGTGTGTGTGTGTTTCTTGGAGAGGTTGCAGCTTAAAATTGGGTAGCTAGAGAAGCTCTTTGTGCCCTTTATTCTTGCCCTCCTTCGTGAAGTTCTTTCAATATAATATCTAAAGAGGAAGTCTTGTAATATGTCAATGTCAACTTGCGTTTACTGTTTTGTAATATATCAATGTCAAGTTGCATTTACTAAGTTAACATTATCAACATAAGGAATTTGTCTTGAGATTAAATGCTTATAAATTCAAATAATTAGGCCTGATTGCTATCTCACAGTTTAAAACAAGCTGGAAAGAAAGTGATTCATTGGGATTACTATTTGCATTAGGTTCTTTGTACCAATGCATGGCAATATGTTCTGTAGTTCAGAATATTCCAGATTAATACTTCCTTTCCAGACAAATACATTTTGAAAGAGGAAAGTTTATTTAGGGGAAATCATTTTCTTTTTAAATATAAAATGTATTGCCTTTTATAATTAGAGAAATATTTGACTTTTAGACAAAATAAAACAAATTAGAAAAAATATACAAGGAACTCTTACAACTCAAGAGGAAGATGAACAAACAAAAAACCAAATAATCCCATTAAAAATAGTCAAAGGACTTGAATAGACATTTTCCCTATATATATATAAAAGTGGCTAACAGGCGTATGAAAAGGAACTCAACATCATTAATTATCAGAGAAATATAAATCAAAGGCACAGTAAGATTCATCTTACACCTGTTAAGCTATCTACTACTGTGTAAAAGACAAGAGATAACAAATGTTGGTGAGGATGCAGATAAAAGAAAACTCTTGTATACCATTGGTAAAAATGTAAATTGTATAGCCATTATGGAAGTGTTATAAGATGAATGAGTTCTGAGGACCTACTATACAGCATGGGGACCATAGTTAAAAATACTATATTCTATATTTCAAATTTGATAAGAGAGTATATCTTAAGCATTCTCACCACCCCCACCCCAAAATGATAACTGTGTGAGGTGATGGTTGTTTTAATTAACCTATTGCGGGAATCATTTCATGACAGATATGTATATCAAATCATCATGCTGTACACTTTAAATGTATTACGATTTTGTGAACTATAGCTCAATAAAGCTGAAGAAAGTATTATAAGAAGTTGAAGCAATTGAAAATTTGGTTCAAGTTTTTTTTTTTTTTTTTTTCGGTTCTTTAGGTGTTAAACCAGTAGCTTTGTAAGTCTTAGATATTTGGAAAAGTAGGACACATGAGAGACTTAAAGTTGGATTAAATTCAATTTTGAAGCTGCTATGAGTCTTTGATGAAACATAGGCTAGGCTATATTCACTGAAGAATGAACCCAGACCAACCAGACATCTAAGTGAGACTATTCTTCCTGGATTCTATGCAGGTGAAGGTAAAGTTTAGGGGTTACTACTTCCCTCTGGGAACAAAAGAAGGAAATCCACATTCCGTTAAAAGTAGAACAAATTTTAATGTGCTATCAAATGAGCTATTATTACTCCTTCAGATCCTTCACAGCTTTCCTTGCAACAGATTTTCTCTGATGG
Organism: Bos taurus; assembly: GCF_002263795.3. NCBI lineage: Eukaryota > Metazoa > Chordata > Mammalia > Artiodactyla > Bovidae > Bos > Bos taurus. Next base: position 28,864,769 of record NC_037357.1, read on the forward strand.
CTAGTGATGCTAGATCCTGGGGAGTGATGGACTGGGGAGTAGAGCTTGAAATCATCCCATTTCCCAAAGTGTATTCTCTGGGGAATCCAGAGAGAAAGGCAAACAGCATTCCTGATGTACTACCTGCTCCAAGTATGATGGTGCTGGGGCTGTGGATCAGTTACTTGATTACAGCATGACCTTGCGTTGTCTGTCTTGTCTGGGAGTAGGGGTGGAGATGTCAACATGAAGGGCTTTCTGCCCAAGCCCCTGTCACTTCCTCTCCATTGATTACTAAATGATTCCACACCACACATAGGAGAGGTCCTGAAGATATAACAAGTGACAGAAACATTTGAGAATGGGTTAAGAGGACAGTGTGATTTTCACCTTTGTTACCAGAGACAGATGATAATGGGATTCTTGTCATTATGGCCCATAGAGGAGAAATGACACAACTCAAACTACACTGACTGCTTCATTACCAGCAAGAGTGGTGGAAAGAAGAGAAATACAGCTTGAAGAAGTCATTTCAATCAGCTCTTTCTTGGTTTGGCTGTCAGTTTTTGTATGTCTATGCAATGGAATGATATGATGTGCCAATATAATCACATATTTGAAGAATACTTAATGACAACTGACAGTCTCATGATATAATCTTAAATGTCAAAAAAGGATGCAAAATTTTATTCACAGTATGATCCCATGAAGAGGGAAAAACATTTAAAGAACTGTAAAATGATAGGATCTCTCTGTGATTAGAATATTTTCCCCTTTTTCTTATGTTGATGTATTTTCCAAATCATCCATATCAAAACTTCTTCTGTTTTTCAATTAGAAAAATCAAAACCATCATTTTTTAAAGTCATTTTTTTCCCTTATTGTAACCACAGGGTTCACTTCCAGGAGTACCTGAAATTAGAAAAGTAAAAGGTAAGAAAAGGAGGATGGGTGGATGGGTGGGGGGTGGTTTTCTCATCTAGCTTTCCATTGAGCTCTTTTGGCAGTTCAATTTGAATGACTCAACTTGATGAATTTTATTTTAACCTTGTCTAACAAACAGAGAAACCGAAGGGATAAAATAAATGGAAGGACAAAGTATAGGATTGGCTTGAAATTCCATTATAATAAAGAATTAGAAAGAAAATGTCGGCATTGAAACATTCGATAGCCAAGTTTATTCATTCTTAGGAAAAGTGGAGCTGAGGACAGTAAGGGGTTTCATCCCTTTTTTGAAATTATCAAGAGTATCTTGGCAATAAACTCAGTGCTCATAGCTAGTCTGTACCATGTAACAAAACAAGAAATAATGACAGCAAAGAAAGCTATGAAATAGAATATTTCATCAGCTCATTACAACATCTCCCTATGTCACTTGTATAGTTTAGTTACTCTTTCCCAAGTTTAAAACTTTAGATTTCAATTATTTTAGACTAAAATAATAATATAGCAGGAAAGAATTTCCAACCTCCTCCCAAATGTTCATCTCCAGGGAGTTCCTGGTTTTCAAGGCTACAAATGCTGTCCTTAGCAGATAATTCTACATTGGATGGATTTTTATGCCTACTGTTGGGGTTTCCCTGGTGGCTCAGATGTAAAGAATCCACCTGCTATGCAGAAGAACCAGGTTTGATCCCTGAGTCAGGAAGATCCCCTGGAGAAGGGAATGGCAACCCACTCCAGTATTCTTGCCTAGAGAATTCCATGGACAGAGGAGTCTGGTAGGCTACAGTCTTCGGGGTCCCAAAGAGTCAGAAACAACTGAACGACTTTCATTTCACTGTGTCTGTACAAATTTATTTTGGAAAGAAAAGAAAATTCATTGCATCATTGAATCTTAGAGGCAGAAGTTATTTTATAAACATAACAGAAGCCAACCACCTCACTTTTCAGATTAGAAAATTGAGGCTGAAGGGGAAAGGAATGTGTCTAACTTTAGACTGGTTAACCTCAGCCTGGTGTGCTGCAGTCCATAGGGTCACAAAGAGTTGGACACGACTGAGTGACTGAACTGAACCTCAGACTAAATTCACCTGAAAGTGAAAGTCACTCAGTTGGGTCTGACTCTTTGATCCCATGGACTATAAGTCCATGGAATTCTCCAGGCCAGATGCTGGAGTAGGTAGCCTTTCCCTTCTCCAGGGGATCTTTCCAACCCAGGGATTGAGCCCAGATCTTCCACATTGCAGGCAGATTCTTTACCAGCTGAGCCACAAGTGAAGTTCTTTGATATTGCACTGTGTTGTCTATTCAACGTGTCAACCATCTGAGATTATCAATGCTTTTGTTTGAAAGTTCATTAGCATCAAAATGGATCAACATGATATTTTAAATCTTAAAAATTTCCAGCTAACTCTGGGCTATGAAATTTCTTCTCCAGCATTCCTGACTAGGTGTCACAAATTTACTCCTTATGAGTGGGAAGACAGACTTAGAAGGCTTCAAAAAGTAAAATATGCTCTTTGTGAGTGTGGATAATAAAGAGATTGCCAGACCAAAAAAAGGATGTAATGCCTTTTTAAAATATTTCAGTGAATATAAATTTCACTGCATCAAGAGTTAAGTTTCATTTACCTGATAAATGATTTTTTCAGATGATGGTGAATGAATAAGTAGCTACAGTATTCATTTCTCTTTTCTAATTTTATGACACATACTACTACTCTCTCTTTTTGACCTCCATGCTACTTGCTGATGCATTTAGTACTACTTTCATGTTACTATGTTTTGATTCACTTGTTGTTTTTTTTTTTTTTTTTTTTGGTGAAAAAGAACCATTCAAAATTTATTCTCCAACAGACAGACAGCATCAGCAGGTAAAAACTACAGGGGTTTCTCCGTAGATCATACATTCACAAGGCATTATTAAGCTTAACAAGTGAGAAAGCCTCTGTTCTATCTTCTGTAACAATATCCACTTCACAGTGTAAACAGGCACTACCACTGTGTTAACTTACAATTCCAGAAGGAAAGGCACAACTTGGCAAAACAAAACAAAAAAACTTGGGGGGGGGGATCCTAAAGTCAGGTGCAATTACCAAGAGACAAGACTTGAGAAAAGCCACAATCCACTCTTCCAAACAGAGGGGAAAAGACTTCCCCACCCGGAAATGTGGGTCTTTCTCCTTGCTTGTTAAATCTTCAAGAGGAACGCTTCATCATCTGCTTAATATCACATATACAAAAGGGGTTGGGGTTAGGTTTAGAAGAAGAAAAAAAAGAATCACAACACCATCTTGAACTTCCAGCTACTCCCACCAATGCATCAACTCTTAGGTTTATGATAGGGTCTAGGAACACTTCAGTGGTCATCCAATAGGAAAATAGAGACTATAGCTACAAAAATAACACACGAATGAGGTAGATAAATGAAAGCTTTCACATTCAGGACTCGCCTGTTCCAACTGATTCATTTGTTATATATATACATTTTTTAACTTTTAAAGAAAAAATCTGATGATCATGAGATTTTTAGTTCTTTATTTTTGTCACTGTGTTCAATGATTGATATTTTTGGTTGCAATGGGAAACAAAATAACCATAAAATCTGTTCTTTTGACCAACAAATAAACAAACCCCTAAATGATCACTTCAAATCCAATTAAAGTTCAAGTCCAAGGGCTTTGGTTGAACACAGACTTTTTAATAAAATTGTAAGGGAGGATTCAATTCTCTAATGCTATTTCAATCTTCTAATTTGACATACAGAAGCAGTACTAACTGAATTCATTAAACATATGATAGCACATATGATACTTATGAACTCCATACAAATATAATTCCACTTTCATTACCTACTCACTGCTCTAAAGGAAGCACATGTTTAAGGACCAGTTAATGTCTTATTTTTTAATATGACTTCCACTTAATAGTTGTGTTTGTAATATGCTTTTTCATTTATTCCTTAAATATTAATATTTACTGAGCCCCTCTATGTGTCAGTCACTAATATAGTTTCTAGGATATTGATGAGTTACTCTGTTGTCATTAAGTTTACATTCTAGTGGGGTGTGTGGGGCAGATCAGTTCAGTTCAGTGTGCTTAGTCATGTCCAACTCTGCAACCCCATGGACTGCAGCATGCCAGGCCTCCCTGTCCATCACCGATTCCTGAGTTTACTCAAACTCATGTCCATTGAATTGGTGATACCATCCAACCATCTCATCCCCTGTTATCCCCTTCTCCTCCTGCCTTCAATCATGTCCAGCAACAGGGTCTTTTCCAATGAATCAGTTCTTCACATCAGGTGGCCAAAGTATGGGAGTTTCAGCTTCAGCATCAGTTTCTTCAATGAATATTTAGGACTGGTTTCCTTTAGGATGGACTGGTTTAATCTCCTTGCTGTCCAAGGGACTCTCAAGAGTCTTCTACAACACCACAGTTCAAAACCATCAACTCTTTGGTGCTCAGCTTTCTTTTTAGTCCAACTCTCACATCCGTGCATTACTACTGGACAAAAACTGGGGCAGATAACAGAAAACACATGAATAAATGAGATGAGTTTAGTTAGAAATACTAGAAAGAAAGTAAATTAGAAGAAGCTTGATTGAAGATAACTGGAGGAGGGGAAAAAATTTAGACTAAGGGGTTAATACCCTCAAGGAGGGTATATGATCTAAAATATGAATCACAGAAGATACAAGAATGGTGAGTCATGTCAAGAGACATTGGATATGGTGAGGGAGCAAGTACTATGAAGGTCCAGTGGAACGGTGCTCTAAGGAACAAGACAAAAACCCTAAGGAGAGAATGAACTTGACACATTCAAGGATTAGAAAGGAATCCAGTGTGGCTGGAATGTATTTACTGATTAAGTTAATGGTGCAAGAGGGACTTCCCTGGTGGTCCAGTGGCTAAGACTGTGCTGTCAGTGCAGGGGGCCTGGGTTCCATCCCTGGTTGGGGAATTAAGATCCTACATGCCACACAGCATGGTCAAAAGATTTAAATAATGAGTAAAATGAATATGAGGGAAAGCTTTTTTTAAAAAAGTATAAAAAATATCAATGGTGGAAGATAAGGTGGTCTAGTACTGAACTACAGGATACCTCTACATTAAGAGGTAAAGCTGAGGAGGAAGAGACAAAAAGAGAACTGAAAACAAATAGCCAGGGAGCTAGGGGGGAAAGCATGTGATTTCATGGAAGTCAAGATGTTTTAAAGGGGTGCTGGGGGGAGGATCAGCTGCATGAAACGAGGCTGAGAGGTCCAGCAATATTAGGACAGAAGGTGGCCATTGCCGTCGCAGAAGGGAGGCCATGGTTACTATGATCAGTGCAATTTTAGGGAATGGTAGGAGCTGAAGGCAGGATTGGAAGGGTTGAAAAAAAGAAGAGCAGATGATGAACTGGTGACATTTTAAACAAGTTATTCTGTGAATACTATCAGAGAGATGGGACAGTAGCTGGAAAGCAGGCAAAATGAGATCAAGGGAGGTTTGCTCATTATTTTTTCAAGATGCAAGATATTTAGCATGTACACATTACTTCATCCATTAACCAATTGAAGGATATTTGGGTTGTTTCCAGTTCTAGATGTTAAAAAAAAATGCTGTTGCAACATGTGTGGAAACATTTTTGTGTGAACATGAGTTTTCATTTTCATGGTAAATGCCAGGACTGCAGTTGCTGGGTTGTATGGTGGTTTTATGTTTAATTTTTAAAGAAAACTGTGACCCGTTTTCCAGAATACTACTTTACACTCCTACCAGCACTGTATGAGTGGTCTAGTTTCTCCACATTCTCACCAACATTTGGGGTCACTTTATTTCAGTTATTCTGACAGATGTACAATGATATTTCATCGTGGTTTTACTTTGAAAAAGTGAAAGTGTGAAGTGTTAGTTGCTCAGTCATGTATGACTCTTTGCAACCCATGGACTGTAATCTGTCAGGCTCCTCTGTCCATGGGATTCTCCAGGCAAGAATACTGGAGTGAGTTGCCATACCCTCTTCCAGGTGATCTTTCCAACCCAGGGATTGAACCAGGTCTCCTGCATTGCAGGCAGATTCTTTACCATCTGAGCCACCAGGGAAGCTTTGCATTTCCCTAAATGGCTAATGAAGTTGTATTTCCTTAATGTCCTTATATGTCATCTATATATCCTCTTGGTGAATACGGTTTTTTGCTCATTTTAAAATTAGATTGCTTGCACTTCCTCTGTTGAGTTTGGGAAATGTGATATAATCTAGATCCTAGTCTCTTGTCAGATATATGGCTTGCAAATATTTTCTCCCACTTGCTAGCTCGCTTTTCATATTTCACAGAGGAATTTTTTTAATTTTGATGAAGTACAATTTATCAGTCTTTCTTTTTCTGGATCTATATCCCTGGCTTCAAAGTCTAAGCACTTTTTTCATAGCCCAAGGCCCTGAAGCCTAGGTCTCCCATGTTGTTATCTAAAAGTTTTATAGTTTTATATTTTACATTTAAGACTATGATCCATTTTGAGTTAATTTTTCTATAAGGTGTGAAGGTTTAGGTTTAGAAAACATTCTTTTTTTCCCGTAGATGCACAATACGTGATATTCAGTTAATCTTGAACAACATGGGACTTAAGGCCTCAGACCCTCTGCAGTGTTGGAAATCCATGTATAACTTATGGTTGACCCTTTGTGTCTGGTTCTTCCATATCCTCAGATTCAACCAACTGTGGTCATGCAGTACTTACTATCAAAAAAAAAAAAAAAAAAATTCGAGTGTAATTGGACCTTCCTGGTTCAAGCCTATGTTGTTTCAAGGGTCAATTGTATTCTAATTAAAATGTTTACTTTATATTGCAAGTGGAATAAGTATTGATACATTCACTTCCTGCATCAATTTTGATATTTTCTATTATAAATGGGAGATACTCCTAGAAAAGCCATTTGACATAGCAGTATAAAGCAAATGTTTTCATGAGCAACATTAACAATTGTTATTTCCAAAATGGGGCATATTAAGCAACAGTGAAGGTAATTTTAACTTAAATGTATGACCAGTGATCATTTGGGGTTTCACATTAGAAACTAGTTTCTAAATTTCATTTTAAGAGGGAAAAAAAAAAAAAAAAAACACAACTTGTTCTTTTGGTTGCTTTGAACTGTAAAGGTAAAATGGAAGAACACCATCAGTACAGGGGTTCAATCTACTTTTTAGAATTAACAGTACTCTGTTTTCCCTCAAATTATCTGTAAAATAACCTTAATCTCGCATTCATTTTCATATGCATATGGTCACGGGTTTCTAAACTCCATCCCTGAGTCCAGTTTCATATAAATTGAGCTCATAATATACCAGCAAAATCTTCTTTAGAACTTATTTGATCATATTTCTTTCTGCTCCCCATTCTCACAGTCAGCGTCCCCTCATTTACTCATAAATAGCCCAGATTTCTTACCTTTGTATCGCAGGCTCTCCCATTCTGGCCTCCACAGTGCATCATCATGTAAACTAGTCTAATTCTGTCTTTGAACCTTCCATGAACTGCCTGCAACCACGTTTTTATTCATGTTATCCTATTATATCTGACATTCTATCTGCTGAGTACCCTCTTGTTTTTCCTGAAAGTGAAAGTTGCTCAGTCATGCCCGACTCTTTGCGAACCCATACATTGTACAGACCATGGAATTCTCCAGGCCAGAATACTGGAGTTGGTAGCCTTCCCCTTCTCCAGGGGATCTTCCCAACCCAGGAATTGAACCCAGGTCTCCTGCATTGCAGGCAGATTCTTTACCAACTGAACTATCAGGGAAGCCCTGTTTTTTTCTAGTCAGCAAGAATGCTAACTTCAATCAACCAACCCTGCTCATTCCAGCTCAAATATTCCAAGCATCCCCCTTGTCATCCAGAATAAAATGTAGGAGCCTTTCCATCACCTAAGAGATGCTACCTGATTTGGCCAGTGTTCTCTTTCTGACTTTATCTCTTATGATGATTTCCCTGCTCACAATGGCTTCTTCCTCCATCTTTAAAGTCAGGAGCCTCACGTCTTCAAAGCTCTCTCTGACCCATGGTTCTGTCTCCCTCTTTCACTTAACACGGACACTTTTGATAACATTGGGCTCACCTGTATAACCCAGAATAATCTCCTTATCTCAAGATTCTTAATCATAGCTACAAAATTCCTTTTGCCAAGTGAGATACCATGTTCACACCTTTCAGAGAGTGGGACATTGACACCTTTGGGGGTCATTTTTCTGCAAACTATGCCTCCCAAATCTTTGTGTGTTATTTCCTTGTTTCATCCAATTTCCTCATCGAATTTCACCTAATCATTGATATCTCCTCTGAGTGCCCTAAGTAAAATATCCTACCTTCATGTCCCTATATATTCCTCTTCCTTCCTTTCCTTTCCTTAATAATATTATTACCTCAGTTCAGTTCAGTCGCTCAGTCACGTCCAACTCTTTGTGTCCCTGATGTATAATTTTCTTTTTGTTTACTGTTTGTCTCAACTAAAATTCAACTTCCACGAAAGTAGAGTTTTTGTCTGTTTTCTTCACTGCTGTATCCTTGCCCCTCTACTCAGTCTAGAATAATGCCTGCCATATAGAAAGTGCTCAAACAATGGTTATGGAAACAATGAATACTGAATTTCTGAATGTATTACTTTTCTACTCCAGTTACTTTCCTGGAAGTTAAGAACTCTGTTTTATATCAAATTCATAAAGTCTATGTACTGAAGAAATCTAATTTCATTATTAGGATTCTATCTTGCCCAGCAAGAAGTGAGAATCATCACATTCCTATTCTGAATCTGCTATCTCTCCTCATTTTAGACATTTCCATTCAGTTATCTTCTATACTAGAGCTTTCTCTCACTCTTCTCATGAGATGGAACAGACAGGTAACAGAGTTTTCTTAAAGCTCTAGCTTTCCTACACAGGTAGGAAAAAACCCTTGGAAACAGTAGTAACTTAGACATCATATTACATAATTGGGAATACATTTTATTTTATTATTTAGAAAAAATTTTGGCCGCACTGCACCACATAGCATGGGGCATCTTAGTTCACTGACCACGGATTGAACCCATGCCCCTTGCATTGAAATCACAGAGTCTTAACCACTGGACCACCAGGGAAGTCCCAGAAATATATTTTAAATAAACATTTGCTTAGAAGCATATTTTTAAATAAATAAAGTTATTTTTCCTGTGGTCTTAAAAGTTAAAATAAGCTTAATACATTCCACAAAAATGAGTGAAATATGGTATTTGTCTGTCTCCATATGACCTATTTCACTTAGCATAATAGCTTGAGTTCATCCACATGAACACTCTGTAGTGTACACAAAAGTAGAAATATAATGCTGTATTCATTAAATTTTTATTTTATTTTATTTTTAAACTTTACATATTGTATTAGTTTTGCCAAATAAATCCATGTTATATCTTTAAAATGTTTGAAAAACTTGATACACATTTGACTTTTATGGATATTCTAAATAAAAAATAGAAACATCAGTATCTGATACAATGAGGTTAAAGGAAGAAACATAGGAGAGTGTCCCACTGCATCATCAACTTATTGTGTATTATTACATTATATTATTTTTTTGTCTTGAAGTTTCATTTTCCTTATTTACAGAATGATGATAATAGAAGCAGCAATATTTACCTAATATCACTTGAAAGAAAAAGATGATGATATGGTGAACAAGTCAGATATGGTTCCTAAAAAGAAGTTGTTATAAACCATGACTAAATACTGGTCACATCAAATGCTTGGAGGACGATGGAATTGGGATTGGGAGGAGGGTGGAACAGAATGGAGACAGACCCAGCGGAAGAAGCGAGAGAGCTCTCTCCACTGGTGGAATAAGAAGTCTTCCTTTCTCTCAGGAGTCAAAGGCCAGAAAATCTTACTAATAACAAAATAACCTCCCAGAATATTAAACTAGAGTAGCATCCTGAGGCAGAGAAGGCAATGGCACCACACTCCAGTACTCTTGCCTGGAAAATCCCATGGATGGAGGAGCGTGGTTGCAGTCCATGGGGTCGAGAAGTGTCGGACAGGACTGAGCGACTTCAGTTTCACTTTTCCCTTTCATGCATTGGAGAAGGCAATGGCAACCCACTCCAGTATTCTTGCCTGGAGAATCCCAGGGATGGCGGAGCCTGGTGGGCTGCCGTCTATGGGGTTGCACAGAGTTGGACAAGACTGAAGTGACTTAGCATCAGCAGCATCCCAAGGAGAGGTCAGAAGCTAAGGGAGTTGAAAGTCTAGAAAAAAATATTGGGAATAAAGTTTTAAGATTGGGAATAAAGTTTTAAGACTGGGAACAAAGATGGCAGTGGCAGGAGAGCTCCTGGAGGGAGAGCTAACAATAAGGAAGAGATGGAGAGAATCAGGCAGAGCCTCTACCACAGGCTAGCAAACAGGAGGATGCAAGAAGCGGGGCTAGGTAGTCTGGTGTATCAGACACCTTGTGATAGGTAAGGAACCCGTCTCCTGACATCCTGGGCAGTCATGAGGACCACTGACTTCCCAAGGGCGAAGCCTGCTGCTACTCCCACAGCCTGAGCTTCTAGGCCTTTGCTGCATCACATAACAGTACATGGTAATGTTCTCTTGGCAGGTGAATCATTCTAATACCTTGTCAGGCTAGGCTCCTAGTCTTGCTTTTCCAAAGCACAACACTGTCTGGGGCCAGGCCTGGGTAGAGACTGACAGATTCAGGACAGCTGATGATCATAAAGTGACTGATCACTTCTAACACATACAACAATACACATGGTAATGGTATTTTTAAAAGTCACATACAAACAAGACCCAAATAAATGTATATTTTACATTTAGGTTTTTGTTTGTTTGTTTGTTTTTCCAAAATACCCAAATAATTACACAGGGACAGAAGAGAAACTCCATAGCTATCCAATAGCTACTCTGATTTGTCCCCAAGAAACAGCATGATGCTAACACTGGCTTTAACAATGCTAAAAAAAAAACCATCACCATCCATTTCGAGAGTACAGAAGGAAAAACGAAGAAGATTAACCAGATTATGTGTCAGCAATGATTGAAGAGAATACTGACAAATCATCTGGAACTGTCACTGCCAAGAGGCAGGCTCTCTAATATTTTGGCCTGTTCCATGAAGGCCTCTATCATACATACACCTACATATATATTAAATATTTTTTGGCATTATGAAGCCAACTTGAGATGCTAAAACAACTGGTATTTTGGGGCACATCGAAGAATGAATCCATTTGTTGAAAATAGATAGAAATGTAAATTGTTTACTAGTGTGGCTAGAAAAGCCTTAAACCTTCCACTCACAACTCATGCCATCAAATTCTTGTTTGACTAAGTTTTTCCCTTTTTTCACTAGTGGGCTGTCTCACTATAGATCTAGTGCAAAAAGATGCCACAATTAGCTTATCGCCATGGATTAATTCACTTAATCAACAAATTTTTGAGTCTTTACTAAGTGGTGAATAATCTGCTAAGCCCTTGGATACATATGTGAACCAAAATTCCTGCCCTCAAGGAATTTAGAATCTAGCTCCCAGACTGCACCCAACTGCCACCTCCTAACAGAGCCAGGTACTGAGGACAAGGAAATCAGTCCCTGCTCTTTAATCTCTGCCAGTAGGCCTTGCAGAAATCCATGGTGCCATTTGGCATAACATGTTGGGCTGTCTGTTAACTAGGGGTATCCCATTAGGCTTTGAGCACTTTGGGACAAGCTGTGGTGCTGTCTAAAAAGAATCCTTCTCTATGTCTGTGTTGGTATTCCTGCCCTGCAAATAGGTTCATCTGCACCATTTTTCTAGATTCCACATAGATACATTCATAGATACCTAGTGAGGGCCCACAGTATAGCACAGGGAGCTCACCTCTGTGCTCTGTGATGACCTAGAGGGGTAGGGTGGGAGGGTGGTGGCAGGGAGGCTCAAGAGGGAGGAGATATATGTTTACATATGGCTGAAATTAAAAGACGCTTACTTCTTGGAAGAAAAGCAATGACAAACCTAGACAAAGTATTAAAAAGCAGAAACATTACTTTGCCTACAAAGGTCTGTCTAGTCAAAGCTACGATTTTTCCAGTAGTCCTGTATGGATGTGAGAGTTGGACCATAAAGAAGGCTGAGCGCCAAAGAATTGATGCTTTTGAATTGTGGTGTTGGAGAAGACCCTTGAGAGTCCCTTGGACTGCAAGGAGATCAAACCAGTCAATCCTAAAGGAAATCAGTCCTGAATATTCATTGGAGGCATTGATGCTGAAGCTGAAGCTCCAAAACTTTGGTCACCTGATGTGAAGAGCTGACCCATTGGAAAACACCCTGATGCTGGGAATGTTTGAAGGCAGGAGAAGGAGACTACAGAGGATGAAATGGTTGGATGGTATCACTAACTCAATGGGCGGGAGTTCGAGCAAGCTTGGGAAATGGTGAAGGACAGGGACGCCTAGTGTGCTGCAGTCCATGGGGTCACAAAGAGTTGGACATGACTGAGTGAGTGAACAGCGATAACAAATGGCTGATTCACTTTGTTGTACAGCAGAAACTAACACAATATTGTAAAGCAATTATCCTCCAACTTAAAAAAAAATAGATAATCCTTCTTCAACTGAGATCCTGGGGAGGTATTAATAACTGGATGTATCGCTTACTCATCTGGAATTTAAGCTATGAGGCAGGAGCCTTGTCTTGTCCATGGCTGTATCACCAGCCCCGAGGACAGTATAAATAAATATAAAAGGCATTCAATAAACATCTATTACATTAATAAATTAACAAAAATTAGCTTTTCTGATTTCTAGATTCTGATTCTTTGTACTACACCATACTACTTTGTGCCCTAAAGAAATGTGTTATCAATTATTTCACAGGGTAGGTGGCAAAATTTCAAAAAGGGAGGGTATTGCTGCTTCCCCTGCCAGAACCTTGGCACCAGCATGGTTTGTAAAATCGGATTTGATGTTGGCCCATTGTCTGCTCAGGGCTCTGACTCTGAGTCATCCCTGTACAGTCAACACTCAGCAAGAGAGAGTTCCAAACCCCTGAGCCCTATTCATGGCTAACATCATTGACCCTTTCTCCTGATGTCACTCTGTCTCCTGACTTGTCCCTCCTTTCCCGCATTTTCTTATTTCTTACATGAGTTCTCATTTTGGACCCTGCATTCACCCTCTTGGATCTGCAATTGCTGTTCTACCTTTGAAACTCATATGGCAGTGGTGAAATTGCCTTGTGGCCTGCCCAGTCTTTTCTGGCTGCCCTTAGTAACTATGTTTCTTGATAAGGCTACCAAATGCCATAATCCTCTTCAGAGTTGGCTCCCATGGCTGGCATCCACTCATACTGGCTGAATCCAATTCCTCCAAGAGGAGGAATCAGACACAGTTCAGTTCAGTTCATTCAGTCCATCAGTCATGTCCAACTCTTTACGATCCCATGGACTGCAGTATGCCAGGCCTCCCTGTCCATCACCAACTCCTGAGTTTACTCAAACTTATGTCCATTGAGTTGGTGATGTCATCAAAAAATCTCAACCTCTGTTGTCCCCTTCTCCTCTTGCCTTCAATCATGCCCAGCATTAGGGTCTTTTCAAATGAGTCAGGTCTTTGCATCAGGTGGCCAAAGTATTGGAGTTTCAGCTTCAGCATCAGTCCTTCCAATGAATATTCAGAGTTGATTTCCTTTAGGATGGACTGGTTGGATCTCCTTGCAGTCCAAGGGACTCTCAAGAGTCTTCTCCAACACCACAGTTCAAAAGCATCAATTCTTTGGCACTCAGCTTTCTTAATAGTCCAATTCTCACATCCATACATGACTACTGGCAAAACCATAACATTATGAAAGCATTCAATAAATGTTTGTTCATTTTAGTTCATTCATAATTGTAGAGGATGTAAAATGGGGTCATAGCCTGGCTCACAACAATCCTCAGGCTGTGTTGTCCTCTCTGTGGATGAATTCTCCTTTGCCCCTAAACACATAGTGTACATGAAATGTACTACAGTTGGCCCTTGAACAGCATGACTTTGAACTGTGCCAGTTCACTAATACGCAGATTTTTATTTTTATTTTTTATTTTATTATTTTTTTAGATTTTTATTTTTTAATAGTAAATGCTAAATGTGTGCATGCTAAATCACTTCAGTCAGTTAGTCAGACTCTTTGTGACCCCACGGACTGTAGCCCGCTAAGCTCCTCTGTCCATGGAATTCTTCAGGCAAGAATGCTGGAGTGGGTTGCCATGCCCTCTCCCAGGGGATTTTCCCGAGCCAGGGATCATCGAAACAGGGTCTCTTACATCTCCTGCATTGGCAAATAGGCTCTTTACCAGTAGGGCCATCTGGGAAGCCCTATAAATACTACACAATCTGCCATTAGTTGAATCCACAGATGCAGAACCTCAGGAATGGATAAGGAGGTCTGACTCTAAGTGGCATGTGGATTTTTGACTGCAGGGAGGGTCTGTGCCCCTAACCTCTGTGTTGTTCAAGGGTCAACTGTATTTTCTTATATTATGTACCTCCTAATCACAGTTTATGATGGAGGAAGGGAGAAATTGACCAAACCTTAAAAAAAGCATGTGACCATAATTAGCCCTAATTCTTTTATCAGGAACAGCCTTGGAAGACTTGGAAAATGGGAGCAGAACCAAGAACCATGAGGTTGCCTGATGAAATAATTTCTTCTCCAGTCAAAACTGGTGGATTCATGTCAATGTATGGCAAAACCAATACAAAATTGTAAAGTAAAATAAATAAATAAATAAAACTGAAAAAAAAATTAGTCAGCAAAGGAATGTTTCTGACTCAATTTATCATTACTGTCCGTCAAGGTAAATAATGTACATCCTTTGTGTAGTAATTTCTCCTTCTCCTGTTATTAAATGAGAGTCTTTATTGCTATTTTATTCCAGTTTTGTTTCACTATTATATATATATATATTATATATATATATATATATATATATGTTATCCTGTGAATAACTAAGTGTATCATTGAATCATACAGTATATGAACGTAAGGAACCACATTTGAACATGGTCCAGAGGAATAGGTGTCATTTTGAGATCCTAGACTTTAAGATGATGCTGTGACCATGTCTAACCTGGATTGTGTCACATTGCAGAGACTGAGGCAAGATTATGGTTGCATGTGGGAAAATTGCATTATTCTTGGTGCTAATGATATTGGGAAGAGAAATACTTTTAAAAGAGTGTTATAGAAAGAAGGTATATCTATGCCAGGCAATTGAGGCGTGTGATACATTTTTTTCTAAGTTGATGTTTTTATCTGGCTTCCAGTGATTCTCTTCATTGTGACATCTTTGCTATCATCTCTTTGGCACAGAAACTACTTCTTGCACCCTTAGTACTGTCCATGGTTTAGACAAATGCTTTTGTATCCTTACAGGACTTTACCAAGACAGCCACAAGGATCAGTGGTCAGTTTGGGGAGAGGGTAGATGTCCCAGAGTGCTTTGGTTGTTGCCTTCTGGAAGCTTGGTTGTTCACTTCATCATTCATTTTTATGAACACTTTTCAGCCTTCTAAAACATACTCCCTTTATCCAGGCTATGTTAAATGAGATTTCTCTAGCCTAACGATAACAGGCCATACTCAGCAATATCATGCATTTGTAATCCACTCTTCAGTGATGAAATTAAAAAAATTAAAAATAATTAATGGAACAAAATTAATATAATGGTTTTGAGTGTGTCACACGAAGCGAGGGTAAGCATGAGTCTGATGTTTTGTGTGTGTGTGTGCAGTTGTGTACAGGCACACACACTGGGTCACTGGAGAGTTATGCTTAAAAAATGTGAAAGCCATGGCACTAAAGCATTCAAATCTGTGAATCAGTGAGGCTGCTCTAAGCATGTAAGAAATCAGTCCAGATCGGTTCATTTTTAATGATCAGCCCAGGTATGTAGGAGGTGAAAAAACCTTGAGAAAGGTGAGTCATTTAAGAAGCTTCTCTGTACACGAAGGAAAATATTCTCCCCTAAGTGACACTCTGTGGAATAATTCACGCTTATGAATTTGGTGAATACTGTAAACCAAAAGGCTAGAAAGAAGTTTGTTTCAGTAGCTGCAACCTCACAAGCTGTAGAAGAGTTTCAATTACCCAGGAGATTGGCTTAGTGTGAAATCCCCATATTATGTAAAATCTGATGAAGGATCAGAGAAAGTTCTAGAATCAAGGCCATGATGATGGCACAATCATAGCAGGATAATAGGTGTGCATTTTGAGAAAGAAAGCAAAATATCAAGATGACTGGGTCTGACTGGACACCTAAGCTCATTTTTCTCAGTGTGGCTGGAATGACAAGAGCCTCCTGTTCTGTGTAATTCCTCTCAAAGGGAGGGATTCAGTCCTCAGTAGAACCTGCTGTGAGATAACAGCCTTATTGCTGAAGTGGATAACTTCAGTTGAGTGACAGTTGCTCTCTGGTGAAGGGATAGAAAATGAATCAGTTCCAAGTTGAGGCGAGAATACAGACACATGGAGGGCTGTCTCCCCTGGAGGGGGAAGTGATTCCTGGCACTGGTCAAATTATCTGGAGGGAAACCCAATCTTTGTAACAAACCAGAATTGTCAGAGGGTTTTTGGCATGCTTGTGGGTGGGAACAAACTCTTGGTCAAGACCCTAGAGCAGTGAGACATGCCTAGATAGCATCGAGATGTGGTTGCCAGAAAGACCAAAATATGATTAGAAGGTTGGGAGGGGAGAAGGGCTGTATATTTGTTAATCAACAATGACCAGTGATTTGATCAGTTAGATCCGCGTAATAGAACATCTGTGAAAAATTCTAAATGACAGGGTGCACAAAGCTCTGGGTCAGTGATTCAATGAGTTCGGGAGGGTGGTGCACTCATGGAGGACACAGATGCTCAGTACCCTTTCATCCCAACACTTTCCCCATACAACTCTTTCATTTGACAGTTTCTGAGTTGTATCCTTTGTCTATAGTAAATAAGCTTTTTTTCTGGGTCTGTGTACCATTCTAGCAAGCCAGTCAAACCGAAGAAGTCATGTAGTAGCTGGTCCACAGACATATTGGAGGCCTGAGAGCCTTGCGAACTAGTGTCTGAAGTAAGAGGCAGTCTCATGGGACTGAACCCTCATCTGTGGAGTCTGATGCTAACTCCAAGTATTATGTCAGAGTTGATTGAATTGTAGGATACCCATGTGTATCATAGAGAGTCAGAGACTTGGTTAGTGTGGGGGAAAACCTCACACATTTGCTGTCAGAAGTGTTTGCAGGTAGAAAAACAGACCAGACTATCTATTTACCAAATGACACTGGATCCTGAGCTATGAAAGATCCCAGCAATGGGGACACTCTGAGGTTGTTCTCAAAAGGCAATAAAATATGTACATGTAAGGACTCACTTATATAAAAATTCTCTATTTTTATATGAGAGACTGGATAATTTCTCTCAGTTTATGTTACTATCTTGTGCTCTCCCTGATGGCTAAAAATCAAAATCAACTAAAATTTATACATGACTACACTGAATCAGAGAAGTTAAGTTTTTACCAGCACTGTAAATGCTCAAAGATACTTAAAAATATTATAAGTGGAATTCAGAAAAATGATGGCCATAGGGATATCATACAGGCATGTCTATTTTCCAATTCTATTCTTATGCCCTGCTTATTTTAATTAGCAATTGAATCAAATAGTGAAATATGTGAGACTATCCATTGTGTTTGCCTTTTCATTTGGAAATGCAGGCATATCTGCTGAGAAATCTCTGGTGTGACAATGCAATCAGGACTTTAGAAAAGCGTAACCAACTGCAATTTGTATCAGTGCTCAGAGAAAATTGATTGCAATATTATTTATATCATTTTTCTCTGCATTCATTTATCAATCCATGCATATAAAAATGTTGCTTTCTAATTCATGGACTATAGACACCATAGATTATATGAAATTGGTCATACATTTAAGATTTTAGAATCTTAGGGGGGAAAAACATGTTCTACATAGTAATCCATCTTAAATAAAAATATCCATATAAAGAGAATTGATGCCCGTTTGTGCTCCCACTAGGCAGGAAGGAGCCTGCTCTGTACCACATTACACTAGCAGAGAATGCTTGCTGCATTCCAGTATGATAGGTGGCCAGCAATGGTAGCTGTGGCTGTTGGAGGGACTAAGCTGTGGGTGAAATCCACATTTGTACTTCTGAATCAGCCCCTCTCTGCCTATATCTATGTGGCCAAAGTGGTCACAGAAGGGGATTCTGGACCTTCTGTCTGGAAGAAGGAAATGAACAGCCTACTCCAGTATTCTTGCCTGGAGAAGTCCCTACGGACAGAGGAGCCTGGTGGCTATACTCATGGGGTTGCAAGAGTTGGGACAGGACTTAGTGGACTAACCACCAACTACCTCTGTCCGGGAAGGTCCCCAAAGGCAGAGAAAGGTCTTGCAAGAGATCATGTTAATAAAAATGATCAGTTTTCATCAGTTCATATCCTCATAAATGCATTCAGTTTTATAACATGATATTTCTGTGGCAAAAAATCTCCTCATTACTGCATAGAGAAATGGGGCTTAAGAGAACCAGCTATAGTCATTAAATCCAAAAGGTGCTAGACATTGAAAAAAATGAGCCTCAAGATATGAAAGAATTCCAGTCTGATTCCTGACCTCAGGTTTTCCCAGGGATGGAATGTCTTTTTTTTCTAACAATTTTATAGAGTTACAATTAATATACTTTACAATTCATTAATTTAAAGTGCATGACTCAATGATTCTGAGTATACACAACAACACGAGACCGACTCTATAGATGGACATCACCAGATAGTCAATACCAAATCAGATTGATTATATCTTGCAACAAAAGATGGAGAGCTCTATACAGTTAAACAAAACAAGACCAGAACTGACTGTGGCTCAGATCATGAACTCCTTATTGCAGATTTCAGACTGAAATGAAGAAAGTAGGGAAAACCACTAGGCCATTTAGTAAGGCCTAAGTAAATCCTTATGATTATTACAGTGAAGTAGACAAATAGATTCAAAGGATAGATCTGATAGACAGAGTGCCTGTAAGAACTATGGATGAAGCCTCAAGACATTGTACAGTGGCAATGATCAAAACCATCCCCAAGAAAAAGAAATGCAAAAAGGCAAAATGGTTGTCTGAGAAGGCCTTACAAATAGCTGAGAAAAGAAGAGACATGAAAGGCAAAGAAGAAAAGGAAAGATAAATTCCCATTGCTGAATGCAGAGTTCAAAGAATAGCAAGGAGAGATAAGAAAAACCTTCTTAACTGAACCATGCAAGAAATGGAGGAAACAATAGAATGGGAAAGACTAAAGATCTTCTTCAAGAAAATTAGAGATACCAAGGGAACATTTCATGAAAATATGGCACAATAAAGGACAGAACGATATGAACCTAACAGAAGCAGAAGATATTAAGAAGAGGTGGCAAGAATACATGAAACAGCTATACAAAGAAGATCTTGATGGCCCAGATAACCATGGTGGTGTGGTAGCTCACCTAGAGCCAGACATCCTGAACTGTGAAGTCAAGTGGGTCTTAGGAAGCATACTACAAACAAATTAGTGGAGATGATGGAATTTCGCAGCTGGGGCTATTCAAATCCTAAAAAGATGATGCTGTTAAAGTGCTGCACTCAATATACCCAGCAAATTGTAACATTCAGCAGTGACCACAGGACTGGAAAAGGTCAATTTTCATTCCAATCCCAAAGAATGGCAATGCCAAAGAATCTTCAAAATACCACACAATTGCACTCATTTCACATGCTAGCAAGGAAATGCTCAAAATTCTTCAAGCTAGGCTTCAACAGTACGTGAACCAAGAAGTTCCCAGATGTACAAGCTTGACTTAAGAAAGGCGAGGAACCAGTGATCAAATTGCCAACATCCATTGGATCATAGAAAAAGCAAGGGAATTCCAGGAAAACATCTACTTCTGTTTTATTGACTATGTTAAAGCCTTTGACTATGTAGATCACAACAAACTGTGGAAAATTCTTAAAGAGATGGGAATACCAGACCACCTTACCTGTCTCCTGAGAAACCTGTCTGCAGGTCAAGAAGTAACAGTAACATGTAAAATGCCAGCTGGATGAAGCTCAAGCTTGAATCAAGATTTCCAGGAGAAATATCAATAACTTCACATGTCAGAGAAACATGCAAAATATCATGTATGAAACGAGATGCCAGTCCGGTTCGATGCACGATACTGGATGCTTGGGCTAGAGCACTGGGGACGACCCAGAGGGATGGTATGGGGAGGGAGGAGGAGGTGGGTTCAGGATGGGAAACATGTATACCTGTGGCGGATTCATTTTGATATTTGGCAAAACTAATACAATTATGTAAAGTTTAAAAATAAAATTAAAATTAAAAAAATAAAAGTAATAAAGTTTAAGAATAAATAAAATTAAAAAAAATAAAGCAGAAGTAAGATGTTTTCTGGAAATCTCTTAAAAAAAAAAAAGATGAATACCACTCTAATGGCAGAAAGCAAAGAACTAAAGAGTCTCTGATGAAGATGAAAGAGGAGCGTGAAAAAGCTGGCTTAAAACTTTAACATTCAAAAAACTTGGAGCTCATTGGCATCTAGTTCTCATCACTTCATGGGCAAATATATGGGGAAACAATGGAAACAGTGACAGACTTTTATTTTTGGGGCTCCAAATCACTGTGGACAGTAACGTGCAGCCATGAATTAAAGATACTTGCTCCTTGGAAAGAAAAGCTTATGACAAACCTAGAGAGCAAAATTAAAAACGCAGAGACATTATTTTGCCAAAAAAGGTCCACATAAGTCAAAGCTATGGTTTTTCCAGTAATACATGTATGGATATGAGAGTTGAAGCAATAAAGAAGGCTGTGAGCCAAATAATTGTTGTTCTCGAACTGTGGTGCTGCAAAAGACTCTTGAGCATACCTTGGACTGCAAGGAGATCAAACTAGTATATCCTTAAAGGAATAAGTTCCTGAATATTCATTGGAAGGACCCATGCTGACCTGAAACTCCCAATGACTTGGGTCACCTTGATGCGAGAGCCGACTTGTTACAAAAGACCTTGATGTTGGGAAAGATTGAAGGCAGGAGGAGAAGGGATTATAGAGGACAATATTGTTGGATGGCATCACCGATTCAGTGGACATGAGTTTGAAGCACACTCTGGGAGATAGTGAAGGACAGGGAAGGCTGGCATGCTGCAGTGCATGGGGTCTCAAAGAGTCAGACAGACTGAGCAGCTAATACATACGTAAAAAATAGATAAATAATAGAACCTACTGTATAGCACAGGATCTCTAGTCAATGTTCCATAGTGACCTAAATGGGAAAGAAAAACTAAAAAAGAGGGGATATATGCAAACATATAACTAATTCACTTTGTTTTTTACAGCAGAAACTAGCACAAACATTATAAAGAAACTAACTTCAATGAATTTTTTTAAATAAATAAAACGTTTATCTATCTCCATGGAGCTGGATAAATAAGCCAGATTTTTAAAAAAATATTTCAGTTTGTATATTCCTTTGGAGCCTTTGTAGAACTATGAGATATTTTTGCCTGTTTCTGGTACCTTGATCTGCATATGCACTCTGGTCCTTTTTTATTCCAAAATATTCAGGATAATCAGAGTCCATGCTTTCAAGAAACTAAATCTAGTGGGAGAGAGAATGATGGAAATGTTTTGTACCTTGAATGAAAAAAAAATGCTAGAAAGTAAATAGGTAAAAAAAATAAATAGATTTGCCACTTACTGGTTACACCTATGTACTAGTATTGTGTTAAATGCTATACATACACGTCATTCTTTTGTTTGTCTGTTTTTTCTTGGATTTTGTGGGCTAACTGTAATTTTTTCACTTGCCATTATTTTATTACTTGTGAGGTTGCATATAATTGGGGGTTATTAATATTTTTATTTTTAATATACTATTTTTAATAAACTTACTATTTTCAAACAAACAAATTATGTTTGGTCATTTAAGAAAGTTACACACAACACACACACACACACACAAAGAGATGTGGGGCTAATCTCCATGGGGTGGCGTTAGGCAAAACTAAGAGAACCTGGATAAATTATGGACTTCAGTGAATAATGTGTCACTATCAGCTCATTGGTTGTGACAATGTCACATGAATTGTTGGAACTGGATTCAGGGTCTATGGATTACCCCCGGCCAAGTTTGCAATTTGTCTATAAATTTAAGATTAAATATTTCTAAAATAAAAAGTTTGTGAAAAGAAGAAAATCAGGTACAATCAACACAGTATAGATTAGCTTCAAGTATACAACATTGTGATTTGACATTTGTATACATTGTGGAATGGTTACCATGATAGGTCTAGCTATATCACCACATAAAGTATTACAACATTATTGACAATATTCCCCATGTTGTTTATCACATCCTCATGACTTATTTTATAACTAGAAATGTGTACCTCTTTAATCCCCTTCATCAATTTTTACCCAACCTCCTCCTGTCTTCTTGCTGGTGACTGTAAATCTATTCTCGTGTATCTATGAGTTTGGGTTTTGGTTAGTTTGTTTTATTTTTTAGATTCCACATTTAAGTGAAATCAGGCAGTATTTTTGAAAATGAAAAAAAAAAGGCTTACAGAAGTTAAGAAATACTTTTCAAATTAAAAAATATTGGTTGTAAATAGCAGATCTGAGATTTGAATCCAAGTTTGTCTAAATTTGAAACATGACTGAACTGTTGTGTTCATGTAAAATTAAACTATGCTATCATGGGACAAAAACTACATAACACAAGTAGGAAGTGGGAGAGACTAAATTTGCTTGGGGGCATTGTGGAAGATGAGAGCATGGAGACCTCAGAGTTTGTCTTAAAGGATGAGTGTAGGTCATCCAGCAGAAAGGAAAATTTGGATCTGTGGTTGCCTCAGGCCACCATGGATGAAAGGACTGTGCAGCACTTGAAGTTGCTATTAGAGGCATCTGGCGACACTCCTATGAACCACAGTGTCTGCAGGGGCAAAAGCCCAGGGGTTAAAGCAACCATGCACGTCAGAGAGTTGCCAGTGTCAGTGTGTGTGTAAACTTAGGAAACACAGGGATAAGAGGCTAGAAAAGTAGATTGGGTTAAATAAGGTCCTAAAGGGCTGTTATCTTAGTGTGGAGATTAGATGAGAGCAGACCAGAGACTTAAAGACTCCTTGGGTAACTACGGCAGCAATCCAGGTAGGTGTTGGGGGTGATGGGGATGGGGGAGAAGACTGACTGGTGATTTGGTGACTGGTCGAGAGCAGTGGAATGTCAAACTGGGGAGAATTTACAGTTCAGATGACCTCTCAGTAAGCAGGACTTTTAGATCTTTGCCCTTCGACTCCCCTCTGCTGTGTCTTGGGATGGAGCTTTCAGTACACAGATCCTCCTAGTCTCAGGATGATCATCCCATGCATTAAGGACTCTAGTCTTCTTATTTCTAATAAGGAAGGGCATGCCATTAACCTAACAGATAGATGAAGTCATTTTATAGCATTCAACACCCACCCAGCACCTACCACAATGCCTGGCACATAGTATACCCTAAGGAAATATTTACTGAATTAATGCTGAATTGTCTCATAAGGAAAAGGAAAAAAATTAGAAGAAAATTAATTATATAAGGCTACTTCTACAAGTCTGAAGCTCATGGCCAACATCATATTAATTTTAAAAATATTCCAGCTCTCATGGTTTAAAAGATCAGTAATAATCAGATCAGATCAGATCAGATCAATCGCTCAGTCATGTCCGACTCTTGCGACCCCATGAATCACAGCACGCCAGGCCTCCCTGTCCAACACCAACTCCCTGAGTTCACTGAGACTCACGTCCATCAAGTCAGTGATGCCATCCAGCCATCTCATCTTCGGGTCGTCCCCTTCTCCTCCTGTCCCAGTCCCTCGTGCATCAGAGTTCTTTCCAATGAGTCAATCTTCGCATGAGGTGGTCAAAGTACTGAGTTTCAGCTTAGCATCATTCCTTCCAAAGAAATCCCAGGGCTGATCTCCTTCAAATGACTGGTTGGATTCTCCTTGCAGTCCAAGGGACTCTCAAGAGTCTTCTCCAACACCACAGTTAATAATAAGCATAAATTCTTCGGTGCTTCAGCCTTCTCACAGTCCAACTCTTCACATCCATACATGACCACTGGAAAAACCATAGCCTTGACTAGACGGACCTTTGTTGGCAAAGTAATGTCTCCTGCTTTTGAATATGCTATCTAGGTTGCTCATAACTTTCTTCCAAGGAGTAAGCATCTTTTAATTTCATGGCTCAGTCACCATCTGCCAGTGATTTTGGGAGCCCAGAAAAATAAAGTCTGACACTGTTTCCACTGTTTCCCATCGTATTTCCCATGAAGTGATGGACCGGGATGCCATGATCTTCATTTTCTGAATGTTGAGCTTTAAGCAACTTTTTCACGTCTCCTCTTTCACTTTCATCAAGAGGCTTTTTAGTTCCTCTTCACTTTCTGCCATAAGGGTGGTGTCATCTGCATATCTTGAAGGTTATTGATATTTTCTCCCCGCAATCTTGATTCCAGCGTGTGTTTCTTCCAGTCCAGCGTTCTCATGATGTACTCTGCATATAAGTTAAATAAACAGGTGTGACAATATCACAGCCCTGACATACTCCTTTTTCTATTTGGAACCAGTCTGGTTGTTCATGTCCCAGTTCTAACTGTTGCTTCTGACATGCATACAGATTTCTCAAGAGGCAGATCAGGTGGTCTGGTATTCCCATCTCTTGAAGATTTCCACGTGTATTGTGATCACACAGTCAAAAGGCTTTGGCATAGTCAATAAAGCAGAAATAGATGTTTTTTCTGGAACTCTCTTGCTTTTTCCATGGTCAGTGGATGTTGGCAATTTGATCTCTGGTTCCTCTGCCTTTCTAAAACCATGGAAAGAAATGCAAAAAAACAAAATGACTGTCTGGGGAGGCCTTACAAATAGCTGTGAAAAGAAGAGAAGTGAAAAGCAAAGGAGAAAAGGAAAGATATAAACATCTGAATGCAGAGTTCCCAAAGAATAACAAGAAAGATAACAAAGCTTCTTCAGTGATCAATGCAAAGAAATAGAGGAAAACAACAGAATGGGAAAGACTAGAGATCTCTTCAAGAAAATTAGAGATACCAAGGGAACATTCATGCAAAGATGGGCTCAATAAGGGACAGAAATGGTATGGATGTAACAGAAGCAGAAGATATTAAGAAGAGATGGCAAGAATACACAGAAGAACTGTACAAAAAAGATCTTCATGACCCAGATAATCACGATGTGTGATCACTGACCTAGAGCCAGACATCCTGGAATGTGAAGTCAAGTGGACCTTAGAAAGCATCACTAGGGCGAACAAAGCTAGTGAGGTGATGGAATTCCCAGTGAGCTATTCCAAATCCTGAAAGATGATGCTGTGAAAGTTGCTGCCACTCAATATGCCAGCACATTTGGAAACTCAGCAATGGCCACAGGACTGGAAAAGTCAGTTTCATTCCAATCCCAAAGAAAGGCAATGCCAAAGAATGCTCAAACTACTGCACAATTGCACTCATTCTCACATGCTAGTAAAGTAATGCTCAAAATTCTCCAATCCAGGCTTCAGCAATATGTGAACCGTGACTTCCTGATGTTCAAGCTGGTTTTAGAAAGGTGGAGAACCAGAGATCAGATTGCCAACATCTGCTGGATCATGGAAAAAGCAAGAGAGTTCCAGTAAATAATAATTCTCTTCAATTCTGCTCTGTATTTATGAACTGAGAAGGAGGGTGGAAGGGAGGGAGGACAGAAACAGAGATCGAAACAGCCTGAATACTGATTAAAACTCTATTAGATGGTGTGACAGGTGTGAAGCTAATTGGCCTTACTCTCACCTTCAGAAGTGGATACATTCCTTTCAAATGACAGGATTTCTGGGGGAGGCTAATGGATGTGCAGTAGAGCCTCACAATGGCCAAGGATGAAGACCACCATTCACCCTCTCTGTAGACAGGTACATGCTAAGGAAAGAGACTGGAAGGAGTATGGGAATGAGTCTTGTATGCCTAGTTTGTTCTTTTAGATTAATTCCATAATTCTATTATCCTTACCCAAGGACCAGCAAGTGAAGGAAAGGAAAGAGTAAGCAGGTGGAAAGAAGCTAAAAGTGGCCACTCTAATGGGGGAATGGAAATAGATCATCCCTCTAACACTTGACATCATCATTATCCCATCCGTCAGCAAGTGAAGTTGGCTATAACTCCAATATATATATATATATATATAGGATATGATGACTTATTTCTATCTCCACAATTATCACCCTAATATCTGCCACCAGTCTTCTGCCTGGAAGAATAAAATTGTTTTCAATATGCAGAGCTTCCAAACTGTTCTATAGTTTTTTGTGCACTGAATGGTTCCATGGGTTCCATGGTAACCCCTGGTGTTGCACAGTGTTCAACCAGGACAACTGTATGTGGTAACATCCTTTATGGGGCAACTTTAGGCTAATATTAGGTGCTGGGATACAATGGTGAGCCAAAACAATACTTGTCAGCATGGAGTTTCAGTTGAGTAAAACACACATATTTATATAAATCAACGCATTGATTTCAGACGGTGACAATTACTATGTTAATTTTAGATAGTAGCAAGAACCATGAAATACACTGGAATAATGCTTAGTCCCCTACAGAATGGTTGAAGACTCTCTGTAAGCTGTCCTTGACAATGGGATTGAATCTTGGTATTAATTCATGTTGGCCAATAAGCTAAGAATGCTGGGCAGAAACAATCTGAAAAAAAAAAAAATTCTGGAAGGTCAGGGAGATTGATTTCACAGAGACCATTGCTTCCATCAAGAGGTCTGCTCCTCTCTTAAGTGACAGAGGTGGATTTTTATAGTCTTGGTCCTGAAAGTTAACATTTTAATTATTTATTTCCAGGAAGTGCTAAATACATATGCTATTTTTATGAACCTGTAGAATATTTAGACAAGGGTCTCTCAAACTTAAATGCTTCCAGAAACCAGGCAGATAATTTAAATGTGTGGGTCAGGCAAGAGAGGGAGCAGGAAAGAGATAACCTCTTGCCTCTCTTTAAAGGGCAAACCCACAAGAGTTTGGGCTTCCCTGGTGGAAAATGAAAAAATGAAGTCACTTCAGTAGTGGGCCGATTCTTTGCAACCCCAGGGATTGTAGCCTGCCAGGCTCCTCTGTCCATGGGATTCTCCAGGCAAGAAGACTGGAGTGGGTTGCAATTTCCTTCTCCAGGGGATCTTCTTGGCCCAAGTATCAAACCTGGGGTCTCTCGCATTGCAATGCACACTTTTTATCGTCTGAGTTACTAGTGCAGGGAGACTTTTACCGTCTGATGGCTCAGACGCAGGTTCAATCCCTGGGTGGAGAAGATCTCCTGGAGAAGGGAATGACAATGCCCTCCAGTATTCTTGCCTCGAGAATTTCTTGGACAGAGGAGCCTGGCGGGCTACAGTCCATAGGATTGCAAAGAGTCAGACACAAGTGAGCGATTAACACACAACACAAGAGCAGGAGCTCAGCTTCCCCTAATAAATGCTACATGAGAATATTATTCCAGTACTGCCAAATATTCTTATTTTTCAAGAAATGCTAGAAATCTGGATTTGTATGTGAAATTTCTGTATTTTAGATGTCATTTCTTAAAACTTAAACTCTGTAAGTCAAACAACATACTTTCAAGCTGAGGGTAACTCATTTAGACATCAAAATCATATTAAAACACCAAAAGGACTCTTTCATCTCAAAAACTAAACATTATTTCTTTCCCCAAGATACAAATATATGTAATCTCAACATTTCTATTCTCAAATGGTCATTTTAAGAACATTATTTTTATGCATGTTGTTCTCAACAGCATTCCATGTCCTAAGTCTATAAAACTCTATGAAATGAAGCTCCACCATGGTATATTTCTGTTTAATCTTTAGGTAAATCTTTAATCTTTTTTTTTTAAAGCAGATCATTTTCAGAATCTGATTCTGAGAGAAAGAAGAGAAATTTGAATAGTTCCCTGCCCTTATACGAAGTTTACTAGGTCTCGTGGAGTTACCTATTTAGCCTTTAAAATGACTGATTTAGATGTCTTGAGCTGTTGGCTACACAGGTAAACAATTCAGATCCCACTATTGGGTTCTTACAATCTACATTTGATGTTAAAAAGCCTCCATGATTTGAGTCATACAGAGAATATATGAGATGATAGTATATTTTTGTACTGGAGATTTAGTACAATTCAGTATTGCTACCAAAATCCACATTCCATACATACACACAACATGCATGCACATACATGTTGTTAAGCTAAATTTAAAAACAAATACAAAAAGAATCACTAATAAATATTTGACTGTTAGAGGTGTAATTTTTTCCTGAGCATCACATATATAGTTTTTAAACACTTATGTATCTAAACTGTTATTACAACACGGTTTGATAGATTGAGAATGGAAAAATACAAGAAATTATTCTCACTAGGACTTTAAGATCCATGAAAATTCAAAGTCAAAATCTGTCATTAATATATTTTGCTTGCCTCAGTATTAAGGGACATATGTTCTATCTGAATCATTCAGTTTCAAGATGTTCCTAGGACTTGAAGAAAATATTAGCTTTGTCTATAAGAGTCCTGGAGAAGGCAATGGCAACCCACTCTAGTACTCTTGCCTGGAAAATCCCATGGACGGAGGAGCCTGGTAGGCTGCAGTCCATGGGGTCGCGAAAAGTCGGACACAACTGAGCGACTTCACTTTCACTTTTCACTTTCATGCACTGGAGAAGGAAATGGCAACTCACTCCAGTGTTCTTGCCTGGAGAATCCCAGGGACGGCGGAGCCTGGTGGGCTGCCGTCTATGGGGTCCTACAGAGTCGGACAGGACTGAAGTGACTTAGCAGCAGCAGCAGCATAACAGTCCGACATGACTGAGCAACTGAGTGTGTGTGTGTGTGCGCGCGCGCGCACACACACACACATCTTTACAGAGAAACACAGAAGTTCTTCGATGATTACTGTGATATTTATTAGTGTTATCTATGTTACCTTATTTAGATAAGTTGTTAAGTTTTCTTGACTCTTGTAGTGGAGGAAAAAAAGAAACCAACATTTCTGTTGGCAGGTGAGGTCCTTATTGAATTATTTCATCCAATAGCTGTTGCTAAGTTTACAGAGCAGAGTGTATACAATGTGAAGCAAAAACATATTCATAAGTATCAAAATAGAACAAAGACTGAGTTTCTTTGAGTGAATATGAGTAATATTTCAGGATTATTTTCAAAATTAAAAAGAATCATCATGTATTGTCATGCCACTTTGTCTGCAGTATCTAAAGGAAATTGGGGCTTATTTTAAGAAGTCAGTATGAAATAATCCAAGTAGTTACAATTATTCTTGTATCCTATGAAATGTACACAATGCATAATTACAGACATCCTTTACCTAGAATTGAGAACATCCAAGGATACAATGGTATTGATGGAATCACAGAGCTTGGAAGGGTATGAGGTTTGTAAATTGTCATAATGACAACATAAGTTCTTTACACACATTAACTCAAATCATCATAATTAACTTCCAAAGTGGGCCATATTATGAGGAAAATGAAACTTACAGATCTCTTTTGGGTAGAGCAGAGAAGTATATAACTTCCCTTCACTGAATATGGATTATCCAAGCACATGGACTCTCAAAAGTCAAAATATAGACATCAGGGTTCTCACAATATCCCCTAAATCTATGTGTGTACAGTTGTGTCTGCCTATAAGTGTGCATTTAAAAGAAGATAATCCATAACTTTTATGAAATTCTCTAAGAAGTTGGTGACCTAATAAAGATTTCCCTACACACTTTTAAATTTCAGATATAAATTCCATAAGGTAAAAGACTGATTTTATTTTTACTTTTTCTATTCTATGCTGACACATAAAACATTTAATGACATGTTTATAACGAAACAATTATGGAGATATTTAGATTGTCAAAACTAGGAAGTACTTGTAAATATCAGAAATAAGTGAAAAAGAGAATAAGGCTAACACTGAAGATAAAGTCCCATTTTGTGATGCACTGTTCATCTCATTTAAGTTAATAAGATGGCTGGAATATCCTGACTAAAGAGAAATGTGGTTCAAGTATCTTAAAAGAAATTAAGGTAATTAGTGGTAATGGGACACCATCTCTTAGGATATTTCAGTCAGATGTAAAATTCGATATAATCCAAATGGAAGGTATCATCTAAATTCACTTCTAAACCAATTCCCTTCAAGACTTCTGTATTTATGAGAATAGAATAAAATAAAAACTTCTAGTTTTCCTTCACTCTAAAGGATATTTCACATAGAAAATAAAGCATAAACATAAGGCATTAAGGGGTGAAATATCACATCTTCTTTATCAGTTTATCCATAGACAGACATGTAGGTTATTTCCATATTTTGGTTATTGTGAGTAACACTCCAATGAACATGGGGGTCCAGATACCTCTTCAAGATCCCAACTTCATTTTCTTTGGATATATACTCAGAAGTTGGAATGTTGGATCACATGGTACTTATTTTTAATTTTCTAGGGAATCTCCATACAGTGTTCCAGAGTAGCTGCACCAACTTATGTTCCCACCAACATGGAAGAAGAGTTTCTTTTTCTCTACAGTCTTGCCAACACTTGTCTCTCGTCTTTTTTTATATCTGCCATTCTAACAGGTGCAAGGTGATATTTCATTGTAGTTTGATTTACATTTCCCTGATGATTATTGATATTGAACACCTTCTCATGTACTTGTTGGCCATTTGTACATCTGCTCTGGAAAAATGTCTATTCCTGTCCTCTTCTCATTTTAAAAGTCAGATTATTTGGATGTTTTGCTATTGAGTTACATGAGTTCTTTACATATTTGTGATATTACACTGTTATCAGATATTGGATTTGCAAATATTCTCTTTCATTCTATAGGTTTCCTTTTAATTTTGATGATCATTTCTTTTGCTATGCAGAAGATGTTTAGTTTGATATAGTCCTACTGATTTATTTTAGCTTTTGTTACATGTGCTTTTTGTGTCATACCCAAAACAACTGTTGAGTTTTTACCATAAAAGGATAATTGATAAGGCTATCTTTTCCACAATTGAGTATCTTTGACTTTCTTGTCCAATATTAGTTGGCCATATATGTGGGAGTTTCTTTCTGTGGTCTTTATTCTGTTCTATTGGTTTATGTGTATTTTTAAGCCATTCACTCTGGTGATTGTTAATGAGGGCATGCAAAAAGGATTTTTTTGTCCAATTTTGTTTTGTATAATCATGTCTCTGTAATACCATTCTCTTTGTTATCAGTGAAGCTTGATGTAGTAGCATCTGGAGGAAGCATGCAAATTCCCTCTAGAACAGGCTTCTACCTGTGTGTTTGGGTCCTACAGATGTGGGCCTGCCAACTTTTCTATTTGGCTGATCTTGAGAACATAAGCAGCACATGGAAAGTTTGTTTGTTCTCCTATATCTCTAGTTCTAAGTCTCTTCTCACAACAGGCCTTATCATAAATGTAGTTATGGGGCCAGATACCTGCTTCATGCAAATGGAATGTTATTCAAGTGTTCAATGTTATGAAAACAAGGTTCTTAAGGTAGAACTCCAAGATATTTTTAAATGTGATGTTTTATTCATATATGTTTGATTCCTTATTACACATTTTACCCTTCTCTTGGTAGTCTCACACCAAACTCCAAGCTTCTCCAACATTTTATTTACTTCTCAAGTCACATAGCTTCTCAATAGGCAAAATGCAATGCAATATCCTGTATCCCTATGGTATCTGAAGCTATTAGATACTTCACTTTTGTTGAACTGTTTCTTCACATGGTTTTATGTTACTTACTTTTCTTCATCTTTCATTTATATACTGCCTATTATCAGAAAAGGCTTGTGTCAACCTGAAATATAGTGTTTCAGGTAAAAAAAAAAAAAGAGATAAATAAAATAAAGCTAAACAAAATCGGAAATCATTAGGAAAGAGAGGGATGTTATCAGGTACATGGGATAAGGCAACTATTTTATTTTGGCACCACATTAATTTTGGATTTCTTGGTAATCAAGCAGAAAAGGTAAACTTGTTGAGAATATCTGTAACCCACAGTAAGTGGCAGTGGCTTTCATCTCTGACATTCCTCTAAGTTGTGGCTGCTGTCCAAGGTTTGGTCTGCATCCATAGACTCTTCTCTTCCTATGCTTTGTTCCATCAATCTCAAGCTTCCAAATGCCACCATTAAGGGTAAGTTGGCAACCCACTCCAGTATTATTGCCTGGAGAATCCCATGGGTGGTGGAGCCTGGTGGGCTACAGTCCACGGGGTCGCAAAGAGTTGGACATGACTAAACGACTTCACTTTCACTTTCAAACTCCAGGTCAGCTCTTACTGTCTCATGAATTAAATCTACTTCCAATACTGCATAACACTAATAAGACTGCAACTCAACTTTCGATCTTCTAAAATAAACTTTCTAACTCCCACAGTTATTTGAAATGTCTCAACATTTTCCACAAGTACTGCATTTGGACTCTTTTTTGACTATGAGTGCTACTCCATTTCTTCTAAGGGATTCTTACCCACAGTAGTAGATACAATGGTCATCTGAGTTAAATTCACCCACTCCAGTCCATTTTAGTTCACTGATTCCTAAAATGTCTATGTTCACTCTTGGCATCTCCTGTTTGACCACTGGCAATTTGCCTTGATTAATGGACTTAACATTCTAGGTTACTTTGCAATATTGCTTTTTACAGCATCACCAGATGGTCAATACTGAAATCAGATTGATTTTATTCTTTGCAGCCAAATATGGAGAAGCTCTATACAGTCAGCAAAAACAAGACTGGGAGCTGACTGTGGCTCAAATCATGAACTCTATATTGCCAAATTCAGACTTAAATTGAAGAAAGTAGGGAACACCACTAGACCATTCAGGTATGACCTAAATCAAATCCCTTATGATTATACAGTGGAAGTGACAAATAGGGTCAAGGGATTAGATCTGATAGACAGTGCCTGAAAAACTATGGATGGAGTTTTGTGACATTGTACAGGAGGTAGTGATCAAGACCATCTGCAAGAAAAGAAATGCAAAAAGGCAAAATGGTTGTCTGAGAAGGCCTTACAAATAGCTGAGAAAAGAAGAGAAGTGAAAGGCAAAAGAGAAAAGGAAAGATATACCCATTTGAACGCAGAGTTCCAAAGAATAGAAAGGAGAGACAAGAAAGCCTTCCTCAGTGATCAATGCAAAGAAATAGGGGGAAACAACAGAATGGGAAAGACTAGAGATCTCTTCAAGAAAATTAGAGATACCAAGGGAACATTTCATGCAATGATGGGCATAATAAAGGACAGAAATAGTATGGACTTAACAGAAGCATTAGATATTAAGAAAAGGTGTCAAGAAAAAACAGAAAAACTATACAAAAAAGATCTTCATGACCCAGATAACCACGATGGTGTGATCATTCACTTAGAGCCAGATACCTTGGAATGCAAAGTCAAGCGGGCCTTAGGAAGCATCACTACAAACAAAGCTAGTGGACGTGATAGAATTCCAGTTGAGCTATTCCAAATCCTGAAAGATGATGCTTTGAAAGTGCTGCACTCAATATGCCAGCAAATATGGAAATCTCAGCAGTGGCCACAGGACTGGAAAAGGTCAGTTTTAATTTCTATCCTGAAGAATGGCAATTCCAAAGAATGTTCAAACTACTGCACAATTGAACTCATCTCACACCCTAGCAAAGTAATGCTCAAAATTCTCCAAGCCAGGCTTCAACAGTACGTGAACTGTTAACATCCAGATGTTCAAATTGGATTTAGAAAAGGCAAAGGAACCAGAAATCAAACTGCCAACATCCATTGGATCATTGAAAAAGCAAAAGAGTTCCAGAAAAAAAAAACATCTACTTTTGCTTTATTGACTATGCCAAAGCCTTTGACTGTGTGGATCACAAAAAAACTGTGGAAAATTCTTAAAGAGATGGGAATAACAGACCACCTGACCTGAGAAATCTGTATGCAGGTCAAGAAGCAAAAGTTAGAACTGGACATGGAACAACAGACTGGTTCCAAACTTGGAAAAGAGTACATGAAGTCTGTATATTGTCACACTGGGTATTTAACTTATATGCAGAGTACATCATGTGAAATGCCAGGCTGGATAAAGTACAAGCTGGAATCTAGATTGCAGTGAGAAATATCAATAACTGCAGATATGCAGACGGCACCCCCCCACACTTATAGCAGAAAGCAAAGAAGAACTAAAGAGCCTCTTGATGAAAGTGAAAGAGGAGAGTGAAAAAGTTGGCTTGAAACTCAACATTCAGAGAACTAAGATCATGGCATCTGGTCCCATCACTTCATGGCAAATATATGGGGAAACAATGGAAACAGTGTCAGACTTTATTTTTGGGGGCTCCAAAATCACTGCAGATGGTGACTGCAGCCATGAAATTAAAAGATGCTTGCTCCTTGGAAGAAAAGCTATGACCAACCTAGACAGCATATTAAAAAGCAGAGACATTACTTTACCAATTAAGATCCATGTAGTCAAGGCTAAGATTTTTCCATTAGTCCTGTATGGATGTGGGAGTTGGCCTGTAAAGAAAGCTGAGCACCAAAGAATTGATGCTTTTGAATTGTGGTGTTGGAGAAGATTCTTGAGAGTCCCTTGAACTGCAAGGAGATCAAACCAGTCAATCCTGAAGGAAATCAGTCCTGAAAATTCACTGGAAAGACTGATGATGCTGAAGCTGAATCTCCAATACTTTGGCCATCTGATGCAAAGAACCGACTCATTGGAAAAGGCCCTGATGCCAATAAGTCCATGACTGCCAGCCATTGAGGTTGGAGAGAGGAGTGTGGGACATGTACACAGACTCTTATCTGCCTTGGCATATATCTGGCCACATTCTGATGGCCAAAACTCAACTCACAGTCCTAGTTCATTGCAGAGCCATTTCTACTTCTTTGTGAAGTAGGAAGCAAACTATAAAGGTGCATGTACAGAGGGGTGGTAGATTTGGTGGTGGGAAAACAAAATATTTCTTGTCTGACTGCTTTTATTCCCACTTTGATTTTTTAAATTGGAGTATAATTACCTTACAATGTTGTGTTGGTTTCTGCTGTACAGCACAAATCAGCCATAAGTATACATATATCCCGTCCCTCTTGAGCCTCCCTTCCACCACCCATCCCACCCCTCTAGGTCATCACAGAGCACTGAGATGAGCTCCCTGCGCTATACAGCAGGTTCCCACTAGCTATTTTACATAGGATAGTGTTTATATGTCAATGCTACTCTCCCAAATCATCCCACCCTCCCCTTTCCCACCATCCCATGTCCGCAGGTCTGTTCTCTACATCTGTGTCTGTTTCTACCCTGCAGGTTCCCTAAAAAACTGAAAATAGAACTACCATATGATCCAGCAATTCCACTACTGTGCATATACCCTGATAAAACCATAATTCAAAAGGATACATATTCCCCACTGTTTATTTCAGCACTATTTACAATAGCCAGGATACGGAAACAAACTAAATGTCCATCAACAGATGAATGGATAAAGAAGATATGATACATATATGCAGTGGAATATTACTTAGCCATAAAAAGCAATGGAATTGGGTCATTTGTAGAGATGTGGATGGACCCACTGTGTTTTTTAACTAAGAGGCTTATATTTACTTCAGCTTTCCAACATAGCCTGGCATCAGTGCAACACTCATTCACATGGGGCTGGAAAGGACAAGTTTTGTTGATAATACTGTATTTTGGGGATTCCATTTGATAGTAATAGCTGACAATTGAAATTATTCAAAACCACTGTTTTCAATCTAAATGGAAGTTAAATAAATAGCAAAGTATACTATTTCCTCAGAGAAGGTGATGGCACCGCTCTCCAGTACTCTTGCCTGGAAAATCCTATGGATGGAGGAGCCTGGTGGGCTGCAGTCCAAGGGGTCGCTAAGAGTCTGAGCGACTTCATTTTCACTTTTCACTTTCATGCATTGGAGAAGGAAATAGCAACCCACTCCAGTGTTCTTGCCTGGAGAATCCCAGGGACGGGGGAGCCTGGTGGGCTGCTGTCTATGGGGTCGCACAGAGTCGGACACGACTGAAGCGACTTAGCAGCAGCAGCACCAGCAGCACACTATTTCCTTAATTGTTCTCATGTTGTTAGCAACTTTTCTTTTTACCAAAAATAATATAGAAACATCTATCTCAAAGGCAAGATTTAGACTTATTTACCATTCCTTTTCTATTAGAAAACTCAGTTTCAATAGTTATATTAAGTCAGAAGTTTCAAGATCTATCTTTCTTTTTCAATAAAATAAATAATTTAACAAAATATCCAGCCTTTTTCCTATAAAATAAAATATTTAACAAAATGCACTGAAGTTATTTAAGCAACAATTACTTTCAAGTAATTTAGAAATGTGATCTATGGAATTAGCTAATGATAAAAGATACAAGTTTAAAGCAAGACATTCCTAGGTCCAAATTAAGTAAATTTCAATTGGAAATTCTCTTAGTAAACTTCAATTGGAAACTGTTTCTCTGACAATTCAGTTTTCCTTAGAGACTTGGCTAGAAATTTCCTCTGGACATTGTGCTGTGCTTAATACACTGGGCTGTATCAGTACAGAATTGTTTGCATAACAGTTACAAAACTGAGTTTTATAGAATCACAAAAACTTCCTCCTTTATCTTTTTAATACATTAGGATCCTGGGTAAGATTCCAATGAAAAATAAGGTACTACTACTTCAACAAAAGTTTACAGCTCCTCCGTTCTGCCTTTTCACTACCTACCCATACCTTTGAAGGAGGTGCCACACTTTTTAGCATTCACCTTTCTCTTTCTTTCCCAAAGCTTCTCTTGTAACCCACTGAACCTTCTAATTTTGAACCTTTAGTCCTTCTGTCCTGTCTCCTCCAAGCCCAGTTGAGAAGAAATACAAATAAAGGGAACAAACTCCATTTCCCCATGAGAAGTCTCTCCAACTGTGTGGCTGTCCTTTTGTAATCAGTGTTTCCCTGACAACTTGAGCACCTCAATAAATGGATAAAAGAAGGAACTAATACTGACAAAGTGTCTCCTGTAGGAATTTGCATGGTATTTATTCTCATCGGGCTAGGCACTTCCTATACGTTCCTTCATTTCCATGTACTACCTTTCTCTCCACTCCAATAGGTGGACTAAAGGAATTCTGCCTTTTTCTTTGCTTCTTGGAATGTTGAAAATAACTGTGTCACTGACTAAATTAACTCAGCGAAATTCTAAGACATTTCCCTCACATATACTCCCTGTCACCTGTGTGGAAACAGCCTTAATAAGGGATGCAGCAACGGGGCAGAACTCATGTCTCCCTGAACGTAGCTAAGCCAATTACAAAATTATTCTGCCATCCAGAACTTCACAGACCACATCAAACATGTGGTTTATATTTATGTGTTTAGAATGGTCTCTTAGGAAGCACACAGCATTGCTCCTGATATGACAATTTTCCTCTGTGAAATCCAGACCATTTACTTGGAATAATTTTAAATACTATGCATTCATGCTCACACCTTTTTCCTGACAACTGCATTCTTTTTCATGACCAGGAAAATGTGAGTTTTATAGGAAGAAAAATGCAAGCTAGTAAAAAGTTGTTTTTTAAACATAGTTTTCAGAGAACCATATTTTTCACTTCTTAGACAGAAACACAATTTCTGTGATGCATGAATAATACTACCAAGGATTTTTTAGCTCGAGCATTTCAAGGGCATAACCTAAAAATACAATTCTACAAAAATTGCTTTACCTGTAAAATGCATGAAAAGCCAATATAAACTAAGAGTTGGTTGTTGTATGTTTTTCTGCATGGGGACCTGAATAATAAATTCACAAGTGATCAAGTACCCAGACATATTGATGCATGTGTCTTATATCATATTAACATCCTAAACTACACTGGAGGGACATAATATGTCTTTCAGCATTGTTTATGACTATTTGTTGAAAGCTTACTATGTGCAGGTGCTGAGTTAGGACCTGCAGTGCTCCATATGATCTGGTCCCAATCTCATACTTTAATCACACCTTGCTCCATTCTCTCCCTTGTTCAGCTCATTCCAGTGTTACTCACTTTCTTTGCTTTCTGCCTAAGTCAGAACCTTTGAAACATTGTTTTATCTTCCAGGAACATTTCTCCTGCTTTCCCCACTGTTTTAGTTAATGTTTCTGCATCTCTTCAATCTCATCTCAAAAGTCACTTCTTCATGGAAACCTTTGCATAACTCCCAGATACACCAACCCTGGGAGAATTTCAGTTTCTGTCCTAAAAGAAGTGGAATCCATTGAAGGGTTAAATGATGAGGGGTGAGGGGGCAGCAGAGGACAGGATGTGGCAGATTTGTTTTGAACTGATTTTTCAGGTATCAGCAGTTTTCTGATTGGATGGAGGCAAGTGTGCATGTAGGAGCCTGGTTAGGATAGAGTTGGAGTTGTCTGGCCATAACGTGATGGCAGCATGGGATAGTCTCAAGTCTCAAGTGCTTTGATTCCTGCCTCATGCTTCTGTGCAAAAACAGTGACCTCTCATTGGATGCTAATTAGTCCCCCAATCCACTTTACACCTTTTTCTGCTTGTGCTGTGTACTGGGTATGGAAACTTGCTCCCTTGCTGCCTCATTGGGACGGGTTTTAGTCCATTGGAGGTACCAATAGGACACTGCGGGAATGGGAGGTGAGAAAGGTAAGAGTCATGTTTCTTCACAACCTCTTCTTGGCTTCTTCACTGCTTCACTGGCAGCAGTCGCCTTTCTTCACAATGACAGCTACTGGGGGAGCTCCAGGAGCTCCTCTCCCTTTGACCTTTCAGCCCTAAAGATGGTAATGGCTTCCTGATATTGCTAGTCTCTGGGTGTCTCAATCTCCATCGTTGGTTCTCATAACCCTGCTTTTCATCTCTAAGAAATCTCTCCATTAAAGTGGATTCATTTGAACCACCACAGGTGAAAAAAATATTTTCTGCTGGAGTCATGATTATATAAAATGACATCAAAATAATCATTTTAGAAAGAAATCTCTGTGCATTTGAATAGACCATAACCACAGAATGCCACATGTCTCTATAAAATGTGAATGTGTTTTCCTAAACCACCTGGAAGTGAATCCATACACAGTGAAGATAGAATTAAGCAGAAACATAATTTTATACAGCACATACCAGGGATACATAATTTTATACAGCACATACCAGGGATAGAACATGGGGCTGCTTAAATCCCATAGGAATATCTAGGGGCTTGGGACCATCTAGAAACAGCATATCTGGTTTAGTCCCTAAGTCCCACCTCCTCCTGTACAGATTTTGGCCATGTAAATAAAATATCCATTTGATCAATTATTTCCTCTGATTGACACATCCCAAGGCTGCTGAATAGGAATAGAATCTTTTATTTTTTCAGTTTATACAGGGCGATGATAGGTAATAAAAGGGTAGTGTCTGCTATAGGCAGTGGTTTAACATTAGAAACATAATGACCCTAGGTCAGCCTTATAGACAAAGAGCAATAAATGGGCCAATTGTATGTGAATGATCTCAGAGTCCAGTTTCTATGTGCATGCCATTCACATTGCTCATAAATGAGTCCCCTCATAAATGAGTACATTTCTTTTCTAATTCAATGTATGGATATTCTTTTGGCACACACATTCCCAGATACTATACTAATTCCTTCCAAGACCTCACTAATTATCCAAAGCAAGACATAAACTGTTGATGAGAAAATGAACTGCTTTAATAATATATGCTCTATCTTTGGCAGTTCCTTTTGCTTGTCAATAGCTATACTATATCTCAACAGTAAACAGAACATGAGACTGAAGTACTGACAAAAGGTCAATACATGCTGTTCTCAGCATAGACTGTAAAGCACTGTTCTTGCATTCCATTATAAAGTGGTAATGAAGGAAGAATACAACATTGGCAGAAGACCTCAGTCTCCATTTCACTACCAGTTGCCTGTATCTTTCCAGGAGACTTGATTTCATGCAAAGAAAGCTTTCTAGGGTCCCAAATTCCCTACCGAGTACTTCAAGACAATACAATAGTGACAATGTCCTTGACAATTGTGCACCTCAGAAAAAAGATTAGCCTTAGTACAAATCAAAAAGCTATTGTTAAAGGCCATTTTTCTTCCATGTGACAAAAATATGCTTACTTACCCTTCAATTCTATGGAAGAAAATGAAAAGGCAACTATTAAGATGAACCTTCTAATGTGATCTATATAAATGCCATCGAATATACATGGACACTTGCTAAGGCCTCTCCCTACTCATGTACTCTCAATTTAGAGAAAAGTTACCTCTTTAGGAGATTTGCTTATTTGAACTTGCACTGTGGAAGCTTGGATATGCTAAACGGAGGCTGTGCTTTGTTTTTATCTGTTTACAGTCACAGTGCTAGTTATTTATCTCCACATACAAATTCATCTTCCAAGAGCAGAAGTCCCTAGAAATATCAGTTATCTCAAAGGAAGATTTACATACAATTTAAAACAGAATTCAAATATACTTTGGGTATACTCTGGGTCTGTGAGTTGAGGCATATGAGCATAATACAGAGGGGACCATTTAGTCCACTCAGTTCTTTGGCCATGACCTGAAACCACTGGCCCATCCAGGCAATTGAACAGAAACCAAGTGGGTTATACACATCTTCACCTGCTACACATACTCAGTAAGAGGCTATAAGCTGTGTCAGGTTTAAAGCAATAAGAAACTACTCTATCCAAAGGAGAAAATTTTCAGTTTTGAAGTTTACTGAAGTCTTTTTTTTAAAAAATAATTTATTGATTTTAATTGGAGGCTAATTATTTTACAATATTGTGGCGGTTTTTGCCATATATTCACATGAATCAGCCGCAGGTATACATGTGTTTCACCATCCTGAACCCCCCTCCCACCACCCTCACCACCTCATCCCTCTGGGTTGTACCAGAGGACCGGCTTTGAATGCCTGCTTCATGCTTTGAACTTGCACTGGTCATCTATTTTACATAAGGTAATATATATGTTTCAGTGCTATTCTCTCACATCATCACACTCTCGCCTTCTCCCACATAGTCCAAAAGTCTGTATTTACATCTCTGTCTCTTGCTGTCTTGCATATAAGGTCATTGTTACCATCTTTCTAAATTCCGCATATATGCGTTAATATACTGTATTGGTGTTTCTCTTTCTGGCTTACTTCACTCTGTATAACAGGCCCCAGTTTCATACATCTCATTAGAACTGACTCAAATGTGTTCTTTTTCATAGCTGAGTAATATTCCATTGTGTACATGTACCACAACTTCCTTATCCATTCATCTGCTAATGGACATCTAGGTTGCTTCCATGTCTGAGCAATTGTAAACAGTGCTGCAATGAACACAGGGGTACATGTGTCTCTTTCAATTCTGGTTTCCTAGGTATGTATGCCCAGCAGTGGGATTTTTGGGAAGTCTACTGAATTCTTTATGTTGTATAGTAAGTAGAATATAGTATGGAACACTCTATGTCAGTAAGGAAAAGAAGGAAACAACTCATTAATGTTGAGAAACACACTGCTGTGGGACAAGGCTCAGAAGGAGTGAGTTGGAGATTAGCATACCTGGGAGAGTAATATACAGTTTGTTATACAGTTTGTGAAAAAGGAATGATGAAGGGAGAACTAAACAAATCCATAATCATGTTGGATATTTAAACTCCTTTGTTAGTAACTGATCAAATACATAGAACAACAACAACAAAAAATATTTAGTTTTTTAATCAAAGATTTGAGCAGCCAATATGACATATTTGATATGCATTGAACCGTATATATCCAAAACTGCACCATATATTCTGTACCATAAAATCAGTTC
This sequence comes from Bos taurus, assembly GCF_002263795.3. Lineage (NCBI taxonomy): Eukaryota > Metazoa > Chordata > Mammalia > Artiodactyla > Bovidae > Bos > Bos taurus. Next base: position 28,906,674 of record NC_037357.1, read on the forward strand.
CAATATATTTAAAAGAATTGAGATCATCCAAAATGTGTTTTCTGACCAAAATGGAATTAAATTAGAAATCATTAAGGTATTTTTAGTGCCTAAACATTTGGAAATTCACCAATATTTTTCTGAATAACCCATACATCAAGGAATAAATCACAAGAAAAATTATAAAATATTTGGAACTGAGCAGTAATAAAATCCCTACACATCAGAATTTTTAGGATACAGCTAAAGCAATAATCAGAGGAAAACATATCTTTAAATTAATATACTATAAAAAGGAAGAAAAGCTCCCATTTTAGTGATCTGAGTTTCCACCATGAAGAGCTAGAAAAAGAGCAAATTGATCCTAAAGTAAGTAGAAGGGAATAAATGCAAAGTTAAGAGTGAAAAATCAATGTTAGACAAAAATAGAGGGAGTCAAGTAAAAAAAAAATTAATCTTGAAAAAGTTGATTAAAAATTGGTAAACACCTAGGAATATTAATCCAGAATAAAAGAGGGAAAACAAAAACCAATATTAAGAATGAAAGGGGAAATTATTTTAGATCACACAGATGTTAAAATGAAAATAGGGAAACATAAACAACTTCATGCCACTAAATTCAGTAACTTAAATGGACAATATTCCTTTCAGAATACCACTTGCCAAAACTAATAAACTAGAAATAAAAATCTACATAGCAATATATCTGTTAAAAAAATGGGCTTCCCTGGTGGCTCAGTGGTCAAGAGTCCACCTGCAATGCAGGAGACATGGGTTCAATCCCTGCTCCAGGAGGATCCCACATATCACAGAGCAACTAAGCCTGTGCACCAGAGCTATTGAGACTGTGCTCTAGACCCTAGGAACCACAGCTACTGAGCCCAGGCAGTGCAACTACTGAAGCTCACATGCCCTAAAGCCTGTGTTCCACAATAGAAGCCACTGCAATGTTAAGCCCACACACCCACCATAACTAGAGAGTAGCCCCCCGTTACCAGCAACTGCCAAAACCCCCACACAGCAATGAAGACCCAGTTCAGTTCAGTTCATTTCAGTTGCTCAGTCCTGTCTGACTCTTTGTGACCCCATGGACTGTAGCACGCCAGACCTCCCTGTCCATCACCAACTCCCAGAGTCTACTCAAACTCATGTCCATTGAGTCAGTGATGCCATTCAACCATCTCATCCTCTGTCATCCCCTTCTCCTCCCACCTTCAATCTTTCCTGGCATCAGGGTCTTTTCCAATGAGTCCATTCTTTGCATTAGGTGGCGAAAGTATTGGAATTTCAGCTTCAGCATCAGTCTTTCCAATGAATATTCAGTACTGATTTCCTTTAGGATGGACTGGTTGGATCTCCTTGCTGTCCAAGGAACTTTCAAGAGTCTTCTCCAACACCACAGTTCAGCCTAAAATAAATAAATAAAACTTTAAAAATACATGACAGTACTTCTAGCCAAGATAGAGTAACAGAGGCTGGATTTACCTTGCCACTTGAAACAGCAAGTGAAAAACCTCAAAATTATACAAAATGATCATTTTCAAGAGGATGACTATAACCAATGAAAGACAATGACGCCTGATATACAGGAAACAATTGGGGTGAGTGGTATGATTGCTCCAGCTTAATACCTTGAGAAAATTTTCAGGCCACAATGTAGGGAGAGAAAATAGAGGCAGAACCTAAAGAAACCTCTGAGTGGAGGAGCTAGAACTGAGTGCAAGTAGACCAAAACAAGGGCTTCCCTGATAGCTCATTTGGTAAAGGATCTGCCTGCAACGCGGGAGACCTGGGTTTGATCCCTGGGTTAGGAAGATCCCCTAGAGAATGGAAAGGCTATTCACTCCAGTATTCTGGCCTGGAGAATTCCATGGACTGTATAGTGAATGGAGTTGCAAAGAGTCAGACAGGACTAAGCGACTTTCACTTTCTTTTTATTAGACCAAGACAGCTACAGTCCAGAGGACAGAGTCCTGGAGAGGAGAGAGCTGCACAGAAAGAGAAAGGTAATACCTGCAGAGTACACCGCAGAATACTCATCACATGTACATGTGAAGAAATTCCCCAAGGGCAGAAAAAGACTCATATTAAAAGGATTAATGGTGCTAGTGCTCATTTTCACTCTTTTCAGTGCTTAGGATCAGGAATAGCTCAGTACCCACCATTCATGGTTGGGAAACAGTCGTGATTCACAGGGCACTAAGTACTCAAATACTTGCCCCAGGTAGTGAGGAAAAAATGAGCCCTAGACAAAATCCTGCTCAAGTCCTGCCTAGAAAGTTAGAAAAGCAAGACCTTGATGGATCAAACCATTTCCCAGAAACAAATATTTCAGAATACAAAAATATTCATGCAAGAAAGTAAAATACACCATGTCTGGCATCCAATCACATATTACCAGGCAAGAAAATATGGCTTACATTAAGAATAATCAGTCATTCAAAACCAACACATAACTGACACCGAGGTTAGAAATAGCAGACAAGGACATTAAAACAGTTGCGACTGTGTTCCATATGTTCTAAAAGTTAAGTATATACATGAAATATGAAGAAAAACTTCATCAGAGATGAAAAATGAAAAGAACAGAGATTAAAAAAAGTACAAATTTTCCATAGTGCCTATACCAATTAATATTCACACCAACAGTACATAAGTGTTCTTTTTCTTTACATCCTTGCAGACACTTATCTCTTGTTTTCTTGATGACAGCCCTTCTAACAGGTATAAAGCGTGGATTCAACTTGCATTTCCTTTATGATTAGCAATGTTGAACATGTTTTCATGTACCTATTTTTCATTTGTATGTCTTCTTTGGAGAAACGTCTATTCAGTTCCTCTGCTCATTTTTTAAAATCAAATTGTGATTGTTTATTGTACCAGATGAATCTTCCTATATTGTGGATTCTAACCCCTTATCATATATAATTTGCAAATATTTTCTCCCATTCTGTAATTGCCTTCTTATTTTTTTGATAATTTCCTTTTAGTTTGATGTAGTCCCACTTATTGATTTTTGCTTTTGTTGCTTGTGCTTCTGTCAAAAAACCTTACCAAGATCAATATCAATGAGCTTTCTCCCCTGTTTTCTTCTAGAAGTTCTACAGTTTTAGGTCTTAATTTGAGTATATAATCCATTTTGAGTTAATTTTTGGCTGCTGAAGAATTGATGCTTTTGAACTGTGGTGTTGAAGACTCTTGAGAGTCTCTTGGACTGCAAGAAGATCAAACCAGTCCATCCTAAGGAAATTAGTCCTCAATATTCATTGGAAGGACTGATGCTGAAGCTGAAACTCCAATACTTTGGCCACCTGATGCAAAGAATGGACTCATTGGAAAAGACCCTGATGCTGGGAAAGATTTAAGGCAGGAGGCAAAGGGAACGACAGAGGATGAGATGGTTGGATGGCATCACCCACTTAATAGACACGAGTTTGAGCAAGCTCTGGGAGTTGGTAATGGACAGGGAAGCCTGGCATGCTGCAATCCATGGGGTCACAAAAAGGTGAACATGACTGAGTGATTGAACTGATAATGCTAAAGTGTATTCTGTGAAAACATGTGGCACTTTCAACACAGACCACATTAGAACATTTTCCCTGGTTGTGCAAGATTGGTCTTGAGATAGTGAATGATGTTTATGTGCATTATGTACACTTCAGTGAAACACTGAAAGCAAAATGGAATGGGTTTTACATTGCAATTAAGCACGTTTGTTCAAAGAGTCTTTTATGTATATCTCATATGGAGCCTGTAGAAGATAAGTATTCAGAGAACCCAATTCTGTCCACATTCATTGAAGATGTGCCTCTTGCCTTGTTATATACTATACATCCACTTAACGGATGTAGAACAATTCCTAGGGGCAAGCACTTTAACTCAACAAATAATCATTTAATATCAAGTCCTGTATAGAATATAAAGATGAATTAGACATGGCCCCAATACTCATGGAGCTTATGAATCATGTTTAACTTATGACATTTATTATCTGATATCAATACCCATATTTTTATACCATGTATTTATTATATTAATTATATCTTACCCAGTTTCCATATCATGGAATCTATGTCCACATTTATTTCAGTGTATGATATCATTTTCTGACATGACATGCATTCCAAAATGCTCTGTTTAAATCCAAAGGACATGAGAGCTTAGTGCTGTGCAGATATTTGCAGTTGTTTTTTAGTTGGTCAATTGTGTCCAACTATTTGCAATCCCATGGACTGCAGCCATCAGGCTTCTCTGTCCCTCATCATCTCCCAGAGTTTGCTCAAACTCATATCCATTGAGTCGATGATACCATCCAACCACCTTGTCCTCTGTCATCCTTGTCTCCTCCTGTCTTCAATCCTTCCCAACATCAGGGTCTTTTCTACTTATTTGGCTCTTTGCATCAGGTGGCCAAAGTATAGGAGTTTCAACTTCAGCATCAGTCCTTCCAATGAATATTCAGGCTTGATATCCTTTAGGATTGACTGATTTGATCTCCTTGCAGTCCAAGGGACTCTTGAGAGTCTTCTCCAACACCACAGTTCAAAAGCATCAATTCTTTGATGCTCAGCCTTCTTTATGGTCCAACTCTCACATCTATACATGATTATTGGAAAAACTTTAGCTTTTACAATAGGACCTTTGTTGGCAAAGTAATGTCTCTGCTTTTTAGCACGCTGACTAGGTATAGACCTGACATTATCTATGAGATAGAATTGATAGTTTGTAAGTGTTTAAAAAGTCTCCATTAGCTTTCTGAGGGATGGGATCAACTGTTTCATGATTGACACGTGAATAGTCTCTAGCATGAAAAAATATACTGATGTGGTAACCAGGTAAACAAATAGAAGTGCACATTGAAAAGATACTGGAAAAGCATAGACAACATTGGCCATCCATACCAAGATGTGCAGAATGGTTTCAGTTCATGTTCCTGAGATTTACTAACTCCACTAGAGGGTTGTTATAACTAGTGGAATTTTTAGGTTGCGTCTTACTCAGATAAGCCTTTTTTGGTAATTTGAGATAAAATTGAGTTTATCAAAATTCTCCCAAACCTTTAGAAATGCCAGTAATTTGAAATAAAATACTTATCCCACCCCCTTTTCTGAAGCAGTAGGGTATGTAATTAAAATAAATCTCTACTCTAGATTATTGAGTCATGTTCTATACGAAGCAAGAAAACAAGAGAAGAACTAGCTCAGGTTAGTAAATACAATTAACTTGGATACCATTCTGCTTCCATTTAAGCCTCAGCTTAGTAATTTCTTAGTTGTGTGACTTTGTGCAATTTATTTTAAGTATAAATTTCATCATTTGTAAAACAAGAAAATAATGGTCTATATCTTATAAGACGGTAGTGAGGATTAAATGATATAATTCATGTGAATCACTTAGTACAATACCTGGCATAAAAGACGAGTTCAGTAAATGATGGTCACTACTATTTTTATTCTCTCCAAGAGACACCTCAGCAGAAACAAATAATTACTCAGATTATATGAGTCTTCCTGGGCCATTATTGTTCACATAGAGACACAACTTGGAACAGGAGGCCCATTTTAACTCTGCAATTTAAACTTCCCTGGTGTTAGTACAATGGTGGTGATAGCATTTTATACTTATGGAATAGCAATTTGTGGCAGTTCCTGTCCTCCTGATAGATTCCAACTGCTGGTTTGAGTATATGCTGCTGTGGATGTTAAAAGAGCAAGCCAGAAAGATCCATTTTGATACAAACTTAGGAAAAAAAAACCCAACTTTTTATGAGCAATATAACTTTTTTCACTTGTTTTGTTTCTTAATGTGTGAGCAGTTCCACATAGATATAATGGAGTAGGGAAGTAATTGTGTTGTTGTGTCACTTAGTCACGTCCGACTCTTTGGGACCACATGGACTGCAGCACACCAGGCTTCACTGTCCTTCACCATCTCCTGGAGCTTGCTCAAACTCATGTCCATTGAGTCAGTGATGCCATCCAATCATCTCCTCCTCTGTCTTGCCCATCTCTTGTGCCTTCAATCTTTCCCAGCATCAGGGTCTTTTCCAATGAGTCCAAGTTTGGGAGCTTCAGCTTCAGCATCAGTCCTTCAAATGAATATTCAGGGTTGATTTCTGAATCAAATCAACAAATACTTACACAATGTCTACCATACTAGGTGCTGTTGATAAGGCACAGATGTATAAGGCAACCCTTAGGAAGCTAATGATCTGGTTGGAGAGAGAGATACAAGGATTTATAGAAACTTAAGTAACTTCTCCACTGGAGAAGGGAATGGCAAACCACTTCAGTATTCTTGCCCTGAGAACCCCATGAACAGTATGAAAAGGCAAAATGATAGGATACTGAAAGAGGAACTTCCCAGCTCAGTAGGTGCCCCATATGCTACTGGAGATCAGTGGAGAAATAACTCCAGAAAGAATGAAAGGGTGGAGCCAAAGCAAAAACAATACCCAGTTGTGGATGTGACTGGTGATAGAAGCAAGGTCCGATGCTGTAAAGAGCAATATTGCATAGGAACCTGGAATGTCAGATCCATTAATCAAGGCAAATTGGAAGTGGTCAAACAAAAGATGGCAAGAGTGAATGTCGACATTCTATGAATCAGTGAACTAAAATGGGCTGGAATGGGTGAATTTAACTCAGATGACCATTATATCTACTATTGCAGGCAGGAATCCCTCAGAAGAAATGCAGTAGCCATCATGTTCAACAAAAGAGTTCAAAATGCAGTACTTGGATGGAATCTCAAAAATAACAGAATGATCTCTGTTTGTTTCCAAGGCAAACCACTCAACATCACAGTAATCCAAGTCTATGCCCCAACCAGTAATGCTGAAGAAGCTGAAGTTGAATGGTTCTAAGAAGGCCTACAAGACCATTTAGAACTAACACCCAAAAAGGATGTCCTTTTCATTATAGGGGACTGAAATGCAAAAGTAGGAAGTCAAGAAACACCTGGAGTAATAGGAAAATTTAGCCTTGGAATATGGAATGAAGCAGGGCAAAGACTAATAGAGTTTTGCCAAGAAAATGCAGTGGTAATAGCAAACACCCTCTTCCAACAACACAAGAAAAGACTCTACACATGGACATCACCAGATGGTCAACTCCAAAATCAGACTAATTATATTCTTTGCAGCCAAAGATGGAGAAGCTCTATACAGTCAACCAAAACAAGACCAGGAGCTGACTGTGGCTCAGATCATGAACTCCTTATTGCCAAATTCAGATTTAAATTGAAGAAAGTAGGGAAAACCACTAGACCATTCAGGTATGACCTAAATCAAATCCCTTATGATTATACAGTGGAAGTGAGAAATAGATTTAAGGGCCTAGATCTGATAGACAGAGTGCCTGATGAACTATGGAATGAGGTTCGTGACATTGTACAGGAGACAGGGATCAAGACCATCCCCATGGAAAAGAAATGCAAAAAGCAAAATGGCTGTCTGGGGAGGCCTTACTGTGAAAAGAAGAGAAAAGAAAAGCAAGGAGAAAAGGAAAGATATAAGCATCTGAATGCAGAGTTGCAAAGAATAACAAGAAGAAATAAGAAAGCCTTCCTCAGCGATCAATGCAAAGAAATAGAGGAAAACAACAGAATGGGAAAGACTAGAGATCTCTTCAAGAAAATTAGAGATATCAAGGGAACATTTCAACCAAAGATGGGCTTGATAAGGGATAGAAATGGTATGGACCTAGCAGAAGAAGAAGATATTAAGAAGAGGTGGCAAGAATACACAGAAGAACTGTACAGAAAAGAGCTTCACGACCCAGATAATCATGGTGGTGTGATCACTCACCTAGAGCCAGATATCCTGGAATGTGAAGTCAAGTGGACCTTAGAAAGCATCACTACGAACAAAGCTAGTGGAGGTGATGGAATTCCAGTTGAGCTATTTCAAATCCTGAAAGAGGATGCGGTGAAAGTGCTACACTCAATATGCCAGCAAATTTGGAAAACTCAGCAGTGGCCACAGGACTGGAAAAGGTCAGTTTTCATTCGAATCCCAAAGAAAGGTAATGCCAAAGAACACTCAAACTACCACACAATTGCACTCATCTCACATGCTAGTAAAGTAATGCTCAAAATTCTCCAAGCCAGGCTTCAGCAACACACGAAGCATGAATTTCCAAATGTTCAAGCTGGTTTTAGAAAAGGCAGAGAACCAGAGACCAAATTACCAACATCTGCTGGATCATCGAAAAAGCAAGAGAGTTCCAGAAAAACATCCATTTCTGCTTTCTTGACTATGCCAAAGCCTTTGACTGTGTGGATCACAATACACTGTAGAAATTCTGAAAGAGATGGAATAACAGACCACCTAACTGGCCTCTTGAGCAATTTGTATGCAGGTCAGGAAGCAACACTTAGAACTGGACATGGAACAACAAACTGGTTCCAAATAGGAAAAGGAGTACATCAAGGCTGTTATATTGTCACCCTGCTTATTTAACTTCTATGCAGAATACATCATGAGAAACGCTCGGCTGGAAGAAGCACAAGCTGGCCTCAAGATTGCCAGGAGAATATCAATAACCTCAGATATGCAGATGACACCACCCTTATGGCAGAAAGTGAAGAGGAACTAAAAAGCCTCTTGGTGAAGGTGAAGAGGAGAGTGAAAAAGTTGGCTTAAACTCAACATTCGGAAAATGAAGATCATGGCATCTTGTCCCATCACTTCATGGGAAATAGATGGGAAACAGTGTCAGACTTTATTTTCTGGCTCCAAAATCACTGCAGATGGTGACTGCAGCCATGAAATTAAAGACGCTTACTCCTTGGAAGAAAAGTTATGACCAACCTAGATAGCATATTGAAAAGCAGAGACATTATTTTGCAACAAAGGTCCGTCTAGTCAAGGCTACGGTTTTTGCAGTGGTCAGGTATGGGTCTGAGAGTTGGACTATGAAGAAAGCTGAGTGCCGAAGAACTGATGCTTTTGGACTGTGGTGTTGGAGAAGACTCTTGAAAGTCCCTTGGACTGCAAGGAGATCCAACCAGTCCATTCTGAAGGAGATCAGCCCTGGGATTTTTTGGAAGGAATGATGCTAAAGCTGAAGCTCCAGTACTTTGGCCACCTCATGCGAAGAGTTGACTCATTGGAAAAGACTCTGATGCTGGGAGGGATTGCAGACAGGAGGAGAAGGGGACGACAGAGGATGAGATGGCTGGATAGCATCACTGACTCGATGGACGTGAGTCTGAGTGAACTCTGGGGGTTGGTGATGGACACGGAGGCCTGGCGTGTTGCGGTTCATGGGGTCTCAAAGAGTTGGACAGGACTCAGCAACTGAACTGAACTGAAATGAAGTAATAAATACTAAAGTTACAGTGTCAAAATCAGATACGTATTTCCAGCACAAAGGGAAAACTGGTGTTCACTCTTATAATAACTATATAGGTAGAGGAGAGGATAAGAATGAATCTCAAGTATGGAAATATATGGAAATAAATATACCAGGAAAATAGAAAGTGTCAGAGTTTGAGTAGATCTAGAGTTTATTTTTAGGAGATATATGGGACCTAACGGTGGGATTATGAAGGATGTTTCATATCAGGATAAGGAGTGTGAGTGAGTGAAATTGCTCAGTCATGTTTGACTCTGCAACCTCATGGACTGTAGCTGCCAAGCTCCTCTGTCCATGGGATTTTCCCAGCAAGTATACTGGAGTGGGTTGCCATTTCCTTCTCTAGGGGATCTTCCTGATCCAGGATCAAACCAGGGTCTTTCACACTGCAGGCAGACTCTTTACCATCTAAGCCACCAGGGAAGATTTGCCCCTATTATTATGTGCCACTGAAAGATTTATAGCAAAGGAGGAATAGGAAGAAAGTGAAAATTTATAAAAAAATGATTTGAGCCCAAGTTATAGGGCTGACAGAAAGAAGGAAAGGCAAAATTTACCAGTATGGAAATTATCAAAGGAATCTGAGGCCATTGGAAATGAGAGGAAAGGGAAGGTTGCAATGGAAAAATCAATGAGATTTGTTGACTTATTGGATAAAGTTGGCAAAGAAAAAGAATGAGATAAAATACCTGATTTTGGAGCTTGAGAAAATGTTCAGTTCAGTTCAACTGCTCAGTCGTGTCCAGCTCTTTGTGACCTATGGGCTGCATTATGCCAGGTTTCACTGTCCATCACCAACTCCCAGAGGCTACTGAAATTCATGTCCATCACATCAGTGATGCCATCCAACCATCTCATCCTTTATAGTCCAGATCCTGAGTCACTGCCTGGAGAGTAGTCTGATCCACATGTCCCTGTGACGTGACTGACGAGCCTTTGTTGAGTAAGGCCACTGAGAACTCAGGTTTGTTATCAGAGCATATTTACCATTCTCACCTACCCCCACTTATATAGATGGCTATAGATTTTGTCAGCTTCTCAATGATTTCAAGTTTTAAGAAGCATTGTACTACTAAATTGGCTCTGCTATTCTGTATGTGAACTTGTCCCCACTTTCAGCTTTGTATTATCTCTGTGAAGTGAACTGAAGTGAAGTGAAAGTTGCTCAGTCATGTCTGACTCTTTGTGATCCCATGGACTGTAGCCTGCCAGGGTCCTCTGTCCATGGAATTCTCCAGGCCAGAATACCCAAGTGGGTAGCTGTTCTCTTCTACAGGGGATCTTCCCAACCCAGGTATAGAATCCATGTCTCCAACATTGCAGGTGGATTCTTTACCATATGAGCCACCACGGAAGCCCCTCTTCTCTATATACTGATCATCAATAGATCATGTCCTTAAAAAAGGCAATGGCATAGAAAATAATATAATTTGATTCTAACCCAGCATTTCTCAAAGCGTTTTTCAAGAAGCATTGCTTCTGGGAGATATTAATATGTGTAACTGAACAGAATTTCCAAGATTATACAATTTCGGAACATAGTGCTTTCTATACATCCCTCTTAGAGACAGACACTTGACATATATTATCATACTAAAGACTTTGAGTAGACTTAAAATACAAAAAGAAGCCAAAGTTACATGGTTTCAAGTGTTTCCCACGTTTATGTGTCCATAACTGTTCTTTCCTCCAAACATGTCTCAGAAGTTGGTCTATTTGTGGGAAAGTAGTTACGGGGTTGCTGCTGCTGCTGCTAATTTGCTTCAGTCGTGTCTGACCCTGTGTGACCCCATAGACAGCAGCCCACCAGGCTCCTCTGTCCCTGGGATTCTCCAGGCAAGAATACTGGAGCATGTTGCTAGTCCCTTCTCCAATGCATGAGAGTGAAAAGTGAAAGTGAAGTCACCCAGTCGTGTCCGACTCTTCGAGACCCCATGGACTGTAGCCTACCAGGCTCCTCCATCCATGGGATTTTCCAGACGAGAGTACTGGAGTGGGTTGCCATTTCCTTCTCCAAGTTATGGGGTTAGCCTGAGAAAGAAATCCTACAATTACATGACAAAAAATGCATTTTCACCAGAAGAATGTTGAATGAATCAGCGTTCTATCAAAGAAACAGAACTAATAGTTAAGTAGGTGTATTCATTTCAGAGGGCTGTTATAAAAAATTACCAATAAATGGATGGTGGTATGCTTTAAAAAAGAAAAATTTTATTTTTTCACACTTCTGGAGGATAGAAGTTCAAAATCAAGGTGTCAACAGGGCCATGTTCTCTCTGAAGGCTTTAGAAAAGAATCCTTCCATGCTTTCTTCTAGCTTTTAGTGGTTGCTGACCATTCGTAGTTTTCCCTGGCTTTCTGTCCTGTGTCTCTTCTGTGTCTTCAAATCTTCCTCTCCTCCTAGGGACATTGGACATCAGATTAGGACCCAACCCAAACCCAGTATTGTTGTTGTTCAGTCACTCAGTCCTGTCCAACTCTTTGCGACCCCATGAGTTGCAGCACACTGGGCTTTCCTGTCCTTCACCATCTTCTGGACCTTGCTCAACCTCATGTCCTCATGTTGAATCTGAATGCCAACCAGCCATCTCATCTGTTGTCCCCTTCTCCTGCTTCAGTCTTTCCCAGCATCAGGGGTCTTTTCCAGTGGGTCAGCTCCTTGCATCAAGTGGCCAAAGTTATTGGAGCTTCAGCCTCAGCATCAGTCCTTCCAGTGAATATTCAGGATTGATTTCCTTTAGGATGGGACTTGTTTGATCTCCTTTCAGTTCAAGGGACTCTCAAGAGTCTTCTCCCAACACCACAATTCAAAAGCATCCATTATTTGGTGTTCAGCCTTCTTTATAGTCCAATTCTCACATTCATACATGGCTAGTGGAAAACTAATAGTTTTGACTAGATGGACATTTGTTGGAAAGGAATGTTTCTGCTTTTTAGTATGCTGTCTAGGTTGGCCACAGCTTTTCTTCCAAGGAGCAAGAGTCTTTAATTTCATGACTGCAGTCACCACCTGCAGTTGATTTTGGAGCTCAAGAAAATAAAGTTGTCACTGTTTCCATTATTTCCACATCTATTTGCCATAAAGTGATGGGACCGGATGCCACGATCTTAGTTTTCTGAGTGTTGAGTTTTAAGCCAACTTTTTCACTGTCCTCATTCACTTTAATCAAGAGGCTCTTTAGTTCCTCTTTGCTTTATGCCATAAGGGTGGTGTCATCTGCATATCTGAGGTTATCAATATTTGTCCTGACAAACTTGATTCCAGCTTGTGCTTGATCCAGCCAGCATTTCAGATTGATGTACCCTGCATATAAGTTAAATAAGCAGGGTAACAATATACAGTCTTGACGTACTCTTTTCCCCAATTGGCACCAGTCCACCATTCCATGTCTGGTTCTAACTGTTGTTTTTTGACCTGTATACAGGTTTTGCAGGAGGCAGGTAGGGTGGTCTGCTATTCCCATCTCTTTAAGAATTTTCCACAGTTTGTTGTGATCCACATAGTCAAAGGCTTTAGCCTAGGCAATGAAGCAGAAGTAGATATTTTCTGAAATTCTCTTGCTTTTTCTGTGATCCAATGGATGTCACCGATTTTATCTCTGGTTCCTCTGCCTTTTCTAATCCAGCTTGTACATCTGAAAGTTCTCGTTTCACATACTATTGAAGCCTAGCTTGAAGGATTTTGAGCAGTATCTTGCCTAGCATGTGAAATGAGTGCAATTGTGTGGTAGTTTGAACATTCTTTAGCACTGCCTTTCTTTGGGATTGAGATGAAAATTAACCTTTTCCAGTCCTGTGGCCATGGCTGAGCTTTCAAATTTGCTGGCATATTGAGTACAGCACCTTAAATGACATCATCTTTCTAGGGTTTTAAATAGCTCAGCCGGAATTCTATCACCTCCACTAGCTTGATTGTAGTGATGCTTCCTAAGGCCCATTTGACTTGGGACTCCATGATATCTGGCTCTAGGTGAGTGACTACACCATCATAGTTATCTGTATCATTAATATCTTTTTTTGTATAGTTGCTTGTGTATTCTTTGCCACATCTTCTTAATATCTTCTGCTTCTGTTAGGTTCATAACCATTTCCGTCTTTTTATTATGCCCATCTCTGCATGAAATGTTCCCTTTGTATCTCTAATTTTCTTGAAGAGATCTCTAGTCTTTTCCATCTATTGTATTTTCCCTATTTGTTTGCATTGATCACTGAGGAAGGCTTTCTTTTCTCTCCTTGTTATTCTTTGGAACTCTGCATCCAGATGAGTAATCTCTCCTTTTCTCCCTGACTTTCACTCCTCTTCTTTGCTCAGCTATTTCTAAGGATTCCTCAGACAACCATTTGCCATTTCTCATTTCTTTTTCTTGCAGATGGTTTTGGTCACTACTTCCTATACAATGTCATGAACCTCTTTCCATAGTCTTCAGGCACTCTATCAGATCTAATCCCTTGAATCTATTTGCCACTAAGGGATTTGATTTAAGTTATACCTAAATGGCTTAATATTTTCCCCTACTTTCTTCAATTAAAGTCTGATTTTTTTAAATTTTATTTTTATTTTTAAACTTTACAATACTGTATTTGTTTTGCCAAATATCGAAATGAATCCACCACAGGTAATCCTGTGTTCCCCATCCTGAACCCTCCTCCTCCTCCCTCCCCATACCCTCCCTCTGGGTCGTCCCAGTGCACCAGCCCCAAGCATCCAGTATCGTGCATCGAACCTGGACTGGCGACTTGTTTCATACATGATATTATACATGTTTCAATGCCATTCTCCCAAATCTCCTACTCTCTCCCTCTCCCACAGAGTCCATAAGACTGATCTATACATCAGTGTCTCTTTTGCTGTCTCGTACACAGGGTTATTGTTACCGTCTTTCTAAATTCCATATATATGCGTTAGTATACTGTATTGGTGTTTTCCTTCTGGCTTACTTCACTCTGTATAATAGGTTCCAGTTTCATCCAACCATTAGAACTGATTCAAATGTATTCTTTTTAATGGCTGAGTAATACTCCATTGTGTATATGTACCACAGCTTTCTTATCCATTCATCTGCTGATGGGCATCTAGGTTGCTTCCATGTCCTGGCTATTATAAACAGTGCTGTGATGAACACTGGGGTACATGTGTCTCTTTCCCTCTGGTTTCCTCAGTGTGTATGCCCAGCAGTGGGATTGCTGGATCATAAGGCAGTTCTATTCCAGTTTTTTAAGGAATCTCCACACTGTTCTCCATAGTGGCTGTACTAGTTTGCATTCCCACCAACAGTGTAAAGAGGGTTCCCTTTTCTCCACACCCTCTCCAGCATTTATTGCTTGTAGACTTTTGGATCACAGCCATTCTGACTGGCGTGAAATGGTACCTCACTAGTGGTTTTGATTTGCATTTCTCTGATAATGAGTGATGTTGAGCATCTTTTCATGTGTTTGTTAGCCATCTGTATGTCTTCTTTGGAGAAATGTCTATTAGTTCTTTGGCCCATTTTTGATTGGGTCATTTATTTTTCTGGAGTTGAGCTGTAGGAGTTGCTTGTATATTTTTGAGATTAGTTGTTTGTCAGTTGCTCATTTGCTATTATTTTCTCCCATTCTGAAGGCTGCCTTTTCACTTGCTAATAGTTTCCTTTGTTGTGCAGAAGCTTTTAAGGTTTAATTAGGTCCCATTTGTTTATTTTGCTTTATTTCCAATATTCTGGAGGTGGGTCATAGAGGATCCTGCTGTGATGTATGTCAGAGAGTGTTTTGCCTATGTTCTCCTCTAGGAGTTTTATAGTTTCTGGTCTTACATTGAGATCTTTAATCCATTTTGAGTTTATTTTTGTGTATGGTGTTAGAAAGTGTTCTAGTTTCATTCTTTTACAAGTGGTTGACCAGTTTTCCCAGCACCACTTGTTAAAGAGATTGTCTTTAATCCATTGTATATTCTTGCCTCCTTTGTCAAAGATAAGGTGTCCATATGTGCGTGGATTTATCTCTGGGCTTTCTATTTTGTTCCATTGATCAATATTTCTGTCTTTGTGCCAGTACCATATGTCTTGATAACTGTGGCTTTGTATAGAGCCTGAAGTCAGGTAGGTTGATTCCTCCAGTTCCATTCTTCTTTCTCAAGATAGCTTTGGCTATTCGAGGTTATTTGTATTTCCATACAAATTGTGAAATTATTTGTTCTAGCTCTGTGAAGAATACCATTGGTAGCTTGATGGGGATGCATTGAATCTATAAATTGCTTTGGGTAGTAACTCATTTTCACTATATTGATCTTCCAATCCATGAACATGGTATATTCTCCATCTATTAGTGTCCTCTTTGATTCTTTCACCAGCGTTTTATAGTTTCTATATATAGGTCTTAGTTTCTCTAGGTAGATATATTCCTAAGTATTTTATTCTTTCCGTTTGCAATGTGAATGGAATTGTTTCCTTAATTTCTGTTTTCTCATTATTAGTGTATAGGAATGCAATGGATTTCTGTGTGTTGATTTTATATCCTGCAACTTTACTATAATCATTGATTAGTTCTAGTAATTTTCTATGTAGAGGCTTATGTCATCTGCAAATAGTGAGAGTTTACTTCTTCTTTTCCAATTTGGATTCCTTATTTCTTTTTCTGCTCTGATTGCTGTGGCCAAAACTTCCAAAACTATGTTGAATAGTAATGTGAAAGTGGGCACCCTTGTCTTGTTCCTGACTTTAGGGGAAATGTTTCAACTTTCACCATTGAGGATAATGTTTGCTGTGGGTTTGCATATATAGCTTTTATTATGTTGAGGTATGTTCTTCTATTCCTGCTTTCTGGAGATTCTTATCATAAATGGATGTTGAATTTTGTCAAAAGCTTTCTCTGCATCTATTGAGATAATCATAATGGTTTTTATTTTCAATTTGTTAATGTGGTGTATTACATTGATTGATTTTGGATATTGAAGAATCCTTGCATCCCTGGGAAAAGCCCACTTGGTCATGGTGTATGATCTTTTTAATGTGTTTTTGGTTCTGATTGCATAGAAATTTTGTTAAGGATTTTTGCATCTGTATTCATTCAGTGATATTGGCCTGTAGTTTTCTTTTTTGTGGCATCTTTGTCAGGTTTTGGTATTAGGGTGATGGTGGCCTCATTAGAATGATTTGGAAGTTTACCTTCCTCTGCAATTTTCTGGAAGAGTTTGAGTAGGATAGGTGTTAGCTCTCTCTAAATTTTGGTAGAGTTGTCTCATGTGTTGTTGGAATGGTTTGTATGCTTTGACCAGTGCATTCTCTTGGCAAAAACTCTGTTAGCCTTTACCCTGCTTTATTTTGTACTCCAAGGCTAAACTTTTCTGTTACTCCAGGTATCTTTTGACTTCCTGTATGAATCCAATATCACCTCATCTTAATTTGATTACATCAGCATAGATTCCATTTCCAAATAACTGCACATTCACAGATTCTAGGATTGGAGGTTACGACCTACCTCACCATAAGATTTGGCTTCCCAGGTGGTGCTCGTTGGTAAATAATCCACCTGCAAGTCAGGAGATGCAAGAGACGTGGTTTGTCCCCTGGGTTGTGGAGATCCCCTGGAGGAGGACATTGGCAACCCACGTCCAACATTCTTGCTGGAGAATCCCAGGAACAGAGGAGCCTGATGGGCTTTGGTCCATAAGGTCACAAAGTCAAACACCACTGAGCGACTGAGCACACAATATATCTTGGGGGGGGGGGTGACACAATTCAAGCCACAACAGTGTGTATGCACATACACACTTCTCATTCAAAAAGACCCTGATGCTTGGAAAGATTGAATGTGAGAGGAGAAGGGGATGACAGAGGATGAGATGGTTGGATGGCATCACCAACTCAATTGGACATGAGTTTTGGTAAGCTCCGGGAGTGGTGATGGACAAGGAGGGCCTGGCGTGCTGCAGTCCATGGAGTCGCAAAGAGTCAGACATGACTGAGCGACTGAACTAAACTGAACTGAACTGACACATACACACAGACATCTCAAGTAATTGGCTTTTGTGCATCTGTGGCATCTGGTTATGCAAGTCAGAAATGTATAGGACAGGCAAATGGGCTAGAAAACTCTTGGATTGGAGCTGAGACATTGTTCACAAACAGAGTTTTCTTCTTCCTCAGGGAACCTCGGTTTTGCTCTTAAGGCTTTTAAATTGATGGATGAGGCTCACACAATCAAGGGTAATCTCCTTTATTTGAAATTGATTGTAGATGTTAAGCACATCTATAAAATGCCTTCACAGTAACATCTAGATTAGTGTTTTGAATAACTGGGTATTTTGGCTAGCCAGATTGACACAGAAAGCTTAACCATCACACACATGAAAATTAAGTTATCTAGTGAAAAATTTTATGATGTTCTAGCATATTCTAGTACTCTTGCCTGGAAATCGCATGGACAGAGGAGCCTGGAAGGCTGCAGTCCATGGGGTTGCTAAGAGTCGGGCATGATAGAGCGACTTCACTTTCCAACTTTCCACTTTCATGCATTGGAGAAAGAAATGGCAACCCACTCCAGTGTTCTTGCCTGGAGAATCCCAGGGACGGGGGAGCCTGGTGGGCTGCCATCTATGGGTCGCACAGAGTCGGACACGACTGAAGCGACTTTAGCAGCAGTAGCATCAACATATTCTGAAGTGCTCAACAGAGAAAGCTTATTATTTGTTTTTCTTAAAATTTTCTTGTGTTGCCTTTATTGGACATAGATCAAGTAAGGTAGCCATTTATTAATTAGTCCTGTCTCTGAATGAAAAGGAGAATTGATGAGAGGCAATTTAGTTTCTTCAGATACTTAAAAAAATAAATCATGACAACGTATTTGAGTGTTTTGAAATCTTAACTTTAAAAAGATCTTGGAAAAAAAATGAAATTGTTAGTAACTCAGTCTGTCTGACTCCTTGGGACCCCATGGATGGTAGCCCATCAGGCTCCTCTGTCCATGGAATTATCCATCAAAATACTGGGGTGGGTAGCCATCCAGTCCTCCAGGGGATCTTCCCATTCTAGGGATCAGCCTGAATTTCCTGCATTGAAGTTGATTCTTTGCCATATGAGCCACCAGGGAAGCCCAAAAGATCTCAGATAGCAGCAAAGCTAATAATCTTATTATATCAGTGGGTAAGCAGGGCCCAGAGTATATAAACACCTTGCTCAGATTTACCTGGCAGATTCAGACCCAACCTGAGATGAGAACCCAGTCCAATTTTCAAGCCACAGTACTTCTCAGGAACTGTCAAAGGGACATACTAGGGCTATGTTGAGAAAACAGATAAATTCACTGGCCCAGCTCTTCCAATCATTACACTGTGGTAACACATGTGCATTGAGGAATCTTCACAGCCAGGAAGTGGTCTGTGTGATTGGAAAGGGAGGGTGCCTGGGCATGAGAGTAATTCTCCCAACAGAAAGTTTTTCCCCGGCACCAGACCTCTCAGGCCCCTCTTTAGGTGTAGGTCATGTCCTTCAATCTGCATCCCATTTGAAACTCAATTTTAGCATCTCTGAGTATACAAGGTTGGCCTGCCTCTGCATTTTCAATGACACTGTATGTTTTGATATCCTAGGTGGACATGTCTGCATAAATACATTAAGACAGAAATGGCAAAGGTCATAACTTCCCTTATTACTGAAGATAAAATTTAATGAGCTAGATTACAGGCTGCTTTAAGAACTGCTGTGCCAGGTTAAGGGGCTCTGCCACTGAAACCAATTACACTGGGTACAATTACGACCTATTCTAATAGCTGTAAGTCAGGGTTACACAAAGATTCTGTCTCTGGGTAAATTACTAGCTAGGAAGCAGGTGAGGAAAACTAAGCAAATTGTCACGGATCACACAAGAGACACACAAGAGAGCACAGAGAACACAGAGCTTGTAGGCTATTCCGGGTGTGGTGTCATCTGTTGCTAAGAGGAGCTGGCCTTCACAGTCAGAAAAGCCCTCTTCTTCTTGCACTAACTGAAAGGATATGTGATTTCAAAGACACTTTTAGAAAAGTAGCTGAAAAGTGAATAGTAGGAGGGGAGAGGAAGAACTCAGAAAGCCCTTCTCTATTGAGACTGTTTCCTTACGGATTTTGCAAGATTTAGTGGGCTGACATTATTGATTTTGTTTTTTTCAACTGAAATACAGGAAAGTGTTACCCAAAAGCAAAATAATGTAGTAAATTTGAACAAACCACCAAGATTGACTTAATAAAAGACCTTTATATTCTCTGTTATACTTGCCCTTGTGGCTATTTACATGTCCTTTACCACACATGACTAACAGGGAGCCATTGAAGAGCCTTCTGACAATTGAAGATCCATCAGAAATATAGATGAAAACACTTTAAAAAGTAACAGAATTTCCCCATAATTTCATGGATCAATTTGCACACTATTTATTTTTGAAAAGCCTTTGAGGAACCAGCACATCTCATTCAAGTGAAACACATGTGTTATCAGTGAGTAAATATTTCAAGATCTGGGGAGCAGGGGGGAATGTTTTAAGGAAAGCATCAATGACATTTATTGGAAGCATAGGAAAGTCATTGCAGACACGGGTGGCTATATTTCTGAATGTTGCCTTTTGAGTAGTATGATGCTTACAAAGGAAGAAGTATTTGATAAATGACACAAAAATGTCAATTTATTAGAATATTCTTTGTTTCCTTTAAGAGGTTAAAGTTTAAAAAAGTAGTTCCTAATATTGGTCGTTCAGACCACAATTGAAAGACTTTCAGAATGACTCAAGACATTTTCAAGATCCTTTCAAAGTAATGAAGGAATTTGTGGGAAACTGGGAGGTCAGATCATCAGATCATGTCCTTACTGCTTGCCCTGAGACTGAGTTGGGTGGATATTGCTCTTATTATCATTAGAAGAGAAGGAAGAGGCTTTCCAGTAATTATATATTCATTCCATCTCTTTTCTCTCTGTAAACAAAGTTCATTTCTCCAAATTCTTCCGTTGTTGTCTATACTCTCCAAAATGCCATTTGTTTTACTCCTGATTTAGAATTTCTATCCTTTTCTTGGTGATCTTCCTCAAGAGACTGTCCTTAAAGAATGGTGTAAGTATGCACTCAGACTCAGTCGTGTCTGACTCTATTGTGACCCCATGGACTGCATGCAGCCCACCAGACTCCTCTGTCCATGGAATTTTCTAAGCAAGAATACTGCAGTAGCTTGTCAGTTCCTTCTACAGCTGTAAGCATGCTTAATCATCTAAAAGAGACTTCAGTCATTCTTATCGAGGCCACCAAGAGCCTTCAATAAATCAAAGGACAGAATACTCTCTAGTTTATTTTTCTAATTCTTTCACTATTCAGTTGTAAATAATATCATCTCAAAAGAAAGAACATCCCTCTGAATGTGTATTATAGTTGAGAGTTACTCAGGAAATAAGTCAGCCATCCTCTCAATAGAATAGACCAATGTCAATTTCTCTTGGATAACTTCAGTGATCCAAATGTGTCAATGGATTGCTGTTGTTGTTGTTGTTCAGTTGCCTCAGTCATGTCCATTTCTTTGCGACCCATGGACTGCAGCATGCCAGGCTTCCCTGTCCTTCATCATCACCCAGGTCTTGTTCAAACTCATGTCCCTTGAGTTTGTGATGCCATCCAACCATCTCATCCTCTGTTGTCCCCTTCTCCTCCCACCTTCAATCTTCCCAGCATCAGGGTCTTTTCCAATGAGTCAGTTCTTCACACCAGGCAGCCAAAGTACTGGAGCCTTAGCCTCAGCATCAGTCCTTCCAATGAATATTCAGGATTGATTTCCTTTAGGATGGACTGGTTTGAGTTCCTTGCCATCCAAGGGACTCTCAAGAGTCTTTCTCCAACACCATAGTTCAAAAGCATCAATTCATTGATGCTCAGCTTTCTTTATGGTCCAACTCTCACATCCATACATGACTACTGGAAAAACCTTAGCTTTGACTAGATGGACCTTTGTTGGCAAAGTGATGTTTCTGCTTTTTAATATGCTGTCTAGGTTGGTCATAACTTTCCTTCCAAGGAGTAAGCATCTTTTAATTTCATGGCTGCAGTCACCATCTACAGTGATTTTGGAGCCCAAGAAAATAGTCTGTTACTGTTTCCATTGTTTCCACATCTATTTGACATGAAGTGATGGGACCGGATGCCATGATCTTCATTTACTGAATGTCGAGTTATAAGCCAACTTTTTCACTCTCTTCCTTCATACTCATCAAGAGGCTCTGTAGTTCCTCTTTGCTTTCTGCTGTAAGGGTGGTGTCATCTGCATATCTGAGGTTATTGATATTTCTCCCAGCAATCTTGATTCCAGCTTGTGATTCATCCAGCCCAGCATTTTGCATTGATGTACTCTGCATATAGGTTTAAATAAGCAAGGTAACAATATACAGCCTTCACATACTTTTTTCCCAGTTTGGAACCAGTCAATTGTTTCATGTTTGGTTCTAACTGTTGCTTCTTGACCTGCATACATGTTTTGCAGGAGGCAGGTAGGGTGGTCTGGTATTCCCATCTCTTTCAGAATTTTCCAGTTTGTTGGGATCCACACAGTCAAAGGCTTTAGTGTAGTCAATGAAGCAGAAATAGATGCTTTTCTGGAATTCTCTTGCTTTTTCTATGATCCAGTGGATGTTGGCAATTTGATCTCTGGTTCCTCTGCCTTTTCTAAATCCAGCTTGAACATCTAGAAGTTCTTGATTCACATTGAAACCTAGGTTGAAGAATTTTGAGTATTACTTTTCTTGCATGTGAAATGAGTGCAACTATGTGGTAGTTTGAGCATTCTTTAGCATTGCCTTTCTTTGGGGTTGGAATGAAGCTGACATTTTCCAGTTCTGTGGCCACTGCTGAGTTTTCCAAATTGGCTAGCATAGTGAGTGCAGCACTTTAGCAGCACTGTTAATAGATACAGTGTTAACAGTGTCAATAGATAGTCTTCTTTAGTATTTATATTGAACCATGGCTATTCAGAGAACATAGTAGTCAGCTGTGCCTTTCACATAAGTGCTGATACTGAACAGTATGAGAGAAAGTAGAACATATACTTTGACATAAGAATTAATACAAGAAAAATGAAAAGGTATATCTGTTTAAGAGCAATATATTAAATACTGTACATTGCTTAAACCACCTAGAACTAATTGGCTGAAAAGTTCATTCATGCTTTTATGGATCTTATGGAAAAACCCAAACAAAGTTTCTGGCCAACTCAATATAGTCCAAGCATGATGAACAGCCAGGTTTCAGACACATTAAAAAAAAAAAAAAAAAACTCAGATATTTTGGAGGTTTTCTCTAATATCAGTGGGTCCACATTTAGAAGCAAAGCAAAACAGGGTCACAAATGAG
Organism: Bos taurus; assembly: GCF_002263795.3. Classification (NCBI taxonomy): domain Eukaryota; kingdom Metazoa; phylum Chordata; class Mammalia; order Artiodactyla; family Bovidae; genus Bos; species Bos taurus. The sequence continues at coordinate 28,929,344 of NC_037357.1, forward strand.
TTTTTCTATCACTGGCATCATTAAACTTTCCTGAAATGAGATTCAATAATGACCTAGATCAATTCATATTTATAATCTTGTTATTCAGAGTGGTCCATGCACCAGAAATATCAGTATTACTTGGGAGTCTGTTAGAAATGCAAAAACCCAAGGCCCTACCCAAGACCTACTGAGTCAGAATTTGCATCTTATCAATCCTCATGTGATTTGTAACCACACTAAAACTTGAGAAATATTGCCCCAAACTCAACAGACCATGTGGTTCCAGTGTCTACTTCTATTATGGCTTTGCAAGAGCACATTTAAATCATTCCAGATACTGCTAGAGATTCAGTTTCATGACTCTCCTGACAGTTCCATACTCAGATTTGCCTCTATATTATGAGAAATGATATAACTTATTGGTAAATGGCTATACAGAATGGCCCTAGTGGAACAAACATGTAGCTTGAGGTCAAAGAATTATGCTTGACTCACTACTAGCTATGTGAACTGAATGAAATGTTTTACCTCTCTAGTTGTCATTTCTTTTGCTTAATGGAATTGGGTAAATACTACCTGCATCATAGTGCTGTGAAGAGAATGGACTGAGTGACGAAAGCAGAGTGCTTAAATAAATCAAAGTTTGACCTGTTACCCGAGGATCATCTCTAAATTTCTTCCCAGAACTTCAGTATCAATTTCTTTTCTCTGGTTAACTCTCTAACTTTTTGTACCAAAGGTATTATGCAAGTTCCTATAAGCTAGAGTCTTTCATTTCCTCAAGGCATTAGCCTCTAAGGTCTCATCACAAAATCTTCATTACACTCTCTGACCATATGTAGTCCAAACAATGGCATGTGAATACAATGCAAATGACATGTAGAGTATTTCCAACACCATAATTTAAGTGAAACAACCTTCTCCAATCCTGACTGCTATTAGAGGACTCCTGGAGAATCCCACAGACATTTTATGACCATCTGTCAAACTGTGACTTGGAGAATGCTGAGTCCTATCTGCAACACAAAATAATGGATCTGGAGGGCTTGTCTCATTTGTAGTGTGACTGTTTGTCCTTGTTTGCCCAGCACAATCCCAGTTTACTATTGTTTATCCAGGTGTGATTATTAATAGCCCCAATTTCACTTTAAAAGATATCCCAGCTTGTATGATAAATTATACAGTCATCTATAAGCAGATGGCTTTGGTTATCCAAAGTTAAACCGGTAAATGCAAAAGAAATGTTGTGCTTATTCCTTTGCCTTACCTAAGAAGCTCTTATTTAAAAGTTGCTTCTGACATAGACCCCTGTGAATTTCATCAGGTGTCCCAATCTCTACTGGATGTGCTATTCTCCACTGGCATGCATTACCCTTTAATATCCTCCCCACCCCAATCTTCTCCTCTGTTGCAGAGGATGGAAACTTGGGATACATGCACCAGACAGCCTTTCCAGTTGAGGTCCATCAAGTCTTAGACTCCATGGTAAGCTGCATTAGTGTGAGGTTTGGAAACAGATGAGAAGCACAATCCGTTTTCCTTTTGTAAGTGGCAAGCAGACTCGTAGGTTCCCTCAATGCATGTTTGTCTGTTGTTATTGCAGCCTCTGCATTCCCCAGCCACTTAAATCTGCTTTGATGCTGAAGAAGATCAATAAAGTGGGCAGTGATTTCCTCCGCATCCCTGCCCCTGGGTGTTAATATCCCTGTAATTCTTTGCATATGCGAAAATGAAAGCTAGTGGACTCAGTCTGACTTTCACCTCTTTCTCCATTCCAGTACTGTATTGTTGTTTGTTTTTTCTTGCTTGCTTGTGGATGTTTTAACAATTCTATTGAGGTATGATTGATATAATTAAGCTCCTCACTCCTCTTTGTTCCCGAAACCCAGGGAAGCTAAAGATCTGCTATTTGTTACTATACATTAGTTTACATCTTAAAGTTTTATATAAATGGAATCTTACAATATGCACTCTTTTATATCTGGCTTATTTCACTCACCATGTTTTTGAGATTCATCAATGTTGTGGCAGGTACTGGATTTCACTACTTTGTATTATTGAATAGCATTCCATTATATGGTCTTCCCTGGTGGCTCAGTTGGTTAAGAATCCGCCTGCAATGCAGGAGGCATAGGTTTGATCCCTGGGTTGGGAAGCTCCCCTGGAGAAGGAAATGACAACCTACTCCAGTATTCTTGGCTGGACAGAGGAACCCGGTGGGCTACAGTTCATGGGATCTCAAGAGTTGGACACTACTTAGAGACTAAACCACCAATCTCCACCATATTCCATTATATAGATATACCTTGTTCATCTGCATGCCTATTTATGAATGTTTGCACTGTTTTCAGTTTTTTGGTGACTACAAATAAAGCTGCTATGAATCCTATTACAAGTCTTTGTATAGATATGTTTTCACTGACTTTGAATAAAGAGCTAAGAGTGCAATGCCTGGATCCTGTGAAGGCTTATTCAACATTTAAATAAATTAAAAAAAAAAAAGATTTTCCAAAGTGATTATATTCCATTTGATATTTATTGTACTATTTTATATGTACAGTTACCAGTTGTTCTCTATCTTTGCCAATATTTATAATTGTCTTTTTCATTTTATCCATTATAATAGGGGAGAAATAAGATGATCCACATCTAAACTAAGACTGAATATGGCCACATTAGCTTAGAGGATAAGATATATATATATATATATAAATATATATATATATATATATATATATATATATATATATATATATAAATGTTAAGTAATGGTGAAGGATGAGAGAATGAAACATGGAATAAGAGAGGCCATGGAGTATGACTTGGTTAAAACATCCACTCCTTGCCATGTGAACCTCCAGAATTGAACATGGAGTGATGAAGAACATTCAGCAAGTCACTTTGGGAATGCTCTTTAGAGAGTGCTAAAGAAAAGCCCCTTTTGTTCAACCAGAGAACTCTGCCTCCTGAGAATCAGTGACAGAGATATCAGAAGTGGTACTTTGATGGGAAAGCTATATCATCACCTCCCTCAGCATACACTAGCCCATGTTGATGGGCAAAGTGGTGCATTGTGATGTCTAAGCCCTCCAAGCCACCATTGGCTGGGGTAGTGCCTAGCTGACCAATCAGATTGAAGGGTGTGGCTCCTCATTGTCCTGAGAAGGTATATATAAGGGAGGACAGAGGCAGAGATTCTGGGTTAGGCCATTTCTTGTCATCATCATGACTAAAGTAACTAAGAAGCCATGGCTGTCAAGAAGAGTTCCAATGCGGTTTGCTTCAAGGGTGAAAGGAAGAAAGAAGACGCTTTGTCAACGGAGATACAGAGGCAGTGTGAAGGTAAGATGACTCCAACTAAGCTCCCCATGTTCTCCATTGATTTTGCAGCCCAAGACCTCTACACTGCCCTTGCCTGGCACAAAAGCCCTCATCAGCCCACATCTCTTTTTCATGAAATCTCCCTTCCAACTGAGTTTTTATTCTCTTTCCTCAAAACTAATACCCTTGTCTTGTCTTTCCAGGCACGAAATATGACGATGAGGGTCAGAAGACCTCTACAAGGAACCATGAGAAAGAAAATCCAATCATATGCCACCCAATCGAAGAAGGTGAAGAAAACAAGAAAGCCAAACTGTTTTTTCTGTTCCTGTGCATGTAAGAAACTGAATCAAAGTAGAAAAAGATACCAAAATAGGAGGCAGAATCAAAGAAGGAGGCAGAATCAAAAGAGAAGATAAGCTCAGCCGTCCCAGAATAAGAGACCCTGGAGAAGTACAACCTGGGCAGCCAGTAACTGAATAGAAAAGGTCAGACAGTTTAGAATTGTGTCTCCAGAGGTCTGCTTTCTTAAAAATGGCCAACCAGGAAAAGACTGACTCTCACACTAACATAGTAAACTGATGGCTGTGATTAAAATAAACATCAAATGGTGAAAAGATGATATTTGTGTGTGTGTGTGTGTGTGTGAATTTTCTGATGGGAAGGTGGGGAAGGAAGATAAGAGGTGCGTACCTGAGAAGGGAGGGATATGGGGTCCCGAGAGATTGGGGAACAGACACTCAGGTCCACACTTAGATAGTTGAGGTCTGGACTGGGTCAGGAGTATGCACTGAAGATTGAAATCCCTGCTGAACAATTGATCTCAGGGTCAAGGAGAAGAGGTGTGGTGTTATTGCTTTTGTTTGCTGTGTGAAATGCCATTAATGTCTAGATTGCCAGAATCCAGATGGGAAGAGGGTTTCACATGGGGATGGTGAATGTGAAACTCCCCCTGAGAAAGACAGACAGAAATCACTTCCTGGCCACCTACCTCATAATGGGATTTGTTGCATCACTCACCTATGCTGTCAGTTAAAGTTGCTCAGAAGGCACAAAATGCTGATACAACTAAAACCACAACTAGCACTACCAAGGACTAAAATAATGTTTGGAGGGAAGAAACCAAATATTGATTAGGCCACTTTTTTGCAAAGAAATTGGTGGGAGAATTGTGTTCCCAAAGGCAGGACAGTGTGTGTGGTCCAATCCCGTGCAGGTGACAAATAGGATCACTATCCGCAGATAATTTTTTTTTTTTGGGGGGGGGGGCACTATGCAGGTTGTGGGATCTTAGCTCTCTGAAAAGTGATTGAAACCGTGCCCCTTTTAGTGAAACCACAGAGTCCTAACCACTGGACAGCCAGAGAAATGAATACACAGAATTTGATACAAGTATGAATATACAATGTAGTAAAACCTAGTCTTTTATTTGTCACCATACCCTAGCATTTCTAAATAACTACAGTCATAAAACATTCTTCCCCAATAAAGTCTTTTGTTAGTCCAAGTTCTACAAGTTTATCATAGTTAAGGCAGTGGCACCCCATTCCAGTACTCTTGCCTGGAAAATCCCATGGATAGAGGAGCCTGGTGGGCTGAAGTCCATGGGGGCGTGAAGAGTCGGACACAACTCAGCGACTTCACTTTCACTTTTCACTTTCATGCATTGGAGAAGGAAATGGCAACCCACTCCAGTGTTCTTGCCTGGAGAATCCCAGGGACGGGGGAGCCTGGTGGGCTGCCGTCTATGGGGTCGCAGAGTCGGACACGACTGAAGTGACTTAGCAGCAGCAGCATGGAATATTTAATTTGGTATTAACTTTCATTTTGAAATGTTTTAAAAGGCTCAAGGAGTAGTCAATCAAATATGGAGATATATAAGGCAGAGTCTCTGAGCAAAGGAATCCTATGTGTCTTCAGAAAACATTTTAGAAAAAACTAAAACACAGAGTTTCACCATCAGCATGAAGAGTTCAGTTCAGATTTTAAGTCAATGATATGTTATCTTTTATCTGGACTGCAGCTTCCTAAATCTTTCTGGCACTTTAAATCCTGAGAGACCCAGTTGATGATTCAAAGTCAGTCACTGAATGTGGTTTAAAATCAATAAGAATGAAAGACACCTTGGGTGTGCTGTCCTTTCAAAAGAAGTGGGAGCACTATCATGGCTTGCCTGAAGAAAATTAATTATCTAAAGCAGCTATCAGGATGATACAGGCAGAGAGATCTTATATCTACATATATGTCAGTGCTCTGATTCCAGATCTGTATATATTATCACAATTTAATACTATCACACTTTAATGCCCTTCTTTAGGACTTACTGAAATGCTTGATGTTATAGGGGAAGGTAACAGATTGCTAGGACTGAAGAGCTGAAAGTGAAAGTTGTTCAGTCTTGTCCGACTCTTGGTGACCCCATAGACTATACAGCCCATGGAATTCTCCAGGCCACAATACTGGAGTGGGTAGCCTTTCCCTTCTCCAGAGGATCTTCCCAACCCAGGTTTCAAACCCAGGTCATCCACATTGCAGGTGGATTCTTTACCAGCTAAGCCACAAGGGAAGCCAAGAATATGGGATTAGGTAGCCTATCCCTTCTGCAGAAGATCTCCCCAATCCAGGAACTGAACAGGGGTCTCCATCATTGCAGGCGAATTCTTTCCCAACTGAGCTAGCAAGGAAGCCCTGAGGTGGACCAAAAGCTGATGTTAGAGGGCTTTTTTCCTACAGTGTAGTTCTGATATATATATTTAAATATGCATGCTGAGCTAGCAGGGAAGCCCTGAGGTGGACCAAAAGCTGATGTTAGAGGGCTTTGTATCTCCAAAGTAGCCCTGATATATATTTAAATATGCCTGGGTGCCGGGGTCCTGCCCTGGCTGATCCAGGGTATTCGAAGCGGGGACGGCGTCGGCGACCTATTTATTTAAATATTTTATCAAAGATATAAAGAGTAATAGGATAAGGATAGCTCAGTAGGAAAATTCAGTGGAGAAAAGAGGCTGAGTAGCTTGGTTTACGCGGGAGACCAATAAAACTTCAAGACAAGAAGTTTGCACCACTTACGTAGGCCGCAGGCGTCCTTCCGTTCTCCCAAAGGAGAGGAGACACTGAGGCCTCCCTGGTCGGATCTTAGAAGCCCAGGCATAATTAGTAAGCATGGTGGGTTCCGCGCTCCAGATGGAGACTCAGCCAGAGTGAGAGAGAGAGCGACATGGGGAGACCAGTATTTCGAGAAACTGATCCCAATTCTTTATTTTCCAGAGTCTGTTTTTATACACTAAGATGTTATACAAAAGTCACGTGGGGACAGCAGTCCTGACTTTTATTAAAGTCAGGTGCTTCACACAAATGTATACAGAGGTCTTAGGGGTGTTACATCATCTTCTGGCCAGGGGGGCCTGCTGACAATTTACGACCTTCTCCTTGTGACAGCGGTCAGTCAATCAGGACACTTATTTCTCCAGGGCTGATTATTCTCAAAACAGACGCCACCCAAATAAAGTTACATTCCTATAGGGTGAGGGTGTAGTGGGTTTTAGTTACGGAAAGAATTTACTTAGCCTAAGGTCTAACGTGATTAATATCAAAGGTTAATACTTATTTCTTCTATATATTCATTAATGTGTGTAAGGGCAGGGGATGTGGAGACTTAGCAACAAACATTGGCTCAACAAATGAAAAACCCTTCACCAATACAATTTCTAATCAGCCCATTATACTTATACTAATAGTTTTCTAACTTTTCTAAGGAACCTGTTTTTAGAAGGTTTAAAGCATCTCGTGCCTCTCACGGTTGGGAGGCTGTGAGCAATCACATGTGGCCGGACGAGCCTGTCAGGCAGGCTAGAGAACCTTCAGAGGAGTTTGTAGGTTAAAACAAGAGTTTTTATTGACTGGAGCTCTAGGTTAACTCCTTCTCCGAAAGAGGTGGTGGGGGACAGCCCCCCGTAAAGTCAGAGGTGTAGGTAAGAGCACAAAGTAGTAAAGTAGGCAGGCTCTGGTTATGGGGGTAGACGCTCGAGGATTTCCAGGGGGACTCCTGAGGCTCGATCCTGCCTTTGCGTATGTCGAGCCTCCTTCCTCATGACCTTTGCCATGGGCGGAGTACCTCACTCTGGCCCCCAACACTTGGGTATACTGCCACCTTCCAGAAAGAAGTGAGGATGCATTGAGTGTAAAAAGGATTCACATACACTTAGGGTTAAAAGAGAAAATCATAAATAATAAGTCATGAGTTGAGAAAGGATATATCCAAGTAGGACAACAGTAAAAAATCAATATCAGACACCTGTAGTTCCCCTTGAAAAGGAATGTATATTGTGACTCAGACATGTCAAGTCCTATTGCAAAAGCTGTTTTGGATTTTGAGAGAGTTTTTTTTTTCACTCATTAGCACATAAAACAAACTCTTTGACTTCCACTTTTACAAGTTCCCTATGAATAGATTCCAACTGACCTCTCTAGCTGTGTCCATAACAACCTCTATTGACTAATACAATGATTTCTCTAAGACCTCTTGCATTCCTCTTTGCTTGTAGCCATCCTATCTTCTGTGACTCAGAAACTAGCAACCATCTAAGGCCAGCCTAATGATCATCTCCCAAAGAAAATTTCTAAATGATTCTCTTGAGTATTAATTTCTTCATGTTCTCTAATCACTTACTGTTTATTACATGAAGCTTTTATGATACTTTTTGAGTATGTATCTTACCAGAAACATATGCCAGAGAAGTAAATTGATTAGAAATAAACATTTTGGTGATATAAAATGTTATCAGAGGTTGAATTATCTAAGACTGTAAGGGAGAGAATCACTCTCTTCTGCCAAGTATGTCTAAGAATCTGTTTGAAAATATAATAAAATCCATAAACCAGAGAGTGTGTCAGAAGTCAAAGGAATTTAAATGAGGAGCTTCTTTTATCACTGGTCAAGAGGGACACCATGTCCTTGTATTAACACCACTTTGCATGACACCAAAGGCAAAAGCCAAAGCATTGCCCATGGACTCATGATAAGAGCACAATACTGCTGGCCCAGAGGCTTATCTTGCTTGGCAGAGGTCAAGAGCAAGTTTATGTTCTAAGAGTCAGAACACATCTGCCCAGGACCATACCATGTATAAGCAGGAATCAAGTGGGAGTCCCCAAACTTTACATGCTCCTGGTCAGGTCCCTCACACCAGTGCCTTTCCTACTGGCTTATCACCCATTTCTGCCTTGAGATGATCATGATTAAATTTCACCTTGCCATCTCCTCAGTTAATTGCAGTGGGCAAACTGGATACCTGAATGGAAAAGAATGAAATTGGACCCTTAACTTATACCATATAAGACTAAACTCAGAGCTGATTAAAGATTTAAATGTAAGATCTGAAACTATAAAACTACTAGAAGGAAACATACTGGAGAAGATTTATAACATTGGTCTAAGAAATGATTTATTGTATGAGACACCAAAAGCATAGGCAACAAAAGAAAAAATAGAAAACTAGGACTACATCACATTAAAAAGCTGCCTCCCCCAAAGAACACATCAAAAACACATCTATATAGAAGCCAAACTTATGGCTACCAAAGAGGAAGTTGTGGGGGAGAGATAAATTAGGAGTTGGGGATTAACATATACACATCACTATATTTAAAATAGATAACCAACAAGAACCTACTACAAAACCACAGGGAACTCTGTTCAACATTCTGTAACAACATATATGGGAAAATAATTTGTAAAGGAATAGGTATATGTATGTGTGCATGTGCAAGCTCAGTCCTTTCAGTCACGTCTGATTCTTTGCTACCCTATGGACTGTAGCCCACTAGGCTCCTCTGTCTATGGATTCACCAGGCAAGAATACTGGAGTGGGTTTTCATGGCCTCCTAAGGGGATCTTCCTGACCCAGGGATGGAACCAGCATCTCCTGCATTGCAGGCAGATTCTTTACCAACTGAGCCACATGGGAAGCCAATATACATGTATATGTAAAGCTGAATACTTTGCTGTACACCTGAAACTAACACAGCATGGTAAATCAAATATATTCTAATGAGAAGATAATATATCAATACATGGAACAATTATCTCAAAAAATTAACTGGAAAATTGCAGAAAGATTCCTGAATCAAGACTTTAAGAAAGACCACAAGGAATAGTGTAGGAAGGGAAAAGGAACATTCAAGTCCTGACCTGTGCCCCTGGAAGAGGACTCAGAATATAAGGGAGGTTACACAGGTGGAGATCTACCCTGGGTGTGAGTGGTTCAAGCTATATATTGGGCACACCAGGCCTGGGGTCTGACACAGGGAAGACAAGCACCCTTAGCTGGCTGCAGGGCCACGTAGACTAACAGGAAGGCTGTGGGAAGCCTGGACTCCCCCCTTGAAGATCACATGCTCAGGGGCTTACTCCCAAGGCACGGTGGAGAGGACAGATTTAGACCGCACTTAGGGCTTCCTGTCTTCGCCACAACTACCCACCCCTACACATGCCCTGCTTACTTCATATGGATGCTCTGCACTGGAGCAGGGGCTACCATGACGAGGCAGAGAGCTGGGATGTGGAAAGCAGAGGTGCATATGGCCCAGGGTGGCATCTCGATGGGACAGCTGGGGCCATGATCATGGAGGGCACTTACACAGGCAGCCCATTGGGAGAAGTCCTGATCTCTGATGGAGGCCAGACTGCCACAGCAGATGACCCAGTACATGCCCAGCAACCATGCAGGCTTCACCTACCCAATATCACCCCTCTTCATCAGGGCAGGGACAACAGAGGCTGGGGGAAGTCATCAGCTTGGAGGGACCAAGGGGTCTCAGATCAGAAGTTATGTTTAAGCAGGGTGGGAGAAGCTACTGCTAGTGCTAGCACAGGTGGCACATTGGAGGTAGCCTGGACCTCTGTCAGCAGCCAGCCTATAAACTATCTCCTCTTTTCCCTATGCACAGGCCCCTCTTGTCCCTCTGCAGCAAGGGTTGCAGTGCTGGGAGAAAGGAGGGCACATGCTTAGAGGGAACACAGCCAGCTCTAGCCTGACAATCAGGGCCTCTGCTCCAGAAACTTAGGACCCCACCCTCTCCCCAATAGGGCCTGAAAAGGCCACTGAGAATAGAGGAAGTCTGTACCTCACATCTGGCTCCAGCCCTGGCACCACCAATCTGCTACCAAGGCAATAGCTGCTGGCACACCTGAGGAAAGATGTGACTTGTGATCTATCAAATACAGCCCCCCCTCTCTGGGTACCACAGAGTGTACAGGATTGCTCCTTCACAAGAACACCCCTTCAAGACTATAATATATAATTGATTCACTTAAAATCAGAAAGGCAGAGACAAATGGGAAGACAGAAGGACTGGTCTCCATTGAAAGACTAAGAGAAAACCTCTGACACAGCAACCCAAAAGCAGAGATAAATAATGTACTAGGTAAAGAGTCTGAAGAATTAGTTATAATAATGCTAACTACAGAAAAATAGATAAACACAGGGAAAATTCTAATAAGGAACTAGAAAATATAAAAAACAACCAGACAGAACTGAAGAAGAGGGTAACTGATATGAAAAACACACAAGAATAAACAGCAGACAGGATTATACACAAGAATGCATAATAATGGAAACCACTCAACCAGAACAGCTAAAAGAAAACCCAAAATGGAACACGTGTACACCCGTGGTGGATTCATGTTGATGTATGGCAAAACCAATACAATATTGTAAAGTAACTAGCCTCTAATTAAAATAAATAAATTTAAATTAAAAAAAAATGAGATCAGTTTAAGAGACCTATGGATAACATTCAGCATATCAGCATTCATATTATCGGAATCTAGAAGGACAAAAGAGAGAGAAGAGGGTAAAATATATTTGATGAAATTATGGCTGAAAACTTCCCAAACCAGAAGGAAACACATCCATGAACACAAAGCACCAAACAAGATGAACCAAAACAAAACCATACTAAGATACAGTATAATTAAAATGGCAGAGGTTAGAAATCAAGAGAGGATTCTAAAGGCAGCAAGAGACAACACAGAATTACATAAAAGGGAACTCGCTTAAGGCTATCTGCTGATTTTTGTACAGAAACTTTGCAGGCCAGAAGGGAGGGCATGATCTACTGATATTTAAAGTGTTGAAAGAGAATTACTTACAAACTGGAATATCTATCCATTAAGATTGTCATTCAGAATTGAAAGGGAGATAAAGAAATTCTCAGACAAGCAAAGATCATAAGAGTTCATCAATACTAAACCAACCCTGAAAGAAATGTTAAATGATCTTCTCTAAAGAGAAAATAAGTAAGAATTTGTAGGAAAGGCAAAATTCTACTATTAAAGATACTAGCCAAAATATGGAAGCAAACCAATTGCTCATCAACAGATAAATGGATACAGAACCAGTGTTGTATACACAGACACGTGCACACACATACAATGGGATATTACTCAGCCACAAAAAAAAGAATGAAAATGTGCTATTTTAAACAATATGGATGGACTTGAGAGGAATTTTCCTTAGTAAAATAAGTCAAATTAGAGAACGAAAATGACAAATACTGTGTAATATCATTTAAATGTGGAATCCAAAAATACCCCAAACTAGTGAATGTAACAAAGAAGAAGCTGGCTTAAAACTCAACATTTAAAAAACAAATGTAACAAAGAAGAAGCTGGCTTAAAACTCAACATTTAAAAAATGAAGATATAGGTATCTGGTCCCATCACTTCATAGCAAATAAATGGAGAAACAATGGAAACAGTGACAGACATTATTTTCTTGGACTCAAATCACTGCAGATGGTGTCTGCTGCCATGAATTTATTTACTTATTTTTAAATTTAAATTTATTTATTTTAATTGGAGGCTAATTACTTTACAATATTGTATTGGTTCTGCCACACATAAACATGAATCTGCCACGGGTGTACACATGTTCCCCATCCTGAACCCCCCTCGAACCTCTCTCCCTATACTATCCCTCCAGGTCATCCCAGTACACGAGCCCCAAGCATCCTGTATTGAACCTAGACTGGTGATTCATTTCTTAGATGGTATTATACATGTTTCCATGCAATTACCCCAAATAATCCCATCCTCTCTCTCTCCCACAGAGTCCAAAAGACTGTTCTATATATCTGTGTCTCTTTTGCTGTCTTGCATACAGGGTTATTGTTACCATCTTTTAAAATTTCATATATATGCATTAGTATACTATATTGGTGTTTTTCTTTCTGGCTTACTTCACCCGGTATAATAGGCTCCAGTTTCATCCACCTCATTAGAACTGATTAAAATGTATTCTTTTTAATGGCTGTATAATACTCCATTGTGTATATGTACCACTGCTTTCTTATCCATTCATCTTCTGATGGACATCTCGGTTGCTTCCATGTCCTGGCTATTATAAACAGTGCTGAGATGAACATTGGGGTACACGTGTCTCTTTCAATTCTGGTATCTGTGGTGTGTATGCCAAGCAGTGGGATTGCTGGGTCATAGTTCAGTTCAGTCAGTTCAGTCACTCAGGCATGTCCAACTCTTTGCAAACCCATGAATTGCAGCACGCTAGGCCACCCTTTCTGTAACCAACTCCAGGAGTTCATTCAGACTCACATCCATCGAGTCAGTGATGCCATCCAGCCATCTCATCCTCTGTCATCCCCTTCTCCTCCTGCCCCCAATCCCTCCCAGAATCAGAGTCTTTTCCAATGAGTCAACTCTTTGCATGAGGTGGCCAAAGTACTGGAGTTTCAGCTTTAACATCATTCCTTCCAAAAAATCCCAGGGCTGATCTCCTTCAGAATGGACTGGTTGGATCTCCTTGCAGTCCAAGGGACTTTCAAGAGTCTTCTCCAACACCACAGTCCAAAAGCATCAGTTCTTTGGCACTCAGCTTTCTTCACAGTCCAACTCTCACATCCATACATGACAACAGGAAAAACCATAGCCTTGACTAGACGGACCTTTGTTGGCAAAGTAATGCCTCTGCTTTTCAAAATGCTATCTAGGTTGGTCATAACTTTTCTTCCAAGGAGTGTCTTTTAATTTCATGGCTGCAGTCACCATCTGCAGTGATTTTGGAGCCCAAAAAAATAAAGTCTGACACTGTTTCCACTGTTTCCCCATCTATTTCCCATGAAGTGATGGGACCAGATGCCATGATCTTCATTTTCCGAATATTGAGCTTTAAGCCAACTTTTTCACTCTCCTCTTTCACTTTTATCAAGAGGCTTTTTAGTTCCTCTTCACTTTCTGCCATAAGGGTGGTGTCATCTGCATATTTGAGGTTAATGATATTTCTCCCGGCAATCTTAATTCCAGCTTGTGTTTCTTCCAGCCCAGCGTTTCTTATGATGTACTCTGCATAGAAGTTAAATAAGCAGGGTGACAATATACAGCCTTGATGTACTCCTTTTCCTATTTGGAACCAGTCTGTTGTTCTATGTCCAGTTCTAACTGTTGCTTCCTGACCTGCATATAGGTTTCTCAAGAGGCCAGTCAGGTGGTCTGGTATTCCCATCTTTTTCAGAATTTTCCACAGTTTATTGTGATCCACACAGTATACGGCTTTGGCATAGTCAATAAAGCAGAAATAGATGTTTTTCTGGAACTCTCTTGCTTTTTCCATGATCCAGAGGATGTTGGTAATTTGATCTCTGGTTCCTCTGCCTTTTCTAAAACCAGCTTGAACATCTGAAAGTTAATGGTGCATGTATTGCTGAAGCCTGGCTTGGAGAATTTTGAGCATTGCTTTACTAGCGTGTGAGATGAGTGCAATTGTGCAGTAGTATGAGCACTCTTTGGGATTGCCTTTCTTTGGGATTGGAATGAAAACTGACCTTTTCTGGTTCTGTGGCCACTGCTGAGTTATCCAAATTTGCTGGTATATTGAGTGCAGCACTTTCACAGCATGATCTTTCAGGATTTGAAATAGCTCAACTGGAATTCCATCACCTCCACTAGCTTTGTTCATAGTGATACTTTCTAAGGCCCACTTGACTTCACATTCCAGGATGTCTGGCTCTAGGTGAGTGATCACACCATCGTGATTATCTGGGTCATGAAGCTCTTTTTTGTTTACTTCGTCTGTGTATCCTTGCCACCTCTTCTTAATATCTTCTGCTGCTGTTAGGTCCATACTATTTCTGTCCTTTATCGAGCCCATCCTTGCATGAAAGTTTCCCTTGGTATCTCTAATTTTCTTGAAGAGATCTCTAGTCTTTCTCATTCTGTTTTTTTCCCTCTATTTCTTTGCATTGATCGCTGAGTAAGACTTTCTTATCTCTTCTTGCTATTCTTTGGAGCTCTGCATTCAGATCTTTATATCTTTCCTTTTCTCCTTTGCTTTTCACTTCTCTTCTTTTCATAGCTATTTATAAAGCCTCCCCAGACAGCCATTTTGCTTTTTTGCATTTCTTTTCCATTCGGATGGTCTTGATCCCTGTCTCCTGTACAATGTCACGAACCTCCATCCATAGTTCATCAGGCACTCTATCTATCAGATCTAGTCCCTTAAATCTATTTCTCACTTTCACTGTATAATCATAAGGAATTTGATTTAGGTCATACCTGAATGGTGTAATGGTTTTCCCTACCTTCTTCAATTTAAATCTTCAATTTAAAGCCACAGTCAGCTCCCAGTCTTGTTTTTGCTGACTGTATAGAGCTTCTCCATCTTTGGCTGCAAAGAATACAATCAATCTGATTTTGGTGATGACCATTTGGTGATGTCCATGTGTAGAGTCTTCTCTTGTGTTGTTGGAAGAGGGTGTTTGCTATGACCATTGTGTTCTCTTGGCAAAACTCTATTAGCCTTTGCCCTGCTTCATTCCATATTCCAAGGGCAAATTTTCCTGTTCCTCCAGGTGTTTCTTGATTTTCTACTTTTGCATTCCAGTCCCCTATAATGAAAAGGACATCTTTTTTTGGGTGTTAGTTCTAAAAGGTTTTGTAGGTCTTCATAGAACCGTTAAACTTCAGCTGCTTCAGTGTTACTGGTTGGGGTATAGGCTTGTATTACTGTGATATTGAATGGTTTGCCTTGGAAACGAACAGATATCATTCTGTCATTTTTGAGATTGCATCCAAGTACTGCATTTCAGACTCTTTTGTTGATCATGAGGGCTACTCCATTTCTTCTAAGATATTCCTGCCCACAGTAGTAGATATAATGGTCTAGAACAAAGCTAGAACTAGAACTAGAACTAGAACAAAGAACTTGTTCTAGGTCTAGAACTAGAACAAAGCTAGTGGAGGCAATGGAACTCCAGTTGAGCTATTTCGTATCCTGAAAGATGATGCTGTGAGTGTTCTGCACTCAATATGCCAGCAAATTTGGAAAACTCAACAGTGGCCACAGGACTGGAAAAGGTCAGTTTTTATTTAAATCCCAAAGAAAGGCAATGCCAAAGAATGCTCAAACTACCACACAATTGCACTCATCTCACACGCTAGTAAAGTAATGCTCAAAATTTCCCAAGCCAGGCTTCAGCAATACGTGAAGTGTGAACTTCCTGTTCACGCTGGTTTTAGAAAAGGCAGAGGAACCACAGATCAAGTTGCCAACATCCGCTGGATAATGGGAAAAGCAAGAGAGTTCCAGAAAAACATCTATTTCTGCTTTATTGACTATGCCAAAGCCTTTGACTGTGTGGATCACAATACACAGTGGTAAATTCTTCAAGAGATGGGAATACCAGACCACCTGACTTGCCTCTTGAGAAACCTATATGCAGGTCAGGAAGCAACAGTTAGAACTGGACATGGAACAACAGACTGGTTCCAAATAGGAAAAGGAGTATGTCAAGGCTGTATAGTGTCACCCTGCTTATTTAACTTATATGCAGAGTACATCATGAGAAATGCTAGGCTGGAAGAAGCACAAGCTGGAATCAAGATTGCTGGGAGAAATATACATAACCTCAGATATGCAGATGACACTACCCTTATGGCAGAAAGTGAAGAGGAACTAAAAAGCCTCTTGATAAAAGTGAAAGAGGAGAGTGAAAAAGTTGGCTTAAAGCTCAACATTCAGAAAACGAAGATCATGGCATCTGGTTCCATCACTTCATGGGAAATAGATGGGGAAACAGTGGAAACAGTGTCAGACTTTATTTTTCTGGGCTCCAAAATCACTGCAGATGGTGATTGCAGCCATGAAATTAAAAGACGCTTACTCCCTGCAAGGAAAGTTATGACCAACCTAGATAGCATATTGAAAAGCAGAGACATTACTTTGCCAACAAAAGTCCATCTAGTCAAGGCTATGGTTTTTCCAGTGGTCATGTATGGATGTGAGAGTTGGACTGTGAAGAAAGCTGAGTGCCAAAGAATTGATGCTTTTGAACTGTGGTGTTGGAGAAGATCCTTGAAAGTCCCTTGGACTGCAAGGAGATCCAACCAGTCCATCCTAAGGATATCATTCCTGGGTGTTCTTTGGAAGGAATGATGCTAAAGCTGAAACTCCAATACTTTGGTCCCCTCATGCGAAGAGCTGACTCACTGGAAAAACTCTGATGCTGGGAGGGATTGGGGGCAGGAGGAGAAGGAGACGACAGAGGATGAGATGGCTGGATGGTATCACAGACATGATGGACATGAGTTTGAATAAACTCCTGGAGTTGGTGATGGACAGGGAGGCTGGTGTGCTGCATTTCATGGGGTCGCAAGGAGTCGGACACGACTGAGTGACTGAACTGAACTGAACTGATAGGCTTTTCCCTTATGATTTAAGATGCACTATAAAGATTCGTCTATTTATGTTAGGATCTCTGTAAACAAAGTCCCATCTAAAGTATTGGATCTAAGTGCCTGAAGTATTCTGAC
Source organism: Bos taurus (assembly GCF_002263795.3). Classification (NCBI taxonomy): domain Eukaryota; kingdom Metazoa; phylum Chordata; class Mammalia; order Artiodactyla; family Bovidae; genus Bos; species Bos taurus. The sequence continues at coordinate 28,946,472 of NC_037357.1, forward strand.
TCATACAAATTGCAGCATCTAAGATGATATGTCTGTCCTTAAATACTGGAAGTGAAAATAAGATTTCTCTGATCATTGATGCCTCCTAAGTTGCTAAGTCACTTCAGTCGTGTCTGACTCTGTGTGACCCCATAGACGGCAGCCCACCAGGCTTCCCCCTCCCTGGGATTCTCCAGGCAAAAACACTGGAGTGGGTTGCCATTTCCTTCTCCAGTGCATGAAAGTGAAAAGTGAAAGTGAAGTAGCTCAGTCATGTCCAACTGTTAGCGACCCCATAGACTGCAGGCTACCAGGCTCCTCTGTCCATGGGATTTTACAGGCAAGAGTACTGGAGTGGGTTGCCATTGCCTTCTCCTATCAAATACTAAAAAATTGAACAGGCAGGACTGGGGCTCTGACTGGTTATTTTCCCACTTGCTTTTAGAAATCTTCTTCCCTCAAATATACCATCATCATTCCTGTAGCAAGAACAATGCCTTTTCCTGAAGTTATCCAGAAAGTCAAAGGGAAAATTAAGTTATAAACTTGGTCCAGTTTTTTTCTTAGACGTGTGATATTCCCAAGTAATTTTACTTGTCTAGGTTTCAGTTCTTTATGTAAAATATTTTAAAAATATATGATTATCAAGAGGATTAAGTAAAAGTCTCCTGCATAGCATGTAAGATACTAACTCTCTCCAATACAGTTCCACAAAACCAGGAGTTATTCTCTATTATCCCGATTGATGTGCCCAGGAAAATCCTTGGCACAAAGTAGTTAATCAATAAATATTTCTGGAATGGATAAATTAATTTGATCTTATTTTACCTGACTTAAAGTTGTAAATAAAAAGCAAAAAGAAAAAGAAAACAAGACATACAGAAAAACATTTACATCGGTAAAAATGGGTAAAACTATTTCATGGAAACCGTGAGATCATAATATAGTTGCTTTGAATGGGAAACACCAAATCTGACCAAGTAGAAAATCTTAAAATATGCAAAAGAGGAGCATTCTGTGTCATAATTTCTATTCATCTCAGTTTTTAAATAAGCTTACAGTAAGAAACCAAAACAAAATAAACTTTCACCAGGAGGTAGGAGTTTTGAATATTTTTAATGCATTCTTATGTGTATTTTCTGAATTGTCTACTCTCTTCAATTAGTTTCATAAGCTAACACCATGTTTTGCCATTACCAAGTATGTCTCACCCCCAACTATGCCACCTGTGGTCACTGTGCTGCTGGTGTTTGTAATGTAGAAAGCTTAAATGCTAGGACAATTCTTTTTATGAATGAATGTTGCAAACAGGTCTATTTTTTATTTATCCGTGTATCAGACTGGAGATCCTCACATCATTTTACAAATCTTTTTCCCTTTCCATAAATTGATTTATTTTCCTCTTTCTTTTGCTTAAACATTAGCTGCATGTTCTTTTTAAAATGCCTCTATGTTTTAGTGATTTAGATATTTAGCCCTGAATTCATTTCAATTTTTCATCATCCACTGAAGTCTAATAAACTTCCTGAATAATTTAGTGGTTGCCCAAGCGTCTGCAATATAAATTTCCTACTGATCCAATTCACCTTTCAGATAACACTATAGCATTTCATGGATAATGAAGGTAACATAACAGATGTAACCAACTCTTCGTCCTGTCCATTATAACATTGCTGTCATTCATTTAACTTATCTGTATGCTATAATCACCTAATACATTGTTAGCATTATTACTTTGAACAGTTATATAGAATATCAATGAAGAAGAAGTAAAATATCTTACTTTCCCTTCATGTATTCCTTCTCTGATGGTTGCTTTCCTTACATAGATCGAAACTTATGACCCACATCATCTTTCTTCTTGAAGAACTTTTAGCATTACTAGCAGGGCAAACTTATTGGAGATAAATTCTTTCTCTTTTAATGATTCAGACTATATTTCCTCTTCACTTTCAAAGAATTATTTTGCAGGATATGGAATACTAGGTTGGTATCCATTTTCTTTAAATATTTTAATATTTCACTCTCCTCCTTCTTTGTTTGTGTGTATTTTTATGAGAAGTCCTCTGTACAGTTCTTGTTCTTGTTCTTCAATAGGTTAGGTTTCTTACCCTTTAACTTCTTTCAAGTTTTCCCTTAATCCTAGGTTTTCTCAAGGTTTAATATTGTATTCTTTTTATGGTACTTTATTATTGGAATATAATTGCTTTACAAAATTGTGTTAGTTTCTGCTGCACAACAATGTGACTCAGCCATATGTATACATATGGTATGCTTCTAAATACATATGAGAATATATATACATATATAAGCATATAAAATCTATATGTATGTAATTTTGGACTTTATCCTGCTTGGTGTTTTCTGAGCTTTTTTGTGTGCATGGTTTAGTGTCTGTCATTAATTTTGGAAAGTTCTCAGCCAATATTACCTCAATTATTTCTTCTACTCCATTCTCTACTTTACTTCTAATATTCTAATTATGTGTATGTTATATTTTTTTGAAATTATCCCAGAGTTCTTGGATGTTCTGTTCTGTTTCTTTGTTTCTTCTTTTTTTCTTTGCATTTCAGTTTAGAAAGCTTTTTTTATTGATGCAACTTTAAGCTTACACGGAGAAGGCAATGGCACCCCACTCCAGTACACTTGCTTGGAAAATCCCATGGACGGAGGAGCCTTTAGGCTGCAATCCATGGGGTCGCTAAGAGTCGGACACGACTGAGCGACTTCACTTTCACTTTTCACTTTCATGCACTGGAGAAGGAAATGGCAGCCCATTCCAGTGTTCTTGCCTGGAGAATCCCAGGGACGGGGGGAGCCTGGTGGGCTGCCGTCTATGGGGTCGCACAGAGTCGGACATGACTGAAGCGACTTAGCATAGCATAGCATTAAGCTTACAAATTTTTTCCTTGACTGTTCAATTTATTTATGTGTCCAACAACGCTACTATTCATTTCTATTATGGTATGCTGGATTTCTGTCATTTTCTTTTAACATATTATTCGCATTTCCATCTTTCTACTAACATTGCTCATCTGTTCTTGTACATTTTCCACTTTTTCTATTAGCGCTGTTAACATTTTTATTAAAGTTATTTTAAATTCCGTGTCTGATAATTCCAAAATCTGTATCATACCTGAATCTTATTGTGATGACTTGCTAGTCTCATTAGACTGTGTTTTGGTCTTGCCTTTTAGGGTGCCTTGTAATGCTTTGTTGAAATATAGATGATATAGCAGGTAATATGGAATATATTAATTAGAATTCTCCAGGTAGACAGACCAAAACATTCATTCAGGTTTTCCCATAAGATGTTATGGACTATATATATTATATATATTTCATGAACCTTGAAAGAAGTAATTGATAAGTTGGGCTTCATTAAAGTGAAAAACTTCTGTTCTATAAAATGCAATGTCCAGACCATGCGAAGACAAGCTGCAGACTGGGAGAAAATATTTGAAAAAGACACATTTCATAAAGGACTGTTATCTAAAGCATACAGATAACTCTTAATACTCAAAAATAAAAAAAATCTGATTACAAAATGAATCAAAGATCTTAACAGACACTTTGCTGAAGAAGATATATAGAAGGGGAAAAAATATGAAAAGATACTCCACATCAGGGAATATGTCATCAGAGAAATGCAAAATAACACAACAGCGAGATACCATTACACATCTATTAGAATGACCAAAATCAAAAACACTGACGTTACCAATGGATGTGAAGTAAGGATGTACAACAATAAGCACTCTTTTTTAAATTAATTAATTAATTTTGATTGAAGGCTAATTACTTTACAATACTCTGGTGGTTTTTGCCATATATTGACATGAATCAGCATGGGTGTACCTGTGTCCCTATCCTGAACCCCTCCCACCTAACTCCCCATCCCATTCCTCTGGGTTGTCCCAGTGCACCAGCTATGAGTGCCCTGCTTCATGCATTAAACTTGGACTGTTCATCTGTTTCACATATGGTAAAATAATGTTTCAGTGCTATTCTCTCAAATCATCCCACCCTCACCTTCTCCCAGAATCCAAAAGTCTTATTCACTACAGGTGAAAATGCAACACAATATAGCCACCTTAGAAGACAGTCTTGTGTTTCTTACAAAACCAAGCATATGTTTAACATACAGTCAAGCAATTGTGCTCATTGGTATTTATCCCAAGAAGTTGAAAACTTAAGTCCATACAAAATAATTTATATACAAATATTTGTGAAAGACTTATTCATAATTGTGAAAACTTGGAGGCAACCAAGAGGTCCTTCAGTAGGTGAATGGATAAACTGTGGTACATTCAGATAATGAAATATTAATCAGTCCTAAAAGTTAATGAGCAATGAAGCCATGAAAGACATGGGGAAATCGTAAATGCATATTACTAGGTGAAACAAGCCAATCTGAAAAGGCTACCTGCTGTATGATTCCAACTATAGAACATTATGAACAAAAGCAAAAGTCTAAAGAATGAAAAGATCAGTGGTGACAGAGGGGTGTGGAGGGATGAGTAGGTAGAGCACAGAGAATTTTTAGGTCAGTGAAATTAGACTGTATGATACTATAATGATGGATACATATCATTATACAGGAGGTCAAATTCATGGACTATGCAATACCAAGAGTGAACCCTAATGTAGATTAAGGAATTTGGGTGAAAATGATCTACCGATGCAGATTCATCAACTGGAACAAATGTACCACACTTGTAGGGGTTGTTGAGAATCATTTCAGTTCCTTTGCCTTGTCGTGTCTGACTCTTTGCGATCCTATGGACTGCAGCACACCAAGCTTCCTTGTCCATCACCGAGTGCTGGGGTTTACTTTGACTCATGTCCATTGAGTCGGTGATGCCATCCAACCACCTCACAGTCTATTGTCACCTTCTCCTTCCGCCTTCAATGGTTCCAATGAATATTTAGGAATGATTTCCTTTAGGATAGACAAGTTGGATCTCCTTGCTGTCCAAGGGACTCTTAAGAGTCTTCTCCAACACCACAGTTCAAAAAATTCTTAGGTGCTCAGTTTTATTTATAGTCCAACACTCACATCCATACATGACTACTGGAAAAACCATAGATTTGACTAGATGGACTTTTATTGGAAAAGTAGGGTCTCTGCTTTTTAATATGCTGTCTAAGTTGGTCATAACTTGTCTTCCAAGGAGCAAGCCTCTTTTAATTTAATGGCTGCAGTCACCATCTGCAGTGATTTTGGAGCCCCAGAAGACAGTCTGTCACTGTTTCTATTGTTTGCCAATTTCTTTCCCATGAAGTGTTGGGACCAGATGCCATGATCTTAGTTTTCTGAATGTTGAGTTTTAAGCCCACTTTTTCACTCTCCTCTTTCACTTTCATCAAGAGGCTCTTTAGTTCCTCTTCACTTTCTGCCATAAGGTTGGTGTCATCTGCATATCTGAGGTTTTGATATTTCTCCCAGCAATGTTAATTCCAGCTTGTGCTTCATCCAGTCAGGCATTTCTCATGATGTACTCTGCATATAAGTTAAACAAGCAGGGTGACAATATCCAACCTTCATGTACTCCTTCTCCTATTTGGAACCAGTCTGTTGTTCCATGTCCAGTTCTAACTGTTTCTTCTTGACCTACATACGGATGTCTCAGAAGGCAGGTCAAGTTGGTTGGTATTCCCATCTCTTTAAGAAGTTTCTACAGTTTTCTGTGATCCACACAGCCAAAGGCTTTGGCATAGTCAAGAAAACAGAAGTAGATGTTTTTCTGGAATTCTCTTGCTTTTGCAATGATCCAACAGATGTTGGCAATTTGATCTCTTGTTTCTCTGTCTTTTATAAATCCAGGTTGTACATCTGGAAGTTCACCATTCTCGTACTTTTGAAGCCTGGCTTGCAGAATTTTAAGCATTACTTTGCTCTTATGTGAGATGAGTGCAATTGTGCAGTAGTTTGAACATTCTTTGGTATTTCCTTTCTTTGGGATTGGAATGAAAACTGAACTTTTCCAGTCCTGTGGTCACTGATGAGTTTTCCAAATTTGTTGGCATATTGAGTGCAGCACTTTCACAACATCATCTTTTAGGCTTTGAAATAGCTCAACTGGAGTTCCATCACCTCCACTAGCTTTGTTCACAGTGGTGCTTCTTAAGGCCTACTTGACTTCACATTCCAGGATGCTTGGCTCTAGGTCAGTGATTACAGAATCATGGTTATCTGGGTCATGAAGATCTATTTTGTGTAGTTCTGTGTATTTTTGCCACCTCTACATAATATCTTCTACTTCTGTTAGGTCCATACCATTTCTGTCCTTTATTGAGGCCATCTATGCATGAAATTTTCTGTTCTTATCTCTAATTTTCTTGAAGAGATCTCTGGCCTTCCCATTCTATTGCTTTCTTCTATTTCTTTGCATTGATCACTGAGGAAAGCTTTCTTACCTCTCCTTGCTATTCTTTGTAACTCTGCATTCACATGGGTATATCTTTCCTTTTCTCCTTTGCCTTTCATGTCTTTTCTTTTTTCAGCTATTTGTAAGGCCTCCTAAGAAAACCATTTTGCCTTTTGCATTTCTTTTCCTTGGGGATTGCCTGAATCACTGCCTCCTGTACAATGCTGTGAACTTCCGTTTATAGTTTTTCAGGCACTCTGTTTATAAGATCTAATCCCTTAAATAATCATAAAGGATATGATTTAGGTCATGCTTGAATTGTCTAGTGGTTTCTCTATTTTCTGCAATTTGAGTCTGAAATATCAATAAGGAGTTCATGAATTGAGCCACTGTCAGCTACCGGACTTGTTTTTGCTGACTGTATAGAGCCTCTCCATCTTTGGCTGCAAAGAATATAATCAATGTGGTTTCAGTATTGACCATCTGGTCATGTCCATGTGTAGAGTCTCCTCTTGTATTGTTGAAAGAGGGTGTTTGCTAAGACCAGTGTGTTCTCTTGGCAAAACTCTGTTAGCCTTTGCCCTGCTTCATTTGGTACTCCATGGCAAAATTGGCCTGTTACTCAAGGTATCTCTTGGCTTCCTACTTTTGCATTCCAGTCCCCTATAATGAAAAGGAAATCTTTCTTGGGTGTTCTAGAATGTCTTGTATGTCTTCAGCAAACCGTTCAACTTCAACTTCTTCCGCATTACTGGTCAGGGCATAGATTTGGATTACTGTGATATTGAATTGTTTGCCTTGGAAATGAACAGAGATCATTCTGTCGTTTTTGAGATTGCATCCAAGTACTGCATTTTTGACACTTTTGTTGACTATGAGGGCTACTCCATTTCTTCTAAGGGATTCTTGCCCACAGTAGTAGATATAATGGTCATGTGAGTTAACTTCACCGATTCCAGTCCATTTTAGTTTGTTGATTCCTAAAGTGTTGATGTTCACTCTGGCCATCTCCTGTTTGACCACTTCCAGTTTGCCTTGATTCATGGAACTAATATTCCAGGTTCCTATGCAATATTGCTCTTTACAGCATCAGACTTTACTTCCATCACCAATTAAATCCACAACTGGTTGTTGTTTTTGCTTTGGCTCCATCTCTTCATTCTTTCTGGAGTTATTTCTCCATTGATCTCCAATAATATATTGGGCACCTACGAACATGGGCAGTTCATCTTTCAGTGTCCTATCATTTTGCTTTTTTATACTGTTCATGGGATTCAGAGTGCAAGAAAATCAAGTTGTTTGCCATTCCCTTCTCCAGTGGACCATGTTTTGTCAGAGCTCTCCGCCATGAGCTATCTGTCTTGGGTGGCTTTACACGGCATGGTTCATAGATTAATTGAGTCAGACAACACTGTGGTCCATGTGATCAGATTGGTTAGTTTTCTTTGATTGTGGTTTTCATTTTTCCTGCCCTCTGCTGGAAAAGGATAAGAGACTTATGGAAGCTTCCTGATGGGAAAGACTCACTGAGGGGGAACATGGGTCTTGTTCTGATGGTAGGGGCCATACTCAGTAAATCTTTAATCCAGTTTTATGCTGAAGGGCTGTGTTCCCTCCCTGTTATTTGACCTGAGGCCAAACTATTCTAGAGGTAATTAAGATAATGTCACCTCCTCCAAAATGTCCCATGCAGGCACTGCTACACTCAGTGCCTCCAACCCTGCAGCAGGCCACCACCAAACCACACCTCTGCCAAAGCCTCCTGGACACTCACAAGCAAGTCTGGGTCATTCTCTGTTGGTGTCATTGCTCCTTTCCCTGGGTCCTGGTACACATAAGTTTCTGTTTGTGCCCTCTAAGAGTCTCTTTCCCCAGTCTTGTGTAACTTCTGGCAGCTCTATTGTGGGTTTAATGGTGACCTCCTCCAAGAGGGCTTATGCCATAACCTGGTCTACTGCACCCAGAGCCCCTGCCCCTACAGCAGTCTACTGCTGACCTGTACCTCTGTGGGAGACACTCAAACACAGTTCTGTCTCAGTCTCTGTGGATCTCTGGGTCCTGGTGCATACATGGTTTGTTTGAGCCCTTGCAAAGTCTCTGGCGGGTATGCAATTTGATTCTAAACATGATTTCGCCCCTCCTACCATCTTGCTGGGGCTTCTTATTTGCACTTTGACATGGGGTATCTTTTTTTAATGGGATCTGACATTCTCCTATTGACGGTTGTTCAGCAGCGAGTTGTAATTTTGGAGTTCTTGCAGGCGAAGTTGAACGTATGTCCTTCAAGCCCGCTATCTTGGAGAAAATACTGAGAATGGAGAAGGCTATACATGTGTGGACACAGGGAGTATATGGGAGATATCTGTACCTTCCTCACAATTTTGCCATGAATCTAAAACTACTCTAAAAATAATGATCCTAAAAATGAAACAAATAAAGAATATATATTCACGGGTCACTTAATTTGTCTAAGGCTTCTAGGGCACCCAAAGTTGGATAAGCTATGTCCTTGATCCAGGTGACTGCTCTCAGATCCTACCACTCTTCTTTAAATTCTCCTATTCTCTATCAGGTTGCAGGGGGGTAGTGAAAGTATAAAAGAGAAGCACAAAGAAGTTCCTTTTTGGTGATGAAACAGCTCTGTATCTTGACTGTGCTGGTAGTTACATGCACTTAACACATTTGACCACATATCCAGGCACTATGGCTAAGCCAAGTTGACAAATAAAGTTAACCATGACAGGGACTGAGATTTATAAATTGCCTTTATTGTGAGCTTTGTTGGATAAAAAACAAATATGCTCTAAAGTAATGAGGGAGTTGATTTGAAAAGATGATTACAATATGTATAATGAACAAAATCTGAAAGTGTCTCCTAGTCAGCCAGAAAGGAATTTAATTTTTGTAACAAGGAATTAACAAGGCTAGAAAGAATTGTTTATGGAAGAGTGACGTGAACCAGTGGCATGATCAGACAGTTTATATGATGTTTAGGCTCATAAGATGCTGTGAGAGGAAACTAGAGTCAAAAATGTTTTTCCTGACAGTCCACACATTCTCAAGAAGGATCCATTTGGGAGTGTTGCTTCAAGGTTCATTTGTTATTTGTTTAAGCATCCCAATATTTGTTTAAACTTAGGGCTTCCCTGGTGGCTCGCTCAAGATGTGGGAGACCCGGGTTCAATCCCTGGGTCGGGAAGATCCCATGGAGAAGGAAATGGCAACCCACTCCAGTATTCTTGCCTGGAGAATCCCATGGATGGAGGAACCTGGTAGGCTACAGTCCACGGGGTCGCAGAGAGTTGGACACGACTGAGTGACTTCACTTTCACTTTCTTTGAGGGATGAGTTAAAGTTCAGAACCATATACACAGAAGACAAACTTTAAAATTTGTTCAAGTTACAGTTCTCACAAATCACTGGGGCAAACAGTTCAGCTAATTAATGATTTACAAGACAAACAATGTGAAATTGGAGGGTCTGTGCCTGAGTTGTTCTAGGTAAACAAGGGGATGACCTACAAATCTTAGCTAGGTTATCAGGGAAAGAGTTACACTTAGCTATTTCTCAGACCACAAAACATGGTGGGATTTCTTTAATAATAATGGTTTTACAGGATCACAGGGCTCTGGTAAATTTCAAAATTGCCAGGTTTCATGTTAATCTGATTATGATTTAGACTTATTTAAGATCTCCTCTTGATAAGAGGCTTCAAAGACCTCTAGTTCTGTCCGTGGATTTCTCTCTTCTGTTGCCTTAGGTTTCCCTAATAATGCCTTCTTAAATAACAGCAGCAAATTATAAATTTGAGCTATAATCTACTGTTGATTAGGTGGGAAAGTATTCAGTTCAGTTAAGTTGCTCAGTTGTGTCTGACTCTTTGCAAACCCATGGACTGCAGCATGCCAGGCTACCTGTCCATCACCAACTCCTGGAGTGTGCTCAAACTCATAGCCATCAAGCAGGTGATGAAATCCAATTATTTATCCTTCTGTCATTCCCTTTTCTTCCTGCGTTGACTTTTAACCATCATCAGTGTTTTTTCCAATGAGTCATTTCTTCACATCAGGTGGCCAAAGGACTGGAGCTTCAGGCTCAGTATCAGTCCTTCCAATGAATATTCAGGACTAGTTGCATGTAGGACTAACTGATTTGGTCTCCATGCAGTACAATGGACTTTGAAGAGTCTTCCCCAACACCACAGTTCAAAAGCACCAATTCTTCAGTGCTCAGCTATCTTTACAGTCCAACTCTCACATCCATACAAGAATATGGGGAAAACCAAATCTTTGACTAGATGGACCTTTGTTGGCAAAGTAATGTCTCTGCTTTTTAATATTCTGCCTAGGTTTGTCATAGTTTTTCTTCCAAGGAGCAAGCCTCTTTTAATTTCATGGCTGCAGACACCATCTGAAGTGATTTTGGAGGCCAAGAAAATGTCTGTCACTTTTTCAGTTGTTTCCCCATCTATTTTCCCAGAAGTGATAGGACCAGATGCCATGATCTTCATTTCTTTGAATGCTGAGTTATAATCCAGATTTTTCACTCTCCTCTTTCACTTTCGTCAAGAGGTTTTTCAGTTCTTCTTCACTTTCTGCCTTTAAGCATGGTGTCATCTGTATATTTGACTTTATTGATATTTCTCCTGGCAATCTTGATTCCAGCTTGTGTTTCATCCAGTTCAGCATTTCTCATGATGTACTCTGCAAATAAATTAATTAAGCAGGGTGACAATACAAAACCTTGACATACTCCTTCCCCAATTTGGAACCAGTCTGTTATTCCATGTCCAGTTCTAACTGTTTCTTCTTGACCTGCATACAGATTACTCAGGAAGCAGGTCAGGCGGTCTGGTATTCCCATCTCTTTAAGAGTTTTCCACAGTTTGTTGTGATTTACACAGTTAAAGGCTTTGGCATAGTCAATAAAGGAGAAGTAGATATTTTTCTGGAACTCTATTCCTTTTTTTGATGATCCAGCAGATTTTGCCAATTTGATCTCTGGTTTCACTGCCTTTTCTAAATTCAGCTTGAACATTTGGAAGTTCACAGTTCATGCATGGTTGAAGCCTGGCTTGGAGAATTTTAAGCATTATTTTGCTAGAGTGTGAGATGAGTGCAATTGTGTGGTAGTTTGAGCATTCTTTGGCATTGCCTTTCTTTGGGATTGAAATGAAAACTGACCTTTTGCAGTTCTGTGGCCACTGCTGAGTTTTCAAATTTGCTTTCATATAAGTGTATCACTTTCACAGCACCATCGTTTAGGCTTTGAAAAGCTCAACTGGAATTCCATCACCTCTACCAGCTTTGTTCATAGTGATGCTTCCTAAGGCCCATTTGACTTCACATTCCAGGATATGTGGCTCTAGGTGAGTGATCAGACCATCTTGATTATCTCGTTTGTAAAGATCTTTTTTCTATAGTTCTTCTGTGTATTCTTGTCACCTCTTCTTGATATCTTCTGCTTCTGTTAGGTCCATATGTTTTCTGTACTTTATGTAGCCCATCTTTGCATGAAAAGTCCCCTTGTTATTTCTAATTTTCTTGAAGAGATCTCTAGTCTTTCCCATTCTATTGTTTTCCTCTATTTCTTTGCACTGATCTTATCTCTCCTTGCTGTTCTTTGGAACTCGGTATTCAAATGGTTATATCTTTCCTTTTCTCTTTTGCCTTTCATGTCTTTTTTTTTTTTCAACTATTTGTAAGGCCTCCTCATACCACCTTTTTGACTTTTTGCATTTATTTTTCTTGGGGATGGTCTTGATCACTGTACAATATCATGAACTTCCATCCATTATTCTTCAGCCACTCTGTCAGATCTAATCCCTTGAATCTATTTGTCACTTATACTGTATAATCGTAAGGGATTTGATTTAGGTCATACCTGAGTGGTCTAATGGTTTTCCCTACTTTCTTCAATTTCAGTCTAAATTTGGCAATAAGTGTTCATGATCTGAGCCACAGCCAGCTCCTGGTCTTGTTTTTGTTGACTGTATAGAGTTTCTCCATCTTTGGCTGCAAGGAATATAATCAATCTGATTTCAGTACTCACCATCTCCTCCTGTCCATGTGCAGAATTTTCTCTTGTGTTGTGGGACGAGGGTGTTTACAACGACCAGTGCCTTCCTTTTGCAAAACTATGTTAGCCTTTGCCCTGCTTCATTCTGTACTCCAAGGCCAAATTTGCTTGTTACACCAGGTGTTTCTTGATTTCCTACTTTTGCATTCCAGCCCCCTATAATGAAAAGGACATCTTTTTTTGTTGTTGTTAGTTTTAGAAAGTGTTGTAGGTCTTCATAGAACCATTCAACTTTAGCTTCTTCAGCATTACTGGTTGGGGAATAGACTTGGATTTCTGTGAGACTGAATGGTCTTCCTTGGAAATGAACAGAGTTCATTCTGTTGTTTTTGAGATTACCTCCAAGTACTCCATTTCAGACTCTGTTCTTGATTATGATGACTACTCCATTTCTTCTAAGGGATTCTTACCCACACTAGTAGATATCATGGTCATCTACTGAATGAGTGAGTTAAATTCACCCGTTCCAGTCCATTTTAGTTCACTGATTCCTAAAATGTCGATGTTCACTTGATGGCACCTCCTGTTTGACCACTTCCAATTTGCCTTGATTCATGGACCTAACATTCCAGGTTTCTATGCATTATTGCTCTCACAGCATTGGACTTTACTTGTGCCATGCTGGATTGACTGGGAGCAGATACCCCACACCTGCTGCTCAGCACTTGAACAGCAGTTACGCAGTGCTGGAGTGACTGTGAGGAGATATCTCACATCCAAGGGAAAAGGAGAAGCCCCAGAAAGATGGTAAGAGGAGCGAGATTGCGTTTAGAAACAAACCCCATAACTTTCAGAGACACTCAGAGCTCAAACACACCTGGTTTGAGCACGCCAGGACCCAGACACCCCACAGAGACTGAGACAGAACTGTGTTTCAGTGTCTCCTGAGGAGGTATGGGTCAGCAGTGGACTGCTGTGGGGGCAGGGGCTCTGGGTGCAGCAGACCTGGGTTTGGCATAAGCACTCTTGGGGGAGGACACCATTAACCCCAACATAGAGCCACCAGAACTTGCACAGGTCTGGAGAAACAGATTCTTGGAGGGCAAAAACAGAATCCTGTGTGTACCAGGACCCAGGAGAAAGGAGCAGTGACCCTACAAGAGACTGACCCAGACTTCCTGTGAGTGTTCAGGAGTCCATGGTGGAGGCGTGGGTCAGTGGTGGCCTGCTGCTGGGTTGGGGGCACTGAGTGTAGCAGTGCCTGCATGGGACCTTTTGAAGGAGATTGCCATTGTCTTCATTACCACTAGGATAGTTTGGCCTCAGGTCAAATAACAGGGAGGGAACACAGCCCTTCAGCAGAAAATTGGATTAAAGATTTACTGAGCATGGCCCCTATCATCAGAACAAGACCCATGTTCCCCCTCAGTGAGTCTCTCCCATCAGGAAGCTTCCATAAGCCTCTTATCCTTCTCCATCAGAGGGCAGATGGAATGAAACCCACAATCACAGAAAACTAACCAATCTGGTCACATGGACCACAGCATTGTCTAACTCAATTAAACTATGAGCTGTGCCATGTAGGGCCACCCAAAAACAGACGGGTCATGGCGGAGAGCGCTGACAAAATGTGGTCCACTGGAGAAGGGAATAGCAAACCACTTGCCTTGAAAACCCCATGAACAGTATGCAAGGGAAGAAAGATAGGACACTGAAAGATGAACTTCCCAGGTCAGCAGGTGACTAATATGCTATCGGAGATCAATGGAGAAATAACTCCAAAAAGAATGAAGAGACAGAGCCAAAGCAAAAACAACACCAAGTTGTGGAGGTGACTGGGGATGGAAGTAAAGTTCGATGCTGTAAATAAACAACTGAACCTAATATATAAATGAATTAGAAAAGGAAAAATAAATGGAGCCCCAAATCCTCAGAATTAAGGCAGTAATAAAGATCAGAGGGGACAATAATAGAATAGAGACCCCCCCCACCCTTCCCTAAAGTAAAAAAGATCAATGAAAGAAAGATATATATTTTTTGAAAGATAAACATAATAAGGAAGTCCTTAGCCAGGTTAATCTAAAATAAAAGAGAGATGACTGAACTAAACAAAATAATAAATGCAAAGGATAAATTACTAACAATATCACAGCAATATGAAAAAAGTCATAAAATAATACTATAAATTTTATAGTTTTTTTTTTTTTTTTGTCCAACAAATTGGACAACTTAGAAGAAATTGACAAATCTCTAGGAACTCACAGCATTCCAAAACTGAATCAGGGAAAGTGTATAACTTGAACAGATGAACCACTAGCAGTGAATTTGAACTTATATTTTAAAATCTCTTTAGTTCAGTTCAGTTCAGTCACTCAGTCATGTCCGACTCTTTGCGACCCCATGAATCCCAGCACGCCAGGCCTCCCTGTCCATCACCAACTCCCGGAGTTCACTGAGACTCATGTCCATCGAGTCAGTGATGCCATCCAGCCATCTCATCCTCTGTCGTCCCCTTCTCCTCCTGCCCCCAATCCCTCCCAGCATCAGAGTCTTTTCCAATGAGTCAACTCTTCGCATGAGATGGCCAAAGTACTGGAGTTTCAGCTTTAGCATCACTCCTTCCAAAGATATCCCAGGGCTGATCTCCTTCAGAATGGACTGGTTGGATCTCCTTGCAGTCCAAGGGACTCTCAAGAGTCTTCTCCAACACCACAGTTCAAAAGCATCAATTCTTCAGCGCTCAGCCTTCTTCACAGTCCAACTTTCACATCCATACATGACCACTGGAAAAACCATAGCCTTGACTAGATGGACCTTTGTTGGCAAAGTAATATCTCTGCTTTTGAATATGCTATCTAGGTCGGTCATACTTTCCTTCCAAGGAGTAAGCACCTTTTAATTTCATGGCTGCAGTTACCATCTGCAGTGATTTTGGAGCTCCCTCAAAATAACAATAAAAATAAAGTCTAACACTGTTTCCACTGTTTCCCCATCTATTTCCCATGAAGTGATGGGACCAGATGCCATGATCTTCGTTTTCTGAATGTTGAGCTTTAAGCCAACTTTTCCACTCTCCTCTTTCACTTTCATCAAGAGGCTTTTGAGTTCCTCTTCACTTTCTGTCATAAGGGTGGTGTCATCTGCATATCTGAGGTTATTGATATTTCTCCCCGCAATCTTGAGTTCAGCTTGTGTTTCTTCCAGTCCAGTGTTTCTCATGATGTACTCTGCATGTAAGTTAAATAAGCAGGGTGACAATATACAGCCTTGACATACTCCTTTTCCTATTTGAAACCAGTCTGTTGTTCCATGTCCAGTTCTAACTGTTGCTTCCTGACCTGCATGCAAATTTCTCAAGAGGCAGATCAGGTGTTCTGGCATTCCCATCTCTTTCAGAATTTTCCACAGTTTGAGATCACACAGTCAAAGGCTTTGGCATAGTCAATAAAGCAGAAATAGATGTTTTTCTGGAACTCTCTTGCTTTTTCCATGATCCAGTGGATGTTGGCAATTTGATCTTTTAGCAAAATAAAATTCAGGTCCACACAGCTTCATAACAGAATTTTCCAAGCATATAAAGAATAGTTTATATCCAAACTTCTCAAACTATTCCTAAAAACTGAGAAGATGGAGTATCTCCAAATTCATTCTACAAAGCCACCATTATCCTGACACAAAAACAAGACTAAGACACCATCAAAAAGAAAATTAAATGCTAGTATTTCTGCTGAATACAGATGATAAAATTCTTAACAAAATATTAGAGAACCAAATTCAACAACACATTGAAACCATAACACACCATGATCAAGTTGGAGTTATTCCAGGGGTACAAAGATGGTTCAATATCTACAAATAAAAAAAATTATATGATTATCTAAATAGATGCTGTAAGACCATTTGGCAAAATTCAATATTCATTCATTACAAAAACTCTCATCATACTTGATATGGAGGGAATATATCTGAACATAATAAAGGTCATTTATAACAAACCCAACTAATATATTCAGTTGCAAAAAGCTGAAAGCTTTTCCTCTAAAATCAGGAACAAGATAAGGATGCCTACTCTTGCCACTTCTAAAATAATGGATGTTCTAGCCTCGTAATCATTCAAGGAAAAGAAATAAAAATTATCCAAATTTATAGGAAGAAGTAAAACCATCACTACTTGCAGTTGACATGATACTATATGCAGAAAATTATAAACCACCACCAAAAAACTATTATAATTAATAAATGAACTCAAAATGAATTCAAGCCCTAAATGAAAGACTAGAAACTATAAAACTCCTAGAATAAAAACATAGGAAGAGCACTCTTTGACATAAATCATAGCAATATTTTTTTTCATCTGTCTCCTAAGGCAAAAGAAACAAAAGAAAAAAATGAAATCTAATTAAATTTAAAAGCTTTTCCACATCAAGCAAAAACATTTACAAAATGAAAAGACAGTCTACTGAATGGGAGTAAATATTTGCAAATGACATGAAAATAAGGGGTCAACACAAAATATATAAACAGAGTATACCACTCAATATTTAAGGAAAAAAATACTAAACAATGGGAAGTTCTGAATTTATCCAAAGAAGATATGTAGAGGACTAATAGGCAAATGAAAAAATGCTGAACATCACTAAACATCAAAGAAATGGAAATCAAAATCACAAGAAGATATCACCTCACACCCATCAGAATGGCTATCATCAAATCAAAATGTCTGAAAATACAAATGTTGGCAAGGATGTGGAGAAAAGGAAGCCCTTGTACTTAATTGGTGGGAAAGTAAATTTGTACAGTCACTAAGGAAAACATCATGGAAGTTTCTAAAAAAACTAAAAATAGAACTACCATGTGACCCAACAATTCCACTCCTGTTGCTGCTGCTGCTGCTAAGTCGCTTCAGTCATGTCCAACTCTGTGCAACCCCATAGACGGCAGCCCACCAGGCTCCCCCATCCCTGGGATTCTCCAGGCAAGAACACTAGAGTGGGTTGCCATTTCCTTCTTCAGTGCATGAAAGTGAAAAGTGAAAGTGAAGTTGCTCAGACATGTCTGACTCTTAGCAACCCCATGGACAGAAGCCTACCAAGTTCCTCTGTCCATGGGATTTTCCAGGCAAGAG
Source organism: Bos taurus (assembly GCF_002263795.3). Lineage (NCBI taxonomy): Eukaryota > Metazoa > Chordata > Mammalia > Artiodactyla > Bovidae > Bos > Bos taurus. Next base: position 28,963,965 of record NC_037357.1, read on the forward strand.
TACTGGAGTGGGGTGCCATTGCCTTCTCTGATCCCATTCCCAGGTAAATATAAGAAGAAAATGAACACTAATTTGAAAAGATACATGAACCTCAATGTGTATTACAGCCATATTTACAGTAGAAAATATATGGAAGCAACCAGTGAACAAGACACACATGGTTCCCGTCTTCATAACACTAGTATGGGATAAGCAAGCATTTGAACACTATAGTAATCCTTAGAAATAATGGCAGATACATGTTCGTTGAGATAGAAAAATTCTCCCAGCATATTGTATAGAAAAGGATGGCTACAATATAACATACAGTTTGATTCAATTTGTCTAAATTAAAAAAAAAAAATCACTGATGTATATATGTTCATCCAAATATAAGTGTATTACATATATATTTAGCATTATACAACATATATAATATATATGTTATAGATATTTAGATAGAACAACAAAGACAAAATATTAACAGTATATATTTCTATTGACACACTTATTGATGTTCTCTAATTTCATTTTTATACTTCCTTTTGAATTTCCATATTGCTTTGCCTCAAGTATATATTTACAGTTAGAAACCATTAATAATGCTCCTTCAAAGCAGAGTAACCCAGACATTAAATTAACGTATGCCCAGCTGTCCCTTCAAGTTCTTCTCTTTACCTTTAAGGCCATGTTTCTTCACAATTTGCCCTTCATACCTTATTCCAGTCATATTCAATGCGTGTATAACCAGCTTTCTTGGGTCTCAGTGCCTTTGCATTTTCTCCCCCACTGTCTGGGGAGCACTTTCACACCTTGTCACTTGGTGATCTATCTACTTTAGGTGGTTCAGGCTTCATCTCGGATGTCTTTACTTAAAAGTACCCTTCCCCCACCTCGTTGCCATCAGACTGTGACAAATGCCTCTCCTCTTTACCACTAGACCCCAGTGTGGTTTGTGTACTGTGAACCAATTCATTACATAAATGAAATGATATGTTTAATATTACTTTCCTCCTTTTCCTGCCCTGTTCTCTCTCAACAGCAGCTCATCACTTCCTAGTCTCGTCCTCACTCATATGGTCCCACTTGCACAAGCCTTCTTGTTCTATTGGAAGGACACAGACAATACCAATCGGGGACTTTTGCCCTGGCTATTGCTTCTCCCCAGAATTATTTCCCCGAGATAACCACAAGGTCAGTCCCTCATGTCTTTAACTAAGTTTTTGCTCAAATGTCCTGGATTAAAAAGGCCTTCCCTCACTAACGATTAGGAGGAAAAACTCATTTCTCATAACCCAAAAGGTTCTGTCTATACTTTGTAATAAAACTATTTTGTCATTAATGTTAACCTCCCATCTTCCCTGACTAGAAGGTAAGCCCCATGAGAGCAGGGTCATGGACACTAGTTAGCAATGTGCCCCTTGTACCCACAACAGTGCCTGCAACATTGCAGGGTGTTAATTAATACCTGTTAAGTTGGAAATAAACATTACACCAAAGAATTTATGTCCATTTTTACAAATTAATAAAAATAAATCCAGACTAATATAAGAGAAATTGATTTGAAATTACTACAGTGATAGGGTAATCCCTCATACTACCAAAGTAATGGTGCAAATTATCCAAGACAGGCTTTAACAATACTTGAACCAAGAACTTTCAGATGTTCAAGATGGATTGACAAAAGGCAGAGGAAAGAGAGATCAAATTGCCAACATCCTTTGGACCATAGAAAAAAGCAAGAGAATTGCAGAAAAATATCTCTTTCACTGACTATGCTAAACCATCTGACTGTATGGGTCACAAGAAATTGTGGAGAATTCTTAAAGAGATGGCAATACAAGACCATCTTACTTGTATGCAGGGCAAGAAGCAACAGTTAGAACCAGACATGGAACAACAGACGGGATTCAAATTGGGAAAGGAGTACGTCAAGAGTGTATATTGTCACCCTGTTTAATTTACATGCAGAGTATATCCTGCAAAATGTTGGACTGGATGAAGCCCAAGATGGAATGAAGGTTGCCTGGAGAAATATCAATAAACTCAATATGCAGATGACCCCATTCTTAAGGTATAAATCAAAGAGGAACTAAAGAGCCTCTTGATGAGGGTGAAAGAAGAGAGTGAAAAATCTAGCTTAAGTCAACATTCAAAAAAAAGAAGACCATGGCATCCAGTCCATCACTGCATGGCAAATAGATGGGGAACAATGGGGAAAGTGGCAGACTTTATTTTCTTGGGCTCCAAAATCACTGAAGATGGTGAGAGCAGCCTTGAAATTAAAAGATGCTTGCTCCTTGGAAGAAAAGCTATGACCAACCAAGACAGCATATTAAAAAGCACAGACATTACATTACTGACCAAGGTCTGTAGGTCAAAGCTAAGGCTCTTTTAGTAGTCATGTACTGATGTGACAGTTGGACAATAAAGAAAGCCCAATTGATACTTTTGAACTGTGCTGTTGGAGAAGACTCTAGGGAGTCCCTTGGACTGCAAGGAGATCAAACCAGTCAATCCTAAAGGAAATCAGTCCTGAATATTCATTGCAAGGACAGATGCTGAAGCTGAACCTCCAGTAATTTGGCCACCTAATGTGAAAAGTGACTCATTGGAAAAGATCCTGATGCTGGGAAAGATTAAAGGTCAGAGAAGAGGACGACGGAGGTTGAGATGCTTGGATGGCATCTCTGATTCAATGGACTTGAGTTTGAGCAAGCTGCAGGAGTTGGTGATGGACAGGGAAGCCTGGTGTGCTGCAGTCCATGTTACACAGAGAGTCAGACAACACTGAGCGACTGAATTGAACTGTTTGTGATAGGGAGAATGCTTTGACTACAAGTTCTTCACATGTCTCAAAATAAAACAGAAAAGGATGTTTCTTTAACATGGAAGGATAAGCAGGGCAAGCAGCAACTCTGTGTGTGTGTGTGTGTATGATGGGGCAAGTGGTGGTTATGGATGAGCAGACAGCATGACAGAGCAATTTAACAGGAAGTGTTTCTCTCTGTAGTCAGTTGATTCCCAAAATGAGCTATTAAGGGAGACAGAAAAGCCTGGCTCTTAGTGCTTGCTCAAGCTTAGGGGAAAGCTAAAGTTCAGAGGAGAGAAGCTTGGCTAAAGTTTAGCCAAGCCAAGTCAGTGGGTATGTTATGGATCATTGTGAGCACTTGACCAGTCTCGCTGTTGTTTAAAAGAGGTACAGTCTGTCCTTAGACTGTATTGTTGTTACTGAAATGGCAAGTCCATGTGCCTGATGCAAAATGAGGCCCTTCAAAACTAAACCTTAGAGTTTGGAACAGAGAAAGGTTTATTACAAATTCATACAAGGAGATGGGTGGCTTATGCCCTAAGTACCCAAAGTTATTGAAAGTTTTCAGTAAATCCATTCAATAACAAATGTTAGAGAGAGTTGAGGCTAGTTGTTGCAGACTTCTTGGTGTCAGACCCTTTGTTCTTAAGGTGAGGTCATGGTCAGGTAATGAAGTTCCTGTAAATCTCTATCAGATGAATGTTATTCTCTGTGCTAACAAGAAAGGGCAAAGTTTCAAGGCATAATTTTCACCCTGAAATGTCCCAGTCCTGGTTAAGGGGAAGCAGATCTCAGTCAGCAGCTCCTTCAGGGCCAAGTTCCCACATTCTCTCCAGGTCTCATTCCTGACAGAGCCAGGCGCCCAACCCAATAGGTCCTCAGTCTCCTCAGGCTGTCCAAATAGGGAGATTAGTTCTCACAAACTGAGACCCAGAAAGACGTCCACTGCTAGCAGGTTGCAGAGACAGGGATGGGGGAGAGCGTCATCACTCCTCAAGGCCTGGGCCAAGGCTAGTGGAGGGCCTTAGTGAGGGCTCTGGAGCACTACAGGATACAGTGCCCAGTCTGTTCCCTGGGCACTCGAGAACACCTGCTGGCCCAAAGCTGGATGAGCTTCAAGGCCTCTAGAAGAAGGCCTGAGTCTGCCTCTTATCTTACTTTCCACCTGATGACCACCACACCACCCTTGACTCAATCACTTCCCCACTGGTCCCTCATTGACAGTAATTTATGGGTAGAGCAAAATGTGTTGCTGACCAATAGTTGAGCAGGGCAACTAACGGTCACTCATTGACAATTGGCTGCTTGTGAATGGGGCCCTCTGAGGCACCAAGCAAGGCTGAGCAACACCTGTTGCCTAGGAACAGGGTGGATTGAAAGGAAGCACATTAAAGGCTATCTTCTAAGGACTGTGCTCATCTTGCTCTGTTCAACCGTGAATAGAATAAGAATCACTGTGAGGTTAAGGTTGGTCAAAATAGCTTTAAAGGTGGTCTGGCCTTCATAATCATGTTGGCTTTGAACAATTAGCTATACTATATGCTGAGAATGCGGTCAAGTGACAGTTGTTGGAGGGGCATAGAGATAAGCACTGGTGACAGGTAGGCCTGGGAATACAATGAAAAGAATGATGTGCAAAAGTTAAATTAGCATGTGAAATCAAAATCTGAGGTTGGAAAGGAGTCAATCAAAAAGATTCCAGCATGCCGGACCCAAAGTGTCCTTATGTAACAGAGCAGCATGAGCACAGCCCTTAGCAGGTACCCATCACTGTGCCTTATTACTCTGCATCCTGTTACTAGGCAATGGGTCTTGCTCAGCCATTGGTCAGGGCCTCACTGGGCCCCGCCCACAAGCAACCAACTATCAATGAGCTACCTACTGGTACTTGTCTTGTTCAGCTATTGGTCAGCACCACAGTGGGCCCTGCCTACTCGTAACAGTCAATGAGGGACCACTGGGGAAGTGATTCAGTCAAGAGTCAGTGGTGCGGTGATGACCTGACTCTTGCCTTTGAGGACCTTATTTTTTTTTTTTTTTAATTCAGGAATGTATTTCTGGTAGATGGGGCAAGTTGAGTTTCCCTACTCAATGTGAGAGTTGAAGTGTCCCCAACAATACTAGTGGAGGAGACATTTAACACTTTCTTTGTTGTGATGTATAATCTTATGGAGACTGTGTATTGACCTTGGGGCAACAGACTGAGGATTCACCAAGTCTGGGGGTCTCTAAAGCTCATTGGAGTAGAAAAACATCCAATCTGTTCTTAATTACCTTTTTCACTTTGAGCTCTTGCTCTTAAGTTCCTTAAGTCCCTCAAGAATACCCAACAAGAAGAGGGTGGTCTAGAGTTGAAGTTACTAGAGGACTCTGAATTTCTGAAGTGGGATGGAAAGTGTTTTTCAGAGATTCATAGAGGGATGGAAGAGTCAGGAGTGTTGAAGGCAGACATAGAAGTCAGAGAATAAAGGGAACTGAAGGAAAGTCTGAAGGTCATGAGAAGAAGCACCATGCCCCTGAATCACCACTCCCCAGAATCAGACACACAGAGGTGTCAGGGGTGGGAAAGTTATAGCATAGGCCTCGCTTAGCATCCACTATCCCATGTTGATGGGCAAAGTGGTACATTGTGATGTCTAATTCCCCCAAGCCATCATTGGCTGGGGGAGTGCCTAGCTGACCAATCAGATTGAAGGGTGTAGCTCCTCATTGTCCTGAGAAGGTATATATAGGGAGGTCAGAGGCATAGATTTTGGGTTAGGCCACTTCATGGTATCATCATGACTAAGGTAACCAGGAAGCCATAGCAGCCAAGAAGAGTTGCAAAGTGGTTTGCTTCAAGGATGAAAGGGAAAAAGAGGACCCTTTGTCAACGGAGATACAGAGGCAGTGTGAAGGTAAGATGACTCCATCTACACTCCCCATGTTATTCGTTGACTTTGCTGCCCAAGTCCTCTACACTACCCTTTCCTGGCACAAAAGCCCTCATCAGCCCACATCCCTTTTTCATGAAATCTCCCTTCCAACTCAGTTTTTATGCTCTTTCCTCAAAGTTAGTAACCTTCCCTTGCCTTTACAGGCACAAAAGACGACCATGAGGTTCAGAAGACCTCTACAAGGAACACTGAAAATGAAAATCTGATCATATGCACTCAATTGAAGAAGGTGAAGAAAACAAGAAAGCCGAAGTGTTTTTCCTTTTCCTGTGCATGTAAGAAACTGAATCAAAGCAAAAAAAGTTACCGAAATATGAGGCAGAGTCATAGAAGGAGGCAGAATCAAAAGTGAAGATAAGTTCAGCCGCCCCAGAATGAGAGACCCTGGAGAAGTACAACCTGGGCAGCCAGTAACTGAATAGAAAAGGTCAGACAGTGTAGAATTGTTACTCCAGAGGTCTGCTTTCTTAGAAATGTCCAACCAGGAAAAGACTGACTCTCACACTAACAGTAAACTGATGGCTGCAATTAAAGATGAAAGAGTGAAAAGATGATATTTGTGTGTGCGTGAATTTTCTGATGGAAGGGAGGGAAAGAAGGGAAGAGGTGGGTACCTGAAAAGGGAGGGATATGGGGTCCTGAGAGGTTGAGGAACAGACCCTCAGGTCCCCAGTTAGCCAGAGAGTAGAGGTCTGGACTGAGTCAGGAGTCTGCACTGAAGATGGATAACCCTGCTTAACAATTGATCTCAGGGGCAAGGAGTAGTGGTGTGGTGTTACTGCCTTTGTTTGGGGTGTGGAATGACAATAGGGTCTAGATTGCCAGAACCCAGGTGGGAGGAGGGTTTCACATGGGGATGGTGAATGTGAAGCTCCCCTGACTGTGAAACTCTGACTGTGAATATGAAACTCTGCCCCAGGAGGGGCAGAAATCACCTCCTGGCCCCTCTACCTCATAATGCGGTTTGTTTCGTCACTTGCCTATGCTGTCAGCTACAGGTGCTCAGGAGGCACAAAATGCTAATACAATTAAAACTCACAAGTAGCACTCCCAAGGACTAAAATGATGTTTTGGGGGAACAAAACATTCAATTAGGGCACTGTTATGCTAAGAAATTGGTGGGAGAAGTATGTTCCCAAAGGCAGGGCAGTGGGTGTGGCCTAACTGCAGTGCAGATGACAAACAGGATCACCACACAGATATATATATATATATATATATATATATATATATATATATATTTTTTTTTTTTTTAATTGGGGGAGGCACTATGCAGGTTGTGGGATCATAGTTCCCTGACCAAGGATTGAACCTGTTCCCCTTCTAGTGAAAACAAGGAGTCCTAACTACTGGACAGCCACGGAAGTTTGTACAGAAACTTTTGATACAAGTATTAATATACCACTGAGTAAAAGCTGGTCTTTTATTTATCACCATACTCTATAATTTCTAAATAACGACAGTGGTAAAACATTCTTCCACAATAAGTCTTTTGTTAGTCCATGTTCTACAAGTTTATCATGGTTTAAAAGTAAGAGTATGGAATATTCAGTTTGGTGTTAACTTTCATTTTGAAATGTTTAAAAAGGTTCCAGGAGTAGTCAATCAAATGTGGAAATATATAAGGCAGAGTCTCTGACCAGAGGAATCCTGTGTGTTTTCAGAAAAATTTTTAGAAAAAACTAAGACACAGAGTTTCACCAACAGCATCAAAAGAGTCGGGTTCAGATTCTAAGTCAGTGATATGGTATTTTTTGTCTGTACTGCAGCTCCCTAATTAAATCTTTCTGGCACTTTAACTCCTGGGAGATCCAGTTGATGATCCGAAGTCAGTCACTGAATGTGATTTAAAATCAATAAGAATGAAAGACACCTTGGGTATGCTGTCCTTTCAAAGGAAGTGGAAGCACTTTCATGCCTTGCCTGCAGAAAATTAATTACCTAAAGCAGCTACCAGGATGATATGGACAGAGAGACCATATATCTACATATAGGTCAGTACTGTGATTTCAGATCTGCATATATAATCACCATTTAACACTATCATACTTTAACACCCTGCTGTTGGTCTTACTGAAATGCTTGCTGTTATAGGGGAAGGTAACAGATTGTTAGGCCTGAAGAACTGGAAATGAAAGTCACTCAGTCCTGTCAGACTCTTGGCAAGCCCATGGACTGTAGTCCACGGAATTCTCCAGGTGAGAATCCTGGAGTTGTTAGCCTTTCCCTTCTCCATGGGATCTTCAAACCCAGAGATTGAACCCAGGGCTCCCAAATTGCAGTTGGATTCTTTACCAGCTGAGCGACAAGAGAAGTCAAAGAATACTGGAATGGGGAAGTCTATCACTTCTCCAGTGGAACTTCCTGACACAGGATTGAACCAGGATCTCCAGAATTGCAGATGGATTCTTTCCCAACTGAGCTATCAGGGAAGCCCTGAGGTGGACCCAAAGCTGATGTTAGAGGGCCTTGTTTCCCCAAAGTAGCCCTGGTATATATTTTAAAATACACTGATACACTGTCACTTTCCAGAAAGAGGTGAGGATGCATAAAGTTTAAAAAGGATCCAAGGACACCTAGGGTTAAAAGAGAAAAACATAAATAATAAGTCATGAGTTGAGAAAGGATATATCCAAGTAGGATAACACAAAATATCAATATCGGTCGCCTGTAGCTCTCCTGGAATAGGATGGTATATTGTGATTCAGACATGTCAAGTCCTATTGCAAATGCTGTTTTGGGTTTTGCAGTGGCAGTTTTTGCTCATTAGCACTTACAAAGAGTAGTACAAACTCTTTAGACTTCCACTTTTACACGTTCCCTATGAATAGATTCCAACTGACCTCTCTAGCTGTATCCACAACAATCTCTATTGACTAATACAATGATTTCCCTTCTGCTTTCCTCTTTGCCTGTGTCCATTCTATCTTCTGTGACTCAGAAACTAGCAACCATCTGAGGCCAGCCTAATGGTCACCTCCCAAAGAAATTTCCTCAATCATTCTTTTGAGTATTATTTTTTCATGTTTTATAATCACTTACTGTTTTTTACATGCAGCTTTTATGATAGTTTTTTGAGTATGTATCTTATCAGAAACATATGCCAGAGAGGTAAACGGATTAGAAAGCAACAGTGTGGTGATTTAAAGTATTATGAGAAGTTGAATTATCTAAGACTGTAAGGGAGAGAACCACTCTCACTGCCAAGTATGTCTAAGAATTTGTTAGAAAATGTAGTAAAAACCATAAACTAGAGAGTGGATCAGAAGTCAAAGGAATTTAAATGAGAAGCTTCTTTTATCAGTGGTCAAGAGGAACATCATGTCTTTGTATTAGTGAAAGTGAAAGTGAAGTCACTCAGTCGTGTCCGACCCTCAGCAACCCCATGGACTGCAGCCTTCCAGGCTCCTCTGTCCATTAGATTTTCTAGGCAGGAATACTGGAGTGGAGTGCCATTGCCTTCTCTGTGTCCTTGTATTAAGGCCACCCATTTGAATGACACTGAAGGCAAAAGCCAAAAGAGTGCCCATGGACTCATGATAAGAGCACAATACTGCTGGCCCAGAGGCTTCTCTTGTTTGGCAGAGGTTTATATTCTAGGAGTGAGAACACATCTACACAGGACCACATCCACATATCAGCAGGAATCAAATGGGAGTCCCCAAACTCTACATGGTCCTGGCAGGTCCCTCACCCCATTACCTTTCCTACAGGCTTGTCACACATTTCTGCCTTGAGAAGATCATGATTAAATGTCACCTTGCCGTTTCTTCAATTAATCACAGTGGGCAAACTAGACATCTGAATGCAAAAGAATGAAATTGGACCCTTACTTTATACCATACACAAAACTAAACTCAAAGTTGATTAAAGATTTAAATGTAAGATCCAAAACTATAAATGTACTAGAAGAAAACATACTGGAGAAGTTATATAGCATCCATTTTAGATATGATTTACTGTATGTGACACCAAAACACAGGCAACAAAAGGAAAAATAGAAAAAGTAAGACTCAGTTTAATTCCATCAGTCAGTCGTGCCTGACTGCAACCCCATGGACTGCAGCATGCCAGGCTTCCCTGTCCATCAACAACTCCTGGAGTTTACTCAAAGTAATGTCCCTTGAGTCTGTGATGCCATCCAACTGTCTCATTCTCTGTCATCTCCTTTTCCTCCTGCCTTCAATCTTTCCCAGCATCAGGGTCATTTCAAATAAGTTAGTTCTTCCCATTAGGTGGGCAAAGTATCAGAGTTTCAGCTTCAGCATCAGTCCTTCCAATGAATATTCAGGACTGATTTCCTTTAGGATGGACTGGTTGGATCCCTTTGCTATCCAAGGGATTCTTAAGAGTCTTCTCCAACACCACAGTTCAAAAGCATCAATTCATTGGTGCTCAGCTTTCTTTATAGTCCAACTCTCACATCCATACATGACTCCTGGAAAAAGCTGCCTCCCCCAAAGAACACATCAAAAACACATCTACATAGAAGCCAATCTGACGGTTACCAAATGGGAAGTTGGGAGGGAGGAGGGATAAATCAAGAGTTGAGGATTAACATACACACCACCATATTTAAAATAGATAACCAACAAGGACCTACTTCAAAACCGCAGGGAACTTTGCTCAACATTCTATAATGACATAAATGGGTAAAGAATTTGTAAAGGAATAGGTATATGTATGCGTGTGTGCCCGTGCTCAGTCATGTCACTCATGTTTGATTCTTTGCGACACTATGGACTGCAGCCTGCTAAGCTCCACTCTCCATGGGATTCTCCTGGCAGGAATACTGGAGACGGTTGTCATGGCCACCTGAGGGGATCTTCCTGATCCAGGGATTGAACCTCCATCTCCTGCGTTGCAGGCAGATTCTTTACCAGCTGAACCAAGTGGTAAGCCCAAATATATGTATATGTAAAGCTGAATCACTTTGCTGTACACCTGAAAGTAACACAACATGGGAAATCAACTATACTCAAAAAAAAAAAAAAAAAGAATACATCAATATGTGGCACAATTAACTCAAAAAACTAATTGGAAAATGCAGAACGATTCCTAAACCTAGGCTCTAATAAAGATCCTCAGGGAATAGGATAAGAAGGGAAAAGGAGCATTCAGGTCCTGACCTGTGCCCGTGGAGAGGACTCAGAATGTAAGGGAGATTACACCCATCTGCCGTCGGTGTGAGTGGTTTGAGCCATATATTGGAAACGCCAATCCTGCGGTCTGACACAGGGAAGACAAGTGCCCTTAGCTCGTTACAAAGCCATGTGGACTAACAGGAGGACTGTGGGAAAGCTTGGACTTCCCTCTCCAGGAGCATGTGCTCAGGGCTTGCTCCCAAGTCAGGGTGAAGAGGACTGATTGAGACCACACTTGTGGCTTCCTGTTTTCTCCACAACTACCCACCCCTACACATGCCCTGCTTACTTCGTGTGGTTGCTCTTCACTGCAGCAGGGGCTGCCATGATGAGGCAGGGAGCTGGGATGTGAGAAGCAGAGGTGCATCTGGACCAGGGTGGCATCTGGGTGGGACAGCTGGGGCCATGCTCATGGAGGGCACTTACACAGGCAGCACATTGGGAGAAGTTCTAATCTCTGATGGAGGCAAGACTGCCACAGCAGATAACCCAGTACATGCCCAGAGCCCATGAGAGCCTCACCTACCCAATAGAAACCCTCTTCAACAGGGCAGGGGTGGCAGAGGCTGGGGGAACTGATCAGCTGTGAGGGACCAAGGGGTCTCAGACCAGAAGCTATGTTTAAGCAGGGTCGGAGACGCTACTGCTGGTGCTGGCACAGGTGGTGCTTTGGAGGTAGTGTGGATCTCTGTCAGCAGCGAGTCTATAGACTAGCTCCTTTCTTCCTAATGTTCACAGGCCCCTCTTGTCCCTCTGTGGCAAGGGTTGAAGTGCTGGGAGAGGGGAGGGCACACACTTAGAGGGAACACAGCCAGATCTGGCCTGACAATCAGGACCTCTGCTCCAAAAACTTGAGTCCCCACCCTGCCCCCACTAGGTTTGAGAAGGCTACTGAGAATACAGGAAGTCTGTGCCTCACATCTAGCTTCAGTCCTGGTAGCACCAATCCTCTCCCAAGGTGATAGGTGATGGCACACCCTGAGGAAAGATGTGACTTGTGGTCCATCAAATCCAGCCCCACCTCTGGGTACCACACAGACTGTACAGTCATGCTACCCCACAAGGACATGCCTTCAAGACCATAATAGATAATTGATGCACTTAAATTCACAGAAGCAGAGAAAAACTGGAAGGACTGATGCTGACATTGAAACTCTAATACTTTGGCCACCTGATGTGAAGAACTGACTCATGTGAAAAGGCCCTGATGCTGGGAAAGACTGAAGGCAAGAGGAGAATGGGACGACAGAGGATGGGATGGTTGGATGTGATCCCAGACTCAAAGGATATGAGTCTGAATAAACTCTGGGAGTTGGTGATGGACAGGGAAGCCTGGCATGCTGCAGTCGTGGGGTTGCAAAGCACTGGACACGACTGAGTGGCTGAACTGAACTGAGATAAGTGGGAAGACAATAGGGCTGATCTCCATTGAAAGATTGAGACCAAACCACTGAACAAAGAGGAAAAAAAAAAAAAACAGATAAATAATTTACTAGGTAAAGATTCAGAAGAATTAGTAATAATAATGCTAACTGAACTAGATAAAAATAGAGAAGCACCATGAAAATTCTACCAAGGAACTAGAAAATAGAAAAAAGAACCAGCCCGAGCTGAAAAAATACAGCAAGTGATATGAAGAACACACAATAGAAAACAGCAGACAGGATAATTCATAAGAATTCGTAATAATGGAAATCACCAATTAGAATAGATAAAAGAAAAACCAAAAATTAAAAAAATGAGAATAATTTAAGAGACCTATGGATAGCATTAAGCATATCAGTAAGGGCTTCCCTGGTAGCTCAGAGGTTAAAGCATCTGCCTGCAATACAGGAGAGCTGGGTTTGATCCCTAGGTTGGGAAGATCCCCGGGAGAAGGAAAGAGCAACCCACTCCAGTATTCTTGCCTGGAAAATCCCATAGACAGAGGAGCCTGGTGGGCTATACTCCACAGGGTAGCAAAGAGTTGGACACGACTGAGTGACTTCACTTTCACAGTCCAAGGGACTCTCAAGAGTCTTCTTCAACACCACAGTTCAAAAGCATCAATTCTTCGGTGCTCAGCTTTCTTCACAGTCCAACTCTCTCATCCATACGTGACCGCTGGAAAAACCATAGCCTTGACTAGATGGACCTTTGTTGGCAAAGTAATGTCTCTGCTTTTCAATATGCTATCTAGGTTGGTCATAACTTTTCTTCCAAGGAGTAAGCGTATTTTAATTTCATGGCTGCAGTCACCATCTGCAGTGATTTTGGAGCCCCCAAAAATAAAGTCTGACACTGTTTCCACTGTTTCCCCATCCATTTCCCATGAAGTGATGAGACCAGATGCCATGATCTTTGTTTCTGAATGTTGAGCTTTAAGCCCACTTTTTCACTCTCCTCTTTCACTATCATCTAGAGGCTCTTTAGTTCCTCTTCACTTCTGCCATAAGGGTGGTGTCAGTTGCATATCTGAGGTTATGCATATTTCTCACCAGCAATCTTGATTCCAGCTTGTGCTTCTTCCAACCTAGCGTTTCTCAGGATGTACTCTGCATAAAAGTTAAATGAGCAGGGTGACAGTATACAGCCTTGACATACTCCTTTTCCTATTTGGAACCAGTCTGCTGTTCCATGTCCAGTTCTAACTGTTGCTTGCTGAGCTGTATATATGTTTCTCAAGAGGCCAGTCAGGTGGTCTGGTATTCCCATGTCTTGAAGAATTTTCCACAGTTTATTGTGATCCACACAGTCAAAGGCTTTGGCATAGACAATAAAGCAGAAATAGATGTTTTTCTGGAACTATCTTGCTTTTTTGATGATCCAGCAGATGTTGGTAATTTGGTCTCTGGTTCCTCTGCCTTTTCTAAAACCAGCGTGAACATCTGGAAGTTCACGGTTCACATATTGCTGAAGCCTGGATTGGAGAATTTTGAGCATTACTTTATACTGTGTGAGATGAGTGCCATTGTGTGGTAGTTTGACCTCTTTGGCATTGCCTTTCTTTGGGATTGGAATGAAAACTGACCTTTTCCAGTCCTGTGGCCACTGCTGAGTTTTCCAAATTTGCTGGCATATTGAGTGCAGCACTTTCACAGCATCATCTTTCAGGATTTGAAATAGCTCAACTGGAATTCTATCATCTCCACTAGCTTTTTTCATAGGGATTCTTCCTAAGGCCCACTTGACTTCACATTCCAGGATGTCTGGCTCTAGGTGAGAGATCACACCATCGTGATTATCTTGGTCATGAATATCTTTTTTGTACAGTTCTTCTGTGTATTCTTGCCATCTCTTCTTCTTAATATCTTCTGCTTCTGTTAGGTCCATACCATTTCTGTCCTTTATCAAGCCCATCTTTGCATGAAATCTTCCCTTTGTGTCTCTAATTTTCTTGAAGAGATCTCTAGTCTTTCCCATCCTGTTGTTTTCCTCTATTTCTTTGCATTGAACATTGAGGAAGGCTTTCTTATCTCTCCTTGCTGTTCTTTGGAATTCTGCATGCAGATGCTTATATCTTCCCTTTTCTCCTTTGCTTTTCACTTCTTTTTTTTTTTTTTTCCACAGCTATTTGTAAGAATGCATAGTAGTGGAAATCACCAATCAGAGTAGCTAAAAGAAAATCCAACAAAAAAAAAACGAGAACATTTTAAGAGACTTATGGATAACATTAAGCATATCATCATTCACATTATAGGCATCTCAGAAGGACAAAAGAGAGAGAAGATGGTAAAATGTATTTGATGAAATTATGACTGAAAACTTTCCAAACCAGAAGAAGGGAACAACCAAGTACAGAAACCACACAGAGTATGCAACAAGGTGAACCAAAACAAACCCCCACTAACATATAGTATAATTAAAATGGCAGAAGTAAGAAGTAAAGAGAGTATTCAAAAGGCAACAAGAGACAACACAGAATCATATAAAAGGGAACTCCTGTAAGGCCATTTGCTGAGTTTTGTATAAAAACATTGCAGGCCAGAATGGAGTGGCATGATATATTGATATTTAAATTGTGGAAAGAGAAATATTTACAACCTGGTTTATCTCCCCAGTAAGACTTTCAATTCCAAATTGAAAGAGAAATAAAGAACTATTCAGTTCAGTTGCTCAGTCGTGTCCCTATCATACCGACCCCATGGCTTGCAGCATGCCAGACCTCAGACACACACACACACACACACACACACACACACACACAATGGGATATTACTAAGCCACAAAAAAGAACGAAAATCTGCTACATGCAACAACGTGGATGGGCTTGTGAGGTATTTTCATTAGTGAAATAAGTCATATTAGAGAAAAAGAAAGACAAAGACTGTGTATTATCATTTATATGTGGACTTTAAAAATACAACAAACTACATAATGTAAATGACCAAGACTTGCCCATGAGCCTCCAGGAGTTTTCAGCGGAGGCATAGGTCAGTGGTGGCCTGCTGCAGGGTTAGGGGCACTGATTGCAGCAGTGCAAGCAAGGGACCTTTTGAAGGAGGTTCCATTATCTTCTTTACCTCTAGGATAGTTTGGCCTCAGGTCAAATAAAAGGGAGGGAACACAGCCCTGCCCTTCAGCAGAAAATTGGATTAAAAATTTACTGAGCCTGGCCCCACCCATCAGAACAAGACCCAGGCTCCCCCTCAGTCAGTCTCTCCCATCAGGAAGCTTCCATAAGCTTCTTATCCCTCTCCATCAGAGGGCAGAGAGAATGAAACTCACAATCACATAAAACTAAACTACTGCACAGTTGCACTCATCTCACACACTAGTAAAGTAATGCTCAAAATTCTCCAAGCCAGGCTTCAGCAATACGTGAACTGTGAACTTCCAGATGTTCAAGCTGGTTTTAGAAAAGGCAGAGGAACCAGAGATCAAATTGCCAACATTCACTGGATCATCGAAAAAGCAAGATAGTTCCAGAAGAACATCTATTTCTGCTTTATTGATGATGCCAAAGCCTTTGACTGTGTGGATCACGATAAACTGTGGAAAATTTCTGAAAGAGATGGTAATACCAGACCACCTGACTGGTCTCTTGAGAAACCTATATGCACGTCAGGAAGCAATAGTTAGAACTGGACATGGAACAACAGACTGGTTCCAAATAGGAAAAGGAGTACGTCAAGGCTGTATATTGTCACCCTGTTTATTTAACTTATATTCAGAGTACATCATGAGAAACGCTGGGCTGAAAGAAGCACAAGCTGGAATCAAGATTGCCGGGAGAAATATCAATAACCTCAGATATGCAGACGACACTACTCTTATGGCAGTAAATGAAGAGGAACTAAAAAGCTCTTGATGAAAGTGAAAGAGGAGAGTGAAAAAGTTGGTTTAGAGCTCACATTCAGAAAACAAAGATCATGGCATCTGGTCCCATCACTTCATGGGAAATAGATGGGGAAACAGTGTCAAATGCCGGGGTCCAGCCCCGGCTGATCCAGGGTATTTGAAGGAGAGATGGCTTTGGCGACCTATTTATTTATTTATTTATCAAAGATATAAAGAGTAATAGAATGAGGATAGCTCAGTATGAAAATTCAGCGGAGAAAAGAAGCTGAGTAGCTTGGTTTATGCGGAAAATCAATATAACCTGTGACACCAGGTTAGCTCTGACCACGGAGGCCGCAGGCGCCCTCTCGAATAGCGGAAGGTGCCCCACCTTAGACACCTTCTCGAGTGGGTCTTAAAAGCCCAGGCAAATAAATGGTCGCAGAGGACCTCCGCACTCCAGATGGAGACTCAGCTGTAAGTCAAGGAGTAAAATGACATGGGGAGACCAAGCTTTGGTGAGCAAGGCCCGTAGCTTTATTTTCAACAGGGGTTTTTTATACCCTAAGTTACACATAGAGAAAAATAGGGGATGCAAAGTCAGCAGTCTTTGATCCTTATCAAAACCAGGGTTTCTATCCTGCAAATTTATCATATACAAATGGTTTAGGTGATTTACATCATCTTCTGGCCAGAAGGCCTATTAACATTTTATGACTCTTGACAAAGACTTATTTTCTCTAAGAGTAATTATTTTAAGGTTTGGCGCCATCTTCCGAAGGTGTTAGATAAAGTTGCATCCCTATAAGGCGGATGCGTAATGGGTTTACAACAAAGGAAAGAATTTATTACCTTAAGGGTCTAAAGTTGCTAACACCAAGGCCACTACTTATTCCTTCTACATACCAACTATATTAATTAATACATATTCAAGGATACAATACAGGGGATGTGAAAACTTGGAAACAAGCATTGGCTCATCAATGAAATCTTTTACTAGTTTTATTCTGACAGTTTCTAACTCTCTGAGAAGCTCCAAGCTATTTGAATATCTTAAGCTTCCCATGCCTCTCAAGGCTGGGAGACTGTAAACATGCATAGCTGTAGGAGCCCAGGTAAACTTGTCAGGTGAGTTAGAGAGCTATCTGAGGGGTTTAGATTTAAACACTCCTAATTGCCCAGGAACTTTATTAATTGGAGCTGTAAGTTAACTCTTTGACAGAGAGAGCGAGATGGTGGTGGGGGACAGCCCCCAGTAAAGTCAGAGGTGAGAGCACAAAGCAGTAAAGTAGGCAGACTCTGGTTTTTTTGGGGGTAGATGCTCGAGAATATCCAGGGGGACTCCTGAGGCTTGATCCCCGCCTTTGCGTATGCCGAGCCTCCTTCCTCATGACCTTTGTCGTGAGTGGAATGCCTCACCGGCTCCCGGCAGTCAAACTTTATCTTTTGGGGCTCCAAAATCACTGCAGATGGTGACTGCAGCTATGAAATTAAAACACATTTACTCCTTGGAAGGAAAGTTATGACCAACATATATAGCATATTCAAAAGCAGAGACGTTACTTTGCCAACAATGTCCTTCTAGTCAAGGCTATTGTTTTTCCAGTGGTCATGTATGTGAGAGTTGGACTGAGAGGAAAGCTGAGTGTCTAAGAATTGATGCTTTTGAACTGTGGTGTTGGAGAAGACTCTTGAGAGTCCCTTGGACTGCAAGGAGACCCAACCAGTCCATTCTAAAGGAGATTAGTCCTGGGTGTTCTTTGGAAAGAATGATGCTAAAGCTGAAACTCCAGTACTTTGGCCACCTCATGCAAAGACTTGACTCATTGGAAAAGACTCTGAGGCTGGGAGGGATTGGGGGCAGGAGGAGAAGTGGAAGACAGAGAATGAGATGGCTGGATGGCATCACCGACTCGATGGATGTCAGTCTGAGTGAACTCTGGGCATTGGTGATGGACAGGGAGCCTGGCATGCTGCAATTCATGGGGTCGCAGAGAGAATGAAACTCACAAGCACACAAAACTAACCAATCTGATCACATGGACCAGAGCCTTGTCTAACTCAATGAAACTATGAGCCATGCAGTGTAGGGCCACCCAACAAGGGCAGATCAAGTAGGAGAGCTCTGACAGAATGTGGTCCACTGGAGAAAGGAATGGCAAACCACTTCAGTATTATTGCCTTGAGAACCCCATGAACAGTATGAAAAGGCATAAAAACAGGACACTGAAACAAACTCCCCAGGTTGTCAGGTGCTACTGGAGATGAGTGGAGAGCTAACTCCAGAAAGAATGAAGAGATGGAGCCAACGCAAAAACAATACCCAGTTGTGGATGTGACTGGTGTTGGAAGCTTTCAGTCTGTCCACCCTCTGATGGAGAAGGGTAAGAGGCTTATGGAAGCTGCCTCATGAAAGAGACTGACTGAGGGGGAAACTGGGTCTTGTTCTGATGGGTGGGGGACCATGCTCAGCAGATCTTAAATCCAATTTTCTATTCAAGGGCGGGGCATGTTCCCTCCCTGTTATTTGCTGCTACTGCTAAGTTGCTTCAGTCCTGTCTGACTCTGTGGGACCCCATAGATAGCAGCCCACTGTCCCTGGGATTCTCCAGGCAAGAACACTGGAGTGGGTTTCATTTCCTTCTCCTGTTATTTGACCTGAGGTCAAATATGGTAGAGGTAATGAAGCTAATGGGACCTCCTTCAAAATGTCCCATGCAGGCACTGCTACATTCAGTGCCCCCAACCCTGCACCAGGCCACTGCTGAACCATGCCTCTGCCAGAGACTCTCCTGGACACTCACAAGCAAGTCTGGGTCAATCTCTTTTGGGGTCACTGCTCCTTTCTCCTGGGTCCTGGTACACACACGTTTCTGTTTGTGCCCTCCAAGAATCTGTTTCCCCAGTCTTGTGTAAGTTTTGGCAACTCTATGGTGGGGTTAATGGTGCCCTCCTCCAAGAGGGCTTATACCATACCCAGGTCTACTGCACCCAGAGCCCCAGCCCCTGCAGAAGTCCACTGCTGACCCGTACCTCTGCAGGAGACATTCAAACACAGTTCTGTCTCAGTCTCTGTGGATGCTCTAGGTCCTGGTGCACACAAGGTTTGTTTCAGTCCTCAGAGAGTCTCTGATGGATATGGGGTTTGATTCTAAGTGCAATTTTGCCCATCCTACAATCTTGCTGTGGCTTCTTTGCCCTTGGACATGGGGTATCTTTTTTGGTGAGATCCAACATTCTTCTCTTGATGGTCGTTCAGCAGCAATTTGTAATTTCGGAGTTCTTTCGGGAGAGGTTGAGCGCATGTCCTTCTACTCTGCCATCTTGGAGAAAATGTTGAGAATGGAGAAGGCTATACATGTGTGGACACAGGGAATATATGGGAAATATACCTTCCTTACCTTCCTTACAATCTTGCTGTGAATCAAACTGCTCTAAAAATAATGACCTTAAAAATGAAACAAATAAACAATAATCATTCACATGTCACTTACTTTGTCAAAGGCTTCTAGGGCACCCAAAGTTGGATAAGCTACATCCTTGATCCAGTTGACTGCTCTCAGGTCCTTCTACTCTTCTACTTAAAATTCTCTCATTGTTTCAGGGTGAAGGGGGTAGTGAAAGTATAAAAGAGAAGCACAAAGAAGATCCTTTTCCGTGACAAAATAACTCCACATCTTGACTGTGCTGGTAGTTACATGAACTTAACACATTTGACCACCTATCCAGGAACTATGGCTAAGCCAAATTGACAAATAAAGTTAACCATGGCAGGGACTGAAGGCTATAAATTGCCTTTTATTGTAAGCTTTTTTGGATAAGAGATAAATATGCTCTAAAGAAATGAGGGAGTTGATTTGAAAAGACGATTACAATAGGTAAAATGAACAAAATCTGAAAGTGTCTCCTAGTCAGCCAGAAAGGAATCTTATTTTTGTAGCAAGGAGTTATCAAATATCCATCTATTTAAAGCTATGTTTTTCCCAGTAGTCACATATAGATGTGAGAGTTGGACTCTAAAGAAAGCTGAGCGCTGAAGAATTGATGCTTTTGAACGGTGGTGTTCGAGAAAACTCTTGAGCATCCCTTGGACATCAAGGAGATCCAATCAGTGCATCCTAAAGGAAATCAGTCCTAAATACTAATTGGAAGGACTGATGCTGAAGCTGGAACTCCAAAACTTTGGCCACCTGATGCGAAAAACTGACTCCTTTGAAAAGACCCTGATGCTGGGGATGATTGAAGGTGGGAGGATAAGGAGACAACAGAGGATAAGATGGTTAGATGGCATCACCGACTCAATGGACATGAGTTTGAGTAAGCTCCGGGAGTTGATGATGGACAGGGAAGCCTGGCGTGCTGCAATCCATGGGGTGGCACAGAGTCAGACATGACTGAGCGACTGAACTGAATACTGAACTGTGTGAATGTAACAACAACAACAAAAAGCAGACCTACAGATATAGAGGACAAATTAGTGTTTACCAGTGGGGAGGGGCAAGATAGCAGTATGGGATTAACACATACAAACTACTATGTGTAAAATAGATCAGCAAGGAGGACATATTGCAAAACACAGGGAAATATAGCCATTTTTTTTCGTAATAACATTAAATGTAGTATAATCTCTTAAATAGTGAATCACTATGCTGTATTCTGTTATTAATACAGTAAGCCAATTATATTTCAATTAAAAACAAAGTGAAAATGCAACCTAAAGAAATGGAGATAGGTTTTACATATCATACATCTGATGCGGCATTGTTGTTGTTTAGTCGCTCAGTCATGTCTGTCTCTTTGTGACCCCATGGACTGCAGCATGCAGGCCTACCTGTCCATTACCAACTCCCGGAGCTTACTCAAACTCATATCCATTGAGTCGGTGATGCCATCCAGCCATCTCATTCTCTGTCATCCCTTTCCCATCCTGTCTTCAATCGTTCCCAGCATCAGGATCTTTTCTAATGAGTCAGTTCTTCCCATCAAGTGGCCAAAGTATTGGAGTTTCAGCTTCAGTCCTTCCGATGAATATTCAGGACTGATTTCCTTTAGGATTGATTGGTTTGATCCCTTTGCAGTCCAAGGGACTCTCAAGAGTCTTCTGCAACACCACAGTTCAAAATGATCAAGGTTTTTTTTTTTTTTTTTTTGAATGCTGGTGTGGGTGTGTGTCATTTGCTGGGTTGTGTCTGACTCTTTGCCACCCCACGGACTGCAGCACACCAGGCTCCTCTGTCCAAGGAATTCTACAGACAAGAATACTGGAATTGGGGAGCCATTCTCTTCCCCAGGGGATTTTCCTCACATAGGGGTCAAACTTGAGCCACCAGGGAGGCTCACACCCATCAGAATGCTGCTGCTGCTGCTGCTGCTCAGTCGCTTCAGTTGTGTTCGACTCTGTGTGACCCCATAGACGGCAGCCCACCAGGCTCCCCTGTCCCTGGGATTCTCCAGGCAAGAACACTGGAGTGGGTTGCCATTTCCTTCTCCAATGCATGAAATTGAAAAGTGAAAGTGAATTCGCTCAGCCGTGTCCGACTCTTAGCGACCCCATGGACTGTAGCCCACCAGGCTCCTCCATCCATGGGATTTTCCAGGCAAGAGTACTGGAGTGGGGTGCCATTGCCTTCTCCTCCCATGAAAATAGCTATCATCAAAAGGACAAATGAAAGTGAGTTCTCGCAGGAGGGTGTGGAGAAAGGAAACTCTCCTGCATTGCCAGTGGGAATGTAAATTGGTGTGGCCAGTAGAGAAAGAAGTGTGATGTTTCGTCAGTAGATTAAAAATATGTACAGCTATATTACCCTGCAATCTCAATTCTAGGTATCTATTAGAGGAAATAAAATCAGGATCTAGAATAGATACAAGCAATCTCATGCTTATTGCAGCATTATTCACAACAGACAATAAGCGGAAACCAAATAAACGTCCACTAACAGGTGAATGGTTAAAGAAAGTATGAGATATGCATACAAAGGAATATTATTCAACATTGAAAGGAAAGGAAACTCTGTCATATGCTACACTATGGTTGAAACTTGAGATCATTAGAAGTGAAATAAACCAGTCACAGAAGGAGAAATACTGAATGATTCCATCTGTATAAGTTATCCAAATTAGTCAGACTCAGAGAAGCAGATGGCAGAATGGTGGTTGGCAGGCTTTGGGAGTTGCCTTGCAATGGGTACTGAGTTCTGCACCTAGATGAACGATTTCTAGATGTCTGCTGTACAACAGTGGACATCTATTTAGCAAGAGTGCACTGTACACTTAAAAGTTTGAGTTTAAATGTTATATGTTTTTACCAGAATGAAAAAGAAAAACATACATATCCTCCTGCTTTTTATATATGTTAATGACAGTTATGAAAAGAAGCCAAGAGTCCTGAGTCAAGCATTCTTCATTTCCTGGACTCTGAAAGGCATTCTGCATCCTATTTTCTGACGATTTGTCAGACCTGCCCTCAACTCCTGAAACTCATTCTCTGGAAACCTTGGAAATGATCAGCATCAACACAATGCCTCCATTTGCAAAATATCTCATGTTTCTACAGCATAGACTCCATTGCCCCTCATCCTTGTTGCAGGCATTTACAGACCCTTGGCTGGCTGTCACTCTCTCACACACAACTCTTGTCTTAATTACGGGCAATTTCAATATAAGCAAAGATGGTCCAAACAGTCCCCTGTCCTCTCATTTCCTTTTCATCTACTCCAGTGAACTTACTTTCCACCCCCTTACTCAATCATTCCCACGTGTGTGTGTTCAGTTCCTCAGTTGTGCCTGACTCTTTGCATCCCTATAGATGTAGCCCTCCAGGCTCCCCTCTCCATGGAATTTTCCAGGAAAGAATAGTGGAGCAGGTTGCCATTTCCTGCTCCATGGGATCTTCTCAACCCAGTGCCACCTGAGAAGCCCAGACATTCCCATGGCCATATCCTAAGACTTTATTCTTTCCAATAATGATGACTCTTTCACAGTCTTATTCCTTAACTGTAACCACCTAGCTTTTGGAAATGGGAATTGTGGAAGAGTTGTGGTTATTGGAAAGAATAAAGTCTAAAACATTCCTCAATCACTCTATGATCTGTAATACACTGAACCTACAACATTTTGTTATCTGTCACTTCACTTATATCCTCAGATACCTAAGTATTCAGATTATTTATAGTCAGTTATCAGAATCAGTAATTGCATGCGTGTCTCCTTCCAATGGCACTGTTGTTCTCATGTGGGTAAATCATTACTATGATAGGTTAATATTTCAAAATTCCCAGTACTACATGAACTAAAGCATTGTGGATGTATTAGAGAGGGTGCATCTGGGTTACAAGAATGGAATTGGCAAGACATTGACAATGGGAGATTAGAAACAATAAGTAACTAAGGATGACTTCTATTTTCCTATCTTGGAACATGGAGTATAGATTGTGGAGACATTAACTGGCTTAAGTGAATACAAGAAGGGACATTCATTTGTATGGGAGAAGATAATGTGCTTCCAGTTCCATTGTGTTTTAATTGCCTCTGTGTCATTCAGATGGGGATATCCAGCTTGTAGCTGAAAAATATGGCCAAAGACCTCAGAAGACAATTCAGAACAGAAGTTACTGAAGTATATAGTAAGGAAGTTAAATCCATATGAATGAAGGAAATCATTTAAGGTAAACCATATAAAACAAAACAAAAAGCAGAGACTACATCGAGATCAAAATAAAACCTGCTTTGGGAATGTTTGGCTTATTTTTATTTTAATTTTTATTGATATTAATTACAGTGTGTAGTCAACATACTATTATCTAATTCTCTCCCCAAAGAGGGAAATTATAGAAAAGTAGAGATATATTTAACTGTATAATAACAAGCTATATAATTCTTCTGAAATACACATTTATTGCATAGGTTCAAAGAGACGGATTGTGACACTTCCCAGTTGGATGGTGGTAAAGAATACACTTCCAGTGCAGGAGATGTAAGAGATGCAGATTCAATCCCTGGGTTGGGAAGATCCCCTGAAGTAGGAAATGGCAACTCACTCCAGTATTCTTGCCTGGAGAATCCCATGGACAGAGGAGCCTGATGGGCTACAGTCCATGGGGTCGCAAAGTCAGACTCAATTATACATATGCACAGGAAGGGATAGATTATAAGAAAAACTGTTTTCTGATTAGAACATGACCTTACATGGGAAGAAGATGTACTGCTTTATTTCATTCTCATAGATCTAGTTCCTATGGGCTTCTTTTCTTATGATTTAAGATGCACTCTCGGAGAAGGCAATGGCACCCCACTCCAGTGCTCTTGCCTGGAAAATCCCATGGATGGAGGAGCCTGGTGGGCTGCAGTCCATGTGGTCGCTAAGAGCTGGACATGACTGAGCGACTTCACTTTCACTTTTAACTTTTATGCATTGGAGAAGGAAATGGCAACCCACTGCAGTGTTCTTGCCTGGAGAATCCCAGGGATGGGGAAGCCTGGTGGGCTGCCCTCTATGGGGTCGCACAGAGTTGGGCACGACTGAAGCGACTTAGCAGCAGCAGCAAGATGCACTACAAATTTTCATCTATTTATTTTAGGATCTCTGTAAACAAAGCCCTGTCTAAAATATTGGATCTAAGTGCCTTAAGTATTCTGACTCTCATACAAATTCCAGCATCTAAGATGATAGATCAGATCAGATCAGTTGCTCAGTCGTGTCCGACTCTTTGCGACCCCATGAATCGTAGCATGCCAGGCCTCCCTGTCCATCACCAACTCCCAGAGTTCACTGAGACTCACGTCCATTGAGTCAGTGATGCCATCCAGCCATCTCATCCTCTGTCGTCCCCTTCTCCTCTTGCCCCCAATCCCTCCCAGCATCAGAGTCTTTTCCAATGAGTCAACTCTTCGCGTGAGGTGGCCAAATACTGGAGTTTCAGCTTTAGCATCATTACTTCCAAAGAAATCCCAGGGCTGATCTCCTTCAGAATGGACTGGCTGGATCTCGTTGCAGTCCAAGGGACTCTCAAGAGTCTTCTCCAACACCACAGTTCAAAAGCATCAATTCTTCGGTGCTCAGCCTTCTTCACAGTCCAACTCTCACATCCATACATGACCACAGGAAAAAACATAGCCTTGACTAGACAAACCTTTGTTGGAAAAGTAATGTCTCTGCTTTTGAATATGCTATCTAGGTTGGTCATAACTTTCCTTCCAAGGAGTAAGCGTCTTTTAATTTCATGGCTGCAGTCATCATCTGTAGTGATTTTGGAGCCCAGAAAAATAAAGTCTGGCACTGTTTCCACTGTTTCCCCATCTATTTCCCATGAGGTGATGGGACTGGATGCCATGATCTTCGTTTTCTGAATGTTGAGCTTTAAGCCATGTCTGCCCTGAATACTGGAAGAGAAAAGAGGATTTATCCGAAATCATTGATTGCCTTTTAAATCGTAAAAAAAATTGAACAGGCAAGACTGGGGCTCTGCTTGGTTATTTTCCCATTTGCTTTCGAAATTTTCTTCACTCAAATGTAGCATCATCATTCTGTAACAAGAACAATGCCATTTCCTGACGTTATCTAGAAAGTCAAATGAAAAATTAGGTTATATAATTGTCCCTGATTTTTCTTGGATATGTGATGTTCACAAGTCATTTGCTTGCTCTAGTGCTCAGTTCCTTATGTTAAATGTTTTTAAAATATGTAATTATCAAGAGGATTAAGTAAAGAACTGCTTCATAACATGCATGATATTAACTCCTTCCAACAGAGTTCCACAAAACCAGGAGTTCTTTTGTATTGTCCCAACTGATGTGCCCAGGAGAATCCTTGGCACAAAGTAGGTAGTCCACAAATATTTCTGGAATGGATGAATTGATCTTATCTTATTTTACCTGACTTTAACATCTTTCAAATTGCAAACTAAATAAAAAGCAAAAAAAAAAAAAAGATATATGGAAAAAAATTCACATCAATAAAAATAGGTAAAACTATTTCATGGAAGCCTGAGATCACAATAGAGTTGTTTTGAATGGGAAACACAAATCAGACCAAGTAGAAAATTTTTAAATATGAAAAAGAGGAATGACTCTGTGTCATAATTTCTATTCATCTCAGTTTTTAAATAAGCTTCCAGTAAGGAACCAGTCAATTCTAAAGGAGATCAGCCCTGGGTGTTCTTTGGAAGGAATGATGCTAAAGCTGAAACTTCAGTACTTTGGCCACCTCATGCAAAGTGTTGACTCATTGGAAAAGACTCTGATGCTGGGAGGAATTGGGGGCAGGAGGAAAAGGGGACGACATGGGATGAGATGGCTGGATGGCATCACTGACTCAATGGACGTGAGTTTGAGTGAACTCTGGAGTTGGTGATGGACAGGGAGGCTTGGCGTGCTGCAATTCATGGGGTAGCAAAGAATCAGACATGACTGAGTGACTGAACTGAACTGAACAGTAAGGAACAATCCCAACGAAAGGCAATGCCAAAGAATGTTCAAACTAGCATACAATTGCACTCATCTCACATGCTAGTAAAGTAATGCTCAAAATGCTCCAATCCAGGCTTCAGCAATATGTGAACCATGAACTTCCAGATGTTCAAGCTGGTTTTAGAAAAGGAAGAGGAAGCAGAGATGCAATTGCCAACATCTGCTGCATCACGGAAAAAGCAAGAGAGTTCCAGAAGAACATCTATTTCAGCTTTTTGGACTATGCAAAGCCATTGACAGTGTGGATCACAATAAACTGTGGAAAATTCTAAAGGGAGGGGAATACCAGACCACCTGACCTGCCTCTTGAGAAATTTGTATGCATGTCAGGAAGCAACTGATAGAACTGGACATGGTACAACAGACTGGTTCCAAATAAGAAAAGGAGTACATCAAGGCTGTATATTGTCACCCTGCTTATTTAAATTCTATGCAGAGTACATCATGAGAAATGCTGGACTGGAAGAAGGATACGCTGGAATCAAGATTGCCAGGAGAAATATCAATAACCTCAGATATGCAGATGACACCACCCTTATGGCAGAAAGTAAAGAGGAACTAAAAAGCCTTTTGATGAAAGTTAAAGTGGAGAGTGAAAAAGTTGGCTTAAAGCTCAACATTCAGAAAACGAAAATCATGGCATCCGGTCCCATCACTTCATGGGAAATAGATGGGGAAACAGTGAAAACAGTGTCAGACTTTATTCTGGGGGGCTCCAAAATCACTTCAGATGGTGATTGCAGCCATGAAATTAAAAGACACTTACTCCTTGGAAGGAAAGTTATGACCAACCTAGAAAGCATATTCAAAAGCAGAGACATTACTTTGCCAATAAAAGTTCGTCTAGTCAAGGCTATGGTTTTTCCTATGGCCATGTATGGATGTGAGAGTCTGACTGTGAAGAAGGATGAGTGCTGAAGAATTGATGCTTTTGAACTGTGGTGTTGGAGAAGTCTCTTAAGAGTCCCTTGGACTGCAAGGAGATCCAACCAGTCCATTCTGAAGGAGACCAGCCCTGGGATTTCTTTGGAAGAAAAGATGATAAAGCTGAAACTCCAGTACTTTGGCCACCTCATGCGAAGAGTTGACTCATTGGAAAAGACTCTGATGCTGAGAGGGATTGGGGGCAGGAGGAGAAGGGGACGACAGAGGATGAAATCGCTGGATGGCCTCACTGCCTCGATGGACATGAGTCTGAGTGAACTCCGGGAGTTGATGATGGACAGGGAGGCCTGGCGTACAGCGATTCATGGTGTTGCAAAGAGTCAGACACGATTGAGCGACTGAACTGAACTGAACTACCCAGAAGGGCTCTCCGTGGAGGATCTATCCAAGCCCCTGCTCTCTCTGAGAAGCAGCTACGACCTCTCTCCCCATCACGCCCATGACTGTACTCAGGATATTTCCAGCCCCTGGACATAAGAACAAGCTGATTTTCATCATTACCCCTCCTTGAGTGCCTGTACACTCTTCACAACCCTATGCTTGTTTGAGATATATGGGAGTGAAGAGTGAGAAAAAAATCATCTTTAATTTTTCTCCTCTCCAAATATGTACTTCTTTCCCTCTGTGCACTGTCTGTGGTCACATTGTGAGGAGAGGACGAATGAAATCGTTCCGAGGATGGTAGAGGCACAGATGACTCAAGGGTCATTATGACATCAAGGAAGGCAGCTCAAGAACTCCTGCGACTCCATGCATGACACTCGCCCAGAGGCCACCACAAAGATGTTTTTTGAGCGTTACTCTACCTAGACCGTCCGGCTCACAGAGCACCTAGTTGAACTCAACCTAATTGGGCAGGGCACTGCACCCAGGATTTGCAGAAGGAATACTTACCCTTCCACCCTAACATCCACACATACTGCTGCTCATCATGTATATTCTGATGCTACAACAAACATATATCCAAGCACCATCAAATGTTGATCCTCTGTCATCCAACCTGCATCTCCTCTCCTTGAGGATATGTTCAGCTGGCCTACACATATCTAGAGATATCTGTGAACACAGGTAAATGCACAAAGTCAAGTTGAATGTGATTCTAGTAGCATTAATTTTTCAATTCTCTACATTATACATAGTCACATTTTCATATGTGGACTACTGAGATCATAATCGAGGTTTGTTTGTCACCTACGTGGCTTCCTGGACCTCCCTAATATCTTGGACTAATATCCCTTGGAGCCCCACACCCATCCATTGTCTATAGCCTACCAGTCATGGTGATATTGTTGCACATTACTCTACTCAGTAAGCCTCTGATTACAGGTTCTTTATGTGGTGACTATACCCAACATTTATCTATGCACCTAGAATGTTGACCACGACTATCAAACGTGGATCACCCCCTCTCACAGGATCTCATCACCTGACCTACATGTATCTGTACCAGGATGTGATAGCTTGGATAAAAGCTCACTCTGTTTAGTTACTTTTCTACTAGGAAGTGCAATTCCATTATCTAACCTGTAGGTGCTGAAACTATTAGGAATACTCAAGCATTGGAAGCACCCTCAAAAGGCCTACAAACCGGCTGGCTCCCTGGACCCACAAGATATCATGGGAAGCAGCCCGCAGACCCATGCAGCTCCAAAACTAGAACTGCTCCAAGGTCAGGCAAAAATCAGGTTCCCAGTGAGGCTCATTCTACAAAGACACGGAATGTGTAGTCGAAGTATACATGATCTGATATTCTCTAGGCAGGGCATTGCAAACAGCAGAGATCTCAGATATGTATTAACCCAAGACTCCAGGCTGTCATACAGGCAATTATGATCAATCCACCTGCTGCTTTCTATAGGCTGCTCACAATATAGATCCAGACCCCTAGAGAATAATCACCTACCTATTGTAACCTGAATCCCTCCTTCAATAGGTATCCATCATCCACGTCTCTGCCTTCCGGATATGTATGAAACCCGAGACAGAGTGAGAAGACTTATAGTATTTCTCACTTATGTTCTCAGGAATCATTTCACCTTCTGAAATATCTTTGTGTTCACGTTGTGCAGGTAGGACTAATGAAATAGTCTTGAGGATTCCTCAGCCACAGATGACTCCCTGGATCATTATGTTATAAGGACAAGCAGCTCAGTGAAACCTGCAAATCCATCCACGTCATTTTTCCAGAAGACACCACAAACGATTTTCTTGTGAGTGTTACACTATCCATCCAGAGCACAGTACACTGGTTCTACATGAACTGCACCTGTCTGGCAGCTTGGCTTCCAGGTGGAGGATTCCCCTTTGACCCTCATACCCTCACATATCTTTCCTCATCATATTCTGATGCTGCAATAAAGTTTTTCCAATTTCCTTTTAAAATATAAACATACTCTCATCCAACTTGCATCTCTTTTTCCTTAAGAATCTCTTCAGGTAGTCTACAAGTATCCGAGGAAATGTGTGATCATAAGGGAAATGATCAGTAAGTATGATGAACGTGATTCTAGTAGCATTTATCTTTCTATTCCCTACTTTACATGGGCATATTTTCAGATCTGGGCTAGTGCAATCATAATCGACACAAGCTCAACATCTTTGTGGCTTCCAGGGCCTTCCAAACATGTTGGATGAATGTCACCTGAAGCCCACACCCACCCCTGGTCCACTGGCCACAATTAGTGAAGATCTAGGTGCACAGTACTCTATTCAGGAAGGCTCTGTTTACCAGTAGTTGAAGTAAACAGAACCTCTCCAGGCAGGGCACTGCACACAGCATGGCCTCAAGGTGGAGATCCTGCTTGACCCCCTCACATTCTAGAATGAAACATTCCTCATTATTCCTACCAAGTCCTTGGACCTTACCCAAGTTTTATGTATTAAGGTTGAAAATGGTGATTCACCGCCCTCACATTTGCATCCCTCCCTCACTAGACCATCCTCACTACTTCTACATACTGTACACACTCAGAAGAATGAGGACCCAGAGAGAAATGGGTGTTTCAGACCTCTCTTCATTTCAAAGGAATTTCCCTTTTCTATTCTAACCTGTACCCATTCAATGTTTAGAAATGGAATTCATAAGTGATACTGAAGATTTCAGAGACTCAGGTGTTTGAAGGATGCTCATAACTTTCTGGAGGGAGCTAAGAACATTGGAGTTTCATACTTAAAACTGCACCCAACACAAATAACACCACACCAACGTGCCTGGAGTGTCCTACTCACCCAGACAGGCACTGTTCACACATTGTCAAAGTCAACAGTACCTGTCTGCTAGGACACTACACAGAGCAAATCTCTAATGTGTAGCCACAACCCAGTCCCTGTTATGCTCTTCCAAGTAGCTTCCATATCTCTTGCCTCCACATCCTGATGGCTCCATGCAAGATATAACCAGACACCAAGGGAATACCCATCCAGTTTGTGAATTGTTTATCCATCCTCAGGGACTGTCCCCTGAACTCCCCTTAATACTTACTTCAGATGAAGGAGGATCAGAGAAAGAAAAGCATCTCATATTTCTCTATTCTCTTCATAGGTATCATCCTACCCTCTGTAAACTCTCTGTGTTCACATAGTAAGGAGTGGACCACACATCTTTCTGAGGATGCTAGAGGCACAGATGACTCCAGTGTCATTATGACATCAAGACAGGCAGTTCATGGTCACTCACAAATCCATCCACATTGCTTGTCCAGAGGCCACCACAAACGATGTTCTTTTGAGCCTTACTCTGCTCAGGCAGGTGTGCTCACAGGAAGTCTACGTGAACAGCACCTGGCTGGGCAGGGCACAGCACACCACATGGCCTCAAAGTGGAGGATCTGATTAGTTCACTTTCCATGCTGTTCTTCAATTTTATTATCTCCTCTCACAATACCTTGGTCACTGCACTCAGTATTTGGCTCCAGACATAGAAAAAATTGTCCCACTACCATCAATCTTACATCCAAACTCTTTGAGGATATTGTCACCTTCTAAGTGTATCTGTACAGAGATAAGGGACATTGGAAAAAGTTCACTCTCTTACAATTTCCTCCCTTTTCTAACCTATAGGTGCAGATATGATATTAGAAATATTCAAGCACTGAAAGTATCCTCAAAACGCCTGGAATGCAGTGGCTCTCTGGACCCTCATAACATCATGGCAAGTAGCCAAGGACATACACAGCTCCAACACTAGAACTGCTCCAAGGTCGACCACAAATCATGTTCCTAGTGAACCTTATTCTACCAAGACAGATACTGACTACACTAGGTCTACAGTATCAGTACCTGTCTAGGCATGGCATTGCACACAGCAGGGCTGTCTCTGATCAATCAACCCAAGACTCTGGGCTGTCTTAGAAGCACCTATGATTTCTGTCCCATTACATCCTGATTGCTGCACTCAAGATATAGCTGGACCCCTCAAGAAGATCCACCCACTGCTTTGTAACCTGCATCTATCCATCTCTAGATATCCACCGTCCACTTCTCTTGCCTACTTGAGATCTAAAAAAATCGAGAGAGAGAGAGAAACATCATATTTCTCTCTTCTCAAAGGAATCAATTTTCCTTCTGTAAGCTCTGTTTTCACAGTGTGAAGATAGGACTACTGAAATTATCCTGAGGATGCCAGGGCCATAGATCCCTCTCAGGGTCATTATGACATCAAGGTAGGCAGCTCAAGGAAACCTGCAACTCCACCCTCATTACTGATCTGAGGCCACCACAAACGATGTTCTTGTGAGTCTTACTCTACCCAGGCAGGTCCTTTCACTGAGTTTAAGTGAAAAGCACCTGTCTGCGCAGGGCATGGCACACTTCTTGTTCTGGATATGGAGGACCTGCTTAAGTCCATTTCCCATGCTCTTCTTCAATTGTCTTCTCTCTTCTCAACACACATTGATGACTGCCCTCAAGACTTAGATACATACACTGAAAATGTTGACCCACGGCCCCGAAGCTTGACTCTGACCTCATCAGGATCTGATTACCATTTTATGTGTATCTGCATGAGATGCATTACCATGGGTAAAAGCTTATTCCCTTTAATTTCTTTTGTAATAGGAACTTTATTTCCCTTGTCTATCCTGTAGGTGCTGATACTATTAGGAATATTCAAGCATGGGAAATATCCTCAAGATGCCTATGACCAAGTGCCCCCCTGGACCCTCATGACATCATGGCAAGAAGCCCAAGGACCCATGCAGCTCCAGCACTAAAACTGCTCCAAGGTCAAGCACAAATGACATTTCTGTGAGCTTTACTCTACCCAGACAGATACTGATTACACATGGTCTACATGATTAGTATCTGTCTAGGCAGGGCATTGTACACAGTAGGACTGTCTGATCAGTGTCTCTGATCACTGTCCCTGGGCTGTCTTAGAAGCACCTATGATCTCTGTCCATCACATCCTGATGGTTGCACTCAGCATATATCCATACCCCTAGAGAATATCCACCCACTGATTTTAACCTGCATTTCTTCTTCACTTGATATCCACCATCCCTATTTCTGTGCCTACTGGAAATGTAAAAAAAAAAAAAAAAAAAGACTGAGAGTGAAAGAGAGAGAGAGATTGAATACTTCTTGTACTCCTCCTTTTTCCACTTAGGAATCATCTTTCCTTCTGTACACTCTGTGTGTTCACACTGAGAGCAGAAGACCAACAAAATCATCCCAAAGATATCAGAGCAACAGATAAGCTCAGGGTTATTATGGAATCAAAACTGGCAGGTAATGGACACTTGTAACTCCACCCATATCAATGTTACAGAGGCAACCACAAACAATGTTCTTGTGAGCCTTACTCTACCCAGGCAGGCTCGGTAGTCTGTGTGAACAGCACCAGACTGGGTAGGGCACTGCTCCAAGGGGAAGGACATGCCCTGTGTCCTTTTCACTATCCCATGTAATTTTGAGAACCCTACCCACTACATCCCTATGACTGCACAAACAAGATTTTCTATACTCCTAAGAAATGTTATCCTCAGTTCAGTTCAGTTCAGTTCAGTCTCTCAGTCCTGTCCAACTTTTTGCGACCCCATGAATCGCAGCATGCAAGGCCTCCTTGTCCATTACCATCACCCATAGTTCACTCAGACTCACGTCCATCGAGTCAGTGATGCCATGCATCCATTTCATCCCCTGTCGTCCCCTTCTCCTCCTGCCCCCAATCCCTCCTAGCATCAGAGTCTTTTCCAATGAGTCAACCCTTTGCATGAGGTGGCCAAAGTACTGGAGTTTCAACTTTAGCATCATTCCTTCCAAAGAAATCCCAGGGCTGATCTCCTTCAGAATGGACTGGTTGGATCTCCTTGCAGTTCAAGGGACTCTCAAGAGTCTCCTCCAACAACACAGTTCAAAAGTATCAGTTCTTCGGTGCTCAGCTTTCTTCACAGTCCAACTCTCACATCCATACATGACCACTGGAAAAACCATAGCCTTGACTAGACGGACCTTTGTTGGCAAAGTAATGTCTCTGGTTTTGAATATGCCATCTAGGTTGGTTATAACTTTCCTTCCAAGGAGTAAGCATCTTTTAATTTCATGGCTTGCAATCACCATCTGCAGTGATTTTGGAGCCCCCCAAAATAAAGTCTAACACTGTTTCCACTGTTTCCCCATCTATTTCCCATGAAGTGATGGGACCAGATGCCATGATCTTCGTTTTCTGAATGTTGAGCTTTAAGCCAACTTTTTCACTCTCCACTTTCAATTTCATCAAGAGGTTTTTTAGATCCTCTTCACTTTCTGCCATAAGGGTGGTGTCATCTGCATATCTGAGGTTATTGATATTTCTCCTGGCAATCTTGATTCCAGCTTGTGCTTCCTCCAGCCCAGTGTTTCTCATGATGTACTCTGCATAAAAGTTAAATAAGCAGGGTGACAATATACAGCCTTGACATACTCCTTTTCCTATTTGGAACCAGTCTGTTGTTCCATGTCCAGTTCTAACTGTTGCTTCCTGACCTGCATATAGGTTTCTCAAGAGGCTGGTTAGGTGGTCTGGTATTCCCATTTCTTTCAGAATTTTCCACAGTTTATTGTGATCCACACAGTCAAAGGCTTTGGCATAGTCAATGAAGCAGAAATGGATGTTTTTCTGGAACTCTCTTGCTTTTTCCATGATCCAGCAGATGTTGGCGATATGGTTCCTCTGCCTTTTCTAAAACCAGCTTGAACATCTGGAAGTTCACGGTTCACATATTGCTGAAGTCTGGCTTCGAGAATTTTGAACATTTCTTTACTAGCGTGTGAGATGAATGCAATTGTGTGGTAGTTTGAGCATTCTTTGGCATTGCCTTTCTTTGGAATTGGAATGAAAACTGACCTTTTCCAGTCCTGTGTCCACTGCTGAGTTGTCCAAATCTGCTGGCATATTGAGTGCAGCACTTTCACAGCATCATCTTTCAGGATTTGAAATAGCTCAACTGGAATTCCATCACCTCCACTAGCTTTGTTCATAGTGATGCTTTCTAAGGCCCACTTGACTTCACATTCCAGGATGTCTGACTCTAGGTGAGTGATCACACCATCATTATTATTTTGGTCATGAAGATCTTTTTTGTACAGTTCTTCTGTGTATTCTTGCCACCTCTTCTTAATATCTTCTACTGCCCTTCAATTTCATCCCACTCTCTTTGGGGACCTCCTCGCCTACTCTCTGTACACCTGTGGAAATCTGATATCCCAGAGTAAATCAGCCTGTTCTTGTTCTATGCCAATCTATTGAGAGTTATCCTTCCCTTTTCCTGTCATATGTGTTCAAAATTTTCAGCGTGGATCACTGAAATCACAGTCATGAGGCCAGATGTCTATGTGGCTCCCAGAGCCCTCCTGACTTCGTGGAAGCCAGCTCTGAGACACTTGCAGCCATCAGTGGTCCGGAGGCCACCACAAGTGACAATTCTGTTGCATATTACACAACCCAGAGAGGCTCTGTGTACACCTAGTCTAAGTGAACAGCACCATGTGGACAGCACAATGTACACAACATGGCCTCATGGTAGATGACCTGCTTAGTCCCCACTTCTTACTCTGCAATGAAGTTTCCTTATCTCTTCCCCTCATATCTTTATGACTGCTCCCAAGATTTAGCCATAGACCTAGAAGAAGTTGACCCTTTTCTGCCACTGCCCTCAATCATGAATCCCAGCTCTTTCAGGATCTCGTCACCTGTTCTATGTGTATCTGCACAAGGATGAGTTACCATGGGTAAAAGCTTACTCCCTTTTAATTTGTTTTCTGATAGGAACTGTGTTTCCATTTTGTAACCTATTGGTGCTATTGTATTCAAATACTCAAGCACTGGAAGCATTCTCAAAATGCCTAGGACCCAGATGGCTCCCTAGACCCTCATGAGGTCATGGCAAGAAGCCCAATAACACATGCATTTTCATTACTAGAACTGCTCCAAGGTCAAACACAAATTATGTTTCTTGTGAAACTTACTCTACCCAGACACTGTTTCCACGAAGCCTAAATGATCAGAAGCTGTCTAGGTAGGGCACTACACACAGCTCAAAAGTAGATGGCTCAAAAGCAGAAGAGTTGGTCAGTACCCTCCCACTCATCTTCTCAAGTATAGATGTCATCTCTCTTCTTACCACATCATAATCACTGTATTCAAGATATTCCCATTACCCACATCCAGAAAGCAAATATCCTGGCTGGCTTTACCAGCACAATGCTCTACAGCACTTCCTAACATTATGAGACACTGTTTGGTTTGGCTTGAGTTTAATTTTTCAGTGTATCAGACTCCTAAACTGTATGACTCAGTTCAGTTCAGTCGCTCAGTCATGACCAACTCTTTGCGACCCCATAAATCGCAGCACCCCAGGCCTCCCTGTCCACCACCAACTCCTGGAGTTCACTCAGACTCACATCCATCGAGTCAGTGATGCCATCCAGCCATCTTATCCTCTGTCATCCCCTTCTCCTCCTGCCCCCAATCCCTCCCAGCATCAGAGTCTTTTCCAATGAGTCAACTCTTCGTATGAGGTGGCCAAAGTACTGGAGTTTCACCTTTAGCATCATTCCTTCCAAAGAAATCCCAGGGCTGATCTCCTTCAGAATGGACTGGTTGGATCACCTTAAACCGCAAATACTAAGAAAATCAACAAGTTTAGAGAAATGAAAAGACATTTCAGTAAAGTGGGCAGACAAAACACATACCAACACACTTGTTTAAGAATACTGACTTCTCTACATACCAATGATAATCAGAAGAAATAATGTGATGACAGAACCATAGGGAAGGAAAAATGTATAAAATAAATTGTTTGATTAGAATTTTAACAAGGACATGAAGACCAATTTGAACACAGCTAGAACTATTTTACAAAGGTTTTAAAGGTGGATTAATTGATATATATATATATATATATATATATTAATTGATATATATATATATGTATACATATATATGAATGTGGATGGAGAGAGTCAATATTGTAAATATTTTTTTTTCTCCAAGCAATTCATGATTTAGTTATTGTGCCAAAACTCTCAACATGATTTGAGAGGAAATTGCCTAAGTGGAAAAGTTATAGAGTGTTTTTTGAAATCACAATAAGAAGGCATACTTGTCATGTGAAATGGCACTGTAAACTACAATAAAGAATAGAGTGGAGAGTAGTTAAGGGCTCAAGAGTTTAGAGTTCAGGGGAAGAAAATGGAGGTTTCAGACATTAAGGGATAAGTTATGTATCTGGAGAAGAAAAGTAAACTCAGAACCTTACTCTGCTTCAAACAACTGCATCCCACATAAGGGAAAAACTTGAACTCAAGAACAAAATGATTTTTATTAAAAAAAAAAAAATCCCAAAACATGTCTAGTGTATATCCCATAGCATATATTTGACTGTGGAAATGCTTCCCACGTGGTGCTAGTGGTGAAGAACCTGCCTGGATGCAGGTTTGAACCCTGGATCAGGAAGATACCCTGGAGGAGGGCACAGCAACCCACTCTAGTATTCTTGTCTGGAGAATTCCATGAATGGAGGGGCCTGGTGGGCTATGGTTCATAAGGTCACAAAGAGTCAGACAGGAATGAAGTGATTTAGTATGCACATGGAAATTCTGCAGAAGTAGAGGCACCAGGCTATGAATAGAGTATGCAACAGAGATGTGTTGATGGAGGTAAGTTGATGTCATTGTTTCTCAGTGATGGAGGGAAGGGAGAGGTATTAATTTTACTCCATAGATCTTTGCTTGTCTTATTTAGGATAAAACAAGTACTACAAAAATATTTTTAAATATTGACAAATATTTTAATTCAAATTAACTTGGGACACACACCAAGCTTCATTTACTTAGAAGGAAGAAAAACAAGAAAAATAGGAAGCAAGATGAAAGTTAACATGGAAGAGATGAGAGAGAGAAGAGGAGAGAAAAGGAAGAAGGGACGATAGGAGAGGAAAGAGAGAAGGAAAGAGAAAGAGAGGACAGGACAGCACAAGAGGAAAGAGGAAAGGAGGCAGGGGAGAAGAGAGAAGAGGAGACAAGAGGAGAGGGGAAGGAACAAGGGGAGAGAGGAAGGAAAATAGTGAAAAAGAAAAGAAAAGAAGGAAGAAGGAGAAAAGAAGGGAATGGAAGGGGAAGTGATGGGAGAGGAGGGGAGGAAAAATGAGGGGAGAGATGAAAAGGAGAGAACAAAAGAGGGAGAAGAGGAGCAGAGAAGGAAGGGATGGGAGAGGAGGAAGGAAGGAAGAAAGGATGGGGAGGGAAGAGGAAAGAGAAGAGAAGGAAGTTTCACAAAAGAGAAGGAAAGAAAGCAAGCAGGCTGAAAGGTAGGAGAGGGGAGAAGGGAGGGGAAGGGAGGAAAGAACTGTAGAAGAGAGGGAGAAGGAGGGAAGGAGTGGGAAGAAAGAAGGAAGGAAGAGAAGGAGGGAAGTAAGAAAGGGGAGAGAAGGGGCAGGAGAGAGGAGAGGAAAGGCTGGAAGGAAGGGAAAGAGAGGAAGAGGAGGAGTTAGGAAAGGAGGGGAGGGGGCTGGAGGAGATGCTGGGAAATCACCATAAGCTGAGGCAATTGTCCCAGGTTTGCTGAAGTACCAGACTTTGCATTAAGCACTCTGACCAGGATGGTCTCTGTGCTGCTCACTGTGCATGTGTGCACACTGTGCACTATCCTGTGACGGATACGTGGATCACTGTATTCCATCATTACTCTTAGCTTGATTTTCATCGTGAGGACAAAGGGAGCCAATACAGGTGAAAATAGTTCTGTAAATTAGGAAATGGAATGAAAAAGTGAGGGATGTAAATTATCACACTGTTTCTGGGTCTAACTCACCACTTTACATCCCCGTTTTCTCACTGAGAGCCCACCTGCCAGGCTGTGAGCACCAGAGAGGAGCCCTGACAGCTCCCTTTCACACCCAGGTTTAACTCTTTTTACCAACAGGTCACAAGCATGTTGGAGTCTCATGATGCTTTCCTGAGCACCTGGGGGGCCAGGGGCCACCCCCACCACTTGCCCAGTGCCAATCTCATGGGAGAAGATCTCTATCTGGTGAGCTAAGCAGCTACAAACCCAGGGCAATGGAGAGGAGGCAGTGCAGGGGTCTGGAAACTCCACCAGCAGGGCTGCTGCCTGACTTGCTGGGTAGCCACATCCAGCCCCTCCTGTTCGTGAAGAGACTGCTTTTCTCCAGGTCAATGTCTCCAAATGCCTCCCATGGAAAAGATAAGATTACCTCCCTGAAAACTCAAGAACATCAGGTGAAGCTCCCTGAGAATTTGAAAGATGGTCCCACAAAATGGGGCTGACAGGAAAAGACTCAGCACAAAGTGTAGAGAGCAGCCCTTAACAACTAGAAGAAAGGATGTACAGCCTCAACAAGGAACCAGCTCACATGTATCCAGGACAAGAATGAAGACTCGTGAATACACATGAGGGCTTGAAAGGAGAAAACAAACATGCCTGGCCCTGCTGGGCATCCAGACAGTCCAGAGTCCACTGCTCTCAACTGGAGCTCTGCTCTGAAGGCAGGACAGGCCAAATGATTTATGTACCAAACAGTATGAACCCTGCTGCAACAATACACTAGTGAGAAAATTCATGAAACTGGCCACAGAAGCAAGGAATGAGGGGCACTGGCCATGGCAAATTGTTCACAGTTCAGGTACCAAGGAAACATGGGTGTTGACATAGACAATGGATCAGAGTTGAGCTCAGGAGATATCAAGCATATGGAATCATATGGAATGTTTGTTGGTATGTGGAAGAGGGGACAAGTGGATCCCCACATCTCACCAAAATTCTCAAAAAATATCCAGAAAGTGTTTTGAGAAATCTGAAAAGATTCTGCACAGGTGTTAGACTTTACAAAAGGAAGCATAAAAGCTTCATGCACATGGTTTTTCTCAGTCATCAGAACAACTCCTAGAGCAGAGACACTCCAGCCTCGCCCACCCACCCATCCGCACTTCAAGCCAGAAAGCCCATGCCCAGCCAGCCCAGTCCGGTCTACCCCAGCGCAGCCCAGCCCAGCCCAGCCCCAGAGCACAGAGCTGCCCAGCAAGGAAAGCCAGGCCCGAGCAGCAAGTCACACTCGGTGGGAGGGATGGCTGGCCTTGGAGACCACCACATGTCTGCTCCTGCATCTTGCCAGTATCTCACCCCTTAGGATGAGGAAGTGATACTTATGTAAGTAAAATATCGAAGAATATATGCAGCAAGGTAAACATGAATGCACTTGTCTGCTCCTACTGAAGCCCTCAATTTCTCTACACGTTTAATTCTCTCACCTCTAAAAGTCAGATAACACCTGGTCTTTGAAAAACAACAAAAAAGTACCTTCAAGAAGCTATGAAGTAAATCTATACAGTGCTGCTGAGGGATTTAGCAAAGCTTTGAATAGGTGCAGCAGCACAGGAGCGGCTGAGAGGAGTTACCCCACGTCCAAGTTCGGGGCGGCAGCTGACAGGAGCTCTGCCACGTTCAAGCTCAGGGGCAGCGGCTGAGAGGAACTACCCCATGCCCAAGGTAAGGAGCAGCAGCTATGCTTTGCTGGAGCAGCAGTGAAGAGATACCCCATGTGCAAGGTAAGAGAAAGCCAAATAAGATGGTAGGTGTGGAGAGGAGGCATCAGATGGCAGGCAGACTGAAACTACAGTCACAGACAACTAGCCAATCTGATCACATGGATCACAGCTTGTCTAACTCAATGAAATTAAGCCATGCAGTATGGGGCCATCCAAGACAGACAGGTCATGGTGGAGAGGTCTGACAGAATGTGGTCCACTGGAGAAGGGAATGGCAAACCACTTCAGTATTATTGCCTTGAGAACCCCGTGAACAGTATGAAAAGGCAAAAAGATAGGACACTGAAAGATGAAGTCCCAGGTTGGTAGGTGCCCAATATGCTACTGGAGATCAGTGGAGAAATAACTCCAGAAAGAATGAAAGGATAGAGACAAAGCAAAAACAACACCCAGTTGTGGATGGGACTGGAAGCGGTGGTGGTGATAGAAGCAAGGTCACATGCTGCAAAGAGCAATATTGCATAGGAACCTGGAATGTTAGGTCCATGAATCAAGGCAAATTGGAAGTGGTCAAACAGGAGATGGCAAGAGTGAACGTTGACCTTCTAGGAATCAGCGAACTAAGATGGACTGGAATGGGTGAATTTAACTCAGATGACAATTATATCTACTAATGTGGGCAAGAATCCCTTAGAAGGAATGCAGTAGCCATCATGGTCAACAAAAGAGTCTGAAATGTGGTACTTGGATGCAATCTCAAAAAAGAATGATCTCTGTTAGTGTCTAAGGCAAACCATTCAATATCACAGTAATCCAAGTCTATGCCCCAACCAATAAGGCTGAAGAAGCTGAAGTTGAACGGTTCTATGAAGACCTACAAGACCTTTTAGAACTAACACCCAAAAAAGATGTCCTTTTCACTATAGGGGACTGGAATGCAAAAGTAGGAAGTCAAGAAATACCTGGAGTAATAGAAAAATTTTGCCTTGGAGTACAGAATGAAGCAGCACAAAGGCTAATCGAATTTTGCCAAGAGAACATACTGGTCATAGCAAACAGCCTCTTCCAACAACACAAAAGTAGACTCTACACATGAATATCACCAGATGGTCAACACCGATATCAGATTGATTATATTCTTTGCAGCCAAAGATGGAGAAGCTCTATACAGTCAGCAAGAACAAGACCAGGAGCTGACTGTGGCTCAAATTCAGACTGAAATTGAAGAAAGTAGGGAAAACCACTAGACCATTCAGGTATGACCTAAATCAAATCCCTTGTGATTATACAGTGGAAGTGAGAAATAGATTTAAGGGATTAGATATGATAGACAGTGCCTGATGAACTATGGACTGAGGTTCGTGACATTGTACAGGAGACAGGGATCAAGACCATCACCATGGAAAAGAAATGCAAAAAAGCAAAATGGATGTCTGAGGAGGCCTTACAAATAGCTGTGAAAAGAAGAGCAGCAAAAAGCAAAGGAGAAAAGGAAAGATATAAGCATTTGAATGCAGAGTTCCATAGAAGAGCAAGGAGAGATAAGAAAGCCTTCCTCAGCGATCAATGCAAAGAACAAGAAGAAAACAACAGAATGGGAAAGACTAGCGATCTCTTCAAGAAAATTAGGGATACCAAGGGAACATTTCATGCAAAGATG
Source organism: Bos taurus (assembly GCF_002263795.3). Classification (NCBI taxonomy): domain Eukaryota; kingdom Metazoa; phylum Chordata; class Mammalia; order Artiodactyla; family Bovidae; genus Bos; species Bos taurus. The sequence continues at coordinate 29,006,148 of NC_037357.1, forward strand.
GGCTCAATAAATGACAGAAATGGTATGAACCTAACAGAAGCAGAAGATACTAAGAAGAGGTGACAAGAATACACAGAAGAACTATGCAAAAAAAGATCTTCATGACCCAGATAATCACGATGATGTGATCACTCGCCTAGAGCCAGACATCCTGGAAGTGGGCCTTAGAAAGCATCACTATGAACAAGGCTAGTGGAGGTGATGGAATTCCAGTAGAGCTATATCAAATCCTAAAAGATGATGCTGTGAAAGTGCTGCACTCAATATGCCAGAAAATTTGGAAAACTCAGCAGTGGCCACAGGACTAGAAAAGGTCAGTTATCATTCCAATTCCAAAGAAAGGCAATGCCAAAGAATGCTCAAACTACTGCACAATTGTACTCATTGAAAGGACTGATGTTAAAGCTGAAACTCCAATATTTTGGCCACCTAAAGCAAATAGCTGAATCATTTGAAAAGATCTTGATGTTGGGAAAGATTGAAGGCATGAGAAGAAGGGGAAGACAGAGGATAAGATGGTTGGATGGCATCACTGACTCAATGGACATGAGTTTTGATAAACTCTGGGAGTTGGTGATGGACAGGGAGGCCTGGCATGCTGCGGTTCATGGGGTTGCAAAGAGTTGGATATGACTGAGTAACTGAACTGAACTGAATTAATGCATATATCCCCATTTCTGTACAACAAGATGATACATTTAAAATGTTGATTTTTATTTCATTTACATTAGAAATGTTCTACATCTAAGCTGCCAAAGATGGCCACCACTAGCCATGGGTGGCTTTGAAGCACATTATATGTAGCTTAAAATAAATTCAAACTTACATAGTCACCTGTGTCAGCTTCAGGGCGTTCATTCACAAAATGAAATTAAAGAGTAATGAGAGATACTTCTCATAGGGTATACCAAAGTGCAATTATAAAACTACTAATTTAAAACCATATGGTTTTGGATCAAGAACTGACAGAACTGAATAAAGTACTAAGATTAATGCTGTGGGAAAACTAGATTATCGTGGAAACGTTAAACTAAAATCAGCACTTCCTAATTTACACTCAATACATTTTACATGGGTTAGAACATTGAATTTTAAAATGTAATATTAATACAAGATATAGCTATTGATCTGGAAGGATTGTGGTGGAACATTTTAGGTAAGAACAAATTAGGGGCGGTCCTAAGATGGCACAGGAATAGGACTGGGAGACCACTTTCTCCCCCACAAATTCATCGGAAAAATATTTGAACGCTGAGAAAATTCCACAAAACAACTTCTGAATGCTGGCAGAGGACATCAGGCACCCAGAAAGGCACCCCATTGCCTTCGAAAGGAGGTAGGACAAAATATAAAAATAAAAAGAGAGACAAAAGAGGCAGAGATGGAGATCTGTCCCTGGAAGGGAGTCTTAAAAAAGAGAGAAGTTTCCAAACACCAGGAAACACTCTGACTGGCGGGTCTATGGCAAGTCTTGGAATCTCATAGGGCAACATAACCAGGAGGAAAAATAAATAAATAAAACCCACAGATTACGTGCCTAATGGCAACTCCCAATGGAAAAGCAGCCCAGACGCTCGCATCCACCATTAGCAAGCGGGGGGAGCTGGATGGGGAGGCATGGGCTGCATTGCTTAGGGTAAGGACTGGGCCTGAATGCCCCAAGGGCAATCTGAGGGAACTAAGCTGAGATAGCAACCCAGACTGTGGGATAGTCAGAGAGAGAGAAAAATAAAAAGAGAGAGAGAGAGAACTATCCAGGGAAAAGCCTCAAGCTAAGACACTGCCAGGCCTGCTCACAGAACAAAGGACTGAGCAGAGCTAGTCAGTTGCAGACTGGCCCTTCGCCCCCAGAGACAGGCAGGTGGGGGCAGCCAGAGCCAGAAAGGGGCAATCGCGGCCCCAGAGAGGCATCCTCTACCAAACTGCAATCAGGCTTCATTGCTAACCAAGACTTCTTGGGATTCTGGATGCCTGGCATCCACCAGAAGAGTCACAGCCAGAGATCAGCTCCCCAGCAGAAACACAAGGCACACCTGAGAAGGCGTGCCCATTGTACACCCATAAAACTGAGTGGCTGGGACGGGGGAGGCAATCAAACACACCCCTCACCTGGCGGTGACTGCACTTACCAAGCACCTGGTCACCTGAGCTGCTCCGACCTGGGCAGGGCACAAAATACAGGCCCAACCGAGTCTGCACCTTTGGGGAGTACCCAAGAACCTGAACCTGAGCAGCTTAGACCTGGGAACTGCACTCAACCCAGGGCCCACCTCAGACAGTTCCCCGGCAGAGCAACCTAGAGCCTGAGAAGTGTAGACCATGAAAGCACATATGCCGTGAGTGGGGGAAAACCCAGTAGAGCTGAAACACTGCGAGCATTCCCCACACATGCCAGTGATATTTGTTTGCAGTGTTCCTCCCTCCCCACAGCACCACTGAAAAAGTGAGCCTAAAAAAGTGACCACCATTGCCCCATTGTGTCAGGGCAGAAATTAGACACTGAAGAGACCAGCAAACAGAAGAAGCTAAAATAAACAGAGGGAACCGCTTTGGAAGTGACAGGTGCAATAGGTTAAAACCCTGTAGTTAGCAATGACTACATAGGAAGGAACCTACAAATCTTGAGAAGCATGAGCGGGATCAAGGAACTATCTTAAAATGAACTGACTCCACTCTGTCTGCAACAGCTCCAGAGAAATTCCTAGATATATTTTTACCATTATCATTTTTTTTAATTTAAAAAAATCAAGTCCCCTATTACTCCTTTAATTTTCACTTTTATAACCTATTACCCTGCAAGAAAAAAAAAAAAAAAACCTTTTTTTAAAGCAAACTTTATATATATACATATATATGTGTATATATATATATATATATAAGTTTGTGATTTTTTTTAATATTATATTTTGAGAATCTAACCTCTACTCTAGGTTTTTAATCTTTGCTTTTTGGTATTTGTTATCAATTTTGTACCTTTAAGAACTCAATCTTCAGTACCAATTTTTATTTGGGATTGAGATTATGGGCTTGACTGCTCTCTCCCCCTTTTGACTCTCCTTTTTCTCCACCAGGTCGCCTCTATCTCCTCCCTCCCCCTTCTCTTCTCTACACAACTCTGTGAATCTCTTTGTGTGTTCTGGGCTGTGAAGAATACTTAGGGAACTGATTACTGGCTGCATCTGTCTCTCTCCTTTTGATTCCCCCATTTCTCCTCCTTGCCACCTCTGTCTCCTTCCTCCCTTTTTTCTTCTCTGTGTAACTCCATGAACATCTCTGAGGGGACCAGACTGTGGAGAGCACATAGGAAAGTGATTACTGGCTAGCTTGCTCTCTCCCCTTTTGTTTCCCCCTCTTCTCCTCCTGGTCACCTCTATCTCCCTCCTCCCTCTTCGCTTCTCCATGTAACTCTGCAAAGCTCTTCAGGTGTCCCTCACTGTGGAGAAACTTGTCATCATTAAACTAGATGTTTTACCATTGGCCTTGTATACATGGATGAATCTTGAGGTTACTGTAAGAAAAAGCAAGAGAGTCCCAGAAAAACACCTATTTCTGCTTTATTGACTATGCCAAAGACTTTGACTGTGTGGATCACAATACACTGTGGAAAATTCTGAAAGAGATGGGAATACCAGACCGCCTGACCTGCCTCTTGAGAAACCTATATGCAGATCAGGAAGCAGCAGTTAGAACTGGATATGGAACAACAGGCTGGTTCCAAATAGGAAAAGGAGTATGTCAAAGCCGTATATTGTCACCCTGCCTATTTAACTTCTATGCAGAGTACATCATGAGAAACGCTGGACTGGAAGAAGCACAAGCTGGAATCAAGATTGCCGGGAGAAATATCAATAACTTCAGATATGCAGATGACACCACGCTTATGGCAGAAAGTGAAGAAGAACTCAAAAGTCTCTTGATGAAAGTGAAAGTGGAGAGTGAAAATGTTGGCTTAAAGCTCAACATTCAGAAAACGAAGATGATGGCATCTGGTCCCATCACTTCATGGGAAATAGATGGGGAAACAGTGGAAACAGTGTCAGACTTTATTTTTCTGGGCTCCAAAATCACTGCAGATGGTGATTGCAGCCATGAAATTAAAAGACGCTTACTCCTTGGAAGGAAAGTTATGACCAACCTAGATAGCATATTCAAAAGCAGAGACATGACTTTGCCAACAAAGGTTCGTTTAGTCAAGACTATGGTGTTCCCAGTGGTCATGTATGGATGTGAGAGTTGAACTGTGAAGAAAGCTGAGCGCTGAAGAATTGATGCTTTTGAACTGTGGTGTTGGAGAAGACTCTTGAGAGTCCCTTGGACTGCAAGGAGATCCAACCAGTCCATTCTGAAGGAGATCGGCCCTGGGATTTCTTTGGAAGGAATGATGCTAAAGCTGAAACTCCAGTACTTTGACCACCTCATGCGAAGAGTTGGCTCATTGGAAAAGACCCTGATGCTGGGAGGGATTGGGGGCAGGAGGAGAAGGAGACGACAGAGGATGAGATGGCTGGATGGCATCACTGACTTGATGGATGTGAGTCTGAGTGAACTCCGGGAGGTGGTGATGGACAGGGAGGCCTGGCATGCTGTGATTCATGGGGTCGCAAAGAGTTGGACATGACTGAGTGACTGAACTGAACTGAACTGTAAGAATAAGACTGAAAACCATAGGCAGGAGGCTTAAGTCCAAAACCTGACAACACCAGCGAACTCCTGACTCCAGGGAACATTAATCGATAAGAGCTCATCAAAACCCTCCATACATACACTGAAACAAAGCACCACCCAAGAGCCAACAAGTTCCAGAGCAAGACATACCACACAAATTCTCCAGCAACACAGGAACATACCCCTGAGCTTCAATATACAGGCTGCCCATAGTCACACCAAACCCACTGAAATCTCAAAACTCACTACTGGACACTTCATTGCACTTCAGAGAGAAGAAATCCAGCTCCACCCACCAGAACACTGACACAAGCTTCCCTCAACAGGAAGCCTTGACAAGCCACCCATCCAACCCCACCCACAGCGAGGAATCTCCACAGTAAAGAGGAACCACAAACTGACAGAATACAGAAAGGCCACCCCAAACACAGTAATCTAAACAAGATGAAAAGGCAGAGAAATACTCAGCAGGTAAAGGAACAGGATAAATGCCCACCAAACCAAACCAAAGAGGAAAAGATAGGGAATCTACCTGATAAAGAATTCAGAATAATGATAATGAAAATGATCCAAAATCTTGAAAACAATGTGGAGTTACAGATAAATAGCCTGGAGACAAGGACTGAGAAGAGGCAAGAAATGTTTAACAAGGACCTAGAAGAAATAAAATAAAGAGTCAATATATAATGAATAATGCAGTAAATGAGACCAAAAACACTCTGGAGGGAACCAACAGTAGAATAATGGAGGCAGAAAATAGGATAAGTGAGGTAGAAAATAGAATGGTAGAAATAAATGATGAAGAGAGGAAAAAAGAAAAAACATAAAAGAAATGCGGACAATCTCAGAGACCTCTGGGACAATGTTAAATACCCCAACATTCTAATCATAGGAGTCCCAGAAGAAGAAGACAAAAAGAAAGACCATGAGAAAATACTTGAGAAGACAATAGTTTAAAACTTCCCTAAAATGGGGAAGGAAATAGTCATCCAAGTCCAAGAAACCCAGAGTAAACCCAAGGCAAAACACCCCAAGACACATATTAAATAAATTAACAAAGAGCAAACACACAGAAAAAATATTAAAAGCAGCAAGGGAAAAACAAAAAAGAACACACAAGGGGATTCCCATAAGGATAAAAGCTGATTTTTCAATAGAAACTTTTCAGGCCAGAAGGGAATGGCAGGACATACAGAGTGATGAAAGAGAAAAATCTACAACCCAGATTACTGAACGCAGCAAGGATCTCACTCAAATATGAAGGAGAAATCAAAAGCTATCAGTTCAGTTCAGTCACTCAGTCGTATCCGACTCTGTGACCCCATGAATCGCAGCATGCCAGGCCTCCCTGTCCATCACCAACTCCTGGAGTTCGCCCAAACTCATGTGTATCGAATTGGTGATCACATTCAGCAATCTCACCCTTTGTCATCATCTTCTCTTCCTGCCCCCAGTGCCTCCAGCATCAGGGTCTTTTCCAATGCGTCAACTCTTCGCATGAGGTGGCCAAAGTATTGGAGTTTCAGCCTCAGCATCAGTCCATCCAGTGAACACCTAGGAGTAGTCTCCTTTAGGATGGACTGGGTGCATCTCCTTGCAGTCCAAAGGACTCTCAAGAGTCTTCTCCAACACCACAGTTCAGAAGCATCAATTCTTCGGTGCTCAGCTTTCTTCACAGGCCAACTCTCACATCCATACATGACTATGGGAAAAACCACAGCCTTGACTAGATGGACCTTTGTTGGCAAAGTAATGTCTCTGCTTTTCAATATGCTATCTAAGTTGGTCATAACTTTCCTTCCAAGGAGTGAGTGTCTTTTAATTTCATGGCTGCAATCACCATCTGCAGTGATTTTGGAGCCCAAAAAAATAAAGTCTGACACTGTTTCCACTGTTTCCCCATCTATTTCCCATGAAGTGATGGGACCAGATGCCATCATCTTAGTTTTCTGAGTGTTGAGCTTTAAGCCAACATTTTCACTCTCCACTTTCACTTTCATCAAGAGGCTTTTGAGTTCTTCTTCACTTTCTGCCATAAGCGTGGTGTCATCTGCATATCTGAAGTTACTGATATTTCTCCCGGCAATCTTGATTCTAGCTTGTGCTTCTTCCAGCCCAGCGTTTCTCATGATGTACTCTGCACAGAAGTTAAATAAGCAGGGTGACAATATACAGCCTTGACGTACTCCTTTTCCTATTTGGAACCAGTTTGTTGTTCCATGTCGAGTTCTAACTGTTGCTTCTTGACCTGCATACAGGTTTCTCAAGAGACAGGTCAGGTGGTCTGGTATTCCCATCTCTTTCAGAATTTTCCACAGTTTATTGTGATCAACATAGTCAAAGGCTTTGACATATTCAATAAAGCAGAAATAGATGTTTTTATGGAACTTTTTTTCCATAATCCAGCGGATATTGGCAATCTGATCTCTGGTTACTCTGCCTCTTCTAAAACCAGCTTGAACAACTGAAAGTTCACGGTTCACGTATTGCTGAAGTCTGGCTTGGAGAATTTTGAACATTACTTTACTAGCGTGTGAGATAAGTGCAATTGTGCGGTAGTTTGAGCATTCTTTGGCATTGCCTTTCTTTGGGATTGGAATCAATACTGACATTTTCCAGTACTGTGTCCACTGCTGAGTTTTCCAAATTTGCTGGCATATTGAGTGCAGCACTTTCACAGCATCATCTTTTAGGATTTGATATAGCTCAACTGGAATTCTATCACCTCCACTAGCCTTGTTCTTAGTGATGCTTTCTAAGGCCCACTTGACTTCACATTCCAGGATGTCTGGCTCTAGGTGAGTGATCACACTATTGTGATTATCTGGGTCATGAAGATCTTTTTTTTGCATAGTTCTTCTGTGTATTCTTGTCACCTCTTCTTAATATCTTCTGCTTCTGTTAGGTTCATACCATTTCTGTCCTTTATTGAGCCCATCTTTGCATGAAATATTCCCTTGGTATCTCTAACTTTCTTGAAGAGATCTCTAGTCTTTCTCAGTCTGTTGTTTTCCTCTAACTTCTTTGCATCAATCACTGAGGAAGGCTTTCTTATCTCTCCTTGCTATTCTTTGGAACTTTGCATTCAGATGCTTATATCTTTCATTTTCTCCTTTGCTTTTTGCTTCTCTTCTTTTCACAGCTATTTGTAAGGCCTCCTCAGACATCCATTTTGCTTTTTTCCATTTCTTTTCCATTGGGATGGTCCTGATCCCTGTCTCCTGTACAATGTCACAAGCCTCTGTCCATAGTTCATCAGGCACTCTATTTATCAGATCTAGTCCCTTAAATCTATTTCTCACTTCCACTGTATAATCATAAGGGATTTGATTTAAGTCATACCTGAATGCTCTAGTGGTTTCCCTACTTTATTCACTTTAATTCTGAATTTGGCAATAAGGAGTTCATGATCTGAGCCACAGTTAGCTCCTGGTCTTGTTTTTTCTGACTGTATAGAACTTCTCCATCTTTGGCTACAAAGAATATAATCAATCTGATTTTGGTGTTGACCCTCTGGTGATGTCCATGTGTAGAATCTTCTCTTGTGTTGTTGGAAGAGAGTGTTTGCTAGGACCAGTGCGTTCTCTTGGCAAAACTCTATTAGCCTTTGCCCTGCTTCATTCCATATTCCAAAGCCAAATTTGCCTGTTATTCCAGATATTTATTGACTTCTTACTTTTGCATTCCAGTCCCCTATAATGAAAAGGACATATTTTTGGGGTGTTAGTTGTTAAAGGTCTTGTAGGTCTTCATAGAACCGTTCAACTTCAGCTTCTTCAGTGTTACTGGTTGGGTCATAGGCTTGGATCACTGTGATATTGAATGGTTTGCCTTGGAAATGAACAGAGATGATTCTGTCGTTTTTGAGATTGCATCCAAGTACTGCATTTTGGACTCTTCTGTTGACCATGATGGCTACTCCATTTCTTCTAAGGGATTCCTGCCCACAGTAGTAGATATAATGGTCATCTGAGTTAAATTCACCCATTCCAGTCCATTTTAGTTCACTGATTCCGAGAATGTCGACATTCACTCTTGCCATCTCCTGTTTGACCACTTCCAATTTGCCTTGATTCGTGGACCTAACATTCCAGGTTCCTATTCAATATTGCTCTTTACAGCATCTGACCTTGCTTCTATCACCATTCCCATCCACAACTGGGTGTTGCTTTTGCTTTGACTCCATCCCTTAATTCTTTCTGGAGTTATTTTTCCAGATATTTCTCCAGTTATTTCTCCACTGCTCTCCTGTAGCATATTGGGCACCTACCGACCTGGGGAGTTCCTCTTTCAGTATCCTATCATTTTGCCTTTTCATACTGTTTATGGGATTCTCAAGGCAAGAATACTCAAGTGGTTTCCCATTCCCTTCTCCAGTGGACCACATTCTGTCAGACCTCTCCATCATGACCCATTCTCTTGGGTGGCCCCACACGGCATGACTTAGTTTCATTGAGTTAGACAAGGCTGTGGTCCATGTGATCAGATTGGCTAGTTTTCTATGATTATGTTTTCAGTGTGTCTGCCCTCTGATGCCCTCTCTCAACACCTACCGTCTCACTTGGGTTTCTTTCTCTTACCTTAGACGTGGGATATCTCTTCACGTCTGCTTCAGCAAAGCGCAGCCGCTGCTCCTTACCTTAAACAAGGTCGTCCCTACTGACCTTTAACGTGTAGTAGCTCCTCTTGGCCCTCCTGCGGCCATGCAGCTGCTGCTCCTTGGACGTGGGGTTGCTCCTCTCAGCCATCACCCCTTTACAAAAAAAGCTTTACAGACAAGAAAAATCTGAGAGAATTCAGTTACATCAAACCAGCTGTTCAACAAATACTAAAGGATCTTCCAGACAGGAAACACAGAAAGGGTGTATAAACTCAAACCCAAAACAACAAAGTAAATGGCAAAGGGATCATACTTATCAATAATTACCTTAAATTTAAATGAGTTGTATGCCCAAACAAAATAAAAAGACTGGCTGAATGGATATAAAAACAAGACCCCTATATATGCTGTCTACAAGAAACCCACCTCAAAACAAGGGACACATACAGACTGAAAGTGAAGGGCTAGAAAAAGATATTCCATGCAAATAGAGACTAAAAGAAAGCACGGGTAGCAATACTCATATCAGATAAAATAGACTTTAAAATAAAGGCTGTGAAAACAGATAAAGAAGGACACTACATAATGATCAAAGGATCAATCCACAAAGAAGATACAACAATTATAAATATATATGCATCCAACATAGGAGCACTGCAATATGTAAGGCAAATGCTAACAAGTATGAAAGGGGAAATTAACAAACACAATAATAGTGGGAGACTTTAATAACCCACTCACACTTATGGATAGATCAACTAAACAGAAAATTAACAAGGAAACACAACCTTTAAATGATAAAATAGACCAGTTAGACCTAATTGACATCTATAGGACATTTCATCCCAAAACAATGAATTTCACCTTTTTGTCAAGTGCACAGGGAACCTTCTCCAGGATAGATCACATCCTGGGCCATAAATCTAGCCTTGGTAAATTCAAAAAAATAGAAATCATTCCAAACATCTTTTCTGACCACAATGCAGTAAGATTAGATGTCAATTACAGGAGAAAAACTATTAAAAATTCCAACATACGGAGGCTGAACAACAAACAAATCACAGAAGAAATCAAAAAAGATATCAAAATATGCCTAGAAATGAATGAAAATGAAAACACAACAACCCCAAACCTATGGGACACTGTAAAAGCAGTGCTAAGGGGAAGGTTCAGAGCAATACCGGCTTACCTCAAGAAACAAGAAAAAAGTCAAATAAATAACCTAAATCTACATCTGAAGCAACTAGAAAAGGAATAAATGAAGAACCCCAGGGTTAGTAGAAGGAAAGAAATCTTAAAAATTAGGGCAGAAATACATGTAAAAGAAACAAAAGAGACCATAGCAAAAATCAACAAAGGTAAAACCTGGTTCATTGAGAAGATAAATAAAATTGACAAACCATTAGCCAGACTCATCAAGAAACAAAGGGGGAAGAATCAAATGAACAAAATTAGAAATGAAAATGGAGAGATTACAACAGACAACATAGAAATAGAAAGGATCATAAGAGGCTACTATCAGCAACTATATGCCAATAAAATGTACAACTTAGAAGAAATGGACTAATTCCCAGAAAAGTATGACTTTCCAAAATTGAACCAGGAAGAAATAGAAAATCTTAATAGACCCATCACAAGCATGGAAATAAAAACTGTAATCAGAAATCTTCCAGCAAACAACAGCCCAGGACCAGACGGCTTCACAGCTGAATTCTACCAAAAATTTAGAGAGGAGCTAACACCTATCCTACTCAAACTCTTCCAGAAAATTTCAAAGGAAGGTAAACTGCCAAACTCATTCTATGAGGCCACCATCACCCTAATACCAAAACCAGACAAAGATGCTACAAAAAAAGAAAACTGCAGGCCAATATCACTGATGAACCTAGATGCAAAAATCCTTAACAAAATTCTAGCAAACAGAATCCAATAACATATTTAAAAGATCATACATCATGACCAAGTGGGCTTTATCCCAGGGATGCAAGAATTCTTCAATATCTGCAAAGAAATCAACATAATACACCAAATTAACAAAATGAAAGATGAAAACGATATGATTATCTCAATAGATGCAGAGAAAGCCTTTGACAAATTCAACATCCATTTATGATAAAAACTCTCCAGAAAGCAGAAATAGAAGGAACATACCTCAACATAATAAAAGCTATATATAACAAACCCACTGCAAACATTATCCTCAATGGTGAAAAATTGAAAGCATTTCCCCTAAAATCAGGAACAAGACAAGGGTGCCCACTCTCACCACTACTATTCAACATAGTTTTCGCCACAGCAATCAGAGCAGAAAAATAAATAAAAGGAATCCAGATTGGAAAAGAAGAAGTAAAACTCTCACTGTTTGCAGATGATAAGATCCTCTACCTAGAAAACCCTAAAGACTCCACCAGAAAAATTACTAGAGCTAATCAATGAATATAGTAAATTTTCAGGTTATAAAATTAACACACAGAAATCCCTTGCATTCCTACACACTAACAATGAGAAAACAGAAAGAGAAATTAAAGAAACAATCCCATTCACCATTGCAACAAAAAGAATAAAATACTCAGGAATATATTTACCTAAAGAAACAAAAGACATATATAGAAAACTATAAAACACTGATGAAAGAAATCAAAGAGGACACAAATACATGGAGAAATATACCATGTTAATGGATTGGAAGAATCAATATAGTGAAAATGAGTATACTACCCAAAGCAATCTGTAGATTCAATGCAATCCCTATCAAGCTACCAACAGTATTTTTCAGAGAACTAGAACAAATAATTTCACAATTTGTATGGAAATACAAAAAAAAAAAAAAAAAAAACCTTGAATAGCCAAATTAATCTTTAGAAAGAAGAATGGAACTGGAGGAATCAACCTGCCTGACTTCAGGCTCTACTACAAAGCCACAATCATCAAGACAGTATGGTACTGGCACAAAGACAGACATATAGATCAACAGAACAAAATAGAAAGCCCAGAGATAAATCTACACACCTATGGACACCTTATCTTTAACAAAGGAGGCAAGAATATACAATGGAGAAAAGACAATCTCTTTAACTAGTGGTGCTGGGAAAACTGATCAGCCACCTGTAAAAGAATGAAACTAGAACACTTTCTAATACCATACACAAAAGTAAACTCAAAATGGATGAAATATCTAAATGTAAGACCAGAAACTATAAAACTCCTAGAGAAAAACATAGGCAAAACACTCTCTGACATAAATCACAGCAGGATCCTCTATGACCCACCTCCCAGAGTAATGGAACTAAAAGCCAAAATAAACAAATGGGACCTAATTAAACTTAAAAGCTTTTGCACAACAAAGGAAACTATGAGCAAGGTGAAAAGACAGCCTTCAGAATGGGAGAAAATAATAGCAAATGAAGCAACTGACAAAGAATTAATCTCAAAAATAAACAAGCAGCTCCTACAGCTCAATTCCAGAAAAATAACTGACCCAATCAAAAAAATGGGCCAAAGAACTAAACAGACATTTCTCCAAAGAAGACATACAGATGGCTAACAAACACATGAAAAGGTGCTCAACATCACCCATTATCAGAGAAATGCAAATCAAAACCACAATGAGGTACCATTTCACACTGGTCAGAATGGCTGCTATCCAAAAGTCTATAAGCAATAAATGCTGGAGAGGGTGAGGAGAAAAGCGAACTCTTACACTGTTGGTGGGAATGCAAACTAGTACAGCCACTATGGAGAACAGTGTGGAGATTCCTTAAAAAACTGGAAATAGAACTGCCTTATAGCCCAGCAATCCCACTGCTGGGCATACACACCAAGGAAACGAGAACTGAAAGAGTCACATGTACCCCAATATTCATTGCAGCACTGTTTATAACAGCCAGGACATGGAAGCAATCTAGATGTCCATCAGCAGATGAATGGATAAGAAAGCTGTGGTACATATACACAATGGAGTATTACTCAGCCATTAAAAAGAACACATTTGAATCAGTTCTAATGAGGTGGATGAAACTGGAGCTTATTATACAGAGTGAAGTAAGCCAGAAAGAAAAACACCAATACAGTATACTAATGTATATATATGGAGTTTAGAAAGGTGGTAATGATAAACACATATGTGAGACAGCAAAAGAGACACAGATGTACAGAACAGTCTTTTGGATTCTGTGGGAGAGGGCAAGGGTGGGATGATTTGGGAGAGTGGCATTGAAACATGTATATTATCATATGTGAAAAGGATCGCCAGTCCAGGATTGATGCATGAGACAGGGTGCTCATGGCTGGTGCACTGGGACGACCCAGAGCGATGATATGGGGAGGGAGGTGGAAGGGGTTTCAGGATGGGGAACACATGTACACCCGTGATGGATCCATGTCAATGTATGGTAAAACCACTACAATATTGTAAAGTAATTAGCCTCCAATTAAAATAAATAAACTTATATCAAAAAAAGGACAAATTAGAAAAGTTTAAATGGACAGCATGATCCCTGTTTCTAAAAGGAAACAATTCTTAAAGATTACCTGTGCACTAATATAGACAGAGGCGTCTAGCTGGGTTGAGTTGGGAGAGTGGATCAGCCCAGGCCAGGCAGGTGTGGAGGGGGGCGCACATATGCACACATGTAAGTTTTAAGTGACTATGATTATCTGATCTGCTTACACAATGGATGCCTCCTACAAGAGCTGGGGTAGCTGAGGCTCCAGAGATCCTCAACGACTTTTTGTTAAAAAATGATTTATTTTAATTGGAGGCGAATTACTTTACTATATTGTGGTGGTTTTTGCCATACATTGACATGAATCAGTCATGGGTGTACATGTCTCCCATTCCGAAACCCCTTCTTACCTCCCTCCCCATCCCATCCTTCTGGGCTGTCCCAGTGCACCAGCTTTGAGTGTCCTGTTTCATGCACTGATCTTGGACTGGTCATCTGTTTCCCATATGATAATATACATGTTTCTATGCTATTCTCTCAAGTCATCCCACCCCCGCCTTCTCCCACAGAGTCCAAAAGTCTGTTCTTTATATCTGTGTCTCTTTTGCTGTCTTACATATAGGGTCATCGCTACCACCGTTCTAAATTTCATATATATGCATTAATATACTGTATTGGTGTTTTTCTTTCTGGCTTACTTCTCTCTGCTGTGATGAACATTGGGGTACACATGTCTCTTTCAATTCTGGTTTCTTCAGTGTATATGCTCACCAGTGGGATTGCTGGGTTGTATGGCAGTTCAAAAGCAAAGACATTACTTTGCCAACAAAGGTTCGTCTACTCAAGCCTATGGCTTTTCCTGTGGTCATGTATGGATGTGAGAGTTGGACTGTGAAGAAGGCTGAGCGCTGAAGAATTGATGCTTTTGAACTGTGGTGTTGGAGAAGACTCTTGAGAGTCCCTTGGACTGCAAGGAGATCCAACCAGTCCATTCTGAAGGAGATTGGCCCTGGGATTTCTTTGGAAGGAATGATGCTAAAGCTGAAACTCTAGTACTTTGGACACCTCATGCAAAGAGTTGACTCACTGGAAAAGACTCTGATCTGGGAGGGATTGGGGGCAGGAGGAGAAGGGGACAACAGAGGATGAGACGGCTGGATGGCATCACTGACTTGATGGACGTGATCTCAGTGAACTCCGGGAGTTGGTGATGGACAGGGAGGCCTGGCGTGCTGCAATTCATGGGGTTGCAAAGATTCAGACACAACTGAGTGACTGATCTGATCTGATTTGATCTGATGGAAGTTCTAGTTCCAGGTTTTAAGGAATCTCCATACCATTCTCCATACTAGCTGTACTAGTTTGCATTCCCACCAACATTGTAAGAGGGTTCCCTTTTCTCCGCACCCTCTCCAGCATTCATACTTTGTAGACTTTTTGATAGCAGCCATTCTGACCAGCATGAGATGGTACCTCACTGTGGTTTTGATTTGCATTTATGTGATAATGAGTAATGATGAAAATCTTTTCATGTGTTTCTTAGCCATCTGTATGTCTTCTTTGGAGAAATGTGTGCTTAGTTCTTTGGCCCAGTTTTTGATTGGCTCATTTAATTTTCTGGTATTGAGCTGCATAAGCTGCTTGTATATTTTGGAGATTAATTCTTTGTCAGTTCCTTCATTTGCTATTATTGTCTCCCATTCTGAAGGCTGTCTTTTCACCTTGCTTATAGTTTCCTTCATTGTGAAAAATTTTTAACTTTAATTGGGTCCCATTTGTTTATTTTGGCTTTTGTTTCCATTACTCTGGGAGGTGAGTCATAGAGGATCTTGCTGTGATTTATGTAGATGACATGCTTTATGTAGATGATATGATCCTCTACATAGAAAACCGTAAAAGCACCACCAGAAAATTACTAGATGTAATCAATGAATATAGTAAAGTTGCAGGATACAAAATTAACACACAGAAATCCCCTGCATTCCTATACACTAACAATGAGAAAACAGAAAGAGAAATTAAGGAAACAATCCTATTCACCATTGCAACAAAAAGAATAAAATACTTAAGAGTAAATCTACCTAAAGAAACAGAAGACCTATATATAGAAAACTATAAAACACTGATGAAAGAAATAAAAAATGACACAAATAGATGGAAAAATATACCGTGTTAATGGATCAGAAGAATCAATATAGTGCAAATGCATATACTACCCAAAGCAATCTACAGATTCAAATCAATCCCTATCAAGCTACCAACGGTATGTTTCACATAGCTAGAACAAATAATTTCACAATTTGTATGGAAATACAAAAAACCTCGAATAGCCAAAGCAATCTTGAAAAAGAATGAAACTGGAGGAATCAACCTGCCTAACTTCAGACTATACTACAAAGCTACAGTCATCAAGACGGTATGGTACTGGCACAAAGACAGAAATATCGATCAGTGGAACAAAATAGAAAGCTCAGAGACAAATCCATGCACCTATGGGCACCTTAACTTTGACAAAGGAGGAAAAATATACAATGGAGAAAAGAAAATCTCTCTAACAAGCGGTGCTGGGAAAACTTGTCAACTACCTGTAAAAGAATGAAACTAGAACACTTTATAACACCATACACAAAAATAAACTCAAAATGGATTAAAGATCAAAATGTAAGACCAGGAACTACAAAACTCCTAGAAGAAAACATAGGCAAAACACTCTCAACCACTTTTTAAATCCATCACACTCTTTTCCTAGGCATTTGAGCACCTCCTCTAACAAAAACTAATTCTAAAACTGGAGGAAAATGAATATATTTTATTTACTATCCTTAACATTGCCCCATCACTTCATGGGAAATAGATGGAAAACAGTGGAAACAGTGTCAGACTTTATTTTTTTGGGTTCCAAAATCACTGCAGATGGTGACTGCAGCCATGAAATTAAAAGACTCTTACTCCTTGGAAGGAAAGTTATGACCAACATAGATAGCATATTGAAAAGCAGAGACGTTACTTTGCCAACAAAAGTCCGTCTAGTCAAAGCTATGGTTTTTCCAGTGGTCATGTATGGATGTGAGAGTTGAACTGTGAAGAAAGCTGAGTGCTGAAGAATTGATGCTTTTGAACTGTGGTGTTGGAGAAGACTCTTGAGAGTCCCTTGGACTGCTAGGAGATCCAACCAGTCCATTCTGAAGGAGATAAGCCCTGACATTTCTTTGGAAGGAATGACGCTAAAGCTGAAACTCTGGTACTTTGGCCACTTCATGTGAAGAGTTGACTCATTGGAAAAGACTCTGATGCTGGGAGGGATTGGGAGCCGGAGGAGAAGGGGATGACAGAGGATGAGATGGCTGGATGGCACCACTGACTCAATGGACATGAGTCTGGGTGAACTCCGGGAGTTGGTGATGGACAGGGAGGCCTGGCGTGCTGCGATTCATGGGGTCACAAGGAGTCGGACAAGACTGAACGACTGAACTGAACTGAACATCGCCAACTTTTAATGTTTCACATATTCAGGAAGAAAGTGGTATATGCTACAGAGCAAGGGTAAAGAATCCTCCTGTAATTCAGGAGACCCCAGTTTGATTCCTGGAGAAGGGCATGGCAACCCACTCCAGTATTCTTGCCTGGAGAATCCCATGGACAGAGGAGCTTGGTGGGCTACAGTCCATGGGGTCACAAAGAGTCAGGCATGACTAAGCAGCTAAGCACATCATGCACTTTCTCTGTTTCAGGCACTGTGCCCTGCCTTTCCAAGGATTCTGTCCTAGAATCTTCACTACAGCCTAGGAAGCAGATGGAATCATCACATCTCCTCCCTCAGGAGCCATCCCAAAAACCAAGAGTGAACCTACTTGAAACTTTGCTAAACTGCAAGTCAGTATTACTAAGACATGATTCCACTGCTATAGCTTTGCTATGGAAAACCCACTGGCCTTCTGGAGTGTGACTACAAGAAACAGCCTATCCTAATATTTGCTGTTTGACCCCTTTGTGGGCAGTACTGAGACTCACTGTGACCAAATCTTTCCTGGGGCACTTGGGGTTTCCTTTGGGAAGGGAGCACCCAAATCAGGGATGCTACCTAAATTATCCTGGATGGCCACATCTAGCAATGCCTTATCTTATATGGTCTATATGAGAGGATGTGTTGGCTGTTTTTTAAGTCTTTTCTATTATTAAACGGACAATATTTACTTGATTTTAATAATGCAATGCATACACAAAGAAGATATTATCTACTTAGAAATCCCAAGAGTGGACTTCCCTGGTGATCCAGTGGTTAAGATTCTGCACTTACCTTGCAGTGGGGATGGGTTCAACCCCTAGTTGGGGAACTAAGATCCCACATGCTGAAATCCCAAGATAACACATTAAAAACTATGGAAACTACTAAGACAGTCAAATCATATTGGTAGAAACAAACTATATATTATATATTATTAATATGTAATAACACATATAATTTAAACATATATGTCTTTACATATAATTAAATTACACATTAAATTACATAAAATTAGATTTAATTAATATTAAATTATGCAACTGATTAAAGTAATCAAGTAATTAATATTACTCAGCTATTAAACATTTAAATTTAATTAATTTAAATTAATTAAATTACATATATGTCTTTATATATATATATATATACATATATATAATTAAATTACATATAATTATATACATAAAGTCATCCCTGAAAGGAAAAAATCAAATGCACAGGAATAATCATATCAAAAATTGTTTAAATATATAAGAAGAAACCACAAACATTTCCTAAGTCATAAGAAAGGAGACTTGAAAGAACAGGTGTAACTTCATGCTGCTTAGCTCAGAGAGAGAATGTGACCACTGGTTGACTTGAGAGCTGGACCAAGGCAATAGGAGGCTCCTCTGCTCTCCCACACCTATACTAGGAAAGTATGTTCTGCCAAATAGACTCCATGGGAGGTGCTCCAAGGGTGCTTTACAAGACTATCTCCTTTAGTCTACACAACACTGTAGGACAGGTACTATTTTATTACCTACTTCTTACAGATATGGTAGTTGAGGCTAAAAAGCAAGGGGCCCTCATCCTAAGTGGCAGAACCAGGTTCTCAGTCCAGTTCTCACTCACTGCAAACCATGCACACTTTACATTTAGTAAACTGACAATTGCCACTTTCTTATCTCCCTATCCCATCACTAATGTAACGGAATCTAATCACCTTTTCCTTTCCTGGTCCTCAAGTCCCTTGATATCTCTGTAGTATCTGACATTTTTCCTTTTGTATAATTGTCCCTTAGATACTGTGACAAAAAGTTCACTGGGAATGTCACTTCTTTGGTAAATTTACTGTCTCAAGCCAGATCTGTGTCTGCAGCCCTAGGTTCTCTGCACTCCTTTCTCCATACTTGTCTGAGACAACATGTCTGCACTCAGCCTCAGCTCAACCTCAGGCTTTGGGTACTGTGTATGCACAAGTCATTAAATTCAACACACATGCAAAACTATGAAATTTCTCCTTTTCTGGTGCTTACCATATATCTTACTAGAATGTGCACCTTCCCCATCACTGAAACTCAAACTTGCACTCATTTTGGACCTCCCCCAGGTTAAATCTGTTATCCAAGTCCTACCTACCCAGTAACTCTTATATTCACACTCACCTCTTTTTCTACCCACCTCTGCCTCTTTCAACACAAACAAAAACAAGAGTGTCCTAATAGTTCTCTGTATCTTCAGCCTCTTTCCAGTCCTGTCCACACACTGCTGCCAATTGAGTCTTTCTTATTAAATGCATTCATTAATGTCATGTAGGCCTCATTTTCTCAGAGGAGGAGTGAGAATTAGTAATATTTTTTTAAAGAAAATTGAAGAACATACTAACCAATCTCCCCATGTGGTTCATATATTTTGTTTGAAGAGTAAGACTCTAAGTTTAGGAGATAACATGCTGCTGCTGCTAAGTCGCTTCAGTCATGTCTGACTCTGCGACCCCATAGACGGCAGCCCATGAGGCTTCCCCATCCCTGGGATTCTCCAGGCAAGAACACTGGAGTGGGTTGCCATTTCCTTCTCCAGGAGATAACATACTTATATAAAATGACAGGGATGATGGCCAACATTTATTAAGTACATATTCTGAACCAGATACTGTATTATCACTTTAATTATCACAATAATCTTTAAAGGTGGGCACAATGATTATCCCTATTTTGTAGATGAAGAAATGGAGGTTCAGAGGTCAGACAAATTATGTTTAAATCTAGATCATTTTGTTTGATTCCAGAGCTTTACTTTAATGCTTACCCACATGCTACATTGATTTCCCACTAAAGTGCTGTGGTTAAGAAGCATGGAGGTCACAGAGCTTGGTGACTGTACATTCAACTGGGAGGTCAAAAAGGGGTCAAGATACTGTGAGGTTAATGGGGAACTGCCCTGGTTTAGAACAGCCACTATGAGCTGAAAGCAGATGAACTCACAAGTGAGTCACAAGGGATGGAAACAAAACACTTTTCAAATGACATTGACCTGAGCAAACCTTCTGCTCACTTTCTTTCCAAAGGCACCTTTCTGAAGTGTACCAGGGAGACAAGAAATGGATTGGAAGATTCTCAAGCCAAAGCCCACCAGGATTCACTCTAGCAAATAGCCTTCCCTTCAGATCAGATCAGCCTTCACTTTCACATGGGCTTTCCATATGCTTGAACTCTGTAGGTTGGAAACACATTCTACACCAGCATCTGCTCTTGTCGAGTATTGTTCTATTTAATTCAAATGGAACTGAATGTGAAGTCCAGGACATAGAGGATAAATGAGAGAGGCTTCAGGGAATGTGTTAATCATTATGTTTAAGAAAAAAACTGCAACGTGGTTATGGAATTTAAGTATCAACAACACAGAGAGGAATCTCAGGACTTCATGTAAGTGATGAAGAAATCATGACTGTGAAAAGACAGGGTCTGTTTATTTCACTACAATGCACACTGAGTACCAACTAAATGCTAGGTATTTGGGACTCAGGCTTTTCCACAGCTATTGTCTCACATAATCCACCTCCACACTCCATATAAGGCTATACTTTTTAGATGAGGCAGCACAAAGATGATCAAACGGCTCAGCATGACCCACCAAGGGAGCCAGGAAGCTGGGATTCAAACTCATTGGGTATGTGGCCAAAATCTGAAATTCTTCCTTGTACATCAGCTGTTTAGGTGACATGTTCATCTGTTTTGTGAAAAGAAACTGATTCTGACTTTATGAATATTACCCCTTGCCTCTCCTTTTATGTATTTTGTCTATCATGGCAGGTTGTTTTTATGTAGAGAACTGACTTTACATTCAGATATAAGCACCAGGCTTTCAAAAGAGAGTCAAATCCCAATGGACTGTAAGCAATCTTTAAGCACTCTTTGAAGAGACTTTCTGAAGTTAAATAAAGTATGAGACATGGCAACAAACTGTGAACAGAATATAATAATGATGTAAATTTTAAATTTTTAAAATGGCATTTGTTTCACAAAATGAAAACCAGTTTTGAAGATCACTCTCTTTAAAATCACATAAAAGGAGTTGATAAGGACAACATTCAAAATTATTTCAATGGGCTGAAATGACAGAACAGTAAATTTAGCAAGGTGAAAGTTCAGTTCAGTTCAGTTCAGTTCAGTCGCTCAGTCATGTCCGACTCTTTGCGACCCCATGAATCACAGCATGCCAGGACACCCTGTTCATCACCAACTCCAGGAGTTCACTCAGACTCAGATCCATCGAGTCAGTGATTCCATCCAGCCATCTCATCCTCTGTCGTCCCCTTCTCCTCCTGCCCCCAATCCCTCCCAGGTAAGAGTCTTTTCCAATGAGTCAACTCTTCACATGAGGTGGCCAAAGTACTGGAGATTCAGCTTTAGCATCATTCCTTCCAAAGAAATCCCAGGGCTGATCTCCTTCAGAATGGACTGGTTGGATCCCCTTGCAGTCCAAGGGACTGTCAAGAGTCTTCTCCAACACCACAGTTCAAAGGCATCAATTCTTCGGTGCTCAGCCTTCTTCACAGTCTAACTTTCACATCCATACATGACCACAGGAAAAACCATAGCCTTGACTAGATGGACCTTTGTTGGCAAAGTACTGTCTCTGCTTTTCAATATGCTATCTAGGTTGGTCATAATGTGAACTCAGTATCTGGACCAAAATGAAATAAAACAAGCAGAAGCATTGCCTAAGTACCAAATTAAAGTGCTCTGACTAACCAATAACTTTTAAAAAGGGGATTTATCATTTTTTGCAAGCTCACAATGACTCTACAGTGTGACCAAGTTGCTGAGTAGCGATTATCATTTTATGTTATATCAGAGGAGCATACTATATAGAACAGGGGAGATGACTTCTCTGTTTTGAGGACCAGGCTTTACCTAATGTTCTGATTTAGTGTTTAATTTCACATTTTAAGATAATGTTCACATGCTAGATTACATGTAGAGGTGAATGGTCAGGATGGTAAAGAGTCAAGAAGCTTTGGCAATGGAAGAACTGAGGTTGTTTTGGAAGAAAAACTAATTAGCATGGGTGACATTAACGTTTTCAATTATTTAAAGGACTACCATGCAGAAGGGCTTCCCAGGTGCCTCGGTATAAAAAATCTGCCTGCCAATGCAGGAGACATGGGTTTGGAAAATACCCTGGAGGAGGAAATGGCAACCCACTTCAGTATTCTTGCCTGGGAAATCCCATGGACAGAGGAGCCTGGTGGACTATAGTCCATGGGATCGCAAAGAGTCAGACATGACTTAGCAACTAAACAACTATACAGTCCATGGGATTCTCCAGGCCAAAATACTGGAGTGAGCAGCCTTTCCTTTCTCCAGGGGATTGTCCCAACCCAGGGCTCAAACCCAGGTCTCCCGCATTGCAGGCGGATTCTTTATCAGCTGAGCCACAAGGGAAGCACAAAACAACAACTATGCAGAAAAGAACTATGTGGTTCAAGAGAGACAAGCTAAAACACTAGCTCACTTGAAAATTTTCAGAAAGTTTTCTGAACATGATAGTCAAATAAATTCTATAGCAGTTAGAATAGGCCAAGAATATCCTCGTTTGATAATGATTTCAAAATCTCTAGAGATCAGATAGATACTTATCAAAAATGAGATTGTTACTTTAGAGAGAGTATAAAGCTTGGAAAATTTCAAGGGGAATTTCTGATTCTGAGTTTCTAATTCTGAGTTTCTATTCCTAACAGACCTTCCCAGTTAAGTGCCTGAGTATTGTCTTCTATGATGTATGGGAACATTCTTTCATAATGTAAAATCTGCACAAAAACCAAAATTTTGTGATCCCGTGGACTGTAGCCCACCTACTGTACCTCCTCTCTCCATGGGATTTTCCAGGCAAGAATACTCCAGTGGGTTGCCATTCCCTTCTCCAGGGGATCTTCCTGACCCAGGGACTGACCTCAGTCTCCTGTACTGCAGGCAGATTCTTTACCACCTGAGCCACCAGGGAACCACAAAAAAGAGCAGACAACATAAATATAGGTCTGAACTCATTTTAGCTGTTATGTCTTTAAGAGTGTATAGCTTCTTGAACTACAGATGGGTAAGATAACCAGAGAATAACAAAGAGTTGCACTTCCTATACTAAGAGCATGAAGCAGTGCATTAGGTTTGTCTTTTTCTAGGTAGAAAAGAGACTTATGAATGCACAAAGATAATGAGAAATGTGGACAATTCTACATGCCTAACATAAGTGGTTATGGCTATGAAGTTAAACCAATGAGTAAAGATTAGAGCCAAGAATTTGGAAGGCTAGCAGATGAAGGCAAAAAGTATTTCTCAGAAGCCAAATCTGACTGTGGAAGAAAAGGGAATAGAGAAATGGATAAACAAATCTGCAACATCTCTGAAATACCATGAACTAGAGTTGATGAATGGTCTAGGTGCCGAAGTCCAAATTTGGAAGGGCTTGTTGGCAGAGTTAGCACTATAACAGATGGTGTTGGCTTGAGAAAGCATGAGAGGAAGGAGAAACAGTGACTGTTTACTTCAGGATACAAGGAGTAGAGAAAAAGAATTAAAAGTATCTGAGAAGTACATGCTAAGGTGCTTCAGTTGTATCTGACTCTTTGTGACCCTATGGACTGCAGTCCTCCAGGCTCCTCTGGATTCTTCAAGCAAGAATACTGGGGAACAAAATTAAATTACAGAATAAAAAGAAAAATATTTATAATAAAATAAAAAAAAAAAAGAATACTGAAGTGGGTTGCCATTTCCTTCTCCAGGGGATCTTCCCAACCAGGGGATAAAACCTGTGTCTCTTATGTCTCCCATGTTAGCAGGAGGGTAGTACTAGTGCCACCTGGGAAGCCCAAATCTGAGAAGAACTAGTGGTAAATAACTACTTCATGGAAGTTTATCATGCTTAGGAAAGTTGCTGAGAACCAAGAAATACAGTATAACCCGCTGCACAGTGGTATCCATAGCCACCAGCAACACAAACGAATTCTGGGAATGTAGTCTAGTTTTACTTGGGTGGCTTTAGAAGCCTTTCTAAATATGTCAGAAAAACCTGTGAAAGCAAAGTTTCCTGGCCTAATAATTGAGAGACGTGTTTTGTGGAATGATGAAAATAGCCCACTGTGGTTGCTTTATTCAGTGCGAAGTAAAAAGGAGGAAGAGGTTGAAGCTGGGGGGAAGAAATGTACATGAATGTACTGAGTGCCCCACTGTGTGTCAGGCATTGTGCTAGGCATTTTCACAGATAACAACTCATTTAATCTTCACATTAACAATAGAACAAAAGCATTATCATCTACATTTTACACAAACAGAAACCAGCTCACAGAGGTAAAGAGACTTGCCTAATATTAAGAGATCAAAAGCCAGGTCTCAAACCCAGGTGTTTATGTGAAGAAGCTCACAGAATGGCTGAAAGTGGAAACAAAAATGTGAATGGAAAAAATTTCTTAGTGGAAAATGCAGTGCAGTAGAGAGTCCTGGACACAAGAATCCATAGTCAAATAAAGTGACTTAAAAACCACATAAAGGAGATGAGATGAAAAGAAATTGGAAGTGCATCCCAGGCCACTTCCTGACACCTGAGCCATCATCATGAACTGGTCATAAATGGAGAATATTAAAGACAAACTGTTCTGGGAATAACAACAATCAGCAGCTGTATTACTCAGCAACTCACTTAACTTTTTCCCTCCCAGTTCTTAATAGCAACAATAAATCCAGCACGAGGCACTGGCAAGCAAAGGGGGAAATAACCCAAAGTGGGAGCTGGATAAATTCCCAAGGTAGAAAACATATATAAACACAGTAATAGTTTCAAGGAGTCAGGTCAGAAAAAGTCAAAGTAAGAAGTAAAACACAGCTTGTAAAGACATAAAGGAACAGAGAATAAACAGTCATTGAGGCAAAAACTTGTTTCCTTGGAGTGGCTGGCTGCAGAGGCAAGTCAGAATGCACATATCTGTCTAGAAGCCAGAGCTTTGCAAGGGGGTCTGGGTGTTTTAGGAAGATACTTGCCCTAATATTCTGACAAATACAGTGATTAAATAATACAGACTGCCGATTACTTCTGCAAAGGAAACAGTAGTAATGCATGAAGGAGTACAACCTGGCATCTGGCAAAGAGAGATCGGACATGGTGTCACTGACCCAGGAACTTGGATATTTTCCAACTAACCTTATTTTCAGATAACAAAACTAAGACTCACAAAGGTTCAGTTATGCCATGCTCCCCTTTAAAGGATTGTTCTGGGTGGCAGAAATCTGCGTGTAATAGGAAGGAGGGCAGCTGCTGTCAAGACCATGGGTGAACACTGAAATTTGAAACACCCGAATCCAAATTCTCCCAGAGCAAGCCCATAAGACCATCAGCCTGAATAGAGAAGCATTCTTTCTGAAGATTGCATGAAAATGACAAAAAACAAAATAGGCTTGATGCTTCAATTCTTTGAATTTATCTAAGTGGGAAAAGAATAAGAAAATTCAAGAATAGCACAAGAGGTTTTTCTAATATAAATTTATCTATTTTAATTGGAGGTTGATTACTTTACAATATTCATGTTGATGTATGGCAAAACCAATACAATATTGTAAAGTAAAAATAGCACAAAAGGTTTTAAATGCAGCTTATCTAGTGCTCAGAGTAAAAGTAGAGATAAACAAGTCGTTTTGAATGTGTGTTAATACCATCTTGATTGTACTGCAGATCATTATATTTTATGATGTATTTGAAGGCTCTGTTTTTCTTAACTTGTTCCATTTTGATCTTCTGAGATCTGAACGAAAGTAGTGGGACACTGGTAAATAAAAGCAAAGAAAGATAACTTGAGACTGCAAAATAAAATGCATACAACTCTGATTTCTTACTGCTGGGGGTAAAAAAAAAAAAAAAATGTTCTGATAAGAAACCATCATGCCAGCTTGGTCAGGCTAAGCTGAACTCTGAATTACTCCAAGCAGAGGGGAAAGGGTTAGTTCAGAAGGAATGAGCTTGTGTTAAACTACATGCCACCTGCTTCTTCTGACAAAGACTGCATGTTATAAAACAAGTATAAAAACTCCTGTGGATTGTCAGGTATTCTGCAAAACATTATACTGAAATTCTAATTTCTTGTTATCAATTTTGTTGTTTACATTAAAGTGAATGTTGCTATGTGACCTGGCATTCTGGATGCTTCTACCTTGTGACAGACTGACCACAAAGACTAGGGCAGCCCAGCAGGCAGGAACCTCTGAATTCAAAGTAATGACCAGTGATTTCTGAATTAAACTACAAATGGGTCAGAAACATGCTGTGTCTGACCTAACAATTACTGAAGGCCAAAATCTTTCAAATGGAAGAACTGCCAAAGCAATGAAATTTCAGACCTTCTGTATTGGAGCCAAGGGTCATTTCCTGACAAAAAAGCTACAGCATCCAAACTGGTAAATGATGCGTGGGGATATTTGTTACTGGTCTTCAGAATTATACCAGGCAATATAAAAATCCTTATTGCAAAATTCAGACTTAAATTGAAGAAAGTAGGGAAAACCACTAGACTATTCAGGTATGACCTAAATCAAACCCCTTATAGTTACACAGTGGAAGTTACAAATAGATTCAAGGGATTAGATCTGATAGACATAGTGCCTGAAGAACTATGGATGGAGGTTCGTGGCACTGTATAGGAGGCAGTGATTAAGACCATCCACAAGAAAAATAAATGCAAAAAGCCAAGATGGTTGTCTGAGGAGGTCTTACAAATAGCTGAGAAAAGAAGAGAAGCGAAAAGCAAAGGAGAAAAGGAAATATATAAGCATCTGAATGCAGAGTTCCAAAGAAGAGCAAGGAGAGATAAGAAAGCCTTCCTCAGTGATCAGTGCAAAGAAATAGAGGGAAACAATAGAATGGGAAGGACCAGAGATCTCTTCAAGAAAATTAGAGATACCAAGGGAACATTTTATGCAAAGATGGGCACAATAAAGGACAGGAATGGCTTGAACTTAACAGAAGCAGAAGATATTAAGAAGTGGCAAGAATACACAGAAGGACTATACAAAAAAGATATTCATGACCCAGATAATCATGATGGTGTGATGACTCAACTAGAGCCAGACATCCTGGAATGCAAAGTCAAGTGGGCCTTAGGAAGCATCACTATGAACAAAGCTAGTGGAGGTGATGGAATTACAGTTGAGCTATTTCAAATTCTAAAACATAATGTTATTAAAGTGCTGCACTCAATATGCCAGCAAATTTGGAAAACTCACCAGTGGCCACAGGACTGGAATAGGTCAATTTTCATTGCAATCCCAAAGAAAGGCAATGCCAAAGAATATTCAAACTATCTCACAATTGCACTCATCTCACATGCTAGCAAAGTAATGCTCAAAATTCTCCAAGCCAGGCTTCAACAGTAAATGAACCAAGAACTTTCAGACATTCACGCTGGATTTAGAAAAGGTAGCTGAACCAGAGATCAACTTGCGAACATTCATAGAAAAAGCAAGAGAGTTCCAGAGAAATATCTACTTCTGCTTTACTGACTATGCCAAAGCCTTTGACTGTGTGGATCACAAGAAACTGTGGAAAATTTTTCAAAAGATGGGAATACCAGAGCACCTTTCCTGCCTCCTGAGAAATCTGTATGCAGGTCAAGAAACAATAGTTCGGACTGAACATTGAACAATGTATTGGTTCCAGATTAGGAAAGGAGTATGTCAAGGCTGTATATTGTCACCCTGCTTATTTAACTTATATGCAGAGTACATCATGGGAAATTCCAGGCTGGATGAAGCACAAGCTGGAATCAAGATTGCTGGGAGAAATACCAGTAATCTCAGATATGCAGATGACACCACCCGTATGGCAGGAAACAAAGAGGAACTAAGGAGCCTCTTGATGAAGGTGAAAGAGGAGAGTGAAAAAGCTGGCTTAAAACTCCACATTCAAAAAACTAAGATCATGGCATCCAGTCCCATCACTTCATGTCAAATAGATGGGGAAAAAATGGAAACAGTGACAGACTTTATTGTCTTGGGCTCCAAAAATCACTGCAGAGGATGACTGCAGCCATGAAATTAAAAGACGCTTGCTCCTTGGAAGAAAAGCTATGATCAACCCAGACAGCATATTAAAAAGCAGAGACATTACTTTGCTGACAAAAGTCTGTGTAGTCAAAGCTATGGTTTTTCCAGTAGTCATGTACGGATGTGAGAGTTGGACCATAAAGAAGGCTGAGCAGCAAAGAAGGGATGCTTTTGAACTGTGGTGTTGTAGAAGACTCTTAAGAGTCCCTTGGACTGCAAAGAGATCAAACCAGTCAATCCTAAAGGAAATCGGTCCTGAGCAGTCATTGGAAGGACTGATGCTGAAGCTGAAGCTCCAATACTTTGATGCAAAGAAGTGACCCATTGGAAAAACCCTGATGCTGGGAAATATTGAAGGCAGGAGGAGAAGGGGTCACCAGAGAATGAGATGGTTGGATGGCATCACCGACTCGATGAACATGAGTCTGAGTAAGCTCTGGGAGTTGGTGATGAACAGGGAGGCCTGGCGTCCTTGGGGTTGCAAAGAGTTGGACATGACTGAGTGTCTGAACTGAACTGAAATGCTAATAATTTATAACATCTATTTAATTCTTAATATCTACCAAGCACTGTGTTAATTAAGTACTTAAGTATATTCTCATATGCTTCACATGCATCCTCTGTTGTTAAGTATTAGTATTATTCAAATCTTACAAATGTGAAAACTGAGGGCTCAGAGAAGTGAAATCACTAGTCCATGGTCTCCCAGCTATTAATAGTAAGTAGAGGAACAGGGCTATCAACCTAGGATATCAACAAATCCTTATACTCTCCAGGTTAATGTATTGGTTGCTGTAAGGGAGAAGTTCTGATGGAGAAAGAGAATCATGCTCATGGGATCAAAGTCCTTATGAGGAGATGGAACAAGAGTCCATGTTTAAAAAGACCGCCTATAATAGCTGGGTTAATGTGGCCAGTAAATAACATAACATTCAATCAAAAATGAATGAAGCAGTAAAAAATTTATTTTCTCACCTCTGAGTCCTCAGGCCAGCATTGTTCATTAAGCAGCACTACCTCACAGAGTGACGCTGTCCTCTGTACCAGGTCGTATTCACCTGTTGGTTTATCCCCTTACAGCTGCAGATGGCTAAACAGTTCAAGGCATCACATCTTCCTATTACTCTATCCACAGACAAAAACTGAACTTTCTCAAGTGTCTCCTTTTTACCAAGAAGAAAAAACTTTCATGGGACCCCTGCAGCCCACATCTTCTACCTCATTGACCTATTGGTTGCATGCTTTGCCCTAAACAGATTCCTGCTGAAGGAGAATGGGATTCTTCCCTTCATAAGGAAAAAGGCCCATCCTGTCACCCCAGAGCCAGAAACAGGATAAGGTATGTGAGGTGTCTAGGGTACAAAATTTAAGGAGGCAGTCACTCTAAGGGTCATGCACCTGCAACACCCTTTGAGTTCCTTCTTAAACTGTGTGTACCTTTTATGATCTTAAAAGAAGGGCTTCCTTGGGTTTTTGTGTCCTGCTGCTACTACTGCTGCTGCTAAGTCGCTTCAGTCGTATCCGACTCTGTGCGATCCCAGAGATGGCAGCTCACCAGGCTCCGCTGTCCCTGGGATTCTCCAGGCAAGAACACTGGAGTGGGTTGCCATTTCCTTCTCCAATGCATGAAAGTGAAAAGTGGAAGTGAAGTCGCTCAGTCATGTCCGACTCTTAGCAACCTCATGGACTGCAGCCTACCAGGCTCCTCCATCCATGGGATTTTCCAGGCAAGAGTACTGGAGTAGGGTGCCATTGCCCACTTCCTCTGATGTCCACCCTGCTCAATATACTGCCTTCTCCCAATATTTGAACAAAGTCATTTTAGAATAAAAGAACAGGAAGATGCTGTTGAGATGATAATCAATGTTTCAATATCAGCTACACTTGACTTTTGTCATGCCTTAGCCATTAAGCATGAATATAAAGCCCTAGTTTAACTTCTGACTTTGGGCAATTAATATCTCTGGGGCTTTTTACTGGAAGATCTTCAAGTTTCCTCCCAGCTTTGAAGTTCAGGGAATCTTGTTAGATACTTTTAAATCAAATAACACTTATGGCTTCATCTGCTGTTAAAGAAGCCAAACAATAAGGAGACTGACATGATTTGAT
The DNA here is from genome assembly GCF_002263795.3 of Bos taurus. Lineage (NCBI taxonomy): Eukaryota > Metazoa > Chordata > Mammalia > Artiodactyla > Bovidae > Bos > Bos taurus. The sequence goes on from NC_037357.1 coordinate 29,036,538, forward strand.
TCCAGAGGAGGAAAAGTCATATATCTGGCTCCAATTATTCCCTATCAGCCTCCCTCTCCATTACCACCTCTTCCAACTCACCCACCAACTCACACATTCACAATAAATTGTATAGCTGTTAGTGGTATATTTGCCACATGAAAATCTGTGTCTCCCACTTCCAGAACTGAAATGCTCATTTCCTCAGCTGGTGTTGGTGACTGATTTTTCTCAGCTGAATCAATTTCCAGAAACTTCCCATAGCTGGAGAGAAACACTGCTCCCCAAAATCACATCTCTTTTCCTTGGACGGCTTGTGTCCAATGACTGACTGGTCATGGTGTGGGGGTGGGGGGTGGGACGGTGGGGCAGTTCCATGGAAGGAAGGTGTGGAAGGTGGTTGTGGGGAAGTTGTGGGAGAAGTAATAATGGTCCAAGCCCTTTGGTCCAATTTGGGACAATCTTGCAAAGATATTTCAGTTCCAGAATTCTCTGAAGTATTGGGTTGAGGCTTTTGTTTAGAGGCCTTGATTGCACCCAATATAGCTTCTTAATCTTCCTTCCTTTACACCTCCTGAGGTGATGATCCTGAGAGCACACACCAATAAACTTCTGGCATGCAATTCCCTACCTCAGAGTTTGTTTTCCAGGGAACCCAAGTCATGACAGCAACTACAGACCTTCTTCTGGAATCTGGGAGCATTTCTTTCTTTCTTTTTTTCTGCTTCCTTTATTTTACTTTTGGTCACACATGCTTATATAGCTATCATCTTTAAGTAAAATGGTATGTGTGTGTAAAATCACTTCAGTCGTATTTGACTCTGTGACCCTATGGACTATAGCCCACCCACGGGGCTCCTCTGTCTATGAGATTCTCCAGGCAAGAATACTGTAGTGGGTTGCCATGCCCTTCTCCAGGGGATCTTCCCAACCCAGGGAATCGAACCTGCATCTGTTATGTCTCCTGCATTGGCAAGCAAGTTCTTTACCACCAGTGCCACCTGGGAAGCCCTTAAGTAAAATAACACATAGTAAATACACATAGTTGAACACATTTCTCTGTGCTAAGGAAATAATGCTGGTGGTTTATTCACTAAGTCATGTCCAACTCTTTGCGACCTCATGGATGGTAGCCCACCAGGCTCCTCTGTTCAAAGGATTCTTCAGGCAAGAATACTGAAGTGGGTTGCCATTTCCTTTTCCAGGGGATCTTACCAACCCAGGGATCAAACCTGGGTTTCCTACATTGCAGGTGGATTCTTTACTGACTGAGCCACTAGGGAAATCCCAAGGAAATAATAATAATGTTCCCTAAATTATTTTAGTAGGATTAACTAGCTCCAAACAGTAATGCCTGGAATCAGACACAAGACGCAGATCTGGAGTGGTTTTTGTCTTTGGCTATACAGTGAATTACTCATTTGCAACTGAGTGCCCTAAATTGGAGTCCTGGTCCTGAGAACTTGTATTCTACTATATGTAAGAATGGTCTCCTTATTGGGCTCTTTATAGATACTGGGAAAAACTCCTTTCTATTGAAAACATTTATTTTTCATAATGCATTTGCTCTGTAAGTTTCTGTTCTCAAAGTTAAGTAGCATTTCATACGTCTCTTTGACCTGAGTGTTTGTTAATATATATTTTCTATTAATTTCAAAATCATATACTTCACTGGGCTTGAAATTTGTCCTTAGGGAGATTCTAACAGCAAGTGAGCAAGCCTCTGCCCCAAGGGTCCTATGTTTGCATTTCTAATCAGAGGAGCTCATGCTAACTGCTGAATACCTTACACTGGAATAAAGCAAGAATGATATTTCCATTGCCTTTATACTGTTTGACTAAAGTGACAAGACTACAGTAGAGTCATTAAATGTTCAGTTGTTATTCTGGTCAATCATAAACAATCTATTTGGTTTGTTGTGATGATAGAAAATAACATACTGTTCAAACAGTGTGATTCATCAACCAGTTTCTTGTCATTTTAGTTATGAAATGAGATCAAGACCTCACTATTTTACTCTACTTAAAACAACTGATTGAGAAATCTATTTTCTACAGATATATGTTTTTAACATCATGCCTATGGGTTGGATCTAGATAACTTTCACCAAATAAGGGCATTACAATTCTTCTCACTTTGGCCTTTTCAAGCACTTTTGTGCTCACAGCTGCCAGGTGTTCTTTTTAAAGCCTAACTTCACCTAATTAAGAAATTGGTATCAAAAGTAGGATGAAACTGTAAAAATAACGGAAGTATATTGAGGTTATATAGTTGGTGTTTATAACAGAAACACATGAAAAACAAAATGTTAGTAGCATGTGTTAGGTTCTATTGATTCTGTTTGGCAAGATATTATATAAGAAAGATGACCTAAAAAAGAGTGGTTGGTTTCTGACAAGAAATCTAATGATCAAGGAAGGTTCAAAAAACTGGGGGCTTGTCGAGTTGGAAAAGCCATTTACTTGCATAAAGAAATGATAGGAGACACTATAAAACAGGCTTAAAGACTTAAATGCCCAGTAAAACTTGAGAAGTAAAACTTCTCAAAGTAACTTCAGATAGAGATCAAATTAAGGGGGTGTCATTTCCATGTGCTGTTCTAACTACTTTTAACCATAAGTTGAAAGAGGTCTGGGAGTAAAAGAAGCAAATAAACAAGGAATATTTGAAAGTTATGTCCAGAAAAATCTTTAATTATAGTTATTGACATAAAGAAATAACTAAACAAAAACAGATTTCTAAATTTGGAGGTAACTGTACTGTTAAAGGAGAAGGCAATGGCACCCCATTCCAGTACTCTTGCCTGGAAAATCCCATGAACTGAGGAGCCTTGTGGGCTGCCCTCCATGGGGTCGCTAAGAGTCGGACACGACTGAGCGGCTTCACTTTCACTTTTCACTTTCATGCGTTGGAGAAGGAAATGGCAACTCACTCCAGCGTTCTTGCCTGGAGAATCCCAGGGACGGGGGAGCCTGATGGGCTGCCGTCTATGGGGTCGCACAGAGTTGGACACAACTGAAGCGACTTAGCAGCAGTAGCAGCAGCAGTACTGTTAAAGAAACCATAAGCCTAGATGGAAGTACCTCAGATCATTTCAGACAAAGAAAGCCAGGTCCTTTAACCTTCCATGATTGGGTGGATGACTTCAAAGCTCTGCAGCCCCTAAGGACAGCTTTCTCCCCAAAACACACTTCAGATGTGGCCAAGGAGAATAATGAACAAGGAGTGGGTCCCCTAGAGGGTAGACCCATTAACCATCTCTGAGTGAAGAATCAGAGTCTAAATCAAGTAATGTTCCCAGTCCAAGTGTAAGGAACCTTCACAGAAAGGAATGTTCCCAGGGGGATTTCAAAATTACCACAGCCTAGTGACTTCTCTCAGAGAAGGCAATGGCACCCCACTCCAGTACTCTCGCCTGGAGAATCCCATGGATGGAGGAGCCTGGTGGGCTGCAGTCCATGGGGTCGCTAAGAGTCAGACACGACTGAGTGACTTCACTTTCACTTTTCACTTTCATGATTGGAGAAGGAAATGGCAACCCACTCCAGTGTTCTTGCCTGGAGAATCCCAGGGACGGAGGAGCCTGGTGGGCTGCCGTCTATGGGGTCGCACAGAGTTGGACAGGACTGATGCAACTTAGCAGCATTAGCAGCAGCAACAGTGACTTCTCTCTGTCTCCTATTATTCCCCTTTCTAAATGGGAATTGTGTTAACTTTTGCTGTGGTTAAAATGTCTTCATATATTAGTAGTTTATAACAACAAGTATTAACTTCTCATTCACAGATTTGTGGGTCAGCTGTGGCTCACTGGGGTTCAGCTCCAGGCTATGGGCTTCATTTTGGGCTGTGTAACATGTTTAACCCTGGGATGCAGGGTGAGGGTACAGCATTTACCAGGGTTGAGATCCCACTGCAGTTCAGGAACAGAGCACTAAAGTGAAAGCTAAGCCACACAAGCACATCTAAAGCCTCTAGTCCAACATGGCACAAGTTGGATTTGCACACACTCCAGTAACCAGAGCAAGGCATGTGGCTATAAACACAATAAGTTTATATGGACAGAGGAAAGACACCCTGTCCACAGTGTTAAGGATAGAAAAAGGGAAAACTGTGAATACCAATTATCATCTTGGGCTTCCCAGATGGCTCAGTGGTAAAGAATCCGCCTGCCAATTCAGGAGATGCTGGTTTGATCCCTAGGTCGAGAAGATCCCTGGAGAAGGGAACAGCAACCCACTCCAGTATTGTTTGGAGAAGGAAATGGCAACCCACTCCAGTATTCTTGCCTAGGGAATCCTGTGGACAGAGGAGCCTGGTGGGCTGCCATCTATGGGGTCGCAAAGAGTTGGACATGACTGAAGCGACTTAGCAGCAGCAGCATCCAGTATTTTTGCATGGGAAATCCCATGGACAAAAGAGCCTGCTGAGCTACAGTCCGTGGGGTCGCAGAAGAGTCGGGCATGACTTAGAAACTAAACAACAACCACAACTATAGTCTACCACTAAAATGTTTCGCAATTATTTGTATACTGGATATGGGTGAATACGGGCAGGTAATCTATCTTTTAACCTGTAAGTTACTACATACAGACAAGATGAGGAATACTGTATGTCATTCTGAGAGTTTGGACTTTGAGCTAGGGACAGCAAACAGATAGAATTTAGGGCTGTATCTCTTAAGGAGTGGGGGAATGTCTTCTAAGAGTATAAAGGTAAATGAACCAGTTTGAAGACTAAAGGAAAAACTTGCAAACACAACGATAAGTGTCAGACTATGATTTACCCAACCATTCAGCCATTCCTGTTGAAGCTGCACACGTGAGAACTAAATATAATCAGAAATTGTTTCCTAACTGTAACCCTATGGCTCCCATCTGATCAAACTCTAATCTCCTGACAAGTCCTCAATGCAAAAATTAAATTCTAGGAGTGTCTTAAATATACTCTAGAAAAAATCCCAAGATATATGTCCTGCTTTCCTACATACTCTTACTACTCAGTTACTCATTAGTTTTCATTTGTTCACTGGCCATTTATACTTTAGAAAAAAAGAAAGTGAAGTGGCTCAGCGGAGTCCAACTCTTTGCAATCCCATGGACTGTAGCCTGCCAGGCTCCTCTGCCCATGGGATTTCCCAGGCCAGAATACTGGAGTGGATTGCCATTTCCTTCTCTCGTCTGAGCCACCTGGGAAACCCTCATAGCTCAGTTGGTAAAGAATCTGCCTGCAATGCAGGAGACCTGGGTTCGATCCCTGGGTTGGGAAGATCCCCTGGAGAAGGGAAAGGCTACCCACTCCAGTATTCTGGCCTGGATAATTCCATGGACTGTATACTTCATGGGGTTGCAAAGAGTAGGACATGACTGAGCAATTTTCACTTTAATTTATACTTTAATCTTCTCCCAATTACTTATGTATAGCTATCAGGATAGGCTTGGTTATGCTACACAAACATCTTCCAAATCCAAGTAGCCTACAAGAAGGTTGATTTCTCATTCCCACTCCATGTTCACCATAGATCAGACCCTCTTATTTCACTCCAGGACCCAAACTTATGGAGTTGCCACTATTTAGTAACCATAACAGTGATAGCTGCCATAGCCAATGGAATACAGAAGTTGATGAAGCGTGTACTGACTCATAATTCTTCTCTCTAGAAGGGATATATATTAATTTTGCTCACATTTCATTGGCCAAAGCAGGCCACGTGATCATGGAGAGTTCAAAAAGGCTGAGGAGTTTGATCCTCCAGAAAGAAGGGGAATTTCACATTAGGAAGCAGAAATAAAAACCTGATGCAGTCTAACCTTCTGGTAGACAAATACTGATCCTTTCCCCATCTCACTTTACCCTTTCTCTAAAGAAGATAACCTTAACCACTATTCAACCACTGCTTCAAGCTCAAAATCAAGAATCTCAAAGCACAGAGTATTTTCTATATCAGAGATTCATACCTCTAATATACAATAGTGAAATAGGCATAGAATGACTGCATTGAACTCTCCCATTGAGAAGGAGGAAGAATGGGAGACACTGAGTAGCCACTGACCCACAGCAATAATGAAATCTCAGCATACAGATGCTTAGAGGGGCCCCTGCCCTTGGCTTACAAAAGTATCCTCGGAATAGGCTCTGGTTGCTCTTCCTTCAAGCAGTTTTGCTCTCTATTGTTTGCCTGTGGCTCCTGACTCCACCATCCAGGAGGTTCTTTTTCATCTATCCTTCTAGGCCATATATGAAGTTGACATCAGGATATTGCCTTCCTTGGAAATTCATCAGCTTTTCTGAACTGCTTCTCCTCCCAAAGAGGCTGAAGTTCCAAGTATCATTTTAAGCCTCAGTCACAAACTACGTAGTCCAGACCTTTTGTCTCTCTGGTAGCACGATTTTCTTTTTCCAAAAACTTAAGTTGGTTTCTTATCAACTTCATTCTAGTCAGTTCTATGTGTCAGTAACCACATTTATACCTCTTTTCTTGATACCTAGATTTCTCCCTTCTCCTTAGGTTTGAGTACCTTAGGTCCATCAGTCTTCCACGGGCAAGTCATTCCCTTAGACTCCTTTTTCCTGAGCCATTTTACCCAAATGAAGAGCATCACACATTTAGCTGAACCTTCAAACTCTAAGAAGTTTTTAATAATGGGTGTGAGGATTATACCTTTAATTTGATACTGCACTGAGAAAATAGGTTAAAAAGATTTAAAGATTTTAACAGTAAGTATGGAGGAGACTGGACTTCCCAGGTGGCACTAGTGATAAAGAACCACCTCACCACCCCCACACCACCCCTGTCCCACTGCCAATGCAGGACACATAAGAGATGCAGGTTCCTGGATCCCTGGAGAGGAAGATCCCCTGGAGGAAGGCATAGCAACCCACTCCAGTATTCTTGCCTGGAGAATCCCATGGACAGAGGAGTCTGGCAGGCTACAGTCCATGGAGTCTCAAAGAGTTGGACTTGACTGAAGTGACTGAGTGCACAAGTATTTTGATTTTTACTTGTTTTAATTCTTGAAATTAAATCTGCTTATTTCTCAAAAGGTTTATTTCACACTGTTTTTAAGTTTAAACTGAGTTTCAAGCCCTAAAATCACACCAATTTCTAGACTCTCAATTCTCTTTCATTTATGTTTACAAACCAGTTACTTATATAAGCTCATCTCTTTTGTAATAATTCAAAAAATGCAGACAAAAGTTACCAGCACATGAAAAATTCTCTTTTTCAACCTCTTTTCCTAAAACTACAAGCTCTTTATGTACATAATCTGCCTTTCAGGCTATCGTAGATCAAATTTTACTAAACTTTTTCTACTACTTGACATGTCTCACAATCTCCTAGCTTCTGACAATTTCCTCACTGCCTAGACTACAACCTTTAAATCAATGCCATATATTTTTATAGATTTTTGTCTCACTATCACCTGTATTCTGATACTGATTTCTGTATGGGTCAGGAGACATGAGCTTAAGCTGTGGTGTCAAACAACCCCCAAATCTCAGAGGTTTTAAACAAAGATTTATTTCTCACTCACATAATATTTCAATATTGGATTGGTTGAGAGCAGTCACTATCCAGAATATCTCTGGCTGCCTCAGCAGTTCAAATGCCAAGTCTTAAAGCTTGTGCTTGTGACACATGTCATTGACTCAAACAAATCATTTGGCCATGCTCAAGTTTGCCAAAATAGTAAAGCATTAATTATCCTACAGGGAAGCAAAACAGATCATTGTGAACAGTCAACTACAATATCATTTATATACTTTTTGCTCTTGTGTCATCATTTTCTTACCAATTTACTGGGGCAATGTGCAGATTAATAGTATTAACCCTGTGCCTCATTTTATCCAACCTTGTCAGTTGTCTTTTAACTTTGCTTATGATAAATAATGATAAATTTTGTCATGCATAAATTTTAATTCTTTTTTTTTTTTTTTTTTTTGCTATATCCTGCAGCATGTGGGATCCTAGTTTTCCAATCAGGGATTAAACCTGTACCCTCTACATTGGACCACCAGGAAAGTCCCCAGAATTTTTAATTTTGATGTAAGAAATATGTGAGATTACTTCTTCCTTCCTCCCTTCCTTCTTGCCTATATGGCTTCTGGGTTTCAGGTATTTCTTAGAAAGGTCTTATCAATCCCAAATATTATAAAGGTGGTCCGTTATAATTCTTCTCTAATATTTAAATTTTCTTAAATGTTTGGATCTTCAATCAACTGAATTTTTGTTGTTGTTTTTGTATATGGTATGAGGTAAAACCATAACCTTCTTCACCCCCTTCCAATAAGGTAATCAATAAACCACTTTATCAGTACTATTTATTGGGGAAAATATCTCTCAGGCCAGCCTAACAGGTAGTTAGATACATGGCACAAAGCCACGTGTCCAGCTGGCCCAGAGCCTGTACTACTTGTAGTACCACCCAACCATTCCCTCCTCATCTTTACAGATATCATTTTGAGCTAGAATCGAGAAGAACTGTCTACACTTTGATGGAAGCCCTTTCCTGTGGCTGCTGTGAGTTTTCCCCTGCTCTACTCCTTTATTCAATATGATGTCTTCTTTTTTTTCCATCTTGTATAAATTACTCAAAATACTTGATTTCTTTGAAGCAGTCTTTCTTATTTTTTCAATGCTACTATAGATTTATTCTTTAAATACACTTCATGTCTGATATTTCAACTTTGCAAATACGGCAGTTGTGCAAACTATCAAAGCTCAGGGATTGATCCCAACATCTATTATTATGTTTACTTAAAGCTTTCAAATCAAAATTAAAAACTACCAAGGAAGTGAACCTTGATGGAAGAGAAGGAATTTTCAGAGGAGAGACTACACATTTGAGGAAGGGGTAGAGATGGTGGAAAGAAGGTGGCAGAGTTTTGGCAAGATAAAGAAAGTCCTGGAGATGTATGATATTGATGACTGCACAACAACATGAATGTACTTAATGACAGTGAATTGTATGCTTAAAAATGGTTAAAATGGTAAATGTTATGTATGTTTTATCACAATTTTTATAATTTAAAAATATACAAAATAGTATAGACATGAGTCTCACTGAGATATACCAATTAAAATGGAAGAAGAGATTTTATAGAAATCTTAGCAAACTCAGGAGATGTATTTTTATTTTTTTCACTTTTATCCAAAATGAACTAAGCAACGCCATGTATTAAAAATTCATCTTTGATCATTCTCCTGTAACCAATCCAGAAAACTTGCCTGGTAAAATTACAGCTACATTATATTTCAATGAAATTTTTCAAGGCTATTGCAGTAGTATGCAGCATGAAAGGAAGAAAGGAAGACCCAAGATATCTTGAAGGAAGAATCCACAGATCCCTGATGAATCCAGGAGTAATCCCATGGGCACATGCTGGAAGAATGTGTCAATCTGTGACTATTTTGTGGCTGTGTACATGTGGTGTCTTAACATCAGATCATTTCTTGGAAATCACATAGAAATAGCAACCAGCATCTCATCAGAAATTCCTGTTTCTGGCTCAGAAGAACTAGATTAAAAATTCAAAAAATATCCTGCTCTGTTTAGTAGGTGTGATATTGGAGAGTACCTATTACACTATCCCAGATGGTGATTTTACCCTCAGCACATATCTTGTAAGTATTGCAGACACAGAATTATATTAAAAAATCTAATCGACCAAACACGAAATTCAACATTCTCTCCCTGGCTGATAAGAGAAGGTGATGAATCCTAATTTTCCTCTCCTGGCAGTGCCAAGTACTACCCATCTGAATATGATAATCATGATTAGGATACTAAAAAAGAGTGAAAAGCTTTCATCCCAGTCCCTCAATTCTGCTCCCTGCCGATCGGAAACCCTCTAGCCACAGACTTTGTGGGTTGAGTTCAACAGTATTTCTTCTCTGCAATCAAAGCAACAGATAACATGCAAAACCCTGTCCTACTTTGTGATGTAAAGCATCCTCCTTCCCTCCCTCCTCTCTCTCCCCTCCATCTATCTCCTGTTACTGGCTGTAAAGTAACTTCAAATGATTACTGGGTCACATTTAACTAAAAACTACCCCCACTGCCAAAAGATCTATCTGCCCAGTCTTCTACATCCTCCCTCCTTCTCTGGAGTAGCTTCCTATAGTAAATCCATTCCGTTAGAAACCTGAAGCCATGACTCGCTGTCCACACTGGTAAACCCATTTACAAACAGTAGAAGGAGGAATTCAAAATCTCTGACACAAGGCTTCCAACACCTGAGCTTCCTATACACACCCATGGTAATGAAAGAATCACTATGGGAATAGATGAGAGCTTTAAAATTTGGAGGGATGCCCGCAGTATATCATTTTGGTGGGAGATTTGTATTATTTATCTAGCACTTCAAGAGTAATAGAAGGAGCCCACTGAATGTGAGCTATTTCCCACTCTCAGGAAGCATATTTTCAGGACAACCAAATAGAATATAGGGCCAGGATTTGCTGTAGAAAAAATAGATAAAAAAATTGAGATAACAATGAAAGCAATCATTTCCTACAGCTATAAAAAGAAGCTCCTGTGTTTTGAACATACTGATGCTTTTATTTATCTTATCAGTTTTATGTTTGCTGTTATACTGTTTTTCCTATTGCTATTTATAGGTCAATTTATAAATCATAAAATGTACTACCTCCTACATGTGATGTTTCATATCAGTAGTAACTGCCATAATTCCTTCCTAACTTTTACTAAAGATGAAGATATTCTTTCCACAGCACCCCTATGCAGGATGCCCTGGGGGTTTCAGTTTCTGGACTTAAAATTCCAAGAGATCAGATTCCTGTTTCACACTGGCACTATTTAATGTTAAGTGGTAGGCTGAGAGAAACATTCACTCTATTCTTATCACCATTTACACAAAAGGTGAAGGGGAAAATATATACACAGAAATGATTTAACTAGAGACAATGTTACTAGAAATTCTATATATTGTAGTTCTATAATTATTGAATCACTGGAATCCATTCATCCTTTGGAAATCTATGACATTTCTGAGTAAGAGCACCATAGTTGAATTCCAAGTGTATTTTTCCCTTAAAGCATCCTTCTCAGGATTAAAAAGAGCAAATACCTTTTAGTACCATGTATAAGGTCAAGTGAAGAGTACGTGAACCAAGAACTTCCAGATGTTCAAGCTAGATTTAGAAAAGGCAGAGGAACCAGGGATCAAATTGCCACCATCCGCTGGATCAGGTTCAATGAATGAGACAGGATGCTTAGGGCTGGTGCACTGGGATGACCCAGAGGGATGGGATGGGGAGGGAGGTGGGAGGGGGGTTCAAGATGGGGAACACATGTACACCCATGGCTGATTCATGTCAATATATGGCAAAACCACTACAATATTTTAAAGTAATTAGCCTCCAATTAAAATAAATAAATTTAAAAAAATAAAAGGCAAGAGAATTCCAAAGAAACATTTACTTCTGCTTCATCAACTATGCTAAGGACTTTGTGTGGATCACAACAAACTGTGAGACATTCTTAAAGAGATGAGAATACCAGACCACCTTACCTGCCTCCTGAGAAATCTGTATGCAGGTCAAGAAGCAACAGTTAGAACCAGACATGGAACAGTGGACTGGTTGCAAATTGGGTAAGGAGTTTGTCAAGGCTGTATATTGTCACTCTGCTTATTTAATTTATATGCAGAATACATCAATGCGAAGAGAAACTAAAGAGCCTCTTGATGAAAGAGAAAGAGGAGAGTGAAAAAGCTGGCTTAAAACTCAACATTCAAAATACTAAGATCATAGCATCCAGTCCCATCACTTCATGGCAAAGAGATGGGGAAACAATGGAAACAGTGATAGACTTTATTTTGTTGGGCTCCAAAATCACTGCAGATGGTGACTGCAGCCATGAAAAGTAACAAAGGGAGAAAAATCAAATCAATAAAATTAGAAATGAAAATGGAGAGATCACAACAGACAACACAGAAATACAAAGGATCATAAGAGACTACTATCAGCAACTATATGCCAATAAAATGGACAACATGGAAGAAATGGACAAATTCTTAGAAAAGTACAACTTTCCAAAACTCGACCAGGAAGAAATAGAAAATCTTAACAGACCCATCATAAGCACGGAAATTGAAACTGTAATCAAAAATCTTCCAGCAAACAAAAGCCCAGGTCCAGAGGGCTTCACAGCTGACTTCTACCAAAAATTTAGAGAGGAGCTAACACCTATCCTACTCAAACTCTTCCAGAAAATTGCAGAGGAAGGTAAACTTCCAAACTCATTCTATGAGGCCACCATCACCCTAATACCAAAACCTGACAAAGATCCCACAAAAAAAGAAAACTACAGGCCAATATCACTGATGAACATAGATGCAAAAATCCTTAACAAAATTCTAGCAAACAGAATCCAACAACACATTAAAAAGATCATACACCATGACCAAGTGGGCTTTATCCCAGGGATGCAAGGATTCTTCAATATCCGCAAATCAATCAATGTAATACACCACATTAACAAATTGAAAAATAAAAACCATATGATTATCTCAATAGATGCAGAGAAAGCCTTTGACAATATTCAACATCCATTTATGATAAGAACTCTCCAGAAAGCAGGAATAGAAGGAACATACCTCAACATAATAAAAGCTATATATGACAAACCCACAGCAAACATTATCCTCAATGGTGAAAAATTGAAAGCATTTCCTCTAAAGTCAGGAACAAGACAAGGGTGCCCACTTTCACCATTACTATTCAACATAGTTTTGGAAGTTTTGGCCACAGCAATCAGAGCAGAAAAAGAAATAAAAGGAATCCAAATTGGAAAAGAAGAAGTAAAACTCACTATTTGCAGATGACATGATCCTCTACATAGAAAACCTTAAAGACTCCACCAGAAAATTACTAGAACTAATCAATGATTATAGTAAAGTTGCAGGATATAAAATCAACACACAGAAATCCCTTGCATTCCTATATACCAATAATGAGAAAACAGAAAGAGAAATTAAGGAAACAATTCCATTCATCATTGCAATGGAAAGAATAAAATACTTAGGAATATATCTACCTAAAGAAACTAAAGACCTATATATAGAAAACTATAAAACACTGGTGACTTTGTCAGGTTTTGGTATTAGGGTGATGGTGGCCTCATAGAATGAGTTTGGAAGTTTACCTTCCTCTGCAATTTTTTGGAAGAGTTTGAGCAGGATAGGTGTTAGCTGTTCTCTAAATTTTTGGTAGAATTCAGCTGTGAAGCCATCTGGACCTGGGCTTTTGTTTGCTGGAAGATTCTTGATTACAGTTTCAATTTCCGTGCTTGTGATGGGTCTGTTAATATTTTCTATTTCTTCCTGGTCCAGTTTTGGAAAGTTGTACTTTTCTAAGAATTTGTCCATTTCTTCCAAGTTGTCCATTTTATTGGCATATAATTGTTGATAGTAAAGACTCCACCAGAAAATTACTAGAAATAATCAATGACTATAGTAAAGTTGCAGGATATAAAAAAAAAAAGCAAAAAAAAAAAAAAAAAAAAGAAGTGGACATGGCTTATACGCTGGGAAAACAAGAAATATTTAGTCAGCCTTTGAGTATGCAAAATAGTAGATAGGCACACTGGGTTGTATAATCTATAGTGGCATCATTCTTTCTGTTTTATACACAAATGATATGTAAGGGTTTTTGATACAGCAGATTTTTCAATGCAGTTATGATGTCCTTAGTTGATATTGTACTTGTTTTGATGTTAATGTGTTTGGTATTTCATGTATCAGCCTGGAATGCCTCCATCTTCCACATACACCTTAATTGATAGAAATGCAACTTATTCCTCAAAGCTTATCTAAAATTTCCACCTTCTCTGTGGAGTCTTCCCTCGTGCTCCAGAAAAAAAAAAAAAAAAACACTGGTGAAAGAAATCAAAGAGGACACTAATAGATGGAGAAATATACCATGTTCATGGATTGGAAGAATCAATATAGTGAAAATGAGTATACTACCCAAAGCAATTTATAGATTCAATGCAATCCCTATCAAGCTACCAATGGTATTCTTCACAGAGCTAGAACAAATAATTTCACAATTTGTATGGAAATACAAAAAAACTCGAATAGCCAAAGCTATCTTGAGAAAGAAGAATGGAACTGGAGGAATCAATCTGCCTGACTTCAGGCTCTATTACAAAGCCACAGTCATCAAGACAGTATGTTACTGGCACAAAGACAGAAATATAGATAAATGGAACAAAATAGAAAGCCCAGAGATAAATCCACGCACATATGGACACCTTATCTTTGACAAAGGAGGCAAGAATATACAATGGATTAAAGACAATCTCTTTAACTTGTGGTGCTGGGAAAACTGGTCAACCACTTGTAAAAGAATGAAACTAGAACACTTTCTAACACCGTACACAAAAATAAACTCAAAATGGATTAAAGATCTCAACATAAGACCAGAAACTATAAAACTCCTAGAGGAGAACATAGGCAAAACACTCTCCGACATACATCACAGCAGGATCCTCTATGACCCACCTCCCAGAATATTGGAAATAAAAGCCAAAATAAACAAATGGGACCTAATTAAACTTAAAAGCTTCTGCACAACAAAGGAAACTATTAGCAAGGTGAAAAGGCAGCCTTCAGAATGGGAGAAAATAATAGCAAATGAAGCAACTGACAAACAACTAATCTCAAAAATATACAAGCAACTCCTACAGCTCAACCCCAGAAAAATAAATGACCCAATCAGAAAATGGGCCAAAGAACTAAATAGACATTTCTCCAAAGAGGACATACAGATGGCTAACAAACACATGAAAAGATGCTCAACATCACTCATTATCAGAGAAATGCAAATCAAAACCACTATGAGGTACCATTTCACGCCAGTCAGAATGGTTGCGATCCAAAAGTCTACAAGTAATAAATGCTGGAGAGGATGTGGAGAAAAGGGAACTCTCTTACACTGTTGGTGGGAATGCAAACTAGTACAGCCACTATGGAGAACAGTGTGGAGATTCCTTAAAAAACTGGAAACAGAACTGTCTTATGATCCAGCAATCCCACTGCTGGGCATACACTGAGGAAACCAGAAGGGAAAGAGACA
This sequence comes from Bos taurus, assembly GCF_002263795.3. NCBI lineage: Eukaryota > Metazoa > Chordata > Mammalia > Artiodactyla > Bovidae > Bos > Bos taurus. Next base: position 29,051,618 of record NC_037357.1, read on the forward strand.
CGTGTACCCCAATGTTCATCGCAGCACTGTTTATAATTGCCAGGACATGGAAGCAACCTAGATGCCCATCAGCAGATGAATGGATAAGAAAGCTGTGGTACATATACACAATGGAGTATTACTCAGCCATTGAAAAGAATACATTTGAATCAGTTCTAATGAGATGGATGAAACTGGAACCTATTATACAGACTGAAGTAAGCCAGAAAGAAAAACACCAATACAGTATACTAACGCATATATATGGAATTTAGAAAGATGGTAACAATAACCCTGTGTACGAGACAGCAAAAGAGACACTGATGTATAGATCAGTCTTACGGACTATGTGGGAGAGGGAGAGGGTGGGGAGATTTGGGAGAATGGCATTGAAACATGTATAATATCATGTATGAAATGAGTCGCCAATCCAGGTTCGATGCACGATGCTGAATGCTTGGGGCTGGTGCACTGGGATGACCCAGAGGGAGGGTATGGGGAGGGAGGAGGGTTCAGGATGGGGAACACAGGTATACCTGTGGCAGATTCATTTCGATATTTGGCAAAACTAATACAATATTGTAAAGTTTAAAAATAAAATTAAATTAAAAAAAATAAAAAGACTACTACTCTTTAAAAAAAAAAAAAAAAAAGTAAAGAAAAGCTATGACCAACCTAGACAGCATATTAAAAAGCAGAGATATTACTTTGTTGACAAAGATCTGTCTAGTCAAAGGTATGATTTTTCCAGTAGTCATGTATGGATGTAAGAGTTGGACCATAAAGAAGGGTGAGCACCAAAGAATTGATGCTTTTGAACTGTGGTGTTGGAGAAGCCTCTTGAGAGTCCCTTGGACTGCAAGGAGATCCAACCAGTCTATCCTAAAGGAAATCAGTTTTGAATATTCATTGCAGGGACTGATGTTGAGGCTGAAGCTCCAATACTTTCGCTACCTGATGCAAAGAGCTGACTCATTAGAAAAGACTGTAATGCTGAGAAAGACTGAAGGCAGGAGAAGTAGGGGATAACAGAGGATTAGATGGTTGGATAGCATCACTGACTCAATGGACATGAGTTCAAGCAAACTTTGGGAGATAGTTAAGGACAGGGAAGCCTGGCGTGCTGCAGTCCATGGGGTTGCAAAGTGTCAGACATGTCTGAGCGACTGAACAACAACAACAACATAAGGTCAAGGCTTCCAGCCCCTTATGAGGCTGAAGATGTATTATCAGTGTGTTCCATGTGTGTAGCCATGTGTTCCATGTGTGTAACCCAGAAACTCTGAGTACCCAGAGTTGATTGAAAAGGAGCAGTCACAGGAGAAGCATGTGCTGCTTCTACATGCAACCAGCCTGCAGCCTTGCATCCAGTACAGAATCTTCTTGGAATGGGTACACTCTATATAAAGTAAAAGGGGAAGCCTCAGTAAGAGAGGTCAGTTATGAAATTTCATCAGTGCTTCTCCACCTAAGTGCACATAAGTCATCTTGGGGGTCTTTGAAAAAATGTCATTTCCAGGGGTTTCACACCAGACCAGTTAAACTAGAATTTCTGGAGGTGGGTCTAGGGTAATAAATAGTATTTTTTAAACACTTTAATTGTGATTTTAATGTGCAGCCAAGATTGAGAACCATTGTTTTAGATGTTTTTCAAAAGCATTATTAGGGAATAGAGCACACACCTGTGACCCAATTCTTAAAAGGTTGTTAGGGGAAACCAACATTTGAAAGTGCTTAGTGGAAGACATGGGCTTCCTGGATAGCTCAGCTGGTAAAGAATTCGCCTGCAGTGCAGGAGACCCCTAGTTCAATTCCTGGGTCGGGAAGTTTCCCTGGAGAAGGGATAGGCTACACACTCCAGTATTCTTAGGCTTCCCTGGTGGCTCAGATAGTAAAGAATCTGCCTGCAATGCAGGAGACCTGGGTTCAACCCCTGGGTCAGGAAGATCCCCTGGAGGAGGGCGTGGCAACCCACTCCCGTATTCTTACCTGGGAAATCCCATGGTCAGAGGAGCATGGCAGGCTACAGTCCACGGGTGGCAAAGAATTGGACACAGCTGAGCGACTAAGCACAGTACAGAACAGTAGAGGACAAAAAAGCAGTAAGTATTTTTTAAGAGGTTTTTTTTTTTTTTTTTTTTTTTTAAGTAAGTGACGTTTCTAACTAAACGCAGCTGCTTTTAAAATCTTAGGGGTGACTTTCCTTTGACCTCTGTAAATTGGCTTACTTCTTCTTTATACAACTGTCTATAAAATTTTGTAACTATACACCCTAAAAACGTGATGGATTTCTCTTCCATGACATTCACACTGGCAGTTATTTTATTAAAACGGGGTCATATATCTACCTCAATTTCTCATGATTTTTCAGCTTTCCTCAAACAGTGGTCCCAGTTCCAAGTAAGTAAAAACTAAATGTTCTAATTCATTAACACAAAACAAGACATGACAAAAAACAAAGTAAAGGTGAAAAAGAGATTTTTTTCTCCCCCTTTCCACCCCATCTCTTCTACTGAATAGCCTCACCTGGTTCTTGGACCCTAAGCTGATTTCCTGGCTCCTGAACAATGTCCTGGCAAAAAAAAAGCACTCTGTCTTTGGCAGTGATGACTTTGTTACATGGACTAAGCAGCATGTGCCTTATAAAGTCATCTACCACTGTGGTTTCCCCTGATAAATTAACCCACTTCCCTGTGTTTTTAGAAAGGTTCAGTGTAGGCGAGAAGATGTGTAGTGAAGCCTCATCCATTAACTGAGGAAGTGCCCAGTAATAAGAAACAATTTTTAGTTGTAGAGACCTTTGAGTCTTAAAAGGTGCATGCTCAGGAGGTGGAGCAGAGTAGGAATGTGCAGGCTGGCAAGGGAAGAGTGTTAATTCCAGATCACTGGAATCAAGCCAGAGATGAGAAATAAGAAAGCACATTCAAACAAGAATGGCTGGAAAAGAACATGCAAGAGTGGTACTAGAGGTTAGGTAAGAGAAAAGGTTAGTGAGATAGGCAGGGAGCAGATAGAGATGAATATGAAAAGGACAAGAGTAGGAATGTGAAGACCACTAAGGAAGTTACAACAAAGATCCAGGCAGAAGTTGAGGAGGGCTGAAGCTAGGACAGTGACATTAAGAATGGAGAGGGACTAATATATAGTGATAGCAAGTTCATTCTATGGATGTGACCTAGTGATGGAGATGATGCCAAGAGGGAAGAGTCTAATATCTAGTGTATCTTCCAGGTTTCCGGCTTGGGTGCCTGGCTGGAAGGGAGGAGCCTTATACTGTGTTACCCGCTGTTAGCAACAGGAACCTGGCAGTCAATGGTTTAGGGTAAGGTTGCTGAACAAAATACAACACCCCCAGTTAATTTGAGTTTCTGAATAAAAATAAAACATGTGAGGCATATTTAAAGAAAGGTCAGAGTAGAGGTGGCTTGTAGTTAATGAGATAGCAGAGGAGATGAAAAGGTAGGACAAATCTTTATTTGAGAGATTATTTTTTCACAGGACCCAGAAACAGCAAACACTCAACAAAAGATCTTGCTCTTGGGCTCTTACAGTGATATCTTGGCTTACTGTACCATATATATATGATAGAATTTTTCCATTTCAATCTGATGCTGGGTAATTTATTTCATGTTGCCATAGTGAAATATTCAACTTGGGCTTAAGAAACAGTACTGTGGAAGTGAGGAAAAAATAGAATCTTACTGACAGCACATTTACGTACCAATTTGTTTTTCAAGATATTCTGGTCATATTTTAGACCTAGGAAATCATGATTTCCTAAAAACATACTCAATTGGATTGATGTTCTTTACTATTCATCTAATTCTGAAAATGTTAATGTTCATGGTTCATTCGATTTCCTTCTCATTAAAGTGGCATTTTTCTTCTTAGCAATTCTAACTTAAGTATGGACAGGGGAAATGAATTTTTATAGAGGCAGGAGGAAGTTGCTAGGCTGACAAGAAAAACGTTCTTTTCCTCACAATATGTTCCACTTTTCTAGAAAAAATACTACTTAGTTATTGTCACTAAAATATCTCCAAGTGAAAATAGACACTTGGCTTTCATTTGTTTAGGGCAGTAGATAGAATGATAGTTTTTTTGTTTTTTTTTTTTTAATCAAGTTAAAACCTAGATGTAAAGAAAAACAGGAGACTCTAAAAACAAACACTACTGATTGGCATCTATAAGGCTTCCAGAAGCCGTATGTTGCAAGAATGGTCCTCAGAATTGATCAATTTCTATAGGCTGGGTAGCTAAGAGTCATAAGGAAGTGGGATTCTGGAGTGGGGTCTTAGAGAATGAGTAAGATTTAGATTAAGTCATCTAGAGAGCAAGGAGGACATTCCAAGAGGGAAGGTAGCTTGGGCACATGCACAGAGCAGGATCTCACTACAGTCCCTGCAGGCGATGCTCAGATTATGAACCTACCTGAACAAGAAGTCTGTGTTGGGGAATCAGAGGGAGTCAGTTTGAATAAAAGTGCAGTAATAGAGGGTCTTAAAAGTTATACAGAAGAGTTCTGGCAAAAATGAACCAACAGAACCAATATTGTCCTGAGAATGTTCTAGCAGAGTGGTATGAAGGATTAGAGGCAAAAGATAGGGGAAAGAAAGGGAGACTGGCTAGATGAACAAGCTGTGTGGCTCAACTATGCTAGAGAGAAGGGATCTGCAGATCCATCCTTTCTTAGAACAGTTACTGAATTCTCATTGCATTCTTCTCTTTCTATAGGGCAGAGTGTGTGCACCTATTTGTTCCCTCAGTCATGTCTGACTCTAGACCCCATGGACTGTAGCCTGCCAGACTCCTCTGTCCTTGGAATTTCCCAGGCAAGAATACTGGAGTGGGTTGCCATTTCCTACTCCAGGGGATCTTCCCAACCCAGGGATCAAAACCATGTCTCTTCCATCTCCTGCACTGGCAGGCAGATTCTTTACTGCTGCACCACCTGAGATCTCATACTGCAGGGAGGGGTCAGGAAATTGCATCTGCAAAGGGCCAGATAGATTTATATATACATTATATAAATTCATATACAGTTTATGAAGTCGCTCAGTCATGTCTGACTCTGCGATCCCATGGACTGTAGCCTACCAGGCTCTTCAGTCCATGGAATTTTCCAGTCAAGAGTATTGGAGTGGGTTGCCATTTCCTTCTCCAGGGGATCTTCCCAACCCGTGGATCGAACCTGGGTCTCCTGCACTGCAGGCAGACGCTTTACCGTCTGAGCCGGATTAAACAGCATATAGTTTAGGCTTTGGGAACCATAAGGCAATCTCCATTCCAACTACTCAACCCTGTCATTGCACCATGAGAGCAGCCATAATTAATACCCCAAACAAATGATGTTTGGTCTTCCAATAGAATTTTATTTACAAAGCTAGGAAATGGGGTAGATTTGGTCTGTGTGCCATAGTTTGCCTACTCCTACTCTAGGGCATTTGGTAAATCCAGATTTATAAAGCTTTTGGACAGCTTGGATGAAAAGCACTACTATGTAATTCTAGTTGCCTATTTTCCCTGTTATTCAGACAGTTAAACTCCTTAGCCTATAAACATATGTGGGCAGGGAAAATTTTTTCTTGGATTGTTCTTCTCTGGAGTAGAATTAGTGTCATTATTATTGCTAATATATTCTTCCCTAGTCATCTGTCTCATTATTTTTATGACTCATGTCCCTGTGATGAAGGCAATAAATGGAATGGGTAATGTTCATAGAATGTGAGCATAATAGAGGGGGGACAACTTAGCATGTGTGATGGAAATGATTCAAGTCTTTCTTGAAATCTTAGGGTGATATAAAAATAGGACCACATGTATTGTTGTGCTATCAGGCAAGTTTCTAAAGTTTATCTGTCAAATGTATGGATATTTTGATTAAGGTTCAGTTGTTCAGTTTTAGAAACTCTCAGCCCAGGGAAAAAGCAAGTGGGGAATACAGAGGTGGATTAGAAGAGATAAAGATTAGGTGCAGGAGGATGAGAAAAGAAAGAGACAGAATAGGGAAGATAGGGGATGAAAGGTAAAGAGACTAGTGAGAGAGAGAAAGGAGGGCTCTAGTTTCTGGGTTTGCTCAAGACTGTAAGTAGATCCATGTGTATACAAGGAAGGCTTGCTCATAAAATAAAACTTCCAGAGGGACTGGACTGAATACATATAATTGAAGGACTCTCTTCTGTTGACTGAAGAAATATGCATAACCTAAAAGCTGCAGGGGACCTTACTAGAGCCTGGGAGACAACCTCTTGGATAGCTCTGAGTAGACAAGATATAGGAGTTCCTAGGGGTGGGTGGTACTGGAACCATGGAGCGGTACATCAAACAATTATTGCTAATCACAAAAAACAAACATCTCAAGTTAATGAATTTAGTGCTTTTCTTCATATATGAAAGTGTTAAATCACACAGCTGTCTGACTCTTTATGAACCCATGGACTATAGCCCACCAGGCTCCTCTGTTCATGGAATTTTCCAGGCAAGAATACTGGTATGGGTTGCCATTTCCTTCTCCAGGGTATCTTCCTGACCCAAGGATCAAACTGGGTCTCCTGCATTGCAGGCAAATTCTTTACCATCTGAGCCATTCTTTGTATGGGAAGAGATAAGAATCTGGGCTCACTGAAAGTATTTCCTAGATACACATCTTAACTATCCAGGGCCAGTATCCTGTTTTTCTCCATCCTGAATTCCCCCACAGTTGTGGGAGATTCAGTGGCTAGTGACATGATGGCTAGTCTGGCAGGCCACAGTTTTTGTCTGCACTTTTATTCATCTCAATATGGTAGGTACTGTCCCAGGCTCTGTACTAGGTCCTGGGTATACGAAGATTGCTGCTATCATCAAGCAGCTTACTGTCCAGTATAAGGAGGTAAGCCAAGCCCCATTATGATATACAGTAAGGATCCTCATCAATTGTACTTCTTAGTCTCTAACCTAGAGAAATTCTAGCACACTTGCATGATAGAAATATACAGCATCTATGTATTACCTAAAAATTGTCAATAACTTAAATATTCACCAATAGAGGCATGCATAAATACGTATGTATCCTCCAAGTTCGGAGAAGGCAATGGCACCCCACTCCATCCCATGGATGGAGGAGCCTGGTAGGCTGTAGTCCATGGGGTCGCTAGGAGTTGGACACGACTAAGCAACTTTGCTTTAACTTTTCACTTTCATGCACTGGAGAAGGAAATGGCAACCCACTCCAGTGTTCTTGCCTGGAGAATCCCAGGGATGGGGGAGCCTGGTGGGCTGCCATCTATGGGGTCGCACAGAGTCAGACACAACTGAAGCGACTTAGCAGCAGCAGCAGCATCCTCCAAGTTCCATATCATATGGAGACTATAATACCATTTATGTGAAAATAATGTATAAAGAACAATGCCACATTTTCAAAGTATCTCAGTACATACAAAATGTTCTAGACAGATTAATATTAACTATTTAATTATATTCATAATACTTATTTATTAACAAGGAAAATGTATTACTTATGGAATTAAAAGATACTTGAAAAAAAATTAGAAAGAGCTACAGGAGAGATATAGATCAATGTGAGGGGAGTTCCTCAAAAGAAGACTAAGATCAGAGAGGCCAGTTCTGCCATCGAGAGCTAACAGAGCATTACGTCAAACAGATCTGTTCTAAAAGACTCTGACACCTCTAAAATATGACCCATGCAACTTTAACTTTTCTGAGTCTCAGTTTTCTCATTTGTGGAAAGTGAATACCAACATCTGTCCTTTGTATCTGATATCACATCGCACATTTCATTAATGGTTTTATCATTTTCTGAAATAAACTGCTTCACTCATTTGTGTTCCTGTTATTTGCCTATTGCCCAATCTGCACATCACACCTTTTTGAGAGCAGACTTGTCTTCTTTATTACAATGTCTTTAGGCCCTAAGAACAGTATTTAGCACACAGAAGTTACCTAAGAACAGTATTTAGCACACAGAAGTTACTTGACCCCTTCAAACTTGTTTGAGCCTCCGGGTCTTTACACACATTCATCCCTTTAAAAAAACTCTTCCTCCCATCTGCTCAGAGCTGGCTCTTTCCTGTCACATAGGTCTCAGTTACAAGGACATCTCCACAAAGATTATCTCTCCTGACAACCCTACCTAACATTGCCTTCCCACACCATCATGTTCTAACACATGCCACAACTTCGTTTTCTGCATAGTACTAATAACTGGAAATTATTTACTGATTTATATACTTAATAACTTACTACTATTTTCTTTTATTTTGTGTCTTTCCCAACTAAAGTGGAAGCTAGTATCAGAGCAAAGGCTTTATATGTCCTATTTGACATATACAGCCCCAATACTTAAAATGCTTGGAACTGACTTGGTGCTCAATAAATAATAAATTAATAAATGAATAAGTGCATGCATACATGAACGTCTACAAGCAAGCCAATAGAGCTATATGGGAGACAACAAGAGAAAGCATGCTAGAGGATGAGACACAAAAGATTTAAAAGTACATGTGGGGCTTTGTAGATCATGTTAACCAGTATTTTTTTCTCCAATTTTGCCGAACAATTTGTGCTCCTTAATATATACATATATTTTTAGAATTATCAGAATGAAGCAGATACCCTCCATTAATCCCCTTGCCCATGTCATCATTATTTGTTAGCTAGACTAATGCACTAGGCTTTAAAATGATCATGATTTGCTACATTTTCTCCTTATTTAAGTATCTGGCATGTGTCATACCTGAAATTATGTGCTCAGGCTACAAAGAAAAATCAGATTATCCTTGCCCTCAGGAGGCTCACAGCCTTGTTGAAAGATACCTATAGCAAAGAAAATTATCAGCTGTAAGGTTCAATAACAGAAATACCATATGAGAAGCATAAACACAGTTCTATAGAAATACAAAGTTTTTTTGAGTGAGGAGTTCAAGGAAGGCATTATGAATAAGGGAAGACTTTAGCTGGACTTGAAGAATTTACAGCCTATTGATAGTGATGATAAGGGTGACTAATGCAGGCTGAGGGAAGAACAGGGAAGCACAAAAGATGGAAAAGCCCATGGATTGTGTCAAAATTGGCAAATAGCACAGTATGACTGAAGCAGAAGTATAATAAAAGAATAGTGAGATATGGCAAATGACAAACCACTCCAGTGTTCTTGCCTCAAGAACCCCATGAAAAATATGAAAAGGCAAAAAGAAATGACATTGGAAGATGAGCCACCCAAGTCAGCAGGTGTCCAATATGCTACCAGGGAAGAGCAGAGAAATAGCTCCAGAAAGAATGAAGAAGCTGTGCCAAAGCAGAAACAAACCTAAAATTTTAATATTATACTTCTGCTTTAGTCATACCATGCTGTTTGCCAATTCTGAAACAATCCACGGGCTTTCCCATCCATGCTTTCTATCCTGTTCTTCCCTCAGCCTTCATTAGTCGTCCTTATCATCACTGTCAATAGGGTGTAAATTCTTCAAGGTCCAGTTAAAGTGTTCCCTTATTCATAATGACTTATGAGGTAAACTGGACATGGTCAAGCAGGAGATGGCAAGAGTGAACACCGATATCTTAGGAATCAGTGAACTAAAATGGATGGGAATGGGCAAATTTAATTCAGATGACCATTTCTACTATTGCGGGCAAAAATCCCTTAGAAGAAATGGAGTAGCCATCATAGTCAACAAAAAAATCTGAAATGCAGTAAGTACTTAGGTTAAATCTCAAAAATGACAGAATGATCTCCATTTGTTTCCATTCAAAATCACAATAACCCAAGTCTATGCCCTAACCACCAATGCCAAAAAAGCTGAAGTTGAATGGTTTTATGGAGACCTACCTACAAGATCTAGAACTAACACCAAAAAAATATGCCCTTTTTATTATAGGGGATTGGAATGCAAAAGTAGGAAGCCAAGAGATACCTGGAATAACAGGCAAGTTTGGTCTTGAAGTACAAAATGAAGCAGGGCAAAAAGGCTAATGGAGTTTTGCCAAGAAAATGACTGGTCACAGCAAACACCCTCTTCCAACAACACAAGAGACTACTCTACACATGGACATCATCAGATAGTCAATATTGAAATCAGATTGATTATATTCTTTGCAGCCAAAGATGGAGATGCTCCATACAGAAAGCAAAAAAAGACAGGGAGCTGGCTGTGGCTCAGATCATGACCTCCTTATTGTAAGATTCAGGCTTAAACAGAAAAAAAGTAGGGAAAACTACTAGACTATTCAGGTATGGCCTAAATCAAATCCTTTATGATTATACAGTGGAGGTGATGAATAGATTCAAGGGATAGACAGAGTGCCTGAAAAACTATGGCCAGAAATTTGTAACACTGTACAAGAAGTGACCAAAACCATCCCAAAGAAAAAGACATGCAAGAAGGCAAAGTGGTTGTCTGATGAGGCATTACAAATAGCTGAGAAAAGAAGAGAAGTGAAAGGCAAAGGAGAAAGGGAAAGATATACCCAAATGGATGCAGAGTTCCAGAGAATAGCAAGGAGGAATAAGACAGTCTTCTTAAGGGAAAAATGCAGAGAAATAGAGGAAAACAACAGAATGGGAAAGACAAAACATTTCTCCAAGAATATTGGAGATACCAAGGGAAAATTTCAAGCAAAGATAGGCACAATAAAGGACAGAAACTACAAGGATTTAACAGATGCAGATGAGATTAAGAAGAGCTGACAAGAATACACAGAACTATTATGGCAGAGAGTGAAGAGGAACTAAAAAGCCTCTTGATGAAAGTGAAAGAGGAGAGTGAAAAAGTTGGCTTAAAGCTCAACATTAAGAAAATGAATATCATGGCATCCGGTCCCATCACTTCATGGGAAATAGATGGGAAAACAGTGGAAACAGTGTCAGGCTTTATTTTGGGGGGCTCCAAAATCACTGCAGATGGTGACTGCAGCCATGAAATTAAAAGACGCTTACTCCTTGGAAGGGAAGTTATGACTAACCTAGATAGCATATTCAAAAGCAGAGACATTACTTTGCCAACAAAGGTCCATCTAGTCAAGGCTATAGTTTTTCCTGTGGTCATGTATGGATGTGAGAATTGGACTGTGAAGAAGGCTGAGCACCAAAGAATTGATGCTTTTTGAACTGTGGTGTTGGAGAAGAGTCTTGACAGTCCCTTGGACTGCAAGGAAATCCAACCAGTCCATTCTAAAGGAGATCAGCCCCAGGATTTCTTTGGAAGGAATGATGCTAAAGCTGAAACTCCAGTACTTTGGCCACCTCATGGGAAGAGTTGACTCAATGGAAAAGACTCTGATGCTGGGAGGGATTAGGGGCAGGAGGAGAAGGGGACGACAGAGGATGAGATGGCTGGATGGCATCACTGACTCGATGGACGTGAATCTGGTAATGGACAGGGAGGCCTGGCGTGGGGGTCGCAAAGAGTCGGACATGACTGAGTGACTGAACTGAACTGATACGAAAAAAGGTCTTAATGACTGGGATATCCATGATAGTGTGGTCAGTCACCTAGAGCCAGGCATCCTGGAGTGTGAATTCTAGTGGGTCTTAGGAAGCATCACTGTGAACAAAGCTAGTGGAGCTTTGTTCATCTGAGCTATTTAAAATCCTAAAATATGTTTCTGTTAAAGTGTTGCATTCAATATGTCAGCAAATTTGAAAAACTCAGCAGTGGCCACAGGATTGGAAAAGGTCAGTTTTCATTCTAATCCCAAAGAAGGGCAATGCCAAAGAATGTTCTAACTACTTCAAAATTGAACTCGTTTCATATGCTAGCAAGGCAATGCTCAAAATGCTTCAAGCTAGCCTAGAGCAGTATATGAATCAAGAACTTCCAGATGTTCAAGCTGTAATTAGGAAAGGCAGAGGAACCAGAAATCAAATTACCACCATTCACTGGATCATCAAAAAAGCAAGAGAGTTCCAGAAAAACATCTACTTCTGCTTCATTGACTAGCAGAGTTGACTGTGTGGATCACAACAAACTGTGGAAAATTCTTAACAAGGTGAGAATATCAGACCACTTTACCTGTCTCCTGAGAAACCTGCATGCAGGATAAGAAACAACAGCTAGAACTAGACCTGGAACAACAAACTGGTTCAAAATTGAGAAAGGAGTTTGTCAAGGCTGTTTATTGTCACCCTGTTTATTTAACTTATATGCACAGTAGACCATGCAAAATGCCAGGTGCTGGATGAAGCACAAGCTGGAATCAAGATGGCGTGGAGAAATATCAATAACCTCAGATATGCATATGACACCACCCTTATGACAGAAAGTGAAGAGGAACTAAAGAGCCTCTTGATGAGGGTGAAAGAGGAGAGTGAAAAAGCCGGCTTAAAGCTCAACATTCAAAAAATGAAGATCACGGCATCCAGTCCCATCACTTCATGGCAAATAGATGGGGGAAAAGTGGAAACAGTGACAGATTTTATTTTCTTGGGATCCAAAACCACTGTGGATGTTGATTGCAGCCATGAAATTAAAAGACGCTTGATCCTTTTAAGAAAAACTGTGACAAACCTAGACAGCGTATTAAAAGGCAGAGACATAACTTTTCTGACAAAGGTCCATATAGTCAAAGCTATGGTTTTTCCAGTAGTCATGTACAGATGTAAGAGTTGGATCATAAAGAAAGCTGAGCACTGAAGAATTGATGCTTTTGAACTGTGGTGCTGGAGAAGACTCTTGAGAGTCCTTGGGCCTGCAAGGAGATCAAACCAGTCAATCCTAAAGGAAATCAACCCTGAATACTCATTAGAAAGACTGATGCTGAAGCTTCAATACTTTGGCCACCTGATGTGAACAGCCAACTCCTTGGAAAAGACATGGATGCTCAGAAAGATTGAGGGCAGGAAGAGGAATGGGAGACAGAGGATTAGATTGTTTAATCTAATCATTAAACAGTGATTATATCACGGACTCAATGGACATGAGTTTGAGCAAACTCAGGGAGATAGTGAAGGACAGGGAAGCCTAGAGTGCTGCAGTCTATAGGGTTGCAAACAGTTGGTCACAACTTAGTGACTGAACAACAGTTTTATATGATGTTTAAAAAAAAAAGTAGATTACATGGCTTGAAAAGAGTGAAGGAGTAGAGAGAAAATGTGGTGGGACAAGAGACAGAGCCAATAAATAAAGATACAAAAGAGGGCTCAACTGATGTTAGAAGCTGAAGTCAACAGTGAAACCAGTGTAGGGATCTGAGTGTTAGGCTAGGACCTGTCTGGGTTGACCATAGTGGAAAAGGGCACAGCTCCAATTACAGGTCAAAGAGGCATGGGATCCTGGAATAGCAGTGGGGACACTACTGAAAGAGACTATGCAGGGCTCCAGCCTGCTCTAGGTGGTAAACAAATCTGAACTAAGCAATAGTCTGGAAAAAATAGATGAGAGGCTGGACATCACTGGCAGACCAAGGCCTTATGGATACTCAGTGCAAGTGAGACTGCAGGAGATCTGAGAAAACAGAATGTCTGGGTTTCAATATGAGAACTCCAAAATGGAGCATTTTGAAGTGATAATGATATTTAAGGTGTAGGATTGCTTCAACGTAACTGAAGGGTAGTAAAGATCAAGCTTCCTAAAGTTGAAGGTGGTGTAATTTGAGTACACTAGGTAAATTTTTAAAAGACAAGAGCAGTGAAATTGGCAGGATAGAATCTTGAACTTACCTCCTTCCAATGGCATGCCCAAATTACAACTATTTACAAAGCAACTATGTATGAGAATGACCTAAAGACTAGCAGAAAAGACTTTACACTCTTAAAGATATAAAGAACAAACCAAAACAAAATGGACACGAGGAATGGAGACATGGTAAAGTCAAAACCCATACATCCAGGTAGATGCCCAATGAATGAGAGGATAGTCACAACTGCAGAAGTTTTCCCCAAGGAGCAAGAGGTCCAAGCTGCATATCAGGCTCCTTAGCCTGGAGGTCCTGCACCAGGAAGACAAGACCCCTGAAAGGCTGGCTTTGAAAGCCAGCAGAATTTGCATATAGGAAAGTTAGAGAGCTGTAGGAAACAGAGACTCTCCTCTTAAAAGGTGCACGCAAAATCTCACATGCTCTGAGATCCAGTACAGAGCAGTAATTTGAAAGGAGCCTAGATCAATCCACTTGCTGATCTTAGAGAGGCTCCCCAAGAGGCAGGAGGCAATTCCCCCTGGAGACACAGACACTGGCAGAAGCCATTCTCCAGAAGCTCTTTCTACCATGATGACACCAGGGCTGGTAAGCACCATTCTGCAGTCATCCTTCTAGCCTATTAGCTCTGGGGGCTTAATAACCCACCAGCCATTCTGAAATAGTCCCAGGACTCCCCAGGCTGAGTAGCCAGCTGCATGGGGACCCAGTCCCACCCCAATGCCAGCCCCAAGCTCACTCAGATCCCCTAGCAAGACGCCCCAGTACATGACATCAGTGGGCAGGGGACAGCCCTAGGATTCCATAGACCCGGAACCCAGCTGCCCTGGGAACTGGCCTCACTCATCAGCATGTAGGCACTAGCTTCAGGACTCCCAGGCCCTGCAGCCAGCCAACCTGGTGCCCAGCCCCAGTCCCACAATCAGTGGTCCTGATCACCAGTGGACCAGTGCCAGCCCTGGAACCCTCACGTCTTATAGCCAAACAACATGGGACATGGCCCTGCCCTCAGTGAACAGCTGAATAGACATTTTTCCAAAGACATACAGATAACCAACAGATATATGTGAAACGTGGCTAGCATCACTAATCATTCAGTTCAGTTCAGCTCAGTCACTCAGTCATGTCCGACTCTTTGTGACCCCATGAATTGCAGCACACCAGGCCTCCCTGTCCATCACCAACTCCTGGAGTTCACCCAAACTCATGTCCATCGAGTCGGTGATGCCATCCAGCCATCTCATCCTCTGTTGTCCCCTTCTCCTCCTGCCCCCAATCCCTCCCAGTGTCAGCGTCTTTTCCAATGAGTCAACTCTTTGCATGAGGTGGCCAAAGTATTGGAGTTTCAGCTTCAGCATCAGTCCTTCCAACGAACACCCAGGACTGATATCCTTTAGGATGGACTGGTTGGATCTCCTTGCAGTCCAAGGGACTCTCAAGAGGCTTCTCCAACACCACAGTTCAAAAGCATCAATTATTCATTGCTCAGCTTTCTTCACAGTCCAACTCTCACATCCATACCTGATTACTGGAAAAACCATAGCCTTGACTAGATGGACCTTTGTTGGCAAAGTAATGTCTCTGCTTTTTAATATGCTATCTAGGTTGGTCATAACTTTCCTTCCAAGAAGTAAGTGTCTTTTAATTTCATGGCTGCAGTCACCATCTGCAGTGATTGTGTAGCCCCCCCAAAAAAATAAATAAATAAATAAAGTCTGACACTGTTTCCACTGTTTCCCCATCTATTTCCCATGAAGTGATGGGACCAGATGCCATGATCTTTGTTTTCTGAATGTTGAGCTGTAAGCCCACTTTTTCACTCTCCTCTTTCACTTTCATCAAGAAGCTTTTTAGTTCCTCTTCACTTTCTGCCATAAGGGTGGTGTCATCTGCATATCTGAGATTATTGATATTTCTCCCGGCAATCTTGATTCCAGCTTGTGTTTCTTCCAGCCCAGCGTTTCTCATGATGTACTCTGCATATAAGTTAAATAAGCAGGGTGACAATATACAGCCTTGATGTATTCCTTTCCCAATTTGGAACCAGTCTGTTGTTCCATATCCAGTTCTAACTGTTGCTTTCTGACCTGCATATAGGTTTCTCAAGGGAAATCCAAACCAAAACCACAGTGAGATATCACCTCACACCTGTCAGAATGACTATTTATAAAAAAGAAAACAAATAACAAGTACAGGCAAAGATGCGGAGAAAAGGGAACGTTGGTGCACTGTTAGTAGGAACGTAAATTGGTACAGTCACTATGGAAAACATAGGTTTCTCAAAAAATTAAACATAAAACTACTATACTGTCCAACAATTCCGCCTCTGGGTATTTTTCCAAAGAAAACAAAAACACTAATTTGAAAACATATATGCACCCCTATGTCCATTGCAGCATTATTTACAATAGCCAAGATATAGAAGCAACATAAATGCCCACTGATAGAAGAATGGATAAAGAAAATCTGGTGTGTGTTTATATATACAATGCAACACTACTCATTATAAAAAAAAAAAAAGAATAAAATCTTGCCATTTGCAACAACATGGATGGGCTTAGAAGGTACTACCCCAAGTGAAATAAGTCAGATGTAAAAAGACAAATACGGTATGGTATTACTTATATATGGATTCTAGAAAACAGAACAAGTGAGCAAGAGTAATAAAACAGAAACAGAGTCACAGATACAGAGAAAACAGGTTCTTGCCAGAAGGAGGGGAATAAGGATGAGTGAAATAGGTAAGGGAAATCAAGAGGTACAAACTTCTAGCTACAAAATAAATGAGTCACTAGGATTAAATGTACAGCATGGAGTTATAATCAGTAATACTGCAATCAATATTTTTGTATAGTGACAGATGGTAACTAGACTTACTTATCATGATGAGCATTTTGTGATGTATGGAAATAACGAGTCACTACATTATGCATTGGGAACTAACACAGTGTTATAAGTCAATTATACTTCCAACAAAGAAACTCATAGAAAAAGAGATCAGATTTGGGGTTACCAGAGGCAGGGGATGGTGGGAGGGGGAATTGCATGACGGTGGTCAAATGGTACAAACTTTCAGTTGTAAGATAAATTAGTACTAGGAATGTAATGTACAACATGATTAACATAATTAACATAATTAACATTGCTATATGTTATCTATGGAAGTTAAGAGAATAAACCCTGAGTTCTCATCACAAGGAAAAATATTTTTTTTCTTTTTCTTGTATTGTGTATCTATATGAGATGATGGATATTCACTGAACTTATTAAGTTAATCATTTCCTTATGCATGTAAGTCAAATCACTATGCTGTACACTTCAAACTTATACAGTGCTATATGGCAATTATGTCTCAATAAAGCTGAAAGAAAAAAATAATGAAATAAACGACAAGAGTTGCATAAATCATCAATTACATGGGGAAGAATGAATGTGATTTCTTAAAAAGCTAATTCTTAGCAAGTAAATTGTGCAGGAGCAAATCCTTATTTAGTGTCTTTATTCCTGTTTTACAGATCTATCATATATAGAACTTTCAAAGACATATAATTGTCAGCTGTGTTTTGCTTTTGCAAAAGGTAGCTCAGAATATTCCTTTAAAGTATAACAGGATATAAATTACAAACTGTGCATTAACTGTACTGCTTTCTTGGAATTTCTGATTTAATTGATTTAGAGAAGTTTTAATCTGCTCTCAATCTGCTATAGGAGTTTAAGCAGGGGCTTCCTTGATTAAAGACTCCACCTTCTAGTGGTTAAGAATCCACCTTGCAATGCAAGGGACCCAGTTTAACTCCTGGTTTAAGAAGATCCCACATGCCTAAAAGCAATTAAGCTGGTATGCCACAACTATTGAGCCTGTGTTCTAGAGCCTGGCAGCCACAACTACTGAGCCCACGTGCTACAACTGCTGAAGCCCGAGTACCTGAGAGCCCGTGCTCCACAAGGGAAGCCACCACAATGAGAAGCCCGCACACCACAAGTTGAGAGTAGCCTCCACTCACTGCAACTAGAGAAAGCCTGTGTGCAGCAACAAAGACCCACCACAGCCAAAAATAAATAAATAAATAAAAACCTTTAAAAAGAGTTTAAGCATATCATTTAATAAATATCATCACTGAACCATTAAAGTCATAATCAGGGAATTATTATTTATTTAATTTGATATTTCATGATAGTAACATTCTATTTGCTACATATAAGAATAGAACATATTTTAATTGACAATATTTTATCCCATCTATACAAAGTACAAGCATTTTTTATCTTTAACATTCCCAGTATGATTAAAATGGTTGAAGGAACTTTCTTCAGATGATTGACAATTCAGGTGAGCTGTTTATCATTTGACATTACCAGGAGTTTAAAAAAAACTCTCAGTCTCACTTTTATAATTACATTAATTGAACATGACTCAACAGCATGAATTACTCATACTGTCATTACCCCAAAGTAAAGTTTTTGGCAGTATTCAAAAGACAGAGGCAAATATGGACAAATAGCTCAAGTTCCAGAAGATTCCATGAAGTCATCAAACACCTTGTACAGGCTTCTCAAAGTTTCTCAGATATAGTGGTGTGACTTAACCACAAACTGAAATTATTAAGGTCTCTTTGACCTTGGCTGCATTTTAGTGGTGGTCTTTGTAAAGGGCATAAATTGTTTTTAACAATTTTCCTTCTCTCATAGTATAAAAGAAACCTTATTTTCAATATATTTTCATTTTTAGGACTTATAATCCATCTCAAGACAACTGAGGCCACTGAAGTCTCTATCTAGCAATTTTCCCTCCAAAACAATAAAAGAAAACTAGGAAGAAAAAATAAGAATGCACCAAAAACAAGAAAAAACAAAAGAGAAGAAACAGCAAGGGCCCAAGGTGAGTCTAAAACACTGTGAGAAAGCATAAATCCATCCTCAGTGTGAAAGTACTGAAAAACAAATGTCTGAACATAAATAGAGGACTTTAAAACTATACTCAATTTGAAGGTGAAGCATTCAAAACTCATAGCTTCTTGGAGAGAAAAGCAGTAAGAGGGAGGGAAAATCATCCATTGGATGGTGAAGTGGAAAAGGAGCAAAAGAGAAAATTTTAGAAGTCATGCAAGGCAAGAGATCCATTAAGTCAGAGGATGCACAATCAATCTCCACCAACCAAAAAAGCAAATGCATTGAAGTGTTTGGAATTTGATATTCTGACAGGTGTGTCATTAAACTATGAATACCACAAAAATGAACAAGAAAATTAATTGGTTCACATAGAGTTCTGAATCAAACTAGAAAACTAAATTCAGTACTTAACAACTGAGGTAACCCAATCCCAGAAAAGCAATCATGAAGCAAATAAATAAATAAATAATAATGTAGGATAATACTTCAAATGGAATTAAATAGACACAAATAAAAACTTGGTGATTTTTAAAAATAAAAAATTACCTTGAATCAGAAATTCAAAAGCTTAGAACAGAAATGGGCAAAACACAGATCGAAATTAAAGGAGTTGATTGAAGTCACGAAAAAAATGAACAAAAAGATTAAGATATTTTATAATTCAATAATAAATTACAAAGCTCTCAAGTGAGAATAGAAGCTAAGAAACCTTAATAGGGTGCACTGAAGAATACTAAGGATCAAGAAAATAACCAATAGAATGAAAATGAGATCAGGAAAGTAAAAAGGTTAGCACAGAAAGCAAAGGAAACAGAAGACAAGCAAAGAAGCAATAATGTATTGCTGCACTCCTGGTGAAAAGATAATCAATGGAACAAAACTCTTACTTAATGTATGGCAAAACCAATACAATATTGTAAAGTAAAAAAATAATAATAATAAAAAAGAAAGAAAAAAAGAAAAAAAATTATAATCCAAGAAAACTTTCCAGAAACAAAAAAGACCTATGTTTATTTATACATTGAAAATGTACATGTCAACTCCAAGATATAGCCTACTTCAACTAAAAGTTTTTAAAGATAAAGATAAAATCTTTGAGGCCTACAGGCAAAAAGATCAAGCAATATATAAAGGCAAAAACACTGGACTGGCAATCAGACATTCAAAAACAGTATAAAAAGCAAAGCAAAAATAGACAAGCACTTTACAAATACTCAATGAAATTAATTATGAAACAGGGATTTTATATCCAACAAATTGCCCAAGTATCAAGGCTTTTACATATGCATACATACAGTTTTTCAACCTACAAAATCTTAGGGAATTCTGTAATCAGAGCCCTTTTTGAGAAATTTACTAGAACAAATATTGGCAAACTATTTATGCATCCACAGATTATATCAAGCCTGTTTTGTTTCTGACAGAGACTGAGATAAGAATGTTTTTTACATTTTTTAATTGGTGAAAGAAAATTCTAAAATTAACAATATTTTGTGATCTGCAAAAATGATATACAAGTTAAATTTCAGTGTCTATAGATCAAGGTTTATGAGAATACAGCTACATTCATTTATTGTCTATAGTAGTTTATGTGCTACAAAAGCAGAGCTAAGCAGTTGTAACAGAGACCGTATGGCCTGCATAGCCTAATATATTTATTATCCAGCCTGTTAGAGAAAAAGTTTGCAAACTTCTGCACTAGAAGATAAGCTTCTCTCAACCAAAAAATATTTGGAAAAATTCAGCAAAAGGACTGGTGGTAAATCATTTTGTACATAGGTAAGTAGATTGAAGGACGGATGGACAATACAGATTTATGCAACAAAACAAATTTGGGATAAATGAGAGTGAAAGATATATATATATATATATATATATATATATATATATATATATATGATGTTTTGACAAAGTAACAGCAATTCAACCAATAAATGTGATAAAGGAAAGCAGAGAAGAAAAGAGAATAGGCAATAGAAGGCATGATACAAATAAAAGATGATAAACCAGACATCAATGAGTTAAATAAGAAAACATGTATATTTAAAAAGGTATGAACTAAGATAACCACTAAAACAAAGCTGCAAACTTTTCTAAACACCTAAAATATGTAAAGGGCAAATGATTCACACATGTTATAGAGAAACATAGCAAATATAAAATACACACAATTGCATATTTAGAGCTGATTCATGTTGTTGTACAGCAGAGACTAACATTACATTGTAAAGCAATTATCTTCCAATTTTAAAAAAAGAATAAGCTTATAAGAGAAATAAAATACACACAATTCTAAAAGATTGTGACAACATTGAGAATAAACAGATAATTCATAAGGATAAATGGGCTTTACCTACTCAGTAAAAGAAAACAATTTTCAAGTTCATTCACAGAACAAAACTCAACTCTCTTGTAAACAAGAAACATATCTCAAACTGATTCAAAAAGGTTATAAATAGAGGGACAAAGGTATACCAAATGGAAACAGAAATATGGAAACAGAACAGTAGAAGAAAAGGAATATATCCAGGTATCAGCAACATAAAATTCAAATCTCAAAGCAAAAAATGTAACAGAAGAGGGACATTTTTTTATATTAAAGGCCACAATGCAGAATAATATAACATTTAAGAATATTACCAAATAGTAAGCAACACCTTAATGAAGTAAAAACTGTGGAAACTGCAAGAAGACAGAAACGGCAATACAATTATAATAGAGGAGATTTTAGTACTCCATTCTAAAGACAAGGCAGATCAAGTGAACAAAAAATTAGGAAGGCCAGAGAAGACTTAAGCAAACTAATAAACAAGGTAGAATTTACAAATATATGTACAATTTTTCACTCTGATCATAGGGAACGCACCTTTTTTTCAACAGCCCATGGCATAGTCACAAAAACTGATCAGATATTAAGTTACAAACAAACATTAATAAATCTCACAAAGAAGCCACATTACAAACAACTCTCATGGATCATAGAGCAGTTAAACCAGAAAGTACTAATAAAAACAAAATTCATTCATTTTTTGTCATACAAAAAAATTGATATTTGCAAACCTCTACCATTAGCCAATATTAAAAAAAAAAAAAAATCACAAGTACCTACCATGTGCCAGAAACCGGGATTCAGAGATAATCAGCTGTGATCCTTGTTCTCAAGAGCAGGACCTCTGGCAGAAGGAAAAGAAAGAAACAATCACCATAGAATACAGTAAGGCTTGCAACAACATGTGTTAACTGCTATGTCTTCTGGTTCTAACCATCCGCTGGTACTATATAGATACAATCTTTATAAGAATATCTTTATTTTTTTATTTATTTATTTTTTTTGCTGCCACCATGTAGCATGTGGAATCTTAGTCCCCTGACCAGGAATAGAACCAGCACCCCCTGTAGTGGAAGCATGAAGTCTTAACCACTGGACCCCCAAGGAAGTCCCCAGAAATATCCTTACGTTCAGGAAACACATACTTTATATTTAGCAGAAAGGGGCTAGGAGGCACACAAGTGGTTCAGAAAGATGGAGAGTAAACAATGAAGCAAATGGAATAAGCAATAAAATACTGAAGTGAAATCTGGATAAAGGCTATCTGGTTTGCCCGATACTGTTCATATCTCAGAAGGTTTTTAAAGCTTTAAATTGTTTCCGAAGAAAAAGTTTGAGTAAAACAAGAAATCACCTCTATGCAAGGCATTTCCTCCTTTAAAATTAATATCTGTGATATGAAACAGAGATAAAATATCTCAACATTTTCAGTTTTTCAATTTATCTTTATATGATCTTCCCTGGCTACCTTTTCTTTTTCTTACACCATGTCGCCCGCCTTATTCAAATACCAGTTTTTAGACTTTGTCTAAATACTTATAAACAATTTCTTTCCATTACTTTCAAATTCGCTCTTTTTTGTCAGGCTGAGCATCAGTTATTTAACAGAATATTCCACAACATGGACACAAAGTTTAAAATGATAGACAGTAGGAAAATCTTTGAAAATTAGAAGTTACACAGTTTACACTTCTAACAGCAAAGACCGCATTCTTAAAGAACTTCATTTTTGAGGTGGAAAGAGGACTAAAGAGTATAGGGAGAAAAACGTCACAACTGCCAGGGAAATTAGGTGGCAAGTTCTAAAAGGTGGCAAAGCCCTATTTTGAAAGACAAGCAGGAGTTCGGGGTGCCCCCTCCCCAAAAAAAGGGGGTAAAGACAAAAGGAACAGCATTTACTTGTAAAATATATACACTTCTGAAGAAAAAGCTTCCTTCCTCCTCATTATTTTGACTTACCCTAAATGAACTTCTTTCCATTTGCATTTGGCACCTTCAGATCACCCAGGACCAAGAGTCCCGTCAAGAGGAATAACGACCTCCATCGTATCAGAAAGACCGACTGTCACTCTCTCTTCCTCCCAGGCTCACAGCAAGCACTATCTATCCCCGTCCCCTTCTGGGTTCAGATCAAGTCACATGGGTGAGTCCTGGCCAATGAAATGTGGAGGAATAGGACCCAGTTTGCATGCACCTCTCTTCCCCCAATCCCACGTTTGTGAGCTAGGCCTGCTTACTATTTTTTTTTTTTTTTCAAATTAGACAATATGTTCTACCTGTTCCCTTGTGTTGCTGTGCTGGAAGAGAATAACCTGGTCCCTAAAAATCAGCCATGCTATTTGACATTTTCTCTTCCTTCATTTGGGGCTTCCCTGATACCTCAGTAAAGAATCCACCTGCAATTCAGGGGACCCCAGTTCCATTCCTGGGTCAGGAAGATCCCCTGGAGAAGGGATAGGTTACCCACTCCAATATTCTTGGGCTTCCCTTGTGACTCAGCTGATAAAGAACCTGCCTGCAATACAGGAAACCTAGGTTTGATCCCTGGGTTGGGAAGATCCCCTGGAAAGATCTCTTTCCTTTATTTGTAGTCTAGTTGCAAAGAATCCAGATTCTGAGGCCCAAGGAGCTGGCA
Organism: Bos taurus; assembly: GCF_002263795.3. Lineage (NCBI taxonomy): Eukaryota > Metazoa > Chordata > Mammalia > Artiodactyla > Bovidae > Bos > Bos taurus. The sequence goes on from NC_037357.1 coordinate 29,075,080, forward strand.
GAACCATGTAATGGAAGAAACGTGTCTGACTGACTGCACTGAACTGTGCCATGTGTAATATACATCAATCATTATTTGTTAACCCTCCCCCCACACCCCACCAAATACACCTTAGAGAAGATTTGCAGATTAAGTGAGGACTGTACTGGCACATATTGGTACCTGGCACATATTGTTACGGAAGTGCTTATAATTATTGTTTGTTTTGCAGAGATATTCTTGGCTTCAAAGATGTTTACTAGCTTTTTAACTCAAAAACAATTCTGCAAGTTCTTCAAGCTTCTTTCTTCATTTGAAAATGGAGAAAATCCATTTACCCAATTGTGCCCATATATATATATATATATATATATATATATATATATATACATATATATATATATATAATTACATATATATTTGGGTACAAATATCCCTTAATAAATACCAAAGAGTCATCTAAGTTCAGAAGACATAAAATTGAACAAGATCTATAAGGTTTTTGCTTTTATAGCGCTTACATTCTGGTAGGGACTGAGGTTCCCACAAAAACAAATATTACAGAGAATAAAATCATACAAATTATTATGAAGAATAGAAACAAGGTGACTTGATTGTAAAACTAGGAATTAGTTCTAACTTAGATGGGGGTGACTTAAAAAGTTATTCTGAGAAGGTGGCATTTGAGCTAAGACCTGAATGGCATAAAAGAGTTAGTTGTGGGTGCAAAGTTCAAGGAGAAAAATGTCCCAGGTAGAGGGAACAACCAGGGCACAGGCTCTGAGGAGGAAATAAGCTTAGCATGTTAAACAGGGCAATGTAGCTACAGTTATTGGCAAATGTGGGAAAGAATAGGATAAGATGAGGTTGCAGACTAAGGCAGGAGACAGATCTTGTTGAGATTTTCTAGTTGACATCAAGCATTTTGGACTAAGATGTAAGACAGTTTAAGATTTTAAGCAGAATAATGGCATGATATGATTTAACTTTAGAAAGAAAATTTTGGCTGCTGCATGGAAATCGGACTATAGGGCAAGAAGCAAGAGTGAAAGTCAAAGGACCAATTAGGTAACTATTGTAATTCTTTATACAAGAGATGGTGATTTTAGCTAGACTAGTAGCAGGGGAGATGGAAAGAAGTGACTTGTGATATGTAGTTTAGTGGTAGAGCCAACAAGATTTGGTAGTGCACTGGGTATAGATGTGAAGATGCATACACAGTCATTCCCAAGTACTGGCTTGTGCTTTTAGGTAACTATTCTAACTAAGGAACACTAGAAGAAAAAGTGATTTTGCATCACTTTCTCCCTTCCTTTCTCTCTGTCTTCGAGAGGAGGAACCTCCTGAAGTCAGGTAAATAACAGTTATACTATTAATGAAATTAATGAGAACAGGATCCATTTTGTTGAGGTGAGAGTATTGCTGTTCTGTGTGAATGTGTGTATGTGTGTGCACATGCACTACACAATCATTAGATATGGTTTTGACCTAGGTGAGTAAGTAATTGCTGCTTCTAGAAAGTTAGATCCCTGTTCCAGGGCACTGATCATGGAGAGCAATAGCTCAAACAATGGAGGGCGCCCAAGTCTTCAGTTCAGTGGAGCTAAATCCAGTCAGCAGCTAACTTAGGACCTCAGGGGAAGATGTGACTATCTTGTATTGTCTGGTGGCCTTGATGTTTTGAAATTCCAGAACAAGGGGGCTTCCCTTCTTCAAAGTTTTAATGCTTTCAGAGATTTTATCTTGTGAAAGTCACTGATAAATACGTTGCTCAGCAAAACACACTGTGGTACTGTTTCAGATTTTGACCAGAAAATTTATAAAAAGAAAGCTCTAGTAAGATGTGTTCATTTATTACAAGTCTTTCCTTTTAGTTTCATCACAAACATAAGAAGGCCTGGGATTCTGCCTCAATATTTATTCTCAATCCTCATTTTAATTCTTCACAACACTTTTGCACATATGGAACTGGGGTTCAGAGAGATTTTAAGACTTGCCTAAGGTCACACAGTGGCTCAGATCAGTGCTTCTCTGGTGGCTCAGACAGTAAAGAATTGGCCTGCAATGCAGCAGACCTGAGTTTGGTCCCTGGGTTGGGAAAATCCCCAGGAGGAGGTCATGGCAACCCACTCCAGTATTCTTGCCTGGAGAATCCCCATTGACAGAGGAGCTTGGCAGCACAGAGAATAAGAGGTGAAGCAGGGCACTCCAAACCAGGTTTGTCTGACACAAATATCACTGTGCTTTTGCCTGTACCAGGTGATATCCCGGGTTCCCTATAGGGCAGACATGATCTGCCTTTTATTTGACAAAGAACAGCTCACTAATGGATTTTCTATAAAAATCAGTTAGAAAATAATAGAGATTGGGGTCAGTTGCAGCCAAATCTCATGAACTGTGGGGGGAAATGTGGTCCCCAAAGTAAATCAAGGGGTCTTTGAATTCCAAAATGGTCTCCAAGTTCCTGCCCAAGTTTCTGGTATACACACCCTGTATAATCTTTTCTCCTTGAGTGTGGATAGGGCTTGTGAATATAATGTGATAGCATTCCTGTAATTATATTACATTATATGGCAAAGGTGAAAGACCTTTTCTGATGTAAGTAGAATCCCTATTTGTTGATTTTTGAGATAGTCAGAAGAGAGTATACTGGGTGGGTCTGATCTAATCAGGTGAGTCTTTTTAAAACGAAGGTCTAGGCTTTCCTTAGAGTCAAAGTCTCAAAGCAGCACAGGATCTTGAATAAACCAACCAGGTTGTGAACTGCCTACGGGAAGGAGAAACTGCTAGGAGCCAAGGTCCTCTGATCCACTGTGGCAAAAAACTGAACTCTACCAGCAATCTAAATGGGTTTGGAATAGGACCCCAATCTCCAGATTAATACATGGCCTAGCTGACACATGTGAATGCAGCCTTATGAGACCCTGAGTAGAAGATCCAGCTCAGACTGCTGACTGTCTAAACTTTGAGGTGATAAAGACGTGGTGTTTTAAGCTGCTAAGTGTGCAGTAATTTGTTTAGCAAAAATAGAAATTGAATGCAGGGTTCTTCTCTTGTTTCAGGCAGGCTAAAATATTGAACAACCCCTCTGGGGTGCTTGCTGGTTGCAGGTGTTCTGGGTCGCTGCCTAAAGAAGATGATGGCTAAGCTGAAACATAAGATGAGAAGGAGTGATCTAGGTGAAGAGGAATATAAATGTGTTAGGAAGTGAGAAGCCTCATCCTCACTTGAGACATCACAGAATGCTTTTCAGAAACACTGAGACTCACCATATTTGTGAAAAGGGGGAAGAAAATCCCTCCTTCTCCCATTACAGCTTCTTTGGCAGAACACCCGATTCAGAGTATCCCAGAGTACATTTCATTGACCCTACCAGCTTTTAGGCTTTTCGCAGATGGCAGTGAAATAATTCATCACCAACAGAAGTTTGAAAACAGTCCATTCAGTGGGGAGAGAAAAAAAAAAAATTCCGTCAACTGGCTTGGAGACCAAACAACTAGATGATTGAATTCCTTTCCTTAGGAAGGGACAGCTGACACTTTAATTGAGAAAAGCAGCATTTCCTTCTACCCCTAGAGAAGAAAAGACTTTCGTTTTTACAGTTGATATATTCCTTCTGAATGAGGAAGTATTTCATCACCTCATTTTATGTTGTGATTTAATTTCATTTCTCTTAAACTGATTAACTACCACCTCAGTTCTGCCTCTTCCCTCAGTGTGTACTGAGGGGAGATCCTAGCTTGGCCTCTGATGCCTGAGGTCAGAGGACCAGAATCAAGAAGTTGCTCTTTTGCTTATCTATTCATATATTTAATTATGGAAGTAGAGTTCATGTATCATTAAGTTTACTTTTTGAACATGTGCAATTCAATGGTTTGCATTATATTCACAACATTGTGTAACCATCACCACCACCTAATTCTAGAACTTTCCACTACCTCTCCCCAGAAACCTTGTATCTATTAGCAGTCAATCCTAATTCCCCTCTTTCTCTGTCACATAAAAATGATTAATAGGATTTCTGTCTGTATCGATGTCCCTATTACAGACATTTTTATAAATGAAATTATATAAAATGTGGTCTTTTGTGTCTACGTTCTTTTACTTAGCATAATGTTTTCAAGGTTGACCCATGTTGCAGCACATACCAGTAGCTTACACCTTTTTATGGCTGAATAATATTCCCTTTTGTAGCTATACCACTTTTTGTTTATCAATTCATCAATTGATGGGCATTTGTGGTGCTCCCATTTTTGTTGCTTATCATGGATAATGCTGCTATGAAAATTTGTGAGCATATTTTTGCATTAAAATATGTTTTCAATTATTTTAGGTATATACCCAAGAGTTCCTTTGCTGGGTTCACATGGTAATTCTATGTTTAACATTTTAAGGAACTGCCAAATTATTTTCCACAGGGACTAAACCATTTTACTTTATCAGCAACAATGTATGAAGGTTTTAATTTCTCTTCATCTTTGTCAACACTTGTTATTTTCCAGTTTCTTTTTTCTTTTTATTATAACAGTCCTAGTGGGTGTGAAGTGTTCTTCCATTGTTGCTTTGATTTGCAACTCCCTAATAATTAATGATGTGAAGCCTCTTATCATTGGCTTGTTGGCAATTTCCATATCTTTGGAGCAGTGTCTATTCAAGTCCTTTGCCCAAGTTCTAATTAGGTTGATTGTGTTTTTGTTTTTGAGTTACATATTCTGGGTGTTAAACCCTTATCAGACATACAATTTTTAAATATTCCTCTCATTTGTGGGTTGTCTTTTCACTCTCTTGATAGTGTCTTTTAATGTGCAACATTTTTAACTATTTAAATTTGAATGTATCTATTCTTTCTTTTGTTTCTTGTGATCTGGGTATTAAATGTAAGAAATCCAAAAACTTGAAGTCTGCCCCTGTTTTCTTCTAAGAGTTTTATAGTTTTAGCTCTAACATTTAGGTTTTGATCACTTTTGAATTAATTTTTTTTTCTAATTTTATTTTATTTTTAAACTTTACATAATTGTATTAGTTTTGCCAAATATTGATTATGGTGTGAGGTTGCAGTACAAACTCATTCTCTTGCACACGGATATCCAGGACTACTTCTTGAAAAGACTATTCCTTCCCCACTGGATGATCTTAGCACTTATGCCAAAAATTAATCACAAATAGATATATGGATTTATCTCTATACTCTCAATTCTGTTGCATTAGTCTGTGTATGTCCTGATGCCAGTACTAAACTTTCTTGATTACAGTAGTTGTATAGAAAGTTTTGAAATTGAGAAGTTTGAGTCCTTCAATCTCATTCTTGTGTGTGTGTGTGGCTATTCTGGATCCCTTGTATTTCCATATGAATTTAAGGATCAGCTTAACTGTGGCTTCTTAAAGTGAGGTGAGCATCCAGCCACAACCCCAGTCCATTAGCAGCAGTTATTTTCATTTCTAAGGAGGTGAAAATGAGAGATGGGGCAGACCACAGGACATAAGTCCCAGGTCCTCAGGACCATAGTGGGTCTGGGCAGCAGGATTCACAAAGGGAGCAGTAATGCTCTGTAGCATCACTTCTCAAGCTGTAATGGCTCATGCAGCCATTGCGTTGTAAACCAGGTTCTGATTTAGTTGGTCTGGGGTGAAGCCTGAAACTTTATTTCTAACACATTCCTAAGTGATGCCAATGCTGCTGGTCCCTGAATTACACTTTGGGAAACAAGGCACATGTGCCATTCGCATCTACCTAGTAGTTCAAAGTATGAAGCTGAGACATCACTTAGGTTTATTCAGACTGCTCTTTATGCCAAATAAATAAATAAAATTTTAAAAAGGAAAGGAAAGCTAGGCCTTCAAGGGGAAAGAAAAGGACTTGGCAAAGCCCACAAGACTAGGTACAGGCAGTAACTAGGAATTCTGATTCCAAATTCTCAGTTACGTTCTCATTCCCCCAAACTGTGGGTGCTTTCTGTCAATCACCTTCCATTCTGCTTAAAAACACCTGTCCTGCCCACGGTCTCCAGCCAATTTTTCCCTCCTTTGCAGCTTGTTTCCAGCATATTTCCTCAAAAGATAAACTTTCGAATTAAAAGGAGAATTTGAGTGTGATAAATGTTCACACAAGTTGCTATCTGTATTTCCTTAGGACTATCTCTGGGTACAGAATGAGGGGATATACTATATCTCTGTAGGCAAAGTGGTTAAATTCCAGCATAAAAGTATACATGCTACATATGACAGAACTCTAAGATGATCCCCAAGATTCCCCACAACCTGGTGGTGTACACTTCCTGTATAACCCAGAGACTGTGAATATGATAGATTTCATTCCTGTGATTCCATTATAATATACGGAACAGCTGATTTTAAGAAAGGCAGATTCTTTGGGGAGTCCTGATCTAGTCACATGACCCCCTTAAAGTAAGGTTATAGACAAAGAAGTAAGAGATTCAAAGCACAAGACAAATTCAATATATTACTGCTTACTTAAAGATGGAGGAGGATATGCAGCATTTTAGATGATGTTGTGTTTGTACTTTGTTGTGTAGATTAAAAGAACTGTGTTGAATAAACCTAGGATTAGAGTGCAAAAAAAAAAAAAAAAAAAAAGATGGAGGAGGACATACAGCAAGGAAATTGAGACCTCAGTCCAACAACCACAAGGAAGTAAATCCTGCCAACAAGGAGAATGAAATTGGGAGCAGACCTTTCCAGAGACTCAAGATGAAAGCTCAGTCCTGGCCAAATCCTTGACTTCAGGCTGTGATACTCTTAGAAAATAACCTAGCTGACTTATGACCTATAGAGCTTTGTTGTTTTAAGCCATTGAGTTTGTGGTAAGCAAATATATAGTGATATAAATACCTTGCCTTCTTGACAACAGACTGAACTGTGTCTCTATGTTTCCTTCTCTTTCAGGGAACCCAGAGTCAAATTTGAGGCAGAAATGTTAAAAGTTTTAGGTCTTTACAGTCTGTACATCTATTTTAAATGTTTTTCTCTTAGTAACGGCTTTCTGCATTTTTCTGTATTTTTTTTTGATTTTTTCCGTTCTTAATTATGTTTTAACATTCAATTTTATGTAATCTTTTTCTAGTCTCATTATAAAAGCAATATGTGTTCATTGTAGAAAATATGGAAAATAAAGTTATGCAGAAGAAGAGGAAAAAATTAAGCAATAGAATTCTATCACTTCATCTGGATAAAACAACTGCTAATGTTTTGGTGTGTTCTTTCCAGTCTTTTTCCCCATGCCAATATGTATATTTTTATATAATGAGATCATGCTGTATCATTATTCATATTCTTGTCATAAGCTACTGCTAAACATTTGAGGAAAGAACAAGATAGAAATTAACATATATTCTGTGGTTTGAAGGTATTTTTTTCTGATAAGTTGGTTGTTTGTCAGCAGATCTCACCTTTTTATTTGCCTCTTTCCTTCTGTTACTCCCATGACTCCTGGTGTTCAGCTATGTTGAGGGTTCCCAAGACAACCCTCAGGTTCAACAATTTGGTAGGATTACTCACAGAACTCAGCATATGGTCTCACTCACAGCTATGACTCGTTACAGCAAAAAAATACAAGGGAAAATCAGCAAAGGGAAAAGTAGCATGGGGACCAAATCTGGAAGAAATCTGATAAATTTTTCAAGAGTTCTCTCCCAGTGGACTCACAAAGAATGAACTTAATTCAATTTCTCCAGCATCAAACTGTGACAACACATGTGAAGTATTGTCTTCTGGGAAAGTTCATTAGAGACTCAGTGTTCAAGAGTTTCAATAGGCTAGTATTATAGGTGCTCTTTGCCTAGCATGTTTCAGAATTCCAGACTCCAAAAAGGAAAGCAGACATTCAGCATAAATTATATTGTTTGTATAAACAGTTTAGGCACAGCAAGCCACTGTTTTCAGTTAGGGCATGGTGGGGACTCTCCCAAAAACCAAGTTCCCAGACTCCAGGCAATGGCCTACTCTGAAAGCAAGCCAGTCTAAGGATAGTGATCTCAAGCCTGCTATGTTAAATCTTTCCTACCACCACCTAAATGCCACATTCCCATGGTCCTACTGCAGTTATGTGTAATACTCAACACCTGAATTATACATTCTCTCTGACATAGAGTATATTAGCATTTGAGTGCTGAGTGCTAAGTCTCTTCAGTCGTGTCTGACTCTATGCAACCCTATGAACTGCAGCCCGCCAGCCTCCTCTGTCCATGGGATTCTCCAGGCAAGAATACTGGAGTAGGTTGCTGTGCCCTCCTCCAGGGGTTCTTCCAAACCCAGGAATTGAACCCGTGTCTCATGTTTAACCTGCATTGGCAGGCGGGTTCTTTACCACTAGCACCACCTGGGAAGCCCACGTATAACTTAAAGTAGAGTGGGTGTCTTAAACAACCAACTTTTACTTTTCACGTTTCTGGAGGCTGGGAAGTCTAAGATCAAGGTGCTGATGGATCCAGTGTCTAGCAAAGGCCAGCATCCTCATTTGCAGATGGCCATTTTCTTATTATATCTTCACATGGTGGAGAAGAGAGAAAGGAAGCAAGCTCTCTTCTTACATAGGCACTAATTACAAGGGCACTAATCCTATCATGAGGGCTCCACCCTCATGACTTAATTATCTCTCAAAGGCCTCACCTCCTAATACCATCACATAAGACATTAGATTTTAGGCATATAAAATTGGGGGTGGACATGAATATGCAATATATAACAATGGATGAGAATCACCTCTATATATTTTACAATCAATCACAAGCAAATGTCTATTAAAGCCATTATTAGGAAAGATAGTGAAAGTGAAATCACTCAGTCCTGTCCAACTCTTTGCAACCCCATGGAGTGTGGCCTACCAGGCTCCTCCATCCATGGAATTTTCCAGACAAGAGTACTGAAGTGGGTTGCCATTTCCTTCTCCAGGGGATCTTCCCAACCCAGGGATTGAACCTGGGTCTCCCGCATCGCAGGCAGATGTTTTACCATCTGACCCAACAGTGAAACCTCGGGAAAGTAAGAGCTGATTATGAAAAAGACCAATGCTATGATGAAAACTGATACTTTGGCGTCCCTCCTAGAGAATCTGAATCTGGAGTGCTGCTTCTGTTTCCCCAAGGTTTCTTTCTGCCTTTCCCTGCCCCACCAGAACCAAGATGCTTAAGCAAAGAAGAGTCTCATGATGTGCTACACATGTAGGATCAAGAGCTGTGTCACTGAGCCTTGTTCAAGGACATAATCTCAGAGAATCTGTTCCCTCTGATTCAGGCCCATGTTGAATATCTCCTTACAAGGCAATCAGAAGCAAAGGACTACCTTTGTCTCTGCAATTAGGTTTCTGTGATTTTGTTGCCTCAAAAAATCAGCCACTTGTATTATAAATTTTATTTGGGGAGCACCTGATAGTCATAGACTATACAGACAGGTGTTTGTATTTTCTCCTTGAGCAGAAGTTGCTTTTACTCTTGGATTAAATGTGTCTTTAGGGGGAAAAAAAGTGTGCCTTTGAAAGGAAAGGGGAGACATTAGTCAATAGGTTGCCTTTTTAAGGATAACTTGAATCAATAAATGATATCCCTCCCAGACTTATACAGCTGGGCTTGGGCACACTGGCAGAAAAATGCACTCTCTGTGATGAAGTAGGTCCCTGCCATTGTACCAGGCTTGATGAACAGAGCTATGGCTGGATTTCAGTTCCCATTCAACCCCTCTGCTGGGGCACCTTTTGTGCTAACACATTGAAGACAAACAGGTTTGATGGGAAGGTTGGCAAATATGTGGCCTTTTCTTCTTTATCAAAAGGAATAAAAAAATCCTGTGCTACAACTTGCCCTCCAATTGAGCTGAATGGCTTGTTGCGTCCATATGAAATATTTTGAATTCAGCCCCCACAACTAGACTAACACAGAAATGGTTGTTTGATGCAGGGGAGTAGCATGGTTCCTCACCAGTTGATCTCACCATGGAATATACATAACTTGTAATTGAATCATTGTGCTAAAGTGTTCTTATAACCACCTTTGAAAGAAGATAGTAAATGAGTATGAGTGTTGAGACATGGAAAAGAACATTTAAGTATGGAAAGCTGTTTTTCTGTTATGACTGTTGATATAATTTAAGAGCCTAAATGAACCTCCATTTCCTCATGTATAAAATAGGAAAAGAAAAATAATATTGGATTGGCCAAAAGGTTCATTCCAGTTTTTCCATAAGCTGTTACAGAAAAACCCAAACAAACTTTTTCGGCCCACCCAATACCTAGCAGCAGGATGTTCTACAGGCTAATTGAGAAGTCATACAAGTCAACAAATGTCAGTTTCCTCTTCAATCCTTCCTTTTTTGTCCCCTAATTCCTCACACTGACATGGTGATAGGATGATAAAGCACTTGCATTTCCAAAGTGTCATCTGATCCTCGAAAATGCCCTACAAGGTAAACAGAATGAGGATGGATAAAGGCTCCAGGTTCCAGTAGGCCTGTATATACTTTCACATTCCTGAATATGGGGTTCAGTTTCAACCTCAAAGACTCTCCTCTCTCCACCATCCATAATATGATTAGGACATAATAAGAGCCATTTGAAAAACTGATCACACATGAATATTCTTCTAGTGTTATGTTTGGGGCAGCTTTCATCAAGTGGCAACCAGGTCTTATTTTTTTATGGGTAAACAGGATGGGAAAAGAGATCCTTTAATTGGTTCAATCTGTCATGTTCATTGAGTTTTATACCAGAGGAGTCATTAATATATGGCTGCTTCTTACATGCCTCAATCTCTCTTATAATTGTTAAAATCAGCAGTCCTATAATAGAGGATCTAAAAATGAAATGAGTCGCCAGTCCAGGTTCGATGCACGATACTGGATGCTTGGGGCTGGTGCACTGGGACGACCCAGAGGGATGGTATGGGGAGGGAGGAGGGAGGAGGGTTCAGGATGGGGAACACATGTATACTTGTGGCAGATTCATTTTGATATATGGCAAAACCAATACAATATTTTAAAGTTAAATAAAATAAAATTTTAAAAAAATAAATAAATAAAAATAAAAATAGGGAATATAGTACAGATAGGGAAGTGTTAAATCCTATCACCCAAAGCACTGAAGTTCTTATTCTTTAACATTATAATATTCTGTGAAATAATTTGTTGTGAATGAAACAAAAGCTCTACTCAGGAACCTGTGGGTACACTGAAAAGTTACCCTCTTGAGAAATAATTGCCCAGGTTCTTCTTTTATGTTTTAAGTAAGATTCTTTTGGTTGAAGCTAACTGAAACTTCCACTTTAAAATACCACAAGCCAAAAATCAGGAATTTTATCAGTAAGATAATGAGGCAGCCCGTGGAGTCAAAGGGCGAACAGCTAGGTATCACAAAGCAGGTGCTAGAAAGCCCTCAGGATACCCAGGCTTCAACTAGCTACTGTCCTTTTAGGTTTACTTCTCCTTAGGTATTTTCGACTCACTGCATTGGTATCCACAGGCCAAAAGGTGGGTCACATGACTGATAATGGTGCAATCAGCTAGGATGGGAGGACTGGGGCTGGAAATAGACTGTTTATATTATGGCTGCTTGACCTAAGACATGTAAACAAGTGTAAACTTGTCAATGCCCACTTAAACAGGTAGTCCTCCTTTTCTCTTGCTTGATCACCCCATTATCTTTGTTTCTATTTGCTCATTGGTTCATTCATTCTCATTTGCCATTTGCTTCTGCCATTTTGTAAAGGGCAGTTTGGAGTGCTTGAGTGTCCACATAGGCTGACATGGCTAATGTATGCCTCTTGCACTTATGTGTTTTCAGTTTGGCAGACACTGACTAGTGTCTCTCTATCCCAATCCCATCTTTTAGGAAAAGAGAAAGAATCCATTACTGTGAAGATCAAATCGGTTTATGTAGCTTAATATCTGGCATGTAATAAGCATTCTATATGCATGAGCTATTCTTCTTCAAAAACTTACTTGGGTGTTCTCTGCCCAATCTTTATGCCATTACCCTTGCTCCCTTGGCCCCACCTAGAATAAAACATCCTTCATCATCCATTCCATTGAACCTTGTATACACTGTCTTAACTGTGTGTATTCTGTGGTCTATTGCTGCTATTGATTGGGAAGGCCTGTCTCTCATTCTAGACTGCAAATTCCTTGTGGGCATGGACAAGGTCCTTCTCTGTTTGAACTCATTGGTGGAGCTGGGGTGTTGTCCAGTGCCTAATACCTGGTGAGTGCTTTCGAAATGTCAGCTGGACTGAATGGAAGGTTCAGTTCAGTTCAGCTCAGTTGCTCAGTCGTGTCTGACTGTTTGCGACCCCATGGACTGCAGCACGCCAGGCCTCCCTGTCCATCACCAACTCCCAGAGTTTGCTCAAACTCATGTCCATTCAGTCAGTGATGCCATCCAACCATCTCATCATCTGTCATCTCCTTCTCCCGCCTTCAATTTTTCCCAGCACCAGGCTCTCTTCAAATGAGCCAGCTCTTCGCATCAGGTGACCAATGTATTGGAATTTCAGCTTCAGCAGCAGCCCTTCCAATGAATATTCAGGACTGATTTCCTTTAGGATGGACTGTTTGGATCTTCTTGCAGTCCAAGGGGCTTTTAAGAGTATTCTCCAACACCACAGTTCAGAAGCATCAATTCTTCAGCACTCAGCTTTCTTTATAGTCCAACTATCACATCCACACATGACTACTGGAAAAACCATAGCCTTGACTAGACAGACGTTTGTCAGCAAAGTAATGTTTTTTAATATGCTGTCTAGGTTGGTCATAACTTTTCTCCCAAGAAGTAAGTATCTTTTAATTTCATGGCTGCAGTCACCATCTGTCATGATTTTGGAGCCCCCAAAAATAAAGTCAGCCACCATTTCCACTGTTTCCCCATCTATTTGCCATGAAGTGATGGGACCAGATGCCATGATCTTAGTTTTCTGAATGTTGAGCTTTAAGCCAACATTTTCACTCTCCTCTTTCACTTTCATCAAGAGGCTCTTTAGTTCTTCTTCACTTTCTGCCATAAGGGTGGTGTCATCTGCATATCTGAGGTTATTGATATTTCTCCTGGCAATCTTGATTCCAGCTTGTGTTTCATCCAGCCCAGCATTTCTCATGATGTGCTCTGCATATAAGTTAAATAAGCAGGGTGACAATATACAGCCTTGACATACTCCTTTTCCTATTTGGAACCAGCCTGTTGTTCTATGTCCAGTTCTAACTGTTGCTTCCTGACCAGCATACAGATTTCTCAAGAGGCAAGTCAGGTGGTCTGGTATTCCCATCTCTTTCAGAATTTTCCACAGTTTATTGTGATCCACACAGTCAAAGGCTTTGGCATAGTCAATAAAACAGAAACATGTTTTTCAGGAACTCCCTTGCTTTTTTGAAGATCCAGTGGATGTTGGTAATTTGACCTCTGTTTCCTCTGCCTTTTCTAAAACCAGCTTGAACATCTGGAAGTTCACAGTTCACATATTGCTGAAGCCTAGCTTGGAGAATTTTGAGCATTACTTTACTAGTGTGTGAGATGAGTGCAACTGTGTGGTAGTTTGAGCATTCTTTGGCATTGCATTTCTTTGGGATTGGAAAGAACACGGACCTTTTCCAGTCCTGTGGCCACTGCTGAGTTTTCCAAATTTGCTGGTATATTGAGTGCAGCACTTTCACAGCATCATCTTTTAGGATTTGAAATAGCTCAAGTGGAATTCCATCACCTCCACTAGCTTTTTTCATAATGATGTTTCCTAACGCCCACTTGACTTCACATTCCAGGAGTCTGGCTCTAGGTGAGTGATCACACCATCATGATCAGGGGCACTAGGTGAGTGATCACACCATCATGATCAGGGGCACTAGGTGAGTGATCCCACCATTGTGGATTAACAATTTACAGAGCATGGACCCACCAGTCAGAACAAGACCCAGTTTCCCCCTCAGTCAGTCTCTCCTACTAGGAAGCTCCCATAAGCCTCTTATCATTCTCCATCAGAGGGCAAACAGACTGAAAAGCACAATCACAGAAAACTAACCAATCTAATCACATGGACCACAGCCTTGTCTAACTCAATGAAACTATGAGCCATGCAGTGTAGGGCCACCCACGACAGATGAGTCATGGTGGAGAGTTCTGAAAAAATGTGGTCCACTGGAGAAGGGAATGGCAAACCACTTCAGAATTCTTGCCTTGAGAACCCCATGAACAGTATGAAAAGGCAAAAAGATAGGACACTGAAAGATGAACTCCCCAGGTAGGTAGGTGCCCAATATGCTACTGGAGATTAGTGGAGAAATAACTCCAGAAAGAATAAAGAGAAGGGGCCAAAGCAAAAACAACACCCAGCTGTGGATATGACTGGTGAATGGAAGGTATGTTACAGGAATGGCAATTCAACATTATCTTTAGGGTCAAATTTCTCTTACTTGTAGAAACTTGAATATTAGCTCATTTTCTGTGACCCCCCTGCCTTTCCTTGTTTACTTTCAACTGGCAAATAAAAAGGTAGATTTGCAAATTAAGTGTTACCTTTGAGCAATTAATGAGGGTCCAATATTTCCTGGTTCATTTTTGTGGCTCACCAGTTGAGGAAGATTTTAATCAAGATGAACTTCATAGGAAGCCAATGTCAATGAGAATTAATCCTATCCTCGCTCCTAAAGATGACTTTGAAGTGAGAATGTTGGGAGCAAATATGCATGTTTTATACATAGCGGTGTATAACCATCTCCACAATGGTGTGAGTTGCAATGATGATTAATAAAGGGATGACATGTTCAAACTCAGTCCTTGTTCATGGCTTCTTTTCCTTACACCCCCTATTCCTTTTGCATGCTTCTGCCTCTCAGCCCTCATCATCCATTCTTCCTCTGCCATCTAGCCACCATTCCGGTATCCTCCCAGATGTCTGTCTGGCTTTGGGGTTTGTTTGTTGCAGGCCTACAAGTATCTATTTCCAGTGTTTTTAGATTGATGATGTACAGGCTTTCAAGGCACACTGGCACCTTTATTTCTAAGATTGATGTTGACACAAGTCCACTTAAATTAAATGTTCTCATCTCAGCTAATTTACCTGCTGAGAGTAAATTCGTATGAAAAAGTGAACAAAGAGGGTAGAAGCAACAGGAAGAAAGTGGAGCTAGGGAATATCTTTTACCATTTAACCCCCAAACAACCCAGGAAGATAAGGAGGGCAATTTTTATCATCAACTCCAGTAAAGAAATGAAAAAAATGACAGAGCTCAGAAAAGTCATTTGTAAATAAAGATCACAGATCACATTTGAAACCTAGATTTTCACATCCCCACTCCAATGCTCTTTCCATACCACCAGGATGTTTTTAAAATATGTTGCTTAAAAAAAAAAAATAAGATCATCGCTTATGTATTACACACCCACCAGGTGTTAGTAATTTAGGCCAGGGTTCTGCAAACCATAGCCTGTGGGTCAAAGTCAGCCTGCCACCGTTTTCTGCAACAGGAAGCTAAGAATTTTTTGAAACATTTTGTAATGGCTAAAAAAATATCAAAAGAATAATATTTCATGGCACACGAAAATTATATGAAATTCAAATTTTCACATCTATTGTCTATGGCTGCTTTCATGTAACAACACCAGGGTTGGGCAGCTACAATAGAGACTGTATGACCCTGTGCAAAGCTGAGAATATGTACTATCTGCCTCTTTGCGCCAAAACACTTTTCTGGTCACTGATTCAGGTCCTTGCTACCTAAAGGGCTACCCAAGTGCTGATCACCAGATCATGTCAGAAATGCAGAATCTCAGGAGCCTTCCAAACCAAAGAACTCAGAGGCTGCATTTTAATAAGAGCCCCTGATTCATATCCCCATTACAGTTAGGGAGGCTCAGGCTCAGAAGGCAGTTGATGAGGGCTTTTTCTTATTAGACAAGCAGTGTGGGTTAAGGCAGCAGCCTTAAGGTCAAACAGGTATGAGTTTGAAATTCTCTGTCCACTGCTGAGTGGCTTCAGCTTCCTCACCTAGAAAGTGAGGATAAGCCTGTGTTCCTCATAAATTTGTCTTATTAACATGTCAGCAGGGCCATTCTCCCTCTGAGAGCTCAAGGCAAGAAGACATCCTCATCTCTTTCAGCTCCTGGTGGTCCCGGGTGTTCCTCAGCTATGGCCACATCACCCAACCTCTGCCTCCATCTTGACATGGCCTTCCTCTCTTCTTACAAGGACAACAGTTATTGAATCAAAGGATCATCCTAATTCCAGAATCATATCAGCTCAAGATCCTTAACTGATGACATCTGTGAAGACCTATTTCCAACTCAGATCATGTTCTAAGGTTCTGAGTAGATGCGAATGGGGACGGTGGACACTATTCAACCCACCACAGATGACACCAATCTAGGTCAAATGTCTGATGCATTGTGAATACCTAACACATTTCTTCCACCACGTTTCCCTCTTTTACTCAGATGACCCCAGGCTCAGAACAGAATGGATCTTTCCCATTTTAAAAGAGGGGCATCTCCTGGGCTAGGACACACAGAAGAAAATGCTTTCATGACATGTGTCCTGAAACTAAACCAGTTCTTTTATCCTCTATAGATTTTGGAGCAAAAGTTCCTTTCAAGTGAAGGACCAGATGAATGAAAAGCAATAAGATGTAGGCCAAGGACAGCCTCACAGTGCAGAGGTTGTACTCAAAAAGTTCTTATTCTCTCCTCTCTTCTTCTGTTGGGCCTATCTTGGGAATGGATTAATATTCTCCATGATATTCCTGTGGGCCATGGCTTTCTGTTGTACCCCTGAGGGAGAGTATTTCCCCCCTTTACTATGAAACCCATGTATATGTCAAGGGAAAGCAAGATAGGTATCAAATTTCAACTTGCTCATGAGCAAATCGTGACAGGTGTTAGCTTTGGGGTGAATCAAATTTGGGGTCTCCTAGTCGATATCACTGTTGACAATTTTGAGACCAACAAAATTGCATGTGACAAGCTTTTCAGGTAATTCTACAATCCCATTTCCCAGTGCTTTTGTGTGTATAATCAGCAATGTCTCCTTTCTGAAGTTCTGAGTCACTCTCCTCCTCTATTGCACTTGTATCATACAGATCTGGTCTGTTTCATATTAATTACCTCATTAGCCATCAGTGGTGTGCATTTCAAGTTTGTGAATTTCCTGTAAACAGTCTCCCTGAGAGGAGATCTGTGGAAATCTCCTCAGTACCCAGAAACCCAGTGCTGTAATTCTCAGTGCAGCACCTGTCTTAGAACTGAAACAAATCAATAGCTAAATGTGACTGCAGCTAGATTACTAACTCAATTTTCTATTCTCCAAGGAGGATAGAGGTGGAACTTTTAATACTGAGGAGTCTGCCAAACAAGACTGGGAGCTTATTATTGGTAAGAAGAAATCTGGCAGAAAGGGGGAGATCCTAATCTTGGAGAGGTTTTTATTTTTGCACCTTTCAAGTTTATTTTTAAAAAGATTGTTTGGTACTTCTTTCCTGATCCTATTTTAGAAATTGTTAAAGGATATTGAATCATATCCATTGATATGGATATGTTGCTCTGAATGTAACAGTTTATAGAAAACACACTTTCTTTTCCTACAGAGTAGTTTGGAGGAACAAGGTATCTTGCCCCCCCCCCAAAAAAAAAAATAGGAAATAAGGTGGCCTTTGAAGAATTAAACTTTCAGCTCAATGCATATTCAGTTCAGTTCAGTCGCTCAGTCGTGTCCAACTCTTTGCGACCTCATGAATCGCAGCACGCCAGGCCTCCCTGTCCATCACCAACTCCCAGAGTTCACTCAAACTCAACTCCATTGAGTCGGTGATGCCATCCAGCCATCTCATCCTCTGTCGTCCCCTTCTCCTCCTGCCCCCAATCCCTCCCAGCATCAGAGTCTTTTCCAATGAGTCAACTCTTCACATGAGGTGGCCAAAGTACTGGAGTTTCAGCTTCAGCATTATTTCTTCCAAAGAACACCCAGGACTGATCTCCTTTAGAATGGACTGGTTGGATCTCCTTGCAGTCCAGGGGACTCTCAAGAGTCTTCTCCAACACCACAGTTCAAAAGCATCAGTTCTTCGGTGCTCAGCTTTCTTCGCAGTCCAACTCTCACATCCATACATGACTATGGGAAAAACCACAGCCTTGACTAGATGGACCTTTGTTGGCAAAGCAATGTCTCCGCTTTTTAATATGCTATCTAGGTTGGTCATAACTTTCCTTCCAAGGAGTATCTTTTAATTTCATGGCTGCAATCACCATCTGCAGTGACTGTGGAGCCTAAAAAAATAAAGTCTGACACTGTTTCCACTATTTCCCCATCTATTTGCCATGAAGTGATGGGACCAGATGCCATGATCTTCGTTTTCTGAATGTTGAGCTTTAAGCCAACTTTTTCACTCTCCTCTTTCACTTTCATCAAGATGCTCTTTAGTTCCTCTTCACTTTCTGCCAAAAGGGTGGTGGCATCTGCATATCTGAGGTTATTGATATTTTTCCCGGCAATCATGGCATCTAGTCCCATCACTTCATGGGAAATAGATGGGGAAACAATGGAAACAGTGACAGAATTTATTTTCTTGGGCTCCAAAATCATTGCAGGTGGTTACTGCAGCCATGAAATTGAAAGATGCTTGCTCCTTGGAAAAAAAGCTATGACCAACCTAGGCAGCATATTAAAAAGCAGAGACATTACTTTGACAACAAAGGTCCATCAAAACAAAGCTATGGGGTTTCCAATAGTCATGTAGGGACGTGGGAGTTGGACTATAAAGAAGGCTGAGCACTTAATTTATGCTTTTGAACTGTGGTGTTAGAGAAGACTTTTGAGAGTCCCTTGGGCTGCAAGGAGATACAACCAGTCCATCCTAAAGGAAATCAGTCCTGAATATTCATTGGAAGGACTGATACTGAAGCTGAAGCTCCAATATTTTGGCCACCTGATTCAAAGAACCGACTCATTGGAAAAGACCCTGATGCTGGGAAAGATTGAAAGGAGGAGGAGAAGGGGATGACAGAGGATGAGATGGTTGGATGGCATCACTGACTCAACGGACATGAGTTTGAGCAAGCTCCAAGAGTTGGTGATGGACAAGGAAGCTTGGCATGCTGTAGTCTATGGTGTTGCAAAGAGTCAGACAGGACTGAGTGACTGAAGTGAACTGAACCTCAATCTCTATCTCCCTTTCTTGCTTTAATTGTCTCCTTTTCTGTTTTTGTCCACCTATATATTAACTCCATGTGAATATGTACTTTGTTTTTGCCTGTTTTTTTTCCATGCCTGTATCTCTAATGCCTATTAGGGAGAGCCTAGCACATGGTAGGAGGGCTTCCCTGGTGGTTCAGTGGTAAAGAATCCACCTGCCAATGCAGGAGAGGCAAGAGACATGGGTTTGATCCCTGGGTTGGGAATGTGCCTGGAGGAGGAAATGGCAACCCATTCCAGTATTCTTGCCTGGAAAATCCCATGGACAGAGAAGACTACAGGGCTACAGTCCATGGGGTTGCAAAGAGTTGGACACCACTTAAGTGACTAAACAACAGCAGCACGTGGTAAACACTTACATATGTCCAATAAATGAATGAGTAAATGGATGACTGGGGAAGAGAATAAATAAATGAAAGGAATGACAGAAGCAAGTTTTCCTCTTCCTTTGGCAAACAATTCCTATCATAAATACAATACAAGGATATCCCTGGTAGAACAGTGACTAAGACTCTGCCCTTCTACTTCAGGGGGCAAAGGTTTGATCCCTGGTCCCCTGATTGGGGACCTACGATGTATGGCCAAAAGAAAAAATTAATTATCTTTAGTTGAGTCCATGAAATATTACAAAGTAATAATTTAAGGATTTAAGGTTTGAACTCAAATATGTTTGCAAAGGAGAGAAAGAATATGCTGTCCTTAAAATGATCTAGATCCTATAACATTAATTAGTCTTTCTGCATATTAACAAATTGACACTCACAGTATACTTTGAATTATACACACTATACCTCTGAATTATAGATAAAGATAGGGAGAAAAGGAAGACAGTGAATTTGTGCCAACTATCTAATTCTTGTAACATACTTTTCATTGTACATTAAAAAGTTATCATTTGGATTTTATATTAATATATTGTTGCTCTGAGCTTGATTCCCACCAGTGTACTCTGGAGAAGTCAGTGAATGGATTCACCTCTCCTCTCTATATGTGACTCATTCAGCTTTCTGAGTCTTCAGTGCCAAGTGTTAGACCTCAGATCAGAGCAAATTCACAAGGTCATAAGGACAATCCCATGAAGCTATTTCCACCTCTAAAGTAAAGAGAGTTTTAACATTTTATAATCCATACCATGTTGTATTAAACAGAAAAATAATGATAACTTTCTTGATTATGATTTAAAATTTCTAAATACCTAAAGTGAAGATCAAGTTATAACTTGTTTTCCCAGACTACACAAATTGCCCTCTTATCCATCCTCACTCCCACCTGCAATGATTCTGGTTTTATCACTTGTTTGAAAAGCTTTCCTCCAAAGGAACCCTTCAATAGAACACTTGTAGAGTTGACAGTCCCTCTGGTCTTCCACTATAACTGGCAGGCCCTCTCTATGGGGACCAACATCTGCTTCCTCATAAAGAAACAGAGTCCCCTAAAACTGAGTTCCCCCACCAAGTTCATAATTAACCTCTCTATCCAAAACTGTATTCTCTTCTTGTCCAACCCCAGTCCACTTTAAGATTGAGGAGTAGCAAAGAAAAGAGGCGCTTGAAACCAGACAGGACTCTGCAGGGTCCTCCCAGATACAAAAGCCCCTCTATGTCCTCTGTTTCTTATTTGTAGGGAAAAAAAGGCTTCTAGGCCTGGCACGCCACTCCAGCGTTCTTGCCTGGAGAATCCCAGGGACGGGGGAGCCTGGTGGGCTGCTGTCTATGGGGTCGCACAGGGTTGGACACGACTGAAGCGACTTCACAGCAGCAGCAGCAGGCCTTCTCTGAGTTTCAAAGGGCAGATTCAAGCAGTTAGTAGGATAGAGTTCCCAGATTCCTAGTTCCTTCTGAAGGATTATATGTAACAGTCTGAGGCATATCTTTGAGTTGTACAGAAACTAAGACCCCCAAGCAGATGGAGGATGGTGACTATTTGTGATCATGAGTAAATAGACCGCAGACTAGTTGGAACTAGAAGGTTGAGATTTCTGGAACACCGCCCTATTATCTCACCACCAACCAATCAGAAGAAAGTCATACACCTTGCAGCCCTTGTTCCAAATTTTGCCTTTAAAAATTCTTCACTAAAAACCATTAGGGAGTTCAGGTCTTTTGAGCACAAGCTACTCATACCCCTTTCTTGGTCCTGCAGTAAACATCTCTCTGCTCCAAATACTATTGTTTGGTTTGTTTGGCCTCACTGTACATCAGGCACACAAACTTGGGTTCAATAGTAATAACTCCTATGCATCAGTCTTAGCCTCTGGAATAAGGAAATCTTTTTCGAATAGAATTATTTTAAGACTTTTCTCATTGCCTCCTTAGTCTTCTAATGTTTTGAACCCCAAATCAACAAAACAAAACTAAAATACAGAGATACTTCCATGAGTTTAGTCTATGGACCAGTTGCTATCCATGGGTTTGGAGGAAGAGAAGGGAATTTGAGCCCTAGAATGAAGTCATTCCAACACCAAGAAACAGCTCCCTGATCTGTCTTCGGCTCGCATGTGTACAGACAGTTCTCAGTACACAGATGTCTCAAATGGCATCTCTTCTGGAGGCTCAGGGCTTCCCAGGCTTCCATTTTGTGTAGCTGTCCTCAAATCTTAACGTCACCAGGAACCTTATATTAATAGCAATGATAACAGACAGCAACAGCAATACAACATTGAAAGGACTGTGCCTTTCTGGACATCATTGACCTGGATGCCACCCTTCAATACAGTATGAGTTTCTTGAGCCTGCACACATGAGGTGCTGAGGGCAGAGTGGTCTTACAGTTATCAGAGTCTCCATTATGGGGAGCTTTTCTATTTTATTCACCCTAGTGATGGCACTTTCCTCTCATTACTGAATCATCTGTTGCCCATCTATTGAACCTCTTCTCATCCCCCCACCCAGACCCTGCTTATCAGTTATTAATGTGCATAAGAATCACCTGGGCATCTTGTTAAACTGTAGGTTCTGATTTAGTAGGGGCCCATACTCTGCATTTCTAACATGTTTCCCAGGAATGACAATGCTGCTGGTATGTGAACCACACTTTGAGTAGCCTTGTTATCTAATGAAACTTTCTGCCATGATGGAAATGATGCACTGTCCAACGTGGTAGCCATTAGCCACACATGGCTACTTGAAATGTGGCTAGTGTGACTAAGCAACTGAATTTTAAATTTTATTTCAATTTCTTTTTTTTTTTTTTTCTTTTTTGACCGTGTTATGAGGCATGCAGGATCTTGGTTCCCCAACCAGGGATTGAATCCGTGAGCCCTGCAGTGGAAGTGTGGAATCCTAACCACTGGACCACCAGATAATTCTCCACTTTCATTCATTTAAATTTACATAGTCAAATGTGACTAGTGGCTACTATATTAGACAATGCTGCTCAAGAGCAGGAACCAGCCAGGAAACTTTTTCTGTTAAGGGCCAAATAGTAAATGTTTGGGGCTTTATGGGCCATATGGACTTTGTCACAAATACTCAACTATGCCATTGTAAAGTGGAAAAAAAATAAAACACATAGAGAATACATAAAAGAATAGGCATGGCTGCATTCCACTAAAACTTTATTGGCCAAAGTAGGTGGTAGGACAGATTTGGCTTATAGACTGTGGTTAGCAGACCTCTGCTTTAAAGTGTAATTTGCTGATGTTAAAATAAAGATTTTAAAAATCACCTGAAGCATATTTCTAAGATTGAAATAAATATCTTTCTTTAAACTTAAATCTGAACTGCATAAAACCTTAGTTTTACTTTTTAAATTTTATTTTTAAATTGATTTATTTAATTTAATTGGAGGCTAATTACTTTACAATATTGTGGTGGTTTTTGCCATACATAGACATGAATTAGCTGGGTACACGTGTCCCCCCATCAAGAGCCCCCTCCCAACTCCCTCCCCTATCCCTCTGGGTTGTCCGAGAGCACCAACTTTGAGTGCCCTGCTTCATGCATCAAACTTGCACTGGTCATCTATTTTACATATAATAATATACATGTTTCAATGCTATTCTCTCAAATTGTCCCATCCTCGCCTTCTCTCATAGAGTCCAAAAGTCTGTTCTTTACATCTGTGTCTCTTTTGCTGTCTTGCATATAGGGTCATTATTACCATCTTTCTGAGTGAGTGAGTGAAGTTGCTCAGTCGTGTCTGACTCTTTGCGACCCCATGGACTGTAGCCTACCAGGCTCCTCTGTCCATGGGATTTTCCAGGCAAGAATACTGGAGTGGGTTGCCATTTCCTTCTCCAGGGGATCTTCCTGACCCAGGGATCGAATCCTGGTCTCCTGCATTGTAGGCAGATGCTTTAACCTCTGAAAGATGGAAGCCCTACCATCTTTCTAAATTCCATATATATGTGTTAATATACTGTATTGGTGTTTCTCTTTCTGACTTACTTCACTCTGCATAATAGGCTCCAGTTTCATCCACCTCATTAGAACTGATTCAAATGTATTCTTTTTAGTAGCTGAGTAATATTCCATTATGTATATGTACCACAACTTCCTTATCCATTTATCTGCTGATGGACATCTAGGTTGCTTCCATGTCCTAGCTACTGTAAATAGTGCTGCAATAAACATTGGGGTACACATGTCTCTTTCAATTCTGGTTTCCTCAGTGTGTATGCCCAGCAGTGGGATTGCTGGGTCATATGGCAGTTTTAGTTTTAATTCATAAAAATTCCATAAGCAAATTGTCTGTTAAAAATTTAAACCTAATATTTTATGTTATTGTAGAAAAATTTTTCCCATGAATGTTTATTACTGTTAGTCTATTGGATAGCTGTTCTATACTTATTTTTATTTGATTATTTCTTATGCTATGTTATTTTTTGGCCACACTGTACAGTATGCAGAATCTTAGTTCTCCAATCAGGAATTGAACCTGTGTCCTCTGCAGTGGAAGCATGGAGTCCTAACCTCTGGACCACCAGGGAAGTCTCTGGATAGCTGTTCCATACATACACATACACTTTTTGTATGTTTTTTGGTCTTGAAATCTTTACTGCACTGCCCCTGGGACAACATAAGCAAGCCCTGTGTGTTAGTATGCAGTTAAATACTTTTGACACACTAACCTCTCAACTCAATAATCATGGCAATGGGGTTACTTGTTTTAGTATGTATACTCTATCAACACACCAAATTACTGGGTTAGGCAAAAAGTTCATTCAGGTTTTCCTGTAAGATACTATAGAAAAACCCAAACGAACCTTTTGGCCAACCCAATGTATGTAGTCAGTCCCTGTTAATCTAACTGTATTTCTTTGTTGTTGGTTTTCACAACAGCTGCCTGGACCAATATTTTATATGTATTTTATTAGGTTGGCAACATTTTCCCAGTTATGCTATCCATCTTGAAATGATGAATGACATGCAGGGGCATTGTTAGTTTGCATAATTAACCATTAGAAACAGTAAGGAGTTATAGAGTAATCTCTCATTGTGCTAGGCACAAAATGTTTTTTTCTCTAAAATGAGCAATCTAAAGATAATCACATTTTATGGGTGCAAAAGATTTCACATTTCTTATGAGCACAATCTGTGTTCAAACATCATTATTGTGCCAGTTTAATAAGCCATCACACTGAAATGGCTATAAATGTGCTTGGTGAAGATGGTAAATATTAATGGGAGAGTGGTCAGAAGTCATACCTCTGGTCTAGAAAGGAACAGTGGAGGACTCTGGCATTACCAAAATATCTCTGCGTGTGGTGGGAGTATGGTGCAACTTCAAGTGGTGAAGTTCTCCAGAGGAACTGACAGTGTCTGTCTATCATGTCTAAAGGCAGCTCAAATCAAAGAGGATGCAGTGATTTTGCATTCCATTGGGCTGATATTGATATCTGAGGTACACATATTCCAGTGAAGTGACCAGGTAGTAGGCACCTGGGCAAAGGAGAGTGATAGGCAGGCAGGTTGCTATGCCCATGGTTAACCTGGCAGTGGAAGGGTGGAAAGTTGTGGAGCAGCAATTAAGTCTGTGATTGGTTAGTGAGGATCGAGGGGCAGGGGAATGGGACCTTCTTCTAAGAGCCTAAGCCTTATAAGCTGTGGCTTCAAATTGTCCCGTGAAGAGGTTAAGCAGATATCATTAGAGACTAAGAATATAAAGTAGGGTATTGGGTAGAGACCATGTTGGTATTTGTGTTTCTATCCTAGACATCTTAGATCCTAGCTTTAGGGCACATAACTACTCTTGTCCCCGGTTACTTGTGGCAATGAGTCTTAATATCAAACCAGCCTAGAGTTAAGGCAATAAAGCAAAAGAATGTAAGTTGCAAAAACAAGGACAAAACATTTTGGAGACCTTTTATGTTGCAAGTTTCTGCACCCCCTTTAAAGCTCAGAATAATTATCTTTTCTTTTGTAGCTTTCTCTAACTCTCTCTGACTTTGCCTTCCTCCTGTCTCTGCTCCCCCCTAGACTCTATATGCACCTCTCCTATCACATCACACTACCAATGCTTCCCTGACAAAGTTTATGCATTTTTCTCTCTATTTGACTGTGAACTTCTTTAGGGTATGACTATCAGGTTCATCTCTGTATTGCCAGTGCATAGCACTCAGTATCTGATTGAATTAGGTATCAATAAAGAGAAAAAGAAGTTTACATTGACTATCCCAGGCTAAATGACATGTATTCAAAAATAATTTTATTATGAAAGTCACCCATTTAATTGAACATTTTCAAAATGCATTAAGTAAAAAGGAATGTATTATTTTTTACAAATCTGCAATTATATTCAAGACAGAGCATTTAAGCTTGCTCTTCTGGTTAAACATATCATGAGCATTTTGTTCTTTTAAATCTCTACAAAATGTTTTTTTGCTTTTTGTTTTTTTTTTCACTGCTCTGGTAGAGATGTTGGTGCTTACCAAGCATTCCATTTGGTCCTCTGCATTTAGGGGTGCATTGACTAATTCTGGCCAATGAGCATAAACACAAAGGACAAAAATGAGGAATAAATTTCTGGGCCAAAGTGTAAAATAGCTGCTATGTGCCATCCACCAATTTATTTCTTTTTCTGCTAAATGATGGGTGACATCTTATGGTCGATCTTCCATCAGCCTTTGTATCAGAATGGCTATGTGAAGCTAAGAGACTTCTGACACTCAGAGTTGGACAGGCAGCACAAGTGAGAAATAGGCCCTTATTTTGGTAAGCCAATGGGATTTCCAGGTTAACTTGTTATGGTATAATAATTTCTATCCTATCTTCCCTAATATATAGGTACATAGGATATGATCATATGGATATACCATGATTTGACAATTCCTTATTTTATGTATTTTGATTGTTTCTGTTATTCTGCTAATATAGAAATTCTGTGATGCTTATCATTACATGTAAGTCTTTGTGGAAATTCATGATAATTTTCTTAAGATAAACTTCTAGAATGGAAATTACTAGGTAAAAGAATTTGGAGATTTTTAAGGCTCGAATATATTTACAAAATTTTCCCCCAGAAAGGTAGTGCCAGTGTATGGTGTCTTTGACCCCAGTTTGATTCCTGGGTCGGGAAGACCCCCTGGAGAAGGGGATCTTCTCCAGGCTATCCACTCCAGCATTCTTGGGTGTCCCTGGTGCCTCAGATGGTAAAGAATCTGCCTGCAATGTGGGAAACCTGGGTTTGATCACTAGGTTAGGAAGATCCCCTGGAGGAGGGCATGGCAACCCACTCTAGAATTTTTGCCTAGAGAATCCCCATGGACAGAGGAGCCTGGTGGACTGCAGCCCATGGGGTCACAAAGAGTTGGACACGACTGAGTGATGAACCACACATGCACATAGTCTCTTTAGCAGTATATATGAGTGCTTATTTCACCATGCCTCTCCAAATTGGGTATTATTCTTCTTTTGAATCCTTGCAAATTTAAAAGTGAAAAATTATATTGGAGTCAAACCTGGTTTATTTTAATAACAAGATGACCTTAATATTGATGGATTTTTTTCACTGGAGCTGTCTCTTAATGGGTCTTGATTTCATAAGCCTAAGTAAGTTGAGGATGGAAGTGTAACCTATTTAGTATCGAGATGAGTCCGATGCTATAACCAGTGTCTCAATGATATATGTCAGGGCAACAATAGCAGAGTTGAATCATTACTTTTTTTCTGGAATATTTTCTTTTGGTCTGTCCAGAGGTTTATTCCTGAATTATGAGAAAAAATAATGTGGGATGTCCTCAGACAGTTTACATATTCAAAGACAGCTCATTTCTGCAGCCTCTGCTCATGAAAAACTAAAAGATTTCTGACTCCTCCAGTGAATCCCACCCCCCTGCCTTAAGAAACAATATACCTTGAAATAGTGGAGAATGAAAAATAGATATATTCCCAATAAAAGAGTGAGGTCACAATTGAACTGTATCTTTTGTACATAGTACTTAGTAAATATTCAGTAAAAGCTTAGTGAAAGAAAGGAAGGAAAAGAGAGAGAGAGGAGAAAAATAGTATGTCACACCAGATTTGGAGCAAGAAGGGAATTGAGACATCATCCTGTGTACTCTCTTCATTTTAAAGTAAACTCCAAGTAATAAAGTGAGCTCTCCAAGGTCTCAAGCTCAAAGCTAGGAAATAGTTGGAGTAGGACCTAAGCCCAGTCTTTCAGCCCCTCTCCACTACCTCTGCAGCATTGAGTAGCTGGTGGATATTTCTCTGCCACCTAAGTCAATTTGGATGAGAAGCATTCACTCAACAGTTATGAACATCTATATATAGGACACTATGGTAATGGTGATTCACAGAATCACCAGGGGTCTCACCATCTAGTAGAGGAGATGTATGTGGAATCAACCAAGAGCTGCAATAGAAACCCATGAAATATGCCATTGAAAAAGCCAACAGAGTAGAGAGTCACTCCAATTGAGGCCTGAGGGCAGGTTTCTTTGAGGAGCTGAATTTTGGGTTAAGTTCCAAAGATAATATTTCAATAGCAGAAGGAAGAGAGAAGAGACACTTTTAAACTAAGAAAATGCTAAACATAAATAAACCTTTGAATATAATGCACACGGCAAATTTAATGTTCTGTTTAAGGAAAGCTGTAGAGATTAGTGGGCAAGAGTTGATTTGAATGCTAGCAATATTATTTACTATTTTTATGACCTTGTATTTTGGCTGAATTAATCAGTTCAGTTCAAAGGAACAATTTTACTTTTCCCCAATAAATCCAGTTGTGGGTTCACTTTGTAGAAACAGAGCCTTATTTATTTAAGTATTTTAGATCTAAATATTAAAAAATGTCTGCAAAAATATGACTACATTAAAACAATGATTTGTGAACCAAACTCTTTTACCTTTTCTTTCTTTTTTTTTTTTTTTGCTTCTCATAGAAACTGATAGTATCAGAATCTATTCCATTTATTTACAAAACTATTTCTAACATATAATAAGGTATACATGAATTGAAAATAAAGGAAAAAAATTCTAAAAGTTTAGATCCTGAGATGGTAAATGTAATTTTCATTAAATGATGTAGAAGTAGTCTCTAGTACTAGCAGATCATAAAAGTGAAAATGTGTATGTCTTTTAAGTAAAGACAGCTAAATAAAATGTGCTTAAATGTTAAACTGGAACTTAATTTCTTTTAATTTAACGATACTTTCCTTTATAATCAAGCACAGGCCATTGGGGCAATACTAACCATGATGGTTAATTATATTTGTCAACTTCACTGGGCCACAAGGTACCCAGATATTTAGTCAGACATTATTTTCTGGATGTTTCTGTGAGGGTGTTTTGGGATAAGATTTACATTTAAATTAGTAGACTGGGTAAAGCAAGTTTCCCTCCCTAAGGTGGGTGAGCCTCATCCAATCCACCGAAAGTGTGAATAGAATAAAAAAGCCTGATCCTTCCCAAGAAAGAGAGAATTCCTCTTGCTTGAATGCCTTTGAAGTAGTATGCCATTTTTCTCCTGCCTTCAGACTCAAACTGAAACATGGACATTTCTTCAATCTCTGGTCTGCAGGCCTTCTGACTGGAACCACACTATGGGTCTCCAGGTTGCCAACTCAGCCTAAAGATCAGATCTCAGGATGTTTCAGTCTCTATAATCATGTGAGTAAATTTCTTAGAATAAATCTCTCTATATATGTATACATATTCTCTTGGTTCTGTTTCTCTGGAGAACCCTTACTAATACACGAATTTTCTTCATTAACCATTCAAATAAAAGAAAATATGTCATTCCAAGTTCATAGCTTTAACTAAAAAAAAATGTGCATGTAAAATGAGATGTAAACATAATTATACCAAGCCTGGACACCAGCACTTTCATGAGCTGTTGCTTCTTTAATAGTGCTTTCTAATAAGGACTACACATAGCACAGACTTATTTACTTGCACTTCCTGATAGATATGAGTGGTTAGACATACTCTCTTTCTTAAGTCCAGAGACCTGGGTTTGAATCCCAGCTCTGCTGATGATATGCTGTACGATTCTGCATAAGTCTAGTTAAGTAGACTCACAGTAGTTCCCACATCTTAAAAATGGACCTTTTATAATTTTATTTACTCATTTAGTTTTGGTTGTGCTGGGTCTTTGATGCTGTGTAGTCTTCCCTAGTTGTAGCAACTAGGGGCTACTCTTTAGTTGTGATGGGCAGGCTTTTTATTGTGGTGGCTTCTGGGTGCCTGAGTTCAGTAGTTGTGACGTGCAGGCTCAGTAGTTGTAGCTCCCAGGCTGTAGAGCACAGGATCAGTAGCTATGCAGCAAGGGCTTAGTTGCTCCTAGACATGTGGGGTCTTCTCAGACTAAGAATCGAGCCTGAGTCTCCTGCATTGGCAGGCATAGTCTTTGCCACTGAGTCACCATGGAAGCCCCAAAATGGACCTCTTAAAAAATGTTAACCATATTTATATATAGTTCAGTAGCACTAAGTACATTCACATTGTTATACAACTCTCACCATGGTCTGTTTCCCGAATTTTTTGCTTTCCTAAACTGAAACTCTGTCCCCATTAAACATTAACTTCCCATTTCCCCTCTTCAACCTCCCATCCCCCCAGTGACTGGCATCTACCAATGTACTCTCTGACTCTACAAATTTGACTATTCCAGGGATCTTGTAGAAGTGGAAATCAAACAGTGTGTGTCTGCTCCCCCTGCATATCGGAATGCATTTTTAAGGCTAACAATGTATGTCCTACACACAGATTGTACCTTTTTTTTTCCCCTTGTGCTATACAGTAGGTTCTCATTAGTTATCTGTTTTATACATTGTAGCATATATATGTCAATCCCAATCTCCCAATTCCTCCCACCCCCACCTCTCCCTGCTTGACGTCTATACATTTGTTCTCTCTGTCACCTCTGCAGAGTTGATTGGAGGGTTGAATACATTTATGTATATATAGCATATGGTCTCCTTGGTGGCTCAGACAGTAAAGAATCCGCCTGCGATGCAAGAGACCTGGGTTCGATCCCCGGGCCAGGAAGATTGCCTGGAGAAAGGCCTGCCAACCCACTCCAGTATTCTTGCCTGGAGAATTTCATGGACAGAGGAGCCCGGCGGGCTATAGTTCATGGGGTCGCAAAGAGTCTGACACAACGAGCAACTAACACTTTCACTCCACTTTCATTTATAGCACGTACTGGTGGTGCCAAGCCCATTTACAAGTCTCTGGGTCCTTTATAACCTTCAGAGGATTGTGCTCGGGTGCTGCGACTGTCTTGCCAGTTTGAAAAGCTATGAGTTCCTGAACGTTTTGCCATTTCTGTTGGGAATCGCCCGCAGGCCAGGGCTGACTGGTCTCGGAGGACAAAGCCCTAGCTTCTTTGACCTAAGGTAGGATCAACTTTGGAGAAGGCAATGGCACCCCACTCCAGTACTCTTGCCTGGAAAATCCCATGGATGGAGGAGCCTGGTAGCTGCACACCATGGGGTCTCGAAGAGTTGGAATCGACTGAGCGACTTCACTTTCACTTTTCATTTGCACGCATTGGAGAAGGAAATGGCAACCCACTCCAGTGTTCTTGCCTGGAGAATCCCAGGGATGGGGGAGGCTGGTGGGCTGCCGTCTACGGGGTTGCACAGAGTCGGACACGACTGAAGTGACTTAGCAGCAGCAGGATCAACTTTGAAGTGTCATTTAACCTCCAGGGTTCCCCTGGGGACCTGGATGAAGCTGAGACTTCATGAAATTGCACTCTTTCATGTGTTCTTCCCCTTCACTATCATGATTCCTCCACTCTTTTTTTTTAATTTAAATTTATTTATTTTAATTGGAGGCTAATTACTTTACAATATTGTATTGGTTTTGCCATACATCCTCCACTCTTTTATTCCTTTCTCCAGGGAGCCCTTCCTTACTAAATCTCTCATGGTTTAATTCTTGGTTCAGAGTCTGATTCTGGGAGAACCTGTCCTCAGACAGCATGTGAGTGAAAGTAAACCATATATAGGGTGACCATATGTCCCAATTTGCCTGCAACAGTCCTACTATAGGCCTGCTGTCTGTGTACCTATTAATAATACCTCCTTTCACTGGCAAAAACATAAATTTTATGGTCACCTTTTGTATAAAGCCATTTAGAGAAGCTTGATAAAATAGGAAGTACAATAACCAGAATGATAACAATTGAACCCAAACAAGAAATTTGCCTAATTTTTCCTCAATTAATAAGTTGTTTGATTGAATTGGCACCATATGGACATCTCAAGATGAAGAGTAATTTGATTTTTCTAAAATAAGCATTCAGAATATACTGTGCTTCTTATTACCTATACGATGGATATGAAAATAAGAAACCAGTATTTTAACAACTAATATGCTTTAAAAGTTGATATCAGCAAAGTTATTTAGCAGAAAAATTACTTATAAATGTAAAAAAATAATTTGCAATAAATCATCATTGAAACCATATATTTTATACAAGGTGAGATCTTAGTAAAAGAAAAAGTAACCAGCAATCCTATGAATATCTATGATAATAAGTTTTTATTTTCAACATTCTCAGGTTTTATTTATATACAGATTTAGTTTATAAATTGGCATCAAAGGAGGTGCCTCAAAAGCTTGGAGCCATTCATACAAGAAAATAGAAAGTTCTTTGGGAGGCAAGACCATGTCTTTTGTCTCTGTGTAGCTGTTTGCTTTGTTAGCTGGAGAGACTGAATCTGCCAGTAAGATCTTAAGAACGTTCAAGATACCTGTGTACCTAAGATGACATAGCAGCATGATGAACTGAGTAAAATGCAAAGTGTGTTTCTTCCAAGTTGTCTTAAAAGTCTACTATAGCCTGATTAACAGAATTTCTTTCCTTTAAATTAAAGCCATCATGCTCAAAATTATATTAAGGCAGATTGCCAAAGTCTACTTATTGTAATAGGAATTTGTGCTAAGTATTTTTAAGGAAGCTACTGCAATTAACTGTGAAAAGGAAACCTTATTATATCTTCTCTCTAGCAATTATTAATCTCATAATACACTTAAAATTGTCACTTGCTGATGAGGTATTTATTCGATCAAAAAAGTCCTTTAACATTGTGTAATGGTCACATAGAGTGCCTGATGAACTATGGAATGAGGTTCGTGACATTCTACAGGAGACAGGGATCAAGACCATCTCCATGGAAAAGAAATGCAAAAAAGCAAAATGGCTGTCTGGGGAGGCCTTACAAATAGCTGTGAAAAGAAGAGAAGCAAAAAGCAAAGGAGAAAAGGAAAGATATAAGCATCTGAATACAGAGTTCCAAAGAATAGCAAGAAGAGATAAGAAAGGCTCCCCCAGTGATCAATGCAAAGAAATACAGGAAAACAACAGAATGGGAAAGACTAGAGATCTCTTCAAGAAAATTAGAGATACCAAGGGAACATTTCATGCAAAGATGGGCTCGATAAAGGACAGAACTGGTATGGACCTAACAGAAGCAGAAGATATTAAGAAGAGATGGCAAGAATACACAGAAGAACTGTACAAAAAAGATCTTCACGAACCAGATGATCACGATGGTGTGATCACTGACCTAGAGCCAGACATCCTGGAATGTGAAGTCAAGTGGACCTTAGAAAGCATCACTTCGAACAAAGCTAGTGGAGGTGATGGAATTCCAGTTGAGCTATTTCAAATCCTGAAAGATGATGCTGTGAAAGTGCGGCACTCAATATGCCAGGAAACTTGGAAAACTCAGCAGTGGCCACAGGACTGGAAAATGTCAGTTTTCATTCCAATCCCAAAGAAAGGCAATGCCAATGAATGCTAAAACTACCACACAATTGTACTCATCTCACATGAAAGGCAATGCCAATGAATGCTCAAACTACCACACAATTGTACTCATCTCACATGCTAGTAAAGTAATGCTCAAAATTCTCCAAGCCAGGCTTCAGCAATATATGAACCGTGAACTTCCTGATGTTCAAGCTGGTTTTAGAAAAGGCAGAGGAACCAGAGATCAAATTGCCAACATCTGCTGGATCATGGAAAAAGCAAGAGAGTTCCAAAAAAACATCTATTTCTGCTTTATTGACTATGCCAAAGCCTTTGACAGTGTGGATCACAATAAACTGTGAAAATTCTGAAAGAGATGGGAATACCAGACCACCTGACCTGCCTCTTTAGAAATCTGTATGCAGGTCAGGAAGCAACAGTTAGAACTGGACATGGAACAACAGATTGGTTCCAAATAGGAAAAGGAGTATGTCAAGGCTGTATATTGTCACCCTGCTTATTTAACTTATATGCAGAATACATCATGAGAAATGCTAGACTGGAAGAAACACAAGCTGGAATCAAGATTGCTGGGAGAAATATCAATAACCTCAGATATGCAGATGCCACCACCCTTATGGCAGAAAGTGAAGAGAAACTCAAAAGCCTCTTGATGAAAGTGAAAGTGGAGAGTGAAAAAGTTGGCTTAAAGCTCAGCATTCAGAAAACGAAGATCATGGCATCTGGTCCCATCACTTCATGGGAAATAGATGGGGAAACAGTGGAAACAGTGTCATACTTTATTTTTTTGAGCTCCAAAATCACTGCAGATGGTGACTGCAGCCATGAAATTAAAAGACGCTTACTCCTTGGAAGGAAAGTTATGACCAACCTAGATAGCATATTCAAAAGCAGAGATATTACTTTGCCAACAAAGGTTTGTCTAGTCAAGGCTATGGTTTTTCCTGTGGTCATGTATGGATGTGAGAGTTGGATTGTGAAGAAGGCTGAGTGCCAAAGAATTGATGCTTTTGAACTGTGGTGTTGGAGAAGACTCTTGAGAGTCCCTTGGACTGCAAGGAGATCCAACCAGTCCATTCTGAAGGAGATCAGCCCTGGGATATCTTTGGAAGGAATGATGCTAAAGCTGAACCTCCAGTACTTTGGCCACCTCATGCGAAGAGTTGACTCATTGGAAAAGACTCTGATGCTGGGACGGATTGGGGGCAGAAGGAGAAGGGGACGACAGAGGATGAGATGGCTGGATGGCATCACTGACTCTATGGACGTGAGTCTGAGTGAACTCCGGGAGTTGGTGATGGACAGGGAGGCCTGGCGTGCTGCGATTCATGGGGTTGCAAAGAGTCGGACATGACTGAGCAACTGAACTGAACTGAATGATCACATATTATAGGCCAGACACCACGCTGGGGCTATGGCAGTGAACACAAGAGACACAGTCCCTTTCCTCATGGAGCTCATAGTCAATAAAATACATCCAATAAAACTGTTGCTTTGTGACTCTGCTTTGTGTGTGTGTGTGTGTGTGTTGTTAAAATTTAGGGGATTTACTTTTAACTCTAAAAATATGTAATTGGACAAGCATTGCTAACTGCTAAGTCGCTTCAGTCGTGTCCGACTCTGTGCAACCCCAGAGATGGCAGCCCACCAGGCTTCCCCGTCCCTGGGGTTCTCCAGGCAAGAACACTGGAGTGGGTTGCCATTTCCTTCTCCAATGCATGAAAGTGAAAAGTGAAACTGAAGTCCCTCAGTCGTTCCGGACTCTTAGTGACCCCATGGACTGCAGCCTACCAGGCTCCTCTGTCCATGGATTTTCCAGGCAAGAGTACTGGAGTGGGGTGCCATGGCCTTCTCCGTGGACAAGCATTATGACATGATAATTAGATAAGCTTTTTCTTCTACAGAAACTATTTCTATGTCCTGGCCCCAGTGTGGTACTCTGATAATAGAGCCAGTGCTGTATTCATTGCTGACATGCTTATTTTTAACCTCACACCTCCAGTGTAGATTCTGTTAGGAATTCAAACAGGATTGGCATTATGGGCTAAAGTATGTCTCATCTTACAAGCAAGACTCTTCCATCTTGATCTATGTGGACAGTATTTGAATTCTAAAACACTAGTAGAAAAAAATATATATATGCTTGAGTTTTACTGATCCCTTTGGACAATGATACAATATTATTGTTACAATTTTCAAAAGACATTACTATTGGGAAAATCTGGGTTAAGAGAACAAAAGACCTGTGTGTACTAATTCATATATGCTCGTGAATATGCAGTTATACTGGGGCTCCCTTGGTGGCTCAAATAGTAAAGAATCTGCCTGCAATGCAGTAGACCCAGGTTTGATCCCTGGGTTGGGAAGATCCCCCGGAGATGGGAATAGCTACTTACTCCAGCATTCTTGCCTGGAAAATTCCATGGACAGAGGAGCCTGGCAGGCTGCAGTCCATGGGGTCATCAAGAGTTGGACATGACTTAGCAACTGAACAACAACATGTTATTATATCAAAAGAAAATGTTTAATTAAAAAAAGAAAAACCAGGCTAGGGACTTCCCTGGTGGTCCAATAGTTAAGACTCTGCACTTTTACTACAGGGGAAATGGGTTCTATCCTTGGTCAGGGAACTATGATCCCATATGCCACACGGGGCATCCAAAAAAAAAAGAAAAATAGATAACTAAAATTAAATTGAAAAAAAAAAAAAACAGGCTAATAACTGAAATGAGAATGATCTCATCCTTTGTCCTCATAGCTCTATCCTATTTTTATAGATGATAACATCTAAGAACAATGAGTACTTTTTTCATCAGCTAAGCTGTGAACGCCCTGATTGTGAGGGCCTATAATGTAAGAAATGTACCTATGCTGTAAAGAAGAATAGCTTGATTCCAAGTGGAAGCACATTTCTTAAGAGCATCTTCTTTGAAATGTTGGATACAATGTAACTCATTTGCTTAGACTACAGAGCTTGCTGCTGTTGCTGCTAAGTCGCTTCAGTCATGTGGGACTCTGCACGACCCCATAGACGGCAGCCTACCAGGCTCCTCCGTCCATGGGATTCTCCAGGCAAGAATACTGGAGTGGGGTGCCATTTCCTTCTCCAATGCATAGAGCTTAGGGTCAGGAATTTACTCCTCACTTAGCTTCTTTATATTTACACCAATTCCTTTCCACAGGACCCCAAAGGATCCTCCTTCTTTGGCGATTATGTGCTTAATGTGTGTCTTTTATTATGAGAGAGAAAAGGAAGGAGAATGCGTAGGACTTCTAACCTTGCAGAATCAGGAGTTCTGCCTTTATTTGTGCTCTTTTAATATTACAGAGTTCTATGTACAGGGGTTCTACCTGCAAGATAGTTATCAGAGAATAGGACTTCTGCATCTAAAAGGGTATCTATCATGACTATCTTTCCAAAGTAAACAGTCATAACGTGAAAAGGAATTGTGAACTTGCATAGAAGAGACAGTCAATAAATGTTTGCTGAGTGAATTATTTTGCATAAAAGATTAGATAGAGAAGAATTCTGCCCTTCTAGAAATTTTCTGATGGAGCTTACATTTGAGTGAATTGAGATAACCAACATGCAAGTTAACAAATAAATCTTATAATATCAGATATGAAAATGAGTGACAGAATTAACAGTAGGCTACTTTAGATGAGATTTTCGGGGAAATGTGTCTGTGAGAAACTGGCATTTAGTAGAGACCTGAACAGTGATAAAGAAAGCCATGGGAAAATAATGGGGAAAGAAAACTATAGGCATAGCAAATAGAAACTTCAAGGTCTTGAGGCCCGAATGAGCTTGGACAAGAATGAAAAACAGCAAGACAGGTGGCTGTGACATACTGAGCATGGGGTAGAATAACACTAGGTGAACCAGGACTTTGTACGCCCTAGTGAGGTAGGCCCTGGTGAGGCTTTTATTCTGAAGGCAATGAGAAGCCTTGGGTGGGTAATCAACACAGGGATGACATCATCTTAAATGGTCTCTTAGATGTTTAGAATACCAATATGTATTATCTTCATTGTTGGGACTGCTGGCTTTTCTTGGCTACCAGGTCCCAGGACCATGAGAGATGGATACCCCTACTCTTATGTGGGTGGTAGGCAGACACCTTGAGCAATACAGTTTCTATGAGAATATAGCATGTTGCACAGGCTTGAATTTGAGTACTGACTCTGCTGTTTCCTAGCTGTGAGGCTTTGGACAAGCTACTTACCCTCTCTGATTCTTACTTTCCTCATCTCGAAAAATGGAAAAATAATAATAATATTTTCTTGTAGTTACCATGAAGATTAAATGATTTAATGGATAAAAAGCTGACAACATGCCTGATACATTTTTAGGTACTCAATAAATGTTAACTATATATATATATTTTTTACAGAGTAGGGTATAATAAAAAAGTACAAAATATAAATGTAACTAATATTCACTAGAGGTAGTATATAATGCATATGCTTGTGTGTGCATGCACCCCCCGCACTATACACATACAAATCATGCTTCTGCTGCTGCTTAGTCACTCAGTACTGTCTGATTCTTTGTGACCACATGGACTGTGGCCTGCCAGGCTTCTCTTTCCATGGGGATTCTCTAGGCAAGAATATTGGAGTAGATTCCCATGCCCTCCTCATACAAATCATATTTGGGTTCAAAGCTGTGGTTCAGCAATTAGTAGCTCTAGGAACTTAGATGAGTTAATAAACTTCTATAAATTTCCATCTTCCCATCAGTAAAATAAGTATGATAATAGTGTCCTCTTGCATTAGGATTATTGATTAGGCTTGACTTCATAAAACAGAAAATCTAAGATAATAGTAGTTTAAAAAGAATGAACATGTGAACATGTCTCATGTGAAAGAAATCTAGCAGCAGGAAGTCCAGGACTAACACAAGATCAATAGGGATCCAGTTCCTTTATATCTTTCTACTGTACCACACTAGCACCTGGGGTTCCATATTCAAGTCACTTCATAGTCTAATGAGGTTGCTGAAGCTCCAGCCATTTGGACTATATTCCATCAAGCAGGAAGAAAGAATGGTTGGAGGGTAAAAAGGGTCCACATCTATGTTGAGACAGCTCCCTTTAAAAAGCCTGTCTTGAAGTCTGACATAATCATAGTACTTCCAGTTTTATGTAGTTGATCTGAACTTAACATGACCACATATGACTGCAGGGGAGGCCAGAAAATGTGTTTAGTTAGTAGCCTTGCTATGACAAATAAAATCATAATTCTCTTTATGAAGCAAAAAAGAATGGATATTTGATAGGCAGCTAGCAGGTTCAGCCACACTTTCACATAGGATTGTTTTAAAGGTTACATGAGGTGTTATAAGTTTAGCCCTTAGCTCAGTCCCTGAGAGCTAATGAGTGCTTAAAAAGAAGATGGAATAAAGTTCTGCCCAATACACCCTTCCTCTAAAAACACTTGGGAGAATAAAAGAATGACAAATGGTGTGCTGCTTATGGCAAGACACTACTTATCTCAAATCATGCCCTTTTCCCTCTATAACTCAGCGGCATTCAATGGCTTGAGCTGAAAATCTATGGCACTTCATCCTTAAGAAAATATCCCTATTGGAATTTCTCTGGTGGTCCAGTAGCTAAAACTCTGTGCTTCCAATGGAGAGGGGCTGAGTTCGATCCCTGGTCAGGGAAATAGATTCCACATGCCACAACTAAGAGTGTGCATGCCACAATTAAAGATCGTGCATTCTGCAACTAAGAACCAGCACAGTCAAATAAATAAAAATAAAATTTTTGTTTAATTAAAGAAGAAAATATCCCTAGCTTAATTTTGACAGTCTTTCTTACAAAAGAGCCAGATCTCCTTTTATGTCTAATATACTATACTGTGGCACTAGAGCAAATGAGCGGTCAGCAAATCCTCACCTCTGAGTTTGACCTGTACTTTAGATCTCTTCCTCTGCCCTGCTCTAGCTGGTTTCAGTAACAAACAAGGGAATGGACTACTTTTCAATGGATGACCTTTGAGAAGAATGGGGAAAGGGCAACAAGAGAACAGAATTCTGAAATCCAGCAGGCCAGTGGGACTAATAAGACTATGCCACTTCTAATCCTCTTGTCAGGA
Organism: Bos taurus; assembly: GCF_002263795.3. Classification (NCBI taxonomy): domain Eukaryota; kingdom Metazoa; phylum Chordata; class Mammalia; order Artiodactyla; family Bovidae; genus Bos; species Bos taurus. The sequence goes on from NC_037357.1 coordinate 29,114,496, forward strand.
TTATCTTAATTGTTTCTAGAGCTCTATCAGTAGCGTTTTTCATTTTAGGCAGGCACATCAATTAAAGGTGCCTTTAATGTTGTAATTAAAAAAGAAGTTTTTGGAACTATAGCCTGATTCAATGACTTATCATAAAGCCATTCATTTTTTAGTTTTATTAATGCCGAAAGAGAAATAATTTACCCAGACACAAATACAATGAGTTTTTTAGGACCTCATAGGCACGCACATGTACCCCAAATTCCTTGTGTCTTAATTTGAATACATTAGTGGCAGACACCTTAATTTCAATAAAGAAGAAAAAAAAAAGAAATTTTCATTTGTAAATTGAATTATGCCCTGTCAACTAATCCTAATCACGTTAATGGGTGGGTTGGTCTAATTCAAATTCCCTTTTAAATATGTTGGATGACTCATCTGTCTTCTGAGTTTTGAGTTGGCCCCTTGAGACTTCTCTTGCCACAGATGTAGTTGTCAGGCTCAGGCATAGGATACCATAAATAAGAACCATTTTTTTTGTCAGATTTACTGGGGCAGAAATGCACTATAAACACATTTTGCATGATTTTTAAACCATGAAAGAAACAAGATACAGCTCCAAATTGATCACATTTTAAGTATCTAAAGCACTTAATTTAGATTTAATGAGACAGTTTTTGTAAAAGATTCCATATCATTTAGGTATTACATGAAAGTATCTGGAAACTTGAAAGAGATGTTGAAGTAGGTCTCAGTATCCTCTTGGTTGTTGTTCAGTTGTTAAGTTGTGTCTGACTCTTTGTGACCCCATGCACTCCACAAGCCAGGCTTCCCTGTCCTTCACTATCTCCCAGCATTTGCTCAAACTCATGTCTATTGAGTCCATGATGCTATCCAACCATCTCATCCTCTGCTGCCCCCTTCTCCTCCTGCCCTCAATCTTTCCCAGCATCAGGGTCTTTTCCAGTGAGTCAGCTCTTCCCATCAGGTGACCAAAGTATTGGAGCATCAACTTCAGCATCAGTCCTTCCAGTGAATATTCAGGGTTGATTTCCTTTAGGATTGACTGGTCTGATCTCCTTGCTGTCCAAGGGACTCCCAAGGGACTATACTCTACCCTCCAGCAAATGCAAGGATCATCCCCGGTCTTCACTTCTTGTTTTTGTATTTGATTTGGTTTGTTTATGTGATTTCCTTGGGCTAAATCAATGCTCAAACCCATGATTGTTTTTAACCCCCTCTGCTATCTCTTTTTTCCTACTCTTCCCACCTTGGTCTGCATCACATATGAATTAATAGAGGTTCTCTTGATTCAAACAGTTAAAAATATTTATTATATATATTTCAATAGAAAAAAACCTCAGCAGTAATACTTCCCTTGCTTTGGGGAGAAGTGTTTCAAGTACCCTCAAAGACAGTAGGAATATGAATTTGTAAATATCAGTTGCTGTGTTAAAAGGTGATGTGAAGACGTGTACTGAGAAACCTACTGTGAACTGGAAGTACTGTGTTTTCATGGTCACTAGGTGAACTGAGCCCAGGGAGAGCAACCTCCTGCAGGGCCATGCCCAGTGGTTGGGATCCTCTGACCCTCATGTACCTGCTTTTGTTCTGCAATTTTTTTTAGCACAACCTATGTTCTAGGACTTTTGTATCCCCGTCATCTCATTTATTACCTATAGTTAAATCTAGGAAGCAAGACTCATCTCTACATTTTGAATGTATATGCTTCACTTTGGTTGGTCTGTATGCCCCCCTCTTCAGGCATGCCTGTTCTCATTTTCTGTTGGTCTCTACTTCTCCTCAGATCTGGATCTCTGTTGATCTGTTCTGGTAATGTGCCCACAAAATTGGAAAACTCTGCAGTGGCCACAAGACTGGAAAAGGTCAGTTTTCATTCCAATCCCAAAGAAAGTCAATGCCAAAGAACGTGCAAACTACCACACAGTTGCACTCATCTCACACACTAGCAAAGTAATGCTCAAAATTATCCAAGCTAGGCTTCAACAGTACATGAACTGAGAACTTTGATGTTCAAGCTGGATTTAGAAAAAGCAGAGGAACCAGAGTTCAAATTGCCAACATCCACTGGATCATAGAAAAAGCAAGAGATTTCCAGGAAAAAAACATCTAATTCTGCTTTATTGATTACACTGAAGTCTTTGAATGTGGGGATCACAATAAACTGTGGAAAATTTTGAAAGAGATGAGAATACCAGACCACCTTACCTGCCTCCTGTGAAACCTGTATGCAGGTCAAGAAGTGACAGTTAGAATGGGACATGGAACAACAGACTGGTTCCAAACTGGGAACAGAGTACGTTAAGGCTATATATTGTAACCCTGCTTATTTAACTTACATGCAAGAGTACATTATGAGAAACGCTGGGCTGGATGAAGCACAAGCTGGAATCAAGTTTGCCAGGAGAAATATCAGTAGCCTCAGATACACAGATGACACCACCCTTATGGCAGGAATCAAAGAAGAACTAAAGAGCCCAATGATGCAGGTGAAAGAGGAGAGTAAAAAAGCTGGCTTAAAACTTAGCATTCAAAAAATGAAGAACATGGAATCTGGTTCCATCACTTCATGGTAAATAGATGTGGAAACAATGAGAGAGTTTATCTTCTTGGGCTCCAAAATCACTGCAGATGGTGACTGCAGCCATGAAGTTAAAAGACACTTGCTCCTTGGAAGAAAAGCTATGGCCAACCTAGACAGCAGATTAAAAAGTAGAGACATTAATTTGCTGACAAAGGTCCATCTAGTCAAAGCTATGGTTTTTCCAGTAGTCATGTATGGATATGGGAGTTGGACCATAAGCAAGGCTGGGCGCCTAAGAATTGATGCTTCTGAGCTGTGGTGTTGGAGAAGACTCTTGAGAGTCCCTTGGACAGCAAGGACATCAAACTAGTCAATCCTAAAGGAAATCAGCGGATGTTGGCAATTTGATCTCTGGTTCCTCTGCCTTTTCTAAAACCAGCTTGAACATCTGGAAGTTCACGTTTCATGTATTGCTAAAACCTGGCTTGGAGAATTTTGAGCATTACTTTACTAGTGTGTGAGATGAGTGCAATTGTGCGGTAGTTTGAGCATTCTTTGGCATTGCCTTTCTTTGGGATTGGAATGAAAACTGACATTTTCCAGTCCTGTGGCCACTGCTGAGTTTTCCAAATTTGCTGGCATATTAAGTGCAGCACTTTCACAGCATCATCTTTCAGGATTTGAAATAGCTCAACTGGAATTCCATCACCTCCACTAGCTTTGTTCATAGTGATGCTTTCTAAGGCCCACTTGACTTCACATTCCAGGATATCTGGCTCTAGGGGAGTGATCACACAATCATGATTCTCTGGGTCATGAAGATCTTTTTTGTACAGTTCTTCTGTGTATTCTTGCCATCTCTTCTTAATATCTTCTGCTTCTGTTAGGTCCATACCATTTGTGTCCTTTATCGAGCCCATCTTTGCATGAAATGTTCCCTTGGTATCTCTAATTATCTTGTAGAGATCTCTAGTCTTTCCCATTCTGTTGTTTTCCTCTATTTCTTTGCATTGATCACTGCAGAAGCCTTTCTTATGTCTTCTTGCTATTCTTTGGAACTCTGAATTCAGATGCTTATATCTTTCCTTTTCTACTTTGCTTTTCACTTCTCTTCTTTTCACAGCTATTTGTAAGGCCTCCCCAGACAGCCATTTTGCTTTTTTGCATTTCTTTTCCATGGGGATGGTCTTGATCCCTGTCTCCTGTACAATGTCATGAATGTCCATCCATAGTTCATCAGGCATTCTATCAGGTCTAGTCCCTTAAATCTATTTCTCACTACCACTGTATATTAATAAGGGATTTGATTTAGGTCATACCTGAATGGTCTAGTGGTTTTCCCTACTTTCGTCAATTTAAGTCTGAATTTGGCAATAAGGAGTTCATGATCTGAGCCACAGTCAGCTCCCAGTCTTGTTTTTGCTGTCTGTATAGAGCTTCTCCATCTTTGGCTGCAAAGAATATAATCAATCTGATTTTGGTGTTGACCATCTGGTGATGTCCATGTGTAGAGTCTTCTCTTATGTTGTTGGAAGAGGGTGTTTGCTATGACCAGTGCATTCTCTTTGCAAAACTCTATTAGCCATTGCCCTGCATCATTCCATATTCCAAGGCCAAATTTGCCTGTTATTCCAGGTGTTTCTTGATTTCCTACTTTTGCTTTCCAGTCCCCTATAATGAAAAGGACATCTTTTTGGGGTGTTAGTTCTAAAAGGTCTTGTAGGTCTTCATAGAACTGTTCAATTTCAGCTTCTTAAGCGTTACTTGTCAGGACATAGGCTTTGATTACCATGGTATTGAATGCTTTGCCTTGGAAACGAACAGAGATCATTCTGTCTTTTTTGAGATTGCATCCAAGTACTGCATTTCAGACTCTTTTGTTGACCCTGATGGCTACTCCATTTCTCCTAAAGCATTCCTGCCCACAGTAGTGAATATAATGGTCATCTGAGTTAAATTCATCCATTCCAGTCCATTTTAGTTAGCTGATTCCTAGAATGTCAACGTTCACTCTTGCCTACTCCTGTTTGACCACTTACAATTTGCCTTGATTCATGGACCTAACATTCCAGGTTCCTATGCAATATTGCTCTTTACAGCATCGGACCTTGCTTCTATCACCAGTCTCATCCACAACTGGGTGTTGTTTTTGCTTTGGCTCCATCGCTTCATTCTTTTTGGAGTTATTTCTCCACTGAGCTCTAGTAGCATAGTGGGCACTTAACGACCTGGGGAGTTCCTCTTTCAATATCTTACCATTTTGCCTTTTCATACTGTTCATGGGGTTCTCAAGGCAAGAATATTGAAATGGTTTTCCATTCCCTTCTCCAGTGGACCACATTCTGTCAGGCCCCTCCACCATGACCCGTCCATCTTGGCTGGCCCCACACAGCATGGCTTAGTTTCATTGAGTTAAACAAGGCTGTGGTCTGTGTGATCAGATTGGCTCGTTTTCTGTGATTACAGTTTCAGTGTTTCTGCCCTCTGATGCCCTCTCGCAACATCTACCATCTTACTTGGGTTTCTCTTATGTTGGACATGGGGTATCTCTTCACGGCTGCTCCAGCAAAGCGCAGCCACTGCTTCTTACCTTGGATGAGGGGTATCACCTCATGGCCACCCCTCTTGACCTTGAATGTGGAGTAGCTCCTCTCAGCCTTCCTGCGCCCGTGCAGCAGCCACTCCTTGGACGTGGGGTTGCTCCTCTAGGCTGCCGCCCCTGACCTTGGGCCTGGGATAGCTCCTCTCGGCTGCTCCCACACCATCACAGCCTGGCGCTCTTGGTCACTGCCTTGACCTTGGGCGAGAGGTAGCTCCTCTCGGCCACGCTTCTGTGCAGTCCATTGCAGCAGACGCACTTATTTTGTTTTAGAGTTGAGCTAATTAACAATGTTGTAATAATTTCAGGTGGACAGCAAATACATATACATGTATCCATCCTCCCCCAATCTCCCCTCCATTCCAGGCTGCCACATAACATTGAGCAGAGTTCCCTGTGCTATACACTAGGACCTTGTTGGTTATCCATTTTAAATATAGCAGAATCAGAGAGTCCAAGAACTAATGTGATTGCCACTGCCTTAGTCACTTGCATTTGGTACTTTAAATAAATACCATCATACTCTTTTTGTTTCTTTTATCTTCAAACAATGCATCACAACAAGAATGTGATATATATAAACCCCCAGTGTTGCTGAGAATGGTGCCAAGCCAAAACAGGACCAAAGAAACAGATATATATCAGTACTTAAAATCCAGTTGTTGATGAAGAGATTCTGTGCCCATGCCTTTCACTTCATGCTGTGCTAATTCCTTCATCAAGGATCTCCTGGAGGCAGTGAGACTATGTGTGACTAAAAGCCTCAGCGTGAGAATCATAACTGGGTTTGTATCCCAGCTTTGACATCTACTAATCTGAGAGGCTACATCCCCTCTTTAAGATTTTGGTTTCTCTCATCTGTAAAATGAGCACAGTAATAGTACTCACATATTTGTCTTTACAATAAGAGAGTCTTGGTATTGAATCCTAGGTCTGCCAGGAGCTAACTATTTAAACTGGGGGAAGCTAGTATTTAACCTAAGTCTGCTTCTTCATCGGTAACATAGAGAATATAATAGAATGGTTAGCCTAGGATTGCTGTAAGGATCCAAATATATAATACAGGTAAAGCCTTGGCAACAGGCTTACAAAGAGTAAACACTCAATATATAGAAACTTAATTTATTAAATTTAATGCCAATCCACTATGGGCTGCCCAGGTGGTGCTGGTGGTAAATAACTCACCTGCTAATGAAGAAGGCATAAGAGACATGGGTTTGATCCTTGTCAGGAAGATCCCCTTCCTGCCAATAGGAAATGGCAACCCACTCCAGTTTTCTTGCCTGGAGAATCCTATGGACAGAGGAGCCTGGCAGGTTACAGTCCATAGGGTTGCACAAAGTCAGACAGGACTGAAGCGATTCAGCACACATATACAACACACTATATTACCAGTGATTTGGTATTTGTATGTGTATTATCTCATTTATGGGCTTCTCTGGTGGCTCAGACAGTAAAGAATCTGCCTGCAATGTGGGAGATCTGTGTCGGGAAGATCCCCTGGAGAAAGGAATGGCAACTCAGTCCAGTATTCTTGCCTGGAGAATCTCATGGATAGAGGAACCTGTCAGGCTACAGTCTACCAGTGATTAAGTGTTTGTATGTGCATTATCTCATTTAGTACTTCTCTCCCCATAAAAGGCCCATAAGGTAATGGGATTATAATCTCCATTCTACAGCTAAGAAAACTGAGGCTCATAGAGGTTGCATTACATTATATTACTTTGCCAACAAAGATCCACATAGTCAAAGCTATGATTTTTCCAGTAGTCACATATGGTTGTGAGAATTGGATCATAAAGAAATCTGAGCACTGAAGAATTGATTCTTTTGAACTGTGGTGTTGGAGAAGACTCTTGAGAGTCCCTTGGACTGCAAGCAGGTCAAACCAGTCAATTCTAAAGGAAATTAACCCTGAATATTCACTGGAAGGACTGATGCTGTAGCTGAAGCTCCAATACTTTGGCCACCTGATGCAAAGAGCTGACTCATTAGAAAAGACCCTGATGCTGGGAAAGACTGAAGGCAAGAGAAGAAGGGGTTGACAGAGGATGAGCTGGTTGGAGGGCATCACCAGCTCAGTGTACATGAGTTTGAACAAGCTCTGGGAGATGGTGAAGGACAGGAAAGTGCAGTGTGCTGTAGTCCGTGGTGTCAGAAAGAGATGGACATGACTGAGTGAGAACAACAACTAATGACTAGTAAGTGACATAGCTTCAAATTAACCTAAGTCTTTTGACTCCTAGTCTTTCAATATCAAAGCTTCCCAGGTAACTCATTGGTAAAGAATTCGCCTGCCAGTCCAAGAAACGTGGGTTCAATTCATGGGTCAAGAAGGTCTCCTGGAGAAGGAAATCACAACCCACTCCATTCTTGCCTGGGAAATCCCATGGAAAGAGGAGCCTGGCAGGCTCCAGTCCATGGGGTCACAAAAGTGTTGGACACAACTTAGCGACTAAACAACAATTGAATTAGTTCCCTGTGTTCTACAGTAGTCTCTTGTTGTTTATCCACTTTACACATAGCAGCTTGTACCTGCTAATCCCAAACTCCTAATCTATCCATGTCCCTACATTTCAGAGTCTTTAAACATATAAAATAGAATTTCCAGAAACTCTGAATGGTTTATACTCTTAACCTCCTGTTTGACCTTTCCACCACCTTTATTTAGTTCTTGAGCTCCCAATCCACCTGCAATGCAGGACACCCTGGCTTGATTCCCTGGTCAGGAAGACCCACTGGAGAAGGAATAGGCTATCCACTCCAGTATTCTTGGGCTTCCCTTATGACTTAGCTGGTAAAGAATCTGCCTGCAATGCAGAAGACTGGGGTTTGATCCCTGGGTTGGGAAGATCCCCTGGAGAAGGGAATGGGTACCCACTCCAGTATTCTGGCCTAGAGAATTCCATGGACTGTATAGTCCATGGGGCCACAAAGAGTTGGACATGACTGAGCAACTTTCACTTCACTGACCTCCTCAGGAGGAGTCTATAATATCAGTAAATTTGTGTAAAAGTAAGAGTAACACTAGAGGTGTTTCTGAATAGCACTCAAGGCAATTGGATTGCTGGTGGTGGGGGGTATCCTCTGAGTGATTTTGGATTGCGCTATGCCTCTCCAACACAAATGACCAAAACGTGATTCTAATGGCCAGTGCCAGTTTTGGTATCACTGTTCATGAAAGAACAGTCAATGGAGTCAAGACTCAGGCTCCATGCCCTGCTGGCCTGGTAACCTTGAAAATTACCTTAGAAAATTTTTCAGAGGTTTTTTTTTTTTTTTCCCTGTATGGAAAATATGGTGATAACATTTGTCTCCAAGGCTGTTATGAGGCCTAAAAGACAATTTGTGCATAGCAAGGCCTTTTATGTTGAGGTATTTCTGGAGGCCTGAACAGGCCTAGGAGAAGTAGATGTGCAGGAGGCACTGAAGATGAGATACCTACCCTGAGAAAAGAAAAGAGAAGAAAGAAGGAAAGAAAGTACAGTTTGGGGGAGAGTCATGAGCCTGTGTGAGGAGGAGAAGAAGGGATGGGAGACGAGGACTGTGAGACTTGTCCCTCATGCTATTCCTAGACCAATCCTACGAGCTCAGGTCTCAGCCCTAGCCCAAGGGATTACCATCAATGAGTACATAAAAACTAACAGAACTCAGGCTTGGAAATTTTATATCTATTTTAGTCTCAGTTCAAATACTTGGCTATGGGGGGGTGGGAGGAATTGGGACATTGGGATTGACACATATAGACTACTATGTTTAAAATAGATAACTAATAAGAACCTACTGTATAGCACAGGGCAGTCTACTCGGTGCTCTGTGGTGACCTAAATGGGAAGAAAATCCAAAAAAGAGGGGATATATGTATATGTGTAACTGATTCAATTTGTTGTTTGTACAGCAGAAACTAATACAACATTATAAAGCTGCAATACTCCAATAAAAATTAATAAATAGAGATCCAAAAAATAATATGAAAAAGAGTAAAAAAATAAAAGAAAATACTTGGCTATAAATTTTATAAAAATACCTTAAAATGGCTTAGTTCTCAGTGGTCCCACGCATACATCAGCATTACCTAAAGGCCTGTTAAAACCCAGAGGGCTGGCCTCCAACCCCAAGACTTTTGGAGTCAGTGGTTTGGTTGGGGCCTGAGAATTTGCATGTCTAAAAAGGTGATGCTGATACTTTGAGAAATACTCTCAAAAAGAATGGTTAATTTACCTAACAAGAAGTCTCAACTAAAGGAAATCCCCTGTTTATTTGAGAGTTAAGTGATGTCGCTGAGGGTACAGATCCTTTTCTTCCTTCAGTCTGTCATTCTCAGTGGTTTTGCCTGACATAAGCTCACCTCACAGTTACAAGATGGCTGCCTCTACAAGCCATACCTGGGCAGAGTACAGTGGAAGAAGAAGGACTCTCTCTTCCTTGGTATTTCTCTTGTTAGTAGAAGAACCTTTCCCATAAATTCCTCAGCAGACTTTTCACTGGCAGAACTGCTTCACATCCACAGACCCAATTCAATTCCTAGCAAGAAGAATGGGCATGGTGATAGTTGAGAATAATCAGGATTTTCTTTGGGGAATGAAAAGAGGATCTTCTATTTTCTGAACCACATAGGGGAGGAATGGCTGCTTGAACAAAATCCCATGTTTTAGCTGTCTATATTTGAATCTGCCAGGTTTAAGAGCTGGTAATTTAGAGGCTATCAAATCATGCTGTTTAGAACACTGAAGCTTCCTCATCCTCAGAGGGGCACTGTGTGCATATGAGAGAGAGAGAAAGAAAGAGACACAGAAAGAGTAAAGCTTGGGGTCTGTCCCACCAAGCAGCTTCAAATAGAGCAGTCACTTTTATGTGTTGATTTCATTTGTCTTCTCCATAGAATTTCCTCTGAAGGAAACATTTCATGGCTTAAAAAAAAAAAGAATTTGAAAACCATTCATTTGGGGTGTCCCACTTAACCCTTAATGATTTCCTGTGTCCAGTTTGAAGATGAGGAAGACACATACACAAAGAGAGAGAGGGAAAGATCTTTATCCACTTAGTGAAGGGGAGAAGGAGTTAGGGCCAGCTGGACTGGGAAAGGTAAATATTAATAGCATTTATTGAATCAGGACAGCAGTGTCATGTTAGTAAGTTTCAGTAACAGTACTAACAGTAACATGTTATGCATACTAATGGCCAGGCCCTACCCTAAAGCCTTCATAGGTAGTATGTCACATCATTTTCGCACCAAGTCTATGAGGCAGGTTCTGTTGTTAGTCCAAGAGCTGTAAGTGTGAGTTGGGGATAAAATCAAGGAGTCTGCTTGTATAGTTTATGCTTATAACTACTGTATTATATGGCTTACTGTGAGGGAGGTATTACAATTTCCAATTTATAGGCATGGGAATGTACAGGAATGGAAATGAAGGCTCAGAGATTAAGTCACTGTGCTAAGGTCACACAATGTATAATGGGCAGAACAAGATTGAACTTTACATTTGTCTGAATTCAGAACACATTTTTTACTTATCCATTTATTTATTCATCCATCCATCCACCCAAGGAATATTTATTCAGTACCTAGAATGTGTTAAGCCCTCTCCTAGGCACACTATACCCTTTTTCTTTTTAATCAAAATTCTTAGGCTACATCTGTAGAATTGTCATTGGTGGATGTGAGGGCAGAGCCAATGGTATGGTATAAGGAATGGAAAGCCAGCTAGATAATTGAATGCAGAAGCAAAAGAAGGTTATTATTTTCATATCTGTATAGTTTCATTCAAAGCTATGATGTGTTTAATTGGGGAGTTATCAAATATGCCCAAGAGCAGAATATCAAATATGCCCAAGAGCAGAACCTGGTGTGGTGAACTTGACCCAGCAGTGCCCCCCACACCCACTGCCTCCTGCTGTTCACACCCCTTGAGTGTGGGCAAGAATTGTGACTTGCTTCTAGACAATGGAAGCTGGTAAGTTGAAGGGATTTTACAGATAAAATTAAGGTTCCTAATCAGCTGATTTCAAGTTCATAAAAATGGAGATAGTTCTGCCTGAATTAATCAGGCAAAAGCCTTTAAAAGAGGGACTAGGCCCTTCCTAAGGTCAGAGAAACTCTCCCTCCCCTCCTGGTTTTGAAGAAACAGCAGCCATGTTGTAAAAGGGCTTATGGACAAGGCCATGGGGCAAGAAATTTCAGGATCTGAGGATTCCCCAAGCCAATAGGCAGCAAGAAATATAGGGACCTTAATCCTGCAAAAACAAGGAGATAAATTCTGCCGCCAAGCTAAAGGAGCTGGGACAGATGATACCCAGTCAAGCCTCTGATGAGACCACAGCCCTGGATGTCACCAGGATTGTATCCTAGTGAGAATGGAAGTGGAGGGTGAGACCAGCGAAGCTGTGCCTGTCAGACTTCTGATCTATAGGAACTGTGAGACAATGAGAGTGTTTTTTCAGCCACTCAGTTGTGGTGATTTGTTAGGCAGCATTGTATAAAATGAATACACTTGGCTTCAAGCGAGTAGATCCATATGTTTTCTGGGTATTTCTTCCAGGATCAAAGTTTGCTAGCATAGGAAGAAACAACCAGGGTTGGGTCATTCTATGTCAGAGGGTCAGGAATTTGATAGTTTCTGTATTGGAAATGAACTGCAATTAGAGTCATCCCTGAACTGTTTTCTTCCTGGCTTAGGGAACCATTCATTTCTTTGCCCTATGCAGTGGCTGCTTTGCAGTTGGGATTCAGTTGGCATTCATTGAACCACTTAACTGATGGAAACTCAATGTTTTTTTTTTTTCCCCTATAATGTCTCTCTAGCTAACCTAGATACCTCAGAATTTCTCAATCATCTCTAGATTTAAAGAAACAATTCTTTCTCCTTTGCTCTCTAACTTCTCCCTCTTCTCATCCCATCTTCCTTGTACCCACACTCCCTTCTTATCATTCCATGTTTTTGGCTGATTTCTTCTGCCAGAAATGCTCCCATCACCCATCCCTTTTCGGCCACACACTTGAGCTGATTCAAATGGTCTCCTCTTAGGCTTTGAATCTACTTACTCTTCTTCCTCCTTTCTCCTTTTCCACTCTCATAAGCAGGGTTAGTTACTAGCTCCTCTCAGCTCCCACTGAAGTTTTTATTCCATTATAAACACTCACAAGAGAAGTGAGTTCAATCCCTGGGTGGGGAAGATCCCCTGGAGAAGGGAATGGCAACCCATTCCAGTATTCTTGCCTGGGAAATCCCATGGACAAAGGAGTCTGGCAGGCTACAGTCCATGGGTATGCAAAGAGTCGAACACAACTGATCACACACACACTACCACTAAATAGTTACTATGTTAGTATTTTTTCTTTTTCTCTCTGTCTCCCACAAACTGTGGAACCATCAAGAATGTGAACCTTCTTAATCTCTGGATTCCATGTGCCAGAGCCCATAGATGAACCCAAAAGCAGGATTTTCAATATGTCTGTGTGGCTGGCTGAACGAAAGAGTAACATGTAGAATGATTACCTCCAGGGAGCAGGGGATTTGGCCAAATCCTAATAATTTGCACTATAAACCCAGTCCCTTGAAAATCTTCACAGCTCAGGAATCACTGGAAACAAGAATGATGAACTTTACCAGGAGCTTTTAGAAAGCTTCATCATGTTATGCCCTGTCTTCCACCCCTATTTTAGTAATAAAAGACATAAAATGAGAGAAATTATTGCCTTGAGAAAGGGTCAGTGTTTTTTGATCATAACCAGTTGATCCCAGCTCTGTCTTAAATGTCAAACTGGTTCCATCTTTTTGAGACCTAAGATCCATTCTTAATGTGTCTGCTTGTCTATTTTATGGTTTCCTCTATATAAAGTGCTGAGTAATTTTTATATACACAGAAATAGCCACAAAAAATTCAGTTCTGTTGTGGAATAAATCCATTGTTCTTGTTCTATATTATTCAGGATAAAATATCATCGAAAACTGTGAGAAGCATAAGGGAGCTTAAAGCTTATTATCTAGTACCAGTTACACACTAAGCACTGTGCTTGGCCTGGGAGATGCAGAAACAAACATGACATGGCTCAGAACTTAAGGGAATCTACAGGTACTAGAGAATGAAAAAGAAATGAACATTCACAACATGGAGTGCTAAGTGCAACGGTGGAGTGAAGCCTACAAGTCAACCATATCCCCAGTGAAGGACCCTTTGCCCACACTGGATTGGGGATGGGAGGTCACACTGTCAGGCATTTCAGGCCCAGAGAGGGAAAGCGATTCGTCCAAGGTCCCATGGCAGTGGTAGCACAAACACTCTTGACTCCCATTCTAGGGTTCTTACTGATAATCTGCATTATTGCAGGAAGCTGATTCCTATGGTTTTGTAGCTCCTATGGGGAAGACTGGGGACTGGAACTAGAGAATTTTAGTCAAAGAAGTTGTTCACAACCATGGAGCTTCTGGAACTTGAGTGTCTTTGGAATGCATGCTTGTAATTCAAGCAGTATGTCAAGAAGCTGACTGCCTTAAAGTTTGACCAAGGCCTGGCACAAAGCTCACATCTTTTTTTTTTTTTTTTTTGGCAGCTATTATCATATATTTTTATTTAGAGGATAATTACTCTACAATATTGTGATGGCTTCTATCATACAAAACTCTCATCTTTAACCTGAGTGGAGGAAATCAGTTTTAAGGAGACTCAGTAACTCAAAAGTGGAGTCCCAAATGAAATCACAAACCCACTGGCTCTGGTTTCCCCTTTTCTGCACTGTCTCCAGATCACTGAGTTAGCTACACATGGGCAGAGCGTGGCCCTCACACCAAGACCACAGTCTCTGGCGTGGGCAGGCTTCAACTGAAATCTGGGATTTTGTATTTCCTAGCAGTGTTGTCCTGGGTTAGTTATTGAATTTCTCCGTGCTTTAATTTCTGCACTTACTAAATGGGAACAATAATAGCAACTAAGCAAATTGTGAGGATTTAAAGAGATTAAGTTTATAGGAACCCCTAGTGAACAACAGGCACCCAGATTGTAGCTATTATTTATGGTCACATTTATTATTACTCATCCCTGGCTCTGAGACTTGTGATCCTGGCTAAGTATGTTACACTTGTTCTTCTGGGCTCCTCATTTGTAAAGTGAGTAGATTGAGCTAAGTAATTCTTGAAGAGCCTTCTCATTTCCAGCATTCTAAGATTCCAGTGTTGAAATAAACATGTACCTTCACATATGTGATTTTGTTTTCTGCCCTGTACCCTCTGAGCCAGATTAGTCTGATGTTACTTTATAGGGAAGGAAACAAAAGCACTGACTTCCTCGGGTGCTTGGGCGGGGGGTAAAGTCAAGACTCCGTGGTACCTCTTGTTTCATTGCTCTTGGGGTTTCCCCGTTGCAGAGATTATGAAGGTCACACCTGCTGACCTCATTTATCCAGAACAAAGGTGAATGGTTAGAAGGACAAAGAAAAAGCCTCTATAACCTGAAGAGCATTAAGGCTTGTGACCATCCCAGGGTGGGTTGCTCCCTATAAGACTCCACAGAGCTGCTGATTATTTCAGTCATGAGAGCTAAAGTTTGCTGGCTTTTCATTCTATGCCAAGCCCTGTGCTAAGGACTGTACATGAGTCAATTCACCATCTCCTTACAGTAACCCTATGGAATATTGTTGGCCCCTTTTCACCAGTGAACAAAGTTTGGCACAGAGAGGTTAAATGACTTAACCAAGATAGCACAGTCTAGGAATGGCAGATTTCAGATTTGTACCTCGGTCTGTAGGACTGCAAAGCTCAGGCTCCTCACCACTACAGTCTCTTTCATACTGAGCCTGGGAGTCACAACAAGAAGAACTTGAAAAACGGTGCATGATGAGATTCTGAATCATTAGGAGGAGTTCCATTTGCTTCAGAATTTTCATTTTCCCCAGGTAAGGCAATGTGTAATATCTTTTAGAATAATTCCCTTTTAAAACGAGCAAATGCTATTGAAAAAAAATAAACAACTGGAAATAGAACAAGAACAAAAAGGATGGATTGTAGAAAGCTAAAAACCTAGGAACTAAGCACTAATTCTGGCTCTATTTAAAAACTGTCCTACTGGCCATAGGCCATTCCTTCCTTCCTTGCTCTGGACTTCAGTTTCCCCATCTACACCAGTTGAGGACTGGCTCAGTCCTCCTTGGGGGTTTAACGTCCATGTGAATCAAACCTGCAAACTGTGTTACAGCAGGTCTGGGGCAGTGGAGTCTGAGATTCATCATTTCTATCAGCCTCTCTGATGATAACACTGCTGGTCTAGGGACTCTGCTTTGAGTAGCGAGGAGTTAGATTACCTTTGCTTTAACTCTAAAACCAAGGTATTCAAGTCAAGCTCCCAGGGATAAGTAAACCAGGAGGACTGCTTTTCTTTTTCTGGAACTGTGAGATTTCTCCAACTGTAGCTAGTATCGCTGTATCTGGCTCCTGATCTTTTCTGTCTCCAACACATCTCAAGCTCCCTGAATCTGGAGCTGGTGGGCTTTGGTGTGGCCCACATGGGGCTGTCCTGAAAGAGGGACAACCATGGGCATGGTGAGTCTCCCTGACTCCCCAGTAGGAGTTATGTTCTCTTCTCTGCCTGCCAGCTCAAAACCCATCTTTTCCCATGGCACCAGAAGGCACTCCTGTCAGCTGTGGCTCACCTACTGCTGATAGGGAAGGCTTCTAGATGGAGAAGTCAGTTCCTGCTTTCCCTGTGGAAATCAAGCTTGTCATTTCTGCCACTTGTTCAGCTGGCAGAATCAGCGAGCCCTGCTCTGGCCTCCTCTTGGTGCAGTGGGCCATGCAGCCCTGCTCTCATCCTCCTCACAGTGAGTTTTTCTCTCCCTGATAAAGAATTTTTTTTTTTTTTTTAAGGTAATCGAAAGATCTGCTGGGGGGCTAGGATTTATGCCAAGGTAAGCCTGAATTATTTTGGAAACCTGAGATCCTTCAAAGTGTAGGGATATTTTAATATCATCAGCTTCAAAATCCCACTGTGGTATGAACAAAATATGTAACAGATCTTACATTGGCTTGTTAAATTTTGCTCTTGTTTCAATTAATTTTCTCTTGTTTTTGGCACATTTTCTGTTTGGATTTGTATTTTAAATGAGGCCTTTTCTCAGCTTCCATGATTTCCTGCATCTGTCAGTGTGCAGTGTTGAGCAGAACCCTCGTCATTAGTGACACAGGCATGCAGAACTTTCTGGTCTTTGAGCTTGTCTGGTCAAAGTACCCGCCCTGGGGCATGCAAACCTGCCTGCTCAGTTCGCTGTGAGTCAACTCAGAGCTCCAACCCCCTATGGCTTGGTGTCACAAACCCTAGAAAGCATCCTGTTGGCTTCATGAGAGCAGACTTATGTTGGAGCCTATGACAAACTTCAAAGCTATTGAAGAAGCAAATAGCTTTTCTGGGGTCTGGATAAGCTGGAGGTTTTGTCCCCTTACCTGCTTCAATTCTGAACTCTAAGGACTGAGGCTGGGCTTCCTCCCTGCTGGTCTCACGTGGAGAATGTGCACCTAAAGTTTAAGCTGCCTTGGCTTCATAGTAACTTGTTGTTTCTTCACCAAGGTATCAGTAATTAGTGGGATAGTCTGTTGGTTTCCTGTTTCTACTGTTACATCATACAGATTTCCCATCTTACAGTTCTGGAGATCAGTGGATTCACTGGGCTAAAGCTGCAATGTCAGCAGGGCCACAGTGCTTCTGGACTCTCTAGTGGAGAATCAAGTCTCTGGCCTCTTCTGCCTGCTTGAGTCTGCCTGCATTCCAGGACTCATGACTCCTTCCTCCATTTTCAAAACTCACAAAGGAGAGTTGAGTGCCCATGCTGCACCACTCTGTTGTCTTTGTCCTCTCTTCCCCTTTGAGAACAATTGTGATTCCATTAGGGCCACCTAGATAATCCTGGCTACCCTCTCCACCCAGGCTCCTTATTAATCACAGCTGCAAAATCCCCTTTGCCATGGAAGGGAGCATGCTCACAGCTGCCAGTTTAGGCCATGACATCTTGGGGGTGGGGCAGAGTGGGAGATTATTCACTCACATTTCCACCTTCTCAAGGTGGAGCACTCTAGTGGACGTGTATTGTTGGCCTCTCCACGATCTATGCTATCTTCTAGCAGACACAACCCTGAGTTTTCACTGTTGATCCAATCTTAATTCATGTAGCCTATGTGCATCCTGAGGCATTGGTTATGTGCTCCAGGCCCAGGCAGATCTGCAGGAATCACTCCCTTGACTGCAGGATTGGCTAAGTGGTCTTATAACCATAGAACTTTTCCCCAACCAATCTCAAAAGATCTCAGTAATTCATCTTGAGATGATGGGAGAGAGCTGAATGGAGCAAAATTATTCCCTTTTGGCCTGTTGTAGTGCAAGCATCTTGCAGTCATAATAAGAACTGAAAGGCCTCATCCAACTGCAGTGTCAGTGATCAGTAGGCTGAGGACAGTCCTGTATATGCCATCACGCTCTTACCCACCCACATTGCTTACTCGGGTGCCTTACAAACATGGTGTTCCAGTAGTCAGTGTGTGAGATTAAGCATATCAGACAAGTATACTAGCTTTTATTTGATGTTATTTTTCTCTTTACTTATAATTACTGGTGACAGTGGGATTTGAACTTGGATCCTCTAACTCTCAATCTTTCCACTCTATCGCTACTACACGATTACCATGAAAAGGCTAAAATTCTCTTTGCTATTATTATGGGGATACTACTAAGAGGGAGATTCCATGTGGAAGGTGTACATGTGACCATCTTTGATGTAATATTGACTTAGAGGATCTTCTTCCTTCCCAGACTGTTGTATATGGTCTTGCCTTGGCCTGAAAGGGAATCTTGAGACATTTGGTATAACTTTGGTGGGAGAACAAGCCCACTCTGCTCACCACCCCTGGGCAAGTGTTATAGGGGTAAAATAGCAGTCCTTGAAGTAGCAGTTCAGCAAGATCAGACAGAGCACCCAGGAGCTGGGGAAAACCCAGTCCTGGGAGTTAGGACCTGTTGGGTGGGAGGATCAGTGTTTCATGCACATGGAACAGAGTCAGCTGAGACAAGCCAATAATAATCTTAGCTACTGTGAATCTAGTGAATGAAAGTTGCTCAGTTGTGTTTGACTCTTTGTGACCCCATTGACCATAGAGTCCATGAAATTCTCCAGGTCAGAATATTGAAGTGGGTAGCCTTTCCCTTCTCCAGGAGATCTTCCCAACCCAAGGATCGAACCCAGGTCTCCCACATTGTAGGTGGATTATTTACCAGCTTAGCCACAAGGGAAGCCCAAGAATACTGGGGCGGGTAGCCTATCCCTTCTCCAGTGGATCTTCCTGACCCAGGAATCAAACTGGGGTCTTCTGCATTGCAGGCAGACTCTTTACCAACTGAGCTATCAGGGAAGCTCTTGAATCTAGTGCTTCCAAGTAAGTCGGGGATTATTGCCTTGGCCAGTAACTCAGGGCCCCACAAGTCAATACTGGGAATGAGACCAACTCTTTCTGAAAGGGTGGGGGGGGGGCAATGCAGGTGCATTGATTTTTCTCTGTCATGAGGACCAGCTCAGAAACTGAATGGGAGGGACTACATTTTCAAGTCCAGGAACAAGTGGGCCCAGTAAAGAGAAAATAGGAAGGGCAGAACCGGATAAGAAGTCAGGGAAATGCATCTGCCCCCAACTGGCTTTCTTTATTTCTCTGTGTCTCCTTTATCTGTACAATCACACATATGATTGTACCTGTTCAATCACAGAACATCTGCCAGCTCATGGTCTGGCAATATCCTGCCTCTCCACCACGTATGGCCATCTTTAAGCTGGTTTGTGCTCATTGGATTCTTGAACATTATGATTTTGGCTTTGAAAATGTAAAAAACAAGCTTTCTTGTTAAAAAAAAAAAAAAAAAAAACACACATAAATCATAGTGATTAAGAGGCTCTGGAGTCAAACAGACCTAGATTCAAATTGCAGTTCTTCCACTTAGCTGCAATCTGACCTTGGGCAAACCACCTTAGCTCAATGGACCTCAGATTCCTCATGCACAAAATAGGGATAATAATAATAATACCAGTGTCCCAAGGTTATTGTGAGGAATAAATCAGAAAATATCTCTGGTCCATGAAAAGCACTAGATTCATAGTAGCTAAGATGATTATTGGCATATCTCGGCTGACTCCCTTCCTAACATCTGGTCATATGTTCCTCATATAAGCTTTCCAATGCAATTCAGTATAAGTGCTGACCTTTCACTCATGGTGCAGGAGCACAACAAGAATTTACCTTATCAGAAAGATGACAGTCTTCATGTGTTTTTTGAGCATCTGCCCTGTTCTAAGAGCCAACTGTTAATTAAGAGGTGCTTAGGAAGGCATGTGGAATATGCTAGAAATATGGGATGTAATGGTCTAAGAAGATTCTTTATGTCTGTTCATTGTTTTTGCTATTCAGTCACTAAGTCGTGTCCAACTCTTTGTAACCCCATGGACTGCAGCATGCCAGACTCCCCTGTTCTTCACTATCTCCCGCAGTTTGCTCAAACTCATGTCCATTGAGTCGGTGATGCCATCCAACCATCTCATCCTTTGTAGCCCCCTTCTGGCCTCAATCTTTCCCAGCATCAGGGTCTTTTCCAAGTTTTCCAAGGTGTTTTCCAAGGTCTTTTCTATGTTCATATATCATGCTATTTTTCTAGTGCTTCCAAATCCTTCACTGAGACCTCTAAGTCAGGTTTAATTATAAGATAAAGATAGAACCAAATTCCTGGGGTTGAGGATAAAGTGCCAGGACCATTTCTTGTGGCCTTTTAGTTTAGTGACATGAACCAAATCTGTGGGACTGGCAGCTACCCTATTCTGGATACTAAGACCTGTATCAATTGACACTTGTCTACAGGTCCTCAAATTTAATTTGGTTTTAGAGAGTCTCTCAATTTTTGGAAATGCTGCAAGCCTACAGAGGCAACTGTGGACTCCAAATGCAGGTCCAAGCTCTTAGAGTGTGTCTAAGGAAAGCATATCTCTTGACCACTGGAGAGGTGCACAGATTCTCAGACATTTCTAGAGCAGAAAACTTGGAGGGAGAAATCCTTCCCTGGTGACTGAGCTCTTTTAAATGATCTAAGAATCCCAGAGCATATTCATACATACAGAGTAGTTTGTGAGACTGTTGTCTCTGTGAACTTGTTCTGATGTCAGCTTTCCTCGAAATTTTCTGCAGTGTCTCATATTAGCCTGAGTTGTGATCTCAGAAACAGAGGATCTTAGTTGTGTTATATGTGTCTTAGAAAGGCTTGATCACAAAGCTTCTTGAGAACTTAGTGGTGGATGTGTGGGAAATGGAGAAAGTCAGGAATGGAGACTCAGATCTTCTGGGCCTAAGCTGTATTATTCTTGACACTTCTAGTCCCAACATAACAAAACAGCAATTAGCCGATTGACATGGCTAATATATTTGTAGAATTGATGGATGAACATACAAATGGTTGGAAGGATGGACAAATAAGAGCTACCTTTACTTTCTCCATGCCTTATTGGTTTATAGATCTACCTATTCCCAACGACCTGGAAACTTCTTGAGGGCATCTTTGTTTCCAGCATAGAGCATAGGTAGGCAAGATCCCAACTGGATCAAGAAGGGGCCATACTAAGAGTTTGGCACATGCTTATTCAGAGGCTGTGAAGGTCAGGATCCAACCTTCTGGGTGTGGGGGTCTGGGTAAGAGAAAGACTCTGCTCTTGGGTAGATGAGGTTGAAACTGTACAGCCAACCAGTAACAAAAACAAATGCCAGTTACCCAGTTCATCATTTCACACTTTTAATTTAACAAATACTCGGCTTGTACATGTGTAATGTAAGGAGTTGCTAGTCAACTGAATAAGTTATCATCATCCATGTTGTTCAACCCAGAAATAGTCTTAGTGGTTCTACCTCCAAAATATCACTGGAATCTACCATCCTGCTTCCCATCACCATTCCTTGCACTTGAAATAAGACCATTAGCAACCCTTACTAGCCTCAGTTAAGTTCAGTTGCTCATTCGTGTCTGATTCTTTGAGACCCTATGGACTGCAGCTTGCCAGGCTTCCGTGTCCATCACCAATACCCTGAATTCACTCAAACTCATGTCCTTCAAGTAGATGATGCCATCCAACCATCTGTCGACCCCTTTGCCTCCTGCCTTCAGTCTTTCCCAGCATCAGGGTCTTTTCCAGTGAGTTAGTTCTTTGCATCAGGTGGCCAAAGTACTGGAGCTTCAGCTTCAGTTTCAGTCCTCCCAATGAATATTCAGGACTGATTTCCTTTATGATGGAATGGTTGGATCTCCTTGCAGTCCAAGGGACTCTCAAGAGTCTTCTCCAACACCACCAGTTCAAAAGCATCAATTCTTTGGTGCTCAGCTTTCTTTATGGTCCAACTCTCACATCCATACATGACTACTGGAAAAAACATAGCTTTGACTAGATGGACCTTTGTCGGCAAAGTAATGTCTCTGCTTTTTAATCTGCTGTCTAGGTTGGTCATAGCTTTTCTTCCAAGGAGCAAGTATCTTTTAATTGCATGGCTGCAATCACCATCTGCAGTGATTTTGGAGCCCAAGAAAATAAAGTCTGCCACTGTTTCCATTGTTTCCCCATCATTTTGTCCTGAAGTGATGGGACCAGATGCCATGATTTCAGTTTTTTGAATGTTGAGTTTTAAGCCAGCTTTTTCATTCTTCTCCTTCACTTTCATCAAGAGTCTCTTTAGTTCCTCTTTGCTTTCTGCCATAAGGGTGGTATCATCTGCATATCTGAGATTATTGATATTTCTCCCAGCAATCTTGATTCCAGCTTGTACTTCATCCAGCCCAGCATTTTGCATAATGTACCCTGCATATAAGTTACATAAACGGTGACAATATACAGCCTTGACAAACTCCTTACCCAATTTGCAACCAGTCTACTGTTCCATGTCCAGTTCTAACTGTTGCTTCTTGACCTGCATACAGATTTCTCAGGAGGCGGGTAAGGTGGTATTCCCATCCCTTTAGGAAATTTCCAAAGTTTGCCATGATCTACAGAGTCAAAGGCTTTGGCTTACCTGTTTCCATTTTTGGTCCTCAGTTCATGGCCCCAAGAGGTGAGTTTTAAACAGAAATCAGATCATTTTACTGCTTCAAAAACCTTCACTGGAGGCCCATTCACTACTTGATAAAGTCCAAAGGTGACTGACAGTGTTCTGTTCATTCTGGACCTAGACTACTCTGGATGCTTTCTACTCTTCCCTCCTTCCCTGCTCCATGTTTGTCCTATATTCCAACCACAAGGAGCCACTTGCTATTCCCTGACAATCTGCTATCACCTTGCTTTTACAAAAACTGGGATTCTCAACATGGGTTTAGAGTCAAGTCTCAACTCTTATCCTGAGCTCGTGTCCAGACACCTCACCCCCAGGTAATGCCTTTTGCTCCTATCACACCTGACTACCCACTGTTCACTGATGAGACCATAGATTTCCAAGAGCTCACAGCCAAGCAGAGGAAGTCAAGGCTTAAATAAATAAGTAGATAACCATGAAGACCATGTTTCAGTAAGAGGTAAGATCCAGTGAATGAGGAATATAGGCAAAGGAGCTGTCAGTGAAAGCCATCAGAATAGGTGGCACTTGAATCCAGGCTTGAAGGATGACAATGGTTTGTTGAACATTTCTGATGTGCCTGTGCATGCTACATTGCTTCAGTCATGTTGGACAGTTTGCAGTCCCATAGACTGTGGCCCTCTAGGCTCCTCTGTCCATGGGATTCTCCAGTCAAGAATACTGGAGTGGGTTTCCATGCTCTCCTCCATCTAATGTGCTAAGTGTTACTCAAAACCTGCTTTATTTTTTAAAGTATTGTAAACATACTGCCTCTGATTGCGTTTCTACTGCTCCTTTGCCCAAGCTTTGAAGAAAGAGTGCTGAATAATAGGTAACTTCAGTTGAACATCTATCTAAATTATCATGATGCTGCAGTTGGTACAGATTGACTAAATGAAGCTTTTATACAGTGCAGGAGTTGAGGCTGAAGGTGATCCAGGGAATGGATAGATGCTCAGAAGGAAAAGCTGTGATCTGGCTTTCTTTGCTTCTATTTTCCTTGTTTTAGGTCATAGTAACTAAACAGTGCTTTTTTCATTTTATGCTTCATGGGTTTTTAATGCAGTTACTTCTGGTGGATACATTTTCACCTGTGGCTCTGCCATCCCCTTACTCTGAGCCACTATCCTTTCTTGGAGGTCCATTCCTTCATCTTCACAGTGAAGAGGACAAACTGGATCTCTAATGTTCCCCTTGTGTATCATGGATGGTGCTAGAGGAGGCCCAGACTGGGCCACCTTGCTCCCCAGTTTCAGGCAGAACCTGCCAGCTTTCTCTGCTGTGTTTGCTCCTGCTTCCTTGAGAGGTGACTATGATTTCTTGAGTTTTAAACTTTTATTTTGGTGTAAGCTGTATAAAGTCAAGTGCCCAGATCTTAAGTGTACAGCACAATGAATTCTTACAAAAGGAACTTACCCCTGAGACTACTACCAAAATCAAGCTACAAAAACATCCTGATCACCTCAGAGGTTCCCTTATGCCTCTTCCCAGATAGGTTCCAATGCTGCTGCCCCCAAGGTAGTCATTATTCCCAAATGAATTATTTTCTTAGGCCTATTCTAAATGACTTTCTTAGGCCTATTCTTAAATTGAATATAAATGGAATCAACAGCATTATACTGCTTTGTGTCTAATTTATTTTGCTCTACATAACATTTGTGAGATTCATCCAAGTCAATTCCTGTAGAAGGAGTTCATTCTTTTTCATTGTTGAATAGTATTTCAGTATGTTGTATGACTATATCATGATTTATTTAGTCACTACACTATTGATGGACATCTATGGTGTTTAGAGTATGTGGCTATGACACATAAAGCTTCCATGAACATTCTTGTATGTATTTTGGTCCACATATGAACTCATGACTTTTGAGTATCCAGGACTGATAGAAGAGTTTGTTTTATTTTTTTATTATTGAATAGTTTCTGGATTTAAGAAAAAGATTTGAAAACCTCTAGAATATATCAGTGATTCCCAAAGGCTTATAAACTGGCTTCATGATCATGGGAGAAATTTTGTAAAATATGAACTTGTGGGTTCAGTTCTCAGATATTCTGATTCAGTGTCTGGGGTGGAGTCTAGGGACTGTGTCTGACTTTACAATTCCTGAGTGAGGAGTGATTCCTTTGTTTTAGTCTTTATTTATTTGTCTGCATCTTAGCTGTGGCATGTGAGATCTTTTAGTTATGGCATGCAAACTCTTAATTGTGGCATGTGGGATCTAATTCTCTGACCAGGGATTGAACCTGGCCCCCTGCATTGGGAGTGCAGAGCCTTAGCCATTGGACCACCAGGGAAGTCCTTGAGTGATTCTCATAGGGTGCTAGCACTGAGAATTGCCATGGACCCTATAAGAGCATTTCCAGATAAAACATACTATACTTGTACTACAAGCTTTCTCTGAACCTTAAATCTTTGGAGCCAATGCCTGTCTGGGGCTGCTTGCATTTTGTTGAATTTTTTCTGTTTGTTTGTGTCTCTCTCTCCCTTGCTGTCTATGCACTTTTCCAGAGTAGGTACCTTGTCTACCTTGTGTATTTATATATTGTCTGCATCTGCTGCTGCTGCTGCTGCTAAGTTACTGTAGTCGTATCTGACTCTGCAACCCCACAGATGGCAGCCCACTGGGCTCCCCGTTCCTGGGATTCTCCAGGCAAGAACACTGGAGTGGGTTGCCATTTCCTTCTCCAATGCCTGAAAGTAAAAAGTGAAAGTGAAGTCGCTCAGTCATGTCCGACTCTTAGTGACCCCATGGACTGCAGCCTACTAGGCTCCTCCATCCATGGACTTTCCAGGCAAGAGTACTGGAGTGGGGTGCCATCGCCTTCTCCCTGTCTGCATCTAGGACATGGTAAACTGTACAGCAGGGGCTCCATACATGTAAATGAGTGAAAGTGTTAGTCATTCCAACTCTTTGCAACCGTATGGACTATTGCCTGCCAGGCTCCTCTGTCCATGGAGTTCTTCAGGCAAGAATACTGAAGCAGGTAGCCATTCCCTGCTCCAAGGGATCTTTCTGACCCAGGGATCAAACCCAGGTGCCCTGCCTTACAGGCAGATTCTTTACTATCTGAGCCACCTGAGAAGCCCCAAAACTATAGCACAGACGATTTATTTTTTTGGAAATATTTTGAAAGAGGTCTGTCTCTAGATTACATTGCCTTACTGTTGCTAGACTTTCAGGACACAGCTAATAGCTGCTGGAACTAAGAAGTCGTTGCTCACTTGAAATTTCATTCTGGGTTGAGTTCTCAGCAAGACAAGGGAATTTTTTTTTTTTTTTAAGACAAGGGAATTTTAAGACAAGATTTGGCCAGAGAGATAGATAGACATCCAGCAAGACAAAGACCCAGACCAAAGAGTTTTTATCCATGAAGGCTGTTACTGTAGGTTCAAAAGAGGATATGATGTTGAGGGAGCTTAAAGCCTGGTGGTATGCTTATCCTAAGCATCCTGGGAGAAAGATGCTGTCACTCTCTAGGAGGAACCCTCTTTGTAACATCTGGAGGCCATCTTTGAAAAGTGGCTGAACTCTGAAACACTGGCCATTAACCTGAGCCAACCAGGGAGAGACCGAAATTACCTAAAGAGAACATTCATATTATGAATGGGTATGAGTTTATTGGCTTGGATTCAATCTACTTTCTAATTTCCTCCTCCCCTTTGACCTCATCAGATTGTGGACGGGATATGGATGGGGAGATCAGAACAGTTTTAGGGAAATAATGAAGCTATGTTTCCCTGGCAGATCTGAATTTGGTATGGCAATATGTGAGACCACACCACAAACAAATGAACTAGATTGCCTCTGGAGGGTGCTATGGGCATTGTGGGGATGCCAGAAAAGTGTTAGTAAACAGCTCCTACCCTGATCCACATGGCCTCATGAAACAATCAGAACACTCTGTCGTTACAGAGATGCAAGTGTGTGTTTGCATAGTTGTGGAGAGGCAAGAGGTGTGTAGGAAAGTCGGGACAGTGAGCATTTTGCATCAGGCAGCAAGTATCCTTTATTTGCATAAGTTTTCCTTGTCTCCTAACTCACAGGTTATTCACACTTAAACTTTTTTGGCTATACTTTAAAAGTTTCCTGATTTTCTTAGACAAGGGAGGAAGCAAGTAGGCAATCCCATGGCAAAGGCAGAGACCTCCCTGTACTCAGTTGAAGCTTCTGAGCAAAGTGCTTGCTGGACACACAAACTTCCTGGTTTTTTCATTAATTCCAACCGCTACAGTTAACCATATATCCTTCATTCTCTGGTTATATCCAAATTTCCTTTAAAGGAAAGGTCTTAGAAATGGTAAGAACTGGGATTTGGCCCTTGCACAAGGTCAAATTCAAAGTAATTTACTGAACAGAAAATTAACAAGGAAACACAAACTTTAAATGATACACTAGACCAGTTAGACCTAATTGATATCTATAGGACATTTCACCCCAAAACAATGAATTTCACCTTTTTATCAAGTGCACACGGAACCTTCTCCAGGATAGATCACATCCTGGGCCATAAATCTAGCCATGGTAAATTCAAAAAAATTGAAATCATTCCAAGCATATTTTCTGACCACAATGTAGTAAGATTAGATGTCAATTACAGGAGAAAAACTATTAAAAATTCCAACATATGGAGGCTGAACAACACGCTGCTGAATAACCAACAAATCACAAAAGAAATCAAAGTTTGCATAGAAATGAATAAAAATGAAAACACAACAACCCAAAACCTGTGGGATACTGTAAAAGCAGTACTAAGGGGAAAGTTCATAGCAATACAGGCATACCTCAAGAAACAAGAAAAAAGTCAAATAAATAACCTAACTCTACACCTAAAGCAACTAGAAAAGGAAGAAATGAAGAACCCCAGGGTTAGTAGAAGGAAAGAAATCTTAAAAATTAGGGCAGAAATAAAAGCAAAACAAACAAAAGAGACCATAGCAAAAATCAACAAAGCAAAAGCTGGTTCTTTGAAAGGATAAATAAAATTCACAAACCATTAGCCAGACTCATCAAGAAACAAAGGGAGAAAAATCAAATCAATAAAATTAGAAATGAAAATGGAGAGATCACAACAGACAACACAGAAACACAAAGGGTCATAAGAGACTACCATCAGCAATTGTATGCCAATAAAATGGACAATGTGGAAGAAATGGACAAATTCTTAGAAAAGTACAACTTTCCAAAACTCGACCAGGAAGAAATAGAAAAATTTAAAAGACTCATCACAAGCACGGAAATTGAAACTGTAATCAGAAATCTTCCAGCAAACAAAAGCCCAGGTCCAGATGGCTTCACAGCTGAATTCTACCAAAAATTTAGAGAAGAGCTAACACCTATCCTACTCAAACTCTTCCAGAAAATTGCAGAGGAAGGTAAACTTCCAAACTCATTCTATGAGGCCACCATCACCCTAATACCAAAACCTGACAAACATGCCACAAAGAGAACTACAGGCCAATATCACTGATGAACATGGATGCAAAAATCCTTAACAAAATTCTAGCAATCAGAATCCAACAACACATTAAAAAGATCATACACCATGACCAAGTGGGCTTTATCCCAGGGATACAAGGATTCTTCAATATCCACAAATCAATGTACTACACCACATTAACAAATTGAAAAATAAAAATCATATTATTATCTCAATAGATGCAGAGAAAGCCTTTGACAATATTCAACATCCATTTATGATAAAAACTTTCCAGAAAGCAGGAATAGAAGGAACATACCTCAACATAATAAAAGCTATATATGACAAACCCACAGCAAACATTATCCTCAATGGTGAAAAATTGAAAGCATTTCCTCTAAAGTCAGGAACAAGACAAGGGTGCCCACTTTCACCATTACTATTCAACATAGTTTTGGAAGTTTTGACCACAACAATCAGAGCAGAAAAAGAAATAAAAGGAATCCAGATTGGAAAAGAAGAAGTAAAACTCTCACTATTTGCAGATGACATGATCCTCTACAGAGAAAACCCTAAAGACTCCACCAGAAAATTACTAGAACTAATTAATGAATATAGTAAAGTTGCAGGATATAAAATCAACACACAGAAATCCCTTGCATTCCTATACACTAATAATGAGAAAATAAAAAGAGAAATTAAGGAAACAATCCCATTCACCATTGCAACGAAAAGAAGAAAATACTTAGGAATATATCTACCTAAAGAAACTAAAGACCTATATATAGAAAACTATAAAACACTGGTGAAAGAAATCAAAGAGGACACTAATAGACGGAGAAATATACCATGTTCATGGGTCAGAAGAATCAATATAGTGAAAATAGGTATACTACCCAAAGCAATTTATAGATTCAATGCAATCCCTATCAAGCTACCAACGGTATTTTTCACAGAGCTAGAACAAATAATTTCACAATTTGTATGGAAATACAAAAAACCCCGAATAGCCAAAGCTATCTTGAGAAAGAAGAATGGAACTGGAGGAATCAACCTGCCTGACTTCAGGCTCTACTACAAAGCCACAGTCATCAAGACAGTATGGTACTGGCACAAAGACAGAAATATAGATCAATGGAACAAAATAGAAAGCCCAGAGATAAATCCACGCACATATGGACACCTTATCTTTGACAAAGGAGGCAAGAATATACAATGGATTAAAGACAATCTCTTTAACAAGTGGTGCTGGGAAATCTGGTCAACCACTTGTAAAAGAATGAAACTAAAACACTTTCTAACACCATACACAAAAATAAACTCAAAATGGATTAAAGATCTCAATGTAAGACCAGAAACTATAAAACTCCTAGAGGAGAAGGCAAAACACTCTCTGACATACATCACAGCAGGATCCTCTATGACCCACCTCCCAGAATATTGGGAATAAAAGCAAAAATAAACAAATGGGACCTAATTAAACTTAAAAGCTTCTGCACAACAAAGGAAATTATAAGCAAGGTGAAAAGACAGCCTTCAGAATGGGAGAAAATAATCGCAAATGAAGCAACTGACAAACAACTAATCTCAAAAATATACAAGCAACTCCTACAGCTCAATTCCAGAAAAATAAACGACCCAATCAAAAAATGGGTCAAAGAACTAAATAGACATTTCTCCAAGGAAGACATACAGATGGCTAACAAACACATGAAAAGATGCTCAATATCACTTATTATCAGAGAAATGCAAATCAAAACCACTATGAGGTACCATTTCACGCCAGTCAGAATGGCTGTGATCCAAAAGTCTACAAGCAATGAATGCTGGACAGGGTGTGGAGAAAAGGGAACCCTCTTAAACTGTTGGTGGGACTGCAAAGTAGTACAGCCACTATGGAGAACAGTGTGGAGATTCCTTAAAAAACTGGAAATAGAACTGCCTTATGACCAGCAATCCCACTGCTGGGCATACACACTGAGGAAACCAGAATTGAAAGAGACACATGTACCCCAATGTTCATCGCAGCACTGTTTATAATAGCCAGGACATGGAAGCAACCTAAATGTCCATCAGCAGATGAGTGGATAAGAAAGCTGTGGTACATATACACAATGGAGTATTACTCAGCCATTAAAAAGAATACATTTGAATCAGTTCTAATGAGGTGGATGAAACTGGAGCCTATCATACAGAGTGAAATAAGCCAGAAAGAAAAACACCAATACAGTATAGTAACGCATATATATGGAATTTAGAAAGATGGTAACAATAACCCTGTATACAAGACAGCAAAAGAGACACTGATGTATAGAACAGTCTTTTGGGCACTGTGGGAGAGGGAGAGGGTGGGATGGTTTGGGAGAATGGCATTGAAACATGTATATCGTATATGAAATGAGTCGCCAATCCAGGTTTGATGCACCATACTGGATGCTTGGGGCTGGTGCACTGGGATGACCCAGAGGGATGGTATGGGGAGGGAGGAAGGAGGAGGGTTCAGGATGGGGAACACATGTATACCTGTGGCAGATTCATTTTGATATATGGCAAAACCAATACAATATTATAAAGTTAAAAAATAAAATTAAATTTAAAAAAAAGAAAGAAAAAAAAAGAAATTAATTTACTGAGAACCTACTTTAGGCCTTGCACAGTGAAGGATCCAAAAAATTCTAAAATGAACCATTTCCTTAGAAAATCACAACCAAGTGGGAAAGACAGACATAGATGCAAATGATGACAGCTTAATGCATCCAGGGCTGTCATGGAGGTCTGCACAAATACTTGTGTGACACAAAGGGAAGATGATTAACTCTGTGTGGGATGGCCAGGGAAAAACTACAGAATGGGAAGTTGAATTTAAGCTGGACACATGGGAGCTCACCAGGTATGTAGAGAATGATATATTTCCCAGGAATTCCTGATGTGTGTGCGTGGTGGTGGCGGGGCGGGAGCGGGGCGGGGGCTGTTGGGGGAAGGGAACTATTGAATGGCTTTATGCTTGTTTTGTTGAAGTTTTCTCTTTCCACACTTTGATGTGATATTTGCCACTGGGATTTCAGCTAATCCAGTCAGCTTTGCCCTGAAGCTTTCCCTCACTTCAACCTCCCAGTATAAGGCTTACATGCTTGCTCTCTTTATTTCTCCATGTGGCAGTCTGGCTGCCCTGGAAAGGAGACTTGAAATCCCCTTTCTTTCTCTTTAATGAGTCTCAACCTGCAGCTTGCTTAGAAGAGTCAGCAATCTACTTTCTTCTTCTCCATCTTGCTGAGGTCTCTGACCTTTCTTTATACCTGCCTCTCCTGTGAGTCCTTGAAAGCCACAAGGATCCCACCCAGAAGAGCTTTAGGTGAGGGAGAGAAGACATTCCCTAGGGAAGGTGCCTTCTGAACAATGGGGTTTATTAGGCCCCCTGCATTGGCAGAGAAGAAACCCCCATCTTAAGTTCAGACTTGATTTCCAAAGTTCATGTGGTCTAAGTCCTTATCTTCATACAAGTAGTGAACTTTACTTATCTTGAACATTTATAGATGGAGAAGCTGATGTTCATACAGGTAAAGTAACATATCTAAGACTGCACAGGCAGCACCAGGACCTAAACCCAGGTTGCTTGACTACCAGTTAAAAGTTCTTTCTGTCATACCACTTGCTGGGCTTCTAACACCTGGATCTCTATTCCACACTCAAAAATAATAATAATAATACTTCTAACATTCTGCCTGTACTAAATTATTGAAATTTAAAAATAAAAAAAGAAAATGTAGAGATATCTTGAGGGTTTCTGGGCTTTTTCCATTTGCCAATCTATTGTGTTTCCTCTGGTGTCTTCTATGTGTTCTTTATCACATCAAAAAGATAACATTATAAGATATCAGCTATGATAACTAGTTTTTAACACATATTTCCTCATATCACATGATAGGTCCTCATTAAAATGTTTAAGGAGGGAAGGATTGAAGGAAGGATAAATAGATGAATACAGCCTCTATAACAACTTATGAAAAGCCCAAAGGAACATTTTGGCCAACCCAATACTGTTGCCAGAATTCGTAACTGACTTATAAAGCTCCCATATACTCCATATTGTTCACCGCAGTTAGAGGAGGGTGTTCATGATGGACAGAGGATGAGATGGCTGGATGGCATCACTGACTCGATGGACGTGAGTCTGAGTGAACTCCGGGAGTTGGTGATGGATAGGGAGGCCTGGCATGCTGCGATTCATGGGGTCGCAAAGAGTCAGACACGACTGAGCGACTGATCTGATCATGATGGCAAAGGAGGTTTGAAAGACCAGATGCATAAATGGCAGTTATTTAATCAGGAAAAGAAAAAAATTCAAAGGGAACTGGTAGTTGCTTTCAGAGTTGTTACATAGGAGAAGGGCTAAACTAATAATACATCTATGAAGGACAAAATGAGAACCAATGAGCGAAAGTCAGAAGGGAGCAAGTTTCATCTGGATAAAAGTGATAATCTGCCAACAGCTAATAGAAGTTCAAAAACAGCTGCCTTAAGAAGTAATGGGCTTTTATTGATGGACTTACTAAAGCCATGATATTGAAGAATGAAATTCTACTTTGTGATTAAAGTAATAGTAACACATGGATTCTAAGGCCCTTTGCAAGTCTGAGATCTGCTGAGAGATTGCTGGTGGGGAAGAACACAGAGGCTTATGCTCTGAGATTTAGTTTGGTTTTTACCTGACTTCTTTTACTGTAATAATCCTTAAAGAGGTTCTCTGCAGAATTCAGTACAATATACCTGCTGGATCTGATAAATGTTTATCCATAAACAGTAATTATTTTCCTGACTCTTGAACTTCATTTGTGCCAATGAGTAGGTCTTGAGATCTCTCTTTTTCTCAAGTGGTTCATTTTTACCTGAACTAGAAATATGTCCCTGTGAGTTTTCAGAATTCTTCATTGACTTCACTCCTTTTCCCTATTTATTTCAAAATGTGGCATGCTAAATTCATCAACGCAAATCATCATAGTGATATCCATTTAAAATAAAATTAAGGTGAAGTATGATTAAAAGACAAAATGATAACATATTTAGACAATTTTTAATTATGCATAATTTAGAGGACAACCTAAATTATAACTTCATAAATTTTACTTTTAAAAATAGAAAGTCAATTGGAGTATGCGATAGGAGAATATCAAGCTACACACTCTCAGGGGCTTCCCTGAGGGTCCAGTTAAGACTTGAGGTTCCAATACCCAGGTTACAGGTTCCACCCCTGGCTGGGGAACTAGGATCCCACATGCCACATGGCAAAACAAAACAAAAAGCCCAAGGAGTTGTGTCTCAATACATTCTCAGAAAATAGTGTTTAATATCATCAGTGTAGAATACTCAGAACTACTTCTCCCAGAATCTTATGAAGCCCAGAAGTCCAAGCTATACCATCAAAAGAAAATGCTATTGTTTCTCAGCTTCATATTTTCCTTCTAAATGACTGAAATGCTCTAAACATTGTGCTCCATTAAGGAAAACAGTCTTCAATTTTTTCAGTGTTCATCACACTGAGTTCTTCCAAAAAAGTATAGGAAGGTTTCTTGTAATATGTATTTGTTATCTTGGGGAAAAAATACTGAACTAGCTATTTTGGAATCTTTTTCCTAATTTTCTTATATATTCTCAGCTTGAGTTCATTTTATTTATTTTTTACTATGTACTAGATTTTTTTTATGTTTCAGAATATATGAAACATAGTTGCAAGAAAAGTTTCCAATCCTAACTGAATTGGACTAACATTATTATAAGAAGACTTCAGATTCATCTAGTCTATATCTCTGATTTTATAAATGAGACAATGTAGGGAAAGTCTTGGGTAAGATTACAAACCAAATTAGCAATAAATTCTGGCCTCTCATTTTACGGGTTCTATGGCTCAAAAACAGTCTACCTCCTGGGAAATAGGCTTCTTGCCAAATCCTTACATTGTCATCTTTATAAGGCCAGAGCTGGAAAATGTGAGTGCCTCAAAGGGACTGAAAAAGACTAGGTGTAATTAAAACTCTGTGCTTAGATGAGTCAATATCACCATGACCCTTTCCTTCTTACATAGTTTGTGGCCAGGCAGTTACTTCCAAGCCAAAACTTGAACAAAGACTTCCCTAAGGCATTTGAACTATTGGTATATGAAGAGCTAAGGCAGGCAGTGCGGGGAGTATGTCTCAGTACAAAGACCATTTCGTTTTGGAATTATGGACTACCCAGTTCTCGGACTACCAACCCTAACACCTGCCAATCCCAAACCCTTCCACACACAAGCCTGGTCAACTTTCACATTCTCTCATTATACATCAAAGAAATGAACAACTAACATCTTCTAGATATTTGAAGAAAGCCTGCTGCATGACCAAGAGATGGCAAGATGAAATCAGAACTGACTCAGGAAGAAACAGGTAATTCAGAGACCACAAAACAGCTATTGCTGCTACTGCTAAGTCGCTTCAGTCGTGTCTGACTCTGTGCAACCCCATAGACGGCAGCCCACCAGGCTCCCCCGTCCCTGGGATTCTCCAGGCAAGAACACTGGAGTGGGGTGCCATTTCCTTCTCCAATGCATGGAAGTGAAAAGTCAAAGTGAAGTTGTTCAGTCGTGTCCGACTCTTAACGACCCCATGGACTGCAGCCTACCAGGCTCCTCCATCCATGGGATTTTCCAAGCAAGAGTACTGGAGTGGGGTGCCATTGCCTTCTCCAAAACAGCTATTAAAAACAAAAAAGTTAGCATCCTAGACAATGTGGGAGTTTTCACAATATGTTCACAGAGTTTTTGACATTCATCAGGCTTCCCCAATGGCTCAGCAGGTAAAGAATCTGCCTGCAACGCAGGAGATGCAGGCAGACACAGGTTGGATCCCTGGGTCAGAAAGATCCCCTGGAGAGGGAATGGCAACCCACTCCAGTATTCTTACCTGGAGAATCCCATGGACAGGGAAGCCTAACAGGCTACAGACCATGGGGTCACAAAGAGGCAGCAACCCAGAGCTCCACCCATGGCCTTAATCCTCTCCCTTGGAGCCAGCCTCCTTCTCAGGGGACAAGATAGCCTTTGGAAATGAAAACCTGATTACCACATGCAAAATGCAGTAGAAGGATTGGACACAGGAAAAAATTTAAAAAGACAAATTATGAAAGAAATGCAAAACTCAGAGTCTCAAATCAGCAGGTCTAGCATCCAACTAGTAGAAAAAAAGATCCTGTTAGAAACAGACTAGACAAAATAAACAGGAAGGAATAAGGTTAGAGATAAAGCAATAATCTTAGAGTTGAATGAACAGGTAAGCCTTTCAATTGAAAGGACCTAATGAGTGTATTAGCCCAGGAAGAATGAAAAATTATCCACTGTGAATTTCAGAACTTTAGTGATAGATGAGTTCCTGGGAGCTCACAGAGAGAAAAATACCACCAGGACATAAATAAAGAAAGAGAACTTGTTTTTATATCAGCTACAGTGGATGGTAGAGATCAGTGGAATAATGCTTTCTGTGGTCTTAGGGAGTATGATTTCACCATGTTTCCATACCCAACCTGCTTCACCCAGGATTAAATATAGCTGTATCAGATATCCTAGAATCACAGTGGCTTGAAAACAAGGCAACATTTCTTTTTTTGTTATGTACAAGTCCTGGTCAGCATTTCAGAGCTGGTATGACATTCAGCAGCTTCCTAGGTGTCTCTAGTGGTAAAGAACCCACCTGCAAATGCAGGAGACGTAAGAGACATGGGTTCAATCCCTGAGTTGGGAAGATCCTCTAGAGAAGGGCAAGGCGACCCACTCCAGCATTCTTGCCTGGAAAATCCCATCCATGGACAGAGGAATCTGGCTGGCTACAGGCCATAGGGTCACAAAGCTTCAGACATGACTGAAGTGTCTTAGCACACAGGCATGACATTCAGAGACCCAGGCTTTTCCTATTTTGTTGCTCTACTGTTCATGGCCTTGGCTCCATGGTACAAGATGATAGCATTTATGCTCCAGGCAGCAGTCTGAAAAAAAAGCTTGACAAAGAAGAGCACCCATGGTCCATGTGAACTGCCTCTCATGGACCATTCCAGAAAGCAGACACGTGACACTTCTTATATCCATTGGCCATATGCACTTACAAGGGAGGCTGGGCAGTAGAGTCTTTATTGTGGGCAACCCTGTGACCAGCTAAATGTTTTATTATCATAGAAGAAGAGAGAATAGATACAGGTCAACTACTAATAGTTTTTGCCATTCTAGCCAAGGTTCTAATGGAATTTGACCTAAGAATATAGACAATTTTTAGAAAATTCATTTCTGCTCTCTTTCTTAGGAAAGTCACTTAAAGATTTAAGCTATCAAACCAAGAACCAAGGGAGTACACCAAGGAAGAGAATGAATATAAACAAACCCCACAAAACAGTGGCTCTAACTGTTGAGAGACTGAATATAAGTCTCAGAATTTAGACTCTGCTGTAGATCATCAGGGCAATCAGTCCAGACAGTCAGGAGAATGGAGGGCTTTGGGAAGAAGGGCTTCAGGGAATTGAGGGGTTTCTTGAAATAAGAGTAGAAGGAGACAAAGAAAGAACGGGAAGATATGATTAAGATCTGAAAATAAAAGCCAGAATATAAATAAAAAGACAGCTCCAAATTCAAAGATAAAGAAGCCATGTTCCAAGTATGAGACAATCAGATCACATGGTCAGTGAACCTCAGGAAAAGCAACAACAACAACAAAAAAAAGAGGAATACATTCCTAACAAGAGAAAGAATGAGTAAGAAATTGGAAGTCATTAGAAATGTGATGAAGGAGGTACTATGTATACGTAATTTCCTTTTCCAATAAGAAAAAGCCAGAAAAACAAAAGAACAAAAGATGTATTGACATCTTTTGTGTTGTTTCATTATGAAATGAGCTAAATTATGACATATGTTTCAATGTAAGAAAGGAAAATCTGTGAGTGTTCTTGAGTGTCACAGTGGTCAAGACATTGGAATCACAGAGAATAAAGTGCACCCATAGCACATGGCTTAACTCTCCACCTTATAATACTGACTTCCTCATAATAGTGTGAATGCTGTTAATTAATCTTTTAACTTTTAGTATCAAGCTGGAGTCAAAGCACAGGAAAGGACGTTAGCAAAAAGAATATAAATGGGATCAACCTTTCCAATGTAGAATCTTTCAAGTCTAATTACAGTATATAAACCTTGGAAGTAAAAAGAGGAAATAAAGGAGGAAGGGAGATTCCCAAAGTGGAGAGTCAAGAGAATTTCTCTAATTAACAGAACAAGAAATAGAACTTTAAATCTATCCAATAATGAAATGATATAAAAAGTCAAATAACATGAATTAGGTAATGTTGCTCCCAACTGCTTCAAATATAGAAATACATCATTATGCCTTTATATATATTATATACATAATGATTTTTGAGAATACACTGGTGGGGGAGATCCATATCTGCATTTCCATCGGCAAAATAACTGAAGTTGGGCCAAAGGGTTTTTCTAACTTGAGTCTAAATTCCATTTTATCCTAAGATTCAAACATATGAGGAGTCCGTCTGACTCCACTTTTCAGGTTGGCCTGCTGATAGCAAGCCATTTTTGGACATCCTGGGACCCTGCCCTGTTCTCCCTGGAGAGCAATGTAGGTAATAAACCTTTTCATATCCTCTTGGTGTATAAGCAGCAGCATCAGTCCTGACATTCAATCCAAACTTGTGGTGGGGTCCATTTGACTTCTGGAGGCGGCCACACATCTCTGCTGTCTGGAGTGTGATCACATGGAAGTACTAGGGAGTCCGTACAGGAGGGTTTGAGGTGTTCCCTGGGAAAGAACTCCTGTTTGGAGAAGGTTCAAGAGGAGTTACTTGATTCAAAGACGATAGGTCAGTGATTTCAAGAACAGTGTAATACTGTTGGCTACTTCAGTGGTCCTCTGGCACAGTTCCTATGAATTCATCACTCATCCTTCTGGGAGGATGAAATGGCCAGTAATCTAATAAGAGTTAAAAAGATCTCTTCTAAAAAGAGAGCTTTTTTTTTTTTTGCTTGAATGAGGGATTTTGGAAGGGCTTCATCCTGTTTAATGGCAGTGATGACAGCAGTAGGTTTCATTACCGACAGTGACATCAATAGTGGTAGTCGTGGTGTCATTGCCTTTGGTTCATGACTCTGGGTGTCAGAACTCTTGGCACAAACATTAGCACTGTTGCCCTTTAGTGCAATCGGCTTCCATGCAGTAGCTGCAGCACCTGCTGCCAATGGAAAGTTTGCTGTGGATTTACATTGTCTGCTTTAGAATCCTGGCTCTACTGCTTCCTATTTTGGGCAAGATTATTTCTTAGAGCCTCAGTTTCTTTGCATGGAAAAAGGAGAAAAGAATAGTATCTATTACTGACGGTTGTTTGGAGGATTAAATAAGTTCTAAACTTACAATTTGGAGAAGGAAATGGCAACCCACTCCAGTGTTCTTGCCTGGAGAATCCCAGGGACGGGGGAGCCTGGTGGGCTGCCGTCTATGGGGGTCGCACACAGTCGGACACGACTGAAGCGACTTAGCAGCAGCAGCGGCAGCAAACTTACAATTAAATGTGAATCACTTAGCTGACTGCCTGCTATATAGTATCCACTTATTAAATATTGCTTATTATTATTGTCAAGTTTTATTTTTAATGTTACTGACATTTTTGCTGTTGTCAGAAGCCAGACATATAACTTACATAAGCCGAGAACTGAAAAGACAAAATAAGAGTCTGAGTCTGTGTAGGAGAATGCGTCCCTTCCTGAGGATTCCTGGAATTGTCTGAGAGGAGAGAGAAGTCATTTGGAACCAGAGCAAGCCCTGGTTACAGTAAATGGACTGGTGAGGTCTCTGCTCTTGGGACATTTTCCTTTGGTGACTTGAAAGGTAAAGCAAGTAACCTTTTTTTTAGCTTAATCAAGGGGTTTTGATTTAGTTGATGTCAGATGGAACATAATAGACCTCATGGTTTCAACCAGCACTGATCTGCTTCTTTACAACATTGAAGGGTCAGTTTTCAGAGTTTTGATATTTGGCGGACGCCTCCCCATTTCTTTCCTTTCCCCCCACCCTGGACCCACGTTCACCTCTTGCTAGGCAGCCTGCTCCCTGAGCCAAGGGACCCTGCTTCATTCCTTTCTGTGCCTTCAGAAGCTAGTCCAGGGCCAGACAACGTTTTGGCACTTAAATAGCTGTTAGACGAACGAGAGCACTGGGTTCCGCTCAGTGAGTAATGCCATGGAAAACACTGGAAATGAACAGGAGTCCCTCAGTGGCTGGCCCCTCACTACACTGTGCCCTCTCAGTGCTCAGTGGCAGATGCGTGCAGGGCCACCCACCCACTGACTGCTATGTCACTCCCATCACATTAGTCATTTCAGGTGACAACATTGACTGGCTGAGGTGGCTCTTTTTCAACATAACTCTGAGGAAACAAAAGGAAGGCACCAGAACATTCTCCTGACAGCCAGCCTCAAAGGCCCTTAACTGTAAGAATTCACTAGATTTGTGAACGGGGGCAGGGCCCACCTGCCTGTTTATGGGTTACAGGTGTTGGATTTCTCTCAGCTGGTATGGAAAATGCATTTGGGGTTGGTGGGGGATGGGGAGAAATGGAAAGTTTATCCTTACCTCCCTGGACTTCTCATTCCAACCTCAGGTAAAGGTTGAATGGCTAGTTTGGACATGAGTTTTGACTGTCACTCACCTGAACACGGTCAGGGCAATGCCAGGCCTCTTTCATCTGCTTTCCCTTTTTAGGTGTGTCACTGGAAGCAGAGGAAGTATTGTTTTTCTTTGGACAGTCCCCTTTCTTGAGTTCAGAGGCAGAGTTCAGTCTGCTGTGGACTGGCTCCACTGATGTGTCAGAAGACACCAGAAGGGTATCTAGAGCAGGGATTCTCTCTGTGAAGTGATCAGTCAGCTGAATCTCCTACCCAGGTGCAAAGGGGAGTGGGAGAGAGAAGGGCCAAACTGCTCCATCTTAGAGGAGGCGGCTGAAGCAAAGAGGATTAGGGACACCCAGCCAAGGGCTTATTCTTGAGAAACCCTGAGCTGGAGAGAGTCTCTATCTCTGAGATCCTATGCCTCGGGCATTAACCACAGTTTAAAGGCCTCCTGCTTCTGTTTAAATAAGCATTATAAGTTATCTGTTTTTCAAATTACTTTGGAAACAAACTCCAGTTGAAAACCTCCTCATAGCTTGGGTCTGGCATCCAGTGCATTCGCTCTGCCATTGCCCTGCTGATTTAATTGGCCCAGTAAGCACGCTTGAGGTGTTTGGGATTGTAATTAAAGTTGTGGTGGCTGGAAAATCCTCCGTCTGTTATTACATTTTTTTTTCTAAGATAAACTATCCTAGCTCACCAAACTTGTGGGGCTAATTAGAGTCTAATTAAAGTTACTTGTTTCTATTTTCAAATCTGCCCACTGAGAGAGCCGCAAGGCAGGAGGGAACATATTTTTAAAGTGACAGTTCTAAAAATGCTTCCCACCCAGCCCACCCCATCCCCCCGCCCCTCGGAGCTGCAGCCTGTGATTCATGCATTGATTAATATCCAATGAAAATGACGGCCAGTCTCCCAGGGCCCCCTCCCATTTAGCTGTGGGAAAGGATTTGTTTTTGAACAAAGGACCCTTCTTTGTCATTCATCTTCCAGCTAGAGATGCCAACTGTGCATTCAGAGGGGAAGTCATCTAGAAAAGGGCTCCTGACAAAACCTGGAGCAGAGACACTGCAAATCAGTACAATAGTGAACCGCGGAGAAAAGGATGACATTTGTTGAGGACTTACTATGGTTCTGAACACTTGGTACCTGCTTTCTAATTTATTGCCCACTGCAACCCAACAAGCCTGGATTTTGTAGGCTAGATTTTATGGATAAGGAAACAGGAAGCAAAGAAGGGTGAAATCGGTTTCCCAAGGCTGCAGAGCTCACTTGTAGTGATGGGTTTAGGATTCAAAGCACTGCCTGATGTAAAAGTCAATGTCTCCTGGACAAACTCTCGCCCCTCTGCTAGGATCACTCCTGAAAAGTTGCATCACTAAGGCAGTAACCCTCTGTTTGCCTCATGCTGCCTCTTCTATAACATGGAAATGATAGTACCTAGATTGCCAGTCTCTGAGTTGTAATGAACAGATATGATGATGAATTTTAAAGCTCTCTGTAAAGTGGAAAGCAACACTTATAGATGAGTCTTAGGAGAACTATGAACCATATCCTGTTGTATTAGTCATCTCTTTAGAGGTCATGCTTTTATACCCTTTATGCCAGAAACAACTAATAAAATATATGTCTTAAAGCATTTCCCTTGGCTCAGGTACTTCTGCTAAAAGGCAGATCTTCCTTCTAAATAGTCAACCCTTTTGACATGGGAACACTCTGTTGTGCATGACTGAAAGATGTTTAAAACAGTGGTGGCCCAACTCAATTTGTAGTCTTTTCTCTTCTATGATTGTTCCCTAGCTCCTCTTTACCTGTGACCTCTGAGTGCTAACAACCCAGGCCAGGGTGTTCTCTTCATGGCAGCTGGTGGATCATTGCAGGCCACTCCACGTGGTACAGCCACTCTCTATTACCCACTCCCAAAGGATGTGGAATTCAGACAAGGCCTGGACCAAACTCAAGCAAATGAAGCATCTAGGGCAGAACATTTAAGGAAGCACCAACTCTCCAGGTCATGTGAGTATGGAGTGAAGGTGAAAGTGAAAATCACTCAGTCATGTCTGACTCTTTGTGACCCCATGGACTGTAGCCCACCAGGCTCCTCTGTCCATAGCATTCTCCAGACAATAATACTGGAGTGGGTAACTGTTCCCTTCTCCAGGGGATCTTCCTAACCCAGGGATCAAACCCACCTCTCCCACATTGCAGGTGGATTCTTTACTGTCTAAGCCACCAAGGAGTATGGTGCAGGCACTGGAAAATGAATGCCTCCTTAAATTTTGCACCTTAGGTACCTCACTTGCCTTACCCTAGTCAGGGGCTAAAGAGGTCATCCATCCTCCAGTCACTGGTGCCACATTCATTTCAGAACCCATTTATGGACATTTCCTAAAGGTCTGATCCTCATCCCAGACTCTGTTTGTGGCTTTAATCAAGTCTGGATATTTGTTCCTGTCTAGACTGCCAGTTTTCCATAGTGGATGCCACCCCAGTAGAAATTCCAGCTTATAAGCAAAATAAAAATAGTTACAATTTATTGATTGCCTACTGAAATCCAGGTCTGTAATTAGCTACTTTGCATATATTATTCATAATCATCACAACCACCCTTTCCTATTTAAGGGAACTGATGTTTAGAAAAGCTCAGTTCAGTTCAGCAAACTCCATATTTCTTTCAGATCTAGAAGAGAGAGTTAGGCCATAGCAGGAGGTAAGTTAGCTAAATTCCCAACATCCTCTCTGGCCTGTTTCCTTTGGCCACTTGAGTCGTTGCTTAGGGATACTCTAAATAAGGAGGAAGATGAGGGACAAGAGTGTTTCTCTGATCACTTGATGAGAAGTGACGCTGAAGTTCTTGGGTAAGTTTACACATAAGCAGAAGGATATGCAGTCATGTTAGGAGTGTGCTGTGAAATGTATGGGTAGTCTCTCTCTTAATGAGACTACATAATCACCATTGAAAGTGGTTTAAAAATAAAAATTAAAAAAAGAAGGCTGCTTTGCTCGAGTTATGTAGCATTATATATAGCACAAGGGATCAAATTCTGTAATTAATCCACCACCATCTATGATCTCCTTGAAATGGCTGGACCTCTAAGAAAATATGACAAGGTTTCTTAAGAGAAAGGGAGATGTTGAGATGTATAATTCTGAATGCTACTGAGAAAACATGGAAGAAGTATAAGGGGAGAGGCTCTTGACTGAGGTGCATCTCTGACGTTTATCAGCAATTTGCCTGTGTGTATTTTTTTCCCTTTCTCTATTGTAAGAGCACTAGAAATTGAGTGCTGATGCAATGGTCATGTGTACAGCTTTTAGAGGTCTTTAGTGGGCTGTGACATGCTGGGCTACAGTGTTAAGAGGGTGACTGGATGTGGCATTCCAAATAGCATTCCTCAGGAGAGATGGACATATGGATATTTTCTCTGCCATCATAGGGGCAAACCTAGAAATTACTTAGTACTTGATTGTTTTATTAGGGAAATATTCTCATGACATCATGAAACATATTTTGGAAAAAGGACTTAAAAATCAGCTATCATCGCACAACTGAATACAATCACTTTTTTCAGTATTTTGGAGGCTTTGGTCAGAGATATACTTCTATTGTTTGCTTAAGGCAAAAATTCTATCCCAGTGAGAAATAAAGGGCAATATTGTGAGTGGAAGGTGATCACTAGTGTCTGAGAGGCTTCAGGTTGGGTGGCAGTGGACAGAGGACTGACCTTTCTGATTGTTTCAGCACTGACACTGGCAGTGATGAGGAAGCTAGAGTTTTCCGAGGGGCAGAAGTCTGCAGGCAACTTCAGTGAACACTACCCAAAAAGTGAGCAAGAGCCATCCGTACATATGTCTGGCTGTGAAAGTGGACAGCCCTGGATCAGGGACCCTCTGTGTCTGATTTAATCCAATCTTTCAAATCTTGTCACAGCAACTGAGCATCGTTGGCAGGTATGGCTTCTTCTCTCCTCACCTTCTGTGCCAGTCAGTGTACAGATTGTATTTAATTACCAATTCGAATAGCCTTCCAAAGCCTGACTGCAAGCCATGCTCATAGTGCAGCATTAGAAAAAAAAAG
The DNA here is from genome assembly GCF_002263795.3 of Bos taurus. Classification (NCBI taxonomy): domain Eukaryota; kingdom Metazoa; phylum Chordata; class Mammalia; order Artiodactyla; family Bovidae; genus Bos; species Bos taurus. The sequence continues at coordinate 29,157,900 of NC_037357.1, forward strand.
TAAATCCAGATTCATTAAAAATCATCAAGAACCACTTTGTGATTGTCATTGTCCACAAGGTTACGACCTCACTTTGGCATAATCATTAGAAAACAGGCTTTTGCTTTTGACTTCAAGTTGCCCATTTAATACTAATAAGATTATGATAGCTACAGAGCCTATACAGAGATATCAGGGTCACAAAATATGAAAAATACAAGTACTTCTATTGATGTTTTCCCCATTTTATAGACATGTGTATTCAGCTTCTACCAGTATCAACATGCTATCTGAGGGGGAGCTCTGATCCTGAGATCAGAGAGGGGCGATTCCTTTCTCTTATTCTCATAATCTACAGTATCAGTAGAAAAGGAGTACACATATAACTGGATGACTTTGAGGTGCACTGGAAACTAACACAACACTATAAATCAACTGTACTCCAGTATGAAACACACATTAAAAAATAGAAAAGAAAAGGAGCTATATGAGCTTGGGATAGATACATCTATGCATATATATTATCTAAAATGAAATATATCAATATATATTTATACACACTGACAAACATATACGTATGCACATTCCCTTGGATGAAGGGGTTAAGACAGTACAAATGGGAACCAGAACTTCTCTAAAATTGGGGTATTTTATTAGCTTCTTCTTGTTCCTTGACATGGGCTGAGACACAAGCGCGGACTATATATTGTTACAACTCAGCATGGATATTTTTGCCTATTATTAATGTATGTTAAATGTTCTGGGAAATGGGTGATGGTAGAAATACCTGTGTTAAGGTTTAAATTGCCAGAGGAAGAGAGTTGCCCATATTGTTGCCCACCCTACAGAGCTGTCCAAGGTTGCATATAGGTGTCATCTTTAAGGAGGTCAAGGCCTATTCTAATTAAGTAATCGTGATTAACACCTCATCTATGGTTTAGGGATTAGAAAAGTAGGAAACCCTCCAGAGAATTTGTTAAGATTATTATAATGACTCAAAGGATCTAGCCCTTTGCTCTTCTGGATATCTCCAGTAATGCTTCGTTTAACCTACATTTACTGAGCACCTACTATGTACCAAGTACCATGAGACACCAGAGATATACCAATGTATATACACACATTTGAGATATATATATACATATATACATATATACACACAATACATAATCTAGGGATTGTGTCAGAAAAGCTAGCTTAAGACAGTTTGAGGTGGGCAGTGCATCAGAAGCACCAGTTCATCTACAACTACTGTGTTTGGAGTCATCATCACTCTCACTCATTGTAATTGCCTCCTAACTGGTCTCCCTGATTCAACACTTGCCCTCCTATAGTCTGTTCTCTCTCACAGTAAACCCAAGTTCCCTACATCCATCTCCATGGCTCTACATGTTCTATCCTAGAACCCGTTGCTGCTGGAACTTCAGTTCTTTAATATTTATTTTATGTATTTATTTGACTGCACTGGGTCTTAGTTGCCATATATGGGATCTAGTTCCCTGGCCAGGGATCGAACCTGGGCCCCCTGCATTGGGAACATGGAAGCTTAACCACTGGATATTATTGTATGGAGAAAGAATGAGTCAGAACATAAAGGCTTCCATTTGATTGACTCTCAAGGTAGCCATCAGCAGCTGACAACAATATGGGTGTCTCCACCCTGAAGCCAGGCAATGGAGGAAAGCTTTGGGGTGTTCATCACATGACAGTTGAACATGACACGCAAGAGAACAGAGCACTTTCTCTTCACAGAGCAATTTGGCATGAAAGCTCAGTGGATGAGCAAATATGACTTCAGCAATTGTTGGACTCTGGGAGAAAATTAAAAAATCTAAATTTGGGATTTTTCTTGGTCAACTTATTAGATGAATTGGGTTATTGTTTTTCTAGAGAAATAAGTTGACCTAAGTAAAGTCTTCTTTTGATCCTTCACTCAAGAACCTGGACTTTCTGGACGAACTCCAAAGACAGTTTATCTAGGTTATTTTGATTCAGTGTTTTGATCTGTTGCCAACAAAGCTACGGGAAATCTTTTTTTTCCTTCAAAAGTGTGAAACCCATTACTAAAATACCTCTTTGATGTTTAAATTACTATATGTCAAAGGTGGAGATCAAACTGTAGCTCTTTCATTTTTAAGGGGGAGAGTGAGAAATGGAGAAACTTTGAGACCTTTCTATTGATCAAGAAGTCTATTTCGATACCCTCCACCAAGCTCAGACTTGCCCTCAATGCAAGAAAGGCTGTGGGAAGAATTTATGAATCCATAGCAACTATTCAACCCATTTCTTCTTTTCTCCTTTTAGCCAATCTATGTTACTGGGAATCAAAACAATAAAATAAATATCTTTGTAAGAAGTAACTCTGGATAAGAGTAATATAGAAATGCACACATTTTACTACTATATATATATATATATATATATATATATATATGTATATAATGGTTCTAATAACAAAATATATGAGAGTTCAGGACTGTCTTTATTTACTCAGTTTTTTAACAGAGATGAAAATGAATGTAATTGAGTTAGTGGTTGTAAATGAAGATTTAACCCTAGAATATAGTAGGTGTCAAACATTTGTGAATGAATTAATATCTCAGTGGGCTAATTCACTCTTACGAGGCCATGCTTATGTCAAAGATACATTGTCTCTAAGTAGGTCAGCCTCATGGGTCATGTGTAGATTGAGTTTTTATTAGCAAAGTTCATCACAAGCAGAGGATTTAAGATACCTATTTTAACAGGAATTTAATCAGTTTCTAGTATGTACACAGCATTGTGCTAGGCATAATAATAATAGGATGCACAAACTTGGTGAAAATATTTACAGACATGACATAATTAACAGCATGAAATTATGTCAAGTAAGTCTAAATCATGCATAATTATATACATGCCATGCTGTGCCATGCTTAGTTGCTCATTCTCCAGACAAGAATACTGAAGTGGGTTGCCATGCCCTCCTCCAGAGGATCTATTCTGTGGTGTGAATATACTCCATTTTGTTTGTCTCTTTATCAAATTGCTGGGCATTTGGGTTTTTTCCAGTTGCTGAGTATTTTGAATAATATTGTTATGAATGTGCTTAGTCCCTCAATTGTGTCTGAGTCTTTAAAACCCCATGGATTGTAGCACACCAGGCTCCTTTGTCCATGGGATTCTCCATGCAAGAATACTAGACTGGGTTGCCATGCCCTTCTCTGTGGGGTCTTCCCAATCCAGGGATCAAACCCATGTCTCCCACATTGCAGGCTGATTCTTTATCATCTGAGCCACCAGGGAAGCCTATCAATACTGGCGTGGGTAGCCTATCCCTTCTCCAGGGGATCTTCCTAACCCAAGAATCAAACCGGGGTCTCCTGCATTGCAGGTGGATTCTTTACCAGTTGAGCTACCAGGGACGCCCAATTATGTACAAGGAAGAGCAAATATTAAGTGCTGTGAGCATGCGGGGAAAAAAATCAGCTTTGACTGGAGAGCTTAAGAGTTTTTAGCAGTTCAGGGCTGAGAAATGGAGCACGTGGTATTGTGGATTCACTGATCACTAAGACCTTATTCCAGCTCTTTTCGGGCAGCATTGTCTAAAAAAAATATAATATGATGCAAAAGAATGAAATCGGACCCCTATCTTATTCATAAAAATAAACTCAAAAAGGATTGAGAACTTACACATTAGACCTGAGACCATAAAACTCCTAGAAAAAGAAAACATACCTAAAAAGGTCCTTGACATTATTCTTGATGATTATCTTTTGGCTATGACACCAAAAGCATAAGTAACAAAAACAAAAATCAACAAGTGGGACTATGAAGAGCTTCTGCACAGCAAGAAGCAATCAAATGAAAAGGCAACCTACCAAATAGGAGGAAATGTTTGTAAATCATATACAGCCTACAAAATGGGAGGGAATATTTGTAAATCATATATCTGATAAGGGCTTAATACCCCAAATATACAAGAAACTCATATGAATCAATAGCAAAACACAAATGGTCTAACTGAAAAATGAGCAAAGGACCTGAATTGACTTTTTCCAAAGAAGACATCCAAATCACCAACATGTACTTGAAAAAGTGCTCAACGTTACTCATAATCAGGCAAATCAAAACCATGAAGAAATATCACCTCACACCTGTTATAATGGCTATTATCAAAAAGACAAGTGATAAAAAAAAATTGAAGAGAATGTTGAGAAAAAGATTCATTGCCCACTGCCAGTGGGAATGTAAATTTGGTGCAGCCACTATGGAAAACAGTATGGAGGTTCCTTAATTAAAAATATAACTATCATATGATCCAGCAATCTCAGGTGGTACTAATGGTAAATGCCAATACAGATGACTTAAGAGACATGGCAGAGAAGGCAATCGGAACCCATTTCAGTACTCTTGCCTGGAAAATCCCATGGGCGGAGGAGCCTGGAAGGCTGCAGTCCATGGGGTCACCGAAGAGTCAGACACGACTGAGCGACTTCACTTTGATTTTCACTTTCATGCATTGGAGAAGGAAATGGCAACCCACTCCAGTGTTCTTGCCTGGAGAATCCCAGGGACTGGGGAGCCTGGTGGGCTGCTGTCTATGGGGTCGCACAGAGTCAGACACGACTGAAGCGACTTAGCAGCAGCAGCAGCAAGAGACATGAGTTTAGTCCCTGAGTCAGGAAGATCCCCTGGAGAAGGGCATGGCTAAAGTGACATGTTGGATTATTTTTTCTTTTATATCTTTGAAATGAATTCCTGATTTTGTAGTTACAGTACTCCAGTATTCTTGCCTGGAGAATCCCCACGGACAGAGGAGCTTGGTGGTCTACAGTCCATAGGGTCACAAAGAGTCGGACACGACTGAAGCAACTTAGCACACATGCATGCATAGTCTTATTTTAGGCATATATCCAATGGAAATAAAATAGATATCTTAAAGAGATATCTGCACTCCTATGTTTGTTGCAGCATTATCCCCAATAGCCAAGACTTGGGAAATACCAAAGTGTCCACGGATGAACAAATGGATCAAGAAAATGTGGTGTGTGTGTGTGTGTGTGTGTGTGTGTGTGTGTGCATGTGTGTATGCATAATTCAGCCATGAAAAAGAAGGAAATCCTGCTCTTTGTGACAACATGGACTGACCTTGAGGGCATTATACTAAGTGAATTGTCTGACAGAGGAACACAAAATAGTGTATAATCTCAGTTATATATGGAATATGAAACCACTGAACTCATACAAACAGAGTAGATTGGTGGTTGCCAGAGGCTTAGGGGTAGGGAAAATGGAGAGATGTTGGTAAATGGGTACACACTTTCAGTTATAAGACAAATAAGTTCTGGGAATGTCATGTGAAGCATGGGGACTATAGTTAACAATACTGTATTATATAATTTATAGTTACTATGAGGGTAGAGCTTTAATGTTTTAACCATAACAACAGCAGCAGCAAAATGGTAAATATGTCATGTGAGGGATGTGTTAACATCTTTTTGTGGGAAACATTTTGCGCTATATGTGTACAAAATCATCACATTCTGTACCTTAAACTCACAATGTTCTATGTCAATCATATTTCAAGACATAGAACATTAAAGCTGGAAAAAAAAAAGAAATATAATACGAGTCACATGTGCCATTTAAAATTTTCTAGTAGTCATATTAAAAAAGATAAAAGGTAACAAGTTGGGATTGATTATGAAAACTTATTTAACCCGATCGACTGAACTGAACTGAACTGATTCGACATATTAACATTTGATATGTCACAAACAAAAAAATACTATGAGTGACAAGTTGGATTATTTTTCTTTTTTATCTTTGAAATCCATTCTGGATTTTATATATACAGTATGTCTCCTTTTTGGGCTAGCCACATTTCAAGTGCACAATAGCCACTAAGGGATAGTGCCCACTGTATTGAACATCATGACTCATGAGTTTCATAGTCCAGTGGAAAATAAATATACTCCCCAAAACCACTATGATGTGATATTTGTTTTAAAGTCATAAAAAATAGGGGAGGGAGAGGTCATTTCTTAGATTGACCCCTTTTAGTTTAGGGATAAAGTCTTCAAAACAGTGATGCCTATTTACTGCCTCCATTTTCTCAGCTTCCATTTATGTCTTTTTTCTTATAAATTTTTTTCTCTTCCTCCATTAATGCACTGAAACTCACGCAAAGACAACATACATCTGTAATTGCTATATAGCAAGTCTTCTCAAATTTTAATCCACATACCAGTCACCTGGAGGTCATGTTAAAATGCAGATTCTAATTCAGTAAGTCTGCAGTGGGGCCTGAGGTTCTAACAAGCTCCCAGGTGATGCTACTGGCCCAGCATCCACACTCTGAGTGCAAGGGTTTCCATCAATCAGGGTTTGGTCAGAAATAGACAAACCACTTCAAGTTTTTTAGTGGGAGGATATCATCTGGGGAACATCCTGCTTGCATAACACTTGCCATGGGGCAGAAATCAGGAGGGCTGAAGAAATCAGGAAGTACGGGAACAGTAAGTAGCCGTTAGCCATGTTGGCAGCAGCTGACAGCACCGAAGGGAGCTTGCTCGGAAGCCACTGCAAATTTCACATCAGCCATCTGCTCCTGCTTCTCCTTGTATTTTGCCTTCCAAATCTCATAAAACCTGAATGGCAAGGCAATCTGGGAAATATAGTTTCCAAGCCTCCAGCTCCTAAGCAAAAATGACAGAATTCAGTACCAACTAAAATCTCTCTGTCATGTTCCCTTGAGGTTCAGTCCTCAACTCTCTCTCTCTCTCTCTCTCTCTCTTTCTCTCTCTGTTCTCCTAGTCTTCTAAACATCTCAGTGAAAACAGTTGGAATCCTTTGTGACTTCCATCTTTTCAGCAACTTCCAGATAGTCACTGCTGCTGCTGCTGCTAAGTCCTCTCAAGTCTTCATCCTGCCCTCCACGTTGCCACTGCTTCCTATTTCTGTCATCAATCTTCCAGCTCTTATGGCCTTACATTTGGATAATTAGAGAAGGCTTTTAAACCATTTGCCTTTATTAGCCGGCCTTTGGACTGCCACCACCCACCCTCATTCTCTTGTTTTCCCCCATGCATTGCTACCAGGACTAAAAGGAGAGAGCAATATCTGAATTAACTGATTCTAACAATCAGATTCAAGAGGAACTGAGGAGCCTCTTGATGAAAGTGAAAAAGTTGGCTTTAAGCTCAACATTGAAAAAAACAAAGATCATGGCATCCCGTCCTGTCACTTCATGGCAAATAGATGGGAAAACAATGGAAATACTGACAGACTTTATTTTCTTGAGCTTCAGAATCATTGCTTATGGTGACTGCAACCATGATATTAAAAGATGCTTGCTCCTTGGAAGAAAAGCTATGACCAACCTAGACAACAGATTAAAAAGCAGAGACATTACTTTGTCAACAAAGGACCATCTAGTCAAAGCTATAGTTTTTCCAGTAGTCATGTATGGATGTGAGAGTTGGACTGTGAAGAAAGCTGAGCGCCAAAGAACTGATGCTTTTGAACTGTGGTGTTGGAGAAGACTCTTGAGAGTCCCTTGGACTGCAAGGAGATCCAACCAATCCATCCTAAAGGAGATCAGTCCTGGGTGTTCATTGGAAGGACTGATGCTGAAGCTGAAACGCCAATACTTTGGCCACCTGATGCGAAGAACTAACTCATTAGAAAAACCCCTGATGTTGGGAAAGATTGAAGGCTGGAGAAGAAGGGGACGACAGAGGATGAGATGGTTGGATGGCCTCACCGACTCAATGGACATGAGTTTGAGGAAGCTCTGGGAGTTGGTGATGGACAGGGAAGCCTGGCGTGCTGTAGTCCATGAGGTTACAAATAGTCAGACACGACTGAGAAACTGAACTTAACAATGAGATTATAAAATTTGCATATTGTTGCAAATTGTTGTTATAAAGAATATTGTTTAAAATGAGTGCTCAGGATGAGAGCCCTTAAAAATCCTCTGACACACTTTTTATCTGAAATATAAGAAGCTGCTGTAGGATAAATAAGAGCATGGAAGGCAGAAAACTGAGTTCTTATTGTACCTTTACTCAACTCACTGTGTGGCTTTGGACAAGTCATTTTCCCACCCTAAGCCTAGTTTACTCCTGATGTAAAATGAGGGAAGAAGGCTAAACTATCATTTCTCAACCTTTCTTCACATTGTGTTGACAGATAACCTATAAAACACATTTTATATCATGTTTGATTTGTGGACTGCATGCATTTAAAATGGCCAAATTAGAGACAACAATTTTCTCATCTGACTAAAGAAATAGTGTCAGACTTTATTTTGGGGGGCTCCAAAATCATTGCAGATGGTGACTGCAGCCATGAAATTAAAAGACGCTTACTCCTTGGAAGGAAAGTTATGACCAACCTAGATAGCATATTCAAAAGCTGAGACATTGCTTTGCCAACAAAGGTCCATCTAGTCAAGGCTGTGGTTTTTCCCATAGTCATGTATGGATGTGAGAGTTGGACTGCGAAGAAAGCTGAGCGCCGAAGAATTGATGCTTTTGAACTGTGGTGTTGGATAAGACTCTTGAGAGTCCCCTGGACTGCAAGGAGATCCAACCAGTCCATTCTAAAGGAGATCAGTCCTGGGTGTTCTTTGGAAGGAATGATGCTAAAGCTGAAACTCCAGTACTTTGGCCACCTCATGAGAAGAGTTGACTCATTGAAAAGACCCTAATGCTGGGAGGGGTTGGGGGCAGGAGGAGAAGGGGATGACAGAGGATGAGATGGCTGGATGGCATCACCGACTCGATGGACATGAGTCTGAGTGAACTCCGGGAGTTGGTGATGGACAGGGAGGCCTGGCGTGCTGCAATTCATGGTGTTGCAAAGAGTCAGACATGACTGAGTGACTGAACTGAACTAAAAGATCATAACAGGTAGTTTTATTTCACTCTTCTTATAATAATAATTTCAACAATTATATTCACACCATGTATACTTTGAGGTAATGCGTTATAGAAAAGGGTGCTGTGTCCAGTTTCTTCAGCAAATTGTCACCTGGGTTGATGATAGCTTCTTCACATGGAAAAAACAACTTTCTTCAAGACTAAACTGTGAGCTTCTCTGGCTTTCATTAATTTCACAAGTAGCTAGAGAGATGTCTTACATTATTATCAGTACTACTTTTAGTTTTAAATTTTAATTTACTTATCTATTTCACTGTGCTGGGTCTTAGTTGTGGAATGAGGGAATCTTTAGTTGCCACATGTAGAATCTGATTCCCCTCACCTCACCGCAGGGATGGAACTCGGGTCCCCATGCATTGGGAGAAGGGAGTCTTGGCCACTGGAACACCAGGGAAGTCCCTTAAATTATTTTAATGTGTCTGAGTTACTGATTAACAAATAGATATTTGAAAATCTTGCACTCTGTACTTAACAATCAATTTCTTTTAATAAAAGACTGTTTTTAGACCAGTTTTTGGTTTACAACAAATATTTGTCACATGCCCCCTGTCCCCACACACATATAACCTTCCCCATTATCAGTATCAGTCACCAGAATGGTACTTTATTTTTTAACCAAGGATGAACCTACACTGATACATCATAGTCACTCCAAATCTATTTTTATCTTAGGGTTCATTCTTGCTATTGTATATTCTGTGAGTTAGAACCAAAGTATGATGGTGTATATCCATCATTGTAATATACAGGGTATTTTAACTGCCCTAAAAATCCTCTGTCTTCTGATTCATCTCTCTCCTCCCACCTATCCCCACAACCACTGATTTTTAATTTTTTCCATGTGCTTCACTAAGTCACTTCAGTCGTGTGTGACTCTCTGCAACCCTATGGATTATAGCCCACCAGGCTCCTCTGTCCATGGGATTCTCCAGGCAAGAATACTGAAGTGTGTTGCCATGCCTTTCTCCAGGGGATCTTCCTGACCCAGGGATCGAACCCATGTCTCTTATGTCCCCTGGCATGTGGGTTCTTTACCACTAGCACCACGTAGGAAGCCCAATTTTCTCCACAGTTTTCCTTTTACAGAGTATTATACAACTGGAATCGTACAGTATGTGGTCTTTTAAGATTGGCTTCTTTCACTTAACACTATGCATTTAAAGCTCCTTCATGTCTTTTAAATGCTTGATACCTTATTTATTTTTATTGCTGAATAACACTCCATTCCTGGATATACCATAGTTTATCTATTCACCTACTGAAGGACATCTTGGTTACTTTCAAGTTTTTGCAGTTATGAATAAAGTTGCTATAAGTCTCCATGTGCAAGTTTTTCTGTGGATATAATTTTCAACTCCTTTGGATAAATACCAAGGAACATGTTGGCTGGATCATATAGTAAGATGATGTTTACTTTTATAAGAAATCACCAAACTGTCTTCCAGAGTAGCCATATCATTTTCCTTTCTCACTAGCACTGAATGAGAATTCTTATTGCTGCATATCCTTGCCAGCATTTGGTGTTTCCCTGGTTTGGCCATTCTAATAGGTTTGTAGTGGTATCTCATTGATGTTTTAATTTGCATTTCTATGATAACATATGATATGGGTTATTTCTTTTTTTATATGTTTATTTTTCATCTGTATATCTTTCTTTGGTAAGGTGTCTGTTACGGTATTTGACAAATTTGTAAATTAGGCTGATTCCTTATCATTGAATTTTAAGAGTTTTTTGTATACTTTGGATATATCCAAACACACCAGATGTGTTTTTGAAAATATTTTCTCATGGACTGTGGTTTATTTCTCATTTTTTTGACAGTATTTCTTACAGAGTAGAAGTTTTTTAATATAGTGAGGTCCAGCTTATCAGTTACGTCTTTCATGAATTGTGTCTTTAGTGTTGTATTTAAAAAGCTATAGCCATGCCCCAGATCATATAGGTTTTCTCCTATGTTATCTTCTAGGAATTTTACAGTTTCTTGTTTTACATTTAAGTCTATGAATCCATTTTGAGTTAATTCTTGTGATGGGTATAAAGCCTGAGTCTAGAGTCTTTTTTTCTTTTTTCCCCATCAACTGGGTGTCCAGTTGATGCTGCACCATTTGTTGAAGAGACTTTCTTGACTCCCTTGTACGGCCTTTGCTCCTTTGTCAAAGATCAGTTGACTATATTTATGTGGGTCTATTTCTGGGCTCTCTGTTCTGTTCCACTGATCTATCTGTTCTTTTTCCAACACCATATTTTCTTAATTACTTTAGTTTTTTTTTTTTAGTAAGTCTTGAAGTCAGGTAAGTCCAAGGTAAGGAGCAGCAGCTACACTTTGTTGGAACAGCCATGAAGAGATACCCCACGTCCAAGGTAAGAAAAACCCAAGTAAGATGGTAGGCACTGAGAGAGGGTATCACAGGGCAGACAGACTGAAACCACAGTCACAGACAACTAGCCAATCTGATCACATGGACCACAGGCTTGTGTAACTCCGTGAAACTAAGCCATGCCGTGTGGGGCCACCCAAGACAGATGGGTCATGGTGGAGAGGTCTGACAGAATGTGGTCCACTGGAGAAGGGAATGGCAAACCACTTCAGTATTCTTGCCTTGAGAACCCCATGAACAGTATGAAAAGGCAGAAAGATAGGACACTGAAAGAGGAACTCCCCAGGTCGGTAAGTACCCAATATGCTACTGGAGGTCAGTGGAGAAACAACTCCAGAAAGAATGAAGGGATAGAGCCAAAGCAAAAACAATACCCAGTTGTGGATGTGACTGGTGACAGAAGCAAGGTCCGATGCTATAAAGAGCAATATTGCATAGGAACCTGGAATGTTAGGTCCATGAATCAAGGCAAATTATAAGTGGTCAAACAGGAAATGGCAAGAGTGAACACTGACATTCTAGGAATCAGTGAACTAAGATGGACTGGAATGGGTGAATTTAACTCAGGTAACCATTATATCTACTACTGTGGGAAGGAATCCCTTAGAAGAAATGGAGTAGCCATCATGGTCAACAAAAGAGTCTGAAATGCAGTACTTGAATGCAATCTCAAAAACGACAGAATGATCTCTGTTCGTTTCCAAGGCAAACCATTCAATATCACAGTGATCCAAGTCTATGCTCCAACCAGTAATGCTGAAGAAGTTGAACAGTTCTATGAAGACCTACAAGACCTTCTAGAATTAACACCCCCAAAAGATGTCCTTTTCATTATAGGGGACTGGAATGCAAAAGTAGGAAGTCAAGAAATACCTGCAGTAACAGGCAAATTTGGCCTTGGAGTACAAAATCAAGCAGCGGAAAGGCAAAAGAGTTCTGCCAAGAGAACGCATTAGTCGTAGCAAACACCTTCTTCCAACAACACAAGAGAAGACTCTACGTGGACATCTCCAGTTGGTCAATACCAAAATCATATGGATTATATTCTTTGCAGCCAAAGATGGAGAAGCTCTATACATTCAGCAAAAACAAGACCAGGAGTTGACTGTGGCTCAGATCATGAACTCCTTATTGCCAAATTCAGACTGAAATTGAAGAAAGTGGAGAAAACCAGTAGACCATTCAGGTATGACCTAAATCAAATCCCTTATGACTATACAGTGGAAGTGAGAAATAGATTTAAGGGACTAGATCTGATAGATAGAGTGCCTGATGAACTATGGACGGAGGTTCATGACATTGTACAGGAGACAGGGATCAAGACCATCCCCAAGAAAACAAAATGCAAAAAAGCAAAATCACTGTCTGAGGAGGCCTTACAAATAGCTGTGAAAAGACGGGAAGTGAAAAGCAAAGGAGAAAAGGAAAGATATTCCCATGAATACAGAGTTCCAAAGAATAGCAAGGAGAGATAAGAAAGCCTTCCTCAGTGATCAGTGCAAAGAAATAGAGGAAAACAATAGAATGAAAAAGACTAGAGATCTCTTCAAGAAAAGGAGAGATACCAAGGGAACATTTCATGCAAAGATGGGTTCAATAAAGGACAGGAATGGTGCGGACCTAACAGAAGCAGAAGATATTAAGAAGAGGTGGCAAGAATACACAGAAGAACTGTACAAAGAAGATTTTCAAGACCCAGATAATCATGATGGTGTGATCACTCAACTAGAGCCAGACATCCTGGAATGTGAAGTCAAATGGACCTTAGAAAGCATCACTATGAACAAAGCTAGTGGAGGTGATGGAATTCGAATTGAGCTATTTCAAATCCTGAAAGATAATGCTGTGAAAGTCCTGCAGTCAATATGCCAGCAAATTTGGACAACTCAGCAGTGGCCACAGGACTGGAAAAGGTCAGTTTTCATTCCAGTCCCAAAGAAAGGCAATGCCAAAGAATGCTCAAACTACCGGACAATTGCACTCATCTCACACACTAGTAAAGTAATGCTTAAAATTTTCCAAGCCAAGCTTCAACAATACACGAACCATGAACTTCCAGATGTTCAAGCTGGTTTTAGACAAGGTAGAGCATCCAGAGATCAAATTTCCAACATCCGTTGGATCATCGAAAAAGCAAGAGAGTTCCATAAAAAAAAAAATCTATTTCTGCTTTCTTGACAATGCCAAAGCCTTTGACTGTGTGGATCACAATAAACTATGGAAAATTCTCAAAGAGATGGGAATACCAGACCACCTGACCTGCCTCTTGAGAAACCTGTATGCAGGTCAGGAAGCAACAATTAGAACTGGATATGGAACAACGGACTGGTTCCAAATAGGAAAAGGAGTACATCAAGGCTGTATATTGTCACCCTGTTTATTTAACTTATTTGCAGAGAACATCATGAGAAACGCTGGGCTGTTGAAAGCACAAGCTGGAATCAAGATTTCCAGAAGAAATATCAGTATCCTCAGATATGCAGATTACAGCACCCTTATGGCAGAAAGTGAGGAAGAACTAAAGAGTCTCTTTTTGAAAGTCAAAGAGGAGAGTGAAAAAGTTGGCTGAAAACTCAACATTCAGAAAACCAAGATCATGGCATCTGGTCCCATCACTTCATGGCAAATAGATGGGGAAACAGTGGAAACAGTGGCTGACTTTATTTTGGGGGGCTCCAAAATCACTGCAGATGGTGATTGCAGCCACGAAATTAAAAGACGCCTGCTCCTTGGAAGGAAAGTTGTGACCAACCTAGATAGCATATTGAAAAGCAGAGACATTACTTTGTCAACAAACGTCCATCTAGTCAAGGCTATAATTTTTCCAGTGGTCATGTATGGATGTGAGAGTTGGACTATAACGAAAGCTGAGTGCCAAAGAATTGATGCTTTTGCACTGTGGTGTTGGAGAAGACTCTTGAGAGTCTCTGGGACTGCAAGGATATCCAACCAGTCCATCCTAAAGGAGATCAGTCCTGGGTGTTCATTGGAAGGACTGATATTGAAGCTGAAAATCCAGAACTTTGGCCGCCTGATGCAAAGAGCTGACTCATTAGAAAGACCCTGATGCTGGGAAAGGTTGAGGGCAGGAGGAGAAGGGGATGACAGAGGATGAGATGGTTGGATGGTATCACTGACTCAATGGACATGGGTTTGGGTGGACTCTGGGAGTTGGTGATGGACAGGAAGGCCTGGCTTGCTGCAGTTCATGGGGTTGCAAAGAGTTGGACAGGACTGAGCGACTGAACTGAAGTGAAGTCAAGTAGCATAAGTCCTCCAAATTTGCTCTTCTCCTTTAATTGTTTGTTAGCTGTTCTGATGTTTTATAATATGCATCAGTTGTTGAATATTCCCATTGAGAGGGAAAGCTTCAGGTTGTTAATTGAAAGCATTTTTTTCTGCAATTGTACTTTCTAGATGGGGGTAGTTTTTATTTCTCATAAATGAATAGATAAATCATATATTCATTACTTTACTGTCTCTTTTAAGGCTGATTTTTTAAGTCCTGTAGATAGTGTCAGGTTTCATATGAGAATATTAATTAGTCAGAAGTCATAGATCATCAGAAAGCAAATTGGCAGAATTATTATCATGTCTAGACTCCTCAGTCACAGTCTGTATATCAACATCAGTGTTCCCTATGTTTTCTGTCTTTACTCTGGCCTGTTAAGGGGGAAAATGAAACATATGTGATAAGGGTAAAAACAGCTTCGACTATATACTAATCAAAGCACTGAGGTCAGTTGGTGGTGATAGTCGTGTACCATTAGCCACCTCATCTAACAATCAACCACTTCATCTAACAATCAACTACCATGTGACCACTTGATATACATCTGAAATGGAAACTGAACATTAAAATAATTATCTTATTGTCGACTGATTTTTAAAACTAGAAATTGAATGTACACAATGACCACCCTGAGCTCTCAGGACATGTTTGCAGATTCTGAGTGTTTATAATAAACATTTAGGTAAATGATCTCTCATGGCTCTTACAGCTTTAATGTTTTATGTGTCTATGGGTTACATTGCTAAATGGCTCCATGAACTGGAGAGATGCAAATTACTTTACCATAGAGGAATTCTGGCAGTTATGGTGTTACAAGTATAAATACTAAATACTTTAGAATCCTTAATCTCAGTTATCCTGAGAAATAGTATGCATTTTGCATAATGCAGTGGTTTGCTTCCTCTCTCAGTCTCTCTGATTTTAGTAAACTATTATATTGTGTTGATATATTCTAGGAGGGAGAGAGAGGAGTTCTTTCAAAAGAAATCAGGGAGAACATGTTGAATAAAGGAGAAAAGATCATTTGACATTTCTAAAGGTAAATTAAGTGTTATAAAATGTCAACAGGAAGTAATACTTTATCTTGTGGTTATTTGATTTCTGTCTTCCATTCAAGTTGTCTTTTTCCTCATCTTGATATTATAAAAGAAAAGCATTACATTGAACAGTTCACAAGAAATGTCAATTCAGTGGTTATTCTCATTTATATATTTTAACATATATAGTCTGTAGAAAATATGAAAATGTTGGCTATTTAACAAGCTTGAGAACAAACTAGGTCAGACTGAAACAGATAGCAAATAAATAAGCAAATACTAAAAAATCTTTGCCTTCTGTACTTTAGCACTAACCCTTCTGTCTTTGTTCTGAATTTTCTTAGATTCTGTATTTGTCTGTTTGACATCCATTAATCACAGGACCAAACACAGGCCATAGTTGTTTATATCTCCCTTGTGATCTAGTTTCTTCTAGCAAACAAAAATCATATTTCAAACTCTTGAATCAATTCTCTTTATCCCAAATCACCTCCTGTATCTAATTTTCACACAACTAAGTCAATATTTCCCCTGTCCTAAATCACCCAGGACCAGGTACCAGACAACTACGCATGCATGCATGCTAAGTTGCTTCAGTTGTGTCTGACTTTTTGTTACCCCATGGGCTGTAGCCTGCCAGGCTCCTCTGTCCATGGGATGCTCGAGGCAAGAATACTGGAGTGGGTTGCCATTCCCTCCTCTAGGGGATCTTCCCAACCCAGTGATTGAACCACATCTCTTACATCTCCTCATTGGCAGATGGGTTCTTTACCACTAGCACCAGCTGGGAAGCACACCAGAAAACTATAGATGGTTCCTAAGTTGTTTCCTTGGTCCTGCTTTACCTTTCCTGAGAAAAATAAGATTAAAGCTCTGGGTCATGTTTTCCTCTCACTCTTGCTTCTGCCTCTTGACCAAGCTTGGTGCTTCCCCATTGCCCTTCATGATGTAGCATGTTCCTTCCTCTCAGGAAATGTAAGTGACAAGAATCTTCTTTCAATGGCATTGTCTCATAGTTATCTCCATAAATTAAAATCCTACAAGTACATTTTAACAGTCTTGAATCTACTCCAGTCAAATTTTTACCCCTAGTATTTCACTGAAACTGGTCTTGTGAAGGTCACCAATGGCTTCCCTGTTGCTAAACCCAATGGCCAGTTAACCATCTCCAGCTTACATGACCATCCAAAGGCAGCATTAAGTCCAGTGACTTGTTCTCTCTTCCTTGCAATGCTTTCTTCATTTGCAGAACTAGGACTGGGGGGAGACAGCTGAGGGCTTCACTCATCTCAGGCACCAAATTTAAGGGATGCATAAAACCTCAGTAGTTTTTATACTATTTCAGTGCATTACTTTAAAAAGTCAAAATAAATTCTAAAAATCTATGATGAAAACACCAACATTTTAAATGAAGATGGGATCCAGTAGTGGGAGAAGGCAATTGGCACCCCACTCCGGTACTCTTGCTTGGAGAATCCCATGGACGGAGGAGCCTGGTAGGCTGCAATCCATGGGGTCGCTGGGGGTCGGACACGACTGAGCAACTTCACTTTCACTTTCCACTTTCATGCATTGGAGGAGGAAATGGCAACCCACTCCAGTATTCTTGCCTGGAGAATCCCAGGGACAGGGGAGCCTGGTGGGCTGCCATCTATGGGGTCACATAGAGTCGGACACCACTGAAGCGACTTAGCAGTAGCAGTGACATGCCAAGCCATAAAGGAGGCTGAGGCCCATTATATATGACTCTGTATATATGCATATATATGTATACATGTGTATTTATGTATGTATTTTAATATATTTTTCCAAAATAATGAAAAAATTAAAAAGTAAGTATAATGAAACTCATAACAGTATTTTGACTTCAAATATTTTATTTATACCTCCAATTTAAAAAAAAAATTATTTCACTTTCCTGGCTCTAGTGGAACCAAATTCATAAATACTATTTTCAAACTTTCTTTTTTTCTTCTACTTTAATCCATACTTTATTTTTTTAATTTAAATTTATTTATTTTAATTGGAGGCTAATTACTTTACAATATTGTATTTGTTCTGCCACACATCAACATGAATCTGCCACGGGTGTACACGTGTTAAAGTCAGGGAAAAAAACCCAACAATTTAAAAAGTACATCCAAGACATGTATATGAGGATACATATGTTTGCTTTGGCCCAGCACTGTTTGCTTGTTCTTCTAGGAACCCACTTTCTTGGTCTTTCTTTTATGCCCCTGGCAACTTCTCAGTTCTACTTTATTGCCTTTTCCACCTTTCTTTCATCTCTGAGGGATCTGGTGCTCCAGACTCAGTATGGTACTATTTACCCTCACTCCTAGCCATGCCTATGAGTTGAAATATCTGTATTTATATCTTCAGCCCTAACCTTTCTTACATGACAGATTTAGACCTGAAAGAGAATATTCCTTTTCTCTTTTCCTGTACTCTGGGATTTAGAATCTCTGCCTACAGAGAACACCAGTATTAGTTTTATGAACATGAGAAACAGCTTCTAGAAATACTTATGGAGAAGTATTTGTATGAACATTTAATGGTAATGGTTCTTGCCATGGAGGTTTTAGAGTGAATCAGGAGAATACATTCTAGGTGACCTGTGGTCTCCAAAACTGTCAGAGTCTGTTCCCTTTCAGAGCCATCTCCAATATATCCCCATCTCTTATACATACAGGGAACCCCACACATTTTAGAATATATAAAATATGTATGTATAAGTAATATAGATAGATAGATATAGATATAGGTTTCCAGGAAGACTTATGACTATCTTTGGCCCCAACTCCTGCTGCCAATTTAAATTCCCAAGGAACACTAGCCACTTCACTTTTTTTTTTTCCCTCAGCATTCCCAAATGTGCCAATATCCTTTCTAACACATTCCCAAGGAATACTGTCAGATTTAATAAAACTAAAACTGGACACAATCACATCCAGATATTGTAGGCTTAGCAGAGTTTAGTTGGAAGAGTGTTGAACAGTACTCTCTTATTCTTATCTTGATTCTTCCTTATACCACCATATGGGGCTTAACTTGGATATCCTCTAATCAAAGGTTGTCAAAATTCAACATGTTTTCTGATTAAAAAATGAACAAATTGGGCATAGAAGAAAACTACATCAATATAATAGAGGTCATATATGACAAGCCCAACCTTTCAATGAAAGGTTGAAAGTTTTTCCTCTAAAATCAGGAACAAGACAAGTTTGCCCACTGTCACCACTCCTGTCCAACATAGTATTAGAAATTCTAGCCAGAGAAATTAGGCAAGAAACAGAAAAAAAAAAATCTCATCCATATTGAGAAAGAAAAAAGAAAACTGTCTCTGATTGAAGATAACATGATCATGATCATAGATATAGATATGGATATGGATATAGATATATTGTCCCAAAAGACTCCACTAAAAAACTGTTAGAACTAATAAAGTGGAACTTATAAAACCACATATAAAAAATCAATTTTGTTTCTATACACTAAAATAAACTACCTAAAAAGAAATAAAACAGTCCCATTTACAATAGCATCAAAACAATGAAACTTAAGAATAAATTTAATCAAGAAGGTGAAAGATCTGTACAGCATTAATTATAGCACATTGATGAAAGGAATCGATGAAGACACAAAGAGATGGAAAGATATTCATGCTTATGAATTGGAAGAATTAATATTGTTGAAAGGTCCATCCTATCCAAAGCCATTTATAGATTCAATTAAAAATATAAAATAAAATAATAAAAATATTAAATAAATATAAAATATTAAAATCCCAATAGCACTTTTTACAGAAATAGAACAAACCTAAAGTCCATGTAGCACTACAGAAGACTGCTAACTGAAGAAATTCTGAGGAAGAAGAACAAAGTTGGAGGCAACATGAAAGGTAGTTGCTAAACCACGAAAGACGTTAGGATTCTTGGCCTCCAGAGGAGAAGAATTCAATCCGGGGCCAGAGATGAGGCTTGATCACTCAGAGCTTTTGTGTAATAAAGTTTTATTAAAGTATAAAAGAGATAGAGAAAGCTTCTGACATAGACATCAGAAGGGGGCAGAAAGAATACACTCATAGTAGTCTTTAGCTGGATATTATATAGGTACTTGCAGTCTGCTAATTAAAGAAAGGAAATGTCTCAAAACTCAGAGTATGGTACCAGGCCCCTCACCCACAAGATGCATTTTGAGATAATCTTGGCACCAGGTGAGTCATCTGGGCCATAAAATGATTGACATGAATCTTGAAGAAAGGCAGATTTCCATAAAAATATATAGTTTTATTAACATAGATTAGGAGAACAACGTATGAGTATAACATACTGGTTTGTCAAGTGGGTTCTGAGCATTTAGGCAGATCCGACTTGAAGACAGAGTCTGGAGTAAATGCATAGCACATTAACATAGCTTAAGACAAACATTTCCATAAGAAAAATGCATTGGTCAGCTCAAGGTTTGAAAAAACTTAAGTTCAGGTAGAACCAGGTGTCGTCATTATGGCAACCCAGAATTTTAAGAGAAACCTATTTTTTAAATTTGTATGAGTGAGTGAGTGAGTGAAGTTGCTCAGTCGTGTCCGACTCTTTGCTACCCCATGGACTGTAGCCTACCAGGCTCCTCCCTCCATGGGATTCTCCAGGCAAGAGTACTGGAGTGGGTTGCCATTTCCTTCTCCAGGGGACCTTCCCAACCCAGGGATCGAACCCGGGTCTCCTGTATTCCAGGCAGACGCTTTAACCTCTGAGCCACCAGGGAAGCCCTTTAAATTTGTATAGAGAAGGGGAAAAAGTGTAACACTAGTTTGTTTCCTCCTGCCACTTGAGAGAGAGATAAAAAATGTCTGACACTTGCAGCCTATTTCCTCCATTTGGAGACCCCTGGCCTTCCTGCTTGTTACTCTCTCAATCATACTGCCTGATTTCAAGCTATATTACAAAGCTCTACTAATCAAAACAGTATTATCCTGGCATAAAAATTGACACATAGACCAGTGGAACCCAATGGAGAACACAGAAATTAATCCATGCTTATATGGTCAACTAATTTTGATAATGAAGCCAGGAATGTTCAATGGGGAAAGTGTGGTATCTTCAATAAATTGTGTTAGCCAATTTGGATATTCACTTTCATAATAATGAAATAAGACAACTATCTAACACCATTTGTAGAAATTAACTTGAAATGCATTAAAGACATAAGACTTGAAACTATAAAAATCCTAGAAGAAAACATAGGAAAAATCTCCTTGATATTTTTCTTGGCACTGAATTTTTTAGATATAACACCAAAAGCACAAGCAAGAGAAGCAAAAACAAACCAAAAAGCAAACAAAAAAAGCCCAACCCTCCTCCCCACCAAAAAAAAAAAAAAAAAAAAAAAAACCACATGGAACTACATCAAGCTAAAAAGTTTCCATATAGCAAAAGAGAAGATCAACAAAATAAAAAGGAAACCTATGGAATGGGAGAATATGTCTATAAACCTGATTGATAAATTTGATAAGCAGTTAATGTCCAAAATATATAAGGAACTAATATAATTCAATATAAAGAACCACAAAAACCCAAATTAAAAAGTGGTAAAGGACTAGAATACACATTTTTCAAAGAAGCTATTCAAATGACCAATAGTTCCATGAAATGGTACTCAATATAATTAATCATCAGGCAAATGCAAATCAAAACCACAATGAGATATCACTTGTTAGATTGTCTGCTATCAAAAAGACAAGAGATAATGAGTTAACCAATCCTGGAGAAGATGTGGAGCAAAGGGAACCCTGATACACCGTTGGTGGGAGTGTAAATTGGTACAACTACTATGGAAATCAGTATGGAGGTTCCTCAAAAAATTAAAAGTACAAATACCATATGATTCAACATTCCTACTATTGGGCATATGTGAAGGATTGTCACTTCAATCACCCCAATGAAAACCAAATACCAAATACAATACAATAACTGAGTGATGTTGACCACAATGCACTGGAGGAACACTGGAGGTGTAAGTGCAATGGGACGTGGGTCCTGGGGAACCTGCTTGTGCTGCAGGAGATGGACACTAGATGCACTCTGGAAGCTGGGTTCTGGTGAAGGTACCCAGGGTGGGAGTTGGGCAGTGGGAAAGCTGTGGGTGGGGAAGCTACCAGTGCTGCAGGAATCTAGCAGTGTTCACAGGAACCAGGAAAAATTACTTTCTCCAACAGTGTCTCCCCACTGCCCTATTGGTCAGAGAGGAGAAAAGCACTTTAACCCATTTCACAAAGCATGGAATAATGATCAATTTTGAAAAAGCATAATATGTATATATATACTTTACATGTGTATTTATAGGCTTCCCAGGTGGTGCTAGTGGTAAAGAGCCTGCCTACCAATGCAGGAGACTTTGGAGATGCAGGTTTGATCCCTGGGTCAGGAAGATCCCCCAGAGGAGGGCATGGCAACCCACTCCAATATTCTTGCCTGGAGAATCCCATTGACAGAGGAGACTGGTGGGCTACAGTCTGTAGGGTCACCGAGAGTCAGGCACAACTGAAGTGACTTAGCACACACATATAGTGAGTTAGATGGTAATAAGTAGTATGGAGAATTTTTTTTAAAGGTAAGAGAACAATGAATGACTGAGTGTGGTCTACTTTAGATTTGCTGAAGAGAGAATATTTGAGCTGAAGTGATAACGGCACAAAAAAGCGAGCATGTAACCATGCAGAGAAAGAGCATTCCAAGGCAGAAGAACTAGCAGGTGTAAAAGTCCTCAGACAGGAAGGAGCCTAAACTTAGTAAAGAATATGAAAGGCATGTTTAGAATTGGCATCATGCTGTATCCTCAGAACTGGAGAAAAATCAAGCAACTAGACCAGATCTAGGAGATCTCAATAACTTCTACAAGTTACATGATGTGGTTGTTCTTGTCCTAGTGCAGAGAATAAGGTTCTTACTCTTTCTGAAACTGTCGTTTCCAGATACCTAGATTTTAAGTCTGTTGCTACTCTTTACAAGGTTTAACATGGATTTATATGATTCAGCAATGCCACTCACAGATATGTACTCAAGGGAAATTAAAACAACTTCACACAAAAACTTGTACATGACTGTTCATAGCCACATTATCCATAATAGCCAAAAAGTGGAAGCAACCCAAATATTCGTCAACTTAGTGAATAAACAAGATTTGGCATACCAATAAAATACAATGCCATTTGGCCATAAAAACTGAATAAAATACTTAAACAACATGAAGGACTTGCTATGACATCGATAAACCTTGAAAACATTCTGCTAAGTGAAAGAAGTAAGACACAGAAGATTAGGGGGTAGGGATTGGTGGATGTAAGGTTTCTTTTGGAGGATGATTAAAATGATCATGATGAAAATTGATTGTGATGGGTGCTGTGCTAAGTCACTCAGTCATGTCCGACTCTTACCGACCCCATGGACTGCAGCCTACCAGGCTCCTCCGTCCATGGGATTTTCCAGGCAAGCGTACTGGAGTGGGGTGCCATTGTATTAATACACTTTAAATGGGAGAGTTGTCTGGTATGTGAATTATATCTCAATAAAGCTGTTCCAGTAAAATTCTATTGCTGACTTGGATGTAGTGTCCAAGAATCCTTTTGGAGTGTTAAGTACAGATTGAAAGAACACACCTTTTAACATGCACCTCTTCAGTAAACCAAGTACTGTGTAATTGGACCTCAAAGTAGGCTCAGTCTATAGTGCTATTGACATACACATCTGAAAATGTCTGAAAAGTCCCCCTACAAGTCTCAGTTCAGTTGTCATATGGATTTTTGCTTTATTCTGCAACCAGCTCTATTTTTCTTATTCTGCAACCAGCTCTATTTTCTACATGGTAAAAACATGGGAAAAACACTGTTTAGAATCAGAAGATCTTGATTTGAAACATAGTTCTACCATTTAAAGACATACTGTTGTTTGATTTAACATGCATAAACACACACACATGCACATGCATATTCCAAACAAATTCCAAAACTATGTCATCTTTTCATTTGGCAGAGTGTTCTCTAAATTGTGCTTCTCCTGGAAGCCTGCTCTGTAAATGAATCCCTATTCTGACAATGCAAAACTAACCAATCAGTAATCCAGTTTGATTTATTTGATCAATATAATTGGTAAGTCTTGTTACCTTCGTTTTGCAGAGGAAGAAGTAGAAATGTGATAAGATTCCATGACTTCTGTTGTGCAGTAGCCATGGATGGCTGCTGCTCAAATTTATCAAGACAGAACTTCTTATAACATGTACAGTCAGTTGATAACTTTCAAATGTAGTGATTTTGGTCTCCACTGCAGCATTCAGCCCAGGACAGGCTTTCCTTAGGCAGTGCTAGGCAAAGGCTGAGAACAATGGGGTACTAGAGTCTAGCTATTTCTACCCAGCATGCTGGAGTCCCCTCTTGGGCTGAACAAGCCATTCTGAAACCTACAGATTTTACTACAGATTGTACAATTGTACTACAATTGTGGTACAATCTGAGCCTCTTCCTAACCCTTTCTTGCTCCCTCTTTTCATGTGTGTCATACCTGCATTTTTCTCTGAAAGTTTTCCCTGCACATTCCTGCCCTCTTTTCCTCTTATCTATCACAGTGGTTTCTTTCAATAAAGCTTTTGCACTTCTAGCTCTGTCTTGGTATCTCTTCTCTGAAGAGGACTTAAACTGACACTCTTTGGTGAAGCCAAGACTTACAAGTCTTCTGACTCCAAGGTCATTCCATAGAGCTACTACTATGCATAGCTCACTGGAACTAACTAGAAGAGACTAACCTGATTAACTAACTGTTGTGTGGGTTTATCATGCCCCAGTCCCTGCATAGTCCTGAATGGATGGATAAAGCCACTTTTATAGAAAGAACGGGCTCTTGTGGCTGAATCTAACCTACTCAAGAGCATTCATTCATTTGGCAAGAGGAAAGAAATGAAACCATAGTTAGTGTGCTGCTGAGTAGAACTCTGAATCTCCTTTATTGCTTCCCATGAAATGTCTCCTGTGAGCTTTCAGTAGATATATGCAAAGGGCTGTCCCACCACCCACACTCCTGCAGGTATTATGTGAAACAAACTGCTTTCTTCTTTAATGGCCAACTGTGATCAGCTACATTGAGAGAATGGGAGTTTGGAATTGGATTTGGGATGGCAGCAGGGAAAAGATAATTTTTGGAGTGCACATAGTACATCACGAGAAATCAGTCCACCAGCATGAGGGTACTGGATCTAAGATGTGGGGAAATATGCAGAACAGAAACACAATACACACTTGTGTTGGCTGTCTTGCATTTTTTCCTAGAGCCCCTAGACAGCCAGATCCTTTGTGCCCTCTCCCCAACCTGTACCCTCAATTTAAATGCAAACAAATAGACTTGACTGAGCACTCACTGTATGCTAAGCTCCATACTAGGAATCTTGGGCCTCCCAAAGCTAAGGTCAAATGGAGAGACAAATGTGAAGATGATCTCTCAATGCAAGGTGGGATGTGACCAGTGCTGTAGTGATAGTGCTAAGGGGGGGAGTGAAAGAAGAGATTGGTTCTGAAATGGACACTCTAGGGAGGTTTACTGAAGTCATGGATTAAAGGGCTGGATACACAAAGAGGAAAAAAGTTGAACAGAGCGGCATTCCAGACAGCAATGCCAGCAGGAAGAAAAGCGGCACTGTGAGTGATGACTTGACATTTAGGGAAACAAAAAAAAGTTGTTGAGTTGTTGCAGAGTCCCGTTCAGAGCAAGGAGGAGCAGGGCTGGGTGCTCGTAGAGCCAGAAAGTGCCAGGTGCTACACAGTCTCGTGTGCAAGTTGAGGAGCATGTATTTTATCCTACAGACAAGCGGGGGTTGTATGTGTGAGTGGAGGGGTGTTTATATGCTTTTTTTACATGAATGCATCCAAGTCTGAAATCTGCAGTGTCCACAATACATCTGCAGAAATACACACCTCTATGCCATAATTAATTTACATATTACAAAGAACACTAGACCATAGAAAAGCAGCTAAGCCTCTTTAGATTTCAGTTTTCTCATCTGTAAAATGAATATGACCTCCAAAGTTTCTCCTTCCCTACACTTCTATGATTCTGTTCTTAATAGCTTCTCTGACATAACTTAAATGATGATACCTTGATGTGAAAATCTACTTGAATTGGGTCTCTACCATTAATGTGAAGTAATTAAGCAATTAGCAACTTGATTTGACAGTGTAGTTGAGTTTCCAAAGTATATGTATTTAAATTGGGTCAACTATCTGGATAAGACACTTCTACTGTGAGGGAGGCATACTGCTCAGCTTATGTTTTTTAAAAACAAAAGCTTTGGTTCCACTTTTGAAATCTGATGCTTAGTTTGCATGGGTCTCAATGCCTCAGGAAACAATGTGCCTATCAGGCTTGCTGATATTTAAACATGTGGGAAACAACCCCAGTTCACTCTAGTCATTAAATCTGACAGCTTTCTGGGTCCAGAGAGGAGCCCAGGCAGGCCACTGTATAATAG
Source organism: Bos taurus (assembly GCF_002263795.3). Lineage (NCBI taxonomy): Eukaryota > Metazoa > Chordata > Mammalia > Artiodactyla > Bovidae > Bos > Bos taurus. The sequence continues at coordinate 29,184,023 of NC_037357.1, forward strand.
AGTCTGGCAATGGGTTTGCGGATCTTTTTAAAAAGAGCTTACTTTCAACCCAGCCCTTTCTGATTAGCCATCTCCTTGACAGTGAGGAGGAATTGGTTTATTCAGAGAATCGTAAATGCAAAATGATGAACCTGGGGCTTTGGAGATAAGGATTGTTTTGCCTATCTGGTGAATAATACAAAGACTGTGGACTTTGGAAGGGCCTTAGAAGTCATTTTGCTTATATCTTTCATTTTACAAATCAGGAAGCCATTAGGTTGGTTCAGTTCAGTCAGTTCAGTTCAGTCACTCAGTCGTGTCCAACTCTTTGCAAGCCCATGAAAAGCAGGACGCCAGGCCTCCCTGTCCATCACAAGCTCCTGGAGTCTACCCAAACCCATGTCCATCGAGTCAGTGATGCCATCCAACCATCTCATCCTTCTCTTGTCCCCTTCTCCTCCTGCCCTCAATCTTTCCCAGCATCAGGGTCTTTTCAAATTAGTCAGCTCTTCTCATCAGGTGGCCAAAGTATTGGAGTTTCAGCTTCAACATCAGTCCTTCCAATGAACACCCAGGACTGATCTCCTTTAGGATGGACTGGTTGGATCTCCTTGCAGTCCAAGGGACTCTCAAGAGTCTTCTCCAACACCACAGTTCAAAAGCATCAATTCTTCGGTGCCCGGCTTTTGTTATAGTCCAACTCTCACATCCATACATGACCACTGGAAAAACCATAGCCTTGACTAGATGGATCTTTGTTGACAAAGTAATGTCTCTGCTTTTTAATATGCTGTCTCAGTTCAGTTCAGTTCAGTTCAGTCACTCAGTCGTGTCTGACTCTTTGCAACCCCATGAATCGCAGCACGCCAGGCCTCCCTGTCCATCACCAACGCCCGGAGTTCACCCAGACTCACGTCCATCGAGTCAGTGATGCCATCCAGCCATCTCATCCTCTGTCGTCCCCTTCTCCTTCTGCCCCCAATCCCTCCCAGCATCAGAGTCTTTTCCAATGAGTCAACTCTTCACATGAGGTGGCCAAAGTACTGGAGTTTCAGCTTTAGCATCATTCCTTGGTTATAACTTTCCTTCCAAGGAATAAGTGACTTTTAATTTCGTGGCTGCAATCACCATCTGCAGTGATTTTGGATCCCCCCAAAAATAAAGTCAGCCATTGTTTCCACTGTTTACCCATCTATTTCCCATGAAGTGATGGGACCAGATGCCATGATCTTAGTTTTCTGAATGTTGAACGTTATGCCAACTTTTTCACTCTCCTCTTTCACTTTCATCAAGAGGCTCTTTAGTTCTTCTTCACTTTCTACCATAAGGGTGGTGTCATCTGCATATTTGAGGTTATTGGTATTTCTCCTGGCAATCTTGATTCCAGCTTGTGCTTCCTCCAGCCCAGCGCTTCTCATGATGTACTCTGCATATAAGTTAAATAAGCAGTGTGACAATATACAGCTTTGATGTATTCCTTTTCCTGTTTGGAACCAGGTCGGTTATTTCCAGGTTAATTCCAAGTTGGAATTAGGTCGGTTGGCTATTTCCAAATCCACAAGTAGTTGCAACCTGTTCTTTTGAGCCTCATTCCTCCTAAACATTGGCCAAAATCATGGAATTTTCTCTCTGTAAAACTGTGATTTCCTACCAGTTGAATACTCTTGATGATAACGATGTGATTTAGCTACAAAAGGGAATCATCCCTGATTGTCCTGGCAAGCTAGTCATTTATCAATTCCCAAGGTGCCTCATTCCTCTTTAATACTCTTCATCTTCAACATTTATGTAAATTTGTGCAATGTTCCTTCAGCAGCTTTTACTGAGCTGGTTTTGTTCTCCTCTAGGAGATGAGTAAGATATGTTCTCTGCTTTGAAGAGATCATTCTTTCTTGGGGGTGGACACCCTAAAAAGCAACTGCAATTGAACACGATAAGTGCTAGTGAAGGGAAATAGATGTAGTGACAGAAATGAGGGAGCAATTAGTTCCAGCTAAGGTAGAAAGAGTGACACTTAAGCTGGCCCTGGGATGGGGAGAGGAGGTGTAGCAGGTAGTTTAGGAGCGGGATGTGGAGGAGGGCAATCTAGACAGGGTGATGACTCAAAAGCACTGAAACATACAAGACTACATCATGTATCAGAAAGTGCAAGTGCACAGCTGGGGTTTAGGGTATCTGGTTACAATGGGGCCTGTGTGGCGGCCCCTAATTTCAAGTTGGAGAGGAATGGTAGTTAATTTTATAAGGCAGTTTCAGGCATGAGGGGGCTTGTCCTGTAGCTCTTGTCCTATAGGTGGTAGCTCATGACAATATGTGGATGCAACATGATTTAGGAAAAACACTCTTGTAACTACCTTGTGCAGGAAGGACTCAACTCCTGGAGCTCAGTGAGAAGACGGGCCTAAATGCATAGTTATCTCTGACCACATGAGGATGGTTTCATTTCTCTGTGTGTGTTTGGCTTTACTTGGCATTAATCTTTATCTAGAAGACAGTGCGCAGTTGTATTACTGTGTTCAGGCTGCCATAAAAACAATACCACAGACTGGGTGACCTAAACAACAGAAATTTGTTTTCTCACAGTTCTGGAGGCTAGAAGTCCCTGACTGAGGTGCTGGCAGATTCTGGTCCTGGTGAGAGGATCTCTTGCTGGCTTACAGATGACCACTGTCCTGTTGCGTCCTCACATAGCCTCTTCTCCGTGCATGTACAGAGAGAGACAGAGATCTCGAGTGTCCCTCCCTCTTCTTCTGAAAACACCGGTTCTATTGGATCACAACTCCACTCTTTCATCCTCATTTAACCTTCATTATCTTCACAAAGGCCCTATCTCCAAATACAACCAGAATGGGCCATGGAGCTTCAATACAGAAAGTTGGAAAGGGAACGTAACTCAGTCCCTAAGGTCAGCTGACTTCCCTTTTCATCCCACAGAGCAAGCAACCCACGCAAAATTATGGCAAGAACTTTAATGAACAGAAACAATACCTATCATTTCTGCAGATGACAAATGAAAACCAAATGTGCCATAGGAAATCTCAGTTCAGTCCAGTATCTCCAACATATTTTCTGATGTTTCCTCTGCTGTAGGCGCCAGAGACTCCTCCTTTGCTAGCACTAGCATCCCATTTCACATTAAGCACACTTGGAAAATGTATTACTCAGCCCTAGCCAACCATGACCTGGTTCTTCTGAATACCCTACCCTTCCCCAATTCCAGCATTGCCCTCCATGGTTTTCTCTCTTATCTCTCCCCAAAATAATCCTGGATTTCTTTCTTTCCTAGTCCATAATCCTTTTTCTTCTCCAATTCCCAGACCCTTCTGGAAGCAACAAATCATTTCCTTTCATCCAAATTGTAGGCACAAAGTTTGGCCTTCAGTCTCAGCTCTCTTTTCTGCAAGCTGAGAGGGCACATGAACTGTGAATGCCATATTGTTTTCTAAAGTTTGCGTCTGAATGACTAATTGATTAGATGCCTGCTGAATGGATGTTGCAAAACAAGGTCAATGTCAATAGTCACTGGAGCTAGAAAGAGGAGTTGTTTCTAAACTTAGCAGGCAAAGTACTACACAAAATAGCACTACTGCTAATATTTCAGCAGAATTTTAGAATCCTGGTTTCACTTTCCCAAATATTGACTTGCTTATCATTTTATTTAATACAAAATAATTCTTTGGTCATTATTTCTAGATAGGAGGGCTTCCCTTGTGGTTCAGCTGGTAAAGAATCCGCTTGCAATGTGGGAGACCTGGGTTCAGTCCCTAGATTGGGAAGATCCTCTGGAGAAGGGAAAGGCTACCCACCCCAGTATTCTGGCCTGGAGAATTCCATGGACTGTATAGTCCATGGGGTCACAAAAAGTCAGACATGACTGAGCAACTTTCACTTCACTTCACTTCAGGAGGGTAATATATAGTAGAAGAATAGTGTTATTTTCTCTAGGAAAATAGGATAAAAGACATAGTGGCAAGAATATATTGGGTAATAATGACACCATCTTTACATGCTATATCCCTGGCCCCTATAACAGTGGTGTGGCACAGACAAGGTGCTTAGATATGTGTACAATGCATAAAATAATACAAAATTGGAATTGATGTTTAGCACAGATTAATTCCACAAAAATATACTGTGTATTGACTAAATGTTCAGCAACTTGCTAGAGCCTGAGGAATCTAGCAGGGGCCACATCTGCTCTTCCATCCACCATCAAATAATGCCCCTTGTCTATGTCAGGTGCTCATGTTTTTCAAAACCACAGTTTAGGGTTGAATCCACAGGGAAGACCAGCTAGCTGAGCCTAATCCAGAGAGCAATTTTGTTGTAAATGGCCAGGAAATAAAATATTTTAGGCTTTGTGGGCCATACAGTTTCTAATGTGACTACTCTACCCTGCCTTTGAAGCAGAACAAAAGCCATAAACGATATGTAAACAAATAGGCTTGGCTGTGTTGCAATAAAGCTTTGTTTCTAAAATAAAATAGCCGGATTTGGTCCATGGGATGTATTTTTCCAGAACCTATGTGGCAGCAACTGGGGTGAAAGATCACCTTAATGCACACAAAGTTGTGGAATTTGGAAACTGCATGGTCTGTACAGACATTGCCCTCTGTTTTACTCAAACAGCAAAATCCCAACCCTGGTAAATCCAACTCTCCACTTACCTATTGCGATAGGTGAATGTGATTTCAGAAGAGCACATCATCATGCTGCCCAGAAATCCTACTGCATTATCCTAAGGCACTCATTATCCTTCACCCCAAGAAGACTTTCTAATGCTTTTCTTTCTCACCTGACTTCCAGCACCATGGTGGCCACCACGGATGTCTGTGCTTGGAACATCCTGCAAGAAAGAACTTTCTGTTCAGGTGTTCACTTCTTCAGAAACCATCTTAGTTCTGTTAAGGCCACACCCTTTCCAGGTGGGGCCTCTAGGTGATGACCAGAAATAGCATGTGTACAAGGGCCTGGCCATTTTGGCTAAGGTAGAATTCTGTAACTTTTCCTCTTTGCCTCAGACCTCTGCTTTGGGTTGTCAATATTTTTTCAAGTCTCATCACCATCTGAGTTTCTCCTCTCCCAATTCTGTTTCCTCTAGCCTTCCTGTGCACAGGTGTCAAAACAGCCTAATTTATTTTATACAGAAATAGAGTATGCAACATGCAGAAACATTTAAAGCTAATTTTATTTTTTCTTGTCTTAGTGTGTAAAACATTTGTTACAGCAAAAGAATATTTTAAAAAATGCTGCTAATGGCAGCTATGGCTTTGCTCTGTTCTCTGCAAATCTCCCACTGCACCCTAAGCATCAAGCCTATCTCCCAGGAGACTAAAGCAGCAGTTCCAACACCAAAGAGCACCAAGGACCAAAAGACAACAAGGTGTGACAAGGACTGACAGCTATTTTTCCATACCAGTCAGAATAGTAAGGGAGTCTATATTGCCCTATAAAGCTTTGTATCCCCAACAACTGTGCCTTGGAAACATGTTTGTTATATTTCAGAGTCACTATGATACAAGAAAAAAACTTTTTTTAAGAGAAACACTGGATTTAGAGAGTTACTCGGACTTTCTGTTGATTGAATAAGTAAAGTATTAACTGGCTAATTCTTATCTCATATTCATACCTCCTGTGTGCATAGTCACTTGCTGCTGAGAGATTTTGCTCTCCAATGTTTCATGCGAATCTTCTTACGATTTTGTGAGCGGACAAGGACAAATAATATTATCTGTGTTGTCCTACATATGAGGAAAGTGAGGTTCATGGAAGTTAGGTGCTTTATTCAATGTCACATAGCAGGAAAATGCAGAAGCTATTACTAGACCCTAAGCTGTCCAAGTCTGATGAAGACCTATTCTCCAAAACTATGTCTTAAGAAATGTTACTGTGACAAAATACAAGAAGACATCTGTTATTTCAGTCCCTGCTTTTATCAAATATGGCTTAGTGCATAATAACAAGTGAGGAACATTTGTTTCTTTATCCATTTGCATAAGATGCAAAATAAAATAAATATTCATTAATGAAAACTTCTTTGAAGTAGAATACTTGCCTGCCCTGCTTTAGTATTAAAAGCTGCTGGTTGTTCATATTCACTAAGACTATTTTTGTGCAAATAATAATTTGGCTGTGACTCATAATGAAGGTTTAGTGGGTACAACAACTCAAGGATGGAAGAAACAATGAAACTTCTGCCATTGGCATTTAGTTCCCAACCAACACATCAGACTACTGGATTAGACTCATCAATAAGCCATTGGGCATAATATAACTATTAAAAACATGTCTAATGATTTTTGGCCCAGGGAAACTAATGATATCATTCATTTATGCAACTTTTGTTTTTATTTTTTCTTTTGTAGCTCTCCAGCTAAGCAGAATAGATTTACTAGCATTAAAAAATTAAACTTGGAATAATTCAATGAAACCAATGAACTTTTTAAAGGGTAATTACACTTATCATATTAAAGAAATAAGAAAAGATATAACAAAGCTTATGGAATTGTTACTTATTCAGGAGCAGGAATTAGGAAAGAAAACAGAGATATTTTAATTTGTTTTCAAGCAAGCAAAGTTTGGACACCATATTGTAGTGAGAAATGATTTCAAATATGCGGAATATAGGATAAAAATGGAATGTGTACCTTTAATTCCACCTTTCTTTCTCAGAGACAACTGTGAAGAGTTTAGTATCTATTTCTAGCTGTATGCATGTATAAATAAACATTTTTATATTAATTGGACTTTGTTCTATGTATTCTTCCATTACTCTCTTATTTTCACTCAGTGATAGGTATTACAGATCTTTCTATGCCAATGTATACATCATTATGTTTAAATGTATCATATTAATCTGTGATAAAGATGAAACTGCAACTTATTTAGGCACTTCCCAATTAATATCCATTTAAGTTGTTGCCCATCAACAATGTAGTGAACAACATTGTACATGCCTCTTCGTTCACATAAGGATCAGTGCTGCTGCTGCTGCTAAGTCGCTTCAGTTGTGTCCGACTCTGTGCAACCCCATAGATGGCAGCCCACCAGGCTCCCCAGTCCCTGGGATTCTCCAGGCAAGAACACCGGAGTGGGTTGCCATTTCCTTCTCCAATGCAGGAAAGTGAAAAGTGAAAGTGAAGTCGCTCAGTCGTGTCTGACTCTTAGCGACCCCATGGACTGCAGCCTACCAGGCTCCTCCATCCATGGGAGTTTCCAGGCAAGAGTACTGGAGTTGGGTGTCATGTACCAGAAATCAAATCAAGGGTTTGAAGTTTCTGCACATTTAAAATCTATATACAGTCTGCTGAATTGCCCTCCAAAATGACTACCCATTTAGCTTTTCCCCGATAGCATATGAGATAAATGTTAACAAACATGTATATTATTACAATTTGATTTTTTTTCTTTTCATAGAAGCAACTCTTGGTTTTCTCACTCTTTCCTATTGTCTCTATTCTCTATTTCATTTATCTGCTAATATCTTTATTACTTACTTTCTTTTGTTAACTTTGACCTTCATTTGTTCTTATTTTTAAAGTTCCTTGTGATGTAAAGTTAGGTTGCTTATTTGAGATCTTTCTCACTTTTTACAGATATATGTGTTTATCAGTATAAACTTCTCTCTTAGATCTCCTTTTGCTACATCCATTAATTTTGGTACATTGTGATTCTATTTTCATTTGTCTCAAGACAGTTTTTATTTCCATTTTGATGTCTTTGATCCAGTGACCATTGTGGAATGTGTTGTTTAATTTCCATGTATTTATGGGTGTTCCAGCATTCCTCCCATTGTTGATTTCTGGCACCATTCCATTGTGGCCAGAAAAGATACCTGATATAATTGCCTATTTCAATTTGTTGAGGTTTGTTTTGTGGCCTAATATATGATTTATCCTAGAAAATGTTCTGTATGTGCTTCAGAAGAATGTGTACTCTACTACTGTTGGATGGAATTTTCTGTATATATCTTTTAGGTCCATTTTCTCTATAATGGTTCTTCAATGTTGGTGTATAAATACAATTGTTATAACATCTTAACGGCAAATAAATAGAAGTATAAATGAGAGAGGAGACATTACAACTGATACCACAGAAATACAAAAGATCATTTGAAACTATTATTAACAACTATATGCCATCAAATTGCATAACCTAAAAGAAATAGATAAATTTCTAGGAACATTCCACTATCAGGACTGAATCATGAAAAATTAGAGTTTATTTGCCTTTGATTTTAGATTGTTAGAAGGTCTGTATATATTCTGGATTTTAATCTTGCCTGTTTTAAATAGTTTTTCTCAGCCTCACACTTGTATTTTGCTTTTTCCTTATGGTGTCTGTCATGAAATGATGTGTTTACGTACTCAAATCTGTTGATCTTTTCCTGTAGCCTTCTGTGTTTTGTGTCTTGCTTAGGGAGGCCTTTTCCACTTTGAAACAATAAGAAAAAAATTCTCTTAATTTTTCCAGTATATTTGAAACTGTGTAGTTTTCATACCCAGATCTTTAATCCATATGGAGTTTAATTTTTGAATGAACTGATGAAAAAATCCAATCATCTGTTTTTTAACAGATAGACAATTGTCCTAAGACCATTTAATAGATATTTAATTCATCCCTGACTGAATATCCAAGTTTCTCTATAAAACCTGCATTTGTTTTTAGACTTTATTTTCTACTTCATTGATGTATTATTCTAGTCCTATGCCAGTGGTACACTCTCTTAAGTACTATAACTTTACAGGTAGAGGGCTACCAACCCACCTCTACTGTACTATGTGAAATGTGCCCCCTCAAATGTGCCCCCTATTTTTTCATGCATTTTCTTTTCCAAATGAGGTTTTGAATTAGACTTTGAAGTTCTATAACAAAAATGCTAGGTTTTAAAAACTCTAAAGTGCATTGATTTTTATGGTTTATTTCTAGCTATGTTCCCTTTCTCATTCCTAAAATTAAAATATTTGTGCATTTATTTGGTCTTCTCTTTTCCTCCAAACCTGCATTCAGATTTCACAAAGATTTGCCAATTGTATTGGTTTAAAAAAAAAAAAACAACTGCCTTTTCCACAGGCAACAAAAGTGAAAATAGATGAATTGGACTGCATCAATATTGAAGGAGGAGAAGAAGGCGACAACAGAGGATGAGATGGTTGGATGGTATCACAGACTCAATGGACATGAGTTTGAGCAAGATTAGTGAGATAGTGATGGACAGGGAAGCCTGGTATGCTGCAGTCCATGGAGTCGAAAAGAGTAGGACACAACTGCGTGACTGAACAACAATATTGAAGACTTATTAGCATTAAAAGACACTGTTTGTAGAATGAATAGTCAACCTATAGAAGGAGATAAGATATTTACAAATCATGTATTTGATAAGAGATCCTTATCTTGAGTATATAAAAACTCCTACAACTCAACAACAAAAACCGCAAATATTCAATCAAAAAATGGTCAAAGGGCTTAAAGACAACTTTCTCCAAGGAAGATACACAAATGGCCATGTATACATCCTAAGTCATTTTTGTCCTCTCTGACTCTTTGTAATCCTATGGACTATAGTCCACCAAGCTCCTCTGTCCATACGATTCTCCAGGCAAGAATACTGGAGTGGGTTGCCATTTCCTCCTCCAGGGGATCTTCCTTAGCAGTATCAAACCCGGGTCTCTTATGTCTCCTGCATTGGCAGGAGAATACTTTACACCCCTGGGAGGATAAATGACCATAAATATGTGAAAAGATGCTCAACATCACTGATCTTTAAGGAAATGCAAATCAAAATCTAAAATGAGATATCACCTCATATCTATATTAGAATGGCCCCTATCAAAACAATGACAACAACAACAACAACAAAAAAGTTTTGGTGAAGATATAGAGAAATTAGAACCCTTGAGCACTACTGGTGGAAACATAAAATGATATATCCTCTATGGAAAACATTATGTCATTTCCTCAAAAGATTGAACATAGAATTTTCGTTTGATCTAGAAGGCCCACTTCTGAGAATATACCCAAAATAATTAAATCAGTATCTCAGAGATTTTCATATATCCCTGTTTATGGCAGTGTTATTCACATTACCTAAAAGGTGAAAACTAACATGTGTCCATTGACAAATGAGTGGATAAACCAAATGTGGGATATTCATGCATTTGGAATATTATTCAGCCTTAAAAAGGAAGAGAATTCTAACATTTGGTACAACATAGATGAACCTTGAGGTCATTATGTTAAGTGAAATAGTCAGTCACAAAAATACAAAAAGTACACAACCCCACTCCAGTACTCTTGCCTGGCAAATCCCATGGACAGAGTAGCCTGGTGGGCTACAGTCCATGGGGTCACTAAGAGTCGGACACGACTGAGCAACTTCACTTTCACTTTTCTCTTTCATGCATTGGAGAAGGAAATGGCAACCTACTCCAGTGTTCTTGCCTGGAGAATCCCAGGGACGGGGGAGCTTGCTGGGCTGCCGTCTATGGGGTCGCACAGAGTCGGACATGACTGAAGCAACTTAGCAGCAGCAGCAGCAGCAGCATACAACAAATATACAAAAGTATACAGATACAAAAAGTATCACAAATACTGTGTGTCCCACTTATATGGGAGGTCTTAAGGCAGTAAAGTTTCTGATTTCTTTTTGTCCAAACTGTCTTGAGTTTACTTCCACATTTGAATGGGAGCTTGGTTAGATATTGATTTTTAGGTTCAAAATCACTGTCATGCAAAAATGTCAGTGATAAGCCTGATGTCAGCGTGGTTTTAGTTTTCCTCCCCTGGGAGCTTTTCAGATTTAGAGGTCTGAAATATCACCAGGATGTGTCCAGATGTGGGGTAAGTGTTCTCTTTTCATTCACCCTGTGTGATACTCAGTAGATTCTTTCACACTGAAGTGTCCTGTGTTTCCTCCACACTGGGGGCTTTTCCTAGCCTAGCTCTCTGATTATTATTATTACCTATTATTAGTATTCTTGCCTGGAAAATCCTATGTACAGAGGAGCCTGGTAGGCTGCAGTCCGTGGGGTCACTAAGAGTCGGACGTGACTGAGCGAATTCACTTTCTTATCCATTCACTTGGTTGTTGTTCTTAACTCCATTTAGTGGTTGTCATAATTTATATCACAGAACTCCCCCCCCCCCAGTATTCCATGTCTTGTCATTTTATCTACAGTCTGAGAGATTCCCTCAATTTTATCTTCTAGATCATGAATTTAGGCTTTCCTTATTTCTATTTTGTTATTTAGCCCTTCTATTAAATGACATATTCACCAGTCATAGTTTTAACTTTTAAATGCTTCTAATTGGATTGCTTTTCTTTGTAGAAGTCTTTTCTTGTTGAATAGATGAATTCGCCTTTCATAGCCTAAGCATATATACTTCTCCTTTGTTCCCTAAATTATTTACTTCCTGTAGAGTCAATTGTATACCTTTGTCCATGTTATTCACCTTAGTCCTTTTTTTCATCTTCCTTGTCTTCCTGACATCTGATGATTCACTTTATTTTTAATGAAGATTTGCACTGATTAGTCTAGATCTGGGCATTCTGCTGGGTCAACAGTATTCTCCCCCAAGTTACAGCAGTGGGCTGGCTGAGGCTCTGGGTTAGTTGGATGTGTCAACTGACAGGCTTCTTTATGGGGTAGGTGGCCTTAGAGGCCTCTGTGATCCATTGCCAGCAAGCAATGCTCTGCATTACTGGTGGAAGATTTTAGAGTAACTCCCTCTGAGGCAATGCTTCTCCCTGCACCCATACCCATACCACACCATGCACATGCACACATGCATGAGCACATGAGTGTGATCCCTATGGAGATCCATAACTACCGTAAGCCCTTCTCTGCTTCTCTGTCAGATTGCTATATTTTGTAAGAAGCTTTTTCCAGTCAGGTAGTTTCTTTTTGGTTTTAGTGTGGGGGCCAATTTCACTCTGTGTGTATGTAGCTATGGAGATTGTTGGGAAAGAATGTCTTTGAAAAGACACAGTTACCTTGAAAAGTTTCCCAGGAATCACTCAGGTTCTTTGTGTTTGTTTTCTCTGTTCTTAGAGCTTCTGTAATTCTGTCATCACCTTAGAAAGTTGTTTGTTCCTTTCTGTCCTTTAGGCTGTGTTTTCTCTTATTTCTGTATTTCAGTCCAATTGCATATACTTTGAGAAGCAATCTGAGTCCTTGATTGCAATTCCTCTTGTTGTTTAGTGCCATTGTGGGTATGTGTGCCATTGGTGTTGGGGGTGGTGAGATGTGTACAACACTTTATTTGTAACAGCTCTGTCAGTTTCAGCAATTTGAGCAGAAGTTCAAGTAGATTGTGTCATGAGTTGAAAGACGATAGCCAATCCTCCCTCAGGATCTCTTCTAGGCATTGTGCTAAGTACGTCATGTACATTTTTTCAAATACTTGAACACTATTAGAACATCAGATCCATGGGGATAGGGATTGTAGGGTTTCTTGTCCACTGTTATATTCCTAATGCCTAGCACAGCACCCACCCAGCACATAATAGCTGCTCAATAGATATTTGTTGAAGGAAAACCCTACCAGATAAGTAATAATTTACTAAAATTTAGCAGATGATGAAACCTAAGTTCAGACATCTTTATTAAACTTCTCTAAGCTGTAAATACTGGAGAGAGGATGCTAATACATATCCATATGTCCTAAGCTTGCTCTTATATCTGGCAATAGTCTTCTAAGGGGTTCTTTAAGTGAAAGTCTAGAAAGGAGATATGAATAATTGTTCTAGATCTGACTTGAGTTCTATTTTTCTCTTTATAATGAAGTTGCATATCAAGATTTTCCCTTGTGTATTCAGCAAAACAAGAATCTCTTCTCTAGGGCACAGAGATTTTAAATGGAAGAGATATGACTGTCGAGAAGTTCATATTCATAAGGCCTGAGAGTTTTAATTTATCACAGATTCAAAGTGACCCCACAGTGTGACATGATCAATACATAAAATAAGTTTACTTTAGGTAAAATATATGGAAATATGATGCCCAGGCCAAGTCCCACTGTATTCTGTGCTCATTAGCTCTCCTGTGGAGAATTCTGTTTATCTCTGGGACATTAACAAACCATGTCACATGTGGCATAGGTTAGGACCAAGTGCATTTTATATCTGACCATGCTTGTGCTTCCAGTTTATCCTTCTCTCTTTGCACCCACGAATGCTGCCTTCATTGAAGACCTCATTATTCTCTCCCTTTGCAACAATCCAAAGACTTTTCCCTGTGTCTACAGTCTTACCACTTCAGATCTATCCTCCACACAGCAGTCAGAGTGATCTTTCAAAAACAAAAATCAGATCTTATTTTCCCTCTTATTAAATTCTGTTAATGATTCCCTGGGAGTATAAAGATTAAAATAACATGAGAAGGGATGACCTGTATGATCTGAGCCCTTTTACAATCTTTGGCTTTGTTTCCCATCACTTCCTTCCTTCACATCAGGGAAGGAGGTGATACTGAAGTACAATTGAGGTAATGTTATGAACCAAGGCCAGGTAGTATAGACACTCAGTCTGAATACTTTATATCCTCTAAGTCTATGCTTTCCTACACTATATGGATAAATGTTATCTGGTGCTATGGCTATTAGGGTCTAGGTCTCAGAACCCAGTTGGATAAATACAATCAATATGATCACTTACAAATGCTTATTCATCAAGAACAGCACAACAACTATATTCCAGAAAACAAAGATCTTAATTTTCTCATGTTTTTGCTAAGTTACAGACATATTGGAGTTAATCAGCATATGGCTCTGAAATCTAGAGAAGTCAAAGGGTTGTGGATGTACAAGGTTTACCAGCGGTTGAGGGAAAGGAGGTCAGGTAAGGCAAATGGGGCCTGTGTAGACCAGGTGGTTCAAGAGCCTTATAAATGTCAGCACAGGACTGTTCAGTCACTCATTCCAAGACCAAACCTTTGAGTGTGTACTTTGGTTTGATTCATGTGTTATGTGAGTTTCCTTGTCTCTTCACCAGTGTACTGTTGTCAGGAGGATCTCAGGATTTTTCAGATGAATTTCATTCCTCACTAAACAAAGAACAGTTAAATCTTCTCCATCATCTAGTCATTCATTCCCTTGCAATTTACTAGGAGCCTACCACGTAACAGGGGTGCTGAGCTATGTTAGTTGGAGTGTTAATTTCTATTAAAAAAAACAGACCTAAAATCTGGATGATTTAACCTTTTAAAAGTTTAACTTTTGTCCTGATCACAATCCTATATGGGTTGGTAGAAGAGATTTTTCCCCATGCAGTCATTCAGGGCACTGGGCTCCTTTCATCTTTTTTTTTTTTACTTTGAATCTTGAATGTTACCTACTTCTTGGTCCTTGGAAGCCTCTCTCATTCAGAGAGCAGACAGAGAATTAGAAAGATTTGAGCCAAACCTGGAAGGTGCTCATTTTACTTCTGCTCATATCCCTTTAGCTAAACTAGTCATATGGCTTCTCCTAAATATAAGGGACGCTGGGAGATGCAGACTTCCTGTGGATCTAAGAAGAAGTGGAGGAGACCAATGTTGGGCATCACCAGTAGTGTTTATGGATGGGGCTTATAGAGCTTTAGCTTTATAGCCATATGCCAAGAAGTTGAGATCTTAAAATATGACAGCAAAGTGAGTATAATGGAAAAACACAGGGTGAGGGCAAGGTAAGCATTATTAGAGAACTACTGAGAAAGTATCTTTCTTGAAATAGAGTGGGAGAAAAGTAAAGCCAAATGTAGAAGTGTTATTATTTTCCTTGGATTTCTAAATAACTAGACAAAGGTGTCTGTCATTCATAATTTCTGATGGCCACCTAGCTGACCTAAAACTAAGAAAGTCGAAATAAGCAAGTTATTTCACAAGTCAGTTTCTTGTTGGCAGAGCAACACTCTTTGCCAGATCCTCAGCAATGTGGGCTCCGAGGACACAGAGATGTATGAAACCAGTCCCTGTCCTTACATCATTCCCAGCCCAATGAGGTGGGTATATGGGATGGGGAGTGAGGAGGAAGTGAGGAAGCCATCACCCCTACTCAGGGGCTGTGGACAGTAAGGAGAATGGCATTGGAGCCTTTGCCATGTATGGGGCTATGACAGGTCAAGGTGGGTTCCAAGGACAATTGAAGCAGAAAAGCACTGGGAAAGACATAGGAAGATGATGCTATATAGCATGTATCAGGCATTTCTCAAGATCTGGTGGCTTATTTCAACAAACCTCGGTGGTCCTGAAAAATACCTTAGAAAACAACTGCTTAACCGGTGGTTTAAAATAGCCACATCTGTATCTATAACTGCTGAGAAAGACCATTATGTATGAAATTGTGCTGGGCATTTTTGATATTTTTGGTTTCCTACTGAGCAAGAATTGTTTTATCATGTAATTATCAGAATGGCAGATATATTGGCAGCCAAATTTATGCTAGTTAATATTATTCATTTTTAACTGTAGGTAACATTCACAAACTTTCAGGCCCTGTTCTAAGCACTTTACAAATATTCACCTATTTAATTCTCATAACGACCATAGGAGGTAAGTACTATCATGATCTGCATTTTACATATGAGGAAACTGAGGCCCAGAACATGGAGGAAGCTGTTCCAGACCACACAGCCTAAGTAGCCTGCCAAGGCTTTAGGCCCCAAGCAAACCAAAGCTCCTGAGTCTGGGCTATTTTCAACTATTAAGTCATATACAACAACACAGATGAGGTTTATTTTGTGATACTAGCCACCTTGGGGTTCCCAGAAAGATGATTTACTTCAAGGATGAATAGAGATAAGCAAGGTGTCCAGTTCAAAAGTGTGACCTCAGTGGAGGCCCTGAAGATTAGTTCTGTGGAGGGGACTGGACCATGGGGAGCTGTGAGGACAGTGTGGTCACAACCCACTAAGCTGCCAGGAAGGGCTGTGGCAGAGAAAGGAGGCAGAGCTACAAAGCAGACTGTGCACAGCAAAAGCAGCAGGCTCTGGCAGCAGGTGGTGAGGAGAGCAAAAGAGAGGGATGACTTTCCAGCAGAGTCCATCTGTTGTCTTGTCGCTTGTCTGCCAGTCGAATTGAGCCGGGTGACTTCTGAAAGCAAACTGCCCTTCACCTTAGAGCGAGCTGTTGATAAACAGTAACTACTTACAAGCAAAGAAGAGAATTGGTTCTGGAAGGAGAGAGGGCAGAGAATGTCCTGTTAAGAAACTCCCAAGATGCACCCTGGCCACCATCATGTGCCCCACGAGGGCCAAAGCCTCCTTACTCAGGATGAATCCTGCCTTGCTGTGGCTTCTCAATGTGAACATGCTCAGAGGAGCAGAGAGGATGGGGTTGGGGCCCAGCAAGACTCCCCTTAAAGCAACCCCCAGGGATGCCCCAGGTATGGGCCCTGGGTGCCCCGACAGCTTTGCAGATGAGTTGGGTGCTAAAATGAACTGTAACTATTTGAAGATTAGTAGCTTGTATCAATTCAACCCGTTGGGCTCTATTTTCAATGATAGTGGATTCTATTTGTATGTATATTTCTTTCATTTGGTCTTCCTTTGACCAGAATGCCTTCTCTTCCAAGAGAAGCATCTTTGTGGAGGGGGTTTTGGCCTGGTAGCTAGGACAAAGAAGTTGAGTTCCTTCCTCCTTCACCTTTTCAAAGCCAGCTTGTTAGCCTTCAGCAAGTCGTGAAACTTTCTCGGCCTCTCTGCTCTACTGTCTGTTGCCCCAAAGCGTGCTGGGTTTCCACAGTGCAAGACATGCTCAAGTACAAAGAGTCAAGATGTGAAGTCTCTGAGCCTGCCCAGTGCTTCCTGCAGGTCCTCAACACCGCCCTTAAGTGATTAGTTCAGAAAGGTGTGCAGACTAACAGACAGTAACTTTTTGAGCCTTCAGGTGAGTGACAAGGCATTCCATCTCAGTTCTGCTTGCGCTCCTGTTCATAGGGCTTGACACGGAGCTGCGGAACTGTGCCTTAGCTGTTGGAGCAGTTGCACATCCCTGGGAATACATTCCTTCCCGTTGATTCACACCCAGCACACAGCTCTATTAAATTACTCCTCTGATCCATCCCAGTGACTTGCTATTTTAATTTTTTTCTCAAGGACTATAAGTTGCTTGACAAGAATTGCATTTGCAATTCAGATAGGAAATTACTTTCTCAACTCAGTTATTTTACCCCATCTTTTAAAAAATTTGAGATATAATTGACAAATACATTGTGTAAGTTTAAGGTGCTGAGTTGATGCGTTTATATATTGCAATATGATGACTGCTGTAGAAAGACCTTCCACCTCCATCTCATAATTATCATTTCATTTCACCCCATCTTAAACCAACGAAGGACTTGTTTTTACATAGGAATTCATGGGAGTATTAAAGATGGCTACAGCATAAGCACAAGTCATGAAGTGTTGACAGGTACATGGGGTAATTGATTTCGGTCAATTTTAAAGGTCATCACATCTTCCTTCCTGCTTCCTATCCCCGGGTTGAAGCCTGTAAACTAATGGGCAATTTTGCTTTTACCAGGTTTCCTTAATCCCCAGGCCAGATGTGTTAAATCTCCCCCAGGTTTCTCTTAACAAAGTGACAGCGGATTTTAATCTTCCTGTACACACTGCAGCAGCTGTGCAAACATTTCATTAACAAAAGAAAAGTGGGAAGCATTAAACCTGTGGGTAACTTGTGCCTAGCATTTGATATCAGTAAACTTTAAGATGCCCCAAAGTAAGGATAAATCTGTATGCCTTAAATTCTACTTTATTTCAAAAGCTTGACTACTCATAACAAAGAAATTAAACTCCATCTAGAGAATTTAAAAATGTAAGAAGAATCTCTGAATTAGTATTCAGTGACACAATTCTCTAAAAGCATATGTGGCAGAAATAATAAAACAAGGCAACTTCCAAATATTCACCTTCTGAATGGGGAAGCTGGAAAATCTGAGGCAGGCAAGTCTTTTAAATGAAAAATTGTTTAATATAATATTTACATGCCATCCTTCATAAGTTTTTGGAATTATGTTGACATTTCTTCTCAAGATACAAAATTGTTCAAAGATAACTGGAAAGTCAACACTGGGACTTTGATTTTTCTTGGTTTTATTACCATTAAAGTGATTTATTATGCTTATTTCATAGTTCTCCTCCATGAGAATTTTTAACATATTGCTGATGTTTTATTAGTCAGAGAATTTTCTATATCAAAGACTCTATCTATGGATTCTGTATTTACTGGTATAAAAAGTAAGGACAAATCTCTACTGCCTTCCTAGCTCATTTTTTGTCTGAACATAATTCATACTATGTACAAACATAAATATGTATCATCTACCTTTTATCTGAAAGCATTCAGGCTACTATGCTTTTAGATGTACACCCCTTCCTCCATGCAGTCCTCCCTAATGCAATAGTAGAAAATCATTTCCTGCAAACCTTCAACAAGGCTTTATTATATGTCTCTCATAGTATTTATCATATGTTGTTGTTGTCTAGTTGCTAAGTCATGTTGTGACCCCATGAACTGTAGCCCCATGTGACCCCTCTTTTGTGACCCCCATGAACTGTAGCCCACCAGGCTCCTCTTTCTATGGGATTACCTAGGAAAGAAAAATGGAGTGGGCTGCCATTTCTTTCTCCAGGCGATCTTCTCAACGGGATTGAACCTGCATGTCCTGGATTGGCAGGCAAATTCTTTACCACTGAGCCACCAGGGAAGCCTGTTCATCAAATAGTTCACTGTATTGTAGTTCTTTGAGTATGTGTTAATCTTCCTACTCTACAGTGAGCTCCTTGAGGTCAGGTACTAAGGCTTAACCAAAGTTTTTCTACCCATAATGAGGACTTGGCCACAGACGTCTGCTGAATGAAGCTCTTGGGTGGGACATAATGCTTATGGGGGGATCTTATTTCCCTCCTGTTCAGCTATTTATTTCAGTGATCAGACACTTTTATCTTTTATCCCCAGTTATGTGCTGAGTCTGGAGAGGGTTACAGGGCTGAGGTGAAAAAGAGGCAATAGACGTTTCAGGGAGGAAATTTGCCAATCAACAATAAACATTATCTGGCATCTTTAATAAAAACAATCTTATAGTTATTTTGAATGAAATGAATTTATATGGCATCTAAAATTTCCATCATAAGAAGAGTCCTTTAACTCTAAACAAAGAGGCTTAATCTCAGAAATTCTTCATTCCTCTTCCTATAGGTCATATTGATTTTTATTAGAGGTGGTTGACTAAGCCTGTGTCTGGAGAATTTGTCACCCAGGGAAACTATATAGCTCTCATGATTACAAAGCTTTTCAAACCTTTGTCTTTAGGAATAACCTGGGGTCCTTGCATTCTCCAGGGACTTTGGACCAGAGATTTTGGTTTTGGAGGTCTGGAACTGGGCCCAGGAAAGTGATTTTGACAACTCCTTTCTCATCCTCAATATGCACACGCTCAACACCAGTAAAACAAGAGGTTCTGATGTAAGTAGTCCACAGATAACACAGAGAAGCCTTGTCCTAGGCCTTCCTAGCCTACTGCCCACCTACTAGTTCATTTTCAAAGTCAATATAAGTACTGAGCACTAATACAATATAAGTACAGAGTACTAATATAAAGTATCAATACTAATAGTACTATTACAAAGTGCTATTAGTACTATAGAGTACTTAATACTGAGTGCTAATATAAAGTACCGAGTGCTAATATAAGTCAATATTAGTTCTTGGGGTGGAGTGGGGAGGGGACATCTCAGAAGAGGCAACATTTGAGCTAGGCCCTGAAGAGTAAGGACAGAAATTCAGGAAGACTTTCCAGAAAGAAGGAACAGAGAACTAGTAGGTTTGGGGATCCAAAGGAGCACTTGCAGCCAAGGAAGAGCAAGCAGGCTGGTATGGTCCCAGTCAAGGTCGTAGGGAGGGCAGTAAGAGTCCCAGCTCTACTAGTGGCTGGCTGAAGGACCTTGGAAAAATACCTTAATTCCCTCCCCTGGAAGATGATGTAAGAATGTAAAGAATATTACATCTCCCCTGTAAGAATGAAAGAAGATATATATGAAGCACATCGCATTCTCCTGGCTCAAAGTAGGCCTTTAAGAAATGGTAGTTGTTATTATTAATACTAACCATACAGTTGGAATTTTCTATCAGGAAATGAATACATGCACACAAGGTGAAAAAAAAAAAGAGATGGACTAAAATTTTTTTAAAAACACATCAATTTATTCATGAATTAGCAAGGGAATTGAGGCACAATTGAACTAATCTTTAATCTTCCTATTCATTGAACTGCATCTATGGATGACTTAAAATGTGTACAATTCTCTCAATTCTCTTTTCCCTTCTCAATGTGTTGACACGGCCAAGTGACAATGTTGTTCTATTTCATCAAATAAGACATCCTAATCCTAAAATTCTGGCCCACTCATAACCCATACTCCCCCTACACAAACAAGATCCATTTCTCCAATAATGGAAATTCTCCATCGTCTGGGGGATACAGTCCCATGTCTGGTTGCTGCCCCCTATCTCACAAACAATTTGAAGTAGCATCTGATAATTCAAGAGAGTGTATCCTACTAGCACACAGCTGTAACTTAAATACATTCTTTCCCACTCAAACATAAAACTGTTAGCTAAAGCAGAAGTCTTAAATATTCGATGTTTATTCTAGCAAATGAGTTCATTTTTTTTTTTGTAAGTACTTCAAACAGTACCCAGCTCTTGGTAAGTGCTGCTGCTGCTGCTAAGTCACTTCAGTTGTGTCTGACTCTGCACGACACCATAGACGGCAGCCCACCAGGCTCCTCCGTCCCTGGGATTCTCCAGACAAGAATACTGGAGTGGGTTGCCATTTCCTTCTCCAATTGGTAAGTGCTATCTACATATTTAAATACATAAAATATTTTAAACCTTATCAGGAGAG
Organism: Bos taurus; assembly: GCF_002263795.3. Lineage (NCBI taxonomy): Eukaryota > Metazoa > Chordata > Mammalia > Artiodactyla > Bovidae > Bos > Bos taurus. The sequence continues at coordinate 29,204,885 of NC_037357.1, forward strand.
GGATCACGCTAAATGCTCACTCTCTCCTCTCTTTCTTAAGATTGACCCCAAGAACAATCTGGTTTTTATGGATTTCTTCTCCTCAATTGATTATTCCAATGTAGAGCTCTTAGAAAAGACTTTCCCAGACCAGTGGTGGGAGCTGTGTGCAGTTGGGTGAATTATTGGAGCAGAGAAGGGAAAAAGAAAAGAGTAAGCTGATACATAAAGAATTCAAATTTGATAGCTAGTTTGTATAAAAGTGCTTTAGAGTCAGAGTTCTAGGATTCTTAGAAATATGTTTTACATGGAGGCTGCATACTGCAAATCTAAGTGTATTACCTTTCTGAGCCGTTAGCAAAGTGTGTGAAGAGGTGCAATTATACTGTACTAGACAGCACTCTTCATCCCTGTTTTGATTATTGCAGTGTCTCAGATGCATATTTTAAGCATCACAACTTATGTACTCATTACATAAGTAAAAGCCCGGCATGTTGGCAGTTCAAACATCTTCTTCACTGAATCAGGAAGACAATGTTAAACTTTATTCATAAAGTCTGTAGTTTCAGTAAATTCAAGAGACCCTCTGGGCCTGTCCTAATTCCCCTTGGGGCTTTCCCATTGAAAGGTTATTTTCCTCATTCTTCAGAAACTTCTCCAAGAAATTTATACTTCACTTACTTTTGTGACTCCATACATTTGTGTTTCACTTGTACCTGTGTTTTATGTTTCAATAGGTAATAAATAGCCACCTGTCCTGAGCACTTGTCTCATCACTGACTAGGCGATGTTGAGTAGGCAGAACTCAGCACTCATGAAATCCCTGATCCCTGCACTTGACACACTCATAGTCTAGTGAAGGAGACAAGACACTGAAGAGTAACAAGACCACTCATTCCAGATACAGTGCAGACACCATGGGGAGGACCTAGACCAGCCTCCAGTTAAAGCTATTCAGCTTAGAGAATGAGAAAAGCCCTTGGCAGAGCACTGACCCACCCACCTCTCCTTGTACTTGGAATGTTGTAGCACCCTTCCTACCATTCTTCATGGCTCCTCTGACCCCAATTCATTTTTGGCAGAACTGTAGGTGAATTTGTCAAGAAGATATTGGCAAGGAAAAGAAATGGATAAAAATCAAACCAGACAAAGCAGCATATGTGTCAAAACTGTATTATCTTCTGTGACCGTGCCACTGTATACACACACATACACACATGACTTACTTTTTTCATACCTTGAGGCAATTTTGAAATGTGTTTATGTGCTTTAATGCATTTCCGGCCATTTCTATTTCTTAGAAAATATTTTTGATAATTTCTATAAATACTGGGAAAGTTTTGCAGTTATTAAGCAAGTTTCTCTGTTAATAATTTTCGTTCCCTTTTTTGAATTAAAAGAGTTTAAGTCATTTTTGAAATTATACCAGTTCTGCGTATTTTTCAATGTTGTTTGATTTTAAACATTTTTGCCTCCAGCTCTAAATGAATTTTCAGAAAGTAAAGAGGTCAAAAGCAATATTATCATCCACTAGCTCACTTATTTGGAGAAGGCAATGGCAACCCACTCCAGTACTCTTGCCTGGAAAATCCCATGGATGGAGGAGCCTGGTGGGCTGCAGTCCATGGGGTCGCTAGGAGTCAGGTACGACTGAGGGACTTCACTTTCACTTTTCACTTTCATGCATTGGAAAAGGAAATGGCAATCCACTCCAGTATTCTTGCCTGGAGAATCCCAGGGATGGGGGAGCCTGGTGGGCTGCCATCTATGGGGTCGCACAGAGTCGGACACAACTGAAGCGACTTAGCAGCAGCAGCAGCAGCAGTGTGTATATGTCTATCCCAATCTCCCAATTTATCCCTCTCCTGCCTTACCCCCTGGAAACCATCCATTTATTTTTTACATCTATGAATCTGCTTCTGTTTTGTAATTCACTTGTACCCTTATATTAGATTTCACATATAAGCTATATCATATGATAGCATTACATTTTAAAATGTTGATTTAGCATTCATATCAAAATGTGAAATGAAGAGATGAGAAATCAATTCAGTAGCTCACTTCTTGTTAACCTTTCCAATACCAGTAGGCATTTTGTGTTTCTCAACTGTGCTTAGATATTTTACTCCCTTAAATTGGCTGGTCACAGTGAATGAAAGATAACATAGACAAGGTGTGCTAAATATTGACTCAGCTACTACCTGGAAATGCTCATTTTGCTGGCAATTCACTGTGTCAGCTTACCTACCATTTCAACCAACTGTTTTGAAACAAAATCTATTTTCTATCTACCGTCCCCAGAGTTCACCACTTAAACCCTCTTGTCACCAAGACTATTTCTTTCTCAAAAAAAATCCTCTACCTTATTATCAAGATACATTGCACATTTCTTAGCTTAGCAGAAAGCATTAACAGCATAAGAATACTCAATTGCTTTTGTTGCTCATAAGGATAATAATATTTTGTAGTGTGCTTAATATGTGCTAGACATTGTACTTTTTTCATAAAGGGCTTTTCATGGATTATTTCAGATAGTGCCACAAGATGTGTCAGGTGCTATTGTTATCTTCCTTTTCCAGATCAGAAAATGGGAACTCAGAGAGGTTAATAACCAACCCAAGGATACCTTGAATTTGAACTCACCTCTGCTGAACTCTCATGTTCTTTTCTTTTCTATATTGTTTTCTTTTCCACTATAACATTGCTTTCTTTTCTACTATATATCATTTGTCATGTTTCTACAGTTCTAAAGCCTAGCTCTGCAAGTTAATTTTAAACTATTTACATTTTTATCTTGCTAAAATACATAAAATTTACCCTTTTATCCATTTCTGAGTGTACAGTTCAGTGGCATTAAGTAATTTATAATGTTGCGCAACCGTCACCATTATCTATCACTAAAACTTTTTTTCTTCTCCCCCAAAGAAATGTTCTACCCATTGAACAATAGCCCCCATCCCCCCTTACCCACAATCCCTGGTAACCTCTATTTTACTTTCTCTCTCTGTAAATTTGCCTATTCTAGGTTCCTCATATAGGTAGAATCATATAATATTTGTCCTTGTATGTCTGGCTTATTTCATGTAGCATAACATTTTCAAGGTTCATGCATGTTGTAACATGTACCAAAATTTCCTTCCTTTTAAAGCTGAATAATATTGCATTATGTGTATATATTATATTTCACTTATTCTTTCATCTGTTGATGGGCATTTGTGTTGTTTTTACCTTTTGGATATTACGAATATTGATGTACAAGTATCTGTTATGTAGTAATTCCATTTTAATTTTTTTGAGGAACCATTATACTATTTTCTTTATTTTTTTTTCTATTGAAGTATTAAGTAGCTTATCATATTAATTTCAAATGTACCTCATATTTATTCAATATTTTTATATATTAGGAAATTATCATCATGCTAAGTCTAGTCACTATCTGTCATAGTATAATGTTTTTACAATATTTTTGACATATTCCCTACACTGTATATTACATCCTTGTGACTTATTTATTTTATAGCGAGAAGTTTGTACCTCTTAATCCCCTTTACCTATTTCACCAATCCCTGCCCTGCACTGCCCCCCAGCAACCATCACTTTGTTCTTTGCATCTACAACTCTCTGTTTTGTTATATTTGTTCACTTCTTTTGTTTTTGAGATTTCACATGTAAATGAAATTGTTTGGTATTTGTATTTGTCTAACTTATTTCACTTGGCATAATATTCTCTCTAGTTCTACCCATGTTGTCAGAAGTGGCAGGATTTCATTCCTTTTTATGACTGAGTAGTAGTCCGTGCATATATATACCACAGCTTCTTAATCCATTTATCTATCAATGGACATTTGGATTTCTTCTATATCTTGGCTATTGTAACTAATGCTGCAATGAACAATTGAGGTGGAATTATCTTTTTGAATTAGTGCTTTCATTTTCTTCAGATAAATACCCAGTGATGGAATTGCTAGATTATATGGTGGTTCTATTTTAATTTTTTGAGGAATCTCTATACTGTTCTCCATAGTGGCTATACCAACTCACATTCCCACCAACAGTGTGTGAGGATTCTCTTTACTCCACATTGACTTTTTGATAGGAAGCATTCTGACAGGTGTGAGTTGGTATCTCATTGTGGTTTTAATTTGCATTTCCCTGATGATGAGTGATGTTGAGCATCCTTTCATGTGCCTGGTCTACCATGGTCTTTTCTACTGCAGCTGCACCATTTTACATTCCCACCAGCAATTCACAAGTGTTCTAATTTCTCCATCTCCTCTTCTACATTTGTAATTTTTTATAATAACCATCTTAATGGATGTGAAGTGGCATCTCATTTTAGTTCTGATTTGTATTTCTGTAATTACTAGTGGTATTGAGCCTCTTTTCACATGCTTACTGACCATTTGTATTTCTTTGGAGAAGCATGTCTTCATGTCATTTGCCTATCATTAATATGGTTTCTATGTTTTTTGTTGTTGGGTTTTTCATTTTTTTAATACCCTGAACTATGTAAAGAGTACAGTGAGAGATAATTAAGACAGTTTTGACCCTTCAGGTGTAGTAGCAGTAAAGCAACTAAGACAAATAGATGAAGGATAAATAGATTAATATGAGAAGTGCCCAAAGAGGCATTGGCAGAGGAGAGGGGACAGGACATTTCTTTTCAGTGTTTTTAGAAATAATCAGCTAAGTCAGCATGAAATCAGTGGACTGGAGATGAACTTTAAAGGCTGAATGGGATTTCAATAGGCACAGATGAGGACAATTCAGCTACGAGATTCAGCATAATCAAAGCCTGGATGTAGGAGAGCTCCAGTCAGGTTTGTACACTAGCAACTAGTTCAGTTTGTTCATAGAGATTGACTAAGGCTTTACTGCAGAGGGCTTTAAATGTCAAAATATTGGGTTGGCAAAAAAGTTTATTTGGATTTTTCTGTATGATGGCATGGAAAAACCTGAACTAACATTTTGGCCAAGCCAATCACTGCAGATGGTGACTGCATCCATGAAATTAAAAGACACTTACTCCTTGGAAGGAAAGTTATGACCAACCTAGATTGCATATTCAAAAGCAGAGACATTACTTTGCCAACAAAGGTCCGTCTAGTCAAGGCTATGGTTTTTCCAGTGGTCATGTGTGGGTGTGAGAGTTGAACTGTAAAGAAAGCTGAGGACAGAAGAATTGATGCTTTTGAACTGTGGTGTTGGAGAAGACTCTTGAGAGTCCCTTGGACTGCAAGGAGGTCCAACAAGTCCATCCTAAAAGAGATCAGTCCTGGATGTTCATTGGAAGGACTGATGTTGAAGCTGAAACTCTAATACTTTGGCCACCTAATGTGAAGAGTTGACTCACTGGAAAAAACCCTGATGCTGGGAGGGATTAGGGGCAGGAGGAGAAGGAGACGACAGAGGATGAGATGGATGGATGGCATCACTGACTCGATGGACTGAGTCTGAGTAGACTCCGGGAGTTGGTGATGGACAGGGAGGCCTGGCGTGTTATAATTCATGGGGTTGCAAAGAGTCAGACATGACTGAGTGACTGAACTGAACTGAACTGAACTACTTTCACAAGCAGTAGGAAGCTGGTGGACATTTTTGTAGAAGGAAACAGATCTGAAGAGAACTGGGTCTTGATTAGTATGCCCTCCATTCTCATGCTTTTGTTGGGCTGGGTGTCACATAGCCTCTAGGATGTACTTTGCACATATTCTTCATCCAAGAGATGATTGATTGCTAGCACAGAACCCTTAGTACCAGTCCATTTTCTGATGTGTCATTTATCTGAATATGTAGAAAATCAATGGAATTTTTAACAGTGTTATTCTCCATATAATTATTTTGTCAAAGCTACCAATGCTTTTCCAGAATAATGAATGGGTTACCTGAGTGTGTCTTTTATTCCAATGGATTTTGTAGGAACTGCAGCTGTTTAATCAGCGTGTCTTTGCTGGGACAATTAAGAAGAAAATGGAGCTATTACAAACAGAACACACGACTCCAAACCAGCCCTCAATCATTTTCTGGCTGCTGATATGAAACCCTAGTTGATTCCAGCCTACATATTCTGTGATTCAGCCCTGAGATGGTAAATGTCAATAGTGGTGTTTTTTTTTTTTTTTTTTTCAAAATAGACACAATCCACATTGAAGTCAACATAGAGAAGAAAAAGATTTTCTTACAGTTACCAGATGGAATGGCATATTCTTCTTCCCCCATGGAAGAATAGTGTTTGTGGTTTCTGAGATCAGCAGAAGCTGAGGCACTGGTGAGCTAGTTCAGTGTTTACAATGAATTCAGCTTCACATTATTCAAGAATAAACCACAAGGTGATTTACACGTATCTTTAACAATTCAGAAAAACTCAGACTTGCTCTAATGGGCCAATATTTCTACTACATAAAGATGTTATTGTCAAAAAGCAAAAAAAAAAAAAAAAAAATCAGTAGTTGCAAAGAATTGATGCAAATTGTTAAGGCTGAAGATCACTACATTTAGGGGCCAGGCACTGTGCTAGAACCTTATTACATTTACTTTTCCCAACATCCGTGTGGGTCGATGTTTTTCTCCTCAAATTATAGATGAGGCAACAGTTAGGTAGAGTTATACAGTAATCAGACTTGGCTAATGGATGACTATAGAATCTATGGCTTAACACAACAAAAGTTAATTTATTATTCCTATCATAAATCTAATTGGGTCAACAAGGAACTCTGCTTTAGAGACTTGGGGTCTTTCCATCAAGAACTCACACCCTCTTAGAGAGCCTTGGACTTTTCCACTGGATTTTTAATTTTTCACAACCATTTGGCTGGTGGTGGAAGGGAAAACCATGGAGAATGACTTGAGAGGTGCTAGAAACTCATCTACTTCCATATACACTCCATTGGCCAAAGCATAGCCACATGGACCCACCTAATTGCAAATGAGCCAGGCAAAGTGGTCTATTGATGTATCAAGGGAGACAGGGAGAAAGTAGATGCTAGTGAGTACTAGAATGCTTTGCTACATCACATCCTTGTGATTACCAAATTTACTTTTACTCTTCTTTATACACATACAAATACAACTCATTAACTATCTACTCCTCCCATAGGTAGACAGCAGCCAAAGTCCCAAGCTGTTTATTTCATCCATACCTGGTGAGGGGAGACCTATTCCTTTCCATCAGGTTCAGATATGGCTCCACTTGGCTCTGTGCTTTATGAAGTGAAAAGTCAGGTTGCTGATTCCCTCACACCAACACCACTCAGGATACAGTGGCACCATCTAGCAGTACAATCTCTTCTTATTTATAAACAATTAAATGTATATTTGAAGAAGGCACATGATTTCCTTGGAAGTAGAGCTAGATTAATAATCCAGGTCTCCTGATTCTCAGTATAATGTTGAAAGTTATCTTGTGTGTGTGCCAAGTCACTTCAGTTGTGTCCTATTCTTTGTGACCCTATGGACTCTAGCCCACCAGGTTCCACTGTCTATGGAATTCTGCAGGAAAGAATACTGGAGCAGGTTGCCAAGCCCTCCTCCAGGGAATCTTTCTGACCCAGAGATCCAACTTGCATGTCTTACATCTCCTGCGTTGGCACCCACCTGGGAAGCCCCCAAAATTATCTTACCTTTGTGAAATTGGGAAAATGTATGCCATTAATTGCTACAATGTATGACACTGTTATGAGTTGTTAAATTGTTAAAATGCATGCCATTTATATGAATCACTGGGACTCATATATGGGAGGAGAGGCGATATAATTTAATCCCCCATCTCATACACAGTCTCTTGCTACTTATCTAATGGATCTTTGTCTGCTAAGAGTCCACTCTTAGAGTATCACAGGACCTCCTTGTAAAAGGTCGACAGGTATTTGAAGCCCATTAAAGTTAGAGTGTTGGCTATAAAAGGCTTGTCTGATTCTGTCAGCACCTCACTGTGTTTGTGGCAATGGGCCCATCTTAAGGAATGATGGTGAAAACAGTAGCAATAACTAGGAGAATTTACAGAGATTCACTGTGTAGAAGCACTTACTGTGGATTATCTTAATGAATCTTCACAGATCCCTATGAAAGTGGTGTTACTCTTCTTCCCATTTTATAGGTATAGAAATTGAGGCTCAGTGGAAAGCCTCTTGCCTACTCATCTAGGAACTAGCAGAGCCAGATTTCAATACAGGCCTATCTTTCACTGAAGCCTGTGCTCCTAAGTACCAATGACAGTTATTGGTTTTATAGGAGCTTGGTTACTGTGGTGAGAAGTGAATGTTGCCTGCCATTCCAGTAAACAAGGGATGCTGCTTGCTATCAAGCCATCAGCCAATGTAGCCACCTGCAGACAGTGCAGTGCACCCTGAGAGAAATTCAAAATGGAGAAAAATAGGAAATGTTCTGTGCTCTGAGTACTGGCCCTGGAGAGTTAAAATGAATACTTAAGGAATAATTTCAATGAGTCCAGACTCTTGCATTTTCCTATGCATAGAAACTCACTAAAATCATTAACTTGAGATGTCTGGGTTTTGTGATTAGCAGTAATCTTTTGATGTTTGACTATGTGTTTGTAAAAATTTTTTCAGCAAAAATTCCTATGTATCCTGACCCCTCTGTTACCACTTTGGAGCTGTTCCTCAGAGCTATCTGCGAGGCTGGCTCTAGTCCTCAGTAAGGTCCTCCTATAAAATTTAGCTCACAACTTTTAGGTTGTATGTTTATCTTCAGTTGACACTGTCTTAAGGAAAAAAAGAGAGCAGTACTGGCTAGAAGTGAGGCATGGCCCATGCCTGACGTTGTCCAGGACAAGGTGGGAGGAACGAGGGGCAAAGCACTGCTACTGACCACCAACTCTCTAAAAGTTCAGAACTGGATGTGTTTCTTCTGTTGTCATAATTTCTAATGATTGATGCAAGGTCAGGCCTTTTGAAATTTTCAGTGCATGGCAGTAGAGTTGAAATTAGAATTTGCCCCACATACTTTGGAGAGGAATTCCATTCCTCTTTGAGGAGTAGCATGCTGTGCTGTGCTCAGTCTTGTCTGACTCTTTGCAACTCCATGGACTGTAGCCTGCCAGGCTCCTCTATCCATGGGATTTTCCAGGCAAGAATACTGGAGTGGGTTGCCATTTCCTTCTCCAGGGCATCTTCCCGACTCAGAGATGAAACCCACATCTCTTATGTCTCCTGCATTGGCAGGGTGATTCTTTACCATTGTGCCACCTGGGAAGTCCAGGGGTAGAGTACTTGGTCCATTTTCATATTTTATGCTGTCCTGGGGTAGAGTGGAAGTGAGATGACTCAAAAACAGCATCTTTCTGGCCAAGAAGTTTCAACTGTGTTTCCAAAAATTGGACTATAGAGGTAATGTCAATTCATGCACATGTATTTCTTTCAAATCATTGGCTATAGGTAAATCTAATTCTTTGGTTGTACCAAGGCTACATATCCCCATGGAAGGAGTAGAAGGTTGAAGGTCAAACTCTAGATGCACAAAGGCAGACCACTGCAATCAAGAAAACCCAAGCAGCCAAGCAGACAAAATAAATAGCTTCCAAACTATTTTTCATTTTACAAATCCTTGTTATTCAGCATTTATGTGACATGATTTTGGAAACATGAGTAAATAGAGACCAAAGAGTTGATGAAATTATGAGACAAATCAAAGTATGTAATTAGTCATGAGTGGATTCTTACATGTTATTTGTACAAACACACAAACATACATACATACATACACATATGCATAGTAGTCTGTTTCCCTCAATTGCAATCATGCTGTATGGTAAGTTTCATGACTCGACAGTTCACTTAACAATATTACATGATCGCCTTTCTGTGTGTTTATATAAATAGATCTGCTTTAGTCTTTAATGGCTGAATACTATGACCTGCTATGCAGGTTTTATAATTTAACAAGCCCTTGTTGGTGAACACTGTTTTCTGTTTTGCATTTTTACAAAACAACTGTTTTTGCTGACTCTGTCACCAGCCTTCTAGAAAATTTATTTTTAGTACATTCCATGCATTTCCTCAGTCTATTCTGATTCTCTAGTTCAGCCCCTATTAAGTAAATAAATAAAGATTCTCCTCCTTCTTTGCCTCTATCTCCTGCTTTTTCCCTGGAGGTGATGGGCATGGTGGTGGTGGGGTGTGTTCACCTTTAATCCTGGCATTGGAGAAAGACCATGTATCATCTGGTCACTGTTATTTTTGATATTACACATTCATCCATGCTCTAGACTGTGTAGTTAATTCACATTATTCTTGGAGATATAAAGTCACTGTAAGCACTGAATTAGTGAGTACTGAACCCTAGCTCCTTGGGGAAATATGCATACACACAGCTGCTGCTGCTGCTGCTGCTAAGTCACTTCAGTCGTGTCCGACTCTGTGCGACCCCATAGACGGCAGCCCACCAGGCTCCCCCATCCCTGGGATTCTCCAGGCAAGAACACTGGAGTGGGTTGCCATTTCCTTCTCCGTATACACACAGAGAGAATGGTAAATAGACAGTTATGCATGTTTACATATACCTCACATAGATTAGTTGGCTCAGTGGTAAAGAATCCACCTGCAATTCAGGAGACACAGGAGATTTGTGGGCTGGTTTTGATCTCTTTGAATTCTTGAGTTGAATGATTTGTGGCCCAGTCAAGAGAGAGATGGAATTATAGCAGCGGTCCCCAACCTTTTTGGCACCAGTGACTGTTTCATGGAAGACAATTTTTCCACGGACTAGGGTGGGGAAGGGGGAACGGTTTTGGGATGACCCATGTACATAACATTTATTGTGTACTTTATTTTTATTGGACTTCCCTCACAGCTCAGTTGGTAAAGAATCCACCAGCAATGCAGGAGACCCTGGTTCTATTCCTGGGTCGGGAAGATCCCTGGAGAAAGGATAGGCTACCCACTCCAGTATTCTGGCCTGGAGAATTCCATGGATTGTATAGTCCACGGGGTCACAAAGAGTCAAACACGACTGAGCGATTTTCACTTATTTTTATTATTATTATTACTTCAGTTCCACCTCAGATCATCAGGCAATGGATCCCAGGGGTTGAAGATCCCTGAATTATAGGGCCAAGTAAGAGTAATTTTGCCACCATAGAGGCTTGGTTACATGGTTGCTTTTTTCTGCAGATTTGAACAAGATTGTGGTTTTCTATCTATCTGGTTCAGTCACAAAATTGAGAATTAAATGACTGAATAAATAAGATGAACTCTTTATGTTCCTAACTCTTATACACATAGACCTATTTCACTTTCATACTTGAGTCTAATAGAGTTCTTATTTCTATATCTGAAATTAGAATTATCTTGATTTGAATTTTCCCATCAAGGATACAAAGTAGCATTGATTATAGACTCTGAAATTTATCAACAGCATGGCCTCTGGTTTTTATGTATTTAGGCCACTTAAAAATACCCCACAGCTTAGTAGGTTCTTGTTCCTTCCATCACCTTTCTGATGACTATCCTTGTACTCCCTCCTAACCACCCCCAACGGTTACTCTTCTAAATTGGTGCAACTAGATCATAGTTCAGGGCAAAGCTATGAGCCAAAGCTCTCAAGGGACTTTTGTGTCCAGTTAAATAAGAAATAGGGCCACTTTTATGACTGCTCTCTGCATTTTCCAGATTAGCTTTCAAAACAGTCTATGCTGATAAACTAGGTATTTAGAAGCATCCAGCCTTGATGAAATGCCATGAGGGTTTTGGTGCAGTCTCTTCAAAATGCTATTTTATCTCCATTAATAGTGGTGCTTAGATGTTTTGTTATACTTATGATGCTTGCTTACAAAGATGACTTGATGTGGCTTATAATTTTAAAAAAATGTTTATGATGACTGTTAAAAAAAAAAAAAAAAAAAAAAACAACAACCCATGGAGACTGAGGAGGAAGCAGTTACATGGAGGAGTGCCATAAGTATCAATAACAATGACTGAATATTCAGGTTGACTGTGAGCTTCCTGGCCACCAGGATATAAAAGAAAATACAGTGTGTTAGAGGATTCAGTGTTCTCTGCTACAGAACAAATGGCTACGTTATTTATGGGAGGCGAACTATACATGCTGTTTAGAAAATTCTTCCCCAGGGTTGCTGATTGGGAGAGGCTGGTTGAGGCAGATATTGGATTCTAAAAATAATTTATCATATGGATCCATATGCATGAGACATTGGACAACAAAATTGAAAGCTTCTTCAGAAGCTATTTATCATAAAATGCAGAGAAGCATCATTCATTTTCATTTTCTGATTTGAGCATTAATAAAAATCAAGGACATAATGTTAAGGTTGTCATCAGGAAAGGCACTCAGTGGGGAACTGAGGAGTTAGACCCCAGATTTTTTATATTGCTGTGTTATGTTTGTCTTTGTTTATTTTGATTTTAGGTGTTATTTTTTCTGTATTTAAAAGTGACTTATTTTGAAATTCAAGGGTAGGTTAGATAAAAGTGATATTGGGTTGGCCAAAAAGTTCATTCGGGTTTGTCAAGCCCACCTTACAGAAAAACCCAAATGAACTTTTTGGTCAACCCAGTTTTTGCACCAACTTGTGAATTTGGCTTGACTTAAGCTGTTGTTTTTTGGGACCTGTAAAAGTGGAAGCATAATTTTCTTTGACGCATCTAACAATACAGTCCTGCTTCTTAATAGCATTACCCATTGGACTGTAATTCAACAATATTGCTTCTGACGACTGAGAGGCCATAGTGAGGCTTTTTTCATCTGATAGACTTTCAGCGTGAGAGCAAAATGAACCAACAAGTTCTTCAGACACAAGAAATTGTCTGCTACCTAATAGCTTGAGAGAATTGTGTCATCAAACTGACAGCAGACAAGCATGCTTTCAAAAGGCAATACTGCAGAATAATAAGAGTTTATCTTTTCCTGTGTGTAAGGAAAATAAATGTACAAAAAGGCTAAAATGTCCAATGACTTCAGATAAAAGCTCTGTGAGGTCTGGAATAGAAGTCCGTTGGAAGCTCTGTCCCTATTCTACTCCTCATTCGCCCTAACTTCTTGTTCTTTGAGTTCCTGTTTGCCCTTACAAAAAATGATAGCATTGGATGTGTGCATTCTCATTCTCTTCAGTCATGTCTGACTCTTTGTAACCCTATGGACTATAGCCCATCACACTCCTCTGTCCATGTGTTTCTCCAGCCAAGAATCCTAGAGTGGGCTGTCATGCCCTCCTCCAGGCAATCTTCCCAACCCAGGGATCAAACCCACTTCTCCTGAATTGCAGGTGCACTCTTTACCCACTGATCCACCTGGAAAGCCCCAGCATTGCATGAGATGATATGTAAATGTCTTTTACCTTAAAAATTAAAGTTTTTAGATGAAGTCCAGAAAAGATTGCATCAAGCTATCTCAAAAGACTCATTATCAAAATGAAATATAAAAATGGATAAATGTCTGGTCCTGCCACTGGGTCCAGAGAGTAAACTACACAACTATAGAATGTGGGAGACATACTTTCATCTTGACTAGTGGAGTTGGTAGGCAGACATTTTAGAACTGTAAAAATCATAACGAGTCATTATATTGTGTAGCCACTGAAAGAGTTCTTTAAATCTTTCTCAAGATAGATGTACCACTTTAGAAGTGTTACCTGGAGTGAGAAAGATGGTATTCCCAGCTCCCTTGCACTGGGATGGCCATGTTGGTTTGAGAATAGGCATCCTGGATGGAGGATGGATATATGTATGTATCTTCGGTAGAGCGAATGGAGGAGTGGAGGATGGTTGGCTGGAGAAGAGAAGACTCAAATAGGACACTAGTTCTGCCTTTAAAAATGTGCAATGTGTGGACACTTCCCTGGTGTCCAGTGGTTGAGACTTTGCCTTTCAGTGCAGGGAGTGTGGGTTTGATCCTTGGTTGGGGAGGTAAGATCCCACATGCCTTGTGGCCAAGAAAACCAAAACATCAAACAGAAGCAATATTGTAGCAAATTCCATAAACACTTTAGAAATGCTCCACATCAATAAAAATCTTTAAAAAACGTAAAGTGTGATTTGTCCTTCAGGATCCTTTTCCCACCCTCTGCACTCTCTAGCTCTCTGGCTTCTGACTGCATTTAGCCAATGAGAGGTACCAGCAAGTTATGGTTAGGGGAGGTGGGAAAGAAAGTCAGGGTATTTATTTCTTCATGTCTTCCTTGCTGAACTTGGGCTTGGCTGTGTCTCTTCTCCATTCCTGAAGGTCACAGCTCCTGTTTCTTTTATAGATACATTTTCCTCTGTAATTCTTCTCCATGTCCTTTTAGCAACTTTCTAGCCCCAGGGTTCTGCAGCTCCTTTTTTCTCTCTCCCCTTATAAATAGTGTCTTTATGAAACTCTTTAATTATATCTTTGAATGTGCCATCTGTTTCCTGCCAGTATCCTGATGGATATGTGTTTTCATGTAGACAGACTAAGCTGTGGTACCAGAGGAAAGTGCTCACATTAAAATATTTGTGAGAAAAAATATTTTGGTTTAACATTTCTATCACTAGAACTCTCTTAGGATGCAGTGGGTTGCCTCAGAAGGTAGAGAGCCCCTATGAATGGGGGTGTTCATACAAAATATCAGGATTCAAGGAGAAGGGAAGGAAGAGAGTGAGCATAGATGTGAGTTTGAAATAGATAACTTTTGAAATATCATTTAACAATCATAAGAAACAGTTAATTGTGTTGAAATATATATTCTTTTTTTGTTTCTACCTCCATGCTTTTTTCCCAGCTCTGTCAAGGGCTAGCTGGTGAATAAAACTGTAATGTATTTAAAGATTACAACATGATAATTATATTTAAATATATATAAATATAGATAAACTATGTAAATATATGAGATATAGATATATAGTGAGAGAATCCCCACAATCTTCTTAATTAACACATCTATCACTTTACATATTTACCACTTTTTTTTTGGTGAGAATGCATAAGATCTATTCTCTTAGCAAATTTCACTTATACAATATGTTATTATCAACTGTAGTCATGATGCTGTACATATGATGGAAATATTTTCTTTCTTCTGATTTGCATCTGAATTTAACAGTGAGGGAAGTAAAACTAATCAGTTGAGACTCAACAACTGGCTCTCCTCTCCATTCTGAGCCCCCTACATGTGCTTGACATGCTAAGAGCTGCTTGAGGGGAAGGGTTAGCTATAGGCAGGCTGCTGTCCTTTCCCTTTCAAACAGAATCAAAGCATCAGATCTTTGCCTGCACTGGTGACCTTTATGGTTTCCTCCAGCTCACCCCTTCCTTCCTTCCTCCCTTCTTCCCTCTCTCCCTCCTTTGCCCTCCCCACCTTTCCTGCTTCCATCCTTCTCTCCCTCCTTCCTTTACTTCCTCCCTTCCATGCTTCCTTCTATTCATTCACTCATTTCCTTGTCTCACATTTCCTCAACAGTATATGTGTCGAGAATTCCGCAAGCTGTTGCCTTGGAGGGTTAGGGAGGGATTGTGGTACCTTGTAAAAGTAAAGAACACACAGCCCATGAAATTCAGGTCTCCAAAGAGTGTAGTCTAGCAGGAGAGAGATGCTGACAAGATATTTTCTCCTCATTTTCTTAAACTCATCTGTTCTGTGTTTTGGAAATTCTGCCCTTACAGCCCACACATTTAAACTTTCCTCAAGCCCTTCCTCACCCTTGTTAAGACACTCTTCATCTTTCCCTATAATCTTTTTATATATTTGAAACGCTACTCCTATAGCCATGTCTTTGCAGATGACTCCCACCCCCTCTCAATCATCTCTTGATTCTCTTTATCATTGTTACCAGGATAACATTCACTGTTTGGGCAAAGGGAAGTGTTACATATTGCTGTCTGCTTCCAACTAGTATAATGAAAGGTTTGTGTCCTCCAATTTCCTTTGAGAAAAAAGCATAGCCATGAAAACAGCCTATAGTTATTATAAAACCAGAAAAAGAACACATAAGTGAAACAGAGCAAGCCTAGCTCATTACAAATTGAAGAGGAAAAGAAAACATTTTGATAATGCTGAGAAGGTGAGTAAAATTAGTGTGCATTAGGAATCATTGTAGTATCACTAGATGTATCAGAATATCTTTTAAGGATTAAAAAATAATTATTTTAAAATTTCTATATCTTTCAGCCTAACTAACAAAAATGGCTTTGTCGAATTAGCATTTAAAGGTTGCCATTGGTGTTTTCCCCAAGGCCAGAGAAGACCATCATACTCAACTTTCTGGGCTGGTTTTTGAAGCTTCAAAGTCTCCACTATTCCTTTAGCATCCATTAAATTTAGAGATATTGGAATATGGGTTTACAATGCAGTAGTCTTTGTCAGTCATGTTGTGCGGTGCTCAGTTGCTTCAATCATGTCTGACTCTTTGCAACCCCATGGACTGTAACCCACAAGGCTCCTCTGTACATGGAATTTTCCAGGCAAGAATACTGGAGTGGGTTGCCATTTCCTACTCCAAGGGATCTTCCTGACCCAGGGATCTAACTTGTGTCTCCTGCATTATGGATTCTTTACCTGCTGAGCCTTTGGGGAAGTCTGTCAGTGAAGTCAGGTAAATGCATATTGCATGAAGAGAAAAGGAAATTAAAAGGTGCCCATTGTTCAGAGATTGTGATGAGCACAAAAAGAGAAACTTTTCTGCAAAGGAAGTGATCTTTTCTGGATGTAGGCTGGTACTTTGAAGATAAGCATGTACTATGTATTTTGCCCATCATGGTTCAAAAGCTACTGATCTTCCACAGTCCTCACCACTGCCAGGATGATGTTTAGAATGCATGTCATTGCCAGTATCTGTATTTCACCTGTATCACAGTCTCTTATTGGAATAACTAGCACTGAATTGAGTGCCCTTTTTAGTTGTAGCAGTGGTGTGATGTATATAGGGTGGCACTGAGTGGGAGGTGGGGCATATAGTCTCATTTCCAAAGGCATGGTTTCACATTGAGTTAACTATTACCATTTAACAGAATATGAGTGACGCATGTCTCCCACATCCCAGAGCACTGAGGGGGAAATTTGCTCCCAGTCTGGTGTGCCAAGCCTTGTCTTGTTGGAAGGAGATAGTTTAAGTAGAGATCACATCTTATGCGGTTGTTTGGGTGCTCACCTTTGCTCTTAAAGTTAGATACTGGTCTTAAACCTCATTGGTATAGACTTGCAGTGTTCAGTACAATAGCCACTAGCCATATGAGGCTATTTAAATGAAATACAATTAAAAATTCAGACCCCCATTTATGAAAACATACTTTCAATTGCTCAACAGCTATATGTGGCCAGTAGCTACCTATTAGTGTAGGTACAAAACCTTGTCATTGTAACAGAAAGTTATAGTGGATAGCACTGGTATCGACAACTCCCTTATTTAGCTTTGTTTATTGTAGGATTTCCTTGGAAATCCTCATGTCCCCAACCTATCAAGAGTAACAGAGATCTAGTATATGTAATAACCATAAAGTAATGGATGTTCAGATGGCTAAAGAGAAGTAGGGCAGTGGGTCAGGAAAGGTGTATTATTCTAACTTTGGATACTTTGAAAAAACATGTTTTAATATGTGTATGCTATTTACTTTGAAGAATTAATGAGACTTTAAAACATTATTTTGAAGTATTTTGATATTCACTACATAGCTTTTTATGGTTGAAAAAAAAAACTGATATATACTAATATAGAAATAGCTTTTAGCAGTCTCTACATTTAAGTGCTATGGCATTTTGCCTTTAGAATTTACCAACTGGTTTCCTGAAATGGTTCTTAAATATTGACCTAGGTGGAGGCAAAGCCTGGGGGAACTGGGCTTGCCCTAGTGCAACATTACAAGTCATTCTGCATTAACGTTATGTACTGGAGAAGGAAATGGCAACCCACTCCAGTATTCTTGCTGGAGAATCCTGTGGACAGAGGAGCCTGGTGGGCTGTCATCTATGGGGTCACACAGAGTAGGACATTACTAAAATGACTTAGCAGCAGCAGCATTACAATAAGGCAGTTTCTATTACAGATGTGAGAGTACATGAATGTCTTCTGCAACGAATGAAGTGGTATGTATCTTACTTCATATGAAAGTCCATTGAAATAATTGCTCATTATATTCTAAGCAACTTTCCAAAACTATCTATACAGTAGAGAACGAATTACTCAGGAACACTGAACCACATCCACATTCTACATGCATTTTCATAGCTCCTCCTAGAGGAAATGGAGTTTTGAAAGCCTGGGGAATTTTGTGCATAGGTGTATATGTGAGCCTATGTATATGGGCATGCACGGGCACCCACCCCCAATCTCTGAGGTTGTATTAAATGAGATCATTAGAACGTCAGATACCTATATCAATGACTGCTACATGTTGAATGGCCAGTAAATATTGTGCTAACACTATCTTGTCCTTTGTGATAAATAATAGTGTGAAAAAGGCTGGGATATTTAATTTCCCCTATTGTCCATAGCTTTAAATAATGAATACAACTTGGAGTGGAGGAGGCGTCTGAATAGGTTCCCCAATTGCCTTTCCTGTCTCCATACAAAGGCTCTTCAAAGTTTTCACTCTAGGACACTGTTGGTTGACAACATTTGCTTTTCCCCAGGGCCAGGTCTTCTGCCAATTGGTAGTCTGCATGCATCGGTGCTCAGTTGCCTCGAATTCTTTGCGACCCCATGCACTGTAGCCCACCAGGCTCCTCTGTCCATGGGATTTCCCAAGCAAGAATACTGGAGTGGGTAGCCGTTCACTTTTTGGGGGGATCTTCCTGCATCTCCTGCATTGGCAGGTGGATTCTTCACCACTGAGCCCCCTGGGAAGCCGGGTAGCCTGAGTGTTAGCATTTAACACTCCCTCTGAATTCCACAGAAAAACTTATCCATGGAGAGATATCAGATTCTCCACACACCATACCACAGATGACTGCCCCTTGGTAACCCAAAATCTCATTTTCCATTAGGTTTGTTATAAATGATTAAATGAAATGATATATGCAAAGCACTGGGCATAATGTTTGGCATTTAAGTGCTCAGAAATTGTCAGCTGTTAGAGTCCTGCTTCCAGGTGTTATATTATCCCCCATCCCCAGGTCTTTCTCTGTCTGCCATGCCATCCAAACAAACTCTGACTTCCATGCCTTTAATACAGCTACAATGTATGTTCTTTAAAACTAGTGAATCAAAAATTTAAAAGATTGCCTAAATAGAGTCCATCTCTTGTGAGTGCTCTTAGTGAGGAAGATGAAAGACATGATGCTGGAGTCTCATCAAGGATAATTTTATGTTACTTCTTGTTCATATGTTCTGCTGTTCACAATGATGAAGCCACTGTAAATGACTAATTTAAAGATGACAAATGCTCTAGTATCTAGCAAAGCACTTTATCTCCATGAGATGTTTTTTCAAGTTGGGAGATCATGGGTACAATTTTGAAAATAGCACTTATATATCAAATAAAGGAATGGATTATGGCTTAGTAAAAAAGCTTTATTTTTTCCTCCAAAATGGACTATATAAATGCAACCTGTTTTTTTTTTTTTTTTCTATTGAGTCGTAGATGCCATCTCACTCTCATCTCACATCAGGGAGCACTACCCAGTGCCCATGCAGAATCAATTTCTTTTGGCCCAATAAAAATAGACCAAGTATGAGGCTGGTATGTGGATTGTAACTAGAGTGTACATTTTTGAGTGGTACCCACTGGTCAAGAAGTTTTCTAATTCACTATTTCCAGAACTTTGCTAGAGTTATGAATCATTTGGGGGACTCACTAAGAAAAATTTCCAGTCCCACACCAGACAATCTGAAGCACATTCTCCAAGAGATAGTTTGGCAAGATAGTCTATTACCAAGTTCCTGACCTGATTAGTATTATCAGAAATTTGGGTAAACACCATGTAGCTTGCCTTCCAAACCAAAGGTAGGTGTGAGGATCATTTTATGGATGCTTGGTTGTGTTTGACCTAACCATTAAGAAACAACTGTAAGTAATCTAGAAAATGGTCAAAAAGGTTGATGGTTCTAAAATTCTTTTCTATATGTGATTATTTTGGGGAAGAGCCCTGGAAGTTAGAAATAATCTTGTCTGTTTAAATCACCCCAGTGGAGAAAGAATTCATATACAACAGGGGAAAGCCCCATAGTAGTGGATCCTTATTATATGGATACTTTGCTTCCTTGGATTCTGTTTCTATAGCTCATGTGTGGCACCACCAGAATCAGAGATATGCTCTTGGAAAAAAAAAATGAATTTCTTTAGCTTAAGAGTCATAATATTGGCTTTGTTTCTTTTCCTATCATTTGTCTCAAACATAGTTTTCTGTACACAGTTTATAGTTACTGCATGGTGATTATTGAAATAAATATGCCACCTTGATATACATACATCACATTGGCATATCTCCATGAAGGAAACATCAGGGTATGATGATTTATAGTTTACAGAATCCCCTATGGGAAAAAAAAAAATGTATGGAAGACTTCTGCTTCTAGGCAAGATGAAATAGCAGCATCCAGATTCATCCTCTCCCTGAAATATGTTCTGACCAAGACACACACACGTTTATGAAACAATGCTTTGAAGACAGTGTACATCAAGTGACAATAAACAGCAGTACCCAAAAAGTGGAAAACATCTCAGGTGTTTTCCATGTGATTACTGTTACAGTTTATTTCTTGAAAAGAGTTTCCAGCTGCACAGGGAGAGAGAGCCAAAGTGAAGCCAGGTGAATTATCTGACTTGAGGAGATAGAGGTGAGGGTCTAGGAGCTAGAGTCCATAGCACTGACACCTACAGAGAGTCTCATTCATGCATTCAGCATAGTACAAGCATATGAGGAAACTATCCCAGGGCAGGGAAAGAACCATCTGAGATATTTATAGGAAACGATACTCAATGCTGATACAGGGCTGAAAATACTGCCAGTTTCCACCAGCCAAATAGGAAAACACATAATCCATAGGGCATTAAATAGAGTACCCATAAGGGACTTGCCTCAGCCATGGGGAATAATTAGCCCTAAACGCTTCTGTTCCCACTTAACAAATCTTGAAAACAAAGACAAAATAGGATCTAACTGTTTCCAAGTAAGTTAACTGCATCCCAGAACAAATCTTGAGGATATTTATAGAAAGACAACCAATAAGATAAAATTAACAAGGTCTGGCATCTATGAAAAATTCTCAGGCAGACAAAAGGGCTGGGAAATAAGTCCAATAATGAGGATAAAAATCAATTTAAACCAACCAAGAATTAGATGGATGTTAGAATTTGTAGACAAAGACATTAAAAGAGTTATCATTAATTACTGTATATGTTTGAAAAGTGAAATAGGGACATGGATGATACAAAAAAGATCCAAATCACATGTCTATAGATGAAAATTACAGAACCATCTGAAATAGAAAATATACAAGATGGGACTAAATACAGATTAGACATTGCAGAATATAAGATTAGTAAGCTTGAAGACATAGCACTAGAGGCTGTCCAAAGTGTAATATAGAAAGAAACAAGAAAATATTTGGGAAAAAAAGATATCTGAGACTTGTAGAACAACTACAAACACCCTAATATATGTGCAATTTGAGTCTCTGAAGTGGAGAGCAGAAAAATGTTTGAAGAAGTAATGGTCCCCAAATTTCCAAATTTAATGAAAACTAAAACTCAGAGATCCATTCAGCTCAACAAATCTCACATAGGAAACGTGAAGAAAACTACACTAAGACACAACATAATCAACTGCTTAAAATCAATGATATAAAAGAAATCTTTAAATCAGAAAGAGGAAAAAAGATACACATACAGGAACAAAGTGTATCAGATTTCTCACAGGAAATAATACAAAGGAGGAGAAAGTGTAGTGACATCTTTAGAGGACTAAAAGAAAAAATAACTGGAAACCTAGAATTCTACACTTTGTATGTATATCTTTCAAATATGAAAATGAATTAAAGATGTTTCAGACAAGAGGTGAAAGAGTTCATCTCCAGCATTCCCATGCTATAAGAAATGGTAAAGAATATCATTCAGAGAGAACAAAAATAATACCAAATAGAACTATAAATATACACAAAGGGATGAAGATTCCTGGAAATAATAACTACATGCAAAACTATGTAAGATTTTTCTTACTATTTTAATTTCTTTAAAATAAAATATAATAAATTAAGCAAAGATAATAAAAAGTACTGTATGACTCATAATATATGTGTATGTGCTCAGTCACTTCAGTCGTGTCCAACTCTTTGTGACCCCATGGACTGTAGCCTGCAAGGCTCCTTTGTCCATGGGATTCTCTGGGCAAGAATACTGAAATGGGTTGTACTGGAGTGGGTTGCCATGCCCTCCTTCAGGGGATCTTCCTCACCCAGGGATTGAACCCATGTCTCTTAGGTCTCCTGCATTGGCTGCAAGGAGATCCAACCTGTCCATCCTAAAGGAGATCAGTACTGGGTGTTCTTCCCATCAGTCTAGAACGACTGATGCTGTAGCTGAAACTCCAATACTTTGGCTGCCTGATGCAAAGAACTGACTCATTTGAAAAGACCCTGATGCCAGGAAAGATTGTAGGCAGGAGGAGAAGGGGACAACAGAGGATGAGATGGTTGGATGGCATCACCGACTCAGTGGACATGGGTTTGGGTGGACTCTGGGAGTTGGCGATGGACAGGGAGGCCTGACGTGCTGCAGTTCATGCGGTTGCAAAGAGTCGGACATGACTGAGCGACTGAATTGAACTGAAAGATAAACTAGAACAAATAGAAAACAGATTATAGATTTAAGCTTAACCATGTCAAAAATAAGGCTTCCCAGGTAGCACGGTGGTAAAGAATCCACCTGCCAATACATGAGACAGGGGTTTGATCCTTGGGTTGAGAAGATCCCCTGGAGAAGGAAATGGCAACTCATTTCAGTATTCTTGCCTGGGAAATCCCATGGACAGAGGAGCCTGGTGAAGAGCAGTCCATGAGGTTGCAAAGAGTTGGACAGGACTGAGTGACTGAGCACACAGCACATATCAAAAATCACATTAAGTATAAACTGTCTAAATAACCCAGTCCAAATGCTGGGACTGTCAGCTTGGATAGAGGTGCAAAACACTATTCTGTCTGTAAGAAAAAAAATCTTTTAATTTTAAAGATAAAATTTGGTTGAAAATAAAAGCATGGAAAAATATCTACTATTCTGACACCGATCAAAACGAAACACAAAAAGCTGGTGTGGCTAGATTAATATTAGACAAAGTAGATGTCAGAGATATAATATTACCAGAAATAAAATGGGTTGATAAAAATGTCAATGAATCCTAAACATTTTTGTTCCTAATAACAAACTTCAGAATATATTACATAAAAACAGAAAGAACAACAAGAAGAAGGAGAAAAATCCAAAATTATAATCAGACAGTTTAATATCCCTCTCTCAATATAGATAGAACAAGTAGAAAATTAGTAAGTGTATAGAAAATATAAACAACATTTTCAAACCACATAACATGTTTGACATTTCTACAGTGCTCTCTTCAACCACTGCAGAATACTCATTTTTTTAAATGTTTTTCAGAATAGTCATTCTTTTCAAAAGCACATGGAATATTTGCCAAAGTAGAGCATGGTGCCAATAAAGACCAAACTGAGAGAGCAAAAATTAGTGAGGAGATTGACTCAGTAATCAAAAACCTCCCAACAGAGGAAAGCCCTGAACCAGATGGCTTCCCTAGTGAATTCTAACAAAGATTTAATGCCAATCTTTCCAAACTCTTCAACAACTGAAGAGGGGAGAACACTCCCAAACTCATTTACAAGGCTAGATTTACTCTGATACAAAGCCTAGATAAGGCAACTACAAGAAAATTAAAGGCCAGTATCTCTGATAAATATAGATGCAAAAATTCTCAACAAAACATTAGCAACCCCCGAATTCAACAGCACATTAAGTATCATACACCATGATCAAGTGGGATTTATCCCTGAGATACAAGGATGGAGATCCTTCCATTTACAACAACTTGGATGAAACTTGATGGTATTAATCTAAGTGAAACACACCAGACAAAGACAAATACTATATGATTTCACTTTTGTGTGGAATCTAGAGAAAAAGAAAGCTTAAGTCATAGAAACAGAGAGTTGAATGGTGGTTACCAAGGGCTGTGGATGAGGACTATGGTAAAATGCCGGTCAAAGGGCATTAGTTTTAAGTTACAAAATGAATAAGTTATGGGGATCTAATGAACACCATGGTGACTATAGTTAATAATACTGTATTGTATACATAAAATTTGCTTAAAGAGTAGATCTTAAGTCTTCTCACCATAAAAAAAAAGGTTACTATGTGGGTGATGGGCTTCCCTGGTGACTCAGTGTTAAAGTATCTGCTTGCAATGCAGGAGACACAGGAGTCACGGGTTCAATCCCTGAGTTGGGAAGATCCCCTGGAGAAGGAAATGGCAACCCATTGCAGTATTATTCTTGCCTGGAGAATCCCATGGGCAGAGGACCCTGGTGAGCTAGAGTCCATGGGATCACAGAGTTGGACACAACTGAGTAACTAAACAACAACAACAACAATGTGGGGTGATGAATGTGTTAATTAACCTGATTTGTGATGATCATTTCACAGTGTATATGTGTATCAAATCATCACTTTATAAACTTTAAATATATACAGATATATTGGTCTATAATATGTTAATAAAGCCGCGAAGAGGGAAAAATGGGTAATTTCCCATAGGATAGTCTAACACTGCAAGTTGTTTGCTTTCACATTTCTGATAGGCTTCCAGTGAGAATGCTAAATATCCCTGTGTGTGTGTGCGCGTGTGCATGCACGCTCAGTCATGTCTGACTCTTCACGACCCTATGGACTGTAGCCCACCAGGTTCCTCTGTCCATGGGATTCTCCAGTCAAGAATACTGGAGTGGGTAGCTGTTCCCTTCTCTAAGGGATCTTCCTGGGTCAGAGATTGAACCCAGGTCTCCTGCATTGGCAGGTAGATTCTTTATGACTGAGCCACCTGGGAAGCCCAAAAGATCCCCCAAAAGATAAATGTTGGTTCAGATTCCCTCTTCCTCTTAGTACTCTTAGAAAACTGCATAGTCATAGGTGTATTTTATTACCCAGTGTGGAAGAATAAAAAGGTTCTCTGTTCAGGGTGAGGGGAAAAGATGGGTTTTAAGTGACTAAGCTGCTAAGTCATTTCAGTCGTGTCCGACTCTGTGCGACCCCAGAGATGGCAGCCCACCAGGCTCCCCCATCTCTGGGATTCTCCAGGCAAGAACACTGGAGTGGGTTGCCATTTCCTTCTCCAATGCATGAAAGTAAAAAGTGAAAGTGAAGTTGCTCAGTCGTGTCTGACTCTTTGCGACCCCATGGACTGCAGCCTACCAGACTCCTCTGTCCATGGGATTTGCCAGGCAAGAGTACTGGAGTGGGTTGCCATTGCCTTCTCCTTTCAGTGACTACTCTTCCTAGTTTTCTCAAAAAAGATGATAAACAAAATTCATTAAGAGCATTCTTCAGATGTCTTATGGTGATATTTTATGCAGAATGAAACCATTAAGTATACTTTGTCTTTTGAGATACAGTGAATGGAAATGAATTTGCACTTTTCACAGAGGCTTTGTCTTATAATTTCAATCGGTTTTCATGTGACATTGTTTTCTGAACTTCACTTTTTGTAATTCTATTTTTGAATATGTATTGTGAAATACTTTAAGCCTATATATGTCATAAAAAATAATGGCTGAAGTAGCCCTCAGGGGAAACTCCATAATATTGATATTGCTATTTTAGTGCATTCATAATTGAATGGGAGAACAGAAGAGCCATGAGTTTGTGTTTCTTATTATACACAAATCAAAATCTGCTGATATAATGGAATATGTTATGGCCACTATATTTCTTACCACTGGAATAACCTGGTGTGGTGTGGCATTAATAGCAAAACTCTGCCTCATAGGTGTCCATAACTTTAGAAAATAAGCCAGAGAGATTAAAAAAAGACACAAGATTTTTACCTGTTTTCCTTTGAAGAGGAATTTTTTCTGGGGAAGTAGCACTTTTGGGTTGCTTATGCTTGTTGTTGAAAAAGAAGATTGGGTTGGTAATTGTAAGATACGGGTCTAAAATAATTTTTGTCACTGTGCTGTCTTAGGCAAATCACTTTTACTCAGGCAAAAGGAATTAGATTACGTATCCTTCAAGATCTCCTTCTGTTATAGAATTTAAACAACTTATTCAGGCAAAATGGAGAGAACACAGTAAGAAATCAGAGAAGAATGCTTATTTTTCTGTTCAAATAAACCTTAAAATGAGATCAACCATCAAATAAATTTTTGTGGAAAATTAGTGAATTCTATAACTGCATAATTGAGTAAGTTGATAACAAAAGTGCAAAATGAGATATTCAACAATGCAGACTGAGAAAATGATATGATGCATGAGTATTTCAAGTGAAAAGGTGTGACTGATTATTATTCCAAAGTATCCTGTAACAGCTGGTATTATTACAATGTAATAATAATAATTCAGTACATTTAAATAGAAAATTACAGCTTTCAAATTTCTTTCACACATATAACAGCTTTTGTTTTCCATCGGAGTAAATAGAAAGCAAAAATTAAGGAACATAAGATCAAACCAGTCAATCCTAAAGGAAATCAACACTGAATCTTCATTGGAAGGACTGATGCTGAAGCTGAAGCTCCAATATATTGGCCACCTGATGCAAAGAGCCAATTCATTGGAAAAGACTCTGACAAAGATTGAGGACAGGAGGAGAAGGGGGCTACAGAAGATGAGATGGTTGGAAGGCATCATTGACTCAATGGACCTGAGTTTGAACAAACTTGGGGAGATAGTGAAGGACTGGGAAGCCTGGTGAGTTGCAATCCGTGGGGTCACAAAGAATTGGATACCACTGAGCAACTGAGCAACAACAACAGTATTACTTGAAAGGTCAGAGTAGCAGAAGCTAAATGAAGGGTGTGTGTTTGTGTATACACCCACAATGTGGGTTGGTTGAAAAATAGTAGTTTAAAAACCAACCAAAAGTGATATTTTCCTTAAGAAAACTGTCAATCTTTTTCAAGATCTGTGATACCTTCAAGAATTCAATTACCTACCACTTGTGGCTGAAGCAGTATGTGTGAAGCACCTTCCAATGACTGATGAAGAATGGGAAGTTATTGCATTTCTTCTTTCATTTGTTCTCTCAATAGTGAAGGCAAGCAGCAATGCTGCTTTTAGCAGAACATGTGGTTGATGAAAAGAATCTGAATTTATCATCAGTGTTATGGAAAAAGCATTTGAAATCTTTTCACTAAATTCTGTTTTGAAACTTGTGGAGAAGAATATCCAAAGTTGGTTTTTGTCATTCATCAGCAATAATAAATCTTTGAAAATATTGTTTTCCTAACTTCCTCAAACAAGCAGGGATGTTACTGCAGGGACAGCAAGTTTTGGAATTTCCAACAAGGTCATGAGTAGCCTTGCTCTTTTTAAGTAAAAATTCATGATAATAATGGTAATATCCTACAAAATATTCTTGAAATGAATAGTTCTGATGCTCATCCCTAGTCAAGACATTGAGAGGTACTGTTAAGAGTATAAGAAAGTGTACTAGATTAAAAACTAGTAGAATTAGTTCCCACCCCTAATTTAACCACTTACCCAGTGAGCCTCAAAATCTTTTTCTGTGAAGAAGGGTGCTATTATTAAAAGTGCCCAACTCATAGAATACAAGAGAAGACTCTACACATGAGCATCACCAGATGGTCAATACTGAAATCAGATTCATTATATTCTTTGCAGCCAAAGATGGAGAAGTTCTATACAGTCAGCAAAAACAAGACTGGGAGCTGACTGTGGTTCAGACCATGAACTCCTTATTGCCAAATTCAGACTTATATTGAAATAGTAGGGAAAACCAATAGGCCATTCAGGTATGACCTAAATCAAATCCTTTATGATTATATAGTGGAAGTGAAAAACAGATTCAAGGGATTAGACCTGATACAGTGCCTGAAGAACTATGAACAGAGGTTCTTGACATTGTACAGGAGACAGGGAGCAAGACCATACCCAAGGAAAAGAAATGCAAAAAGGCAAAATGGTTGCCTGAGGAGGCCTTACAAATAGCTGAGAAAAGAAGAGAAGTGAAAATCAAAGGAGAAAAGGAAAAATATACCCATTTGAATGCAGAGTTCCAAAGAAGAGCAAGGAGAGATAAGAAAGACTTCCTTGGCAATCAGTGCAAAGAAATAGAGGAAAACAACAGAATGGGAAAGACTAGAGATCTCTTCAAGAAAATTAGAGATACCAAGAGAACATTTCATGAAAAGATGGGCTTGATAAAGGACAGAAATGGTATGGACCTAACAGAAGCAGAAGATATTAAGAAGAGGTGGCAAGAATACACAGAACTATACAAAAAAGATCTTCATGATCCAGAGAATCATGATGATGTGATCACTCACCTAGAGCCAGACATCCTGGAATGAGAAGTGAAGTGGGCCTTAGGAAGCATCACTATGAAAAAAGCTAGTGGAGGTGATGGAACTCCAGTTGAGCTATTTCAAATCCTAAAGGGTGATGCTGTGAAAGTGCTGCACTCAAAATGCCAGCAGATTTGGAAAACTCAGCAATGGCCACAAGACTGGAAAAGGTCAGTTTTCATTCCATTTCCAAAGAAAGGCAATACCAAAGAATGCTCAAACTACCGCACAATTGCACTCATTTCACATGCCAGTGAAGTAATGTTCAAAATTCTCCAAGCCAGGCTTCAAAAGTATGTGAGCTGTGAACTTCCAGAAGTTAAAGCTGGATTTAGAAAAGGCCGAGGAACCAGAGATCAAATTGCCAACATCCACTGGATCATCCAAAAAGCAAGAGAGTTCCAGAGAAACATCTACTTTTGCTTTATTGACTATGCCAAAGGCTTTGACTGTGTGGATCACAATAAACTGTGGAAAATTCTGAAAGAGATGGGAATACCAGACCACCTGACCTGCCTCTTGAGAAATCTGTATGCAGGTCAGGAAGTAACAGTTAGAACTGGACATGGAACAACAGAGTGGTTCCAAATTGGGAAAGGAGTATGTCAAAGCTGTATATCGCCACCATGCTTATTTAACTTATATGCAGAGTACATCATGAGAAACACTGGGCTGAATGAAGCACAAGCTGGAATCAAGATTGCTGGCAGAAATATCAATAACCTCAGATATGCAGATGACACCACCCTTATGGCAGAAAGTGAAGAAGAACTAAAGATGCTCTAGATGAAAATGAAAGAGGAAAGTGAAAAAGTTGGCCTAAACTCAGCATTCAGAAAACTAAGATCATGGCAGCGAGTCCTATCACTTCATGGCAAATAGATGGGGAAACAGTGGAAGACTTAATTTTTGTGGGGCTCCAAAAACACTGCAGATGGTGACTGCAGCCATGAAATTAAAAGATGCTTGCTCCTTGGAAGAAGTTATGACCAACATGGACAGCATATTAAAAAGCAGAGACATTACTTTGCCAACAAAGGTCTATCTAGTCAAAGCTATGGTTTTCTAGTAGTCATGTATGAATGTGAGAGTTGGACTCTAAAGAAAGCTGAGCATCAAATAATCGATGCTTTTGAACTGTGGTGTTGGAGAAGACTCTTGCGAGTCCCTTGGACTGCAAGGAGATCCAACCAGTCCATCCTAAAAGAAATCAGTCCTGAATATACATTGGAATGTCTGATGCTGAAGCTGAAACTCCAATCCTTTGGCCAACTGATGCGAATAACTAACTCATTTGAAAAGACCTTGATGCTGGGAAGGATTGAAGGTGGGAGGAGAAGAGGACTACAGAGCATGAGATGGTTGAATAGCATCACGGACTCAATGGACATGAGTTTGAGTAAACTCCACAAGTTGGTGATGGACAGGGAGGCCTGTCAGGCTGCAGTCCATTGGGTTGCAAAGAGTCGGACACAACTGAGCGACATAACTGAACTGAACTGAACTGAACTAATAGAAAAACTGGAAGGATCAAGTAATGAACACACAGACATAAAAACACAAAGCTTAAAACTTTAACAGACTATGGAAATTATACTCACAGTAACTAAGAATATTATATTAGTAGACTTTAATTGGATGCTAAGTAACATAATAAGAGCTTTAGGAGTAGAATAAGACATGGTGCAGATTTTTTTTTAATTCTGGATGAGCTCTAAGGAGCTATGCAGACTTGAGCAAGTCTTTTCCCTAAACTGGATTTGTTTTCCTTTTCTGAAAAATTAAGTGAGTTGAACCAGAACAATAATTTTCAAGTTGTTATAATTTGTAGAACAATGCAATCAAAGAAGTCCTCATTAAGTTTATTATTTATACATATAAATCACAACTGTTCTGGTTAAATTAAGGGTGAAAGGCCTAGGTTCTTGCCATTGAATTCTACCTTCACCTCCCTCCACAGTCCCTGAGAGAAACTCTGAAACTGCTGGACAATGTTTCTTGGGTTCCATCCAGGTCTAAAATTTATTTTCTGATTCGTGCCATTATAACATACAACCTTGTACTTGATCTTCTCGATGGGTGTGTTGATTGAATTATTAAGAAATGAAGTGTGTCCACAACATTGTGTCTTCATGAACATCTTTTTCCACTTGACTTTTTGGTGAAGAAAAAATCACTTTGCAATACATGTCTTTTTTTGTATATTTATAATTTATTTAATTTGTTTGGTCACACCAGATCTTATTTGCAACATTCAGCATGCTAGATCTTTAGTTGTATGTGTGATCTAGCTCCCTGGCAGGGATCAAACCTAGGCCCCCTGCATTGGGAGTGCACAGTCTTAGTCACTGGACTACTAGGGAAGTCCCCATAATACATAACGATTTTGCAAAGATGTGGCCTTGAAGTTATTTTTTTCTTCTTGAGGATGGATCAGCCTATTCTAAGGGGTAGAGAGAAGTAACATTTTCTCCATCTAGTCTGAATGGAGGCATTATGAATATGTATAAAGAGAATGGGATCCTGGAATTTTTATTCTGGTTTAAAACCAATACCCTCAATTCCATTTGTTGTTACAATTGTGATTTAGAGTCAACACTACTGGCACTAGAATCTTGGAGTCACTACTTAATTGCTGTGTGACCATAGGCAAGTTACTGAACTTTCCTGAGCCTCAGTTTCCCCATGTGTAAAATTTAAGATTGTTGAGAGGATTAAAGGAAGTAATGCAGTCCAAGAAAATTAGAGATACCAAGGGAACATTTCATGCAAAGATGGGCTCAATAAAGGGCAGAAATGGTATGGACCTAACAGAAGCAGAAGATATTAAGAAGAAATGGCAAGAATACACAGAAGAACTGTACAAAAAAATCCTCATGACCCAGATAATCACGATGGTGTGATCACTGACCTAGAGCTAGACATCCTGGAATGTGAAGTCAAGTTGGCCTTAGAAAGCATCACTATGAACAAAGCTAGTGGAAGTGATGGAATTCCAGTTGAGCTATTTCAAATCCTGAAAGATGATGCTGTGAAAATGCTGCACTCAATATGCCAGCAAATTTGGAAAACTCAGCAGTGGCCACAGGACTGGAACAGGTCAGTTTTCATTCCAATCCCAAAGAAAGGAAATGCCAAAGAATGCTCAAACTGCCACACAATTGCACTCATCTCACATGCTAGTAAAGTAATGCTCAACATTTTCCAAGCCAGGCTTCAGCAATATGTGAACCATGAACTTCCTGATGTTCAAGCTGGTTTTAGAAAAGGCAGAGGAACCAGAGATCAAATTGCCAACATCCGCTGGATCATGGAAAAAGCAAGAGAGTTCCAGAAAAACATCTATTTCTGCTTTATTGACTATGCTAAACCCTTTGTTTGGATCACAATAAACTGTGGAAAATTCTGAAAGAGATGGGAATACCACGCCACCTGACCTGCCTCTTGAGAAATCTGTATGCAGGTCAGAAAGCAACAGTTAGAACTGGACATAGAACAACAGACTGGTTCCAAATAGGAAAAGGAGTACATCAAGGCTGTATATTGTCACCTTGCTTATTGAACTTCTATGCAGAGTACATCATGAGAAACGCTGGACTGGAAGAAGCACAAGATGGAATCAAGATTGCTGGGAGAAATATCAATAACCTCAGATATGCAGATGACACCACCCTTATGGCAGAAAGTAAAGAGGAACTAAAAAGCCTCTTGACGAAAGTGAAAGTGGAGAGTGAAAAAGTTGGCTTAAAGCTCAACATTAAGAAAACAAAGATAATGTCATCCAGTCCCATCACTTCATGGGAAATAGATGGGAAACAGTGGAAACAGTATCAGACTTTATTTTTCTGGGCTCCAAAATCACTACAGATGGTGACTGCAGCCATGAAATTAAAAGACGCTTACCCCTTGGAAGGAAAGTTATGACCAACCTAGATAGCATATTCAAAAGCAGAGACATTACTTTGCCAACAAAGGTTCATCTAGTCAAGGCTATGGTTTTTCCTGTGGTCATGTATGGATGTGAGTGTTGCACTGTGAAGAAGGCTGAGCACCGAAGAATTGATGCTTTTGAACTGTGGTGTTGGAGAAGACTCTTGAGAGTCCCTTGGACTGCAAGGAGATCCAACCAGTCCATTCTGAAGGAGATCAGCCCTGGGATTTCTTTGGAAGGAATGATGTTAAAGCTGAAACTCCAGTACTTTGGCCACCTCATGGGAAGAGTTGACTCATTGGAAAAGACTCTGATGCTGGGAGGGATTGGGGGCAGGAGGAGAAGGAGACGACAGAGGATGAGATGGCTGGATGGCATCACTGACTCGAGGACGTGAGTCTGAGTGAAATCCGGGAGTTGGTGATGGACAGGGAGGCCTGGCATGCTGCAATTCATGGGGTCGCAAAGATTCGGACACGACTGAGCGACTGAACTGAACTGAATGCAGTCCAAGCTTCATGACCCACAGAAAATGATAAATTAGCATTGAGCTCCTTTCTATCTTCATCTTAGAGAATAGGAGTGCATTTCACTGTTTACTCAGCTGTTGGTTAAGCACATGGTAGTCAACCTTTTCTCCACACTTACAGAAGATGGCATCAAGAATTAATTTATGTAGTCTCCAAATTACATTTTGGTCTGTATTAATATCTTTCTCTGTAAGAAAATCTATCTAGGGCAGTCCTAAGATGGCGGAGGAATAGGACTGGGAGACCACTTTCTCCCCAACTAATTCATCAAAAGAACATTTAAACGCTGAGTAAATTCCACAAAATAACTTTGGAATGCCAGCAGAGGACATCAGGCACCCAGAAAAGCAGCCCATTGTCTTCAAAAGGAGATAGGAAAAAATATAAAAGACAAAAAGAGAGACAGAAGAGGTAGGGACTGAGCTCCATCCCAGGAAGGGAGTATTAAAAAGAGAGAAGTTTCCAAATACCAGGAAACACTCTCAGTGCCAAGTCTGTGGTGAGCCTTGGAATCACAGAGGGCAACATAATTGCAAGGAAAAATAAATAAATAATTAAAGCCCACAGATTATGTACCCAACAGCAACTCACCCAGCGGAGAAGCAGCACAGATGCCTGCATCCAACACTATCAAGTGGGGACTGGGCAGGGAGGCACGGGCTGCATTGCTTACAGTAAGGACCCAGCCTAAATGCCTCAAGGGCAATCTGAGGGAACTAACGGGATAGCAAACCAGACTGTGGGTTAGATACCACGCAAAAAGCCCTAACCTAAGACACCACCAGGCCGGCTCACAGAACAAAGGACTGAGCAGAGCTAGCCAGCTGCAGGCCAGCCCATCCCCCTCCGGAGACAGGCAGGCAAGGGCAGCCAGAGCCAGAAGGGGGCAATCACAGCCCCAGAGAGGCATTATCTACCAAACTGCAAGCAGGCTTCCTTGCTAACCAAGACGATTCTGGATGGTCAACATCTGCCTGAGAAGGTGCGCCAGTTGTACACCCAGAAAACCGAGCAGCAGGGACAGGGGAGGCGATAAGTCTCAGCGACCACGGTTGCCAAACACCTCATCACCTGAGCTGCTCGGACCTGGGAAGGGCACAAAACGCAGGCCCAACCGAGTCTGCGCCTCTGAAGACTATCTAAGTGCCTGAACCTGAGTGGCTTAGACCTGGGAGGTGCATGCAGCCCAGGGCCAGCCTCAGACGGTTCCCAGAGGAGCAACCTAGAGCCTGAGCAGTGTGGGCTGGGAGGGCACACATGCCGTGAGTGGGGGGCAGGCCCAGTGTGGCTGAGACACTGAGAGCATACGCCAGTGTTATTTGTTTGCAGCGTCCCTCGCTCCCTAAAGCACGACTGAACAAGTGAGCCTAAAAAAGTGTACACCACTGCCCCCTTGTGTCAGGGTGGAAATTAGACACTGAAGAGACCAGCAAACAGAAGAAGCTAAAACAGAGGAACTGCCTTGGAAGTGACGGGTGCAATAGATTAAAACCCTGTAGTTAGTACCAACTACATAGGAAGGGGCCTATAGATCTTGAGAAATAAAAGCCAGACCAAGGAACCATCCGAAAATGAACTGACCCCACACTGCCCACAACACCACCAGAGGAAGTCCTAGATATATTTTTACTATTTTTACTATCATTCTTTATTTATTTTTTTTAATTTTAAGTCCTCTATTACTCCTTTAATTTTCATTTTTATAACCTACTATTACTTTGCAAAAAAAAGAAACCCTATTTTTTAAAGCAAAACATATATATATATAGCTTTTAAAATTTTTGTGACTTTTTTCTTTTCTTTAATATTGTATTTTTGAAAATCCAACCTCTACTCTAGATTTTTAATCTTTGCTTTTTGGTACTTGTTATCAATTTTGTACATTTAAGAACCCAATCTTCAGTACCCATTTTTACTTGGGAGCAAGATTACTGGCTTGACTGCTCTCTCCCCCTTTGGACTCTCCTTTTTCTTCACCAGGTCGCCTCTATCTCCTCCTTCCCCCTTCTCTTCTCTACCCAACTCTGTGAATCTCTTTGTGGAGAACACTTAGGGAACTGATTACTGGCTGGATCTGTCTCGCTCCTTTCTATTCCCCCCTTAATCCTCCTGGCCACCTCTGTCTCCTTCCTCCCTCTTCTCTTCTCTGTATAACTCCGTGAACATCTCTGAGCAGTCCCAACTGTGGAGTGCACATAAGGAAGGGATTACTGGCTACCTTGCTCTCTCCTCTTTAGATTCCACCTCATCTCATTTGGGTCACCTCTAACTCCCTCCTCCCTCTTCTCTTCTTGATGTAACTCTGTGAACCTCTCTGGGTGTCCCTCACTGTGGAGAAACTTTTCATCTTTAACCTAGATGTTTTATCAATGGTGCTGTATAGCTGGAGAAATATTGAGGCTACTGTAAGAATAAGACTGAAAACCAGAAGCAGGAGCTTAAGTCCAAATCCTGAGAACACCAGAGAACTCCTGACTCCAGGGAATATTAATTGACAGGAGGTCATCAAACGCCTCCATACCTACACTGAAACCAAGCACCACCCAAGGGCCAACAAGTTCCAGAGCAAGACATACCACGCAAATTCTCCAGCAACACAGGAACACAGCCCTGAGGTTCAATATACAGGCTGCCCAAAGTCACTCCAAACTCACTGACACCTCATAACTCATTACTGGACACTTCATTGCACTCCAGAGAGAAGAACTCCAGCTCCACCCACCAGAACATCGACACTAGCTTCCCTAACCAGGAAACCTTGACAAGCCACCCATACAACCCCACCCACAGCAAGGAAACTCCACAATAAAGAGACCTCCACAAACTGCCAGAATACAGAAAGGACACCCCAAACACAGCAATATAAACAAGATGAAGAGACGGAGGAATACCCAGCAGGTAAAGGAACAGGATAAATGCCCACTGAACCAAACAAAAGAGGAAGAGATAGGGAATCTACCTGATAAAGAATTCCAAATAATGATAGTGAAAATGATCCAAAATCTTGAAATCAAAATGGAATCAGAGATAAATAGCCTGGAGACAAGGACTGAGAAGATGCAAGAAAGATTTAACAAGGACCTAGAAGAAATAAAAAAGAGCAAATATATAATGAATAATGCAATAAGTGAGAACAAAAACACTCTGGAGGGAACAAATAGTAGAATAATGGAGGCAGAAGATAGGATTAGAGAAGTAGAAGATAGAATGGTAGAAATAAATGAATCAGAGAGGAAAAAAGAAAAACAAATTAAAAGAAATGAGGACAATCTCAGAGACCTCTGGGACAAAGTTAAACTCTCCAACATTCAAATCATAGGAGTCCCAGAAGCAGAAGACAAAAAGAAAGACCATGAGAAAATACGTAAGGAGATAATAGTTGAAAACTTCCATAAAATGGGGAAGGAAATAATCACCTGAGTCCAAGAAACCCAGAGAGTCCCAAACAGGATAAACCCAAAGCAAAACACCCCAAGACACATTTAAGCAAATTAACAAAGATCAAACACAAAGAACAAATATTAAAAGCAGCAAGGGAAAAACAACAAGTAACACACAGCTTATCTTTCAGTAGAAATTCTTCAGGCCAGGAGGGAATGGCAGGACATACTTAAAGTGATGAAAGAAAATAACCTTCAACCCAGATTACTGTACCCAGCAAAGATCTCATTCAAATATGAAGGAGAAATCAAAAGCTTTACAGACAAGCAAAAGCTGAGAGAATTCAGCACCACCAAACCAGCTCTCCAACAAGTGCAAAAGGATCTTCTCTAGACAGGAAACACAAAAAGGGTGTATAAACTCGAACCCAAAACAATAAAGCAAATGGCAATGGGATCATACTTATCAATAATTACCTTAAACATAAATGGGTTAAATGTCCCAACCAAAAGACAAAGACTGGCTGAATGGATACAAAAACAAGACCCCTATATATGTTGTCTACAGGAGACCCACCTCAAAACAAGCGACACATACGGACTGAAACTGAAGGGCTGGAAAAAGATATTCCACACAAATAGAGACCAAAAGAAAGCAGGAGTAGCAATACTCATCATATCAGATAAAATAGACTTTAAGACAAAGGCTGTGAAAAGAGACAAAGAAGGACACTGCATAATGATCAAAAGATCAATCCAAGAAGAAGATATAACAATCATAAATATATATGCATGCAACATAGGAGCGCCGCAATATGTAAGACAAATGCTAACAAGTATAAAAGGGGAAATTAACAATAATGCAATAATAGTGGGAGACTTTACTACCCCACTCACACCTATGGATAGATCAACTAAACAGAAAATTAACAAGGAAACACAACCTTTAAATGATACAATAGACCGTTAGAACTAATTGGTATCTGTAGGACATTTCACCCCCAAAAAATGAATTTCACCTTTTTCTCAACCGCACATGGAACCTTCTCCAGGATAGATCATATCCTGGTCCATAAATCAAGCCTTGGTAAATTCAAAAAAATTGAAATCATTCCAAGCATCTTTTCTGACCACAATGCAGTAAGATTAGATCTCAATTACAGGAGAAAAACTATTAAAAATTCCAGCATATGGAGACTGAACATCACGCTGCTGAATAACCAACAAATCACGTAAGAAATCAAAAAGAAATCAAAATATGCATAGAAACGAATGAAAATGAAAACACAACAACCCAAAACCTGTGGGACACTGTAAAAGCAGTGCTAAGGGGAAGGTTCATAGCAATACAGGCATACCTCAAAAAACAAGAAAAAAGTCAAATAAATACCCTAACTCTACACCTAAAGCAACTAGAAAAGGAACAAATGAAGAACCTCAGGGTTAGTAGAAGGAAAGAAATCTTAAAAATTAGGGCAGAAATAAATGCAAAAGAAACAAAAAAGACCATAGCAAAAACCAACAAAGCCAAAAGCTGGTTCTTTGAGAGGATAAATAAAATTGACAAACCATTAGCCAGACTCATCAAGAAACAAAGGGAGAAAAATTGAATCAATAAAATTAGAAATGAAAATGGAGAAATCACAACAGACAACACAGAAACACAAAAGATCACAAGAGACTACTATCAACAATTATATGCCAATAAAATAGACAACATGGAAGAAATGGACAAATTCTTAGATAAGTACAACTCTCCAAAACTGAACCAGGAAGAAATGGAAAATCTTAACAGACTCATCACAAGCACAGAAATTGAAACTGTCATCAGAAATCTTCCAGCAAACAAAAGCCCAGGTCCAAACAGCTTCACAGCTGAATTCTACCAAAAATTTAGAGAGAAGCTAACACCTATCCTACTCAAACTCTTCCAGAAAATTGCAGAGGAAGGTAAACTTCCAAACTCATTCTATGAGGCCACCATCACCCTAATACCAAAACCTGACAAAAATGCCACACACAAAAAAGAAAACTACAGGCCAATATCACTGATGAAAAAAGATGCAAAAATCCTTAACAAAATTCTAGCAATCAGAATCCAACAACACATTAAAAAGACCATACATCATAACCAAGTGGGCTTTATCCCAGGGATGCAAGTATTCTTCAATATCAACAAATCAATCAATGTAATATACCACATCAACAAATTGAAAAATAAAAATCATATGATTATCTCAATAGATGCAGAGAAAGCCTTTGACAATATTCAACATCCATTTATGATAAAAACTCTCCAGAAAGCAGGAACAGAAGGAACATACCTCAACATAATAAAAGCTATATATGACAAACCCACAGCAAACATTATCCTC
This sequence comes from Bos taurus, assembly GCF_002263795.3. Classification (NCBI taxonomy): domain Eukaryota; kingdom Metazoa; phylum Chordata; class Mammalia; order Artiodactyla; family Bovidae; genus Bos; species Bos taurus. The sequence goes on from NC_037357.1 coordinate 29,243,528, forward strand.
AATGGTGAAAAATTGAAAGCATTTCCCCAAAAGTCAGGAACAAGACGAGGGTGCCCATTTTCACCACTATTATTCAACATAGTTTTGGAAGTTTTGGCCACAGCAATCAGAGCAGAAAAAGAAATAAAAGGAATCCAAATTGGAAAAGAAGTAAAACTCTCACTGTTTGCATACGACATGATCCTCTACATAGAAAATCCTAAAGACTCCACCAGAAAATTACTAGAGTTAATCAATGAATATAGTAAAGTTGCAGGATATAAAATGAACAAAAAGAAATCACTTGCATTTCTATACACTAATAATGAGAAGATAGAAAGAGAAATTAAGGAGACAATTCCATTTACCATTGCAACAAAAAGAATAAAATACTTAGGAATATATCTACCTAAAGAAACTAAAGACCTATATATAAAAATATATAAGACACTGGTGAAAGAAATCAAAGAGAACACTAATAGATGGAGAAATATACCATGTTCATGGTTTGGAAGAATCAATATAGTGAAAATGAGTATACTACCCAAAGCAATCTATAGATTCAATGCAATCCCTATCAAACTACCAACGGTATTTTTCACAGAGCTAGAACAAATAATTTCACAATTTGTATGGAAACACAAAAAAACCTTGAATAGCCAAAGCAATCTTGAGAAAGAAGAATGGAACTGGAGGAATCAACCTGCCTGACTTCTGGCTCTATGACAAAGCCACAGTCATCAAGACAGTATGGTACTGGCACAAAGACAGAAATATAGATAAATGGAACAAAATAGAAAGCCCAGAGATATATCCACGCACATATGGACACCTTATCTTTGGCAAAGGAGGCAAGAATATACAGTGGAGAAAAGACAATCTCTTTAACAAGTGGTGCTGGGAAAACTGGTCAACCACTTGTAAAAGAATGAAACTAGAACACTTTCTAACACCGTACACAAAAATAAACTCAAACTGGATTAAAGATCTAAACGTAAGACCAGGAACTATAAAACTCCTAGAGGAGAACATAGGCAAAACACTCTCCAACATAAATCACAGCAGGATCCTCTATGACCCATCGCCCAGAATATTGGAAATAAAAGCAAAAATAAACAAATGGGGCCTAATTAAAATTAAAAGCTTCTGCAGAACAAAGGAAACTGTAAGCAAGATGAAAAGACAGCCTTCAGACTGGGAGAAAATAATAGCAAATGAAGCAACTGACAAAGAGCTAATCTCAAAAATATACAAGCAACTCCTGCAGCTCAATTCCAGAAAAATAAACGACCCAATCAAAAAATGGGCCAAAGAACTAAGCAGACATTTCTCCAAAGAAGACATACAGATGGCTAACAAACACATGAAAAGATGCTCAACATCACTCATTATCAGAGAAATGCAAATCAAAACCACAATGAGGTACCATTTCACGCCAGTCAGAATGGCTGTGATCCAAAAGTCTACAAGCAATAAATGCTGGAGAGGGTGTGGAGAAAAGCAAACCCTCTTACACTGTTGGTGGGAATGCAAACTAGTACAGCCACTATGGAGAAGAGTGTGGAGAGTCCTTAAAAAACTGGAAATAGAACTACCTTATGACCCAGCAATCCCACTGCTGGGCATACACACTGAGGAAACCAGAAGGGAAAGAGACATGTGTACCCCAATGCTCATCGCAGCACTGTTTATAACAGCCAGGACATAGAAGCAGCCTAGATGAGCATCAGCAGACGAACCCATAAGAAAGCTTTGGTACATATACACAATGGAGTATTATTCAGCCATTAAAAAGAATACATTTGAATCAGTTCTAATGAGGTGCATGAAACTGGGGCCAATTATACAGAGTGAAGTAATCCAGAAATAAAAACACCAATACAGTATACTAATGCATATATATGGAATTTAGAAAGAAGGTAATGATATCCCTATATGCGAGACAGCAAAAGAGACACAGATGTAAGAACAGTCTTTTGGGCACTGTGGGAGAGGGCGAGGGTGGGATGATTTGGGAGAATGGCATTGAAACATGTATAATATAATATATGAAATGAATTGCCAGTCCAGTTTCGATGCATGATACAGGATTCTTGGGGCTGGTGCACTGGGATGACACAAAGGGATGGTATGGGGAGGGAGGTGTGAGGGGGCTTCAGGATGAGGAATATGTGTACACCCGTGGCGGATTCATGTTGATGTATGGTAAAACCAATACAATATTGTAAAGTAATTAGTCTTCAATTAAAATAAATAAATTTATATTAAAAATATAACTAAATAAATAAAAATTCCAATATTCCCATGGGAAAAAAATCTATCTAGAATATTATGTCAAACTTATCTAAAATTTCTTCTCTTTCACCCATTTTACTCATATTTGAAAGAGGACTGGCCATACAACTGAGTGGAAATCTGCCCCATATTGAGATCTTGGTAATCAGAAGGGACCCAAAGGGTTTTGTGTAATAGAAAATTTGGTAAAATCAGCCCTTTGCTAATTGAAAATATTTTCTCTTATGTATTAGATAATCTTCAGGTTTATGGATATCCTTCCTAGACATGAGTTTCAGTGAGATCTATTTTTTATGACCATAAAAGTACACAAAGAAAATGGATACAGATTAGAATACTTAATTCAAATATATTTACCATTCTCAATGTAACACTATACCAATTTTTATTATATTAATTCTCTTTCTTAGAGCATAACAGAATATTATATCTGGAGCAGAAAGCCCTATGAAGATTGAAAGGAAATTTGAATTGCATTTTCATATATCTACAGTGTCATATGACAAAATGAAAAATGTAAATAATACAGTTAGTTTTCAGAAAGACAGCCATTTGAATCCATCTTACTTTATTAAGTTATATCAAAGTCAGTGGGACCTGGCTATTATTTTCTCAACCTGCTAAATCATTGTATGGCTTTGTGTTAAAATGCCCATGGATGGTTTTAGCAATCAAGCATGTGATATATTGTGTGTGTGTTAGTCACTCAGTCATGTCCGACTGTTAGCAACCCCATGGACTGTAGCCTGCCAGGCTCCTCTGTCCATGAAATTCTCCAGGAAAAAATACTGGAGTGGGTTGCCATTTCCTTCTCCAGGGGATCTTCCCGCCCCAGGGATAGAACCTGGGTCTCCTGCATTGCAGGCAGATGCTTTACCGTCAGAGCTATTAGGGAGGCCCCAAAAGAATACTGGAGTGGGTTGACATGCCCTCCTCCAGGGGTTCTTCAGGGGTCAAACCTGTGTCTCTTATGTACCCTGCATTGGCAGGCAGGTTCTTTACAAGTGCCACCTGGGAAGCCCGCCCAACCCAATATGGCTGTAATGCCCCTCTAATGTAACTATCTTTTCTTATTTAATTAATATCATCTGGGGATGTTAAAGTCTCATTATTATTGGATGTTTGAGGGCTGAGATCATGCTTCTTAGTGTTTTGTAAATCTCATAGCACCTGGGATCTTAAGAAGCACTTGATGACATTTTATATGTCAATAGTAACACTGCTGCTGCTGCTGCTGCTAAGTCACTTCAGTCGTGTCCGACCCTGTGCGACCCCATAGACGGCAGCCCACCAGGCTCCCCTGTCCCTGAGGTTCTCCAGACAAGAATACTGGAGTGGGTTGCCATTTCCTTCTCCAATGCATGAAAGTGAAAAGTGAAAGTGAAGTTGCTCAGCCGTGTCTGACTCTTAGTGACCTCATCGACTGCAGCCTAGCAGGCTCCTCTGTCCATGGGATTTTCCAGGCAAGAGTACTAGATTGGGGTGTCATTGCCTTCTCCGAAATAGTAACACAGCAAAGGTATTTATTAATATACATGGGGAAAAGATCTTTGTTGCTATGCCTGTGACATTTTAAGACCTCTTTCATTCTAAGATAATTGTTTGGGTCATATATTGACAAAAGGGAAACCAATCAAAATACAGCAGGATTTGAGTAAGAACCAAACAGCCCATTTGGAATAATAGATTTTTTTATGAAACAGACACACAGAACACTGCAGAAAGTTTTATAACACCCACATAGATACCTCTCAAAATAAGCAAAAGTGCTAATAAATCACATACTTGCCTCAAATATTTTTCTTATGAAATAAAGTATTTCAGATATATTCAATGTCTTCCTTTGGAATCCTCTTTTATGCCTTCCTGGATGCAACCATTAGGCTGAACTTGGTATATATAATTCCAGTCCATGGCTTTATAATTTTACTATGCAAAATGTATGGAGAAGGCAATGGCACCCCACTCCAGTACTCTTGCCTGGAGAATCCCATGGACGGAGGAGCCTGGAAGGCTGCAGTCCACGGGGTTGCTGAGGATCGGACACGACTGAGCGATTTCACTTTCACTTTTCACTTTCATGCATTGGAGAAGGAAACGGAAACCCATTCCAGTGTTCTTGCCAGGAGAATCCCAGGGACGGGGGAGCCTGGTGGGCTGCCGTCTATGGGGTTGCACAGAGTCGGACATGACTGATGCAACTTAGCAGTAGCATGCAAAATGTAAATACGATCAGTATATAGTATCATTTTGTTCATTTAAAATTTTTCATTTTGACTTACTTCAATCATATGAGTTAGTGCTGCTATTTAGCATGCTTGTTTGTTCGTTTAGTTTTTATTTTTCCTCTGACTTCCTAGAATTTAGAGCTGTCCTTACCTTCTCCCCCTGGAGAAGGAAATGGCAACCCACTCCAGTATTCTTGCCTGGAGAATCCCATGGATGGAGGAGCTTGGTGGGCTACAGTCCGTGGGTCGCAAAGAGTCGGACACGACTGAGCAACTTCACTTTCACTTTACCTTCTCCAGCCCTGTTTCTTCCTCCTCAAACTGATTTGGAAGTTCTGTCTTTGTATTGGTAAGGGTCCAACACACAGGGAAATACACAAATTCTAAGCTCCAGATTGGTTATTGAATAGATTTGTGAAAGGGCTGCACTCAAAAGTGTTGGGAGGGGGGGCTTACAAAAACAAAGGATCATGGGTCATCTTGAGGCTCCTTAAACAGGATCTGAGAGACCAGAGGAAGCTGCTAGCACCTCAGAAGTCTGAGAGGCAAGAGGAGGCAGGCTTTTGCAGGGCCCAGCAAGTGCATGCTCCAGGCTGTGAGAGAGGGTCATCTCATCAGAGCTGTGGCCTTCAGCTACCTCAGCCACTAACAAACCATGAAGCCAGAAAGCCAGAGAGGCTGGTTGATGTAGTTGTTAGAGCTAAGCCTCTAGATGCACAGAGTAGGACAGAGAAGGGTGGAGACTGATCTTAATGGGCAAAGGGGAAATATTCAGCATAGGCATCTATATTCTTTTTTTTAATTAACATTTATTTATTTTATTTGGCTGTACTGGGTCTAAGCTGCAGCATGAGGTATCTTGAGTTGTGGCATAAGGAATCCAGCTCCCTGACTAGGGCTGGAATTGCCCCTGCATTGGAAGGTTGGAGTCTTAGCCACCACACCACCACCAGGGAAGTACTTCTATGTGCTTTCTTGTCATGTCAACCCTTTAACCTTTTTAACACACTTGTTTCAACTCCAAAGTTGCTCGCTAGCTTTGTTCCTCAAAACTTCAGAAAGATTGAATTCAAACACTCCCGTTGCATCTTCCAGTCTATGTGTGTCTCATATTTTATTTTGGTTTTGACCCATCCAAATTTGCCATTGCTATTATTTTCACTATTATTGTTGTTATCATTTATTGCCAATAATTATATAGATTTCACCATGGATCTTAACCAATTTCCTTGCTTTTTCATCCTACTTCTTTCTTATGGGTCTACTTTCCTTTATTAACACAGCACAGTTTTTCCATGGAGGCACCTCATGCCTTTAGAGTCAGAGCCTAACTTTGTATTAACTGCTGCAGGATTGCCTCAGTTCTAGTTTTGTGTTAATTCTCAGTGTAAGTCTTTAAGTGAATAAGAGATAGTGCACATTAGAGTTCCACTTTATCAAGGTCATCCCCCTCCCTTTTTTCCCCCTTGAAATATTATAGAGATGGGAGTCTGGCAAGACAGGACAGGGAAGGTTCCTTGCCTTGTCTTTGACTTATGGGAGCAGTTTTGTTTCTAGTGCCACTTTTGATAGACTTTATTTGGGGAGCTCAGTTCTACCTCTGTAATCACACACATACCTCAAGGCTTCTCTCAAGTTCATATGCTTCTTGCTCACTTTCTGGCTTGGAGATCTGCTTCACTTTGGTTACCAGGGGTTTCCTGTTCTTGCTTTTAGTCTTGGGCCCACACTTTTAAAAAGAAAACCAAATTTCACTCAGTACTTCTCTATGTTTGAAGCCAGAGGGGATGCTTTCTCTCTTCACTTAGCTGACCATAATAACTAGAAGTTCAATGATGGGGTATTTGCAGCTCAATCATGTTCTGAAGAGTCTTTCTACTTTGTGTTGTTCTGTTGCTATTTTTCTTCCACATTTCCTATTTCTTTCACTTGGGTGTTTTGATCTCTTTACTTTAGTTGACTTATTCTTCTTTCCCTTGCCTTCTTTACACTCAGTTCAGATGATTATTTTTGTACATTATCAAAAAATGGAGATCTGCCATTTGACTTAATTATGCTTTCAATTCTATTTTAAGGAACATTTGCAGTTGTCTCAAAGATCTTATTTGATTCTTTGTTGTCTCCACTCATTGAATATCTCCCCTACACTGTGCAAGTTCTTCAATTAGTCACATTTCACCATCTCTCCCTGTGCTTGAGCCCATAGCTTGTCACTTGCTGATTTCATTTGCTCCTCAGCTTGCTGCATTTGGGTAGTTGCCTGGAGACAAATTCTGGGCATTTTTTTTTTTAATCTAGTGATCCAGGATGGTAAAGCTGAAACACTAAATAAAACTGCTATAAAGTTATTTTTAACGGAAATAATCTTTACTCCCATGTATGGTTAATTTTGCCCATTTTCTAGAATAAAATGAAGATTTTATTTTGGCATAAAAAATACAGGAATGTATAAATTGTAATTATAAACTAAACTGTCTGAAGCTTGTTTTTACTCAATATCTGAACCTGGGAGATGTAAATGACATTGTCAGTGAGGCTGGAAGAGAAAATCAGCACTTAGTTTCTCACTGTTTCTATTGAACGTCTTTTGAAGAGGTTTTAAAGAATTATTAGGTCCACACATTCTGTGTTTCAAGCAGATTAACCCATTTCCCACATTTTATATAGCTCTCCTTTTCTCCCTTTTTGTTTTTATTTTTGGTTTTCTAACATTATGTGTATCTAAATTAAAGCAAGACATGTACAGAGTTCAAATAAATATTTCAAGCCTTCTATAGAAAAACAGCCCTCCTCTGCCCACCTCTATCAGCCCTGCTCTTCATAGGCAACCAATTTCCAAATCTTTGTCCTGCTGCTCCTGGATTTTACTTCCATTATTTCTAAATAATATGCATATGCTTCCAGTACTTGATACTTTTCCATTTTAGACATTAGTCATTTTCCTTCTACCATAGAAATTATAGATTTCACACTCCCACATCATCTTCACATACCTTTAATCACCCTCTCCTTGCCACTCTAATACTAGCAGAAAGTTTGGTTTACCAAATACTCAGTGTTTGCTTTATTTTGTTCACAAAAGAGTCATACACATATCTCTTATCTGTTGGGAAGCTTTGTTTTGCCTACACTTAAATATTGAGTTGATTTTTCACATGACTACTCTTCAATATAAAGTCATTAATCCCCCTCCCCCCCAGAATCTCCTTATTGTGGTGGTTGTTGTTCAGTTGCTCAGTCATGTCCAATTATTTTCGACCCCATAGACTGCAGCACATCAGGCTTCCCTATCCTTCACCATTGCCTGGAGCTTGCTCAAACTCATGTCCATTGAGTCAGTGATGCCATCCAACCATCTCATCCTCTGTCACCCCCTTCTCCTCCTTCTTACATTCTTTCCCAGCATCAGGGTCTTTTCCAATGAGTCAATTCTTCGCATCAGGTGGCCAAAGTATTGGAGCTTCAGCTTTAGCATCAGTTCTTCCAATGAATATTCAGGATTAACTTCATTTAGGATTGACTGGTCTGATCTCTTTGCAGTCCAAGGGACTTTAAAAAGTCTTCTTCAACACCACAGTTCAAAAGCATCAATTCTTTGGCATTCAGCCTTCTTTATGGTCCAACTCTCACATCCATACATGACTACTGGAAAAACCATAGCTTTGACTGGGCTTAGTCACTCAGTCATGTCCAACTCTTTGTGACCCCATGGACTGTAGCCTGCAAGGCTCCTCTGCCCATGGGAATTTGCCAAGCAAGAATACTGGAGTGGGCTGCCATGCCCTCCTCGAGGGGATCTTCCAAACCCAGGGATTTAACTCAGGTCTTCTACATTGCAGGCAGATTCTTTACCACCTGAGCCACCAGGGAAACCCATAGCTTTGACTGTATGGATCTTTGTTGGCAAAGTAATGTCTCTGCTTTGTAATACACTGTCTAGGTTTGTCACAGGTTTATTTCCAAGGAGCAAGCATATTTTAATTTCATGGCTGCAAACTCTCCTAAGTAACTGTAAAATCTTTCTTCAAAGCACATCAAGTATTCTATGAGGGTTTTTCCCCTCTTAGAGCCCTTGGTCACAGGTGTTCTTTGAGCCCTCCGACCTGCTGCACAGCTCTAATCCTATTATTTCCATTGACCCCTGTGTTGGAATCTCCTTCACCATTCTCCTGAATTGGATTCCCCGTTGGGTTGGTCAGTTTCTTCTCTGAGAATTGTTTTATCACGTGCTTAGGAGATGTGTATGAGAATTCTAAATGTCCAGGAGAGAGAAAGAAAAAAAAAAAAAAAACTGATTTTCAACTGATCTTCAGAACTGACACTGCATCATTCTGCTTGTACTCCATTGATTAAAGCAAATCACAGAGCTAAACCAGAGTCAAACCGAAAAAACTACATAAGGTTCTGAGTACCAACCATGTGTGTTTTGGTAACTACCTCAGTGACAGACTCCTTCAGTAAGCACGTAGCTTTCAGATCTGCTTAATAAATAAAGGCCCTTCCCATTTCCATCCTTGGACATGCTGTTAGTCTCTCTTCTCTGCTGTTTTCTCTTCTCTCATTTTTTTGTCCTCTTTCTTCTTCCTTTTTGAATTTATTCTATTGACGTATAGTTGATTTACACTGTTGTGTTAGTTTCAGGTGTACAACAGTTACACACACACACACACACATATATATATATGTATATTATTTTTCATAATTCTCTTCCATTATGGTTTATCATAGGATACTGAATATAGTTCCCTGTACTATACAGTAGGACTTTGTTGTCCTATTCATCCTATATATACAAGTTTGCATCTGCTAATCTAAACTCCTAATCCATTCTTCCCCCACTGCCCACCCCTGTGGCAACCACTAGTCTGTTCTGTCTGTTCCTTTCTCTTTCATTTCCTATCATTTTACTGAAGATTCTGGAATGAGTGGTGACAGTTATGTATGTTTAATTCTTCATTTTAAACCAGGCATCCCTATTCTTCCTTTTTTTTAATCTCTTTCAACTACCCTCCTATATCAACAGCACTTATTTGGAACTTATTTGTTAAGAGGTCACAAATAACCACTTCCACACATACTAAGCTTGATTCTCATTAGATTACTGTTTTCACTGCTTTTCACCTAGAGGAATTTTATGGTTGTATTATGACATAGAAATATTTTTTATTAAATAAAATCTGCTCATTAAACTTTCAAAACCTGAAAGAAAAAAAAAAAACTCAGTGAAACATTAGATGGTATGAGTGAAATATGTTTTCTTGCTTTTGCTTTTGTTTTAGTTTTCTGTGGAGAGCAAAATGAAGATATGTAGTTATAGAATGAGCTCCACTAAGGTGGGCCTGGATCCAAAGGAGAAAAGAACTTTAAGTCCACTGCATGTAATCTGAGAAGGTATGAGCTTTGACTGAAGAAAAACAGTGAAATATAAGTATAATAAAAACAGTAGGAGGCTTGACCTTGGACTTCCCTAGATTAGAATCTGACATGTACTACCTATTAGCTATCTGGCTTTGAGCACTTCACTTGACCCTTCTGATTCCCAATTTCTTTGTGCCTAAAACTGAGATAATTAGATGTACCCAAGTCTTGGGTTTGCAGTGTTCATAAAATGAGATATCATATGTGAAAACAACATCTTTAGGCAAAAGCTTTCCAGAAAACATTTTTTTCCAGAAATCAAAGGTCAGTTTTCATTCCAATCCCAAAGAAAGGCAATGCCAAAGAATGCTCAAACTACCACACAATTGCACTCATCTCACACACAAGTAAAGTAATGCTCAAAATTCTCCAGGCCAGGCTTCAGCAGTGCATGAACTGTGAACTTCCAGATGTTCAAGCTGGTTTTAGAAAAGGCAGAGGAACCAGAGATCAAATTGCCAACATCTGCTGGATCATCAAAAAAGCAAGAGAGTTCCAGAAAAATATCTATTTCTGCTTTATTGCCTATGCCAAAGCCTTTGACTGTGTGGATCACAATAAACTGTGGAAAATTCTGAAAGAGATGGGAATACCAGACCCCCTGACCTGCCCCTTAAGAAACCTATATGCAGGTCAGGAAGCAACAGTTAGAACTAGACATGGAAAAATAGACTGGTTCCAAATAGGAAAAGGAATACATCAAGGCTGTATATTGTCACCCTGCTTATTTAACTTATATGCAAAGTATATCATGAGAAACACTGGGCTGGAAGAAGCACAAGCTGGAATCAAGATTTCTGGGAGAAATATCAATAACCTCAGACATGCAGATGACACCACCCTTATGGCAGAAAGTGAAGAGGAACTCAAAAGCCTCTTGATGAAAGTGAAAGAGGAGAGTGAAAAAGTTGGCTTAAAGCTCAACATTAAGAAAACAAAGATCATGGCATCTGGTCCCATCACTTCATGGGAAATAGATGGGGAAACAGTGAAAACAGTGGCTGACTTCATTTTTGGGGGCTCCAAAATCACTGCAGATGGTGATTGCAGCCATGAAATTAAGACACTTACTCCTTGGAAGGAAAGTTATGACCAACCTAGATAGCATATTCAAAAGCAGAGACATTACTTTGCCAACAAAGGTCCGTCTAGTCAAGGCTATGGTTTTTCCAGTAGTCATGTATGGATATGAGAGTTGGACTGTGAAGAAAGCTGAGCACCAAAGAATTGATGCTTTTCAACTGTGGTGTTGGAGAAGACTCTTGAGAGTCCCTTGGACTGCAAGGAGATCCAACCAGTCCATTCTAAAGGAGATCAGTCCTGGGTGTTCTTTGGAAGGAATGATGCTAAAGCTGAAATCCCAGTACTTCGGCCACCTCATGCGAAGAGTTGACTTATTGGAAAAGACCCTGATGCTGGGAGGAATTGGGGGCAGGAGGAGAAGCGGACAACAGAGGATGAGATGGCTGGATCGCATCACCGACTGGATGGACATGAGTTTGAGTGAACTCCAGGAGTTGGTGATGGACAGGGAGGCCTGGCGTGCTGCAGTTCATGGGATCTCGAAGAGTCGGACACGACTGAGCGACTGAACTGATAGTGATTTATCCCGAGGAAATATTTGGACAAATATACAAACATTTTTTTACTAAGGTGTTCACTGAAAAAATTATAACAGCAAAAAGGACCAAAACGTTCATTAATAGATGACTGGTTACACAAATTGTGATCCATTTTATTTAATGCAGTCACTGTGCCAATTTAAAGGAAATTTAGGCACTCCCTGGTGGTCCAGTGGTTAGGAATCCACCTTCCAATGCAGGGGAAGCAGGTTCAATCCCTGGTTATGGAACTGAGATCTCACATGCCTGGGGATAACTCAGCCCCTGCACCACAAGTAGAGAGCCTGCTCTTGGCTATGAAGACTCTCCTTGCAACCAAAAAAAAAAAAAAAATATATATATATATATATATATATATATATATATGTTTTTTAAGAGGTCTCTCTTCTACAAAAAAAGAAAGAAATTTAATTCTTCTTGTAGGCACATAGCATAGTGGTTGTAAGTATAAATTCTGGATCCCAACTATCTGGGTTTGCATTCTGGAGAGCCACCTACTGACTGCATGACCTTGGATAAGTCACTTAACCTCTTTTCTATCAGTTTCCTCGTCTATAAAATATAGATCATAGCAGTAGCTAAATCATTGAGCAAATTACTTAGAATGCCTGGCATACTGTAAATGCTATATAAATGTTTTCTATCATCATCTATTGGACGTTTATAGCCAGATAAGAACAGCTATATTTTGTTGCATTTTCAGAAATGTTTTGGCCATTTTATCTTATACATATAATTCTTTAAAATAGTTTTGCATATCCTGACATGCTTAATGTGTCCATTGATTTACCATGTTCAATAAGGCATGGGCATTAGACAAGGGACAGACAATAGGAGACGTGTTCTGGGAGCATTAAGTGGCTCCCTATTCTAGAACACCATTGACTCCACAAACATTTTCGTAGAGTAGATGTTCAGTAATACAGCTGACCTTTGGGAAGGGAAAAGTATGGATTTATGCAGAAGGCATATTGCCAACACAAAAATCATCCCTGAATAAATTCATGGGTAGGTTGATTGATTTTGTATTACCATAATGAAATATGGGAAAACAGAAAATCTACTGCAGTGGTTTGACTTACAGCTAGAAAAGCTAGGCAAAATGTTTGTTTATTTACACATTCTTGGAAGGGTCAGTTGATGGCCTTGCCTTTATAGTTGTCGGGCCTCTCACCTGTAAATGCGCCATATACACAGTGACACCAAAACTTATATTTCCATTTAGCCTCAGGTTGATGCTTTTCAGAAATATTACCTGATTGTACCTTTACAACAACCAACAACATTATGGATTGATTAGGATGGGTAATTTATCCCCTTTTTGCAGGTAAAGAAATAGGCACTCTTGTCTAAAATCACTTGTGTAGAAGAATGCAAGTTAATAAATAGGAAAACTGAGACTTCAATCTGATCTGATGAATTTAAATCCAGTGATCTTTCCAATACACTACTCACTTATTTATCCATTCAATTAGAGCTACAAACTTTGTGAGTGAGTGAACACTAGTGAAAGTCACTCAGTCATGTCCAACTCTTTGCAACCCCATGGACTATACAGTCCATGGTATTGTCCAGGTCTGAATACTGGAGTGGGCAGCCGTTCCCTTCTCCAGGGGATCTTCCCAACCCAGGGATCGAACCCAGGTCTCCTGCATTGCAGCTAGATTCTTTACTAGCTGAGCCACAAGGGAAGCCCAAGAATGCTGGAGTGGGTAGACTATCTCTTCTCCAGGGGATCTTCCCGACCCAGGAATCAAACTGGAGTCTCCTGAATTTCAGGCAAATTCTTTACCAACTGAGCTATCAGGGAAGCCCTGATATGTTGTCATATGTAACCGTGGAAATTGTCATTTTGACCTTGTGATTTTCCATGAAGACCAGATGAACAAGAAAGTTTGTATACTGTTCTTGAAGTAATTATGAGCTGTGGTGACAAACAGCAGAAGCAAGGGTTTGGAGTACAAAATCGATTTTCTCACTGTTAATTGGGGCAGAAGGAGTGGAAGCAAGATGTCATGAAAGGATTTGTGGGTTAGAAAGATGGGGCTGGGATGTATGGCTTCAGAGGTCAGGCTCAGGCATTGCCTATGACTTTCTAAGCAGCAGGGGATCATCAGAATCTAACAGACAAATAAAACAGGGGGAATTGGGGAAGAGTAGCTTGGCAACAGTGTAAGATGAATTGGGAAAAGCTAAACAAGCAGGAGAGAACCTGTAAGGAGGAAACTGATGTTCCAATTGTAACTGCATTGCACGTGAGATAGTCAAAGAATAAACCCACAGTCAGGCAGATAGCAGTTTGCTGTAGAGAGGTCATTTTGTCTTATCCCCCAGTTAACTCTAACTGGGGGAAGGTTCAACAGAAAATGAGAAACAAATAAAGAGGAAATGATTTTGGAGTCTAACAGTGAATTACCTTTCAAGTATCATTCTTTCTCCATCTAGTTTTTTCTCCACTTGAAACCACTGATGTCCAGAAACCTCCACTCAGTCCACAAAAGTAATATTATATGACACATTCATGGACAATTTGTAAAAGGAAATGGTGGCTTGAGTTCACACTGGAGGAGAGTCACACCTCTGAATTTCAAGAACAGGTATGCATTTGGATTAAAGAGCAAACAGCCCCAGAAATAGCTAAAACTGTAGACAATTGAAATTTGTGTAGCTAAGGCAAAAAGGCTTTTGTGATTGAATTACAGTTATTGACACAAAGGGCAATCTGCTGCTGCTGCTGCTGCTAAGTCGCTTCAGTCGTGTTTGACTCTGTGCGACCCCATAGACGGCAGCCCACCAGACTCCACCGTCCCTGGGATTCTCCAGGTAAGAACACTGGAGTGGGTTGCCATTTCCTTCTCCAATGCAGGAAAGTGAAAAGTGAAAGGGAAGTCGCTCAGTCATGTCTGACTCTTCGCGACCCCATGGACTGCAGCCCACCAGGCTCCTCCGTCCATGGGATTTTCCAGGCAAGAGTGCTGGAGTGGAGTGCCATTGCCTTCTCCGAAGGGCAATCTAGTGTTCAAATATCTCCTATGGCTTATGGATATGTGCAGATTGATATGGAGCCATGACAGATATAAATACAAGGCATTCTGAGCAGAATTCAAAAGGGAGAAAAAGATCCACACCAACACAAATGCGAGAGAATATACTTCATTTTCTCATTGCCTCACATAACAGTGGTTGATATTTAACACAAAATCCATGCTATGCTTATCTTTGAACAGTGGTGAAAGCTGATAATAATGATTTTCCATCTAGGTATATATGAATTGCTTGTTTTTATAGATATCTTGTGTGTGTGTGTGCTCAGCTGCACCAGTTGTGTCCAACTCTTTGCAATTCCGTGGACTTTAGCCTGCCAGGCTCCCCATCCATGGGATTCTCCAGGCAAGAATATTGTAGTGGGTTGCCAGGACCTCCAGGAGATCTTTCCAACCCAAGGATTAAACATGAGTCTCCTGTGTTGCAGGTGGATTATGTACCCACTGAGACACCTGGGAAGCCTGATATCATGTATGCTAATTATAATTATCTTCAATTTATACTATAACACTTCCTCTCATGATTAAGTTCACAGATTGAATAGTCTAGGTAAATAATTCTTCCTAAAAGAAGATTGTCCAAAGAGGAACTGATTTCTTGGCACACTGTAAGGCGCCCTTGGAGATGAAATGATGACAGTGGCAATGTAGAAAAGATAAACTCTTATCAAGGAAGGAACAGCAAGAATAAGTAACTGCCTGGATAGTATGATCAAGGGGAAGGAGCCACTCAGATAAAAGTGCCTTATGGCCCTTGAGAAAGATGGTGCCCCTGGAAGCAATGACAATGATGGATTGGAAGATGCATTTTTGAGGCTAATATATAGGCTTCATGTTTGATATTTTAGATTTGAAATGCAGGGGAGATATTCAAGCAGAAGTAGCCTGCAGGTAGATGCAATGTGTTAGAATAGACCTCTCAGTTTAGGAGATGAAAGGACAAAGTTAAAAATGCAGTACAAAATGAAGCAGGGCAAAGATAACAGAGTTTTGCCAAAAGAACACACTGGTCATAGCAAACACCCTCTTTCCAACAACACACAAGGTGACTCTACACATGCACATCACCAGGTGGTTCACCCGAAATCAGATTGATTATATTCTTTGCAGCCAAAGATGGAGAAGTTCTATACAGTCAGCAAAAAAAAAAAAGACCTGCTGCTGACTGTGACTCAGATCATGAGCTCCTTATTGCAAAATTCAGACATAAATTGAGGAAAGTAGGGAAAATCACTAGGCCATTCAGATATGACCTAAATCAAATCCCTTGTTGATTATACAGTGGAAGTGACAAATAGATTTAAGGGATTAGATCTGCTAGAATGACTGAAGAACTGTGGATGGAGGTTCATAACATTGTACAGGATGTGGTGAACAAAACCATCCCAAATGAAAAGAAAGAAATGCAAGATAGCAAAGTGGTTGTCTGAGGAGGCTATACAGATAGCTGAGAAAAGAAGAGATGCGAAAGGCAAAAGAGAAAAAGAAAGTTATACCCAACTGAATGTAGAGTTTCAAAGAATAGCAAGGAGAGATAAGAAAGTCATCTTAAGTAAATAATGCAAAGAAATAGAGGAAAACAATAGAATGGGAAAGTCTATAGATCTCTTCAGGAAAATTAGAGATACCAAGGGAATATTTTATGCAAAGATGCACACAATAAAGGACAGAAACAGCAAGGACCTAACAGAAGCAGAAGAGATTAAGAAGAGGTGGAAAGAATACACAGAAGAATTATACAAAAAAAGGTCTTAATGACTTGGATAACCATGCTGATGTGATCACTCACCTCAAGCCAGACACCCTGGAGTCTGCAGTCAAGTGGGCCTTAGGAAGCATTACTACAAACAAGGTGAGTGGTGGCAATGGAATTCCAACTGAGCTATTTTAAATCAGAAAAGACAATGCTGTTAAAGTGCTGCACTCAGCATGTCAACAAATTTGGAAAACTCAGCAATGGCCACAGCAATGGAAAAGGTCAGTTTTCATTCCAATCCCAAACATGGGCAATGATAAAGAATGTTCAAACAACCATACAACTGCGCTCATTTCACATGATAGCAAGGTAATACTTAAAATCCTTCAAGATAGGTTTCAATAGTATGTGAACTGAGAACATACAGATGTGCAAGCTGGATTTAGAAAAGGCAAAGGAATCAGAGATCAAATTGCCAACATCCATTGGATGATAGAAAAAGCAAGGGAATTCCAGAAAAAACCTATACTTCTGCTTCACTGACTACACTAAACCCTTTCACTGTGTGGATCACAACAAACTATGGAAAATTCTTAAAGATATTGGAATAACAAATCAACTTACCTGCCTCCTGAGAAACCTGTATGCAGGTCAAGAAGCAACAGTAGAACCGGACATGGAACAATGAACTGGTTCAAAATTGTGAAGGCAGTACCTCAAAGCTTCATATTGTCACTCTGCTTTCTTAACTTATATGCAGGGTACATCATGCAGAATGCTGGGCTGGATGAATCTCAAGTAGGAATCAAGATTTCCAGGAGAAATATCAGCAACTTCAGATATGCAAATGATACCACCCTAATGGCAGAAAGGGAAGCGGAACTAAAGAGCCTGTTGATGAAGGTGAAAGAGGAGTGTGAAAAAGCTGGCTAAAACTCAACATTCAAAAAACGAAGATCACAGTATCCAGTCCCATCACTTCATGGCAAATATGTTGGAGGAAAAGTGGAAATAAATGCAGATTTTATTTTTGTGGGCTCCGAAATCACTGCAGATGGTGACTGCAGCCTTGAAATTGAAAGATACTTGCCCCTTGGATGAAAAGGTATGACAAACCTAGACAGCATATTAAAAAACAGAGACATCACTTTGCTAACAATGGTCCATATAGCCAAAGTTACGGTTTTCCCTGTAGTCATGGACAGATGTGAGAGTTGGACCATAAAGAAGGAAGAGTGTCTAAGAATTGATGCCTTAGAATTGCGGTGTTGGAGAAGACTCTTGAGAGCCCCTTGAACAGCAAGGAGATCAAACCAGTCAATCCTAAAGGAAATCAACCCTGAATATTTATTGGAAGGACTGATGCTGAAGCTGAAGTTCCAGTACTTTGGCCACCTGATGTGAAGAGCCAACTCATTGGAAAAGACTGATGCTGGGAAAGATTGAGAGCAGGAGGAGAAAGGGGCAGCAGAGGATGAGATGGTTGGATGGCATCACTGACTCAATGGACATGAGTTGGAGCAAAGTGTAAGAGATAGTGAAGGACAGGGAAGCCTGGCATTCTGCAGTCCATGGGGTCACAAAGAGTCAGACACCACTGAAGGACTGAACAACAACAGGATAAAGTTCAGAGGAAGCTGTTGTGAGTAGGAAAATGAGAAGTGAAGAGCATAAGGCTTACCTCTAGTACCCACAGTGGAAAGACAAAGAACAATAAACAAAATAGAGGAATAGCTATAATCATGGGCAGGAGGTAAAGTTGCCTGATTTAGCAAAAATATAGGACTACTAGTTACATTTGTATTTCAGATAAACAATGAATGATTTTTTATATGTAAGTGTATCTCAAATATTTCACAAGATATACTTATCTGAAAAATGTCCATTGTTTATCTGAAATTCATGTGTAACTATTTGATTGGTCCTCTTGTATTTTATATCATCAGCAAATCATATCATTTTTACTTTGTCATGTATCAAAAACTGCAGAGAGATAAAGAAGTCATGAGAAACATTTACTCAGTTGTCTTTCCCTGACCCTGAAAGATAAAATTGTTTCATGTCCTGAGTTAAGGATGATTTAGGAATGGTGTAGCCATGTGTAAGTTTGGGCAGATAAACTTAGATCTGATTTGCAAATGGTTTCCTGTTTATTGATTAGAGAATTTTGTCAGAATTCATACATCCTTGTTGGCAGAATAAAGAGCGCCATTCTTTACTGTAATTTATTTCATAAAAATATTGATCAAATTGTTTACATTATGCATTTCAAGGAAAACTGAGTTTTTAAAATTACAACTCCAGTTTAGCAAGACTTACCACCAGATTCAGAAAGAGTGCTAAGATACAAAGATGATTTTTTTGAAAAATTTGGGATATAGTTGCTTTACAGTTCAAGAAATTAGTTTTAACTGTGCTTTGTCATTAAAGCATACGTAAATCAGATTCATGTTTTGTAATGCATCATTGAGTCTTTGCACTACTAATCCATCAGTAATCACCTTCAAAAATGTCAAGAAAACAAAAAACATATTGAGTTTTGATCATTACTTAAAATGAAAGGCCAAAGACTTTTAATACTTCCATAACATTCTAATCAACTTATATCTACATTTCTTTCCTAAATCAATTCTTGTCTCATGTATAATAGCTACAATTACTGCTGCTACTGCTAAGTCACTTCAGTCGTGTCCGACTCTGTGTGACCCCATAGACGGCAGCCCACCAGGCTCCCCTGTCCCTGGCATTCTCCAGGCAAGAACACTGGAGTGGGTTGCCATTTCCTTCTCCAATGCATGAAAGTGAAAAGTGAAAGTGAAGTCGCTCAATTAGGAAGGTAATAAATATTATCTTTGATATACTGTGAAGCAAAGTTCAGAAGCTTGTTATTAAGAGATTTATCTATAAATTCAATTTTGTTTTTATTTTTACGGAGCACAAATTTTAAATTGCCCATGTGTGCTTAGTCACTTAGTCATGTCTGACTCTTTGCAACCCCATGTAGCCTACTAGACTCCTCTGTCCATGGGAATTCTCAAGGCGAGAATACTAGAGTGGGTTGCCATGCTCTCCTCAAGGGGAACTTCCTGACCCAGGGATAGAACCCATGTCTCCCACATTGCAGGAGGATTCTTTACTGTCTGAGCCACCAGGGAAGCCCCTAATTTGCCCATAAGTAATATCTTACCTGGGAAACATTCTGCAATCTAGGAAAACCATGTAATATTTTCACAAATGAAAGATTAACTATCAGTTAGGTTGTATCCTCTTGTAAATAGAATATTTTATGTTTAAAAGAAAGTCTAAACCCAATTGAAGCTCAGAAAATATTCAGAAAACACTCAAGACAACCAAATTTCCAAAGTGAAGGATATTCATATCTGGAATGATCATAACACCCTTTAGAAATGAGTAGTTTGAATGACAAGATATGCCTCTGTTTTTTATTATTTTAATTGTTTCCTTATGCAATATGTTTTGCCCATTTGAGCCTTCATTTTTTTTCCTCTGTAAGTATATAGTAATAACATTTGTCTCCCTCACGATTTTGTTATTAGGAAGAAATGACATAATATACATTAAGTATAAAATATTGTTCCAATTATATAAAATGTATTTGATTACTAGTTGCTATGTTTATTATTGTTACTTTACTATCATTGTCACTATTAACAAATTCAAACTCAGGGAAAGGGAAGAACAACATAGAACCTGTGGACAAAATCTATAACAAAAGAGTAGATGACAAAAGTAGGAAAGGGTTCAGAAATATATTTCTCCTGAAAGAGACTAAATATGTGAAAAAAATTTACATTTACATACTATATATATATGTATATATATAATATACTTTGTAAATATATATAGAGGAGACTTAAATGAAACAAGAGTGCAACAGAAGGAAAGCCTCAGGAACCAAAATCATATTTGTTAGAAGTAAAAATCTACTGGATTCTGTAGAAAATGTTCAACAATAAACATAGACACAAATTGAATTTGTAATAAATAATTTATAAAGTTATGTATTACCATGAATTAATTAATTAAAAGATTTGAACAATATCAAGATTCTATTTTTGGTACTTCCTAGTAATTAATGTCATGTCACACACAGTGTCTGTTCACCAGGAGAATGTCTTTGCCTCTTATCAACAAAGATGTATCTATTTTCACTATATTTTTTAGAGACTATTATGTTTAATAGTCAACTCACGACTTCTGACATAGTCCATGTAATCCATTCAACTCTCATTTTGTTCTTAGAGTGTAAGCCAAATGCAATTTTATTTTTTTAAATTTATTTAGCCACCCTGTGTGGCTTGAAGGATCTTAGTTTCCCAACCAGGGCTGGAACCTGTGCCCTTAGCAGTGAAAAAGCAGAGTCCTAACCACTGGACCACCAGGGAAGTCCCTATTTTCACTGTATTTTATGTGTGTTATTTTAATCAAGATTTATGGTGGTTAGAGTCTTCCCCTGCCTTTACTCATTATTCTGATTTATTTGAGTGTTCATTCAGTAAATATTTTTTGAGCATCCACTGTGTGCCAAGTACTAAGCTAAGTGCTTATACTTTGTATAAGTAGTTGTAGGCAAGATACTAATGTTTAGCTTCTTGGAGCCTATAATCATGTGGGTGAAGAGAGTGATTAGACAATCATTAAAAGCAAATGTAAAATGGTAGCTGGAACAAATACTACAATGATGAATCTTATAATTAGGGAGAGGATTTCCTGAAGAAGAGAAAATGGAGCTGAGGTATGAAGTATGACTGGGAAAAAGGAAAAGGTGGTATCCCAGGCCAAGAGGGCAATGTAAGCAGAGCCCTGTGATGAGAGGAAACATAGTGACTGAAAGAATACCAATATGGCCAGAGCGTTGAGAGTAAGGGTGAATTTGATTGAAGAATTGGGGGTGAGAAGGGTGAATTTGATGGAAGAAGTGTTTCTTTTTATCCTAATAATAAAGAGAAGTCCTTGACACATTTTAAGCAAAGGAGTAACAATGTTTTTCATCTTTTAAAAAATTGCCCTGGTTACGGGAAGAGAATAGAGTGGATGGAAACCAGAGTAGCTTCCATTAACAGGTTAGTACAAAAGTCTACGTGAGTTATAGTGGCAGCTTTTACTAGAGCAGTGGTGGTGGAAATGGAGTGGTGGATGGATTCCATTTAGAAGGTAAAATAAACAAGAATTGTTGATTTTTAGATATGAGAGTAAGGGAGCTAGAAGTGACCATCACAACTCCTGAATTTCTGGCTAATATAATGGGATGGACAGTGGGGCTCTTGATTGAGAGAGAGAGAACAGCAGAAAAAGAGAAAAAAATGAATGGAAAGCTCATGAGCTCTACTTTGGACATATTGATTTCAAGGTGCCTTTAAGACATTCACGAAGAGACTTCAAATAAGCTATTGGAAATACAGACCTGATACTCTGAAAAGCAGTCCACTATGGGGATGAAATACTGGGGGCTGTCTCAATACAGGGGGTGATTTAAGTCACGAGTGTGGGTGACTTCACTTGGGTAAAAGGAAAGAAGTGAGCTTAGAATCAGATCATGATGTGCTCCATTATAAAATGCCCAGAAAGATAAAGAAAGAACTAAAGATAATGTGTTATGTTCTCCAAGAGAAGAGAATGTTTCAAGAGGAAGATGCATCACCAATGATATCAAATACTGTTGAAGAGCTGAAGAGTTATAAGAACTGAAAAGTGTCCATTTGCTTTAGCAATATGGATGTTGTCAGTTGTGATCTGCCTAAAAGCCTGACTGAGTTGTTAGTGAATGGGACAGAGAATTATTTTAAGAGATTTTCTTTTGAAAGGAAATGATATAGGAGTGTAATCAGAAGGAATATGGGGTTCAGTGAGGTTTAAGTTTTTTTAATGGTGGAGGCTTGAGCATGATTAAATGGGAGGATTTATTCGAGGAGTGATTGAATATACAAAAGAAAGAAGGGATTGCTAGTGTAAAGTGGTGTTGTTTAGTCGCTAAGTTGTTTCTGACTCTTTGCAACACCATGGACTGTAGCCCGCCAGTCTCCCTCTAGCCATGGGATTTTCCAGTCAAGAATACTGCAGTTGATTGTCATTTCCTCCTCCAGGGGGTATCTCCATCCAGGGATCAAACCCCCACCTCTTGCATTGGCAGGTGGATTCTTTACCACTGAGCCATTGGGGAAGCCCGGGAATGCTGAAAAAGATGTGATCCTAACATGGGTGGAGAAACCACTGTAGAATAAAGAGTGGATCCTCTAATGTTAATGATGATAGAAATGGAGTATGAATTAAGTATAAATATATGATTGGTAGCAAAGAGATAAGAACACTCCCATCTGGTGTGCTGCATTTTCTCTGACTTACATTTTCTCTGGAAAGTAGCATTTAAGATCATGTGTGAGAGGGAGGGGATAAAGCGGTAGGGGAGTTAAGGAATTGTGTTGGTGTTTGTGAAAAGTTGATTAAAGGAATGTGGCAGGCTTGCTAGGCAGTATTGAGGGCCCATTTGCATCTGATGGTTATACATGTACAGTGGGACCAATTTCTATGGTGTTCAATATTATACCAACAAACATTTTTCAGCAAGGGTCCCAGCTTGAGCCTAAAATATGTCTTCTATGGGAATCATTCATGTCTGCGGGGGCCAGTTAGAGAGACTCACAAATGTCAAGGGCTAACACCTCCTGCTATAGCAACATCTAAAGTATGACAAGGATAAAATTGTTGCAATGTTTGCATTAGTTCAGCCTAGTAGAGGTGATCATACAAGTGCCTAAAATTCTTATGTTCCATCCCTTTCAGGAGCTAGGAGAAAAGAATGAACCGAACCTGGATATTTCTGGAGTGCAAGTTTAGGAAAACTTTCTTGGCAAATATGAGAAAGCAGAAATATGTTGCGGAGGCAGAAGAGGCTTACTGAAATTTTAAATCAGAAAATTCTAAAAATGAGGGAGTGGTGGACTCAAATATGGCAGTTGTCATGTGTTTGCTTAATCTCCCATATAGTAGGGACTTTCTTATCTCTCCCTCCCTGATTCCCAAGAGGGTTGATTTCTGTCCTTTTCTCCATAAAACTCTCCACTAATGCTTTTGGAAAGCCAGCCACCATGGACATGCTTGCCTCCTAGGATTCTCTGTGAGGGATGGGATTGAATGTCCTTCTTTAAACTCTGTTCTGGAAAGTTACATAGGAAAAAGGTGATGATCAGTGTGATGTTCTACAACTCCGTACGTATACCATGAGTGCAGGGGGGTAGAGGAGATGTGTTGAAGAAATCCTGCATAAAGAATTTATGCTCCCAGGAGCATAGATGTCATACACAGGATTATACTTACTAATGAAAAAGAAATTCTTTTGCTTTCAGCACTCCTAATAAAATGTCCATGATATCACTACTGTTCCTGTGTAAACTGCTGGTGTGCTGATCCTCTCAGAGTCATGGAAGGTGCCCTTGAGATAAAGGGCCATAGGGGCTTTACGACTGTGAAACAGCAAGTAAATAGGAGCAAGTTCTCTTATTTAATTATTTAAATTTTCTTTCATCCCAAAGCTGTTTAATGTCCACGGTTTTTGAAAGCAGCTATGAATTGTGTTCAGATTTTCCTTGCTCCATCTCTAACTATTCCAGAAAGAATTTCCTCTCAAATTCATTCATCACATACTGAGTGGCTAACATGCACTAGGCACCGTGTACTAGGGCTGGGCATGCAGTGGTGACCTTGAAAAATGTTGTCCTTACTCTCATGGAGCATACAGTCAGGTCACGTGAGCACCTCCCTCACCAACTATATACTGAGATACCTTCACAAAATTTCTATATCCTCTTCTGAATGGCCTGACCTCTAATAGTAACAGTGTTGGTAAGCTTTCAGGAGTGCCTTGAGGCTCTCATATTTATTTGACCATTGGCATTTCTTAGAGAAAAGGCTGTCTTCTCTTAAAGGTACTATTGCATTACATTCATTATCTATATTGCATTGCTGATTACTGCATTTTGAGCATTTCTTCGGGTGATCAGAGGTGTAATTTTAACCTGTCAGGAGCCAGAGTTAGTGGAGAAGATGCAGGGTTACCATTTGTATGGTGGCTTACATTGTTTTGGAGAGCAGGTATGGTTTATTTGCTGTAGCTTCCTTGCACTGGTAGAATATGAGCTTTGATTTGTCCTGATGTATACAGAATTCCTAATTTTCTTTATTTGTCATAAATATTTGGTTGTAGAGAATCAACACAGTAGTTGCTAAGTAACCCAATTGCTCCAGTGGCCCTAAGATTGTATTGTGAGGAATATAAAAGTAAACGGCTGTAGAAAGCATTTCATTTAGATAAATACTCCTGTTAGGCCAATAGTATTCCTTGTTCTTCTACTAAGGCTTGTCTACACAAGTGGAGAACTGAAGTGACCATTACTTTCAAAGTAAAAGTAAACATGTTGACAGAAATTAGCCACTTGGCTAAACTTATTTATCAAATTCAACAATTAATTGCTGAAGTTTCTACTTCACTGCCTGGCTATACTCAAGGCAGCATTCAGGTTCAACAATAGCATACTGATATGGGAATTTTACACAAATGGTCAGATTTCCTCTTTCGAGATACATGCCAAACGAATGCATACACATTTGCATACACATTTGCAAACATGTTACACACATGGCACCCATCTGTCTTGGGTGGCCCTGCATGGCATGGCTCATAGCTTCATTGCGTTATACAAGCCCCTTTGCCATGACAAGCCTGTGATCCATGCAGGGATTGTAATAGGTATGTTTAGATGTATACACAAGGTGTCCTGACTTTCTTTTATTTGTTTAATTAGGAGAATACTCTCCAAAAATTTCCCTACAGAAGTTGGTAAAAACCATGATAAAGGCAGAATTGGGGGAATAGCTGGTTTTATTCAGTAGTGCATCATTCTGGTACATTTTCAGACCCCACCATCGAAAGTGCTGAAAAGAGTTCACAGCTTGTGTCTTTAAAGAATTCACAGTCCAGTGAGAAAAAAAGCATATGAGGATAATGGCAGGGGTGGGGCTATTGCTATGATTGAAGGTTTGCACTGCTGTGAAAGCATAGGGTTAGGAGTGGGATGGAAGAAAGCATACCTACCTGGTCAGGGAAGGGTGAGTCTAGGCTCCAGGCAACATGGTGTACTGGAGAGAAAGGGGGCTCGAGGAAGAGTAAGCAAATATGAACAGGTCCCTAACCCTTGACAAGCATGTACATATTTTGCATAAAATTCAGTTAAAGATTTATCTGTGTCTATATGTACACATATGTAACTTTGAACTCTATTGTCTATATAGTAGAAGAGAAGGAGCTGACTTCAAACTAAGTTACCAGAAATGATGAAAAAAGTTAAAGCCTGAGAAGTGACTGTGACCTTCTGTGTCATGGTATCATGGTGTCCCACAGGGTTAAGGATTCCTGTATCACAGTGAAGGAGGCAAGAGGGCTGGAAGTAAGACCCCTGGAGAACAACCTATCCTTTAATGTAGAGCTAACATGTTTACAAAAGGATATGGTCCAGATGAGAAATAGCCCTAATAACCATCTCTAGTGGAATGGGTAAACTGTCATGCAGTCACACAATGGAATACAACACAGCAAGTGCTAAAATCCACTCTGTCACAAAATAGAGGAATGTCAGAAACATAATGTCAGGAGAAGAAAAAAGTCACACACAAAGGAGTATATGCCATACGACTCTATTTCTATAAAGTTCTAAAACAGACAAAATTAATTTCTGACCTTAGAAGTCAAGAGAAAACAGTGTTGGTGAGAAAACAGTGAATGGAAAGGGACATGGGGTGTGGCTCCTGGAATATATGTAATATTTCATTGCATTATTATTATTGTTGTACTAATTACACAAATGAAAGTTTATAAAAATTCTTTAAGCTAAATAGTTATAAATGTTCTTTTATGTTGTTGTTGTTCAGTTGCTCAGTCGTGTCAGACTCTTTGTGACCCCATGGACTGGAACACACCAGGCTTCCCTGTCCATCAAGGAAATACAAACTGTAATCAAAAATCTTCCAACAAACAAAAGCCTAGGACCAGATGGCTTCCAGGTGAATTCTACCAAAAATTTACAGACGAGCTAACACCTATCCTACTCAAACTGTTCCAGAACATTGCAGAGGAAGGTAAACTCCCAAACTCAATCTATGAGGCCACCATCACCCTAATACCAAAACCAGAAAAAGATGCCACACAAAAAAAGAAAGAAAACTACAGGCCAGTATCACTGATGAACATAGATGCAAAATCCTCAACAAAATTCTAGCAAGCAGAATCCACAATATCATACATCATGACCAAGTGGACTTTATCCCAGGGATGCAAGGATTCCTCAATATTCACAAATCAACGTGATACACCACATTAACAAATTGAAAGATAAAAACCATATGATTATCTCAATACATACAGAGAAAGCCTTTGACAAAATTCAACATCCATTATGATTAAAATGCATATATCTGTGGGGAACACATGTATACCTGTGGCAGATTCATTTTGATATATGGCAAAACCAATACAATATTGTAAAGTTAAATCAAATAAAATTTTTAAAAATGCATATATCTGGGATTTAGAAAGATGGTAATGGCTACCCTATATGTGAGATAGCAAAAGAGCACAGATATAAAGAAAAGACTTTTGGACACTGTGGAAGAAGGTGAGGGTGGGATGATATGAGAGAATAGCATTGAAACATGTATATTACCATGTGCGAAATAGATGACCAGTTCAAGTTTGATGCATTAAACAGGACACTGACAGCCAGTGCACTGGAACAACCCAGAAGGATGGATGGGGAAAGAGGTGGGTGGGGGTTCAGGCTGAGGGTCGTATGTACACCCATGGCTGATTCATGTCAATGTATGGCAAAAACCACCACAATATTGTAAATAATTGGCCTCCAATTAAAATAAATAATTAAAAAATTTTACTGACTGACCTTGAAAGTAGCAAGTAAACTCAACTACTGTCTGTTTGCTCATATTGTGTGGAAGTGAAATAGAAAAATCACCCATGAGAAATCCCAAATGTGTGCCATGTACAGACATGGATTCATAACGCTTGTGTGTTAAATCCTACAAGCTCTTAAAATAAAAACGGGGCAGGGGCCATTAAAGTCTGCATGGGAGTCTCTCTAAATGGAGATACAAAACCACTTTTGTAAGGGCATGTTTTCAACCCAAGGCACATAAGACTCAATGAGGAAAAACAAAAACAGATAAAGCAACTTTAAACTGGGGATTAGCCACATTAAAAAAAAAAAAAAAAGAAATACAAAGCACATAACAAAATTAGCCACCATGAACAAGAGCCAGCTAATTTCAAAAAAAACAACAGATTTAGCAAACCAAGAAATGCAGGTAACAGAATAATCTGTAAAAGACTATAAAATAAGCATGTTTAAAATGAGGAAATAGTAAACCAGAATCTAAAAGTCATAATGAATGAACTGGAGAGTAATTTTTTGAAAAAGAACAAACAGAACATAAATAAATAAAATGAAAAAAAATATGAATATAGAAAATTTGACCAACTCAGTAAAGAAGCTTGATTAATGGACAGTGTAGAGCATCTCACCCAACAAATAGAAGACACATCTATTTTAAGTACACATGGAATATTTACCCCCCCCCCCGACTTACCATGGATTAGGCTGCAAAAGAAGTACAAAAACTTACTAAAGAATTTGTGTCATGCAGATCAAATTTCATGAGTACAACATTAAATACAACAAAATAAAAGCAATATGAGAGCCAACATCACCACTGTCTCACATGTTTCATAATAAAAATTGCACCTTTCATTAACTCATGAGTCAATAAAAAAACCTAATGGAAATTATGATTTAGTGATGATTAAATGACAAGAATAACATCATTTAAAAGATGAACAATGCTACTAAATTGGTA
Source organism: Bos taurus (assembly GCF_002263795.3). NCBI lineage: Eukaryota > Metazoa > Chordata > Mammalia > Artiodactyla > Bovidae > Bos > Bos taurus. The sequence goes on from NC_037357.1 coordinate 29,271,747, forward strand.
CATTGATGGAAAATTTTAGCTATAAAGTGTTATATATAAAATAAGGCTGAGAATTCATGTCCTGTGTTCAACTCACAAATATAGAAGAAGAAGAAAGTCAAAGTAAAGAAAACTGAAGGATGGAACAGTACAAACAAATTAATTAAATAAAAAATGAATTTTCTGGTTAGATCAATAAATCTGCAAACCCATAGGTTATTCTTTCGAAAATGGATAAACATCTGACAAAGATTGCTCCAGGAAACAAATTATAGAGTTAGCAGAAATAAAAGAATTAGAAATTTAAAAGGGAATATAACAAATAGTGTAGAGATTTAAAATATAAGAGAATACTTGAAACAGCAACATGTCAATAAATTTGAAAACTTAGATATAGTAGAATTTTACTAGAAGAATATTTTTTACATTGAAACAATATATACATATGTATAGATCAGTTGATATATGATATATAGTACTTCTCTTTCTCAAATGATAGCTAACAGTGCATTATTACTATTTAAAAATCGACAGCTTTCTCAGATTGGACAGTTAACTATTTCATTTTTCTAAAATCACCATACAATTTCCAAGTAAACATGCTATGTTTACATATTTTTTTTCAAATTTAGGAGAAAGATTAAAATCCATCTGAAGCAAGTCCTACCACAATCCTTTGAGCCTGAAGATATTACTTACTGTTTTTTTTTTTTGCAACCATATTAAGAATTCTGTTCTACCCAGTAGCTCCCAGCATCACATCCTTAACAAGAGTTTAAAAGAGCAAAGACCCATATTTCAAGCCTGTTAGAAAATAATTGATTTCTTAGGGCATGATCCTAACACACCTGATAATATTCTAGGCTGCCATAGATTTAGATTTTTCCTTTGTCATGCTAAAGTTTACTGTATAATGCAAGAGTCATTTTATTGACCCACCTGATCTAATTAATCTATGAATTATATTTTTAACTTTATCACCTCATTGGAACTGTGGAAAAGTATTTCAGCTTGACATATTTCTTACTCATCTTTAACCTCTTCATATAAAAAGACAGGATTTCTTAGCACTAGATATTGTCATAAAATATATGAACCAGAAAGAACTGGGCTGAGTGAGACTTGATTTCAATCAACCCTGGAAGAAAGAATGTTGAAAGTATGAAAGAAATGTAGCATTTTCTTTTTCTTTTTTTTTTTAAATTTTATTTTATTTTTAAACTTTACATAATTGTATTAGTTTTGCCAAATATCAAAATGAATCCATCACAGGTATACATGTAGCATTTTCATGTGAAATAGTTTAAAAGGTATGTGTAAACATGATGCCATTGTGTCCCTAAATGTGTGCCTGCACACTTATACACACACATCTGTGCATGTATGAACTCAGGGGAGCTAGGCAATTCATACATTATCATCCTGTCTCATTTTCCATATGAAAAAACAGACTCAAAGTTTGAGAGTCCCTTGTCAATGTTACACAGTTTAATATGCAAATATTTATGGTTCAACTACAGAGCCCATGTGCTGCAACTACTGAGCCCCAGTAAGAGCCAATACAGCCAAATAAATAAATAAATATTTAAGAATGCACCTATTTGTGGCAGAATTTGCCAGTATTTTCTCCTTTACTCCACACTGAGGACTGATCAAGTTGAGGGCAGTTACTTACTGGGAGCAAGAAACATCATTCATTGTCTCCCTGCTTTTGTTCCTTACTTAATCAGTCTTTCTCAGTTGCCTGCCTTATGCCAGCCACTATAACTGAGTCCTCAGTATGTAATCACCTTTCCTTTTGTCTTCTTTGCCTCTTTTTGATAGCTACATTGCCTTCCATGCTTCTTTAGTAGTCTCTGGCTCTAACCATTTGCTATTTTCAGCCACCTAGTACTGAACTTTCACCAAAGCAAACCAGGACTGGATATTGTTCACTTCTGTAACTGGAGCTGAATCCTATAGGGTGGTTATCACTTTTGTGAGGAGAAATAATGGCTATTTTCTGAACATAAGGCTTCTCTGTGAGGAGTGGGAGAAGCACCATCCACAAATCTGAATCTATATTGGGAAATTTTCTCAAATGTCCTTGACACATTTTTACTAGATGTTAGGAATTTAGGATAACTATTAATTGGACAGAGACATTACATATGCTCTGATTGTTTGGCACAATAAAGGCATACAGTGGAGATCTGCAAACATCATTTGGCTACTCAGTGTAAGGTGACCCTGCATTATGGCCCCTGGCCAATTCATTATTATTATGGATGTCCAACCTTTGTATCTGACTGTATTTCCTTGGAAGGACTTGAGTATGGTTGACTTCTAGACTACATTCTGCCAAGAACCCTAATGAAAAGTTATAAAGTGTCCCATGATGTCCCAAAGCCTAATTAGAAGGAGCTGCTTGAATTTCAGGATAACCAGTGTTCAAGATAACCAGTTGTTTAACCAATTTAAAGCCTTTTCTTAAAAGAAAAAAAAAAAAAAAGATTCTGCATATGCATCCACACAGCCAAAGCATTGCTCAATCCTAAGATGGCAAGCAAAATGGTATGGGAGTTCCTGTACTATAATGTTATGTGGCAGTTTTTCCCTATTAAAATGCTTGAATTCATTGCAGCTTAGCAAAGGTATCATAACAAAAGCATTTGCCCAAGTTTTTGAGAAAATACAATCAGAGCTCATGGGGGATATGGCTGTGCATGAATACTAAGTGTTAGTTTTATGTTCTGGGTCTTTTCAAAGAAACACAGAGGTGTTTGAAAAAATAGAAACATAAAAATATTCATTCTTTTTGAGATGGACTTGTACTAAACAATGTCTACATCCTCCTGTGAAGGTTGCAGGGCTTGGGATTGATATATTCATCTGAGGGGTGCTCCAGGCCCAGGCTCCTCTGTGGCAGACATGTTTAGTTATTTGGCAAATCCAATGCAGGCAGACAACCTTCTCTTCCTGCCTGCTACATGTTAATATGCAAAAGAAAACTTGTGTGAAAGGGTGGCAGATATTTAGGTCATTTAACTGCTGTAGTAAAATACAAATTAACAGGAAAATTGCTGACATCATTAGTATAAAGCATTAACATCTGCAGGTTAGACATGCCAGCTGCATAATATCTGTTAATTATGGTTGTAATATGAAACCATTGGGAGTGTGAATCAGGATTTATGTGAAAGTTTTGCCACTTTCAGAAATATAGAATTTGACTTGGAATATTCCATTTGCAAAAAATGAAGAAAATTCTGTGTGTGAGTAGGGATATAGGTGAATCAAATGCTTTTGAAAATTAACCCAATCAGTCATTTCTTCTTTTTATTTTTCAGTTATTTCTTATTTCTTTTTTTCCCCAAAGACGTTTAATTAAGCTTAATTTTGGTAATATAGAAACATAAACTTTCGAGTCCTTTGTTTGAAAAACACAGGGATCATTTGGTTAAAACTTTTTGCTTCTGTGTTATTTTGTGGGGATTTTCATCTTTATACATGATGTAGTGGCACTTATCCCTCTGTACTGTTTCTCAATTAACCTCAAAATTTCACATATTATTTCATTTATACTTTAGTTTTGTTTTCATTTCAGTTTGTGCTGTATTGAAATATCTCTCTGAGGGCATCGTGAAACTGATATTATATTATATTAACCATGTCCAGTGAAAATACATGTGGCCTGAGATGAGGCACCCACCAATTTAATGAGTTTTAGGACTGTGAAAAGGGCTTCCCTGGTGGCTCAGTGGTAAAGAATCCACCTACCAATGGAGGAGACACGGGTTCAATCCCTGGGTGGGAAAGATTCCACAGGCTGTGAAGCAACTAAGCCGGTACACCACAACTACTGAGCCTGTGGTCTAGAACCCGGGAGCTGCAACAACTGAAGCCCACATGCCCTAGAGCCTGTGCTCCACAACAAGAGAAGCCATCACAATGAGAAGCCTGCACACCGCAACTAGAGTAGCCCCTCCTTACCGCAACTGGAGGAAAGTCAACAATTCAGTGAAGACTCAGCACAGCAAAAAAAATACACTAAATTATTTTAAGAAGTACTGTGAAAAAATACACAGTAGAGGTTTCTTTTAATATTTAATTAATTGATTTTATTTGACCACACCAGGTCTTATTGCAGCATGTGGGATCTTTGATCTTTGTTGTGGCATACAGGATTTTTAGTTGTTTCATGTGGAATCTAGTTCTCTGACCAGGGATTGAACCCAGGCCCCTGCATTGGGAGCTTGGAGTGTCAGCCACTGGACCAGCAGAGAAGTCCCCACAGTAGAGGTTTTATAAGTGAAACTTGGGAGCTCATAGAATAGGAAAATCATTACTGTTACAGGTGACTAATAACTTTCCCTGGTTTTGACAGGCTTGACTGAGTTTTTTCCTTAAGCTCTATCCTTATGAAAAGGGAATATAACACAACATTTAGAAGTTTCCTTTGCACTGATCTTCTTCATACAATTAGTGATATATAACCAGATTCTCTGAATGCCCTTTAAAGAAGCCTGCTATTAATTATCAGATTTTCTCTCCTAGTAGATTTGCATTATTTTTCATGATTTTTATATTACCCCTTCCAAGGTTACATATACTTAGAACAATTGATTGGATTCAAGTAAGACATTTATCCCAGAGGAAATTTTCCTGAATAATTTAATGATACATGGAGAGAATGCATTGAAAAGATAAAAATACTAGAAAGGCTGCATATAGTATGCAAATACTATAAAAAATGGTCACATAAATGGATAAGGATTAGAAAATTGAGGAGCCAAAGTTGTCACCATGTAAATCTAATATCTGAAAACCTGCAAGATGTAGATGTAATTACAGAAAGTAAAAGTATGACATTCTAGATGAAAACTCACTTCAGTCCACAAACAAGGCATGTAACTTTAACCACATTTTCTAAAAAGCCAATTTTTAATTTTAAACTTCCAATCTCCACAATAGTAAAAATTACCGTGAGTCAATTCAGGATTCCTTTACTTCCTTGCAGCTGTTCCTGAATTCTGAAGGAAGCTGCCACTGCTACTGCTAAGTCGCTTCAGTCGTGTCCGACTGTGCAAATCCATAGACGGCAGCCCACCAGGCTCCCCCGTCCCTGGGATTCTCCAGGAAAAAACACTGGAGTGGGTTGCCATTTCCTTCTCCAATGAATGAAAGTGAAAAGTGAAATTGAAGTCGCTCAGTCATGTCTGACTCTTAACGACCCCATGGACTGCAGCCTACCAGGCTCCTTCATCCATGGGATTTTCCAGGCAAGAGTACTGGAGTGGGGTGCCATTGCCTTTTCTCCAGTTTCTGAAGGAAGCTACGTGTGTCTAAGTGTCTGAGACTCATTTTGTCTTCTATTTCATATGTCCACCATGACATTTGCCACCTCAGCCCATCCTGTCTGCAGTTGAAGGGAGACTGTGGGTCACCAGGGCCATACCCACCATTCATTACCTAGTGGTCCCCTTGGATCTCTCTGTCCTCTACATTCTTCCCATGTAGGGGCATATAGAAAGTACTGGGTTGCTTTTGCATCACACTTGAGGGAAGGAAAATCCATGCATCTAAGGCTTAATTTTCCAAGCAAGCTACATAGACAGTTCTACTTCAGTCTGCCACTTCCCCATTCTGCCCTCTGGCCACAGGGCCAGAGTTGATCCTTTCCTCATATCTCACAAACCTGTTCTAGGGCAACTTGCCTACTATTGGTACTTGCCCCTCTCCTAGGGACCCAACAGCATTCACTCTTTCTTCTTGCCCACATGATTCTCTCTTTTACCCTAGCCTTAAATCTACTATTTTATCCTAGGGAGTAATGCTGTCATTCGCTTATGAGCTTTTTTTTTTTCAAAATTCATTCTCCAAAGAATAGAGGGTTTTGAGTTTCATAAGTTTAGAGAATAATTCTTTGCATTTATGCTGTCACATCCCTTCTCTGACTGATAAAGAAACTACCTAGTGTTTCAAATTGGTAGAATAAAGCATGAGAGTGGGAAAAGAATTCACATTGGTTACTTTTTTTTATTTGTTAATTAATTTTTATTGAAGTATAGTTGCTTTATAATGTTGTGTTAGTTTCAGCTGCATAACAAAGTGAATCAGCTGCATGTATACATATGCTATGCTATGCTATGCTAAGTCACTTCAGTCGTGTCCGACTCTGTGTGACCCCATAGACAGCAGCCCACCGGGCTCCCCCGTCCCTGGGATTCTCCAGGCAAGAACACTGGAGTGGGTTGCCATTTCCTTCTCCAATGAATGAAAGTGAAAAGTGAAAGTGAAGTCGCTCAGTTGTGTCTGACCCTCATCGACCCCATGGACTGCAGCCTACCAGGCTCCTCCGTCCATGGGATTTTCCAGGCAAGAGTACTGGAGTGGGGTGCCATTGCCTTCTCCAATATATCCCCTCTTTTTTGGATTTCCCTCCCATTCAGGTCACCACATTGATTACAAGGGAAGCGCCCACACTGGTTAATATTTTTAAAAATATTATCCAGTCATATGGAAAGCATAACTAGAAAATGCTGGAGAAGAAAGGAGCCTGGTTATTGTATCTGCCTCTCCTAAGTCAATATTGGCCTCTAGGGCCAAATGTTTTTGAGTATTATGGGAGGAGAGAACTAATGCAGGCCTTTCTTCTTCTGGCACTGGGAAAGATCCCAAAGACAAGTATATGAGATTTGGGATGAAAGTTATAATGCAGAGGGATTTGGGGGTGAGTGTATACTGCAGAGCTCTATGAAATGCCTGGAGAAGGCTAATGTTACTTGCCACCCCCACATTAGTATGCTTCATCTACCTGGTCCTCAACAGTCCCCAAAGAAGATCAACAGTGGCTTGATTACTCCTGCCTTGAGCCTGTGAGAGGAAAAAGTGCAACTATAAACTCAGAAGCCATCAAAGGAAAAGAAGGCTTATTTGTTATATACATTTTGTAAATGTAATGTGAAATTATAATGAAAGTCAATAGATAAGCAATTGACTTGCAAAATAGAGGATTGCTACACAGGGATCAGAAAGACGGCTTATAGCTATAATATACAAAGAGTTCTTACAAATTAACAAGGAGATAAAGAATCCAGCTGGAAAATACGCAAAGAAATAAATAGGCTATTTAGAAAAGAGGAAACCCAAATTGCCGAAAATGGATTAAATAGTGTTCGAACTCAGTTAGGAAAAGGCAAAATAATAATAATAATAACAATGAAATATCACTTATTCAGATCAGACTGGCAAAAATTTAAACAACACTAACATCTATTGATTGTGGGCTTCAGGAATAACAGTACCCTCAGACATTGCTGTTAACCTGTGGATTATTATAGTCTTCTGGGAAATAAATTTCATGTCTCTCAAGATTTTTAAATTATTTTTTATTTATTTAACATTGGTTTATAAAAACGTATAAGTCTCATTTGTACAACCTTATATTTCTACTTCTGTATACCCAACAGAGTGCTCACCACCAAAAATTTAGTTTCTATCAGTCACTACACAGTTGATTTCTCTTTACCCATTTCATCTACCCTTTGCCCCTTCCCCTCTCATAACCACTACTCTGTTCTCTGTATCTGCCTGTTTGTTTTTGTTTGGTTTGGTTTGTTTATTTTGTTTTTTTTTTTTGGTGTATTTGCTTGTTTGTTTTTTTATATTCCCTGTGAATCATCAATTCCACTCATGGCAATTCTGCACCACAGACAGAAAACTCCAAGTTTATAAGGATGTGTACGTGCATGTGCTTAGTAAAAGTAAATCCCCAGCAATAAGAAAATGGTTCATTAAATTAGGGTTCATACACCCTATGTTGTTGTTGTTGTCGTTGTTGTTTAGTCTCTAAATCATGTCCAACTCTTTGAAACCCTGTGGACTGTAGCCCTCAAGTCTTCTCTGTCAATGGGATTTCCCAGGTAAGAATACTGCAATGGGTAGCCATTTCCTTCTCCAGGGGATCTTCCCAACCCAGGGATTTAACCCTTGTCTCCTGCATTGGCAGGCAGATTCTATACAACTGAGCCACCAGGGAAGCTCCATCCACCCTATAGATTATCATAAAACAATAAAAAGAACCAAATTAGGGCTTTATTGAGTGGTGAATTGGGAAGATTGCATGGTGTCCTTTTAAGCAAAAAGAAAAGTCTCAAAGTGTGCACAATCAATTTTTATGAGAAGATGATTAAAAACCACCTCCCTCTCTATATATACGATTAACAAAGATAGCTTGTTATAGGATTATGTAGACTTGGAGAAAAAAGTAGGATATGTTCTGGGTTTTTAATCTTGGCTACTCAGGGTGGTAGAGACACGACAAGAGAAGAGGGAATCAAGAAAAATGATCCCAAAATTAAAAACATAAAGCAGCTAGCCAATAAAGAGTATATTAATAAAACGAGGAAGTTTCATTTAAGTATGAGAAATATTCATGACCATAGATTTCATGTTACGCTATTTACAAAGGCATCCTAGGTATAAATTGTATTATATATATTAATGGTCAAAGTGGTGGCGGTGTTGTTTTCTTTTTTTTTTTTTTTTTTAATAACCAAAACATGTTCTCTCTTTGAGGAGAGAATCCTCACAATGTATTTTTCTGCTTACAGGTGGCAGGGCTCTTGCCCTCTCTCAACTTACTGGCCATATTCTTTACAAAAGGCTATTTGAGGATCTTATCTTAAGCCCCTTAACAGGAAAAGAGAATTGTTAAACACAGAGACATTTGTGGATTGCCCTACTTAATAGCATATTTATACACTATTTGGCATCACTGATGACAGACACCATGTTTGAACTTTTCAGTCTCTGACATGAATCATAGTTTTGCTCTCTTGATTATATAGAAAAATTACACTGTTGCAGAGTTCAAGCCTGGTTATTTTGCTTTCAAAAACATCAGAATATGTTTTTCTCTCTGTTATTTCTAATATGCATATATTTCACCATTGCTTATCAAGAAGTCCCAATATTATTCATCTGTTGTAGCTGTTGTGATATTTCTTTCCCTCAGCTTACAGTATAATCACTGAAACATCCTTTACCTAATTTAATAACCATATCAGTAATTTACAACTCCACTCTACTCCTGGAAATATACACAACTATTCACATACACAATTTTAAACTTCCTTTGCATTTAAGATTTCTTTCTTCCCGAAAATCTGCTGTGTGCTCAGTCCTGTCTGACTCTGCGACTCTTTAGACTGTAGCCTACCAGGCTCCTCTGTCCATGGGATTTTTCAGGCAAGAATACTGAAGTGGGTTGCCATTTCCTCTTCAAGGATCTTCCTGACCCAGGGATCAAACTTCTGTCTCCTGTATCTCCTGCACTGCAGGTGGATTCTTTACACTGAGCAACAAGAATTTGAGGGAAATCCAGGAGACAGTGAAGGACAGGGAAGCCTAGTGTACTGCAATCCTTGGGGTCACAAAGAGTCAAACAAAACTTAATGACTGAACAACAACAAAAATCTACTTTGCTTCTATCCTATACAATGTTCAGTTTACCTCCTTCATCAATCTGATAAAATATTTTAAATAATTCTGGACCTTTGGGCTGTACATAAGACATCTTTTCCCAAACTCAGAATCTTATTGTAGTAATAATTTGCCTTCCATACTGTTCTATAGCCAAACTAATTCACATCATATTTTTGTCAATTTTATCAAGGTACAATTTATTTATTTGAGTAACTATCACCACAATTTAGATACATATTACCACCAGTGATTACTTATATTATTTTCAGTTGAAGATGCAGAACCTCTATACAAGCAGCAAAAATAATACATGGAGCTGACTGTGGCTCAGATCATAAGCTCTTTTTGCAAAATTCAGGCTTAAATTGAAGAAAGTAGAGAAAATCACTAGACCACTCAGGTATGACCTAAATCAAATCTCTTATGATTATACAGTAGAAGTGATGAATAGATTCAAGGGATTAGATTTAATAGACAGAGTGCCTGAAAAAGTATGGATGGAGGTTCATAACATTGTACAGGAGGTGGTGACCAAACCTATCCCCAAGAGAAAGAAATGCAAGAAGGCAAAGTGGTTGTCTGAGTGCTGCCTGCTTGCTAAGTCACTTCAATCATGTCTGACTCTGCGACCCCATGGACTTCCAGGACCTTATAGCCTTCCAGGTTCCTCTGTCCATGGGAATCTCCAGACAAGAATATTGGAGTGGATTACCATGCCCTCCTCCAGGGGATCTCTCCAACCTGGGGATTGGACCCAAATTTCTTATGTCTTCTGCATTGGGAAGTAGATTCTTTACCACTATGCTACCTGAAAGCCCTGGTTGTCTGAGGAGGCCTTACAAATATCTGAGAAAAGAAGAGAAGCAAAAGGCAAAGGAGAAAAGGAAAGATATACCCAACTGAATGCAGAGTTCCAGAGAATAAATAGCAAGGAGAAATAAGAAAGAATTCTTAAGTGAACAATACAAAGAAATAGAGGAATGGAAAGACTAAAGATCTCTTCAAGAAAATTAGAGATACTAAGGGAACATTTCATGCAGAGATGGGCACAATAAAGGACAGAAACAGCAAGGACCTGACAGAAACAGAAAAGATTAAGAAGAGGTGGTAAGAATACAGATATGAACTATACAAAGAAGGTCTTAATGACCTGGATAACCATGACAGTGTGATCACTCACCTAGAGCCAGATATCCTGAAGTGTGAAATCAAGTAGGCCTTAGGAAACATTACTACAAACAAAGCTAGTGGAGGTGATAGAATTCCAGCTGAGCTATTTCAAATCTGAAAAGATGATGCTGTTAAAGTGCTACACTCAATGTATCAACAAATTTGGAAAAGTCAGCAAGGGACACAGGACTGGAAAAGGTCAATTTTCATTCCAATCCCAAACAAGGGTAATTCCAAAGAATGTTCAAACTACCATACAACTGCACTCAATTCACATTGAGCAGCAAGGTAATGCTCAAAGTCCTTTAAGCTAGGCTTCAACAGTACGTGAACTGAGAATTTCCAGATGTACAAGCTGGATTTAGAAAAGCCAGGGGAACCAGAGATCAAATTTCCAACATGCTTTGGATAGTAGAAAAAGCAAGAGAATTCCAGAAAAATATCAACTTCTGCTTCATTGACTACACTGAAGTCTTTGATTATGTGGATTAATACAAAGTAAAGCCTTTGACTATGTGGACAATTCTTAAAGAGATGAGAATACCAGTCCACCTCACCTATCTCCCAAGAAGCCTGTATAAATATCAAGAAGCAACAGTTAGAACTAGACGTGGAATAATGAACTGGCTCAAAATTGGTAAAGAAGTACATCATTGGTAAAGAAGTACATTTGTCACCTTGTTTATGTAACTTCTATGCAGAGTACATGCGTGCCAAGTTGCTTTAGTCATGTCCGACTGTTTCCAATGCTATGGACTGTAGCCTGCCAGGCTCCTCCGTCCATGAGATTCTCCAGGCAAGAGTACTGGAATGGGTTGCCATGCCCTCCTCCAGGGGATCTTCCTGATCCAGGGATTAAACCCACCTCTCTTGCAGCTCCTACATTTTTTTTACCTCTGAGCCACCAGGGAAGCCCTCTGTGCAGCGTACATCTGTGAAATGCTGGGCTGGATGAAGCTCAAGCTGGAATCAAGATCACTGGGAGAAATACCAATAACCTCAGATATGCAGATGACACCACCCTAATGGAAGAAAGGGAAGAGGAACTAAAAAGTCTCTTGATGAAGGTGAAAGAGGAGAAAAAGCAGGCTTAAAACTTAATATTCAAAAACTAAGGTCATGGCACCTGTTCCCATCACTTATTGACAATAAATGCAGAAAAAGTTGAAACGGTGACAGATTTTATCTTTCTGGGCTCCAAAATCACTGTGGACAGTGACTGCAGCCATGAAATTAAAAGACACTTGCTCCTTAGAAAAAAAGCTATGACAAACCTAGACAGCATATTAAAAAGCAGAGACATCACTTTTCCAAAAATGGTCCATATAGTAAAAGCTATGGTTTTTCCAGTAGTCATGTATGGATGTGAGAGTTGGACCAGGAAGATGGCTGAGCACTGAAGAATGTGGTGCTGGAGAAGACTCTTAAGAATCCCTTGGACTACAAGGAGATCCAACCAGTCCATCCTAAAGGCAACTCAGTCATGTTGATACAGTTCAACCTGTCCATTTTTTTTTCTTGTTGTGCTCTTTCCAAGGAATACTCCTAGTGTTGCCTATGAAAATAAACCCTGAATATTCATTGGAAGGACTGATGCTGAAGCTGAAGCTCCAATAATTTGGCCATGAAATGCAAAGAGCTGACTTATTGGAAAAGACTGATGCTGGGAAAGATTGAAGACAGGAAGAGAAGGGGACGACCAAGGATGAGATGGTTGGATGACATCACCAACTCAATGGACATGCATTTGAACAAACTCTAGGAAATAGTGAATTACAGGGTAGCCTGGCGTGCTGCAGTCCATGGGGTCACAAAGAGTCATGCATGACTTAGAGACTCAACAAGAACAACCACCAGTGAACAAAAAAGTTGCTTGGTGCTTCTTTGCAAGTCAATGCACTTTGCAAACCAATGCCCCATGCAACTGTTTATCTGCTTCCTCTCACCATAGTTTAGACTGGTTACGAATTTCATATAAATGGAATCAAATGGTTGGTTAATTTCTTCTGGCTTATTTCATTCATCCAAATTCTTTTGCAATTCAATCATATTGTTACAGGTGCCAGTTTTTCGTTTCTTTTTATTTTTGAGTAGTACTTCATTGTACGTGTGTACCACAATTGATTTATTTACGTGTTGGTGGACATTTGGTTTGTTTCCATTTTCTCAGCTTGACTAAGACTGCTCTGAACATTCATGAACAAGTCTTTGGACATATATATTCTTTTTTCTTGGATAAATATATGGGGGTGAAATCATTAGGCAGCAGAGTAAGTGCATTTTTAATTTTATGTGAAACTGCCTAACTCTTTACTGTGCTGGGCTATGCTAAGTCACTTCAGTAGTGTCCAACTGATTCTGAAGAACCCCCACGGACAGAGGAGCCTGGTGGGCTACTGTCCATGGGGTCACAAAGACTCAATCATGACTAAGTGACTAAGCACAACACAGCATATTTTCTTTGAGTTTTCAAATAATTTATCCATTTTTAGTAACTGGTTTGTCTTCTTATTGATATATAGAGGTTCTTTATGTAGTACGGTTACTAATTATTTGTCAGAAATGTGTATTGTGGATATTTTCTCCCAGTGTGTGACTTGCCTTTTCACTTTCTCAACTGTCTTTCCAATACCAGATGATTTTAATGTTGATACTGTTCAACCTGTCCATTTTTTTTCTTGTTGTGTTCTTTCCAAGGAATACTCCTAGTGTTGCCTATGAAAATTTTCTTCTCAGAATTCATCAGGAAATTTTTGTTTTGGCTTTCACTTTTAGATCTGTCATCTGTTTCACTTAATTATGTATATTGTGAGGTAAGGGCTTCCTTGCCTGGTGTCTCAGATGGTAAAGAATCTGCCTGCAATGCATGAGACCTGGGTCAGATCCCTGGGTCTGGAAAATCCCCTGGAGAAGGGAATTGCTACCTACTCTAATATTCTTGCTGGGGGAATCCCATGAACAGAGGAGACTGGTGGGCTACAGTCCATGGGATTGCAAAGAGTCAGACAAAACTGCATGACTAAGCACATACACACACACACATTGTGAGGTAAAAGTTAATTGTTTTTTTAAGTGGATATCCAATTGTTTCAGCATGGTTTTTTTGATAGAGTATTTTCCTCCTTGAGTTACCTAGGCAACGTCATCAAAAATCATGATGTATGGGTTTATTTCTGTAACTTCTAGTCTGTTTCATTGGTTTACATGTCACTTCCTTTCACCAATACTATACTATCTAGATTATCATAGCTTTCAGTACCAACTTTTTTCTTTTTCAAAATTATTTTGGCTATTTTTGGTTCTTTGTGTCTCAGTACAAATTTCAGAATTTGCTTAAAAATTTATACAAAATATACCATACATTTTGATTATGGTTTTATTGAATTGAGAGCCCAAATGGGGGTTAACTTAAATCTTAATGATTGAGTTTTCTGACCCATGAACATAGCATGTCTCAAATTTATTTCTTACAAATTTCATAAATGTTTTGTAGTTTTCAGGGCATAAGTATTAGATGTATTTTATAAATATTTCTTGCTTTTTGTTATCATTATAAATTCTACTTTGTATATTTCATTTTCTAGTTGTCTAATTTTTGTACATAGAGATAGAATTTATTTTTTGTATTGACCTGTATCCTGAGAGACTTTTGTATTGACCTGTATCCTGAGAGACTTTATGTTTCCTTACTATTTCTGGAGGTTTTCTATAGATTCCTTGTAATATTTTACACAGACAGTGATGTCATCTATGAACCAATCTGGTTTTATCTCTTCATTTCTAATCTCTATGTCTTGAATTTATTTTTCTTTCCTTATTACACTGCATACAGCATCTAGTATAATGCTGGAAATGTTCTGGAGAACATTTTTAGGTTTTTTTTTTTTTTTAGTGACATTGGTTAATTTGGTCACAATGAATCATATGAGGCCTTAACTATGAAGCCCATCCTACTGTGGATTAACTCTTAATTAGTAAATTACTGCTAACCTCACTAGCAACCAGAAATGTAGAAATCCAAACAACAATGTGATACTACTTTTTATCTATCAGATTTGCAAAATTTAGAGATGCAAATAATATCAACTGTTGCTGAAGATGTGGAGAAATGGAAGTGTCATAAACTGCTAGTGAGAATGTAATTTGGTACAGCCATTCTAGAGAGAAATCTGGCATTCACTAGTGTAATTAACAAATGTTTATGCCTATTTACCCATACATCATCCAGGTATTTGCCTTAGAGAAACTCTTATACAAGTCCAATTACAAACTTCCAAAATGGTAGCAAGATAGCTAGATGTCTGTCACTCAAGGAGTAAGCAAATGTAATGCACTGGGGGCACACCAGAAAATGCTCTGCAGATACTAAAAACCATGAACTAGGTTTATATATAGTGACACAGGTACATCTTTGAAACACATCACTGAGTGAAAGGAAAAGAAAGAAAACTAATTCTATAGTATAAGGCAAGTTATATGAATTAAAGCCATATATACACACTCAACCATAGTATATATTTCATAAGAATATATATATATTCTTATATATCTCCAAGAGAAAAGGCAGTAGCTTGTTAGGAATGATAATTGGAAAAATAAAATAAAATAACCCAAGGATCTTGAACCTATCATAATGATGAAAATACTCAGTGAACTGAAGAATATGATTAACTCAAGTCTTTATCCCTGAGTTTAAAATAATGAAAAAATAAAATCTCAAGCTATATTAAATGGAGAGTAGGATATACACCAAAATATGTAGTGTAGTCCCATTTTTTAAAGCTTTAAACATATGGGTAGAAAAAGAACTGTATAAAAAGCACAAATATATTAACACTGGTTGTCTCAACGGGAGCGTGGCTAGTAAGAGTGATTTTCAGTTTTTAGTTTTGCCATTACACCTTTCTCTTCTTCACAATAAGCATGTACAATGTTCACAATGAAAAG
The DNA here is from genome assembly GCF_002263795.3 of Bos taurus. Lineage (NCBI taxonomy): Eukaryota > Metazoa > Chordata > Mammalia > Artiodactyla > Bovidae > Bos > Bos taurus. The sequence goes on from NC_037357.1 coordinate 29,287,311, forward strand.
AATAACTGTTACTTTCCCAAAACCGTGTAAATGAGAAAATTATGTCTAACAAAATTTATGCAGATTAGCATGATCACCATGATTCCACTGAAGTGAATAAACCCCTGTTTCAGGTCACAGAACACCAATAGTCCATAGAGACATGGTTTGAGAGAATACCTGTTTTCTGGATGGTCAAGACATCACTATAGACATTTTTGGCTCCCTGAAGACAGCATTGCTTAAACACAGGTCTTTTGTGTTTTCAGGATGATAATTATTTCAATGGGTATGGGCTCTTTCTTTCTAACCAAGACTATCATGGTAATATTCAGAAACTGCACAAGTTAAAGTAATATGCTTCTAAAGCTGGAGTAAAACTAAATTAATAAGATCTTAAACCGTTAAGAAGTAATTAGAAATATAAAAGCACTAAGAGCAAAAGCTAAAAACCAACTAATGGACTATGGTGAGCATGAGAAAATTATTCCATGTTACAATAGAACCAGGAGTAGACTTCAAACTGGCAGGATAATAAGGTCTTAACATACTAGAAAACATCATGAAATACTAATAGCAACTATGGCATGGGGGTGATAAGAAAATATGGTTTTAATTCAACATTTCAGGGTCAGAATATTCTTCACTTTCCCATTTTTACCAAAGCTGATGTTGAATTTTCTGGTGTTTACTGAGGGAGTGGGAAGTCTCTATATTTCTATACCATCCTACACAGTGAATTATGAATAATTAAATGAACACATCACGAATTTTAAACTCAAGCTTTAAAAATTAAAATGATTGCATGCAACTCTATAAATGTCTTTATATTTTATTGTTTTTAAACCCAGTGTGCTTCTACCTCTGTGTCTAACATGAATTGCATGTTCATCATTTCTAAACAAACATTTCCTATGCAGTTGAAATGCTCCTACTTGCACAATTTTCTAACAATTTAATTCATTTCCTAACAGGCCATTCCCTGCCCCGTTATATTAATACTGTCTAATAATTTGTTTCAAAGTGTGGTTTCCTGAACCATAACTGTCTCTAACAGAAGCATTAGTGTATATTAAAAAATTCATTTACTTAGATCCCACCCCTGTCAGTTTCTGGATCTAAGATTTGTATAATTAACAAATGTTCCTGTTTAAGGACCATTGTTCTAGGTGTATGGAGATCCTCTACTTCTGCCCTCAAGGAAGAAGGGTGTTGATCAAAGTTCATAAAATTCAAAGGTACTAATTTGGTTCCTTGTGATGGTGGCTGGAGACAATATGCCTTGTTCAAAGACCTAGGGAACTTGACTTTAATATCTTTTCATATGATTAGATGATGAGGATGAGGTTAAAAGGCTGAGATCATCTCCCTTCTATTCTTTCTTCTTCTATTTATGAGGCCGTTGAAACAGAGAGAAGCCTAGGATCAGTTCCCCCAAATTCTAGAGGCCCTGGCCTGTCTCTCTTATGCTCTCCCTTCTCTATGTATTCTGCCATGTTTGAAGATTTGATTGGCTCTTCTCTAGGCAATGCTGGCAAATCGGTTTCTTGTTCTCTTTGGGTTCTTTTTTCCCCTGACACTCACAGGTGCATCTTAGACCAGCATTTTCTCTATAGCTAAGACAAGATTTGAGATTCAGGTTTGTACTTAGGGCAAAAAATAGTCTAATGAGCACCTTTGGGAAGTGTGTCTGTTTCAGATCTTTTTTAATGTGGTAAGAATACTCCACATGAGATCTACCTCTTAAAAGGTTTTCAAGTGTACAATACAATCCTTTCACCCATAGACATATATGTTCATAAGCAGATCTTTAGAATTTATTCATCTTTCTTAACTAAAAGTTTATGCTCATTAATTAGTAACTACCTATTCCTACCCCCAACCCAGGCCTCTTTCCTCTGAAGCCTGAATCCACTGACAAGTATTTTGAAGGACCATAGCAATCAACAAATCAACAGCTTTATGGCTGGCCGTGCTGGTTTCAAGATGGCAGATGGTTAGGTTTCTGACATCTTCCTCTTTTAAATTAATTTATGCACCTTGTCACAGACATCACAGCTGCCAGAGGACAAGCACAAGACTTCCCCACAGAGGGGCTGAGCTAGACTGGGTCTTAGTTTTGGCGTGTAGGATCTTTGATCTTCATTGTGGCATGTGGGATCTTTAGTTGGAGCATGTGAACTCTTAGTTGTGGCATGGGGGATCTATTTCCCCAACCATAGATCAAACCTGGGCCCTACTACATTGGGAAGGCAGAGTCCTAGCCACTGGACCACCAGGGAAGTCCTAGCACCATTTGTAGGACAGACAGATCTTTGTCTTGTCACCCTTATTGAAAATCAATTGACTGTGGCTGTATTTGTTTATTTCTGGATTCTCATTTCTGTTCTATTGATCTGTATCACGTGGTTTTGATTACTCTAAATTTGTCTTCACTTTTGAAAACTGCAGTGTATTTATTTAAGAGACTTCAACTTAATGGAATATTTCCATGGACTGTGCAGACCACTTCAGGAGTACTGTTGCCTTTGAGCCTGCTTTGGAGTATTTTCTGGTATTTTTAAAAATTTATTTATTTTAATTGGAGGCTGATTACAATGTTGTGGTTTTTGCCATACATTGATATGAATCAGCCACAGGTGTATTTTACTAGTACTAAAGTTTCAACCTCTGGTATGCTTCCAAGCTGAATAAAAATTTGGAGATAAGTGGAGGAATCATTAAAAGAAAAGATCATGTAAAATACATTAACATAAATTCCTGAGGACAGCCTTGAAAAAATCCTATGCTGTAGCATTAGTGAAGATAAGCAATAAACCACAATTATTTAAAAGATTGATATCATTTGTGATATAAATCTTGTATATACAGATCAAGACACTCAAAAAGGTCATTAGGGGGGTTTATTTAGTTTTTAACCACTGTATGCTCATATTTTTCTCCCTTACATATTTTGCTCCAGCGTATTTGAAATAAATGCTAAATAAATTAAAGGCAGTGAAATAGATTATTCTTTTGTATGAAAATAACATGTTTTACATTGAAGATGTTAATGAATTCTTTATACATTTTTTTCAAGTAAGAATCTATTTCCATATATCTCCATTATAGTCAATGACCTTCTAAGGTGAGAGATTTTTAATAGATGATGATAAAAGCCTGATTTTGGAAGGGGTGGTTGGAAGCTTAAAAGAGGATAAGTGAGTAAGACTGGGAAAATACACAACAGTTTTAAGAAGTTATATTTTAAAAGGGAGCAGAGAAATTGGACAGAAGCTAGAAAGGGATGTAGGGGCCAAGAGAGCTTTTGCTTTTTTAAGATGGAAATGATTGTGTCATATCTGCATGATGATATCTACTATATGGTGAAATATTGATTTTACAGAACACTGGGGTTAATTATAAGAGAAAATTCCTTGAGTAGGTAAGACGGCATGGGATCCCAGTAACACTCTAAAATATTACTCTAAAAAATAAATTAATTCTAAAGTGTTAATTTCAACATACTAACACCAGGATTGATCACCCATTGAAGTAGGGAAGGGAAGGTTTATAGAGAAGAATTCTATTATTGGGCAGTATTGAGTATACATTTGAGATTTATGACCTTAAATTTCATGTAAGAGTAGTCAGTATCCTTGGTATTTTTCTCCAGTCACTTTAAGCTGCATAAGTGAAAGCTCCAGAGATCTGTGTTTGAGCAGTGTTCAGGTTTTGTCAGAGAGAGAAAAGGATGTGTGAGTTCAAGGTGAGTATATTAAAGGCCATGATGCTAGGCTATGGAAGCCACTATGGGTAAACAAGAGGAGGGTTAATATTGAGAGATGACAATTTAAAAAGTAGTAGGGTAATTGTGTTAGAGGTCTCGATGCGGTCCCCAGAATTGTTGGAATGGGTGTCATCATTTAAGTAAGCTGGAAAGGTAAAAGATGGTTCATGAATGGGGTGACTGAAAATGAGATTTCAAAGCAGTTCAGTTATTAATGATGACAAAGTTTATAAATTAGGCTTAAATTTTTCAAGAAGTGATATCATATAGACTACACATGCAATCAATACAAATGTAGGTGACTAAGTGTCATAGGTTTAGATATTTTAAAATATATTGTTCATGGTTAGAGAATAAATCATAATATTAATTAGAAAATACCTATGGACAATGAAGAAAATATCACACATCAAAACTCACTGGACACAGTTCAAGCAGTACAGAGAGGGACAAGGATGGTCTTAAAACTTCTGTGAGAAGAACATTCTTAAAATTAATGAGCTAAGAGTCCTAAACAAGAAGTTAGACAAAAAAAAAAAAGAAGAAGAAACCCAAAAAACGAGAAGGAAGGAAATAATAAGAATAAAACAAGAATGCATTAAGTAGTAACATATATATATAGATAGATAGATAGTAAAAAGAATCAACAAAGGCAAATGTTTATTCCATGAAAAGACAGTTAAAGTCAATAAACTTCTGGTAAAATTAACAAGAAAAAAGAAAGCACAAAGAAAGCATAAATAATAAAAATTAAAAAGGGACATCATGACAAATAAAGTAGAGATTAAAATGATAATAGGATCTTATGAACAATTTTATAACAAGATATTTGAAAATTAGTGGCATATGGGCAAATTCCTAGAAAAGAAACATTATCAAATTTACTCAAGAATAAATAGAAAATAAACCTGATTTGTCTAATAAGCATTAAGGAAATGGAATCTGTAGATAAATGTCTTTCCACAAAAATAAAAACCCATCTCGGGTCCAGATGATTTTATAATTAATTTTTATCAGTCATTCAAGGAAGAGGTACACCTAATGTTTGCAAAATTCTTCAGTAAATGTAAACAAACAAAAATAACAAACACCTCACCTATACATTCATTTTATAAGACTACTAGACCATAATAACAAAGCAAGCCAAGAGTAATATGAAAATAATAGTAAGTAGAGGCCAATCCCACTTATGAACATAGACACGAAAATCTTAAAATATTAAAAGTAGATTTTAAATATATCCACTAACTGGCCACTTCTCACTACTTCTTCCACCACCATCCTGAGACAAAGCACCATCACCTTTTTTCTGAGTTAATATAATAAAATCCTTGCCACTTCTTTTGCCCCCATTCAACATGACAACCAAAGGGATCCTTTAAACGTGCAAACCAGGCCATGTGCCTCAGTTACTCAATATTCTCCAATGATTCCCCATCTCAATCAGTGAAAGCCTCACAACGATCTTCAAGACCCTAGATCAGAGTCAGCCAACTGTGGCCCATGGACCAATTTCAGTCTGCTATTTATTTTTATGTGGCTCATGAGCTAATATTTGTAAACATATTTTGCATAGTATTTTATATATTTTAATGCTTGAAAAATAATACAATAAAAAGAAAAAGAAAACTTCATTGTATGAAAATCACATAAAATGCATATTTCAGCATGTTTGGAACAAGGCTACACCCATTGTTTATAAATTGTGGATGCTTTTTTTTTTTAATTTTAATTGGAGGCTAATTACCTTACAATATTGTGATGGTTTTTGCCATACATTCACATGAATCAGCCATGGGTGTACACGTGTTCCCCATCCTGAACCTCCCTCCCACCTCCCTTCCCATTCCATCCCTCAGGGTCATCCCGGTGCATCAGCCCTGAGCACCCTGTCTCATGCATTGAACCTGGTCTGGCGACCTATTTCACATATGGTAATATACATGTTTCAATGCTATTCTCTCAAATCATCCCACCCTCTCCTTCTCTCACAGAGTCGGAAAGTCTGTTCTTTACATCTGTGTCTCTTTCACTGTCTGGCATATAGGGTCATCGTAACCATCTTTCTAAATTCTATATATATGTGTTAATATACTGTATTGGTGTTTTTCTTTCTGACTCACTTCACTCTGTATAATACGCTCCAGTTTCATCCACCTCATTAGAACTGATTCAAATGCATTCTTTTTAATAGGTGAGTAATATTCCATTGTATATATGCCTCTTGAGAAACCTGTATGCAGGTCAGAAAGCAACAGAACTGGACGTGGAACAACAGACTGGTTCCAAATAGGAAAAGGAGTACGTCAAGGCTATATATTGTCACCATGCTTATTCAACTTATATGCAGAGTACATCGTGATAAATGCTGGGCTGAAGGAAGCATAAGCTGGAATCAAGATTGCCGGGAGAAATATCAATAACCTCAGATATGCAGATGTCACCACCCTTATGGCAGAAAGTGAAGAGGAACTAAAGAGCCTCTTGATGAAAGTGAAAATGGAGAGTGAAAAGGTTGGCTTAAGCTCAACATTCAGAAAACGAAGATCATGGCATCCGGTCCCATCACTTCATGGCAAATAGAAAGGGAAACAGTGGAAACAGTGTCAGACTTTATTTTTCTGGGCTCCAAAATCACTGCAGATGGTGATTGCAGCCATGAAATTAAAAGATACTTGCTCCTTGGAAGAAAAGCTATGACCAACCTAGACAGCAAATTAAAAAGCAAAGACATTACTTTGCCAACAGAAGTCCGTCTAGTCAAGGCTATGGTTTTTTCCAGCAGTCATGTATGGATGTAAGAGTTGGATTATAAAGAAAGCTGAGAGCTGAAGAATTGATGCTTTTGAACTGTGGTGTTGGAGAAGACTCTTGAGGGTTCCTTGGACTGCAAGGAGATCCAACCAGTCCACCCTAAAGGGGATCAGTCCTGGGTGTTCATTGGAAGGACTGATGTTGAAGCTGAAACTCGAATACTTTGGCCACCTGATTCGAAGAGCTGACTCATTAGAAAAGACCCTGATGCTGGGAAACGTTGAGGGCAGGAGGAGAAGGGGACGACAGAGGATGAGATGGTTGGATGGCATCACCGATTGATTTACAATGTTGTGTTAATTTCTGCTGCATAACAAAGTTGTTCAATTATACTTTTTCATATTCTTTCCTGTTATGGTTTATCCTAGGATATCAAATACAGTTCCATGTCCTATATGGTAGGACCTTGTTGTTTATTCATCCTCTATATAATCTCTTACATTTGCTAATCCCAAACTTCCAGTCCATCCCTCCCCTCCCCTCTCCCCCTTGGCAGCCACAAGTCTGTTCTCTATAGACACTGTACTTTTGTATCATTATCCATAATTTGCACAACAACCTTGTAATTTAGGCATCATTAGGACACAACTGAGTGACTTCACTTTCGCTTTTCACTTTCATGCACTGGAGAAGGAAATGGCAACTCACTCCAGTATTATTGCCTGGAGAATCCCAGGGACGGGGGAGCCTGGTGGGCTGCCGTCTAGGGGGTCGCACAGAGTCAGACACGACTGACGTGACTTAGCAGCAACAGGCCCATTTTACAGTTTACAGAGCAAGGAGCTGAAGTTCAGAGAACTTATGTAACTTACCCAAGATGAGAAGAGGCACACAGAAATTCAGGGCACTGGTAAGTATTGCAAGCTTTAGGAGAAAGACATAAAGAGTGGAAGAGATTATTAGAGGAAGAATCTGGGCTGACCAAGTCCCCTTGACATCCTGGGACATTTACATATTCAAGATAAGGATTTTGCTAGTTTGAGGAGTGATTTAAACTGGGGCAGGCATCTTTATTCGATTGGCAATGAAGCAAATCTGATTTTATAACAATTCCAAAGGAATTTCAGTTCAGAAAGAGACTTCCGAATAAATCAGTCACTAGACACAGAGATGGCAAACATGCTTATCATGTTCCATAAGTACCGCCTGTCACGGTCGTATCACAGATAATGGCTATAAAATAAATATCACATGGAGTTAAAAAGAGCTATGGAGACAGAATGCATTGCTAAAACCTAATAACTAGTGCAAGTGAAATATTTTGTAGTATAGAGATGAAACTAATAACAGTCATTATGGACCAACACTGTTGCACTTAAGGATTACGATTCCATTTGCTCTGAGGATTGAGGATTATAATTTTATAGTTGGTAATTTCATAGCTATACAAGGTTCTTTTATGAAATCGTGTAGCAATGTTTAATGTTTCAATATCAAGTGCTGTATTTATTTGTTTCTCTTTCTTCTAGGGCAAATAAAGTTGTGAATGTTCTTTTCTGGGATTTATCAAAGTTTCCACATAAAGTTTTATAAATATGATTTCTCTATCAATCTCTTAGGTTTCTATGGTAAATCTCCATAAGACAAGTCAAACAATGTGTGGGTTTATCCCAGTGACTGATGCGCATCTGTTTTCACCTTAAAGTCACCAAGAAACTTTTTTTTAAAAAGTACTTATGCCTGTGCCTGGCACCCAGAGATTTTTATATAGTTAGTGGGATGGGGTCTGGGCTTCATAATTAAAAAAAAACAAAAAAAACAAAAAAACTTCCCCAGTGAATTCTGCCAGAGTTGCGAAGTGCTGCTGTGGAGCTAGACTTCAGCATTCAAGAGTCACATAGCTAAAGGTTATCTCGATATAGGCATGATTTGTCTGTGTAGCATAGCCGTACTGTTTGTTGCACAGTGAAATTTCTAGTTACTAAGTCTCCTTGGAGAATGTCTCTAACTAACTCCCATACATCATATCCTTTCTTTGGACTTCAAATGGGTTGTGTTGTAGCCTATGTGATAAGAATGACCAGAGACTAAGATGGAAAATAAGGAACTCAGGAATTTCCTCATTTACTCTCCAAACTGCCGAGAAAGGAACAATGATATTCACATGAGTCCATTTCATTTCATTTCAACAGATGGCAGTGTTTGGGAGGAACTGTCTTATAGTGATTAAGAGTATAGGATCTGTAGGCAAACTGATTTCAGTTCCAAGTTCAGCTAAGAAGCTCTGTGACTTGTCCTAAATTACTTCCCCCTCTGTTCCCTAGCTCACTTGTGTTAAAAACAGTGCTAGCATTAATTTTCAAGATCAGATTATGTGCATCAACAAATTCAAAAGGAAGCTCCCATTTCTTGAATGCCTTTTGTCTCCATTATATCCAGTTTCCTTTTGTTCAAGACAGGGCTAACATTAATTTCTACCACAAAAATAATAAATGCTTTCCCTATCAAGTATTATTATAATCTGTTTTAGGTGAAAGCTATAGCTGAGAGGTTCAATGAGGATGATAAACCTCTGGGTTTATCGTTACTAGATATCTGAGGGCCCGCAGTCTAGGAAGACTACAATGCTATTCCTAGGTGATCTCATTCACTCCAGTAAAAATAATTCTACATACATCCACTTGTATGTAGATGATTCTGAATCAGTATCTATGGTCTTGACCCTCTCTTAAATTCAAATTCCATACTTACAAGTTCCTTTGGGTAATCTCCAACTGGACATCCCACGTTGTTTTTTAGTTGCTAAGTTGTCTCCAAATTTTGCGACCCCATGGACTTTATCCCTCTAGGCGCCTCTGTCCATGAGATTTCCCAGGCAAGAACGCTGGAGTGGATTGCCTTTTCCTTCTCCACGGGAACTTCCAAACCCTGGGATCCAACCCACATCTCCCACACTGGTAGGCGGGTTCTTTACCACTCAGCCACTAGGGAAGCCTGGACATCCCACAGGACCCTCCAGTTCATCATGATGAAACTAACATTTTCCCTGTCATACTCCAGTTTCTACTCCCCTTCTCTTTGCAACATTGTATTACAGCCTTACCATCTACTTCAAAAACAAGCAGAAAGAAAAACCAAAGGAACAAAAGACAAAACAAAATATTACCCTATTCATCTACACCTCTAACAAGCTATTGGACTAACTAGTTTTATTTTTCTTCCAAATATCTTTTATATATATTTCCTCCTCTCTAGTCTTATTGAGCTCCAGTACTCTTGCCTGGAAAATCCCATGGGTGGAGGAGCCTGGTAGGCTGCAGTCATGGGCTCACTAGGAGTCGGACACGATTGAGCGACTTCACTTTCATTTTTCACTTTCATGCATTGGAGAAGGAAATGGCAACCCACTCCAGTGTTCTTGCCTGGAGAATCCCAGGGACAGGTGAGCATGGTGGGCTGCCGTCTGGGGTCGCACAGAGTCGGACACGACTGAAGCGACTTAGCAGCAGCAGTCTTATTGAGAATACCTTACCCGGCTTGGAAGGCAGCATGGCAGAGAGGAAAGAGAGTGATAAGTTAGTTATCTCATCACTTGTAGAATCATCATATAAAAACTATCTTTGGCAGCCTGAGAAGCAAAATGAAAAGAGTGCAAAGCCACAGGACCAGATTGTAGCTCTGCCACTGACTTGTTGCGTTGCCTTGGTGAAGGGACTGAACCTTTGGTCCTTGGTTGTTTCATCTGTTAAATGGTAATCCTAAAACCTATTCTGCATGTAACACATGGTATAATGGAGATAGAAGACATTCAAGGAATGGGAGACTCCTTTTGAAATTGTTGATGAAATCATCTGATCTGCCAAGTAGCATTGTTCAGCAGCCCAACAGAGATTTTAAAATAATTTTATCCTTTATCAGCATCTCTTGCAAAGTGTTAATGTGAGATCTAACTTGCAATCCATCGTTATGCCTCAAAAAATCTCCTTCTCATCTTTCTTCATTCCCTTGTACCACTATCTGCCCCATAGTCTTCCCCATTGTCAGCATTCTCTTTCCAACTCCAAACCCAATTAAAATACTGATTCACCAGGCTTAAAAACCATCCAACCAATCAAAAAAAAAAAAAAATCCTTATTCCACTATCACCTCATCTACTTCTTATAATACAGGTCTACCAGTCCTTCCTCCCAGTAAGCAAAACCCCTTAGGCATCAGGAGGGGAAACGAGGAGAGCAAGTGGCATTGGAGGGAGAGGGAGAAGAAACCAAGAGAATAAATATAGGACTCTCTTTTTCTTGGAGGGGGTGATGCCTATAAAATTTTATGTCCACAGTGTTTATCCTGTGACAAGTGTTATTGTTCAAAACATGGACATCTTTTCCCTTGTCTATTGCAACTACTTCTTAACCTGATTTCCATCTCCCTTCCACTAGTCTCTCCATGCCCTGATCTGGCCACCTTGACCAGTCCATCTTTCATATTGCTCTTGGAGGAATTGTTCTCCTACTCCCACACAACAGCACTCATCATAGGAATCTGTCTCTGCTCCCTCCAGCCCAGTTTTCCCACAGACCATAGGGTTAAAGCTAGAGCCCTTGAAACAATGTATCAAGTGAAGCACAATCTTCCCCTCCTCCAGTTCTCCAATCCCACACCCTGCCCCTGCCATTCACTCAGTGTACTAACTAGTGAGGACACCCTGTCCTATTCCAAGTTTCACTGAATCTGCACATGTTGTTCCCTAAGCCAAGATAATCATTCTGCCTTTCTTCTTTATGTGTATGTTTGTATGATCAGACTTGAGAGAAGTGGTATGCTTTTCTTTCCCTTATGATTCACAGGGACATCTATTTCTGGTATTTTGTATAATGCATTCATTAGCCAACAAATAGCTATCAAGTGTCTCCATGCCCCAGGTCACACAGTTCTCCTAGAACAGATCCAGGAGGAAAAATCTTGCTCCTCTTTGCCTTTCCAGTTCTGTGTTCTTTTCACTACATTATGTTACGTTCTAAGTGCCAGATGCTGTGTCAGGCATTAATGATAAAATTATCTTGGAATGGGCATCTGTTATGAAAGCCCTTAAAAAATACAATGTCTGCTTTACTTGTGTGGTAACTAGTTTTTTAATGTAACTTGAGTTGTAACTAGAGTTTTCTGATATTTCTTGGTAGCATTAGGGAGTACAGTCCTAATGCTAGGCCCCTCTTTTTTTTTTTTTTAATAACTGTGTCTCACCCTATTAGGCCACATGGTTAATCAAGACTGAAACATAATTTCTAATTTTTTTTTACTACTGGTGACATACATCCCTTTCTATGACCAGTGGAAATACATTCATATATTTACTTTCCTTTCCAGGCAAGGAAAAAAACCCTGAATGACCTTGCATGGCCTCAGGGAAGGGAGTGGATGAAACCCCAGCTGTGGCAGAGAGTTCCAATTTACTGCCACTCTGCTGATTATATGCTTGCATATTTCCTGAAATAGTGAAAAGCTGTCCAGGCTATAAAACAAATGGAAGACATACAATGTGGCTGAATGTGGGGGTTTTAGAATCTGGGAGAATATGGTGAACTGAGCCTCAGTATCTGTACTGATGCTCTCAGAATATGCAAGGAATGTTGGTACCACTTAGGAATCAAAGAGCAGAATGTGATTTCTTTTTGCAGACTTCCTAACTCAAGGTAAAGAGGTGAACCTGGCTGATACTCCATCAGCTTCCTGAAATGAGACCCAGGAATAAAGATACTGTCACATCAAATATCACAGTATTTGGAAAGCCTATCACTGTGACACTCATATTTACTATGCTTTTTAGCCTAGAGGGTGCTTTTGTAATCACTATCTAGTTTGATCATACTGACAACGGTAAGGACAATTATGATTGTCACTATTGTCCCCATGAGGTAACTGAGGCACAGAATGGAGATGACTTGCCCAAAGTCACTCAGCTTGTCTTTAGTGGAACCCAGATAAAAATCCGGATCTGTCATTTCATAGTATTACATTGCTGACTTTTGCTTAAATAAATCATTTTTACGTGTATGTGTGTGTGTGTGTGTGTGCTTGGTATGTGAATTCTTGTCTTATTATGAACATTAAAGTATTATGAGCCACAGGAAACTCAAACAGGGGCTCTGTATCAACCTAGAGGGGTGGGATGGGGAGGGAGATGGGAGGGAGGTTCAAAAGGGAGGGGATATATGTATACCCATGGCTGATTCATGTTGAAGTTTGACAGAAAACAGTAAAATTCTGTAAAGCAGTTATTCATCAATAAAAAATAAATAAAAAAAAATTATGAACCAGTGACCAAATCAGATTAAGAGACATAATAGCATAAAGTGGGATAGGTGACCAAAAGTGGGAATTAATTTTAGTGAATTCCCATTGGTAAGAGGAAGTGTTTAATTTTATACCAGACTCTAGAATAGGCTGATCTCCTCAAAGAGATTCAGAACAGTATTTTTTTCAGTTCTACATCTTCCTTGATTTAAAATAATGTGCTCTTTATAGAAACAGAGGCATGAGTAGAAGAGGCAGAGAAGAGAGCTACCTGTTTTGAACTTAAAATATCAGATGCCATGCTAGCTGCTGGTCATTTCATCTCATATCAGCCTCACAGCATCTCTACATAGTCCTCTTCTTCCTGGGACTGAGGAGATGTAGTACTTTTTGGGCTAAAACCAGGAGATGCGGTCAGCCTATTCGAGGTAAGCAGAATGAATGCCATTGAGTGACTTCGAGATCTGAGGCCCAGGGTGATGGGGAAATTGCCCCTAGAAGAGTATGGTTTGCAGGGGATATTTGTACATGTAAACAGAAGTTTCCAATCATTCTTTCCATGAAATTCACGTTTTAAGTTCATATGTTATGGGAATTAATATGCTGCATTGGGAAGCATCACCAACTCAATATACGTGAGTTTGAGCAAACTCCAGGATATAGTGAAGGACAGGGAAGCCTAGAGTGCTACAGCCCATGAGATTGCAAAGAGTAGGAGATGACTGAGCCACTGAACAACAACAATTTGCTGCACTGGAAAAACAAAACTTAAAATCAATTTTAGACAAAAAGATGTGGTTTGAAAATATATTCAATTAAAACGTTAACATTTACAGCATGTAGGCTCTGACTTTGATTTACACTTTTATAATTTAAATTATAAGAATAAGATAATATGTCCATCAACAGATGAATGGATAAAAAAGATGTGGTATATATACACAATGTGGTATATATACTCAGCCATAAAAAGAATGAAATATAGGGGGGAAAATGAATGAAATATTGCCATTTGCAGCAACATGAATTGACCTAGATTATCAAACTAAGTGAGGTAAATCAGACGGAAAAAGATGAATACCTTATGATATCACCTATATGTGGAATCTAAAAACATGGTACAAATGAACCTGTTTCCAAAACAGAGACTCACAGACAGAAAACAAACTATGGTTACCAAAGGGAAAGGGGGTGGTGGTGACAAATTAGGAGGTTGGCATTAACATATACACATTGCCATATATAAAATAGATAGTCAACAAGGACTACCATATAGCACAGGGACCTCTACTCAATATCTTGCAATAACCTATTAGAGAAAAGAGTCTGAAAAGAGTATATTTGAGAACCTTCTGGAAATGATTCAGTATTCTAGATGTCATTAAGAACATTTGTGATTCATGAGAAAGGATCAAAATATAAGGATTCATAGGAATTTAGACATTGATGCCAACCCTCATGGATGACTCTGTGGGGTTTTGTGGAGAAAATAACTGCAGATATGGTGGAAATAATAAGAGAACTAGAATTAGAAGTGGAGCCTGAAGATGTGATTGAATGGCTGCAGTCTCATGAGAAAAATTTAATGGACGAGAAGTTGCTTCTTATGGGTGAGCAAAGTAAGTGGCTTCTGGAGATAGAATCTACTCCTGGTGAAGATGCTGTGAAGACTGTTGAAATGGCAACCAAAGATTTAGAACATGACATCAGCTTAGTTGATAAAGCAGTGGTAGCGTTTGGAAGATTGACTCCAATTTGGAAAGAGGTTCTACTGTGTGTAAAATGCCATCAAACAGCATTGTATGCTACAGACAAATCATTTATAAAAGGAAGAGTCAATCAGTGTGGAAAAATTCCCTGCTATCTTATTTTAAGAAACTGCCACAGCCATCCTAGCCTTCAGCAACCAATGAGTCAACAACCAACTTCATCAACATCAAGGCAAGACCCTCCACCAGCAAAAATTTCATGATTCACTGAAGGCTCAGATGAGCTCAGATGATGGTAGTAGTTTTTAGTATAAAGTATTTTTAATTAAGGTGTGTACATTATTTTTTAGACATAATTCTATTGAACACTTAATGGGGCTTCCCAGGTGGTGCAGTGGTAAAGAACCCACCTGCTAATGCAGGAGACACAGGAGACATGGATTTGATCCCTGGGTCTGGAAGATCCCCTGGAGAAGGATCCCACTCCAGTATTCTTGGCAGGAAATTCATTGGACAGAGGAGCCTGGTGGGCTACAATCCATGGGGTCACAAAGAGTAGGACATGACTAAGCCACTGAGCACACATTGCACTCTTAGTAAACTACAATATAGTATAAACATAACATTTATGTGCATTGGGGAACCAAAAAATTGCATCGTTTGCTTTATTGCAATGTGTGCTTTGTTGTGGTGGTCTGCAACCAAGCCTGCAATATCTCTGAGGTTTGCATGAATTTGCATAGCTACCTATTGTCTACTCGTATCTATGGTTAGAAAACTAAAAGAGTGCATATGTGCCAAATAACTTCATTCAAGTTCGACTGTATGATCCTATGGATTCTAGTCCACCAGGCTCTTCTGTCTATGGGATTCTCCAGGCAAGAATACTATAGTGGGTTTCCATGCCCTTCTCCAGGGGATCTTCCAGACCCAGGGATCAAATTATGGTCTCCTGCATTGCAGGCAGGTTCTTAACCATCTGAGCCACTAAGCAAGCCCTAAAAGGGTGCAGAACTAAAAAAATGTCATGATGCATACAGTTTGAGATCCCTGACATAGAGGTCACAGCCCAAACCCACTATCTCTATTAGGGGGGTTGTGCATCGGTTTAAAACTGCTCAGTTCAGTTCAGTCAGTTGTGTCCAACTCTTTGTGACCCCATGAACTGCAGCACACCAGGCCTCCCTGTCCATCACCAACTCCGAGAGCCTGCCCAAACTCATGTCCATTGAGTCGGTGATGCCATCCAACCATCTCATCCTCTGTCATCCCTTTCTCCTCCTGCCCTCAATCTTTCCCAGCATCAGGGTCTTTTCAAATGAGTCAGCTCTTCGCATCAGGTGACCAAAGTATTGGAGTTTCAGCTTCAACATCAGTCCTTCCAATGAACACCCAAGACTGATTTCCTTTAAGATGAACTGATTGGATCGCCTTGCAGTCCAAGGGACTTTCAAGAGTCTTCTCCAACACCACAGTTCAAAAGCATGAATTCTTCAGTGCTCAGTTTTCTTTATAGTCCAACTCTCACATCTATACATGACTACTGGAAAAACCATAGCCTTGACTAGGTGGACCTTTGTTGGCAAAGTAATGTCTCTGCTTTTTAATATGCTGTCTAGGTTGGTCATAACTTTCATTTAACTCTGAATGCTAACCCCAGGGTCTCTGGCAGCACTGCCACCAGGAGTCCAAAAGTGTCTCAAGCCTTACTAGCTCTGACAGAGTCTGGGCACTTGTGGAATTCACACAAAACCTATTTTCTGAAGGAATTCACATGTGACAGGAGACTGTCAATTTAGAGCAAAAATCGAACTATTTATAAACTCCAAATATATTTAGACTGAAGAATAGCTTCAATAATACAGAAATTAATTTTTGAAAAGCCTTATGAATAAGAACAACTTTGTAGACCTGTTTCAACATGAGATCACCAAATATACAAAATAATAGTAAACTAACATCCTGTTGTTTTTCCTTTGTTCCCTTTAGAATCATGGGAAAGGTGGTTGATCCTTATCACTTTATGTATAAACAAAGCCCCATTTCTTTCTCCCTGGTGATTCTGGCAGAAGCGTAAATATAACCTTTAAAATGTAGACATTCCCTTAACCTAATTAAGGATGCAGTACAATAATTAGGTTATGTATAATTTCCTTTCCTTTCCAATCAACCTCAAGTCTAGTGATTTCCATTCCCTCAGTAATGTTTCTGGCATTTCCTTTACCTGTCATCTCTCTGGAGAGCCCCTGTCAGTTTTTTTCATCCTCTGTCAGAAAACGGAGCCAACTTCCTCTTCTCTTTCTCTAATTGTGTCCTGAACATAATCTTATACAAGACTGTAAACACCTTATGTCCTTGCTTGGAAACAATCATACCATAAATTGCCAAACATTTTTGTTACCACTCTTGGCATGGTGAAAGCACCCAATAAATATTTGTTGACTATTTTCTTGTTGAATACAAGAAGTGTGTTTATAAAATCTACCCTTTGCAGCCTGAGAAACCAAGTGGACTTATACAAGTGCTGACTTCTCCACCTGGCAATATGAAAATACTAAGGGATGTAGTTTTTCTGTCAAAGAGTTGGACATGGAAGCACCCTAAACCTGTAATATGTTAATATCGCACCCTTGAAACAAACACCTGGCAATGTAGATGCAATGGCATTGACAAATGATTGTGTGCTGAGTGGACTCCCTCTGAAGTTTTACACTTGCACTTAATTATCACATGTGTATTTCTGTTAAATTAGTCCCTTTCCTATTTTAATTCTCTCCTCCAAATTCAGAGTATAATCTAACACCATAATAGATGGCCCCTGGCACTAGTGGGCACATTCCTGCCAGACGACCAACTAGGACTGGAAAAAGCAGTGTCTTTTTTAAGGTGCTTTCTATAGAACTATACTTTGTATCACTGATGACATAGAGGTATGTCAGGCACAGGGGGATCTAGTTGTCTCTAAGCCACTGAATCCCTTAATCCCCTCGGAATGAGTGACACAATAGAGTGTTAATGCAGCCACAGATGAATACTATATGGGATCCCTCTTGTTTATAGCTTCATGTTCACAATACTATACAAGTAAAACTGTTCATAAGCAAGAGGGTACACTGGATACATCCTAGATAGACATCTGTCACTTCTAAAAGATATATAAACTAGGAAGGAAAAGAAAGAACAATTCAGATCCTTCCTTTCTCCTTCTCACACATCGTTAAGGACTCCCCATCCGTTCCTGGCTGGTCACTCAATGCTCTCGTTTATCTGGCCCTGCATTCCTTGCCTTTCCAACATGATCTTTGGTGACTATATAAGCAGCAGGGGAGTTTTTATTCTTAGTATTTGTATAAATCTTAAGATCTTTTCATAGTTGCAGGTGCTTTTTGATGTTTGTGTTCTCTGCCTCCAAATGAATTAGATTTTTATTTTAGTTAAGGGTAAGCTTGAGAATCAGTTGTCTCCTGCTGGTTTTTCTCTTTTTCAGGCTCATGTAACTGGTGGTGTTTATGGCTCAAAAGTTATGCTTGAATTAGGTCTGTTCAGTTGTTCTGTAGATGTCTATTCAGTAGCTACTTATTGTTTTCTGTGATCAAGATAAGCTTCTCTTATTTCACCTCTTTCTCTTTTTCCTCATCTGACATTTTACTTACCACCTGAGAAAAGACTGTGAACCAATTCTTTTTGTTATTTTTTCTATTCTATTAAGAGATAAAAAAAAAAAAAGTCTTCAAATTCCCCCAGAATGCTGCCCACTAAATTTAAGCATCCCTCTTTCTCCTTATCCCTGAGGAAAGCTGTCCCCTCATTCCTAGTTTCCATCTTCTAGTTTTCAGTATCTTAGAGTCTTTCCTTAAGCTGCCAAACAAGAATGGAGCAGAGACGTGGAGCATGCATGCATCACTGTTTAAACCTCCCACTTTTATTTTTAGTTTTGAAAACTTTATTACACCTAGTTATCACATTTAATGTGCCTTCTAAATTAGAACAGCTAAGAAGAAAACAGCATTTTAGGAAAGCCATCTTTTTTTTTTTTTAATCATAGCTTTGTTTCTAAGCTGCAATGATAGCAAACTTATGTTTGTTAGCTAATAGAAAATCACTTTGCCAACAAATGTCCATATAGTCAAGGCCATTGTTTTCAGTAGTCATGTATGGATGTGAGAGTTGGACCATAAAGAAGGTTGAGCACTGAAGAATTGATGCTTCAAACTGTGCTGCTGGAAAAGACTCTTGAGAGTCCCTTGGACTGCCAGGAGATCAAACCAGTCAATCCTAAAGGAAATCAAGCCTGAATATTCATTGGAAGATCTGATGCTGAAGCTGAAACTCCAATACTTTGGCCACTTGATGTGAAGAGCTGATTCACTGGAAAAGACCCTGATGCTGGAAAGGATTGAGGGCAGGAGAAGGGGATGACAGAGGGTGAGATGGTTGGATGGCATACTCACTCAATGGAGATGAGTTTGAGCAAGCTCCAGGAGATAGTGAGAGACAGAGAAGCCTGGTGTGCTGCAGTCCATACAGTTGCAAAGAATTGGACATGACTTAGTGACTGAGCAACAACAAATTAAAAAAGAAACAGCAGACAGTTAAAAAAAAAAAAAGGTAGAGAAATCCTGAAATCAAAAGAACCAAGCAGGTGAGTATGTTTCTTGTGAGAGAGAAAAGGGAAAAGATGTAAAGAAGATAAATTGCAGATGCCAAATAATCAAATTAACAGAAAAAGGTGATGAATAGGTAAAAGAGACACATGGGGCTCTGGTCAAGCAGTGCCTGTAGCTTTAGTACAGGTAGGGAAACAGGGAAAGGTTTTAGAAACCTACACAAGGTCCCATCCAGTCTTGTTGGCACTTGGTGGCACCAACCAGTCAATGTAGGTTGTAAACAAATGTTTAAAGTCCAGTTGAACAGCTCTTCATTAGTATTTAATTAGCCAAGTTGGATGTTGACTGCCATTTCAATCAGAAAATTTCTGTACCTACTATCTGGAAGGCTTTATCACACCTAATTCTGTTTTGAGCCATTTCATTTGTGAGGATGATTCAGTAGTCATAAATTATGGTGGAAAATATTGTTTCTTATAGGCCTGTCAAACCTCAAATCCAAACATGACGTATTTAAGGAGGGTGTTTTGTAGAAAGATTTAAAATTCATCTACACTCTTATTATGATTTTTTTATGTTTTAAATTCTAGCTGCTAATAATCAAAGCTTTATTAAAACCATCATCATATTAAGGACTTAGTGAGGTCTCACTCTCCCTGGTGAGGCATTCCTGGATTGAAATAATTGGGTTAGTGTCTAGAAAGAGCATTGTTTTATTTGAGTCAAGTTACAGTGTTATAACTGAATGCTACAACCTGGGGTCAAATTGCCTGCTTGAATTTTCAGTTTCACTGTTGATTTCTTGGATGAGTGACTTCACAAGGTGGGAATGAGAACATACTTCAAATATTTGCCCATGTTAACCATCATGGATACATTATATTACTGTGTGTGTATGCTTCCAAACCACAGGCCTACCAGTGATATATATTGCTACTATGTTCCCTTCAGATTTTATTACATAAACACAGGCACAGGCCTAAATGACTTTGTGAGCACAAGAACATAAGAGTTTTAGAGTTCTTAACATACATTTATCGTTTTATGATTCTTGCGACCACACTGTCCACTAATCAAGACAATGGTTTTTATCCATGCTGTTTACTTTTTGGACTAAAAAAGCTGAAAGATAGTATTATTCATTTAAGTTTGTTTTTGTTTTAAACTGAAGTGTAGGTAATTTTCAATGTCATGTTAGTTTCAGATGTACAGCAAAGTGATTCAGTTATACATATCTATGTATCTATTCTGTTTCATTTTTCCTTATAAGTTATTAGAGTATTGAGTATACTTCCCTGTGCTATACAGTAGGTCCTTGTTGATTTTCTATTTCATATATAGAGCCCCAGCAAGATGGTAGGTGCTGGAGTGATGGCTGCTTGGCACTGAAGCGACCTTGAGGAGATACCCCATGACCAAAGGCAAAGGAGAAGCCCCAGCAAGACAGTAGGTGGGGCAAAATCACATTTAGAATCAAACCCCATACCCCCCAGAGACACTCAGAGGGCTCAAACAAACCTTGTGCCCACCAGAACTCAGAGACCCCACAGAGACGGAGCCAGAACTGTGTTTGAGTGTCTCCTGCAGAGGTACAGGTCAGCAGTGGTCTGCCGCAGGGACAGGGGCTCTTGGTGCAGCAGACTGGGTATGACATAAGCCCTCTTGGAGGAGTTCGGCACTAACACCTTAGAGCCGCCAGAACTTACACAGGACGGGGAAACAGAAAAGAAAGGGCATAAACAAAACCTTGTGCGCATGAGGACCCAGGAGAAAGGAGCAGTGACTCCAGAAGAGACTGACTCAGACTTGCCCGTGAGTGTTCAGGAGTCTCTGGTGGAGGTGGAGGTCACTGTGGCCTGCTTCAGCTTTGGGGGCACTGTGTGCAGCCCTGCAAGCATGGGACCTTTTGAAGGAGGTTACCATTATCTTCATTACCTCCACCATAGTTTGGCCTCAGGTCAATTAATAAGGAGGGAACACAGCCCAGCCCATCAACAGAAAATTGGATTAAAGATTCACTGAGCATGACCCCACCCATCAGAACAAGACCCAGTTTCCCACTTAGTCAGTCTCTCCCATCAGGAAGCTTCCATAAGCCTCTTATCCTTCCCCATCAGAGGGCAGATGGACTGAAAATCACTGTAACAGAAAACTAACCAATTTAAGTTAAATTCACCCATTTCAGTCCATCTTAGTTCCTTGATTCCTAGTATCTAGTAGCATATTGGGCACCTACTGAGCTGGGGAGTTCACTTTCAATGTCCTATCTTTTTGCCTTTTCATACTGTTCATGGTGTTCTCAAGGCAGGAATACTGAAGTGGTTTGCCATTCCCTTCTCCATCTCCCTTCTCAAGACTGAATGTTGACATTCACTCTTGCCATCTCCTGTTTGATCACTTCCAATTTGCCTTGATTCATGGACCTAACATTCCAGGTTCCTATCCAATATTGCTGTTTACAGCATTGGACCTTGCTTCCATCACCAGTCACTCAGTCATGTCTGACTGTTTGTGACCCAATGGACTGTAGCCTACCTGACTCCTCTGTCCATGGGATTTTCCACACTAGAATACTAGAGTGGATTGCCATTTCCTTCTCCAGGTCATCTTCCTGACCCAGGGATTGAACCCAGGTCTCCCACATTGTAGGCAGACACTTTACTATCTGAGCCACCAGGGAAGCCCTCAACCAATCTAAGTTAAATTCACCCATTTCAGTCCATCTTAGTTCCTTGATTCCTAAAATGTTGACATTCACTCTTGCCATCTCCTGTTTGATCACTTCCAATTTGCCTTGATTCATGGACCTAACATTCCAGGTTCCTAGGCAATATTGCTCTTTACAGCACTGGACCTTGCTTCCATCACCAGTCACATTCAAAACTGAGTGTTGTTTTTGCTTTGGCTTCATCTCTTCATTCTTTCTGGAGTTATTTCTCCACTGATCTCTAGTAGCATATTGGGCACCTACTGAGCTGGGGAGTTCTCTTTCAATGTCCTAACTTTTTGCCTTTTCATACTGTTCATGGTGTTCTCAAGGCAGGAATACTGAAGTGGTTTGCCATTCCCTTCTCCAGTGGACCACATTTTGTCAGAACTCTCCACTATGACCCGTCCATCTTGGGATGGAAATGGACTGGAATGGGTGAATTTAACTCAGATGACCATTATATCTACTACTGTGGGCAAGAATCCATTAGAAGAAATAGAGTAGCCATCACAGTCAACAAAAGAGTCCAAAATGCAGTACTTGGATGCAATCTCAAAAATGACAAGATGATGTCTGTTCGTTTCCAAGGCAAATCATTCAATATCACGGTAATCCAAGTCTATGCCCTGACCAGTAATGCTGAAGAAGCTGAAGTTGAACAGTTCTATGAAGACCTACAAGACATAGAATTAATATCCCCCAAAAGATGCCCTTTTCATTTTAGGGGACTGGAATGGAAAAGTAAGAAGTCAAGAAACACCTGGATTAACAGGCAAATTTGGCCTTTGAATATGGAATGAAGCAAGACAAAGGCTAATAGAGTTCTGCCAAAAGAATGCACTGGTCATGGCAAACACCCTCTTCCAACAACACAAGAGAAGACTCTACATATGGACATCACCAGATGGTCAACACCAAAATCATATTGATTTTATTCTTTTCAGCCAAAGATGGAAAAGCTCTACATAGTCAGCAAAAACAAG
The DNA here is from genome assembly GCF_002263795.3 of Bos taurus. Taxonomy (NCBI): domain Eukaryota; kingdom Metazoa; phylum Chordata; class Mammalia; order Artiodactyla; family Bovidae; genus Bos; species Bos taurus. Next base: position 29,310,110 of record NC_037357.1, read on the forward strand.
ACTGGGAGCTGACTGTGGCTTAGATCATGAATTCTTTATTGCCAAATTCAGACTTAAATTGAAGAAAGTAGGGAAAACCACTAGACTATTCAGCTACGACCTAAATCAAACCCCTAACATTTATACAGTGGAAGTGAGAAATAGATTTAAGGGACTAGATCTGATAGACAGAGTGCCTGATGAACTATAGATGGAGGTTCGTGACATTGTACAGGAGACAGGAATCAAGACCATCCCCAAGATAAATGCAAAAAAGCAAAATGGCTGTCTGAGGAGGCCTTACAAATAGCTGTGAAAAGAAGAGAAGCAAAAACCAAAAGAGAAAAGGAAAGATATACCCATTTGAATGTAGAATTACGAAGAATAGCAAGGAGAGATAAGAAAGCCTTCCTCAGTGATCGGTGCAAAGAAACAGAGGAAATCAATACAATGGGAAAGACTAGAGATCTCTTCAAGAAAATTAAAGATACCAAGGGGACATTTCATGCAAAGATGGGCTCGATAAAGGACACAAATGGTATGGACCTAACAGAAGCAGAAGATATTAAGAAGAGGTGGCAATAATACACAGAAGAACTGTACAAAAAAGAGCTTTATGACCCAGATAATCACGATGGTGTGATCACTCACCTAGAGCCAAACATCCGGGAATGCGAAGTCAAGTGGGCCTTAGAAACCATCACTACAAACAAAGCTAGGGGAGGTGATAGAATTCCAGTTGAGCTATTTCAAATCCTGAAAGAGGATGCTGTGAAAGTGCTGCACTCAATATGCCAGCAAATTTGGAAAACTCAGCAGTGGCCACAGGACTGGAAAAGGTCAGTTTTTATTCCAATCCCAAAGAAAGGCAATGCCAAAGAATGTTCAAACTACCACACAATTGCACTGATCTCAAATACTAGCAACATAACACTCAAAATTCTCAAGGCCAGGCTTCAACAGTATGTAAACCTTGAACTTTCAGATTTTCAACCTGGATTTAGAAAAGGCAGAGGAACCAGAGATCAAATTGCCAACATCTGCTGGATCACAGAATAAGCAAGAGCACTCCAGAGAAAACATCTACTTCTGCTTTATTGACTATAACAAAGCCTTTGACAGTGTGGATCACAACAAACTGTGGAAAATTCTGAAAGAGATGGGAATACCAGACCACCTGACCTGCCTTCTGAAATATCTGTATACAGGTCAAAAAGCAACAGTTAGAACTGGACATGGAACAACAGACTGGTTCCAAATAGGGAAAGGAGTATGTCACGACTGTATATTATCACCTGCTTATTTAACTTATCTGCAGAGTACATCATGAGAAATGCTGGACTGGATGAAGCACAAGCTGGAATCAAGATTGCTGAGAGAAATATCAATAACCTCAAATATGCAGATGACACAACCCTTATGGCAGAAAGCAAAGTAGAACTAAAAAGCTTCTTGATGAAAGTGAAAGAGGAGAGTAAAATGTTGGCTTAAAACTCAATATTCAGAAAACTAAGATCATGGCATCTAGTCCCATCACTTCATGGCAAATAGCTGGGGCAACAGTGGAAATAGTGAAAGACCTTATTTTGGGGGGGGCTCCAAAATGACTGTAGATGGTGACTGCAGCCATGAAATTAAAAGATGCTTGCCCCTTTGGAGAAAAGTTATAACCACCTAGACAGCATATTAAAAGCAGAGATATTACTTTGCCAACAAAGATCCGTCTAGTCAAAGCTATGGTTTTTCCAGTAGTCATGTATCAATGTGAGAGTTGAACTATAAAGAAAGCTGAGCACCGAAGAATTGATGCTTTTGAACTGTGGTGTTGGAGAAGACTCTTGAGAGTCCCTTGGACTGCAAGGCGATCCAACCAGTCCACCCTAAAAGAAATCAGTCTGGAATATTCATTGGAAGGGCTGATGCTGAAGCTGAAACTCCTCTATTTTGGCCACCTAATGCAAAGAACTGACTCATTTGAAAGACCCTGATGCTGGGAACGATTGAAGGCAGGAGCAGAAGGGATGACAGAGTATTAGATGTTTGAATGGCATCACCGACTCAATGGACATAATCTTCAGTAAGTTCTGGAATTGTTGATGGACAGGGAAGTCTGGCGTGCTGCAGTTCATGGAGTCTAAAGAGTCGGACACGACTGAGCGACTAAACTGAACTTAACTGAGTGGTTATATGTTAGGCTTCCCAGTGGTGCTAGTGGTAAAGAACCTGCCTGCCAATGCAAGAGACATAAGAGATGTGGGTTTGACCCCTGGGTCCAGAAGATCTCCTGGAGGAGGGCACAGCAACCCACTCTAGTAGTCTTGCCTGGGGAATCCAGTGGACAGAGGAGCCTGGCAGGCTACAGTCCATAGGGTCACAAAGAGACAGACACGACTGAAGCAACTTAGCATTCATGCACACATCATCTTTTGATGACAATATTAATTGGTAGTTTTCCTAATCACTCTAATCTGATTTCACTGTTGAGGAAACATAAAACTCAGAAGAAAACAAAAGAAGAAAATGAAAATCACCCATTATCTCACCGTTCAAAGATGCCCATTGACATTATGGTATATATCATCCTAGCCTATGTAATGTGCAAATGTGTATACACACACACACACACACACACACACATACACACATGGGGCTGGCCTTGTGGGTGTGCAGCCTGGGTAGTTGCACAGGCCCACACATTAGAAAGGACTCTGTGCTTGAGGTAATGCACTGCTGTCACCTTCATGAAAGTATTAATAAGTTTTGAACAAAGGGCCCCACATTTTTATTTTATACTTGGCCCCACAAATTGTGTAGCTGCTCCAGCATTCACATTAGAATTCAGACAAAATTGGAATGATCAGTTTAGTTCAGTCATTCAGTTGTGTCAGACTCTGTGACTCCATGGACTGCAGTGCGCCAAGCTTCCCTGTCCATCACCAACTCCTGGAGTTTAGTCAAACTCATGTCCATTGAGTCAGTGATGCCATCCAACCATCTCATCCTCTGTCATCCCCTTCTCCTCCTGCCTTCAATTTTTCCCAGCATCAGGGTCTTTTCAAATGAGTCAGTTCTTTGCATCAGGTGGCCAAAGTATAGGAGTTTCAGCTTCAGCATCAGTCCTTCCAATTAATATTCAGGACTAATTTCCTTTAAGATGGACTGGTTGGATCTCCTTACAGTCCAAGGGACACTCAAGAGTCTTCTCCAATACCACAGTTCAAAAGCATCACATGAGAGAACATTACTAAAAATGAAGAATTTCAAGATATATTTAAAATATACTATCTAAATGGTGGCTCAGAGGGTAAAGCATCTGCCTACAATGCAGGAGACCCGGGTTCAATCCCTGGGTCAGGAAGATTCCCTGGAGAAGGGAATGGCAACACACTCCAGTACTCTTGCCTGGGAAAATCCCATGGACTGAGAAGCCTGGTAGGCTACAGTCCATGGGGTCGCAAAGAGTCGGACACGACTGAGTGACTTCACTATCACTTTCACTTTCATCTAAGTAGGCAATTAGGTAAAGCTAATTCTCAAAAAATGCTATGTCTTTCAAACTGTGTCCAAAGTTTATTTTTCCCACTGAGTATATGAATAGTAGAAGAGCATTACCTTTCTATGTTAGTGGAAGTCTTGGATAGGTACCATTAAATGATCATTAGGGGAAGACAAGGACAATGTTATGTTCTTTGATGGAGACAGAATTTTGCTTGCCTTTCTTAGGCATATACAAACTGAGGGAAGAGTAAAGAATTTATAACTTACCTAACACTAAAATCTAGCCTGAAATATCCCATGACATGAACAGTATAATACTTTATTCAAGACAAAAATTACTAGACTTGAGAATAAATACGATAAAGTATGTCAGTCTCTAAATATAGTTAAATGAGGAGCTATCTCTTTTTCCCCCATATCTGAACAGTATAAAATGATAAAGGAAGAGCATTTGAAAAATGAGACCAATAAAAGATTCTCTAATTTTCAGAAAGAAAAGTTCAAAAGTGGTTTTGCAAATCAAAGAGTGAATTTGAGATTAGATCTCAAAATGAAGACTGGCGTCTCACATCTTTATCACAGCAAGAATGGTGAGCCAAGCAAGCTTAAAAGGTGGTCACGTGAAAGAAGGAAGAGAATAGAATCTTGATTGTAGTTAATTTAAAATTGGCCTGACTAGAAATGGTAGCTTTAGCAGAAAGGCAACGGAAATTACACTGAAACGTGGCATAGCTCTCAGAATGTAGATTCAATGAATAATAATAGTCACAATTTCATGGCTTTAAGAGCTCAGAGAATCATCAAATATACATGCATAGTTCCTTTAAAAAAATAACTGTGCTTTCTATCCAGTTTTGATTGGGAGAGTCTCTTTATAGATTCAGTTAAGTCAGTTTTATTAATCTATTGTAAATGTGATTAATTTCAGTAATATGCCCTCTTGTCCTCTTAAGGAATCTTACTAAACTGAAGGCAGTAATAGTGTCAAGTATCCAATCTGAACATCAGGGTCCCACTGGACATCATTTAACAGTGCTTGCCCATGATTTCCACTAACGAAGAAAAGCCATGCTTTTCCTGTCACTCATACTCTCAGTAGGTAAAGCAGACCCTTGACACAGTTTAAAAAATATAACATTTACAGAATTTATGGTATGGGAATTAACTTTACATATCTGTCTGCTTAGATGGTATATTTTAAATACTTAAATATCTTTCCACACATTTCTATATTATTGGTGTTGACTTTTTGCTTAATTGAACTATAGGGTCTCCTGTTTTCTCTTCATACAACTTACCACATTATAATAACTAATATGTGTGTGAGTGTGTGTGTGTGTGTGTTTTAGGAAGAAACTATTTTGACAGTCATGCAGTGTACTGGTGCCATCTTACTCTACCTATGGTCAATAGACCAGAAGTATCTGTACCACCTGAGAGTGCATTAGAAAGGCAGAGCCTTGTGCTCTGCTTCACATCTACTGTGTCAAAACCTGCTTTTTAACAACATCTCCAAGTGATTTCTATGTAAATTAAAGTTCTGGGGATCTAATGTACAGAGTGATGACCATAGTTAACAAGACCAGACTATATACTTGAAAGTCGCTCCAAAGAATACATACAGATGGCCAACAGGCACGTGAAAAGATGCTCAGCATTGCTAATTATTAGAGAAATGCAAACCAAAAGTACATTGAGGTATCACCTTACACCTCTCAGAATGGCCATCATCAAAAAGTCTACAAATAAATGTTTAAGAGGATGTGGAGAAAAGTGAACCCTTGTACACTGTTGCTAAGGACGCATACTGGGATATCCACTATGAAAAAAGTATGGAGGTTTCCTCAAATAAATTAAATAAAACTGTCATATGAACTGGGCTTCCCAGGTGGCACCAATGATAAAGAACCCTCCTGCCAATGCAGGAGACATAAGAGATGAATGTTCAATCCCTTGGTCAGGAAGATTCCCTGGAGGAAGGCAGGGCAACCCACTCCAGTATTCTTGCCTGGAAAATCCCATGGACAGAGGAGCCTGATGGGCTTCAGTCCATAAGATTTGAAGAGTCAGACGCAACTGAAGTGACTTAGCATGCACACACCATTTGATCTAGTAAACATACTCCTGGGCATATATCTGGAGAAAACTATAATTTGAAAAGACACATGCACCTGAATGTTCATTGCAGCACTGTTTACAATAGTCAAGACATGGAAGCACCCTAAGTGTCCTCCAACAGATGAATGGATAAAGAAGATGTGATATATATATATATATATATATATATATATATATATAAACAAACATACATTTATATATATACACACAATGGAATACTACTCAGCCATAATAAGAATGAAATAATGGCATTTAAAGAAACACTGATGGACCTAGAGATTATCATACTGAGTGGAGTCAGACAGAGAAAGACAAATATTATGTGATATTGCTTTTATGTGGAGTCTAAAAAAAACTGCTGGGCATACACACTGAGAAAACCAGAAGGGAAAGAGACACGTGTACCCCAATGTTCATCGCAGCACTGTTTATAATAGCCAAGACATGGAAGCAACCTAGATGTCCATCAGCAGATGAATGGATAAGAAAGCTGTGGTACATATACACAATGGAGTATTACTCAGCCATTAAAAAGAATACATTTGAATCAGTTCTAATGAGGTGGATGAAACTGGAGCCTATTATACAGAGTGAAGTAAGCCAGAAGGAAAAACATAAATACAGTATACTAACGCATATATATGGAATTTAGAAAGATGGTAACAATAACCCGGTGTACGAGACAGCAAAAGAGACACTGATGTATAGAACAGTCTTATGGACTCTGTGGGAGAGGGAGAGGGTGGGAAGATTTGGGAGAATGGCAATGAAACATGTAAAATATCATGTAGGAAACGAGTTGCCAGTCCAGGTTCGATGCATGATGCTGGATGCTTGGGGCTGGTACACTGGGACGGCCCAGAGGGATGGTATGGGGAGGGAGGAGGGAGGAGGGTTCGGGATGGGGAACACATGTATACCTGTGGCGGATTCATTTTGATGTTTGGCAAAACTAATACAATTATGTAAAGTTTAAAAATAAAATAAAATTAGAAAAAAAAATGATACAAATGAATTTATATCCAAAACAGAAATAGACTCATAGAGATAGAAAACCAACCAATGGTTATGAAAGGGAAAAGAGAAGGAGGGAAAAATTAGGAGTTTGAGATTAAAACATACACCCTCAGTTCAGTTCAGTTCAATCGTTCAGTCATGTCCAACTCTGCGACCCCATGAATCGCAGCATGCCAGGCCTCCCTGTCCATCACCAACTCCCGGAGTTCACTCAGACTCACGTCCATCGAGTCAGTGATGCCATTCAGTCATCTCATCCTCTGTCGTGCCCTTCTCCACTTGCCCCCAATCCCTCCCAGCATCAGAGTCTTTTCCAATGAGTCAACTCTTCACATAAGGTGGCCAAAGTACTGGAGTTTCAGCTTTAGCATTATTCCTTCCAAAGAAATCCCAGGGCTGATCTCCTTCAGAATGGACTGGTTGGATCTCCTTGCAGTCCAAGGGACTCTCAAGAGTCTTCTCCAACACCACAGTTCAAAAGCATCAATTCTTCAGTGTTCAGCCTTCTTCACAGTCCAACTCTCACATCCACACATGACCACAGGAAAAACCATAGCCTTGACTAGACAAACCTTTGTTGGCAAAGTAATGTCTCTGCTTTTGAATATGCTATCTAGGTTGGTCATAACTTTTCTTCCAAGGAGTAAGTGTCTTTTAATTTCATGGCTGCAGTCACCATCTACAGTGATTTTGGAGCCCCCAAAAAATAAAGTCTGACACTGTTTCCACTGTTTCCCCATCTATTTCCTATGAAGTGATGGGACCAGATGCCATGATGTTCATTTTCTGAATGTTGAGCTTTAAGCCAACTTTTTCACTCTCCACTTTCACTTTCATTGCATATAAAATAGATAACCAACAAGGACCTACTGTATAGCAAAGGGGGAACTATACTCAATATCTTGTAATAATTTATTAGGATAAAGAATCTGAAAAAAATATACATGTATAACTGAATCTGTTTGCTGTGCACCTGAAACTAACACATTATAAATCAAGTATATTTCAATAAAAATTTAAAAAGAAGAAAGTTGCTAAGAGAGAGACACTTTCCACAAAGAAATTTTTGTTTACTTAAAGCTGAAATACTGCCATATATTATTCAGTTTTCCAGCAGCTATCCACTCCCATTACAATGGCAACAATGTCAGAATAAGAGAGTTCTGTCTTACCACACCAAAATTGTTTAATCCTTTGAAATACCGATGTTTACACTACTACACACAAATTGTCATTATGCCTTGAAAATATCAGCTTACCTTAATTTATAAATCAAGGAAGATAACACCTATCAAAGATATATTAGAAATAGCAAATTTAATCAAACACAATTTGCTGATAAAATGAGCAGGTAAGTCACTTTGCAAATTTGGGGTTGGTGTCAATAATTTTGCCTTGAGGAAATAATGGAGGTAGAAGTCAATTGAAGTGAAAGTCACTCAGTCATGTCCAGCTCTTTGTGACCCCATGGACTATACAGTCCCTGGAATTCTCCAGGCCAAAATACTGGAGTGGGCAGCCTTTCCCTTCTCCAGGTGATCCTCCCAACCAAGGGATCAAACACAGGTCCCCCGCATTGCAGGTGAATTCTTTACCAGCTGAGCCACAAGGGAAGCCCAGGATCAATCCAAGAATGTTCTCCATTTTAGAGCTCCTTGATTAATATTTGTCCTCTGAAATCTTAATAAAGTCCTATTCTTGAACATTATGGTAAGTTAAACATTCATCTACATGTTCAGAGTTTTCATGACTTCTGCAGTTTTACATTTAGCTCTTTATTTAATCTATCTGAAATTTACCTTGGCATTTGATTTAAGGTGAGGATATATTAAAGTGATTTCCAAGTAGTTCTTTTCATAATATTTTTCATAATATTCTTTCATAATATTTTAAAGGAATAAATTTCTCCACTATAATAACTAATAACTACAAAGTTATTGATTTTTAATGGGTTGCATTTGTTTTTATAATAAAGTGTGTTTCAGGGCAATCTAGTATGTTCAAATGATCTATTTGTTGATTCTTGTGTCAGTGTCAACTTTTTTAATGCCTGTGACTTATAGTTCATTTTAATATCTCATTGAACAAATCTCCCTGTGATACCTTTTTTAAAAAATGTTTTTAACTATTGTAGATATTGACTGTTCACTTTTCCAGATGAATATTAGAATATAATTTTAATTCGGTTTTTTCTTTATTTTGATTTGATTTGCTTTAAAACTATGAACTAATTTTGGAGAATGGATTTATTTATAACATTTAATATCCTTCTTTAAAAGATAATTAAAAGTGTAAATTGATTGACAGTTGTAATATTTTCTAAAAAATATTTCATATCTCTTTTATAGTTTTCTTCATTTAGGTCTGATAAATCTCCTCAAGGGAATTTCCAGATATTTCATGTCTTTTGTTTCTATTATAAATGTAATTTTCAAATTAGTCATCTTTTCATTTTATATTCTAAATAATTATTGCCTTGTGCCCTGATCAACCCAAGAAAATTTTAAAACTCATTATTTGATTTCATTTTATTACCCTTCAATTGTTTCTGGCATATGCTTCAGGTAGACTATTAGATCATCTTGTATTTTTAACATTTTTCCAGTTCTGTTGTTCAGAGCATAAAAGTTCATGGCTGTAACTTCTTCATGGTGGAATGTAACTTTTATCCATGAACGATATCTTGACTTGGTAAAGAAAACTTAGGTCACAACCTTTTTCCCTCAGAACTCTGTAGACATTGCTTCACTTTCTTCCAGTGCTCAAGATTGTAGAGCAGAAGTCTGAGACCAGACTGGGTTTTGTTCCTTTGTAAGTTGCCTGGTTTTTCTGTTGAGCTGTATGTAGGATACATTTTTCTTTGTCCTTGTAATTCAAAAATACCACAGGGATAAGCCTAGATGGTGTGCTACTTTCATTAACTTTAACTGGAATACAATGGACCTTTTCAATCAGCAAACTCTTTATAGCTCGGGAAAATTTTCTTCTGTTATACATTTGATTATCATTTCAGCTCCATTTATTTTGGTTTCTTCCTCAGGATAGCCAATTACCTACAAATTGAATCATTCCTTTTTCTTCTCCTATACCTCATCTTCTCTCATCATTTCCATCTCTTTGTCCTTGTCCTGGAGAAAAATCTGCTTAGAGAATTCAGGGACTGCAAAGAGTAAGGGATTAGCAAATGATAACTGTATAATTAATTTTATTGGAATATAGTTGTTTTACAATGTTGTGGTATTTTCTGTTATACAATAAAATGAATCAGTTATACATATACATATATCCCCTCTTTTTTAATTTTTAATTTTCTTCCCACTTAGGTCAACACAGAGCATTGAGTAGAGTTCCCTGTGCTACATAGTAGGTTCTCATTAGTTATCTATTTTATACATTGAAGTGTTTATATGTCAATCCCAATCTACCAGTACATCCTACCCAACATAATTGTATAATTATTATTATATTAACAGCTCTCCTCTATTCAGTTTTCATTCAGTGAATGAAGTTGTTCATAAGTTTTATTGGTGTGGAACTTAGAATTTATAAAGCATTTTGCAGTCATTCTTTCAGTTGCTCCTCATGACAAATCTTGGAGGTGAGAATATTAAATCCGTACTTTAAAAATGGAAAAAGTGATGTTCAGAAAAGTTAGGTAATCTGCCTAAGATCACAGAGCTGGGTAGGGGTGAATGTTAGAACAGGGACCTCAGCTTTGGGTGGATGCCCTGGTCACTCTTATTTTTCTAGGGAGCATTGCTCCCTGGTTTCTGTTCCTTTTAGAGCACAAAACCCTCCAAAGAAAGCATTAGCTATGGAATTTCAGCTTGAGGGATTTGTACTCTCAGAAAGCAACAAATCATATTTTGTTACTTTTTTCTTTGTTTAGACAGACGTCATGGCATTTTCTTTTCTTCAAACAGATATTTTAATCGCTTGAGCCCCTCTAAGCAATATGAAGCAATTGTAATCACAGATGTCCTTGATCCTTCCTGCCGTTCTCATTTCCCAAAATAGAATCCTTGCTCAGGATTCCTCATGAAATAGTACAGTTGAGCCTTTGTGTTTTAAAATCCTTATTATTTGAAAATAGCTTTATCTGCAACTATAATACTCCTGAGAAAAGAACCAAAAAAGAAAAACCTCACTGTAGATTTTTGACATATCTCATCCTCTTATAAAAACTTTCTTCACACACTAACTGACAGTTAGATATTTAACTCTGAAATTCAATATTTCATATTTATTGGTGGGAATATGATTGTGCATTAGGATCTTAGATCAGATCCTTCATTAATTGTTAAGGATTGAGGCGCTGAACTGCTGAAATCTGTCATATGAATATGACATAGTGAATTTATATATGAAGTCTAACTATTGATCTGGCCTTGATCTATCTATAGCCCAGTTGCACTTAGGCTCATGTTGCTGTACTAGTCATGGGCCCTGCTGCTAGACCTAATTCTGTTTCCTGACCTCTCTCTCTTGGGTGGGTCTTCTTTGCAGACATACACATACATAAATCAATCACGACTCGTTAGAGTCCTGGAGTAACTGAGACAAGACAAAGACTCATCCTGCTGGGGAGATTTTATTAACCCTTTGAACCCAGAGGAACTTCTGGAGGGAGTTTTGTGATCTTTCTCCAGAATGAACAGTGGGAGCTGAGAGAGTTTTGCTCTTTGCCATTTCCAGGGAAATATCTTCTTTCTCACATTCTGAAGTTTACAGCCTCTCCACCCTGCCCCAGTACATTATTCCCATTTTGAAATGTCACATCCTTTGAGGTGTCAAGTTCTAGTTAGAATATTTGAAGATCCTAAAGTGCCCAACAGAGAAGGCAATGGCACCCCACTCCAGTACTCTTGCCTGGAAAATCCCATGGATGGAGGAGCCTGGAAGGCTGCAGTCCATGGGGTCACTGAGGGTCAGGCACGACTGAGTGACTTCACTTTCACTTTTCACTTTCATGCATTGGAGAAGGAAATGGCAACCCACTCCAGTGTTCTTGCCTGGAGAATCCCAGGGACGGGCATCCTGGTGGGCTGCCATCTATGGGGTCGCACAGAGTCGGACATGACTGAAGTGACTCAGCAGCAGCAGCAGTGAAGTGCCCAAATTGTTCATATCAGAGGGGCTGACCTTTCCTCAGAGATCCAGAAAATCCCAAAGATGAGAAACAGAGAAATCTACGCAGAAGTACTCTGAGCAATTTTACAGCCAACAAAAGGATCAAAACCATCTCATCATGTAAATGTCAGGCCCTCAAAGCAATTCTATCTACAAGAAGGAGATAAAGCCACCTTCCTGGTTGAGGCTCAAAGGGAAGGCCAAGAAATTTCCCAAGCCCTTTTACCTTTCTATTCATTCCAATTCCAACCTACTTTTCTTTAGGTTAATTTGAATTCTTTGTAGCATTTGATTTCTTCAATCTTAATACACAATAAACAACAGTGCATATATGTATGTGAGTATACATATTTTTTTCAAATGAATATTTTGAGTGCCTGTTCTGTGTCTGACTCCGTGTTCAGGTTCCTTTTGAATAGGAGACCTATTCTTTATAAGCTTCACTGTTTTATGCTGAAGGAGAACAGATTATCTCACCCTGCTGCTGATGCTGCTGCTAAGTCGCTTCAGTCATGCCCGACTCTGTGCGACCCCATAGACTGCAGCCCACCAGGCTGTGCCGTCCCTGGGATTCTCCAGGCAAATACACTGGAGTGGGTTGCCATTTCCTTCTCCATTGCGTGAGAGTTAAAAGTGAAAGTGAAGCCACTCAGTCGCCTCCACTCATAGCGACCCCATAGACTGCGGCCCACCAGGCTCCTCCATCCATGGGATTTTCTAGGCAAGAGTACTGGAGTGGCTTGCCATTGCCTTCTCCGTATCTCACCCTAAAATATGCCATTTTGGCATGAGGAGCTGAAGGCAATGGAGACCTAGTAAGCCCAGGAAGAACTTTGTATCTCACCCTTAACTGTCTAAAAGAATTTAGAAAGGGGGCCTTTGCCAGTGTTACAATAAAGAGGGACCCCTTCCAGGGCCTGAGAGTGGGCTCTTGTCTAACACTCAGAAATGAATTGGCTGAGAAGACACTGGTGCTGACAAAGCAAGAGACTTTATTGGGAAGAGGCGCCTGGGTGGAGATTAGAGATTAGGTGGGTAGGATTAGAGAACCCAAGAGAACTGCTCTGCCATGTAGCTCAGTCTTGGGTTTTATGGTGATGGGATTAGTTTCCAGGTAGTTTCTGGCCAATCATTCTGACTCTGGGTCCTTCCTGGTGATGCACATGTCACTCAGTCAAGATGGATGCCAATGAGAAGAATTCTGGGAGGTGGTCAGACATGTGGAATCTCCTTTGACCTTTCCCAAATTCTTCTGGTGGGTGGGTAGCTTGTCAGTTCCATGGTTCTTACAAGGACCTCCTGTTGTAAGATAACTCATGCAAGTGGTTACTATCATGCCTGGTCAGGGTGGGCAGTTTTGGTTAGTGGTTCCCCTAGCATCGGGAAGGCAGCTATTACCAGAGATAACTTGAGAGATAATCTCTCATCTGAGAGATTTATTTTTTGCAGACAGGGCAAACATTTGTTTACCAAACATTTCCTCTTCTCCACCTATAAATTGTTTTCTTTCTCTTGAAGCCCTGGACCCCTATCACTTGCTCAGCGCATGGTGACATACAAACCATAAGTGTCTGGCTGCCTTCAAGTCTCATATGTTTGTGGGATTCCTGTACATAAGTAATTAAATTTGTTTTTCTCCTGTCAGTCTATCCTTTTTATTATTATGGGGAGGTTTTAGCCAAGAACCTAAAGGGACAGAGAGAAAATTCTTTTTCCTTCCCTTCAGTGCTCTGTGTTTTCCTTTATTAATTACCCTCTAGGTATTTGCTTATCTTTGCCCCAACTTGTATCAGTTCTGCTGAGGCCTCTTTGGTTATCCACACTAAGGTTAGAATCTTCAAAGGGTAAACAATACCTGAGGGGAGAGAGGCATGTTGGTAGCAGTGTACATCCATGTAAGCACAGCCTAAGAATAGGAATGCCTGGGGACTTCCCTGGTGGTGCAGCAGCTAAGAATCTGTGCTCCCAATGCAGAGGGCCTGGATTCATCTCTAGTCAGATAACTAGATTCCACATACCACAACTAAGACCCAGAAACAGCCAAATGAAAGAATAAATATATATTTAAAAAAAGGATAAGAATTTTCACTGAAACAATTAATATTGTTTGACCCTCTTAAACTATTCCTCTACACCAGAGATTTCTTAGCAGACCTTGAGGACTTTTTGCTTTGTTTTAACTAAGGAAACCATTCCACTTGGTGAGAAAATTTGTTCTCTCATATATCCTGAATTTGTTTGACTTAGTTTCACAGAATATATATCAGATAGTAGTTAGATCCATACTGATAATAAGTTTCTTGGTACATGCAATCCTTATAGATTTTTGACACATGTTTTCTGCAGTAATATAATGAATAAGTAAGTCCCTAGACCTGAAAATGGTCTCTTAATAAAGATCGCCAGTCCAGGTTCAATGCAGGATACAGGATGCTTGGGGCTGGTGCCCTGGGATGACCCAGAGGGATGGTACGAGGAAGGAGATGGGAGGGGGGTTCAAGATGGGGAACACATGTACACCCGTGGTGAATTCATGTTGATGTATGGCAAAACCAATACAATATTGTAAAGTAATTAGCCTCCAATTAAAATAAGTAAATTTAAATTAAAAGAATAATAAAACTAAAAAAAAATGAAATAGTAAATTCATCAAAGGTATTCTGGACACCATAAATTATTTACCAAACCTAGCCTCCAGAAAGAATGCATCCCAAACAGAGAAACCTCATTTTAAAGGACACTCAAGGCCAAATAAACTGTCTTAATTTGACAAATGTTGCTTAACAAAGTGTTTACAGCACATATTTTCAGATATGAAATTTGTTGCCTTAACTAATCATCTTTGTCCTGGGGAAAATAAATGAAAGTCAACAGAAAACTGATCTCCTAGATGTGTGGTTTTAAATAAATAATGATGATGAGAGGGAACCATAGGTGCTGAACCACCCTGTGAATTCTTAAATCATTAAAGTAAGCAGCCCTGGCAGAACAGTCCTCCCCCATCCCTAAGTTTCTGCATAATAAGAGAATTGTGAAAAAAAAATCATTTCTTATCCAAATAAATCTTATGGTATTTTTTTTTAAATAGTAACAACAAAAGAGGGAAAGAAATAGGTTGCTTGAAAGCCAGGCTGTTTTGAAACAATATTTGCTTTTTGTTTGTTGATTGTTTTGTTTTGCCTTCTATTAGACAATTCACAATTGTGTTGAAACTCAAGTATTTTTAATTCTCCCATTTATTCTTGAAACCTAGGAAAGCAGAGACCATATGGCATAGCTATAGTTAAAATAAGCTTTATCATCATCCTCCCAGGGCCCTGAAAGTCATAAACTATTTAAGTCCCTTTGTTCAGTACTCTCTTCTCTCCCAAGGCTTCGAGTAATGGCAAAAACCAGCACAGAAACCAGTGGTAATAGAAAAACCAGCACAGATACCAACGAAGGTGTCTTAAGTTTCCATTTGATCATGTATCCCTTGCTCTCACCCATGCTTCCCTCAGCCAGAGCTTATGTTATTGAACATGGAAGCAAGAACCATGTGTTTAAATATTTTACAGATTTTGTCACCCTTGGCCACTATCTGCACTGATGTCTATCTCAGAGTGCTACAGAAGTATCCATAAGTGGAAATGACACTCCTGAGGTATTCAAGCCAAAGCATTTTTGTGACTATCTAAATACATGAAACTTGCTTTGCTGTATGAACTGACAGCATTTATAAAAGACACGAAGTTGAAATGGAAAAGGCCATTGTTAGCTAAATGAAATGAACATGTTTATTGACTGAAAATCACGTGGAAAGACTGTCTTATCTAAGTGTCCAGGGCACCTGCTGTTATTCTAATCTTCCTAGTTAATGGTCTCCAAAGCATGCTCCTTCCTCCTCTGTCTCAACCCCTGCCTGGGCTTGACACTAATGACTATATTGGCATTTTACATTATTTTGTGTGATTCTTAGTTGATCTCTGTCTCCCCAACTAGACAGTATAATCTACATCAGAAGGGGCCATACCTGTTTTGCTCATAGCTGTATCTCCTGTGCCTAGAATATTATCTTGTCCACTGTAAGTTTTCCATTAAGGGGAAGAAAGGAAAGGACAGATTCCTATGAAGTGGAAAATTAGGGGAGGAATGTAGTTAGAAGTTAGTTACTGGAATAGTAGATATGCTGAAGTTCAATGTAAGACACTGTATGATAGGTAGAACAATGATTGTCCATGTCTTAATTTCTGGATCTTATGGCTATGCTACCTTTATATGGCAAAACAAACTTAGCAGATGTGATTAAATTAACGGTTTTGAGGGTTTTGAGATGGGGAGATTATGCTAGATTATTCAAGTGGGCCCCCTATAATGACAAGGGTCCTTAAAGTAGAAGAGAGGGAAAGAAGTCAGAATGAAAAGAAGGATCTAGACTCTACTGTGGTGTTTGCTAATAGAGGAAGGGAGGAGCCTGAGCCAAGAAACATGGGCAGCCTCTAGTAGCTGAAAAAAGGCAAGGAAATGGATATCCCCTGGAGCCTCCAGGACAACACAGCCCTGTTCACAACTTGATTTTAGTTCAGTGATACTTTTGTTAGGCTGAGAGCCAAAGAATTGATGCTTTCAAATTGTGGTACTGGAGAAGGCTCTTGAGAGTCCCTTGGACTGCAAGGAGATCAAACCAGTCAGTCCTAAAAGAAATCAAACCTGAATATTCATTGGAAGAACTGATGCTGAAACCGAAGCTCCAATACTTTGGCCACCTGATGTGAAGAGCCAATTGTTTGGAAAAGACTCTGATGCTGGGAAAGATTGAGGGCAGGAGGAGAAGGGTGAGACAGAGGATGAGATGGTTGGATGGTATCACTGACTCGATGGACATGAGTTTGAGCAAACTCCAGGAGACTGTGAAGGACATGGAAGCTTGGAATGCTGCAGTCCATGAGGTTGCAGAGTCAGACACAACTTAGCCACTGAACAACTACAATCTTTGTTAGACTTATACCTCCGGAAATGTAAAATAATAAATTTGTTTCATTCAGGCTGCTAAGTTTGTGATACTCTGTTACAATAGCAATAGGAAAGTAGTACAGGACCCATTAACATTTTCCTTTCCTTTTCTTTTTTTTTTTTTTGGCATTTCCATTTCTGCTAACACTTTCCTTTCCTATATATTACTAGGGACTTCCTGCCAGTGTATCCCTGAGGTGACAGTTTGTTTAAGGAGCTAGTTTTTTTTTTTTTTTTTTTCCTGTAAGAAGTAACAATTATAATTATAATAAGAATAAAATAATAGGATTGTTTCTATAACAATTACATAGCATCAATTAATATATATTAGGGGTTTTGTAAAAGTGACATTGTACACAGAACACTTAACCCATAGTAGCTTACCATGGTTATGCTCTTAGATTTGGAGAAGAGGGCCTCCTTGACTGAACTCCATGACATAGAAGGTCCCAGGGAAGCCCCAGATAGTAGAATCACATATACCCACAATTAATTTATTAAAAAACAAAACAAAACAAAAAAACCTGAGTACCTGCATCACTCAGAATCTTTTCCTCAGTGCTGGCACAGCGTCACCATAGCACAAGTCAAGGGAGTGCTGAACCAGAGTAACTCACCAATCCTATGAGGTTATCACTCATGACTAACACTGATCAAACCCCAAGTCTTCTCCTGGGTCCTTAAACAAGAGGAAACTGCAAATGCAGTGGTGCCACTGCTCATGTCAGAGAGGGGCAAGGGACTTTAGAGTACAGGGAGCATTTGACTAGAGGTATTTAGGTAACAGAAAAGACAAATGAATCCTTACATCTTCTTTGATAGCACGAATGCACTGAATTCTTCCATAATATTGAAGAAGGAATTCATAGGGCCTGGACTCCATCTTAGGCCTGTTCATGCTGATCATGCTCAGCCACCTTTCCAATGGACTCTGAACTCTGTGTTTAATGCCTATTAAAACAACAACAGAAGGGTAAGACCCCCTCAAGACAGGGGAACCTTGAAGATCATATCTAGGTTACTTATTGCCTAAGAGAAAACATACAATAATCACCCCTTCTCCAGACAGGCCATAAATTTTTCTGTGTCTATCAGAGTGTAACCTCGGGTTTACTGATTATTG
The DNA here is from genome assembly GCF_002263795.3 of Bos taurus. NCBI lineage: Eukaryota > Metazoa > Chordata > Mammalia > Artiodactyla > Bovidae > Bos > Bos taurus. The sequence goes on from NC_037357.1 coordinate 29,327,967, forward strand.
GCTAATTGTTTGACTCTTTGAGCACATGAGCACATAGCATGTGAATAATGGGGTTATTGGGATTGTATTTTCCTTGGTTTATGTGAAACTCAAGGAGTTTGGAGTGGCAGGTTCAGACACATACACATGGGGTATACAAGATTTTCACAAATGCTGGTCAGGGTCCTTGGCTAAGAGGAGACTCTGCCTTGGGCCCGCCGGTGTAATAAACTGCACTCAACTATCTGCGTTATCCTTCTGAGTGAGTTTGTTTTCCGGAACGCATGGCTACAACAATATCATTTCCTAGTGTTTATATGATTTTCTTTCTTTCATTTTCTTATGTTTATGGTTCTAGAAATACTTGCAAATTAATAGGCACATAGCTATTGAAGAACATCATTCAATATTAAATGACTCATGCTTTCATAATTTTACCTTTATATAGGTATAAAGCTTTTATATATCTGTATATGTATATATATATATATATATATATGTGTGTATATATATATATATATATACAGAAAATAGAAATTCTTTACATGCTAATAAGTATAAAGTATATCAATTTTTTACACGAGCAAGGATAAGGATATGGAAGACGAGAGTTGTGAATGGTGTTATTTTTATAAAACTATGTATAGTTGTTATAGTCACGCATTCCAGGAAACAAACTCACTCAGAAGGACAACGCAGATAGTGGAGTGCAGTTTATTACACCGTTGGGCCCAAGGCAGTCTCCTCTTAGCCAAGGACCCTGACTGACTGTTGTGAAAACCTTGTATACCTTAAGTGTACTGCTCAAGCTCACATCCCCAAATTCCTTAAACCTAGCCTGGAAAGTGTTAAAGGGAGATACAATCAGGTTACAGCCATGATTCATAATCAGAAGCATCAGCTGGTTATATATTGTAGCCTACACCAATGGGTGCCATAAAGATTATAAAGGTGACTGACTACATAGGGGAATATTACATTCTTTTCAGTGACGGGAAATCTTGGTATGGAATCTAGTGTTTATCAGTCCGGGACCCCAATTTGGCTGTAGGTATGTTATCCCCATGGCTACCAAGCACATGGTCCAAAGCTCACTGAAAGTGCAAGATGGAGTTTCCTTTTTCAAGATGGAGTCAGCTCAGTGTGTTCCTTTCCTCCCTCATAATGATTTCACTTTTAAAATTAATATGTTAAAGAATGTTTCCCTAAAATTAAAAGCTTTGTTTACCTAACTTTGATTTAAACATTTTACATTTGTTAATCATAATTTGCATTCTTTACTTTAACAGATGATTTTGACTATTTTAAAAATCCTGTTTTTTAAGTATGTTAACAAATCTTTATTTTAAAAATAATTTACATTGTTATAAACATATATTACATTTTGCATATTTTGAGTATAATTATATTTTTATTCTTTACAACATTACTAAAAAATTTTCACAATCTAAAAATTAAGAGTTCTGTTTTGAGATTCAATGGGAATTTTTAGGACTTAAGCCCAGGAAGCAGCATCTCAGGTTACCCTGAAAGAACTGCTCCAAGGAGGTGAAGGGGGAGCCAGGATATGTAAGAGTTTTGCAACAAAGGGCAGGTAGTAGGAACACAAGATTAGTATTAATAAAAGAAAACTAGGTATCTCAAGTTAAGAGGCAGTCCTGTCTGCCTCTTGGTGACCCCATGTATTGTTTGATAGGCTCTCATAAACTGGTGCAAGCCAGCTCCAGCACACCGTCTCCAAGTCACAGGGCTAATAGGTGGTCAGAGCAGAAGTGTGTCCCTGGGTCATATGTGAACTTCAGAGCACTCCCCCTCATAATTCTTTGGTTTCAGATCCAAGGGTTCTGATTCACTAATTGAGAGGTGAAATCACACACCTACTGGTCTTGCAATCTCTTCACTTCCACTCCCCTACCAACTTTGAGTTAGAAGAAAGCTAAGCACAAAATATCCTTGACTATGCAGCTAATGAATGTGATAAGCTCATTTGAAATTTCACACTTGCTTCTGAAATGGTTCCACTCAGTTCAGTGAGCCTTTAAATAGGCACCATTTCAAGGCTGTGATGGCTTACCCATTAGTGGTTAAGTGATTTGCCTTAGGCTACTTTAGGAAATTACTTTAAATCAAAACCTCCATATGATAGAAATCTGTATTGGAAGAGTCACTAGAACTTAAGGCAGCAGGAAGAATACATTTTACTTTCAAATACATTATTCTGGGGGAATCAAAAGGAATGCCGATTATCTAGGAAAAGGGTAGTCCACATCTAAACTACTGTTAGGAGTGGGCCAACAGGAGTTTCAATGGGTTCCAACAGCTCCCTTGTTTGGAACAGGGCCTCTCTTGTCCTGCTAAATCTTCCTGGCATTTGAAGAAGAATCATCACAATAAAATAGGATTTAAGTTCTAAGTTTATGTTGAAGCCAAGTAAAAGTGTTTCATATAGTGTCTCCTTAAAATAGTAACTTCTAGCTCTTAAAAAATTGTTTTGCATAACTTTTATCTCATTTGTCTGCTTTTTCTTTCTTGCTGACCTACTAGAAGGACACAGATGAGGAGAGGACAGAGGTGGCCCCACTCACCAACTGGAAAGAGGCAGGTGGCTTTGCCATCAGAGAAGCAGATGCATGGAAACAGTGCATTTATAAAATGCCTAGAAGAGGCCCTTAGAATTGGACATGGAACAACAGACTGGTTCCAAATCGGGAAAGGAGTACATCAAGGCTGTATATTGTCACCCTGCTTATTTAACTTATATGAAGTGTACATCATGAGAAACACTGGGCTGGATGAAACACAAGCTGGAATCAAGATTGCCAGGAGGATATGCAGATGCCACCATCCTTATGGCAGAAATCGAAGAACTAAAGAGACTCTTGATGAAAGTGAAAGAGGAGAGTGAAAAAGTTGGCTTGAAACTCAACATTCAGAAAACTAAGATCATGGCATCTGGTCCCATCACTTCATGGCAAATAGATGGGAAAACAATGGAAACAGTGACAGACTTTATTTTTTGGGCTCCAAAATGATTGCAGATGGTGATTGCAGCCAGAAATTAAGAGATGCTTGCTCCTTGGAAGAAAAGTTATGACCAACCTAGGCAGCACATTAAAAAGCAGAGGCATTACTTTGCTAACAAAGGTCTGTCTAGTCAAAGCTATGGTTTTTCATGTATGAATGTGAAAGTTGGACTATAAAGAAAGATAAGCACTGAAGAATTGATGCTTTTGAACTGTGGTGTTGGAAAAGACTCTTGAGAGTCCCTTGGACTGCAAAGAGATCCAACCAGTCCATCCTAAAGGAAATCAATCCTGAATATTCATTGGAAGGACTGATGCTGAAGCTAAAGCTCCAATATTTTGGCTACCTGATGCAAAGAGCCAACTGATTAGAAAAGACCCTGATGCTGGGAAAGATTGAAGGTGGGAGGAGAAGGGGATGAAAGAGGATGAGATGGTTGGATGGCATCACTGACTCAATGGACATGAGTTTGAGCAAGCTCCACGTGTTGGTGATGGACACGGAAGTCTTGTGTGCTGCAGTTCATGGAATTGCAGAGTCAGACATGACAGAGCAACTGAACTGAATTGAACACCTGCTTAAATCCTGTTTCTGAATGCAGGACAACACTGAGGTCCCCAGCAAATGCAGAGCCTGGGGGCCTGATGTTGCTGATAGAAATGAGGCTCCACTGAGGGAGTGTTTAGGGGAAGAACGGAGCTTAATGTTGGTGGGAATGTTCTGTGGCGTCAGTCTAAAGTGCAAGGCCAAGAGGTAATGAGTAAACAGGATTCCAATTATGGATAGCCTTTTGGTGTTTGGAATTGAGGGTAGTAGCTGAGTCAATGGAGCTTTTTGATGTGGCTGATGTACCCAAAGAAAGGCAATGCCAAAGAATGCTCAAACTACCGCACAATTGCACTCATCTCAAATGCTAGTAAAGTAATGCTCAAAATTCTCCAAACCAGGCTTCAGCAATACATGAACAGTGAACTTCCAGATGTTCAAACTGGTTTTAGAAAAGGCAGAGGAACCAGAAATCAAATTGCCAACATCCAATGGATCATGGAAAAAGCAAGAGAGTTCCAGAAAAACATCTATTTCTGCTTTATTGACTATGCCAAAGCCTTTGACTGTGTGGATCAAAATAAACTGTGGAAAATTCTGAAAGAGATGGGAATACCAGACCACCTGACCTGCCTCCTGAGAAACCTATATGCACGTCTGGAAGCAACAGTTAGACCTGGACATGGAACAACAGACTGGTTCCAAATAGGAAAAGGAGTATGTCAAGGCTGTATATTGTCACCCTGCTTATTTAACTTCTATGCAGAGTACATCATGAGAAACGCTGGGCTGGAAGAAACACGAGCTGGAATCAAGATTGCCAGGAGAAATATCAATAACCTCAGATATGCAGATGCCACCACCCTTATGGCAGAAAGTGAAGAGGAACTCAAAAGCCTCTTGATGAAAGTGCAAGTGGAGAGTGAAAAAGTTGGCTTAAAGCTCAACATTCAGAAAACGAAGATTATGGCCTCTGGTCCCATCACTTCATGGGAAATAGATGGAGAAACAGTGGAAACAGTGTCAGACTTTATTTTGGGGGGCTCCAAAATCATGGCAGAAGGTGATTGCAGCCATGAAATTAAACGACACTTACTCCTTGGAAGGAGGGTTATGACCAACCTAGATAGCATATTCAAAAGCAAAGACATTACTTTGCCAACAAAGGTCCGTCTAGTCAAGGCTACGGTTTTTCCAGTAGTCATGTATGGATATGAGAGTTGGACTGTGAAGAAAGCTGAGCGCCGAAGAATTGATGCTTTTGAACTGTGGTGTTGGAGAAGACTCTTGAGAGTCCCTTGGACTGCAAGGAGATCCAACCAAAGGAGATCAGTCCTGGGATTTCTTTGGAAGGAATGATGCTAAAGCTGAAACTCCAGTACTTTGGCCACCTCATGCGAAGAGTTGACTCATTGGAAAAGACTCTGATGCTAGGAGGGATTGGGGGCAGAAGGAGAAGGGGACGGCAGAGGATGAGATGGCTGGATGGCATCACCGACTCCATGGACGTGAGTTTGTGTGAACTCTGGGAGTTGGTGATGGACACAGAGGCCTGGTGGGCTGCAATTCATGGGGTCGAAAAGAGTCGGACACGACTGAGCGACTGAACTGAACTGAACTGAACTGATGTACCCATGGTGACAGTGGTCAATGATTTCGGCTACAAAGTTGCTTCCTCTTAGGGCTGGAAGATGTGTAAAGAGTGGCTCAGGAATAAATGGTCTTGGTTCCAATCCTGCTTCGTACAAGACCCAAATGTATCATTTAGTGCCTCAGCCTATCCCCTCGTTAGACTGAGCAGGACTCTGTGGGGCCCTCTTGGATACAAAATATTTCCTTTCCCTGGGAAAATGCTTCATTCAGCCTCCCAGACCTTCCCTGAATACCAAAGCGCACATTCAAATAGTTACTATTCAGGAAAGGGAGGGGATGCAGAAGCCTTGAGGGTGTGATCAAGAAACAATAGCGCAGCAATTAAAGCAGGGCCTGTTTCTTCCTCAAGGGATACACAGAACCAGATCTTTGACTTCTTCTGCAGGAACTAATCCACCCCCATCCGGTGGAGAATGGTAACTTCAGGCTGTGCACAGGATTCCTGGAGCCCCGCCCTATTACCTCACCACCAGCCAATCAGAAGAAAGTGTACATGGTTCAGTTCACTTCAGTCGCTCAGTCCTGTCCGACTCTTTGCAACCCCATGGACTGCAGCACGCCAGGCCTCCCTGTCCATCAACAATGCCTGGAGTTTACTCAAACTCATGTCCATTGAGTCAGTGATGCCATCCAACCGTCTCCTCCTGTCTTAAAACTTCTCAAATTTTGCTGTTGAGGAGACACTGCTTTGTGAAAGTGTTTTTACTTGTGGCGAGTAAGAAAGCCTTCTTCTGTGCTTTGGCTTGGTTGTACCTTTTGACTTGACACCCACCAAGAGGCAAACCCCATTTTCTTTCTCTCTTTTTAAAAGTTATGTGTTTGACTGCACCAGATCTTAGTTTCTGCATGCGGGATCCCAACCAACGATGGAACCCAGGTCTCCTGCACTGGCAGGGTGGAGTCTTTGCCACTGGATTACCAGGGAAATCCCCAAACCCAAGTAACACTAGGATTTCTGTCCAGAGGATGGAATTAGGTAGTTTAACAACTGCTCCAGGTGGCTGTTATCAAAAGGCCAATTCGGGAAACACAGCTGTGGTATCTTGTAACTTGACATGTCGTCCTGGCTATCGCCGTGCAGATTATTAGAAATGCAGAATCTCAGCCCCAGCCGGATACTGTGTGCATTTTAACAAGATCCACAGGTGATTTCTATGCACAACAACATCTGAGAAGCCCTGTTCTAAGTCTCTAGTCACTGCCAAGTAATCATGTGACCTGTTCTGGAAATTGAGCTATTGTGGTTGTCTTGGGAAAGCAGACAAGAGGAAGGTTATTGCTTTGGTAAATGTGGATAACTTTAAATGTTCTGCTTTATCTTTTAAATCTACCCGGTATTGTTGAGGCCAGTAAGGAAACGTAAAAGTGCAACATAAAATTGTAGACAATGCTTATGCTCAGTCAAGTCTGACTCTTTCTGGCCCCATGAACTATAGCCCACCAGGCTTCTCTACCGGTGGAATTCTCCAGGCAAGAATACTGGAGTAGGCTGCTATTTCCTCCTCCAGGGAATATTCCTGACTCAGGGATGGAACCCCTGTCTCTGGCGTCTCCTGCATTGGCAGGCTGATTCTTCACCACTGAGCCACCTGGGAAGCCCAACGTTGATTCCAGTGGAGTAAAAAAGATTGTTGCATAGTACGTATGATTTAGCTCGCCATTTCCTTGGAGGGAGGAATAATGGATATTCTTTTTCTGAAGAGGAGAGACTGAAGGTACACAGCAGAGTCCAGAAGAAATTCAACCTGGCGAACGAGGTAAGTAAGGTCATGTTCCCTTCAAGCATTTCATTTAGAAGATTTGTAGGATGGTGCTTCCTCATAATCTTTTCAGTTCTTCAAAAATATGCAACTGGGATTCTTCCTTCTGCTGTGATGGTATGAAAAGCAGTCAAGTAGTCTGTTTGAAAACCATAGTTGTCTTTATGAATTCAATGACCTACAAAACATCAAAATACATTTTCTAAAATCTTTATTCACAAACAGTTTGGGATTTAACAATTTCAGTTTCATGGAGCTGTAAGTTTTACCGTCTTGTCAGTAGGCATTACAGAGAAGGCAATGGCAACCCACTCCAGTACTCTTGCCTGGAAAATCCCATGGATGGAAGAGCCTGGTAGGCTGCAGTCCATGGGGTCACTAAGAGTCAGACACACTGGGAGACTTCACTTTCACTTTTCACTTTCATGCATTGGAGAAGGAAATAGCAACCCACTCCAGTGTTCTTGCATGGAGAATCCCAGGGACGGGGGAGCCTGGTGGGCTGCCATCTATGGGGTCGCACAAAGTTGGACATGACTGAAGCGACTTAGCAGTAGCAGCAGCAGCAGTAGGTCTTAAGCATTTATTGATCAACAAATTGTTTTTCAGCCAGTTTTCAATACCGTTCTTAGTCCACACTCAGACTTTTTGTACCAGTGTTAGCCAAAGTGATAAACCTACATTTAATGGAGAGAAGGTTATTTACCATAAGTACAATTTCTTGTAACAGTATCTTTGAAATATTTCATGTTGAACTCCTATTGCATTATTATTATATCAGATTATTCCTTTGATGGCTATCAGAGGATGAGAGACACATTGTTGAATCGCAGTTAATAATCATCAGATCAGATCAGATCAGTCGCTCAGTCGTATCTGACTCTTTCCGACCCCGTGAATCGCAGCACGCCAGGCCTCCGTGTCCATCACCAACTCCTGGAGTTCACTGAGACTCACGTCCATCAAGTCAGTGATGCCATCCAGCCATCTCATCCTCTGTCATCCCCTTCTCATCCTGCCCCCAATCCCTCCCAGCATCAGAGTCTTTTCCAATGAGTCAACTCTTCGCATGAGGTGGCCAAAGTACTGGAGTTTCAGCTTTAGCATCATTCCTTCCAAAGAAATCCCAGGGCTGATCTCCTTCAGAATGGACTGGTTGGATCTCCTTGCAGTCCAAGGGACTTTCAAGAGTCTTCTCCAACACCACAGTTCAAAAGCATCAATTCTTCGGTGCTCAGCCTTCTTCACAGTCCAACTCTCACATTCATACATGACCACTGGAAAAACCATAGCCTTGACTAGACGGACCTTTGTTGGCAAAGTAATGTCTCTGCTTTTGAATATGCTATCTATGTTGGTCATAACTTTCCTTCCAAAGAGTAAGCGTCTTTTAATTTCATGGCTGCAGTCACCATCTGCAGTGATTTTGGAGTCCAGAAAAATAAAGTCTGACACTGTTTCCACTGTTTCCCCATCTATTTCCCATGAAGTGATGGGACTGGATGCCATGATCTTCGTTTTCTGAATGTTGAGCTTTAAGCCAACTTTTTCACTCTCCACTTTCACTTTCATCAAGAGGCTTTTGAGTTCCTCTTCACTTTCTGCCATAAGGGTGGTGGCATCTGCATATCTGAGGTTATTGATATTTCTCCCGGCAATCTTGATTCCAGCTCGTGTTTCTTCCAGCCCAGCGTTTCTCATGATGTACTCTGCATAGAAGTTAAATAAGCAGGGTAACAATATACAGCCTTGATGTACTCCTTTTCCTATTTGGAACCAGTCTGTTGTTCCATGTCCAGTTCTAACTGTTGCTTCCTGACCTGCATACATATTTCTCAAGAGGCAGGTCAGGTGGTCTGGTATTCCCATCTCTTTCAGAATTTTCCACAGTTTATTGTGATCCACACAGTCAAAGGCTTTGGCATAGTCAATAAAGCAGAAATAGATGCTTTTCTGGAACTCTCTTGCTTTTTTGATGATCCAGCGGATGTTGGCAATTTGATCTCTGGTTCCTCTGCCTATAGCTAGCATGTGCTGTGCTATGCTATGCTAAGTCACTTCAGTTGTGTCCGACTCTGTGTGACACCTAGACAGCAGCCCACCGGGCTTCCCTGTCCCTGTGATTCTCCAGGCAAGAACACTGGAGTGGGTTGCCATTTCCTTCTCCAATGCATGAAGGTGAAAAGAGAAAGTGAAGTCGCTCAGTGGTGCCCGACTCTTAGCGACCCCATGGACTGCAGCCTACCAGGCTCCTCTGTCCATGGGATTTTCCAGGCAAGAGTACTGGAGTGGGGTGCCATTGCCTTCTCTGTAGCTAGCATATAATGCTTTACAATTAAAAAGTTTCAAACACCAAATCTTATTTGATGCCAGGAAGAGACTGTGATTTCCTCTTGGTGAACATGGGGCTTCCCTGGTGGCTCAGATGGTAAATAATCTACCTTCAATGCAGTAGAATGGGTTGGAAAGATTTCTGGGAGAGGCAGTGGCTCCCCACTCCAGTATTCTTGCCTGAAGAATCCCATGGACAGAGGACCCTGGCGGGCTACACAGTCCATGGAGTTGCAAAGATTCGGACATGACTGAACATGTATAAGAAAACTAAAATGGGATCCAGGAAATTGCCCAAGGTCACAGTACTTGTTATGTGGAGTTAGGACCCGAATCTGGCTCTTCATATTCTCAGTGTGATTTTCTTTCCACCAATGCACAATGCCTTCAGCAAGTTTTGGATGCTTCCATTAGTGTTGTATCGTATTGGGTGTTGGGCTGAATTGTTTGTTGTTATCCAACTTTACTGCCTTTCTATTTGAATTTCTAACCAGAAGCTGACAACTATTCCAGCTCCAGAATTCTCTTCACCAGTGGGTTTTCTAGTGAAGGCAAATTCCTCTACCTGACGAGCAGTGAGGCCAAACAGTAATGAAATGTCAGAATTTTGAGCAGAGAAACGTTTATTGCAGGACCATGCAAGGAAACAGGTGGCCCATACCCCCCAAACCCCCTGAACTCCTAGACAGATTTCAGCAAAACATTTTTATTTTTAATTTATTTTTAAATATTTATATATTTATTTAACTGTGCTGGGTCTTAGTTGAGGCATGTGGGATCTCTAGTTGTAGCTTGTGAACTCTTGATGTGTACTTGTGGCATGTGGGTTCTATTCCCCTGACCAGGGTTTGAACCCAGGCCTCCTCCATTGGGAACTTTGATTCTTAGCCACTGGACCACCAGGGAAGTTCAGCAAAGCAGTTTTAAAGGCCACGTGAGGGAGGGGGTCACAGGGTATGTGACAAGCTGGTACACAAGTCTCTGGTTGCTGTTGATGTAACAGTGCGATGAACTTTATCAATTGGTAGGTGCCAGAAAGTCAGGAGCTACGTGCTTGTGATCATCAAGTAGTTAATTTCTTCCATTGGGTGGTGGTTTTTAGCATCTGAAAAACTCAGGAAATATACATGAGGTACTATTATCTTGGTGCTTCTGAGAGGAACTACAGCAGAGGATGTTAGGAAAGGGCTTGTTCTGGGAAGACCCCATAGAATCCTGTTTGCTCAGGTACAGGTTCAGGGTTACAATCCTTCATCGAGGGTGACTCATGCCCAATATGGAATGCAGAAAAGAAATGGTCTTACATCCAGAAGGCAGTTGTAGGTGGACATGGTAGAGAGATCTTGGGTTTGAAGCCACTTAGTGGGGGATTTCTTGAGAACCACTTGCATCTCGAGGGGCTTCTGGGAAAGTACTTAAGAACAGCAGCTTTGCTGTTACCATTTAGATTGTGGTGACTTCCTTGATCATTGTATGCCAGTCCTTTCATTCTTGTATATGTTCCCATGTCTGGGGTGGGGATATCTGTGGGATGGGCTTCACACTAAAGTGGCTTCCACTTCCAGATGAAACCTTGAATAATAGAGGATTTGAAGTGAAAATGCATTCCCTCTTCCTCCTGTAGTTTCTAAAACAACATTTCCAGGGCTTTTATTTTTCATAAGTAATTGTAGTGCATGTGAAACTTATTTAATTGAAGAATATTTAGAAAGTCAAACATCTTTTCAACGCATACATAATGTTGCTTTCCATGGATATACCATAATTTATCCACTTGTGTTCCTATTGGGTAACACTTGGATTTTTCATTCCTATTTTTAAATTATGCTATACACTGCTGTGATGAACATCTGTGCATATCAATCTCTATCTGAATTTTGTATTTTCCCTTAGCACACATGCCTGCACTAGGTCATTTCTTTCGTCCCTTCATTATGCAAAATACTTAGCAATTGCTTTCTATGGGCCAGATATTGTATGAGGTAATGAAGATACTGTAATGAACCAGACAAACATGGACTCCACCTAATGGAGTTCATAGTTTAGCCTGGTGTTCCTTCCAGTCACTAGGCAAATGATAACAATTGTTAGGCTCTTTATGCAAAGGATTATATAGTAATAGGAGAGAACCTAGGAAGACTTCCCAAAAGAAGTGATATTTATTGAAATTACAAAATGGATGTGAATGAAGCAGAAAAGCATGGTACCCACAGCAAAAGCACATTACAGGCCAGGACATGGGAGAACAGGGTACTTGGGAGAAACTGAAAGAAGTCCATTACGCTGACAGCACAAGTTATGTGCTGATGGGCCAGATCATTCTGGGCTGGTTAGAGCATCTTAAAGGTTTTGGATTTTAACTTGAGTATAATGGAAGCCATTGTAGAATATTAAGTGCTTGTTCAAGGTCAATCTTGGGCATGGAATTTGAGGTACCTGTTGGGCATCCAAGAAAAACCCTCTAGCAGTAGGTTCACTAAATGAGTCTTGACCTCTAAAAAGGAGACATGACTGGAAATCTAGATTTGGACATCATCAATATTTATTTATGGAGAAGGAAATGGCAACCCACTCCAGTATTCTTGCCTAGGAAATCCCATGGACAAAGTCTGAGCCTGGTGGATGACAGTCCATGGGGTCACAAAGAGTCGGATATGAATTAGCAACTGAGCAGATTGTATATTTAAGCTGGATATGTTGAAGTGGTTGGGGGGTGACCTGCAGCATACTCTGGTGACCACCCACATCACAGTTATCTACCATCTGTTGGAAATGTGTATTTCTCAGCTCAATCCCAGGTCTGGGGAAGCTGACCACCTGTGGTTGGTATTTATGCAATTTACATTTTTAACAAGCTACCCAGATGATTTCTTTGCACACTAAGCATGAAAGTCATGGTCTAGGGAGGGCCTATATCAGTAATCCTCAGTCCTAGCTACATGTTTGAATCACTTGGAGAAATTAAAAATATACTTAAGCTGAGGATCATTCTGGGACATTTGTTTTCGCTCCTTCCCAGCTCCTCAGTCTTGTTTACTGCACCTGTGCTATGTGTTGCAATAACCCCCAACCCCTGCCACCACTGCCAAATTGGCATAGCAATACTTAACTGTAATTTCTCATGCCATCCTGTGTTGCACCACTAGCTGTAGTTGTATAAGCTTCCCATTTTCACTTGGCTAACTTCTAATCACTTTCTAAGACTCAATTTGGGTATCACCCCCAGGAAGGGTTCCCTGACACCCCTCACCATCTGGATTGGGTGTCCCCTCTTTGTGCTTCCAGAGGGTTTTCAGATGTCTGAGCATTTAGAACACTGCTTTAGCATTGGCCATTTGCATGTCTACTTCTCTATCAGTGGATGAGGTCCTCAGGACCAAGTTGTAGTTGGTTCTTCTTTCTAATTCCACACATCTTATCACTGTGCCTGTAACACAGTAAGCCACACACTGTGTCTGTTGAAGTGAACTGAATTCTGGCTCCACTGTTTGTTACTCTTAATATGTTTGAGCAAGTCAGCTAATCTCTCAGAGTGCCAATTCTTTATAAGTCTGATATTTTCTGTGCTGTCTGCATTGTATCATGGGGTTGTTATAGAGATTACACAAGATTAAAGATGAATGCATGCTTTGTTTAATAGAAAGCATTATTAAATCATGAGTTATTATTACAAAAAAATGGCTTTCATAAAAATGTGTGTTTTTTACAAGGCTTTGACTTTGGGAAGCTCAATGATGGTGTCACCATTGCTCAAAAAATGTGTGGCTCTACTCTTGTGGCACTAACCATATTGATTTATGATGACAGTAATCTGTGTGTTTGAAGCCTGCACCAACCTTGGAGACAATAACAATGGCACTTGACTCTAGGCACTTATGCAGCATTGTGATAACCCTTCCCTTCCCGTGGGTCACATCCACTGCCCCTAGGTAGCCAGCACAGTTTTCAAGTCCTTCTAAATCAATGCCTTTTTGTGTAATTCTTAACTGTGCCCTCTATTCCCAAGGGAAAGATGGCCTTCTGCCCAGGTATTTTAGCTATTTCAGCTGAACTTGAACCTTTAAATAACCATAGGCCTCACTGTCCCTGAAAGATTCCCTGGTTCATTCAACTTTCTAATTTCTCTGTGAAGGAATATAAATAGGTTCTTCTGGAAACCACCTTGGTGATTTCACTGGTTTAGGTCCACCATGAACCACTATCCCCAAATGGAGCCCAAATACCCCAACTCTTTATTCCCTTGGGGTGAGTTCCCAGCATTATCAGGGTACTCATTTCCTTATTCTCCCTCTTTCCACAGTGGTGGAGAAATTTTGATCCTCGGGAGGTTACATAAGTTTTGTTCCATGTCCCTTCAGGTCAGAGAATGAGGCTGATTAATTTCTGTAGCCTCTTTTTTGACAGGCTCATAGTCTTTCGTCCAGCAGGTGCTTGATAAAGATTTGTTGAATTAGAACCTAAAAGATGGGGAAACAGTGGAAACAGTAGCTTACTTTATTCTTCTGGGCTCCAAAATCACTGCAGATGGTGACTGCAGCCATGAAAGTAAAAGGCACTCATTGGAAGGAAAGTTATGACCAACCTAGACGGCATACTAAAAAGCAGAGACATTACCTTGCCAACAAAGGTCCATCTAGTCAAAGGTATGGTTTATCCAGTGGTCTTGTATGGGTGTGAGAGTTGGAATATAAAGAAAGCTGAGCACTGAAGAATTGATGCTTTTGAACTGTGGTGTTGGAGAAGACTCTTGAGAGTCCCTTGGACTGCAAGGAGATCCAACCAGTCCATCATAAAGGAGATCAGTCCTGGGTGTTCATTGGAAGGACTGATGTTGAAGCTGAAACTCCAATCCTTTGGCCACCTGATGTGAAGAGCTGACTCATTTGAAAAGACCCTGATTCTGGGAAAGATTGAGGGCAAGAGGAGAAGGGAACAACAGAGGATGAGATGGTTGGATGGCATCACCAACTCAATGGACATGGGTTTGGGTGGACTCCAGGTTTGGTGATGGACAGGGAGGCCTGGCGTGCTGTGGTTCATGGGGTCGCAAAGAGTCGAACACGAGTGAGTGACTGAACTGAACTGAATTGGAACACTCAAGTTCCAGCCTCATTATTATACGGTCAAACTTTGTATACTAAGACCCCAAACCTTCTTACTTGTTATAGAAACAATTTCAGTTTCACATTTTTCAAAAAACTGAGATTGAAATTGAATATTGACTTCTTTGGTAAGCAGGGAACCCTCAAAAAATATGTGGTGCCCATTTTCTATTGAAATGTGTTCACCAGACATGCTATTTGTGCTTATGCCATTACAAGAAGGTCAAGTCCAGTGAGCTTTTTCTGGAAATGAGGTTAAACATACACCAACCCTGCCTCTCTTGTTTGCTTACCCCTGTAGCCAGTAGTTTGAGAGCCAATGTGTAGAGAGGGAGAGCACTGCAAAGCTAATTAATCCAAATGGGGATCACAAGTAGGTCAGGCTCAATGTCCTACCCCAACCCCCTGGATGGAAGAATATGGCTGATGTCTGTCTGCATCTCGGTTGGCAGGCTTGAAGTCTCACCTGCCAAGAAGGTTCACCTTTCCACCTAGTACAAGTGTACCAGCTACAAGGAACCTGAGCTATGAAGAAGTAAGATAGAAAAGTGTGGCATAGCAGCCGTTTCTGTCGACTCTGTCTTTTGACCAGAATCATGACTCATTAGAGGTGACTGGGACCCTATGCTGTGTCTGGTCTCACTGCCTCATTTTACCCACAAATGACTTGGGGTTCAGTGAGCACAGCACAAGGGTAAAGAGCACGGGCCTAGGAGTCCCTTGCAAATCCCATCTCCCAGACTCACAAGCTGTGTGAGTTTGGGAAAGTCCCTTGAGTTCCCTGATCCTTACTCTCAGGCAGGTCACATGAGCTATTGTGTCTGATACAGGTGACAGGCACAGGTGGCAGGTGCCTGGTAACAGGGACTGGAGTCACTCTTGTCAGCCCCACTAAGGGCTGCATTCCAGAGTTCCTGATGGCATTCCTTCCTCTCCCTTGAACTTACAGGAGCTGAGAATACCTCCCAGCCTCCTTCCCATGGCTAGGCTGAGGTCTTCCTGCCTGTGCCAGTCAGTTGACCAAGCAACAGTCCTGGGTGGCCTTTCTGCATGTGAGGATCATTTTATCCAGACATTGGAACAAAGGACTTGAACTAGGCATGGTCCTGGGACATGAGTGGGGCTGGGGGGGGGGGTGACCCCGGAGAGTTGAGGTAGATGCTGTTTGAAAAGGGAGAAGCTGGTTGTATAATTCCTGTGAGTGGAGAGGAATGGAGGATGCCAGCTGATAGCTCGGCCAAGCTTTTAAGGGTGAGGAAGAGAGAAAGGGCAGCAGTGCGTTGGGGTGTAAGCTGTGTTGGGTGGATGGAGACTGGGAAATGGGGTTTAGTTACTCTGCTCTGTTTCAGTCACACTGGCCTCCTTGCAGTCCCCTGATCATGTCAGATTCATTACCTGACTAGGGCCTTCACACTGGCTGTTTCTTCATCCTGGAATGATTTCTCCTTATACATTTCCATCACTGGCCAACTTGTGCCTTTCAGGTCAATTACCACCTTTTCCTTGAGGCCTACACTAGACACTCTTTGAAAACTGAAACCTGTCCCTCAGTCCAAGGTACCTCCTGTTCCCCTTATCACACTCCATCTGTTCTCTATTTCTTTTTTTTTTTTTTGGTTTATAAGTTTTGTGTGTATTAACTTTACCAAATTCACATATTTATTATAAATATTTATTTATCCATCTGGAATTTTAAAATAAGTAATTAAGTATTCTAAAAATAATGGTATTACATCTTCCTTTTTAATTTTTAAACCTCTTAGTTCTCTATTTCTTAGCACTGTCTAAGTTCAGTTCAGTCGCTCAGTCATGTCTGACTCTTTGTGACCCCATGCATGCCAGGCCTCCCTGTCCATCACCAACTCCAAGAGTTTACCCAAACTCATGTTCCTTGAGTCGGTGATGCCATCCAACCATCTCATCTTCTATCGTCCCTTTCTCCTCCTGCCCTCAATCTTCCCCAGCATCAGGGTCTTTTCAAATGAGTTAGCTCTTCGCACCAGGTGGCCAAAGGATTGGAGTTTCAGCTTCAATATCAGTCCTTCCAGTGAACACCCAGGACAGATCTCCTTTAGGATGCACTAGTTGGATCTCCTTGAAGTCCAATGGACTTTCAAGAGTCTTCTCCAACACCACAGTTCAAAAGCATCAATTCTTCAGTGCTCAGCTTTTTTTATAGTCCAACCCTCACATCTGTACATGACAACTGGAAAAACCAGAGCCTTGACTAGATGGACCTTTGTTGGCAAAGTAATGTCTCTGCTTTTGAATATGCTATCTAGGTTGATCATAACTTTCCTTCCAAGGAGTAAGTATCTTTTAATTTCATGGCTGCAGTCACCATCTGCAGTGATTTTGAAGCCCCCCAAAATAAAGTCAGCCACTGTTTCCACTGTTTTCCCCATCTATTTGCCATGAAGTGATGGGACCAGATGCCATGATCTTCATTTTCTGAATGTTGAGCTTTAAGCCAACTTTTTCACTCTCCTCTTTCACCTTCATCAAGAGGCTCTTTAGTTCTTCTTCACTTTCTTCCATAAGGGTGGTGACATCTGCATATCTGAGGTTATTGATATTTCTCCCAACAATCTTGATTCCAGCTTGTGCTTCTTCCAGTCCAGCATTTCTCATGATAGTCTCTGCATAGAAGTTAAATAAGCAGGGTGACAATATACAGCCTTGACATACTCCTTTTCCTATTTGGAAACAGTCTGTTGTTCCATGTCCAGTTCTAACTGTTGCTTCCTGACCTGCATACAGATTTCTCAAGAGGCAGGTTGGGTGGTCTGGTATTCCCATCTCTTTCAGAATTTTCCACAGTTTATTGTGATCCACACAGTCAAAGGCTTTGGCATAGTCAATAAAGCAGAAATAGATGTTTTTCTGGACCTCTTCTTGCTTTTTTGATGATCCAGCGGATGTTGGCAATTTGATCTCTGTTTCCTCTGCCTTTTCTAAATCCAGCTTGAACATCTGGAAATTCATGGTTCACATATTGCTGAAGCCTGGCTTGGAGAATTTTGAGCATTACTTTACTAGAGTGTGAGATGAGTGCAATTGTTTGGTAGCTCAAACTACCGCACAAACTACCAAACAAAAAAACTGTCTAAGTTACTGTATAATTATTCATTATGTCTACGGTTGAATGTGTATCTCATGCTGCCAGAAGATAAATCAGAGGAGGGCAAGGATCTTTATCTTTTTTTTTTTTTCACTAATATATTCCACATGTCTGGATTAGTGCCTAGTTCAGAGTAGGTCCTTATGTGTCTTCTCTTTTCCATTTGCAATAACTCCTTCTGTCCTCTCACCCAGGATCGTGGCTTTCCATGACACCTATACTCTAATGACTCCCAGATTTCAATCTCCTGGTGCATGCCTGTGTTTTTCCCCCAATACATGTAACTAGCTGCTTGCTGAGCAGGTCCCACTGAACGTCAATTAGACATCTCAAAATCAATGTGTCCAAAACTGTCTTCATTTGTTTGGGCTGTAATTACAGAATGGCATAGACTGGGTGGCTTATAAAGAACAGAAGTTTATGTCTCACAGTAACTGAAATATGAAGTAAAGAGGATGGCGGATGGGGTGCCCCTTCCCTCACATCCCATTGGCTGTAACTTAGTCACATTGTCTCACAGTGACTGGAATAGACTAGGGTACACAGCTCTTACTTCTGGGAAGCTCTGTGCACAGCTAGATTAAGGTTCTGCTATCAAAGAAAAAGGCAAGAAGAGAGATTATGGACCAACAAGCAGGCTCTGGGTCTCTGCTTTTGTACCCCAATAAGGATCTGAGGCAAACAGCCTAAGGGTTCATTAACATTTGTTCAGTTTGGGTGGATGCATGGGTGTTTGTGATCTTTTTTTGTTCTTTTCTGTATCCTTGGAATGTTGCGGAATGACTAATAGGTATTTTAAAGGAGAAGAAAGATACTTCTGTTAGAGCATAAAATATTCTTCTCTACCTAGATACAACAGACATTCCTGGTCATGTGGCCCATGGCCTGTGGCTTTAGGCTGATGCCAGTGATATACACAGTGTTTTCATTCTGTGGAAACAAGAGATGGGTTACCATCCAAACTTCAGCATTTTACAACTTGCCTTCCTCTCCCTGCCTTTCTGTTTCTCACACTGACACCCTCCCACCACATGTATCCCATCACAGAATATTCTTCCAGAAGCAGACACTGGACAGGCCCCCTCTACTCCCAGGGCTCAAAGCCTGCCCTGAAATTGGGCAGCATTTTCCCCCTGTGGGTCTCAAGCACTGTTACGATCATCTGCTTTTCTTTCATCTCTATCCTCTGAAATCTCTGTTTTGATAAAAGCACTTTTATTTTCTTGTTTCCTTGAAATAAATAGTTGAATGGTTATGATGTTCCTTTTCACTTCAACTTCAGCCCATTTGCAGTTAATTGATGGAATCATTCAGAAATGAATAAATCTTTTAAAAGGTATGTGTGTGTGTAGGAGGGCTTGCAGTATGTGGTTTAAAATATCTACACCAAGTCAGAAAGATAGCATTATATTAAACTAGAGTGGAACAAATTGGTCCAACATAGCTGAAATTCCAGAGAGAGACTACAGTAATTTCATAAGGCATATGATGGCAGCTGCATCAGTTTACTGCTGCTACCACAAATCCCAAATGAAATGGTTTTCATGTGTGAATATTTTACATATTCATTATTTCTTATAATTCCATGTAATTTTAATTTGGGTGGGGGAGAGGGCCATATGGGTGGTGAATATAGAGCACACAAGATGAAAGTCATAGACAGTGATCAGTGATGTCCTGGCAGCTATGTTATGAACTAGAATGTCAGGTTACCCTGGTAGTTGTACTTTCTTTTATACCCACAAATGCACGCCTCAAGGAGCAACTCTGCAAAATTTCCTAATGCACTCAGCCATCAACTCTTGCCAAACCTTGTCCTTCCTACCTGGTTTCATAAACCAGTAAAACCCCTTTAATGGCTTCATAGAGTTTGACCTGATCTGTCATTTGCAACCAAAAGAATCTTGGCTACTGAATCAGTGTCACGGCCATCAAAACACAACCAGAGGAAAAGGATTGATTTGATATTTCAGTAATAAAGCGGGCAGATGAAAATTTCCAACCTCTGGCAATATGTGAGTGCAGACAAATTTTACTGTTTTGTTATGCATGCTATGTATGGCCTTAATTATGAATCAATAATGGAGAAATGCATTTGGAAAATATTTTAATAATCTTTTAAAAATGGGAAGCCCTCTTCTTCTCATCTTGCTCCCTGGGGTGCTGACTGGGCATCCTCCATCGTTTCACCACTTCTCCAGCTCTGGATCTCTTTGCTGTCTCTGCTGCTATGCTGGCCTCATTCTGCCTAGCTTGGGTATGTGTGCTGGTGCATGAGCACACATGCGTGCAAGAAGGAAGGAATATTGATGTATAGGGCATGTCTCAGATTTATCTGCTTTACCCTATGCAAATCCTAGCTTCCTTCCATGTTCTTTTTTTAAAATATTTACTTTTTTGGGGGGGGGCTATGCTGGGTCTTAGTTGAGGCATGCAGGATCTAGTTCCTTGACCAGGGATCAAACCTGGGTCGCCTGCATTGGGAACACGGAATCTTAGCCACTGGACTAAGAGGGACATCCCTCCTTTACACGTTGTAACATACAGAAAGGAGCTCTTTTTTTTTTTTTTTTTCCTCTCTTTGTGGAGCCGGGGAAGGTGCCAAAAGTAACTTAATCCCTTTGTGAATGAGGGAGGTTACATATTTTTGAGTCTTCCCATAAGAGAGGTTACCTGAAGTGTAATGAACTCGTTTTCACAGTGGACAATTCCCCTATATCCAAATTCACAGTGGACAATTCCCCATCCTGCCTCCAGGCACTTCTGTTAGCCACTTTGCTCACCTCACCTAAGGCCATTGTGAGAAATAGGAGCAAGAGGTCCTAAGAGAAAGGGAAAATAATATAGCAAGGAAAATAAAACTAGGCAGGGCATCCACACATTCTCATCAGAATCTGCTCCTTCCAGAGGCAACATGTGGAGCTTTTGGTTTTGTGGGAGAAATTTCTGTTTCTCATCTAGATTTGAAGATCAACTTGCTCTTTTAATGTATCCTCGCATTCTTTTATTCTTGCTCAGGCTTTCGTTGTGAAAAGTGGAAAAGCTCCTAATAACATTTTGCCACTTGAAGATGGTTATGGCATATGATGTGGGGCTTATAATCCAGGGTGAGGCCACAGTGTTTCTTGATTCAGAAGTAGTATAGATGGATGGAAGACCATCTCTGCAGAGGCTTTAGAGAAACTGGAATAAAGTGATGAAAGAGCAGGGCATTTACTCCGTGTATTCATTATCTGCCAGTAGGTTTTGACTTACATTGTACATATTCTACATTTATGTGATAAATATTTTGACCTTGTGGATTCTTTAGGAGAGAATTTTTTTAAATCAATGTAAATATACCTTCTGATTTTTTCAAATATCACAGTTTGCAAGTCTCTTTTCCTTTGATATGCACAAAAAGAGTTTCTCTGAAATAGGCTACCATTGAATTTATACATACTGAGATTTGGCTCATTCTGAACCAGCCCAAAGATTGAGAAGCTCTATACAGTCAACAAAAACAAGACCAGGAGCTGACTGTGGCTCAGATCATGAACTCCTTATTGCCAAATTCAGACTTAAATTGATGAAAGTAGGGAAAACCACTACACCATTCAGGTATGACCTAAGTCAAATTCCTTATGATTATACAGTGGAAGTGAGAAATAGATTTAAGGGCCTAGATCTGATAGATAGAGTGCCTGATGAACTATGGACGGAGGTTCATGATGTTGTACAGGAGACAGGGATCAAGACCATCCCCATGGAAAAGAAATGCAAAAAAGCAAAAAGGCTTTCTGGGGAGGCCTTACAAATAGCTGTGAAAAGAAGAGAAGTGAAAAGCAAATGAGAAAAGGAAAGATATAAGCATCTGAATTCAGGGTTCCAAAGAATAGCAAGAAGAGATAAGAAAGCCTTCCTCAGCAGTCAATGCAAAGAAATAGAGGAAAACAACAGAATGGGAAAGACTAGAGATCTCTTCAAGAAAATTAGAGACACCAAGGGGACATTTCATGCAAAGATGGGCTCGATAAAGGACAGAAATGGTATGCACCTAACAGAAGCAGAAGATATTAAGAAGAGGTAGCAAGAATACATAGAAGAACTGTACAAAAAAGATCTTCACGACCCAGATAATCACGATGGTGTGACGACTGACCAGAGCCAGACATCCTGGAATGTGAAGTCAAGTAGGCCTTAGAAGACATCACTACGAACAAAGCTAGTGGAGGTGATGGAATTCCAGTTGAGCTATTTCAAATCCTGAAAAATGATGCTGTGAAAGTGCTGCACTCAATATGCCAGCAAATTTGGAAAACTCAGCAGTGGCCACAGGACTGGAAAAGGTCAGTTTTCATTCCAGTCCCAAAGAAAGGCAATGCCAAAGATTGCTCAAACTACCGCACAATTGCACTCATCTCACAAGCTAGTAAAGTAATGCTCAAAATTCTCCAAGCCAGGCTTCAGCAATACGTGAACCGGGAACTTCCAGATGTTCAAGCTGATTTTAGAAAGGGCAGAGGAACCAGAGATCAAATTGCCAACATCCGCTGGATCATGGAAAAAGCAAGAGAGTTCCAGAAAAACATCTATTTCTGCTTTAATGACTATGCCAAAGCCTTTAACGACTATGCCAAAGCCTTTAACTGTGTGGATCACAATAAACTGGAAAATTCTGAAAGAGATGGGAATACCAGACCACCTGACCTGCCTCTTGAGAAATTTGTATGCAGATCAGGAAGCAATAGTTAGAACTGGACATGGAACAACAGACTGGTTCCAAATAGGAAAAGGAGTATGTCAAGGCTGTATATTGTCACCCTTCTTATTTAACTTCTATGCAGAGTCCATCATGAGAAATGCTGGGCTGGAAGAAACACAAGCTGGAATCAAGATTGTTGGGAGAAATATCAATAACCTCAGATATGCAGATGTCACCACCCTTATGGCAGAACCTGAAGAGGAACTAAAAAGCCTCTTGATTAAAGTGAAAGAGGAGAGTGAAAAACTTGGCTTAAAGCTCAACATTCAGAAAACGAAGATCATGGCATCTGGTCCCATCACTTCATGGGAACTAGATGGGGAAACAGTGGAAACAGTGTCAGAGTTTATTTTTTTGGTCTCCAAGATCACTGCAGATGGTGATTGCAGCCATGAAATTAAAAGACGCTTACTCCTTGGAAGGAAAGTTATGACCAACCTAGATAGCATATTGAAAAGCTGAGACATTACTTTGTCAACAAAGGTCTGTCTAGGCAAGGCTATCTTCCAGTGGTCATGTATGGATGTGAGATTGGACTGTGAAGAAAGCTGAGTGCTGAAGAATTGATGCTTTTGAACTGTGGTGTTGGGGAAGACTCTTGAGAGTCCCTTGGACTGCAAGGAGATTCAACCAGTCCATTCTGAAGGAGATCAGCCCTGGAAGGACTGATTAGTCTCTGGAAGGACTGATGCTAAGGCTGAAAGTCCAGTACTTTAGCCACCTCGTGCCAAGAGTTGACTCATTGGAAAAGACTCTGATGCTGGGAGGGATTGGGGGCAGGATGAGAAGGGGACGACAGAGGATGAGATGGCTGGATGGCATCACTGACTCGATGGATGTGAGTCTGAGGTGAACTCCAGGAGTTGATGATGGACAGGGAGGCCTAGCGTGCTGAGATTCATGGGATCACAAAGAATCGGACACGACTGAGCAACTGAACTGAACCAGCTAAGTACATCCTCATACTGCATCTCTTATCCTCAGCAGTTTAAAAATTGTGTATTCCTAGGTCAGTAAGGCGAGCACAAAGCTTTTATAGAACAATAGTTTCCGCATGAATCTGACTTATGTTTTCCCATATCAGTTTAAACATTAATTTGCTAAATTTCAAGTGTAATTGTACCTCAGTATAAAGAAAATATATGCCTGATTTTTTCATGACATGTGAAAAGAATTCTTGATTTCCAGAAAAAGTAGATGCTGTGTTCAGTGCTTTGATGTTTGTTTATTTCCTTTGGTCAATTTTGCCAATAGTTACTATGATGTTTGATGTACTGTGCAGCTCTCACGGAAAAGTGTCCAATAATTTGGTGAGGGTCAGAGTTTGGATAGTGGGTATCAAGTGACATGAAATTAGAAAGCTTAGCCTTTGGGAATGCTGCGATGAAAATTCCTGAAGACTCAACTGGCAAATAAATACAGGTTGAGCACTTGCTCTAGATTAAATGGCGTGAAAAGACATGAGATGCTTTCCAAACAAAATAGACAAGAAATCATTCCAAATGGAAGAAGGGAGGTATTTGACTCAAACATAGTCATCCTGGTGAGAGTTTTCAGTTTCTAGCACGTTGCTCTCTTGGCCTTCAGAGGTTGGTGGGGGTGAAGAATGGTGTCCTCAGTACTGACTGCCTGTCTGTGTCTCTCTGAGACCTCTGAGGGTCGTGCCTTTTCCTGGAGTCCTTTAGGGTTTTCAAAATTAAAAAGTCATGCTCTGCAGCTTTAATGCTGCTACAGTTAAATCAATTGATACCACTTCCTATACCATCTTTCCATATTCACTTTCATACTACTTAACATAACATACACATGACAGTGAGTTGGGAGGTTGAAAACTGAGTGGACAAGGCAGCCCAATGGCACAGGAAGTGGCTGCAGGAAGAAGAGCCATGGATGACCAGTACTTACAAAAGCAGTTAAATGTCCCTCATCCTGGGCTGTGCATGACTCTGGGTGGAGAATTGTCTAGATAAAAGAGCTGCTGTGAGCAATAGTAGCCATGAGCAAGCAGGGAGGTGTAGAATATCTTGCTGTGAAAGGTGACATTTTGACTGCACTGATCAAGGGGATGTACCTGGCAAGTGTCAAGGCTGAGAGCAAGCAGAGGCACCCTAAGTAAGCTGGGTCCCTTAATACAGGAGCAGGAGAAGGCAGGATCCAGTTGTTTGAATCTGTTTTAAGGTACAAACTTTTGAGTCTCCATTTCCTTCTGTAAAATAGGGGTAATCACATCATTTTGCAGAATTGTTGTGAGAATTATAAATACTGTAGGTAGAGCCCCTGCATACTGTCTAGTCCATAGATTGTTCTAAGGAAAGGGTAGGTATTACTTTGTTTTATGCCAGAGAGATTCAATAGCAAGCACTAGAAAAAAACAAGAGAGGCATTCAAAGTCCATGGCAAGGAGGTTAGGCAGGTGAGGGGGTGGTATGAAAAACAAAGGAGAAGAAATACTAACTCACAAAGTATCACCACTATTAGACAACCTAAAGTCTGTATCTGGAGGTGCTTCATTTTAATCCATCCAGCAGTTCATGGTTTAGATCTAAACTAACTGTGTCCTTCAAGGCCAAGCCTGTAGGTTAGGCTCACCAGTCAGAGTAGAAAACTTCCTGGGGTTGCCTTCATAACGTCACTCTTTCTTTCTGGCTGATGCAGTGTATCTGATTCAGATTTCTAGTTCTCCACCAACCCTCTGATATCTGACAATTGACACTCATTTCACAGGTCAACGTGATGTGACCCTTTTATCTTTATGTCCTCCTTACTCATATTGCTTATCTTACCTCATGCCCAAACCCTTTAATGAGCCCAGGTTTCCTTCTGTTTCCTTCAAGTCCATAGCTGCCTACGACGCAGCATGACACTGAGGCAGCAAGTTCACCCTACAGACTTTAAACTCCTGAGTCACAAACTTGTTTCCAACCTCCAGAAATCAATTGCAAGTGAAAAGACTTAAGAGGGGATGACTTATTATTAGGCCAGTGGTAAACAGATTTTTACATGTGTTGGTTTTGTCTGTACAACAGTTCTATTATGTCTCTGGCAAATTATAGAGGGTTTTGGTGCTGAACAAAATGGGTATATTGTTCTCATTTAGACACTTTTAGCTAGAAATCCAGCTCAAAATAGGCTCTTAAATAAACCTGTTTGAACTATTTGTGAAAAGACAGACTTAAGAACATCTTAATGTATGTTTATCTCCTTCCACTTCCCTTCTATACATGAGCCAATGTGAGATATTTCTCAATAATTTAACAACATACTTCTGATGTGGGCTTTGCTTGTCAGGCCTAACACATTTATTTTTCTCTAATGGGAGAATGTTTCTCTATTGTTTATGCTATTGACTACTATTGTCTTCAGATAAAATGTCTGTTGGCCCAAGAAAAGCAGCTACTGACACCCAGAAGCTAAACTGGTATGAGCACGAGGCCTTGTTTTTGCCATGAAGTAGTCTGGCACTCACTCATTACTAGGCCTTGGCATTCTTCTGTTGAACATAAACAATGTCATAGAACATCAACATCCAACAAGGCCACTCTGGCCATGATGGATCAGGAGAAGACCATTCCACAACCTTGTCTGAACAGAGACAAAATATAAACATTGTCCAAGTCAAAGAATACTAAACATTCCCCCATTCTGTTTAATATGAGTGACTGATTTTTTTTAAACCAATTACAGCTTTAGCTCAACTCTGGTCTGCCTTCTCCATAGATAATGTTTATTAATATAGCTAACTGTAGAATTATCCCACTTCCTGATAACGTCTGACCCAGGGACAAAGCCCTGCTTCATTAAAGTCTCCACAAAATCACCTAATACAAGCCCTAAACCTTCCTATATAAGACTTTTCTAAAATCAGTCCTTTCTAATACCCTCTCTTAGAAATGTCTCATGGTTCCTCATGTTGTGTGCTCTTCCTTCTTATGGTAAATAATATACATAGCTTGTTTAACCAGTGGTGTGTTCCTAGTGGTCTTTTGTTTGGAGGGCCTTGACTGAAATGGCGGTTCCATTGAGATTCAGGACCCTCAAGACAGTAATAGTGCACGAATCTGTGGTCCATTGTGTTTTCCTATTTGATATGCATCCTGCCCAGACCGGAAAGGTAAATTCATGCTTAATTGGACTCCAACATTTCATGAACCCCTTCAACACTGGGTTTATTTTGTTTCCCTAGGAATAAGGTCTCTTGGAAGGACTGATGCTGAAGCTGAAACTCCAATATTTTGGCCACCTGATGTCAAGAACTTACTCATTTGAAAAGACCCTGATTCTAGGAAAGATTGAAGGCAGGAGGAGAAGGGGATAACAGAGGATGAGATGGTTGGATGGCATCACAACTCAATGGACATGAGTTTGAGTAAACTCTGGGAGTTGGTGATGGACAAGGAGGCCTGGCGTGCTGTGGTTCATGGGGTCGCAAAGAGTCGGACACAACTGAGCAACTGAAGTGAAGGTCTCGGTTCAGTTCTTTGTTACCCAATCTGCTTTGAATTATTCCTTGGTAAAATTGGCTTAGCATCTAATACCTCCTCTCATAGTCTGCTGTGCTAACATCTTGAATGTTGTTTGTTCATAAGAAAAGTTTGTAGGAAGCAGGTAAGTATAGTTCAATAGATTGTCCATGACCTGGTCTCCTCAGACCAGTGTGCTTGAAACAAATACTTTCATGGGACACCATTTTAAAAACCTTCAAAGGACTTCCTTCTCAATCCTGGCTTTGTGTTCTGGAGAATTTCCCTGCTTAGTTTCATCTACTCAGAATCAGCAGGTTTTGTTTGATCCCTGACTGATGATGATTGCCCTTTGGCCAAACATCAGAGACACCAAGTTAACACAAGTACTGTTCTTACAGATTTTTCAGTTCTCAGAGGAGTATTCTTTTTCTCCAGCGATGCCTTTTACAGGCTGAACACCTGCTTCCATCAGCCTTTCTCACTCTAAAGCTAAACTGTATGCTTATCAGACAGTTTCAAGAGACAGTTTGGAATAGCAGTGGCTGTTTTGGGGAGCTTTTGACATGACCAACATGGTTCATATGAGGGGTACCTTAGAACAAAAAGCAAAGAAAATCCTGATGAGAATGTTTGTCTATCTTGTTTGTCTCAAA
Source organism: Bos taurus (assembly GCF_002263795.3). Taxonomy (NCBI): domain Eukaryota; kingdom Metazoa; phylum Chordata; class Mammalia; order Artiodactyla; family Bovidae; genus Bos; species Bos taurus. The sequence continues at coordinate 29,355,343 of NC_037357.1, forward strand.
GATAGATCATTTTTTTAAACATGAGTGATATCCCCTCCTTGTTTTCTATAGTTTGAAGACTAATAAGTGCTGACTTTTTAACTATATGATTTGATACAATTGTCAAGGGTCCAAGTTATGTCAAAACCAGCTATATGGCATTCCCCTTTGTGTGGGTGTGTGTTTATATAAAACTCTCTTTCTGCATCTAAGTGTTCTTCCCTCTCTAGTCTGCAGCTGGCTTCCTCCTATCCCAACAGTCGCTTCTTATGAAATTTTAACTGATTAACCAATCAAAAAATAATTCAGATATTTTGCGTGCATTCTGGGGATATCTAGTCTAGATAAACAGAATGGTTTAAAAGGTAAATATATATATGTAAATAAATAAAGTTACTAAACGGTGTTTTTGTGGAGACTGAAAACTGTATACTTAAAAGCATTTGTTGCTATGGCTATAAGAGAATAAGTCTTCAGTTTCAAGACAAAATAAGATAGTTGGCATGTTTCAAAGTCTTTATAAAATGTTTGCCATGAGAAAAAAAATATTAGCATAATATTTTGGTCTGTTCAACACTAGGGTTAAGTTCCTTGTAATTCAAATTTCCAACATTTCCCATATTGGTTTAATTAGTTTAAAAATTTATCATGTTTCTACAAATTGTGGAAAATTAAAACTTTTTTTAGAAATGCTATTAAACGAAATTGGATCATAATAGTGGATGTCTTTTTAAAGGATATAATTTTATGAAATTCTTAAAATACTATCAGTCATAAGTATTTAATGTGCTAACTAGGTTGCAACGTTCTGATTCTTAACCAACTTGTATATCTTATACCTCAGTTAAATAATCTTTGAATGTACATTTGTGCATAATCAGTTGCTTCAGTTGTGTCTGACTCTTTGCAACCCTGTGGACTGTAGGCAGCTAGGCTCCTCTGTCCTTGGGATTCTCCAGGCAAGAATACTGGAGTCGGTTGCCATGCCCTCCTCCAAGGGATCTTCCTGACCCAGGGATTGAAACCATGTCTCCTGCATCTCCTGCATTGCAGGCAATTCTTTACCCACAGAGCCACCTGGGAAGCCTGTCGTTTCTTAAAATAAAGACATTAAATAAACTAACAAACTATGCAAATACTTTTCAGTGGTGTTTCAGGATATAAAACCCTACAAAAATTAGTTGTTTTTCTATATTCTAACAAGGAAATATCTGGGAAAGAAATTAAGAAAACAGTCTCATTTGCAATATCTCAATAGCATCAAAAAGAATAAAATACTTAGGAATATAAATTTAACCAAGAAGGTAAAATATCTTTACTCTGAATTATAAAATATTGATGAACAAAAAGGAATACATATTTTAATGGAAATATATCCTATGTTCATAGATTGAAAGAGTTAATATTGTTAAAATGTCTATACTCCCCAAAGCCATGTATAGACTGCATGCAATCTCTATCAAAATTCTAATGACATTTTTCACAGAAATAGAAAAAGAATCATAAAATTCGTATGGAAAAGACCTTATATAGCCAAAGTCATCTCAAGCAATAAAAACAAAGCTAGAGGGCTTCCCTGGTTGTGCACTGGTAACAAATCTACCTGACAATGCAGGAGATACAAGTTTGATCCCTGATCTACGAAGATCCCACATGTGTGCAAAGAATCTAAGCCTGTGTGCTACAATTACTGAAGCCTGAGGGCTCTAGAGCCTGTGCTCTGCAACGAGAGAAGCCACCACAATAAGAAGATCGTGTACTACAACTTGTGAGTAGCCCCTGCTCTCTGCAAGTAGAGAAAAAGCCCATGGGGCAATGAAGACCCAGAACAAGCAAAAATAAATAAGTAAAATAATCAGTTTTAAAAAGCTAGAGATACCACACTGCCTGATTTCAAAATATACTATAAAGTTATAGTAATAAATATAGTATGGTACTTTCATTAAAAGAATCATATGGACCAATGGATAGAATAGAGATCCCACAAATGAACCCTCATATGTATGATCAATTAATCTGGATAAAGTTGCCACAAACACAAAGGTAGGGAAAAGATAGTTTCATTAGTAAATGGTGTTGGAAAAACTGGACGCTCACATCAAAAAGAATATAATTGTTTCCTTATATACAAAAAGTAACTCAAAATGGATTAAACACTTAAACATACAACCTGAAACTGTAAAACTATAATAAAAAAGGTACAGAAAAAATTTTTAACGTTGTTCTGGGCAATGATTTTTTAACATCATCATTAAAAGCCCAGGCAATAAAAGCAAAAATGAGTATATGGAATTGCCTCAAATAAAAGCTTCTGCCCCCAAAGGGAGACAATCAACAGAATAAAGACAGAACCTACAGAGAGGTAGAAAATATTTGCAACCCATATATCTGGAAAGAGATTAATATCTGAAATATATAAAGACCTCAGTAGCTAAACAAGCAAAATGAAATATGGGTAAAGTACTCCAAAACCCATTTCTCTAAATAATACATACAAATGTCAGTAGGTATATCAAAAGGTACACAGCATCAAGAATCATCAGAAAAATCAAAATCACAGTGAGATATCACTTCACACATGTTAAGATGACTATTGCCAAAAAGACAAAAGTATTGGTGAGGATGTGGGAAAAAGGAACCCTTATACACTACTTATGGGAATGTAAGTTGTTATTGCCATTATGGAAAACAGAATGGAGGCTACATATAACAGAAAAACTATTATATGATCCAGCAATTCCACTTCTGGTATTCTTTAATATCCAAAAGAAATAAAATATCTTGAAGAGTTATCTGCACTCCCATGTTTATTGCAGCATTATTCACAATAGCCAAGATATGGGAACAATCTAGGTGCCCATCATTGGATGAATAAGAAAAGGAAATGTGAGAAAAAACATATAAAACAATGGAATTTTATTCAGCCTTAAGAAAGAAGGAAGTTTTTTCATTTGGACAATGGATGAATCTTGAAGGCATTATACTAAGTGAAATAAGCCACATACAGAAAGACAAATACTGTATAATCTCATTTATATGTGTAATGTAAAGAATAAAATTTATAGTATCAGAGAATAGAATGGTGGTTACCAGGGACTAGAGAGTGAAAACAATGGGGAAATGTTAGTCAAAGGGTACAAAGTTTCAGATATTCATGATGATATATGCAGAAAAAGCACAGGAGGTAGAAAGTAAACGTGTTAATCGTTCAGTCTTTTGTGACCCCATGGATGATATCCCACCAGGCTCCTCTGTCCATGGAGTTCTCCAGACAAGAATACTGGAGTGGGTAGCCATTCCCTTCCTCAGGGGTTCTTTCTGACCCAGGGATTCAACCTGGGTCTCCCACTCTGCAGGCAGATTCTTTATCATCTGAATTGCAAGGGTAAGCCCTAACATTCAGTATTACTCTCTCATACTTTTATAAGTATTTGGTTGTGAGTGATATTAAAAAGACAAGTTCTGTTTATATGGGACATACTTGATAATATAGGTTCCTCCTCATTAAAAATTCAGTGTTCTGATCAACTATATAGCAACATACAACTTACATAGCATCATAACACCTGCCACAAAGTGCCTAAAGATAGCAGAGGAAGTTGTGGAACTTCTGTATCATTGTGCTTCAGCTTTAGCTCTGGAGGTATCATGTGTTTAGGCAGTTGTTTTAGTTGCTAAGCCGTGTCAGACTTTTGTGACCCAATACTATAGCTCTCCAGGCTCTTCTGCCCAAGGGATTTCCCAGGCAAGAATACTGGAGTTGGTTGCCATTTTCTTCTCCAGGAGGTCTTCCTGATCCAGGGATCGAACTCATGTTCTGCACTGGCAGGTGAGTTCTTTACCACTGAGCCACCGGAGAAGCCCTTGTATAGGCAGGCAACAATCAATAATTCAGTGCTAACAGAACTTTTTTGTGGACCCAATTCTAGGTAGTACCTATTCTTTAATGCAAGATAGAAACACAAACTTAATAGTCAGTCAATTTCAACAAAATTATCCTACGCCTGTAAGTGCAATGCAAAACAAGATGTGATTCAGGAGTAGGGTATTGTGATGGAAGGAAATTTTGTTAGAAATGTAGAAGACAGAAACTTCCATAAGCCCTACATGGAAGCAGTAGGGTGTCATCTAGAAAGAGTGCAGACTTTAATTTTAGTTAGAAATTGACTTTAATCTTAACCAGATAATTAATAGCTTGGTGACCTTAGGCTAGTCAGTTAATCTTCTTGTGCTTCACTTACCTTGCAGAGTTGTTGTAATAGTTGTAAATGTGTAATAAATCACATATCAAAATGCATGGCTCCCAGTAGATATATATCATAAGTGGTAGGTGTTGTTTTCTTGCTGGTGGCGTAATCAATATTACTGCCTTCTCACCTCAGCTAAGTGTAGAAATTCACAATAAAAGAAATGCATACCAGAATTTCAATGTCACAAATCTTTTAAAGATTTTTTTCTAGCTTTATTGAGATATGATTGACACATTATACTGTATAAGTTTAAGGTGTAAGGTGTAATGTTTTGATGCACATATATTTTGCAAAATATTTATCAAAATAAAATCAACCATCTTTCAGTTCAGTCCAGTTAAGTCACTCAGTTGTGTCCAGCTGTTTGTGACCCCATGGACTGCAGCTCGCCAGGCTTCCCTGTCCATCAACAATTCCTGGAGCTTGTTCAAACTGATGTCCATTGAGTTGGTGATGCCATACAACCATCTCATCCTCTGTCATCCCCTTCTCCTCCTGCCTTCAATCTTTCCGAGCATCAGGGTCTTTTCCAATGAGTCAGTTCTTTGCATCAGGTGGCCAAAGTATAGGAGTTTCAGCTTCAGCAAAAGTCCTTCCAATGAATATTCAGGACTCATTTCCTTTAGGATTGACTGGTTTGATCTCCTTGAAGTCCAAGGGACTCTCAAGAGTCTTCTCCAACACCACAGTTCAAAAGCATCAACTCTTCAGCACTCAGCTTTCTTTATAGTCCAACTCTCACATCCATACATGACTACGGGGAAAACAATAGCTTTGACTAGATGGGCCTGTGTTGGCAAAGTCATGTCTCTGCTTTTTAATATGCTGTCTACGTTGGTCACAGCTATTCTTCAAAGGAGCAAATATCTTTTATTTTCATGGCTGCAGTCACCATCTGGAGTGATTTTGGAGCCCAAGAAAATAAAGTCTGTCACTGTTTCTATTGTTTCCCATCTATTTGCCATGGAGTGATGGGACCAGATGTCATGATCTTAGTTTTTGAATGTTGAGTTTTCAGCCAGCTTTTTCACTCTCCTCTTTGACTTTCATCAAGAGGCTCTTCAGTTCCTCTTCACTTTCTGCTATAAGGGTGATGTCATTTGCATATCTGAAGTTACTGATGTTTCTCCTAGCAATCTTGATTCCGCCTTGTGCTTCAACCAGCCAGGCATTTCACACAATGTACTCTGCATATAAGTTAAATAAGCAGGGTGACAGTATACAGCCTTGATATACTCATTCCTAATTTGGAACCAATCTGTTGATCCATGTTGGGTTCTAACTGTTGCTTCCTGACCTGCATACAGATTTCTCAGGAGAAAGGTAAAGTGGTCTGATATTCCCATCTCTTAAAGAATGTTCCACAGTTTGTTGTGATCTACACAGTCAAAAGCTTTGGCATAGTCAAAAAAGCAGAAATAGATGTTTTTCTGGCACTCTCTTGGTTTTTGGATGATCCAGTGGATATTGGCAATTTGATCTCTGGTTCCCCTGGCTTTTCTAAATGCAACTTGAACATCAGGAAGCTCACAGATCACTTACTGTTGAAACCTGGCTTGGAGAATTTTGAGCATTACTTTGCTAGCAAGTGAGATGAGTGCAATTGTGCTGTAGTTTGAACATTCTTTGGTATGACCTTTCTTTGGGATTGGAATGAAAATTGACCTTTTCCAGTCCTGTGGCCACTGCTGAGTTTTCCAAATTTGCTGGCATACTGACTGTAGCACTTTCACAGCATCATATTTTAGGATTTGAAATAACTAAACTGGAATTCCATCACCTCCACTAGCTTTGTTCATAGTGATACTTCCTAAGGCCCACTTGACTTCACATCCCAGGATGTCTGGCTCTAGGTGAGTGATCACACCATCATGGTTATCTGGGTCATAAAGATCTTTTTTTGTGTAATTTTTTCTGTGTGTTCTTGCCACCTCTTAATATCTTCTGCTTCTGTTAGGTCCAAAGTATTTCTGTCTTTTATTGAGCCCATCTTTGCATGAAATGTTCCCTTGGTATCACTAAGTTTCTTGTACTGATCTCTAGTCTTTCCCATTCTATTGTTTTCCTCTATTTCTTTGCATTGATCATTGAGGAAGGCTTTTTTGTCTCTCCATGCTATTGTTTGAAACTCTGCATTCAAATGGGTATATCTTTCCTTTTCTCTCTTACCTTTAGCTTCTCTTCTTTTCTGAGCTATTTGAAAGGCCTCCTCAGACAGCCATTTTGCCTTTTTGCATTTAGTTTTGTTCTAGATGGTCTTGATCCCTGCCTCCTGTGCAGTGTCACAAACCTCCATCCATAGTTATTCAGGCACTCTATCAGATCTAATCCTTTGAATCTATTTGTCAGTTATGCTGTATAATCGTAAGGGACTTGATTTAGGTCATACCTGAATGGTCTAGAGGTTTTCCCTACTTTATTCAATTTAAGTCTGATTTTGGCAATAAGGAGCTCATGATCTGAGCCACAGTCAGTTCCTGGTCTTGTTTTTTTCCTGACCGTGTAGAGCCTCTCCATCTTTGGCTGCAAAGAATATAACCAATCTGATTTTGGTGTTGACCATCTGGTGATGTCCATGGGTAGAGTCTTCTCTTGTGTTGTTGGAAGTGGGTGTTTGCTATGACCAGTGTGTTCTCTTGGCAAAACTTTCTTAGCTTTTGCCCTACTTCATTTTGTACTCCAAAGCCAAATTTACTTGTTACTCTGGGTATCTCTTGACTTCCTACTTTTACATTCCAGTCCCCTATAATGTAAAGGAAAACTTTTTTGGGTGTTAATTCTAGAAAGTCTTGTAGTCTAGAAAGCCATTCAACTTCAGCTTCTTCAGCATTAGTGATTGGGGCATAGGCTTGGATTACTGTGATATTGAATTGTTTGCTTTGTAAACGAACAGAAGTCATTCTGTTGTTTTTGAGATTGCATCTAAGAATTGCTTTTCGGACTATTTTGTTTACTATGACAACTACTCCATTTCTTTTTCTTTATTTAATTTATTTATTTTAATTGGAGGCTAATTACTTTACAATATTGTATTGGTTTTGCCATACATCAACATGAATCTGCCACAGGTGTACATATGTTCCCCATCTTGAACCCCCTCCCACCTCCCTCCCCACTGGGTCCCTCCCCAATGGGTCATCCCAGTGCACCAGCCCCGAGCATCCTGTATCATGCATTGAACCTGGACTGGCGATTCATTTCACATATGATAATATACATGTTTCAATGCCATTCTCCAAAATTATCCCACCCTTGCCCTCTCCCACAGAGTCCAAAAGACTGTTCTATACATCTGTGTCTCTTTTGCTGTCTTGCATACAGGGTTATGGTTACCATCTTTCTAAATTCCATATATATGTGGTAGTATACTGTATTGGTGTTTTTCCTTCTGGCTTACTTCACTCTGTATAATAGGCTCCAGTTTCATCCACCTCATTAGAACTGATTCAAATGCATTCTTTTTAATGGCTGAGTAATACTCCATTGTGTATATGTACCACAGCTTTCTTATCCATTCATCTGCTGATGGATATCTAGGTTGCTTCCATGTCCTGGCTATTATAAACAGTGCTGTGATGAACATTGGGATACACATGTCTCTTTCAATTCTTGTTTCCTCGGTGTGTATGCCCAGCAGTGGGATTGCTAGGTCATAAGGCAGTTCTATTTCCAGTTTTTAAAGGAATCTCCACACTGTTCTCCATAGTGGCTGAACTAGATTGCATTCCCACAAACAGTGTAAGAGGGTCCCCTTTTCTCCACACCATCTCCAGCATTTATTGCTTGTAGGCTTTTGAATAGCAGCCATTCTGAATGGCGTGAAATGGTACCTCATTGTGGTTTTGATTTGCATTTCTCTGATAATGAGTGATGTTGAGCATCTTTTCATGTGTTTGTTAGCCATCTGTATGTCTTCTTTGGAGAAATGTCTCTTTAGTTATTTGGCCCATTTTTTGATTGGGTCGTTTATTTTTCTGGAATTGAGCTGCAGGAGTTGCTTGTATATTTTTGAGATTAGCTCTTTGTCAGTTGCTTCATTTGCTATTATTTTCTCCCATTCTGAAGGCTGTCTTTTCACCTTGCTTACAGTTTCCTTTGTTGTACAGAAGCTTTTAATTTTAATTAGGTCCCATTTGTTTATTTTTGCTTTTATTTCCAAAATTCTGGGAGGTAGGTCATGGAGGATCCTGCTGTGATTTATGTTGGAGACTGTTTTGCCTATGATCTCCTCTAGGAGTTTTACAGTTTCTGGTTTTATGTTTAGATCTTTAATCCATTTTGAGTTTATTTTTTGTGTATAGTGTTAGAAAGTGTTCTAGATTCATTGTTTTACAAGTGATTGACCAGTATTCCCAGCACCACTTGTTAAAGAGATTGTCTTTTCTCCACTGTATATTCTTGCCTCCTTTGTCAAAGATAAGGTGTCCATAGGTGCGTGGATTTATCTCTGGGCTTTCTATTTTGTTCCATTGATCTATATTTCTGTCTTTGTGCCAGTACCATACTGTCTTGATGACTGTGGCTTTGTAGTACAGCCTGAAGTCAAGCAGGTTGATTCCTCCAGTTCCATTCTTTTTTCTCAAGATCGCTTTGGCTATTTGAGGTTTTTTTGTATTTCCATACAAATTGTGAAATTATTTTTGCTAGCTCTGTGAAAAATACCATTGGTAGTTTGATAGGGATTGCATTGAATCTATAGATTGCTTTGAGTAGTATACCCATTTTCACTATATTGATTCTTCCGATCCATGAACATGGTATATTTCCATCTATTAGTGTCCTCTTTGATTTCTTTAACCAGTGTTTTATAGTTTTCTATATCTAGGTCTTTTGTTTCTTTAGGTAGTTACATTCCTAAGTATTTTATTTTTTTCGTTGCAATGGTGAATGCAATTGTTTCCGTAATTTCTCTTTCTATTTTCTCATTGTTAGTGTATAGGAATGCAAGGGATTTCTGTGTGTTGATTTTATATCCTGCAACTTTACTGTATTCATTGATTAGTTATAGTAATTTTCTGGTGGAATCTTTAGGGTTTTCTATGTAGAGGATCATGTCATCTGCAAACAATGAGAGTTTTCCTTCTTTTCCAATCTGGATTCCTTTTATTTCTTTTTTTGCTCTGATTGCTGTGGCCAAAACTATTTTGAATAGTAGTGGTAAGAGTCGGCACCCTTGCCTTGTTCCTGACTTTAGGAGAAATGCTTTCAATTTTTCACCATTAAGGATAATGTTTGCTGTAGGTCTGTCATATATAGCTTTTATTATGTTGAGGTATATTCCTTCTATTCCTGCTTCTTCTAAGGCATTCTTTCCCACCAGAAAAAATACAGAAAGCCCAGTAAATCTGAACTACAGATAAACAACAAATATATATTTTAGTATGTATATGCCATGCAATATTTGGGACATACTTACCATATAATTATTTTTGTTATCTGAAATTCACATTTAATGGAACATTTTATATTTGCTAAATCTGACCACGTTACACTGGTTCCTTTTTTAGGTCTCATTTATTTTGGGGGGAAACAACTTAAGGAATGTGTTGGAAAGCTCATGTTGTCAGGCTGTAGCTTGTTCCTTGTATATTAACCGCTTGGTGTTGAGAAGTGATAAAGCAGATATATTCTGGAGTTGTCATCTGGAAAAAGAAGACTATTGGTTATATTTAAGTATTTCCTCTCTTCTATATTTGGTGTAATGTGCTTTAATATGATTATTGTGTTTATTTTTACTATAACTACCAAAGATCTTGTGTGGTCATTGCTATTGATACAGCAATTTCAGTTTACTTAATTAATTATAGGCGATGTGGCTTGTGCGATCTTAATTTCCCTTACTAAGGATTGAACCCACGCCCTTGGCAGTGAAAATGGGGAGTCTTAGCCACTGGACCAGCAGGGAATTCCTTGATTCAGCCATTTTAAAGAGGAGGAAACTGAGGTTCAGAGAGGTTAAATGATGCTCCCAGTGAGAAGAATTAGTAAGTAGGGGAACTTACACTTGAATCCCAGTAGACTAGCTTGTCATCTCACACTCACATGCACTGTGCTAGGCTGCAATTGGATACTAAATATGAAATGAAGTCTAAAACTATGGCAGATCATCCTGGAGGAAATACTGTGGAGAGTGTCGGATTCCCTTAGATACCAGGCTGAGAAGGCCAGCTATCCTGCCTGTCTGGGAGTCAAAGCCTGGCTCAAGTTCTTTGACACAGGGAACCGCCTGTCAGCTCACCCTTCTTCTTACAGCGGAGGCTGGACTCCTGCACCTGTGACGAGAATGTTTAATTCCATTCATGAAATTCAAATCTCTGAAGCAGACACTGTAACCTTTTGTTACCTCTCACCTGTTAGTCTCACAGGAAACAGAGACAGCAACATAAAATATTCCAGCATGTGCTTGGGTTCCATTGATTATTGGAAATGTAAACCATATTTTTTTCTGGATAGTCTGTTTTTTTTTTTTATTCTTTAGAGCCAGAATAGAAACCTCTCAGCATAGCCATCCCTGTCAGAGGTCTGACTAGTCTCAGTGAGACCCCAAAGGAGGCATTTTAAACAGGTTTCATGACCAAGGCCCCATTCAATTGTTCTTCAGAACTACACAAGAGTGGGTTAACCCTGCCCTTGCTGCTATGCATATTTTTTCTTCTTTTGGCTTTCTTTCATTTTTTTCTTACAGCATTCTATCCTTGCTAAGAGGTGTTATATCAGCTAGCAATGAAGCAGGAGATACAGCCTTTGACAGCCCATTATTAGAACCAAGGCCACTCAACCAAAGTCCTGTGTTATATGCCAACTTCTGAAATTATAAGTGAAGAAAAACACAAGACCAACATTGAACCAAAGTACCTTGTGTTGTACACGTGACATCCTATTCTTCCTCCCCATTTTCCCCCTCCCTGGCCTGTACCTCAATGATCTATCCCTGTTCCCCTTTTATCATTCAAATTTCAGGGCCCACAAAACCTTGCCTGGATGACTAATTCCATCTTTTCCCCACTCCCTGTGATGAGCACGTATCTTGCATTTGTTTTAAGAGCATGCTTTGTTCTCAGATTATTGGTGTGAGCAGAGAGAACATGATTAGCTTGGATTCCACCCCATACAATCTGAGGACAGTTCCTCATCATGACTTTTAATAAGGGTTTCCTGGCTTAGCTTCAGAATCCAAAGTGTCCTCAGTTGCATACTGCCAGCCGCTTCCCTTGTCTTGAAATATAATGGAATGAAGCTCTGGGAGGGACAGGGGCCAGATGCAGCTCGAGTGTAGGGACACTAGGACCCAGGCTGAGAGGGATGCTCTTGAGTCCTGACAGAGACCCAGTCACACTGTGCTGGGAACAGCACCAGCTGGGGGCCTGGGAAAGTTTCATAGAGATATTCTGTGACTCTCCCTAAAATGTTCCCTATCAGCCACGTAGCTTTGCAGTTTGGGAATTTGTTGTTGTTGTTGACTCAGCAATAGGAAGACTCCAAATTGAGGGTTTTATTTCCCGGGACAAAATAGATCTTTGGAATTTAAATTCTCCCCAGTATACCCATAAGTAACAATTTAAATGTAAGAATTCAGGACTGGGAGTGGATATAGATACTGTTATGGGCCATAAATTGTATATACTTTCAGAATATTTGTCGGTTTTTTTCTTTCCAATGATGCACTTACATTCTTTAATATTTACCCTTCAGGAAAATGTTAGTCCAAGACTGTGAACTGTTTGTGATGCCCTCTTTAACATTACCTGGGTAAACCCTCAACTGGCCTACAAAATACAATGGGTATTTCAGTCTCTTTTTTCCCTTCCCAAAGGGCCATGGATTACTAAATAGCTCTATACATTCAAGGATTTAGAGTTTCCTGTGAGTCCTTTGTGCTCACAAAAAGACATTGAGTACAAGTATCCCTCTGAATTGGTAATTCATCTCTGTTTTCTTTGGGCTGTTTTTGATGATATTCATCAATTTCAATGATACCCCTGCACAGGTCATGTTATTTTTTTTCACATACTATAGCTTTCTAATTTATGAAAAAGCAATATGAATTAGCTGTTTCTTATTGATAACACTGGACAATAACACATCTTAATAAGAAAAAACATCTCTCCTAGAGCTTCATTACACATAGGAAATTAGCAAAGGTTGCTTTAAACTCCTAATATAGCTCTGTGTGAACTTTCCAAGAACAACTCAGACACCTCTTCCTGCTACTTTATGCATAAATTATCCTATCAAAGAGCTGGTATTTATTCTGGGCTCTTTGAAATTCTAATCACTTGTATACACCTCCCCAGGCTAGTTGTCTTTTTGAAATTTGGATTACTTACAATTGGCTATTCATAAGTGTATAAGAATAAACAATGTGGAGTGCCGCCCATTTAGGAGTCTTTAAAGATTCATTGTTCAATTTTCTTTAATGGAAATTTAAATGTTTGATAATGATTTTAAAATGACTCTGCAATTTTCTTTATTTTAATATTAACAGCCTTTTTAATATCTTGCATGCATGTTGAATAGTTTTTAATTAAACAAATATGGTACCCAGGAATCACAGGCTGGAAAACACCTAGAGATGTCATCAAGTTCATTTCTCTTAATTTGCCCCACTTGGAAGAAGAATGTCCTGGAGCGTGGGTTTGTGTACAGACACAAAACAAAATCTGTTTTCCTAAAAATATCTAAAAAAGAAGGATTCATGATCTTAATATCAACTTTTGCTTCCATTCAGCAATATTTCAGTACATGCTTTCTGATACCTGCTTTGATCAACTCTTCCTGTAATTTTTAATTCTTGCCCTGTATCTGAGATGAAATATGCTGAAACTCATCCTTATTTTGTCACTTACTGGAGGATCATACTTGCAATCACTTTGATTCTTCCTGCATGCTCTCAGGAAACATCAGAGGAACTTATAGCAGGGCCCATGTCACTTCTGATTTACATAAGTGCTTCAGTTCAGTTCAGTCGCTCAGTCGTGTCCAACTCTTTGCAACCCCATGAATCACAGCACGCCAGGCCTCCTTGTCTATCACTAACTGCTGGATTTCATTCAGACTCACGTCCATTGAGTCAGTGATGCCATTCAACCATCTCATCCTCTGTCGTCCCCTTCTCCTCCTGCCCCAAATCCGCCCCAGCATCAGAGTCTTTTCCAATGAGTCAACTCTTCACATGAGGTGGCCAAAGTACTGGAGTTTCAGCTTTAGCATCATGCCCCCCAAAGAAATCCCAGGGCTGATCTCCTTCAGAATGGACTAGTTGGATCTTCTTGCAGTCCAAGGGACTCTAAAGAGTCTTCTCCAACACCATAGTTCAAAAGCATCAATTCTTCGGCGCTCAGCCTTCTTCGCAGTCCAACTCTCACATCCATACATGACCACAGGAAAAACCATAGCCTTGACTAGACGGACCTTTGTTGACAAAGTAATGTCTCTGCTTTTGAATATGCTATCTAGGTTGGTCATAACTTCCCTTCCAAGGAGTAAGCATCTTTTAATTTCATGGCCGCAGTCACCATCTGTCGTGATTTTGGAGCCCCCCAAAATAAAGTCTGACCCTGTTTCCACTGTTTCCCCATCTATTTCCCATGAAGTGATGGGACTGGATGCCATGATCTTTGTTTTCTGAATGTTGAGCTTTAAGCCAACTTTTTCACTCTCCACTTTCACTTTCATCAAGAGGCTTTTGAGTTCCTCTTCACTTTCTGCCATAAGGGTTGTGTCATCTGCTTATCTGAGGTTATTGATATTTCTCCCAGCAATCTTGATTCCAGCTTCTGTTTCTTCCAGTCCAGCGTTTCTCATGATGTACTCTGCATAGAAGTTAAATAAGCAGGGTGATAATATACAGCCTTGACGTTCTCCTTTTCGTATTTGGAGCCAGTCTTTTGTTCCATGTTCCGTTCTAACAGTTGCTTCCCGACCTGCATATAGATTTCTCAAGAGGCAGGTCAAGTGGTCTGGTATTCCCATCTGTTTCAGAATTTTCCACAGTTTATTGTGATCCACACAGTCAAAGGCTTTGGCATAGTCAATAAAGCAGAAATAAATGTTTTTTCTGGAATTCTCTTGCTTTTTCCATGATCCAGCGGATGTTGGCAATTTGATCTCTGGTTCCTCTGCCTTTTCTAAAACCAGCTTGAACATCAGGAAGTTCACGGTTCACGTATTGCTGAAGCCTGGCTTTGAGAATTTTGAGCATTACTTTACTAGCATGTGAGATGAGTGCAATTGTGCGTTAGTTTGAGCATTCTTTGGCATTGCCTTTCTTTGGGATTGGAATGAAAACTGACCTTTTCCAGTCCTGTGGCCACTGCTGAGTTTTCCAAATTTGCTGGCATATTAAGTGCAGCACTTTCACAGCATCCTCTTTCAGGATTTGAAGTAGCTCAACTGGAATTCCATCACCTCCACTAGCTTTGTTCATAGTGATGCTTTCTAAGGCCCACTTTACTTCACATTCCAGGATGTCTGGCTCTAGGTCAGTCATCACACCATCATGATTATCTGGGTCGTGAAGATCTTTTTTGTACAGTTCTTCTGTGTATTCTTGCCACTTCTTAATATCTTCTGCTTCTGTTAGGCCCATACCATTTGTATCCTTTATCGAGCCCATCTTTGCATGAAATGTCCCCTTGGTATCTCTAATATTCTTGAAGAGATCTCTAGTCTTTCCCATTCTGTTGTTTTCCTCTATTTCTTTGCATTGACTGCTGAGGAAGGCTTTCTTATCTCTTCTTGCTATTCTTTGGAACCCTGCATTCAGATGCTTGTATCCTTCCTTTTCTGCTTTGCTTTTTGCTTCTCTTCTTTTCACAGCTATTTGTAAGGCCTCCCCAGACACCCATTTTGCTTTTTTGCATTTCTTTTCCATGGGGATGGTCTTGATCTCTGTCTCCTGTACAATGTCATGAACCTCATTCCATAGTTCATCAGGCACTCTATCTATCAGATCTAGTCCCTTAAATCTATTTCTCACTTATTTATGATATATTAGTTCCCAAGTATTACCATCCACATGTTGATTGGTTCTCATCATTCAATGCATGCATTATCATAGCGATTTACTAATGTAAATTACTACATTAGTAAATTTGGTTTTAGACCTACTGCCCACACCATCCCAACTTCCATCCTCCCAACTTGCATTGCTATGTAACCATGCTCTTAATGACTTTGACTGGATTGTTCTTCTTTTCAAGATACTTCAATGACTCTCCATTGGTTATAGTGGGAGCAAGCCCCTGCTTCTTGCCTTCAGAATTATTTATAGTCTGGCCCCAGTGGGTCTTCCCAATCTTCTCTTCCTCTATTCACTACCTAAATTCCTACTACAGGGTCCTTAAACACATGCTATTTATTGTTGTTGTTGTTCAGTTTCCAAATCATGTCCAGTTCTTTGAAATACCATGGACTATATCATACCAGGTTCCTCTGTCTTCCACTATCCCTCAGAGTTTGCTCAAATTCATGTCCACTGAGTCAGTGATCCTATCTAACCATCTCATCCTCTGCTGCCCCCTTCTTTTGCCTTCAATATTTGTCAGCATCAAAATCTTTTCCAATGAGTCAGCTCTTTGCATCAGGTGACCAAAGTATTGGAGCTTCACTTTCAGTATCAGTCCTTCCAATGATATTTGTATCTTCCTATTTACATTTCTCTATGCTATTCATCTGACCACAAATACTTATCTCCCTCTATAATTATCTCAGTACTACCAATTCAAAGGGTCAGCTTCACTTCCATTCCCTACATCAAGCCTCCTGCATTTTCACCAGACCATCATAAGCTCCCTTTCTTCTTGCTCTCTCTTTCTTCTGAAGTAAGCATTGCCATTCTGCTCTTGAGGAAAAATTTTGAAGTTGATGTTTATTGTTACTTACAGCTGCAATGCATATGTCTCATTCCCAGTGTAGGAATAGTAGATCCTCAGAGCAGGAATCCTGCTTGATACTTCCTAATATTCCTGCGAGTACCCAACACATGGCTTTCACTGGGATAACTGTAACTTTATATTTATATACAAGTTAACATAAGCAGTTAAGATGATAGTAGGCCCTCAATGTGTCAGCCCTGGGATTTCTTTGGAAGGAATGATGCTAAAGCTGAAACTCCAGTACTTCAGCCACCTCATGTGAAGAGTTGACTCATTGGAAAAGACTCTGATGCTGGGAGGGATTGGGGGCAGGAGGAGAAGGGGACGACAGAGGATGAGATGGCTGGATGGCATCACTGACTCAATGGACGTGAGTCTCAGTGAACTCTGGGAGTTGGTGATGGACAGGGAGGCCTAGCGTGCTGCGATTCATGGGGGTCGCAAAGAGTTGGACACGACTGAGCGACTGATCTGATCTGAATGTGTTTGTATGTGAAAATGAAAAGAAAGTAATATTTTAAATGATTTCTATTGAAATAACTCCTGTTTCTGAGAAGTGGAATACTTTCATGATTTAAGTTTTCTCTGTTATGATTTCATCTATTGAAGCAGAAAAGATAGCCTACATTATTTTCCATTTTTTCTGGCCTTTATAAGTGGTCATTTGCTCTCTACCTTGACTCATGTGTTATGACTTAGGTTCTGGTGGTTTCATTACTTGGTCAAACTTCTTACTATTGTTCTGGCATCCTCTTAGCTGCCTACTGTCATCACATGATAAAACAGAGGTAAGGGAAACATGGAGAACTTTCAGGAGCAGCTCCAGAAAAGCTACCCTATGTATTTTGAAAAGTGAAAGTGTTAGTTGCTCAGTCGTGTCCAACTCTTTGCAATCACATGGACTGTAACCCGCCAGGCTCCTCTGACCATGGAATTCTCCAGACAATAATACTGGAGTGGGTAGCCATTCCCTTCTTCAAGGAATCTTCCCGACTCAGGGATGGAATCATCTCCTGCATTGCACACAGATTCTTTAGCATCTAAGCTACCTGTTAGGCCTAGATAATATGGGAGATTGATCAGACAATAGATCCCATTACTTATGCTTCTGTTAGCTTCACTCAGTACTAAAACAGAGTACTTACACTGACATCACTGTACATAGCCAGAGTTAGCACAGCTTAGATCTACTATTTTATGCCTACATACTGTTTATACTTGTCCAAGGGCAAAGGAGAAGCTGCAACAAGATGGTAAGAGGTGCGAAATTACATTTAGAATCAAACCCCATGCCCACCAGAGATGCTCGGAGGGCTCAAACAAAACCATGTGTGCACCAGGAACCTGAGGCTCCACAGAGACTGACCCAGACCTGCCTTAGAGTGTTTGAGTGTCTCTTGTGGAGGCACGGGTCAGCAGTGGCCTGCTGTGGGGACAGGGGCTCTCACTGCAGCAAACCTGGGACACGTGTCGTGTTGTATAAGCCCTCTTGGAGGAGGTTGCCATTAGCCCCACAATAGAGCTGCCAAGCCAATGACCCACAAACTCTAGAACAATTTCAGTTCAGTCACTCAGTCATGTCCGACTCTTTGAGACCCTATGGACCACAGCATGCCAGGCTTCCCTGTCCACACCAACTCCCAGAGCTTGCTCAAACTCATGTCCATTGAGTCAGTGATGCCATACAACTGTCTCATCCTCAGTCATTCCCTTCTCCTTCTGCCTTCAATCTTTCCCGGCATCAAGATCTTTTCCAGTGAGTCAGTTCTTCACATCAGGTGGCCAAAGTATTGGAATTTCAGCTTCACCATCAGTCCTTCCAATGAATATTCAGGACTAATTTCCTTTAGGATTGACTGGTTTGATCTCCTTGCAGTCCAAGGAACTCTCAAGAGTTTTCTCCAACACCACAGTTAAAAAGCATCAGTTCTCTGGTGATCTGCTTTCTTTATAGTCCAATGCTCATATCCATACATGAGCAATTGCACCAAAGAAATTCTCCGACTGATAGAAAGTTCTAGGATCCATAACAGATTTCCCAACCTGGGGATATGGCAAAAGGGCTGAGAACCCCCAGGGAATTTCACTTTGGAGGCTAGTGGAATTTGATTACAGAACTTCCACAGGATGGGGGAAACAGACTCTTGGAGGGCACAAAAAAACCTTGTGTGCACCAGGACCCAGGAGAAAGAAGGAGTGTACCCACAAGTGACTGTATGACACTGAAAGATGAACTCCCCAGGTTTGTAGGTGCCAATATGCTACTGGTGATGAGTGGAGAAATAACTGCAGAAAGAATGAAGAGATGGAGCCACAAGTCACAAGCGACTGTGAGTGTCCAGGAGTCTCCTGTGGTGAACAGTTTGGCCTCAAGCCAAACAGCAGGGAGGGAACACCACCCCACCCATCAACAGAAAATTTGATTAAAGATTTACTAAGCATGGCCCTGCCCATCAGAACAAGACCAGTTTCCCCCACAGTCCATCTCTCCCATTAGGAAGCTTCCATAAGCCTCTTATCCTTATTCATCAGAGGGCAGACAGAATGAAAACCACAGTCACAGAAAACTAATCAAACTGATCACATAGACCACAGCCTTGTCTTAACTGAATGAAACCATAAGTCATGCCATGTAGGGCCACCCAAGATGGATAGGTCATGGTGGAGAGTTTTGATCAAACGTGGTCCACTGGAGAAGGGAATGGCAAACCACTTCAGTATTCTTACCTTGAGAACCCCATGAACAGTATGAAAAGGCAAAAAGGTACGACACTGAAAAATGAACTCCCTAGGTTTGTAGGGGATAATATGCTACTGGTGAAGAGTGGAGAAATAACTGCAGAAAGAATGAAGAGATGGAGCCACAGTAAAAACAATGCCCAGTTGTAGATGTGACTGGTGATGTAAGTAAAGTCTGATGCTATGAACAACAATATTCCTTTAGGAACCTGGAATGTTAGGTCCATGAATCAAAGTAAATTAGAAGTGGTCAAATAGGAGATGGCAAGAGTGAACATCGACATTTTAGGAATCAGTGAATGAAAATGGACCAGAATGGGCAGATTTAATTCAGATGACCATTATATCTACTACCATGGGCAAGAATGCCTTAGAAGAAAATGAGTAGCCCTCATAGTCAACAACAGAGTCTGAAACGCAGTACTTGGGTACTATCTCAAAAATGACAGATGATCTCTGTTCATTTCCAAGGCAAGCCATTCAGTATCACAGTAATCTAAGTCTATGCCCCAATCACTAATGGTGGAGAAGCTGAGGTTGAAAGGTTCTATGAAGAACTACAAAACCTTCTAGAACTAATGACAACAAAAAAAGATGTCCTTTTCATCAAAGGGGACTAGAATGAAAAAGTAGGAGGTCAAAAGATACCTGGAGTAACAGGCAAATTTGGCCTTGGAGTACAAAATGAAGCATGGCAAATGCTAACAGAGTTTTGCCAAGAGAACACAGTGGTCATAGCCAACACCCTCTTCCAACATCAGAAGAGAAGATTCTACAGTTTCAAAAACATAAGAGAAGACTCTACACATGGACATCACCAGATGGTTAACCCAGAAATTAGATTGATTATATTATTTGCAGCCAAAGATGAAGAGGCTCTATACAGTTAGCAAAAACAAGACCGGGAGCTGACTGTAGCTCAGATCATGAACTCCTTATTGCCAAATTCAGACTTAAATTGAAGAAAGTAGGGAAAACCACTAGACCATTCAGGTATGACCTAAATCAAATCCCTTACTACTATACAGTGAAAGTGACAAATAGATTCAAGGGATTAGATCAGAGAGTGCCTGGAGAACCATAGAGAGGGGTTTGTGATGTTGTACAGGAGGCAATGATCAAGACCATCCCCAAGAAAAAAAATCCTAAACGGCAAAATGGTTGTCTAAGGAGGTCTTTCAAACATTTGAGAAAAGAAGGGAAGTGAAAGACAAGGGAGAAGAGGAAAGATATACCCATCTGAATGCAGAGTTCCAAAGAATAGCATTGAGAGATTTTTAAAAAGCCTTCCTCAGTGATCAATGCAACGAAATAGAGGAAAATAGAATGGGAAAGACTAGAAATCACTTCAAGAAACTTAGAGATACCATGGGAACATTTCATGCAAAGATGGGCACAATAAAGAACAGAAATGGTATACACCTAACAGAAGCAAAAGATATTAAGAAAAGGTGGCAGGAGTACTTAGCAGAATTACACAAAAAAGATCTTAATGACCCAGACAACCATGATGGTGTTATCACTCACCTAGAGCCAGACATCCTGGAATGAGAGCTCAAGTGGGCCTTAGGAAGTATCACTACACACAAAGCTAGAAGAAGTGATAGAATTCAAGCTGAGCTATTTACAATTCTAAAAGATGATGCTGTGAAAGTGCTGCACTCAATATGCCAGCAAATTTGGAAAGCTAGCAGTGTCCACAGGACTGGACAAAGTGAGTTTTCATTCCAATCCCAAAGAAAGGCAATGCCAAGGAATGTTCAAGCTACCACACAATTGCACTGATCTCACATGCTAGAAAAGTAATGTTCAAAATTCTCCAAATGAGGCTTAAACAGTACGTGAACTGAACTTCAAGGTGTTCAAGCTGCATTTAGAAAAGCCAGAGGAACCAGAGATCAGATTGCCAACATGCGTTGGATCATCAAAAAAGCAAGAGTGTTTCAGAAATACATTTGCTATAATGCCTATGTTAAAGCTTTTGACACTGTGGATCACAACAAACTTTGAAAAATTCTGAAAGAGATGGGAATACCAGACCACCTGACCTGCCTCCTGAGAATTCAGTATGCAGCTCAAGATGCAACAGTTAGAACCAGACATGGAATGACAGACTGGTTCCAAATTGGGAAAGGAATATGTCAAGGCTGTATATTGTCATTGGCCTTATTTAACTTACATTCAAAGTTCATTTCAGTTCAGATGCTCAGTCGTGTCCAACTCTTTGTGACCCTATGGACTGTAGCATGCCAGGCCTGCTGTCCATGACCAATTTCCAGACTTTACTCAGACACATGTCCATTGAATCAGTGATGCCATCCAACCATCTCATCCTCTGTTGTCCCCTTCTCCTCTCGCCTTCAATCTTTCCCAGCATCAGGGTCTTTTCAAATGAGTCAGCTCTTCGCAGCAGGTGGCCAAAATATTGGAGTTTCAGCTTCAATATCAAGCCTTCCAATGAACATTCAGGACTGATGTCCTTTAGGATAGACAGTTTGGATCTCCTTGCTGCCCACAGGACTCTCAAGAGTCTTCACAATACCACAATTCAAAAGCATTGATTCTTTGGCGCTCAGCTTTCTTCACAGTCCAACTCTCACATCCATACATGACTACTGGAAAAACCACAGCCTTGACTAGATATATCTTTGTTGGCAAAGTAATGTCTCTGCTTTTTAATATGCTGTCTAGGATGGTCATAACTTTTCTCCAAGAAGTAAGTGTCTTTTTATTTCATGGCGGCAGTCACCATCTGGAGTGATTTTGGAGCCCCCCAAAATAAAGACTGCCACTGTTTCCAATGTTTCTCCATCTATCTGCCATGAAGTGATGAGACTAGATGCCATGAACTTTGTTTTCTGAATGTTGAGCTTTAAGCCAATTTTTTCACTCTCCTCTTTCAATTTCATCAAGAAGCCCTTTAGTTCTTCTTCAGTTTCTGCCATAAGGGTGGTGGCATCTGCATATCTGAAGTTATTGATATTTCTCCCAACAATCTTGATTCCAGTTTGTGTTTCATACAGCCCAGCATTTTTCATTATGTACTCTGCATATAAGTTAAGTAAGCACGGTGACAGTATACAGCCTTGATGTACTCCTTTTCCTATTTGGAACCAGCATGTTGTTCTATGTCCAGTTCTAACTGTTGCTTCCTGACCTGCATACAGATTTCTCAAGAGGCAGGTCTGGTGGTCTGGCATTCCCATCTCTTTCAGAATTTTCCACAGTTTGTTTTGATCAACACAGTGAAAGGCTTTGGCATAGTCAATAAAGTGGAAATAGATGTTTTTCTGGAACTCTCATGCATTTTTGATGATCCAGCAGATGTTGGCAATTTTATCTCTTGTTCCTCTGTCTTTTCTAAATCCAGCTTGAACATCTGGAAATTCATGGTTCACGTATTGCTGAAGCCTGGCTTGGAGAATTTTGAACATTACTTTACTAGCATGTGAGATGAATGTGATTTTGTGGTAGTTTGAACAATCTTTGGCATTGCCTTTCTTTGGGATTGGAATGAAAACTGACCTTTTCCAGTCCTGTGGCCACTGCTGAGTTTTCCAAATTTGCTGGCATATTGACTGTAGCACTTTTACAGCATCATCTTTCAGGATTTGAAATAGCTCAACTGCAATTCCATCACCTCCATTTGCTTTCTTTGTAGTGATGCTTCCTAAGGCCCACTTGACTTCACATCCCAGGATGTCTGGCTCTAGGTGAGTGATCACACCATCGTGACTATCTGGGTCATTAAGATCTTTTTGTACAGTTCTTCTGTGTATTCTTGCCACCTCTTCTTAATATCTTCTGCTTCTGTTAGGTCCATACCATTTCTGTCCTTTAATGTGCCCATCTTTGCATGAAATATTCCCTTGGTATCTCTAATTTTCTTGAAGAGATCTCTAGTCTTCCCTATTCTATTGTTTTCCTCCATTTCTTTGCACTGATCACTGAGGAAGGCTTTCTTATCTCTCCTTGCTATTGTTTGGAACTCTGCAATCAAATGGGTATATCTTTCCTTTTCTCCTTTGTTTTTTGCTTCTCTTCTTTTCACAGCTATTTGTAAGGCCTCCTCAGACAGCCATTTGGCTTTTTTGCTTTCCTTTTTCTTGGGAATGGTCTTGCTCCCTGTCTCCTGTACAGTGTCATGAACCTCTGTCCATTGTTCATCAGGCACTCTGTCTATCAGATATAGTCTCTTAAATCTATTTCACACTTCTACTGTGTAATCACTAGGGATTTGATTTAGGTCATCCTTGAATGGTACAGTGGTTTTCCCTACTTTCTTCAATGAAAGTCTGAATTTGGAAATGAGTTCATGATCTGAGCCACAGTCAGCTCCTGGTCTTGTTTTTGCTGACTGTATAGAGCTTCTCCATCTTTGGCTGCAAAGAATATAATTAATCTGATTTCTGGGTTAACCATCTGGTGATGTCCACATGTAGAGTCTTTTGTTGTGTTGTTGGAAGAGGGTGTTTGCCATGACCATTGCATTCTCTTGGCAGAACTCTATTAGCCTTTGCCCTGCTTCATTCTGTACTCCAAGGCCAAATTTGCCGGTTACTCCAGGTGTTTCTTGACTTCCTACTTTCTTGACTTTCCTACTATATGCAGAGTACATCATGCTAGATTTTGGGCTGGATGAAGCACAAGCTGGAATCAAGATTGCCGGGAGATATATCAATAACCTCACATTATGGAGATGACACCACCCTTATGGGAGAAAGTGAGGAGGAACTGAAGAGCCTCTTGATGAAAGTGAAAGAGGAGAGTGAAAAAGTTGGCTAAAACTCAACATTCATAAAACTAAGATCATGGCATCTGGTCCCATCACTTCATGCAAATAGATGGGGAAACAGTGGAAACAGTGACAAGCTTTATTTTGGGGGGCTCCAAAATCACTGCAGATGGTTTCTGCAGCCATGAAATCAAAAGATGCTTGCTCTTTGGAAGAAAAGTTATGACCACCTAGACAACATATTAAAAAACACACACATTACTTTGCCAAGAAAAGTCCATCTACTCAAATCTATGGTTTTTCTAGTAGTCATGTATGGATGTGAGAGTTGGACTAAAGAGAGCTGAGCACCTAAGAATTGATGTTTTTGAACTGTGGTGTTGGAGAAATCTCTTGGGAGTCCCTTGGACTGCAAGGAGATCCAACCAGTCCATCTTAAAGAAAATCAGTCCTGAATATTCATTGGAAGGACTGATGCTGAGGCTGAAACTCCAATTCTTTGGCCACCTGATGTGAAGAAATGACTCCCTGGAAAAGATCCTGATGCTGGGAAAGACTGAAGGTAGGAGGAGAAGGGGGTGACAGAGGGCTAGATCGTTGGATGGCATCACTGACTCAATGAACATGAGTTTGAGTAAACTACAGGAGTTGGCAATGGAGAGGGAGGCCTGGTGTGCTGCAATCCATGGGGTTGCAAAGTTGGACACTACTGAGTGACTAAACTGAAATGAACACAGCTTAGAAGCTCCTTCTGCATTTCTTTTTTTTAAATTTTTTAAAAATTTATTTATGTTTTTTAAATTAATTTTTTATTGTATTTTATTTTTTAACTTTACAATATTGTCTGCACTTCTTAAATGGATTTATTCCCTTGGGAAAGTCAAGAACTGCTTTGTTTTGCACTTGAAGCAAAGAAACAAAGTGTTTTATTTTATTTTACTTTAGTTAATGATTCTAAACTCAAAAGTTTATTGCATGTTAATGATTCTAGAGTGGGATATTTCAGGAGATCACAAATTATCTTGTCTCTGCATTTTAAAATTTAGGTCAGCCTTGTTTTGTTTAATTTTCTGTGTAAAACAGAGTTTTGAGCTAGATTATCAATGTAGCAAGGCATGAAAATCAGTCTAAGGTACTACAGTAAACCATCATATTCTGATTACTATATTCATATCTAATTTCATGTCATGAGTTCAGTATAATAAAAAAAAAGCAACTAACATTTTAAAGACTTTACCTTGTATCCAAAACAATGATTGAAAGTTATCTTTTCTACAGTCAGTTAAAATTTAACTGCTTAGGTTTTTACTAGAGGAAATTCAATATCAAGGATGCTTACACAGCAAGTATCTAGATGTTTTTTGGGAGGCATTCTGTTGTTAGTCTTAAGAATGAACTTTAAGTATCCAGACTTTGTTAGTTTTAGTAGAACATTCACATGAAAATCCTAAACTTAGAATTTTCTGCAAGCTAAGTGCATCAAGGTGGTTTGGCTACAAATAATAGAATATCCAAGTCAAAGAGACTTAAAGAATAAGGAGACTTATTGTCTCATTATAACATCTAGGGCCTATGTTCTTCTTTTTAGTTTATTGCAGTATAGTTGATTTATAATATGTGAATCTCTACTGTCCAGCCAAGTGATTTAGTTATATACACATATATTGTTTTTTCATATTCTTTTTCATTATGATTTATCTCAGGATACTGGATGTATTTCCTTGTGCTATATGGTAGGTCCTTTTTGATTATGCATCCTACATAGAATAGTTTGCATCTGCTAATCCCAGACTCAATCCTTCACTTCCCCATCCCCCTTTCTCTCCCCTTTGGCAACCAGAAGTCTGTTCTCTATGTCTCCAAGTCTATTACTATTTCATAGATATGTTCATTGTTGTCACATTTATTTTAGATTCCACATATAAGTGATATCATATGCTTGTCTTGCTCTTTCTTACCTCACTTAGTATGATCATCTAGGTCCATTCATGTTGCTTCAAATGGCATTATTTCATTATTTTTATGGCTGAGTAATATTCCATTCTATATATGTATCACATCTTTATCCATTCATCTGTTGATGGATATTTAGGTAGCTTCTGGCTACTGTAAATAATGTTTCAATGAACACTGGGGTGCATGTATCTTTTTGAATTATAATTTTCTTTGGGTATATGCCCAGGAGTGTGATTGCATGATCATACAGCAACTGTATTTTTAGTTTTTTGAGGAATCTCCACACTGTTCGTCCTAGTGACTGTACCGATTTACATTCCCACAAATAGTGTAGTAGGGTTCCCTTTTCTTCACATTCTATCCAGCATTTGTTATTTGTCAACATTTTGATGATGGCCATTCTGGCTGATGTGATACCTCAATTTAGTTTTGATTTGCATTTCTCTAATGATGGTAATTATGTGAGGTGAGGATTGTTAACTAATGTTTTTGTGGTAAGCATTTCATAATATTTATGTGTTTTACATCATCACACTGTACACTTTATGAGATAAAGCATATGACTACCTCATAATGTACACTTTCAGTTCAGTTCAGTCTCTCAGTTGCGTCTAACTCTTTGCGATCCCATGAATTGCAGCACACCAGGCCTCCCTGTCCATCACCAACTCCCGGATTTCACTCAGACTCACGTCCATCCAGTCGGTGATGCCATCCAGCCATCTCATCCTCTGTCGTCCCCTTCTCCTCTTGCCCCCAATCCCTCCCAGCATCATAGTCTTTTCCAATGAGTCAACTCTTTGCATGAGGTGGCCAAAGTCCTGGAGTTTCAGTTTCAACATCGTTCCTTCCAAAGAAATCCCAGGGCTGATCTCCTTCAGAATGGA
Organism: Bos taurus; assembly: GCF_002263795.3. Lineage (NCBI taxonomy): Eukaryota > Metazoa > Chordata > Mammalia > Artiodactyla > Bovidae > Bos > Bos taurus. The sequence continues at coordinate 29,381,765 of NC_037357.1, forward strand.
CTGGTTAGATCTTGCAGTCCAAGGGATTCTCAAGAGTCTTCTCCAACACCACAGTTCAAAAGCATCAATTCTTTGATGCTCATCCTTCTTCACAGTCCAACTCTCACATCCATACATGACAACAGGAAAAACCATAGCCTTGACTAGACGGACCTTTGTTGGCAAAGTAACGTCTCTGCTTTTGAATATGCTATCTAGGTTGGACCTAACTTTCCTTCCAAGGAGTAAGCGTCTTTTAATTTCATGGCTGCAGTCACCATCTGCAGTGATTTTGGAGCCCCCAAAAATAAAGTCTGACACTGTTTCCCCATCTATTTCCCATGAAGTGATGGGACTGGATGCCATGATCTTCATTTTCTGAATGTTGAGCTTTAAGCCAACTTTTTCACTCTCTACTTCCACATTCATCAAGAGGCTTTTTAGTTCCTCTTCACTTTAAACATACACAATGTTCTGTGTCAGTTATATATCAATAAAGCTGGAAAAAAAGAAAGATAAACTCAGGACCTTTGTGGAAGGTGATAAATGTTGAAGAAGTATATGAAGAGTTGTTCAGTATTGTTAATCATCATGTAATTGCAAAGTAAAGACACATGATAACAATAAATCCTCATCTGAATGGCTAAATGAAAAGGACTTCACAACATGAAGTGTGGCAAGGGTGCAGAGCAACTAAATACTCAGATACTGCTGGTGAGTGTATGAATTGGTTCAGTCTCACTGGAAATATGTTTGACAGTGTCTACTGAAGCTAAACATATGTATATGCTGTGACCTAGCAATTTTCTTCCTAGGTATATAATCAAACAAAATGACAGCTTATCTGCCAAAACACTTGTACACGAGTGTTCTCCAGATGTATACATAATAGCTTAAATCTGGAAACAACTATTAGTCCATCAACAGTGGAAAAGATAAATACATTTCCCTATATTTGTGTATTTTTATAATTGATGACAGGCAACAATATTGGTTAATTTCCCAGACATGCTGAGTGACAGAGATGTGATGATAAGGACACATGTTGTTTACATGAAATTCAAGAAAATGTGGAATTAATTTATGGTCCTGTATTAGAGGTCAGAGGATATAGTTTTAAACTTTGAGAGAGTATTGACTTGTTGAAACACTAGAAGAGCTTTACAGGATACTTGAAATGTTCTCCATTTTGATCTATATTAAAGCCCCCAACATACAGATATCGTGTATTCATTGAACACACAATTCAAATATTTTATCACACTGGTATATCAATTATTCTTACTGAAAAGGAAAAATATTAGTTCATAATTTTGGTTTTTAAACTGTCATATAACAGGTAAATTTTTGAGGAGAAGGGGATGACAGAGGATAAGAGGTTGGGTGGCATCACCAACATGATGGACATGAGTTTGAGTAAGCTCTGGGAGCTGGTGATGGACAGGGAAGCCTGGAGCACCGCAGTCCATGGGGTCACAAAGAGTTGGACATGACTGAGTGACTGAACTGAACTGAACTCAATACTAAGCACTAATGAGAAAAACAGCATTCTAATGGCAAAATCTTTGCCCTCGATGACTTGACTCTAGTCGATGGAAACAAATATGGATAGGTAAGTGCCTGGAAATACTGTAGGTTTTAAAGAACATATACAGGGTATAGTTCTCTAAAGGGGGAAGTTGGATTATGAAAGACTTCATTAAAGAGGAGACAATTCACTTGTGAAAAATGACTAGATAGATAGTGTGGGCACAGGAGTTGGATGATATTTCCCATAAAGGAAACAATGCAGGTAGAGGCCTAGAGTTCAGGGTTTCATAAATGAACATATGGAGCTAAGGAGCCCAGATTCTAGAGAGCCTGGAATATACTGTTAAGTACTTTGGACACAGTTCCAAAGTCAGGGGAATCATTATGAGATGAAAGCTCATCTCTCATGTGTTCATGGATTTCTTGATTACTAGTATAACCTAAAAGTGAAAAATAATTTTACCAGCAAAATTTTAAAAGTTTTTATTGTTCATTTGTTTCCTGCCACATGGTAGTCAAATTATACCCTCTGTTCAGAGAAAGGAGGTGTTCCCCAAAATGTCATAATTTCCAAATTACAGTAACTTCCCCTCAATTTCTCTCCTTGACTTTATCATTCTCATGATAAGATTTTAGTGATGTGCAGGGAAGGGGATGGGTTAACGTGTCTGACTGAACAATGACAACACAGTTAAATAAAATTCTGGAATATCCTACTATGTCCATTGTTGATAATCCAAACCAGGACCCCAGGTTGTATGCTCTTTTCTTATGGTTAACAGACTCTAAGCAAGGCCACAGATGAAACCTAAATAGATATTCTAATTATGGCACAAAATGAACAAAGAAAAGCAATTATGCAGAAGCAATGACATTTAAATCCTTAAGAACAGAGTCCGCTACTGGGAGGGAGAGGGCAAAGTGTGAATTTTTCTAACATCTTTTATTTCCTTGCTAATTATATTTTCATATTGATATTTAGTAACATTATAGCTCATTCTTTACCTCATGCAGAATGACATGGCTGAAGCTATGTCTCAGATAATTCTGGATTCTTTGCAAAGGATGGATGGCAGTAAGTTAATGTCAGAGGCAAGGTGACCAGTTAAAAGCGTCCTAGAAAATCTTCCTTTAAATTGGCTTAAAATCTGTCTGGCTGTGACTTCCAACAGTACGGTTCTTGATTTGGGGAAAATGGATGGCATCTACTTGTAGTGCATTTTGCTGCAACTGGCAATGCTCTCCCTTCAGTCTAACTCCCTCCTGACACAGTACCCAATCAATATTGCTCTTCTTTTCTCAAGAGTTTATGCTCTGATCTGTTTCATAATCTTATCACTTCGGTTCCTCTAATTTTCTCCCAAGGATTCCCTCTGAACCTGATATATTCTTTTTTGGACAGCAAGTTATCATACTTCCTTTTTTATTTAAATTAATTTATTTTAATTGGAGAATAATTTACAATGTTATGATGGTTTTTGCCATACATTTTTGAACTACTTATTTTGAATAATGTAAATCCTTACATTGTCATTTTTAACTCATAAATTACATTTTAGGAATTAATTCATCCCTTCCTACCAAGTTTTGAGACCACTCAGAAGTGAGTTGAATAAATATAGTAAGCAATTTCAACTAAATTAAGTAAATTCAAGTAAATGGTCTTTGGAACAGTCTATATTTTTTGTTGACCTTTGTCTCCATTGTTCTTTGTTTTGTTTCCTTCGTAAACTCATTGGATTCCAATGTATAAAATAATTCCTAGGAACACTCATTTTATATTTTGTAGAACATTTGTTTTACATTATTGTGACTTTTGATCAAGATAAACAACTTGTTAGTGTACTCATCTTGGTTGAATGTCAATACCTATAATTTTCTGGGAAGCAAAAGATATTGCACAGTAAGTTTAAGAAATAATATTACTTAGTGACTTCTGCTTTTTAAAACATATTTCAAAAAAAAAACTGTATTTGCACATATACTTCCACAGAAGCAGTGCATTTTCCCCAGGAATTATTATATTCATGTTGTCTAAGCTTATTTCGAGAGAAACTTAAGGGAGAACCCATTGTCAGTTTTTCATACTGGTAGTTTTGTTATATGTAGGAACGTGCAGTTAGTAACATAGAAAATAAATTTACAGTGTGAAATATCAGTAGTATATTTAATGGTTAATTATATTGTTTGGATGGTAATAAGAAACAGGTTTTGAATTCTCTTTTCTAGGTAATATAGTTGTTACTGTTATCTAAAATATATATATATATATTTATTTTTGCTTTTTAAGTCACTATCTGCATATTTGCATTGAAAATATTTTTATATTCCTTCCTTCCTTTCTTGATTGTGTGTGTGTGTGTGTGTGTATGTGTGTTTCTGTGTAGGAGCATTGAGTGAATGTTTATGATAGTAATATAGTATTCACTTTTTTCCCTTCTAGTACTCCCACTACATATCACCCTCTGACAGGCAATTAGTTCCTGTTGTGTAATTAATTATTAAAATCATCTTATTGCATTTTTAAAAACCAGCGCACAATATAGTATAATCACTGTAATTTCTATTCTACTAAAGTGTGTAATGCTATTCTGTCTGAATAAAAAAAAATTTGTCCTTAATGTAAAGGAGATAGATTGTTGTTCCCATGTGAATACTAGTGTAATTTTCTTTAATGTCATATCAGCAAATATTATAGCAATACTATGTCTATATTGGTGAAAAGGTTTGCCTGACTGAAGAAATGTGTATGAAAATTTGGCTCAATAAATATATAGATATTTCCTTAATTTTTCAAGTTTGAAAAATGATCAGTACAGTTACTAGAAGTCCTTATTTTCAGATATCAGGTACAACTTGATCAAAAGTGGAGGTCATCTGACTTAATACCAGAAGTCAGGCTAGTTACTATACAATTAGAAAGGTAAGTTGAGAGAGGTCCTAGGTAGATACACAATCAATAAGAACTTTTCTAGCTCCTGTATTAGGAAGTTTTCTAAGTAACAATACACCTTGATAGTACTGAAACTTACTTAGATACACTTTGTAGTTTGGAGATTTTAACACACTCCTCAGCATTTAACCACTTCCCAGATGAGAAATCAGACAGATCAAATGAATGACTTACAATGGAATGTGAGTTTGGCAAGTGAAGAGATCAGACATTGTTTAAAGAGAGTCACATCTACTCATCTTTCTTCCCCGCCCTTGAGCAAAAATCCAGATCCAGTGCTGTGATAACTTCTAATTTTTCAAGTGAAAATGAAAGTGTTGATTTTTATGTAAACTCACCTATTTTTTTTTTAAGACTGCTCTTTTCCCATGGCATGGTTTAGGAAATCTTGTCATAAATACATAAAAATGTAACAATATATTTCTGGACTCTCAAGTCAATGCCATGGATCTAAATGTTTACCCTTATGCCACTGCCAAACTCTCTTGCTTTAGTACTGTCATTTTGTAGTAAGTTTTGAATTAGGAGGTATGAACACTCTTTGTTCATCCTTTTAAAGTTTGTTTTAGCTGTTCTGGGTTCCTTGTAGAAGGGCTAGAATATGAATATTGTTGTTGTTCAGTCACTAAGTCACATTCGACTCTGCAACTCTATGGACTGCAGAACGCCAGGCTTCCCTGTCCTTCACTATCTCTTGGAGTTTGCTCAAATTCATATCCACTAAGTCAGTGATGCTGTCTAACCATCTCATTCTCTGTTGCCCCCTTCTCCTCTTGCCTTCAATCTTTCCCAGCATCAGGGTTTTTTCCAATGAGTCTGTTCTTTGCATCAAAGAACTTTGTGATCAAGGTATTGGAGCTTCAGCTTCAGCATGTCTTTCCAGTGAATATTCAGGGTTGATTTCCTTTAGGATTGACTGTTTTTGTCTCCTTGCTGTCCAAGGGACACTCAAGAGTCTTCTCCAGCACCACAATTTCAAAGCATCAATTCTTTCAGCTCTCAGCCTTCATTATGGTCCAACTCTTACATCCATACATGACTACTGGAAAAACCATAGCTTTGACTGTACAGAACTTTGTTGGAAAAGTGATGTCTCTGATTTTTAATATGCTGTCTAGGTTATTCATAGCTTTTCTTTCAAGGATCAAGTGTTTTTTAAATTCATATGTTGAAATTCTAAACTTCAGTACCTCAGAATGTAACCATATTTGGAGACAGCCTTTTCACAGAGGTAATTAAATTAAAATGAAGTCATTAGGATGGACCCTAACCCAATATATCTTCCCTGGTGGCTCAGACGGTAAAGCGTCTGCCTACAATGCAGGAGATCCAGGTTCAATCCCTGGGTCAGGAAGATCTCCTGGAGAAGGAAATGGCAATCCACTCCAGTATTCTTGCCTGGAAAATCCCATGGATGGAGGACCCTGGTAGGCTACAGTCCATGGGGTCTCAAAGAGTCGGACACAACTGAGCTGATGTTCCTACAAGAAGAGGGAAGTTGGACACAGAGGGAGGAATAGGTGAAGACACAGAGAAGATGGCCATCCACAAGCCAAGGAGAGAGGCCTGGAATAGATCTTTCCCCCATGGGCCTCAGAAAAACCAATGCAACTGTTTCCTTGATCTCAGACTTCTATTTTCCAGAACTGTGATTTCTCACAGTTTATGTTGTTTAAGTTGTCCTGTCCATGATACTTTGTTGTGGGAGACCAAGCAAATGAATACAAGTGGCAAGATGTATTGCCTTTTCTTAGGCCTGATGTTATGGAAAATGTGTTCAATCTTTTACCAGTAAGTATATGGTGAAAGTGAAAGTGAAAGTGAAAGTGAAGTCACTCAGTCCTGTCCGACTCTTTGCGACCCATGGACTGTAGCCTATCAGGCTCCTCCATCCATGGGATTTTCCAGGCAAAAGTGCTGGAGTGGATTGCCATTTCCTTCTCCAGAGGATCTTCCTGACCCAGGAATCGAACCCAGGTCTCCCCAATTGCAGGCAGATGCTTTACCGTCTGAGCCACCAGGGGAGCCCAAGCATATGGTGACTTATTTATTTGGGACTTATTTTGGGACTTAATCAAAGGGAAAAAAAAAAAAAACGTGACAATGAGGTGGCAGTATTGCTCAATAAGTTTTATTGGGCAAAGTTTAGACAGAATTGCATGAGAGGGGAAATTCCTTAGAGCAGGAGACTGTCCAGAGACAGGAGGGCTTGTTTACCACCCAGAAGAAGAGAGGGCAAAGGATTCTCTTGCAAGAGGGTACTTGGAGAGGGGGCTTATGTGTTTAGGTGATGTTACTCAGTAGCACGGGATTCTGTGTCAGAGAGTTCCAAAGGCTAGTAGTGGTTGTGGTATATTAATAGACACAGGGTTTATTTTACTTATGACCAGCAGATATTGGGTGCAGTTTTGCAGAATATGAAAAGCAGAAAGGCTCTAAATAGCTAAAAATCTTCCTTTTAAAGTTATATTTAAAGCAATTGCATGTGTAAAAATTTGAGTTTGGTACCAGTGGGCTTCCTAACCTGCTATGAAAAACTAAAGAACAAAAGGCAAATATACAGAGGCTATCCTTTACCCACGTATAAAACAAATATGCTAGCTGTGTGTTTTTATAACTAGTCTTAACAAGTTGAGGATGTTTCCTTGTATTTCTAGTATTTGATGGTACTTATGAAACAGACACATGCCAAAAGATTTTTTAAAAAAGCCAGTTTCATTTCTCTACACAAACAACTATCTGAAAGAGAAATAAGAAAAGTCATATTTATAAGAGCATCTAGCAATTAAATACTTAAAAATAAATGTAAACAATGAGCTAAAAAGTCTGTACACCTCAAGTTATAACACATTGATGAAAGAAATTGTTGAAGAGACAAGTCCATGGAAAAATGTTCTATGTACATACATCAGAATAATAATATTATTATTAAAATGTCCACACTATCCAAAGACATCTATAGATTCAATGCAATCCCTATCAAAATTCCAATGACATTTTCCACAGAAATAGATACATCAATCCTAAAAATTTTATGAATCACAAAAGTCCCCAAATATCCAGAAGTAATTGTAAGAAAAAACACAGCTGAAGGCATTACATTTTCTGTTTTCAAACTACATAACAAAGGTATAGTAATAAAAAGCCAGTATGGTACTGGCATAAAACAGACACCCAGACCAATGCAACAGAATTTAGAGTACAGAAGTAAATCCACACATATACCATCAACTAACATTTGACAAGAAAGCCAAGAATACTCAACAGGGAAATTATATGGAAAAGGATGAAACTGGACTGATATCTTACACAACATACAAAAATTAACTCTAAGTGGATTAAAGACATGTAAAATCTGAAACCATAAAACTCCTGGAAGGAAACAAGAAAAGGCTTCTTAGCATCAGCGTTGGCAATGATTTTTTGGATATGACACCCAAAATACAAGCAATAAAAGCAGTAAACAAAAAGTGGGATTACATCAAACTATAAAAAGCTTCTGCACAGCAAAAGAAACAACCAAAAAACTTTAAAGGGCAACCTACCAAATGGGAGAAAATGTTTGCAAGCCACATATCTGAGAAGGGGTTAATATCCAAATTATATGAGGAACCAATACAATCCAATAACAGTGAGACAAATAATCTGATTTTGAAATAGGCAAAGATTTGAACAGACATTTTCCCAAACAAGACATACTAATGGTTAGTAGGTGTATTAAAAAAGGTGCCTAACATCACTAATCTCAGGGAAATGTAAATCAAAACCACAATGAGATATCACCTCACATCTGTTAGATTGGCTATCATCAAAAAGTCAAGAAATAACTAGTTGAGGATGAGGAGAAAAGTGGGAATGTAAATTTGTACAGTTACTATAAATAAAGCAATATGGAGGAGCCTCAAAAATTAACGATAAAACTACTGTATGATCCAGAAATCCCACTTCTGGGTGTATACTGGAAGGAAAAGAAAATACTATCTTGAAGGGTTATCTTCAATTCTATGTTCATTGCAGTGATAATAACAATAGCCAAGAAATGGAAACTATGTAAGTATCTGTCAATGGATCAGATCAGATCAGATCAGTCACTCAGTCGTGCCCGACTCTTTGCAACCCCATGAATCGCAGCATGCCAGGCCTCCCTGTCCATCACCAACTCCCAGAGTTCACTGAGACTCACATCCATCGAGTCAGTGATGCCATCCAGCCATCTCATCCTCTGTTGTCCCCTTCTCCTCTTGCCCTCAATCCCTCCCAGCATCAGAGTCTTTTCCAACGAGTCGACTCTTCGCATGAGGTGGCCAAAGTAGATGGATGCATAAAGAAAATGTTGTGTGTGTATACACACACACACACAAACACACACATATAATGGAATATCTTTCAGCCATAAAAGAAGGAAATCCTGACATTTCCTATAACATGAATAAAACTTGAAAGTGTTATACTAAGTGACATAAGCCTAACAGAGAAAAATAAATACTGTATGATTTCACTTATGAGTGGAATCTAAAAATCTGAACTCATAGAAACAGTAGATTGGTGGTTGTCAGGATCTCTGGGATAGGGGAAATGAAGATATATTGCTCAAAGGATACAAACTTTCAGTTATGTTATGAATAACTTTGGGGATCTTATGTACAGTATGGTGATTACAGTTAACAATACTGTACTGTATACTCAAAAGCTGCTGAGTAAATCTTAAACTTTCTCACTAGATACATAAACAACAGTTACTTAGTAAGATAATGGATGTGTTAACTAACATTATTGTGGTAATCATTTTGCACTACACATGTAAACCAAATCATGAAGTTGTATACCTTAAACTTACCCAATGCTGTATGTCAATTACATCTCAATATAGCTGGAAAACATCATAAACTTGGCCTACCTTTTAGGGACAGCCAAATCATGATTGAAACACTCGGAATTTCCAATCTTTGAGCATTTCTGTGACTTCAGAAGGGCTCTTCTTGGTTTCTTTTTCTGTTGTTCTCCCTTAAAATTCTAGGTGGAATCTACTGTTTCATTTGTTGGTTACAACCTAGACTTCCATTGTTTTCCTTAATTCCCTTATCTATGAACTTTCCTATGTTGTATGCAAAATAAAGTCAGTTTGCTTAGGAAGAGCTATGGATATCTCTGCTCTTATGTCCTGCTTCTCCACCTGAGCAGAGCCTCGGTACCACTGCACCAGAGAGGGGGCGGGCAAGGACAGTGACTTGCTTCTCCTGAAGTATCCTCTTGGTCTTTGAATGGGGGAACTGAGCTGTGATGGTTAGCCCCTGGTCATTTCACCTTGCTATTCTGGTTTGGAACCTTCACCCTATGAGCAAGACGTAGCTGGGGCTATTGGGTCCAAGTACACTTGGCCTGGGCTTCCCTGGTGGCTCAGTGGTAAAGAAAGCTGCCTCCCAGTGCAGGAGATATGGGTTTGATCCCTGGGTCAGGAAGATCCTCTGGAGAAGGAAATGGCAACCCACTCCAGTATTCTTGCCTGGAGAATTCCAAGGACAGAGGAGCCTGGTGGGCTAAAGTCCATGTGGTTGCAAAAGAGTTGGACATGAGTTAGAGACTAAACAACAACAGTACTCGGCCCACCTCATCTTGGATGAAGCTTCTATGTAAATAGAGGCTGATAAGGTGAAGGGAGACCCAGTCCTTTAAGTTACACCAGTAAGAAATAGAAATTCTGCAACACAGAGCCATTGGTGAATGAGAGATTCTATGGTATCTCTCTTTCAAGGTGCCATCAATTGTAATATTTTAAAATTGTAAGATGACTTAATATTGGATACTTAGAAAAGAGAAACTGTCATATTAAATTTTAGGTTTCAGAAACCTTAAAATATATGGCCCCAAATCAAGTAAGTTAGAAACTGTGAATAATTGAACTCATATTGTGAATATAGAACTCCATATGGTGATTGATTGCATAACTTAGGCAGAATTTTTGTGTCTGGAAATAACTTTGAATTAGGTAAACTTCCTCTGTAATACCCGTATTTCATCTCACAAAGAAATGGTTGCATCTTTGTATTGTGGCTGTTAACAATTATTGCTCAGAATTGCTCACAGTTTTCATGTCTGGGCTTTCAGAGAATTGCAAAGAATGTAAAATACGTCAATCTCTTCCAAAATGCCCTGCAAAGTATCTTTCATCTACTATCTTGAAAAGGGTTTCACCCTGGTCCTTCCCCTCTCCCAATGCAGACAGCTCTTTCATGCTCTGTTTTTCAGAATTTCATGGCTTTGTCTCATGATGAGAGAATAGAAAGTTCTAGATGATGTCCTCTGGCAAATGTCCCCAGTATTATATAATTCAACAAATGATTCTGTAGCACTCACTACTTTATAGTCACTAACTGAATCCTCGTAACAACTCGGAGCAAAGAGTCAGATGTGACTGAAGCGACTTAGCGACAACTTGGGAGTTTAAATTGAGGCATGATTATTATATCATTTTAGAAAGGAGCTAACTATTAGCTGTAGGATGCACAGCTGACAAATGTCAAGGCTGGGCTCTGAACTGGTAAAATCTGGCTTTAGAATCTACCTTATTAACTATTGTAATCTATGAGGAAAAGTAAAGCAAAGGGAGGTGGAGTGAATTGGCCAAAGCTCTCTAAGGGAAGCAGAATTTCCCTCTGTACTCTTGACTCCTTGTCTGGTGTTTCCACACTTCCCCCAGTCTCCCCCACCCCCACTATTAGTTTTTTTCTCTGCTGTAAGGGGCTGCATAAGAGGTTGGAATCCTTTCTGGATGGCCTCCAGTGGAAATCTACTTAACAGTAAAGAGCTAGAGGGAAGCTTGTGTGTATTGGTTCCCAGGGTCTTAAGCTTTATCTTTCCTGCCACTACTGCTCCTGCTTCCATTCCAGCTGGCTCCTCCACCCCTCTTAGATGGCTGCCTTCATTCACCTAGCCACTGAAGAATCACAGCTGTGCCCTCTTTTCATAATCCCCAAAGCTCCCAAACCAATATTCACTTGAACGAGCTTCTATCACTGTACACATACACACCAGAAGCTATTCCTGGGTGAGATGAATGAAATCGTTCTTTGTTGCTATGACAAGTTCACAGGCAGCCAAGATTTCCCTATCCCATTTAGAAATAGAGGCAGGAAGTTACTAACATCTATATAAGTACTGAAAATTAACTGATTTCGTGTGAGATGCCCTTGAGGTACCCAGGCCCCCAGCCAACTTAATTCCCATTGGCCCTCCTCAGTCTCAGTACCTTAGACTTTTTGCCAAAACGGCTTGCCCAGCTGTAAGACCTCATGCTGTGACTAAGATAACTGACTGTATAAATTAGAAGTGGGACCTCTAGCAAGCACAATGAGAGCTAAATAATCTCACAATCTAACAGAATGTTTCACACCTATCTTGCCAAAGTGAGTATTTATCTATGAATGAGGGTACTCTTTAACAGTAAAAACCTCTATTTCTCTATTACCATATTATACTTCTTTTTTTTTTTTTTTTTTTTGCCTTTCCACTCATTTAATCATATGGACTCATTGAAAGCAAACGAGAATCAAATAATAAAACTTCATTCTTATTTTTACATCAGGTTGTGAATTTTTACTATATAAGTTTAAACAGGAGTTTAAATTTTTTATTAGAGTATAGTTGATTTACAATTTTGTGTTAGTTTCAGGTATACAGCGAAGTGAATCAATTACATATATATCCACTCTTTTTCAAATTTTTCCATATATACCATTACAGAGTATTTAGTAGAGTTCCCTGTGCTATACAGTAGATTCTTATTATATTATACTTATCTCTTGTTCTCAGAAGGGTTATTCTCTGCTCAAATATTTCCCAGAAGAAAATATGAAGCCAGTAAATATTGCAACCCTCCAAATTTCAACTCAGTGAATTTCATATTTCACCATTTTGTCCTCTAAACCTATCAAATCTTAGATTAGGTTCATCCTCAAAAATTGATAGCTCCCTTCCTTGGAAATCTGGCTAGAGAGTTCACTGTGACTTTGCTTTAACCTCCTGTACCCTGACTACACTGTTCTCATGACATTCTACACATGTGTATATGTAAATTGAATGCTAAAAATATTTTGGTTCATTTTTGGTCATGAAATGTGAAGAAAAGTAGTTTACTAAATTGTAAAATACATAATAATTTAATTAAATTTAAATAATTAAATATATATTTGCTATTTTATTTTTGAAACTAATTTTCTTCACATTTCACAGCTAGAAATTGAACTCAATTATTAATTTTGAGTATTATTAATGGAGTTCTATTAGAATTAACTTTTTCAGAGCAAACAGTTGAGGAAAGAAAACATTCAGATTTTCAATTTGTCATTTCATCTAAATTAATCAGATTGTATAAACATTATAGTCTATATCCCCCAAAGTGTTTAAAAGTAAAATAGAAGTCTAAAATATGTACAGAATTGTTAATTCAGCAATGGTCAATCTGATGAAAACATTTTCACTGATGAGAGAAACTTTACCCATGTCAGATCAGATCAGATCAGTCGCTCAGTCGTGTCCGACTCTTTGCGACCCCATGAATCACAGCACGCCAGGCCTCCCTGTCCATCAACAACTCCCAGAGTTCACTGAGACTCACGTCCATCCAGTCGGTGATGCCATCCAGCCATCTCATCCTCTGTCATCCCCTTCTCCTCCTGCCCCCAATCCCTCCCAGCATCATAGTCTTTTCCAATGAGTCAACTCTTCGCATGAGGTGGCCAAAGTCCTGGAGTTTCAGTTTCAACATCATTCCTTCCAAAGAAATCCCAGGGCTGATCTCCTTCAGAATGGACTGGTTGGGTCTCCTTGCAGCCCAAGGGACTCTCAAGAGGCTTCTCCAACACCACAGTTCAAAAGCATCAATTCTTTGGCGCTCAGCCTTCTTCACAGTCCAACTCTCACATCCATACATGACCACAGGAAAAACCATAACCTTGACTAGACGAACCTTTGTTGGCAAAGTAATGTCTCTGCTTTTGAATATGCTATCTAGGTTGGTCATAATTTTCCTTCCAAGTAGTAAGTGTCTTTTAATTTCATGGCTCTAAAATAGTTTGACCAGGACTTCCCTGGTGGTCGAGTGGTTGAGATTGTGCTTCCACTACAGGGGGCACAGGTTTGATCCCTGGTTGGGGAATTAAGAACCTACATGTTGTATGGCATAAAAATAAAACAAAAATTTAAATTAAAAAAGTTAATGTGTTTTTATGGTGTTTTTTAGCACCAAAACAGAATGACCAGTTTCTGTTAGTAGTCCTCCATGATCTCAAGGACTATTTTCTAATGGCTTTACTTCTCTCAGAACCATTTCTTCTACTTGTCCTTCAAGAAGACTTTTACAGTTAGAACTAGATGGAATTTATGATTCTGAAATTGTGGGTTTTATTTATCCACCTGTTTAAAAAAAAAAAAAAAAGTTAAAAAGAATTGTTTGACCAGTTATGCTCCAGAGCTCTGGAGCATAGAGATGGTGAAAGAAGCAGAAAGCCATCAAAAAATAGTTGTCATATAAATACTATTTATTCCTCAAATGTGTATAGAATTCTCTAGTTTCCAGATATTTTCATGTCTCATTTGATCTTCACAAAAACCAAACAGAAAATTACCTTTAGCAATATAATTTTGAGGAATTGTGAGAGCTAGCCACACCAACACATTAGGCTAGAACCAGTCTTGTTCTTCTGTCACTCAGTCGTGTCCAACTCTTTGAAACCCCATCGACTGTGGTCTTTTCCAATGAGAACCAGTCTGCCAACTGCTAATTCCGTTGATCTGCTCGAGAGCAATGCTGTGTATCCCCAGTGCCTGGCACACTGTGCAGCAAATACTTGGTGTTTGGTAGGTGTTTTCTGAGTGTAGAATCAAAGGCCTTAGAGGATGTTCCATGATTTGTCAATCACCTCTGTGGGGGTTTGTGGGTGACTATAACTCATTGACAGAGACCATGGACTTAGACATGGTAAGGTTGCAAAAAAATGACCATTATGAAAAAAAAAAATTCAGTCATTGCTTTATGTCTGTATCCCTGAGCCCTTCACCCTAGCCAGTGATGGTCACCAAGTATCCTGCAAGTGTGCAGGCTGGGCTTTTTGGGGGGTCAGTGTCTCATTACTCTGGAGGGAGTGCATGTGATCATTTTCAGAGCTTTATTGCTAAGAGGATAATCCTGACATGGTCTGTATCTTGTGTTTGGCTTTCTAAAGTAGTCTTGCTCCTTGTGATGTGGGCTGATTTTCCCTGGGATGGCCATTACTTACTTCAGCCTTCTTAGCAATGACAACATTCCTGGCCTTAGCCCGGGACCTCAAGGATGACTCAGCAGTTTTCTGCTGCTGCTGCTGCTGCTGCTGCTGCTGCTAAGTTGCTTCAGTCGTGTCTGACTCTGTGCAACCCCAGAGATGGCAGCCCAGCAGGCTCCCTCTTCCCTGGGATTCTCCAGGCAAGAACACTGGAGTGGGTTGCCATTTCCTTCTCCAATGCATGAAAGTGAAAAGTGAAAGTGAAGTCGCTCAATCGTGTTTGACTCTTAGAGACCCCATGGACTGCAACCTACCAGGCCCCTCCGTCCATGGGATTTTCCAGGCAAGAGTACTGAAGTGGGGTGCCATTGTCTTCTCCGAGTTTTCTGCTATTTCACCTGAATCCTGTGAGCTGCAATTTATGTGGTAACCGATTTCTCTCTTCAAGAGTAACATTTTAAAGCCTCATTCTAAAGGAGGAGACTTTCCTGCTTGGAGAAGAAACTTAAAATAGATCCATTTGTGAGGCTGCAGGAACCTTCCTGGGAAATAGTACAGAGCATGTTCCAGGTGTGTCTGTCACATGGGTGTGTTGCTCAAATATCCCTTCAAGAGAGCATGCTGCAGGGCTCACAGTAGCCTGACAGCGTGTATCTGCTTTGTCTTTGGATTCACTATGGTACTTTGTTCCAGGCTATACTTCCCCCAGGGACTCCTCCAGTTAAGCTCTGATAGCAACAGGGGTCCCAGAGCCAGAGCATCTTTGTCTGATGTGGGCCTCCTCTAATGAAGAACCTTTGCCTGGAGCCCCTTCACTGATCAGGTTGAGAATATCTCACTACTGTATTGTCGTCAGTCTAAACTCTTTTCCTGTTTATTCCACCCCTTCCCGCTTTAACAATATATCTCTTTCATGTTTTTAATCTTACCTCTACATCTACTTCTCAAAGGACCCAGATTGACATGGGTCAGGGGGCAGGAGTGGTCTGAGAAATAAAAAATGGTAAGATGGGTTTACAGCCTGGATCACTCATTGCCTGGCTGGAAAGCTCAGTGCCTTCCTGAGTGAAACATGAGGTAAGGACAAGCCATGAGCACGACATGGACGGCCCAGTTACTGGAGATTTCATCAGTGATGATATCAGAGAATGTAATGGTGAGAGGAATGCACTAGCTAGAGCGAAGTTTCAGGCATTTGAAAGATTTGGTGGGGGTGTATGTGTGGTGGGGAAGGGTGCAATGTCTAGAAGAACAGTAGAATTGATTATGCATCATTGAATCATACTGGCACTGATGGGGGCTTCCTAGGTGATGTTCAGTTCAGTTCACTCAGTTGTGTCTGACTTTTTGCAACACCATGGACTGCAGCACACCAGGCCTCCCTGTCCATCACCAACTCCCAGAGTTTACTCAAACTCATGTCCATTGAGTCAATGATAACATCCAACCATCTCATCCTCAGTTGTCCCCTTCTCCTCCTGCCTTCAATCTTTCCCGGCATCAGGGTCTTTTCAAATGAGTCTGTCTTTGCATCAGGTGGTCAAAGTATTGGAACTTCAGCTTCAGCATCAGTCCTTCCAATGAATAATCAGGACTGATTTCCTTTAGGATGGACCGTTTGGATCTTCTTGCAGTCCAAGGGACTCTTAAGAGTCTTCTCCAACACCACAGTTCAGAAGCATCAATTCTTCAGCACTCAGCTTTCTTTATAGTCCAACTGTCATATTCATACACAACTACTGGAAAAACCATAGCTTTGACTAGATGGACCTTTGTTGGCAAAGTAATGTCTCTGTTTTTTAATAAGCTGTCTAGGTTGGTCATAAATTTTCCTCCAAGGAGTAAGCATCTTTTAATTTCATAGCCACAGGAGACACAGTTTCCATCCCTGGATCAGGAAGATCCCCTGGAGGAAAGCATGGCAACTCACTCTAGTATTCTTGCCTGGAGGATCCCATGGACAGAGGAGCCTGGCATTCTACAGTCCATAGGATCGCAAAGAGCCTGACATAACTAAAGTGACTTAGCATGGATGCATGCACACCACTGTTGACTGAAAAAAAAAAAAAAAAGCACAACCTAAAAGTTGACAATTATATTTTATTTGGTGGACAAAACTGATGACTTAAGCCCGGGACACAGCATCTCAGATAATGCTGATAAACTGTTCTGATTAGGCAAGGGGGAAGCCAGGATATGTAGGAGTTTCTACAATAAAAGACCAGGTAGTTAGAACATCAAATGATTATTGTTAATAATAAAAGAAAACCAGGCATCTCAAATTAAGGACTTTAGCTCTTTTCTATGTATGGGAAGATGCAAGAGTCTGGGCTCACTGAAATAACTCCTTGGATATGCACCTCAGCTATCTGGGGCCAAAGTCTTTTGCTTTCGCATCCTGAGTTTCTTCCAGGTGCACCTTGTGGGGTGGCTGCAGGAGCTCACTGCTAGGGGGCAGGTGTTCTTTTCCTCCTTGAATTCCTTCAGGGCTCATCAGCTCACTGATTGCGGGCTTGCAATTGCTGATGACTGTGACATCCTTTGTTTACTGATATGGCAGGCAATATTTTAGTTCTTTACCACCTTGAAGAAGGATTTACTGAGGGTAGTTAACAAATAGTTATGATCTAAGAGTATGAGCCAGAGAATCTTGCTGATAGCTTACAAAGAGGTCTTTTCCTACAGTGGAAGAGCAAACATTTGAAGACAGACTCAAGACTTGATAGCTGAAGTTCCAGAGTTCCAGAGACATTTTTATGCTTATTCAGGGTTAGTTTGTTATGTTAAGTTCAGGACCTTGGCCTCTAAAATATGAAAGGAGGATGTTTGTCTAAGTGTATGCCCCTTAGGATTTTGTCTCTGAAGACACCCCAGAAACATCAGAGCTTGTAGAGGTCTCCAAGCACTCACTAATATGAAAAAGCAACCTCTTTCTCCCTTCTCTACAGAGGATTCTATAGAGACCTTGTTCATGCAGGCAAGAGGTGATCCCCTTAGGAACAGCCACCACCTACTTTCTTGGTTGCCAGACCAATAATTAGGACTAAGTCCCAGCAAGATATAGCTAGGAAAGTTTGGGGATTGATAATGGAGGAAAGAGTTTACCACTCAAAAGAGCTGCAAAATTAGCTAGTGTGTACTGGCAGGAGCTAAGGATTGGACTTCGGAGGTACTTGATCAACAGGTTCAGATCAGAATACCAGATAAGACTTCATTAATATGGAGCACGGGGGCTTTTTTTTTTTTTTTCCCCAAAACAAGGAATTTAACACTTTTGTGAGGACTTCAATGGATGGACCAAAATTGCTGTTAGGATGGCTCTTTAGAGACCAGGAGAAAGCAATGGCACACATAGAGTGAAATAGAATTTCCAAGTTTCTCTGGGAGATGACAATGAAGGAATAATAAAAATCTTAGGGACATGAGCATGCTTGAACAGCTATGATACATGATGCCAAAAGATTTTCTAGATGGTGGGCCCAGATGACACATTTTTGTGTGTTCATAAAAGGACACCAGTGAGTGTTGACTCGCTTCTGCAGACCAGGGCTTATATTATAGAAGTGATCACAGAAATGAGTTTTTTTTAGTATTCAAGGGAATGATGAGGCTCCCAAATAATAGAGGCCAGGTGGCAGTGCTTAATTGCCAGAAGCCATGATGATAAAATTACTACAGTGACCACCAAGTTTGGAGAAGCAAACAAGGGGCTTGACCTAAAGAATCTGTAGAGATTAATAGAGCATATTGGAACTATTAATAAGAACAAAACAGAAGGTAGACAAAGGGGTGTTGCTTAATATCTACAACTAGAAAAAATGGCAAGAATGGAGGAACAGGGGGCTGGTGGTCATTGGTCCAATAAAAATTCATGATCCCTTGCTCAGTGCCTGAATCTGAGCCAATTTCAGATGTATAACCCATTAACTGAAGACTTTGAAGGATCTCTAGGAGTAATGACCATGCCACACAATGGCCGTGTATACTGTAATGATTTTTCCAGGCCTTTCCTAAGTGGACCTGTGGCTATTTTTACTTGGATGAATTTACACTGAGGAAAAGGGAATACTCAACATTTTGTGGAATATTGGGCACATATTCTGGTTTGGTTTTGGTTTGGTTTGGGTTTTATTTGGCCATGCTGCATGGCTTATGGGATTTTAGTTCCCTGATCAATGTTTGAACCCAGTCCCTTGGCAGTGAAAGTATGGAGTCCTAACTACTGAACAATCAGGGAATTCCCATGGGCACACATTCTGAGTAGACATTAATATCTGGAAACCTGAGATATCATCATGGTCTCCTTGCTAGAGTCAGATTTTCTAAGCCAGGTAATATTGGGTTGGCCAAAGAGTTCATTTGGATTTTCCTGTAACCCAGTAAATGAAGTACTGGCTAATGTCTTGATTACAATGGATCTGCTGGTTCTCCAGAAACCACCCAGTGTTCATTACTCCAGTTCTCAAGTTTGATTGAAGTTGACATACTTGTTAATTGGAGTGACATCCAAATAGTATACTTGGCTTGTTAAGAGGTATCACAGACAGCAATACTAAGTAGATGCCTCCAAAACTGTCCCCCACATCCTGAAGTTAAAATATGGACATTAGTATTTAAATCATGTAATAGGCACAGTACCCAGAGTGATTCTTGGCATATAGAAGAATAATTCATTTCTTCTCATTCAGCAAATGGTTACTAATAATTTCTTGTGGACTAAATACTGTGCTAGATAAAATGGTAAACAGGAAAAAAGTCTTTCCTACTTCCATAGACACCAGAGCTTGGTATGTTGTTATTGCTCGGTCATGTCCGACTCTGTGACTCCATGGAGTGCAGCATACCAGGCTTCCTGTAGTTCATCACCTCCTGGAGCTTGCTCAAACTCAGGCCCATTGAGTTGATGACACCATCTAACCATCTCATCCTCTGTCATCCCCTTCAACTCCTGCCTTCAATCTTTCCCAACATCTGGGACTTTTCAAATAAGTTGGCTCTTTACATATGGTGGTCAAAGTATTGGAGCTTCAGTTTTAGCATCAGTCCTTCCAATGAATATTCAGGACTGATTTCCTTTAGGATTGACTGGTTTGATCTCCTTGCAGTCCAAGAGACTCTTAAGTGTCTTCTCCAACACCACAGTTCAAAAGCATCAGTTTTTTAGCAATCAGCCTTCTTTATGGTCCAATTCTCACATCCATACATGACTACTTGAAAAACTATAGCTTTGAATATACAGACATTTATTGACAAACTAATATCTCTGCTTTTTAATATGCTGTCTAGGTTGCTCATAGCTTTTCTTCCAGAGAGCAAATGTCTTTCAATTTCATGGTGACAGTCACCATCTGCAGTGATTTTGGAGCCCAAGAAAAGAAAGTCTGTCATGGTTTCCATCATTTCCCCATCTATTTGCCATAAAGTGATGGGAAGAGAGGCCATGATATTTTTTTTTTTGGATGTTGAGTTTTAAGCCAGCTTTTTCGTCTCTTATTTCACCTTCATCAAGAGGCTCTTTAGTTCCTTTTCACTTTCTGCCTTTAGGGTGATGTCATGTGCATATCTGAGGTTATTGATATTTCTCCTGGCAATCATGATTCTGGCTTGTGCTTCATCTAGCCTGATATTTCGCATGATGTACTCTGCATACAAGTTAAATAAGCAGGCTGACAGTACACAGCCTTGACATACTCCTTTCCCAGTTTGGAACCAGTCCATTGTTCTCTGTCCAGTTCTAATTGTTGCTTCTTGACCTGCATACAGAGTTCTCAGGAGGCAAGTAAAAGTGAAAATGAAGTCCTCAGTCATGTCCTAGTCTTTTGCAACCCTATGGACTGTAACTTGCCAGGCTCCTCCTCCATCCATGGGATTTTCCAGGCAAGAATACTGTAATGGGTTGCCATTTTCTTCTCCAAGGGGTCTTCCCTACCCAGGGATTGAACTCAGGTCTCCCACATTGCAGGCAGACTCTTTACTCTCTGAGCCACCAGGGAATCCCAAGGTAAGGTGCTCTGGTATTCCCATTTCTTGAAGAATTTTCCACATTTTGTTGTGATCCACACAGGCAAAGGCTTTAGTGTAGCCAATATAGCAGAAGTAGATGGTTTTCTGGAACTCTCTTGCTTTTTCTATGATCCAACGGATGTTGGCAATTTGATCTCTGGTTCCTCTGCCTTTTCTAAATCCAACTGGAGCATCTGGAAGTTCTCATTTCACAAGCTAGTTGAAGCCTAGCTTGGAGAATTTTGAACATTATTTTGCTAGTGTGTAAAATGAATGCAACTGTGTGATAGTTTGGTGACTCAGATGGTAAAGAATCTGCCTGCAATGCGGGAGACCCGGGTTTGATCCCTGGGTCAGGAAGATCCCCTGGAGAAGGAAATGGCAACCCACTTCAGTACTCTTACCTGGAAAATTCCATGAATGGAGGAGCCTGGTGGGCTACAATCCATGGAGTCGCAAAGAGTCGGAAACAACTGAGCGACTTCACTTTCACTTTGAACATTCTTTGATATTGTCTTTCTTTGGGATTGGAATGAAAACTGACCTTTTCCAGTCCTGTGGCCACTGCTGAGTTTTCCAAATTTGCTGGCATATTGAGCGCAGGAGTTTCACAGCATCATCTTTTAGGGTTTGAGATTGAATTGCTCAGCTGAAATTCTATCACCTCCATTGCTGCTGCTGCTACTGCTAAGTCGCTTCAGTTGTGTCCAACTCTGTGTGACCCCATAGATGGCAGCCCAGTAGGCTTCCCCGTCCCTGGGATTCTCCATACAAGAACACTGGAGTGGGTTGCCATTTCCTTCTCCAATGCATGAAAGTGAAAAGTGAAAGTGAAGTCACTCAGTTGTTTCCGACTCTTAGTGACCCCATGGTCTGCAGCCTACCAGGCTCCTCCATCCATGGGATTTTCCAGGCAAGAGTACTGGAGTGGGGTGCCATTGCCTTCTCCACCTCCACTAGCTTTGTTCATACTGATGCTTCCCAAGGCCCACTTGAGTTCATACTTTAGAATGTTTGACTCTAGGTAAATGATCACACAATTGTGGTTATCTGGGTCATTAAGATCCTTTTGCATACTTCTTTCTATTCTTGCCATCTGTTCTTAATATCTTCTGTTTCTGTTAGGCCCCTACCATTTCTGTCCTTTATTGAGCCCATCTTTTCATGAAATGTTCCCTTGGTATCTCTAATTTTCTTGAAGAGATCTCTAGTTTTTCCCATTTTATTGTTTTCCTCTTTTTCTTTGCATTGGTCTCTTGGGTAGACTTTCTTATCTCTCCTTGCTATTCACTGGAACTTTGCATTCAGATGGGTATATCTTTCCTTTTCTCCTTTGCCTTTCACATCTCTTCTTTGCTCAGCTATTAGTAAGCTTTCTCAGATAGCCATTTTGCATTTTTTTGGGGGGGATGGTCTTGATCACCACCTCCTATACAATGGCACAACTTCCGTCCATAGTTCTTCAGGCACTCTGTCTATCAGATCTAATCCCTTGAATCTGTTTGTCACGTCCACTGTATAATCATAAGGGATTTGACTTAGATCATACCTGAATGTCCTTGATGTACTCCTGTCCTGATTTGCAACCAGTCTGTTGTTCCATGTCCAGTTCTAACTGTTGCTTCTTGACCTGCGTATAGATTTCTCAGGAGGCAGGTAAGGTGGTCTGGTATTCCCATCGCTATAAGAATTTCTCACAGTTTGTTGTGATCCACAGAGTCAAAGGCATTGGCATAGTCAATAAAGTAGAAGTAGATGTTTTTCTGGAATTCTCTCACTTTTTTGATGATCCAATATTTGTTGGCAATTTGATCTCTGGTTCCTCTGCCTTTTCTAAATCTGATTGAACATCTGGAAGTTCACAGTTCATGTAATTCTGAAGACTGGCTTGGAGAATTTTGAGCATTACTTTGCTCTTAAGAAATCTATATGCAGGTTAAGAAGCAATAGTTATAACTGGACATGGAACAACAGACTAGTTCTAAATCAGCAAAGGAATGCCTCAAGGCTGTGTATTGTCACCTTGCTTATTTAATTTGTATGTAGAGTACATCATGAGAAATGCTGGACTGGATGAAGCACAAGCTGGAATCAAGATTGCTGGGAGAAATATCAGTAACCTCAGATATGCAGATGCCACCACCCTCATGACAGAAAGCAAAGAATGAAAGAGCCTCTTGATGAAAGTCAAAGAGGAGAGTGAAAAAGTTGTCTTAAAACTCAACATTCAGATAACTAAGATCATGGCATTGGGTCCTATCACTTCATGGTAAATAGATGGAGAAACAATGGAAACAATGACGGACTTTATTTTCGGGGGGTCTCCAAAATCACTGCAGATGAGGACTCAGCCATGAAATTGAAAGATTCTTGCTCCTTTGAAGGAAATTTATGACCAAACTAGACAGCATATTAAAAAGCAGAGACATTACCTTGCCAACAAAGGTCCATCTAGTCAAAGCTATGGTTTTTCCAGTAGTTATGTATGGATGTGAGTGTTGGATTATAAAGAAAGCTGAGAACCAAAGAATTGATGCTTTTGAACTGTGGGTTGGAGAAGACTCTTGAGAGACCCTTGGACAGCAAGTAGATCCAACCAGTCCATCCTAAAGAAAATCAGTTCTGAATATTCTTTGGAAGGATTGATGCTGAAGCTTAAACTCCAATACTTTGGCCACCTAATGCAAAGAGCTGACTCATTTGTAAAGACCCTGATGCTGGGAAAGATTGAAGGCAGAAGGAGAAGGGGATGACTGAGGATGAGTTGGCTGGATGGCATCACCAACTCAATGGACATGAGTTTGAGTAAACTCCAAGAGTTGGTGATGGACAGGTAAGCTTGGTGTGCTGCAGTCCATGGGGTTGCAGAGTCCAACATGACTGAGCAACTGAACTGAACTGAACTGAAGTGAATGACCTAGTGGTTTTCCCTACTTTCTTCAATTTAAGTCTAAACTTTGTAATAAGGAGTTCACAATCTGAGCCACAGTCAGCTCCTAGTCTGTTTTTTTTTTTTTTTTTTTTTTTGCTGACTGTGTAGAACTTCTCCATCTTCAGCTGCAAAGAATACAATCAATCTGATTTGGTATTGATCATCTGGTGATGTCCATGTGTAGTGTCATCTCTTGTGTTGTTGGAAGAGGGTGTTTGCTATGACCACTCTGTTCTCTTGGCAAAACTCTGTTAACCTTTGCCCTGCTTCATTTTGTGCATCAAAGCCAAACATGCCTGTTATTCCAGGTATCTCTTGACTTCCTACTTTTGCATTCCAGTCTCCTATGATGAAAAGGACATTTTTTTGGGTGTTAGTTCTAGAAGGTCTTATAGTTCATCATAGAACTCTTCAACTTCAGCTTCTTCAGCATTAATAGTTGGGGCATAGACTTAGATTGCTCTGATATTGAATGGTTTGCCTTGGGAACAGCAGAGATCATTCTGTTTTTTTTTTTTTTTTTAATGCTTTACTTGCATTATCTATTTTTTTAAATTTTATTTTATTTTTAAACTTTACAATATTGTATTAGTTTTGCCAAATATCAAAATGAATCCGCCACAGGTATACATGTGTTCCCCATCTTGAACCCTCCTCCCTCCTCCCTCCCCATACCATCCCTCTGGGTCGTCCCAGTGCACTAGCCCCAAGCATCCAGTATCGAGCATCGAACCTGGACTGGCAACTCGTTTCATACATGATATTATACATGTTTCAATGCCATTCTCCCAAATCTTCCGACCCTCTCCCTCTGCAACAGAGTCCATAAGACTGTTCTATACATCAGTGTCTCTTTTGCTGTCTCGTACACAGGGTTATTGTTAGCATCTTTCTAAATTCCATATATATGCATAAGTATACTGTATTGGTGTTTTTATTTCTGGCTTACTTCACTCTGATTGCACCCAAGTACTGAATTTTCAACTGTTTTGTTGACTATGAGGGTTACTCCATTTGAATAATATAGCAGTATACTCTAACTTAGAATAGTATACAAATGAATAAGTACGCAATTACAATGCACGCAATATTGTTATGGTAGAAGACAGGGTGCTGGGGAACATAGAACAGAGCATTTTACCCAGAGCTTGTGGATCATTGTAATCTTATCCAGGGGGAATGGTATCCAAGTTGAGCCCAGAAGGGTGTACCGCTAAGTGGACAATGAAGAATATTTTAGACAGTAAATGGAGCTTCATGGTGACAGAATAAGAGTGGGAAGCCCTAGTTGGGCTTTAGCATTATTCTTTTTGAATATTTTCTTGCTTCTCTGCCTAGTTTTCCTTTTTGGTCCTTCAAGAAATTCATTCTATTTCTATTAGAATAGTAGAAATTCTATTACATTCTATTACTTCATTCCTAGAAATGGAAGATTCCCAATCTACCTTCCAGGACCTGAATTTGTGTTGACAGTCATCTTACTTGATAGTATTAACAGTCATATTTATTAACTTTCCCATTATTGGAAACTACTGTAACCAGCTGCCATTGTGGTCACCCCTGCATACGTGGAGATTCCTCTTTTTCCTGACATAGGGATAAGACTATCCATTTCCCTTAGCCTTCTTGCAAAAACTTTAGGGTAGGATTCTTTCTTCAATACATTATATATTAAGAAGCACAAGAACAGCATTTTTGAAGAAATAAATCCCCAAAAGATTTCTTAAGGCAGTACAAACACCAAGGATTTATTTGCCAGTGCTAGGTAATGAGTGCTCCTCATGCTGCTGCTGCTAAGTTGCTTCAGTCGTGTCCGACTCTGTGTGACCCCATAGACGGCAGCCCAGCAGGCTCCCCATCCCTGGGATTCTCCAGGCAAGAACGCTGGAGTGGGTTGCCATTTCCTCCTTCAATGCATGAGAGTAAAAAGTGAAAGTGAAGTCGCTCAGTCATGTCCGACTCTTAGCAATCCCATGGACTGGAGCCCACCAGGCCCCTCCGTCCATGGGATTTTCCAGGCAAGAGTACTGGAGTGGGGTGCCATTGCCTTCTCCAGAGTGCTCCTCTTAGACTTGAATAAATCTTGTTACAATATAGGATGATTATCTCATTTACCCCTTCATTTACCAGACTCTTGAAAGCAATATTGTAATAATACCTTAAACTATTTTACTATGAGATTAGTTGGATGAATATATAAAGTGGGATAGTATACATATATATATGTATATGTATATATATATATATATATATACACACACGTGGGTGTGAATATATATGTGTATGTAAAATAAATATTAAGATATACTATATTAGTATATAATATATATACACACATATACATATACATATTCACATATATATGTTGCACACACACAATTCTAGTCTGGGTCTAGTTGTGTTGTTGTTTTGGTTATGTGTTATTTATCAGTTGTCTTCTGTGCCTCATGATAATCTGCATTTTGTTACTATCTGCATTGATGTGACTGTTGCTTCATATTATTTTTCCTGCATTGGTGGCAGGGAATTCTTGGTCATGCTGCCTGCAGTTACCTAAGTTCATACATTGACTACACAGTCTTTATTTGTATTTCTAAGGTTGGTTTTCCTCCATTGGACAGTCTCTAAAATTCAAGTTGTCAATTTAGAGCCCTCTTTGTTATTCACTGTGCCCATTTTTTCTGTATAAATGAGAAAGTATTATTAATCTCTGAATTATTTTTGGGAAGAGAGTGCTTAAAAGTTTTGATTTAATCTAAGAAAAAAGAAAATTTTCCATTGTGAAAAAATTATGGAAAGGAAGATCCTTCATCTTTCACCAGACATTATCTCTCCTGACTATAAGCATGTAATGGCTTCTTTTAGCTGTTTTATACTGACCATGTGTAGGCCACATATACTTGACACAGCCAAATTTATGAAGCAGAAAGTGTGATAGAACAGATATGTTTGACTCAGTCTCTAAAAGTCATCCAATAACACTTATTCTCCCTAAAAGTCACCCTAGAGATACACTACAGGAGCACCTCTTAAGTTAATGACCAGTATGGGGATATATTTTTTGAACCATCCTAAATATAATTACATGGTTTAATATTACTTCAATAAAAGTTATCCTTTAGAAAACTTTATATAACAAAAACACATTCAAAAAGTATCAGTGTCTGTACACCCAGCACTTAGCACAACCTCTGGTATATAATAGGTGGTCAGGAAATTTTCTCAATGAATGAATGTAAAATAATAAATCTTCATATTTTGTATTGCCTGAGCTATAATTCTTTGTATATACATATATACATCTCATTTCCCTTACTGGTTTGTGAGCTTACAGATCATGAGGTAAAGATGTGCTTTGCTGTGTTCCCAGTAGAAAGGACACTGCCAGGAATATTGTAGATGTTCAAAGAATGTGAGTTGAGTGGATAGTTGTACAAATGAGTAGAAGAATGAATGAAGAAATAAATCAATGAATACATTTACAGTTGTCTTATTCCAAGTTAAATGTACTATTTGGAGCCACCTAAAATAACTGGGTATGTATGATGAAGTTGTAAATTATGAACATAATCACATATTATAAATTTTTCCCAATTTTTAATTTAAGTAAAGTTGATTTACAATATTGTGTTAATTTCTGCTGTACAGTAAAGTAATTCAGTTAGATACACATGAACACACACATATATACACACACAATCTTCATTTAAAATATTCTTTTTCATTATGGTTTATCATAGAAAATTGAGTCAAGTTCCCTGTGCTATAGAGTAGGATCTTATTATTTATCCATTCTCTATATAAAAGTTTATATTTTCTAACCCTGAACTCCCACTCCATAAACTTTTTTAAAGGAAAATCTGAGTTGCATTGTTTCGGTTTATAGCCATACTGCAAAGGTTTTCTGTTACACAGGACTTACAGTTTACACCAAGTCCACAAAAGTGGGACAAGTGGATCACTTTTTCAGAACTACTCACTTTCCCCACCTCTCCAGATATTTGTACCCATCTATATTCAAACATCTAGAAAGACTCTTATCCAGAATGATAACTTCAGCATCCACATAAGAAAACAATTTTGAAGTAATAGACAAGGGATACAGACATTATTTCTGTCAGTATAATACATTTTTTACTCAAAAAGAATTGTGACATAATTCTTCACCTGTCCCTAGATTCTGATATTTTCCTCAACATGAAAACATGGCCCATTTTTATTACAATAAATTGAACTTCATAAAAAAATAAATAAAACTTTTTTCTCTATAAAAAGCCCTGCAGTGGGAATGAAAAACCAAGTTATAGACTGGGTGAAAATATTTGTAATCCATATATCTTACACATTACTTATATCTAGAATTTAAAAACCCTCAAACTTAACAGTAAAACAACCACCAAATAAGAAAATGGACAAAAGGCATAAAGAGACATTTCACCAAAGAGAGCATACAGGTGGCAAATAAGCACATTAAAAAATGTATAGCATTACTAGCTATTACAGAAATGCAAATTACAGCCATAATGAGACATAACTACATCTAACAGCTAAAAGTAAAAAAAAAAAAGAAAAGCTTGCCAATACCACAAACTTTTGAGGATGTGGAGAAACTGTATCTCATACACTGCTGTAAAATACTATATGTAAAAACATGTAAAATACTGTAGCCATGCTGGAAAATAATTTGGCAAGTTATTAAATAAAACTAAACACAGTTACCACACAATCTGACAATGATCCTCCAAAACGACTCTTATCCTGGAGAAATGAAGGTTTATGTCCACACAAAAGCCTGTAGATGAAGGATTTCCTGCTGATGCAGTGGATAAGAATCCACCTGACAATGCAGGAGACACCGATTTGATCCCTAGTCCAGGAAGATTCCACATGCAACTAAAGCTCACATGCTGCAACTGCTGAGTCCATGAACCTAGAGCCTGTGCTCTGAAACAAGAGAAGCCACCATGAGAAGAAGCCTGTGCACTGCAACCAGGAGTAGCCATCGCTCACTTCACCTAGAGAAAAGACCAAGCACAGCATGGAACATAGTATCCATCTCACTTAGTTGTGTCCAACTCTTTGCAACCCCATGTACTGTAGCTCACCAGACTCCTCCGTCCACGGGTATTCTCCAGGTTAAAATACTGGAGTGAGTTGTCATACCCTCCTCTGGAGGATCTTCCCAACCCAGGGATCAAACCCAGGTCTCCCACATTGTAGGTGGATTCTTTGCCATCTGAGCCACCAAGCAAAACACATAAATAAATAACTAAATATTAAAAAACCTGTAGATGAATGTTCCTAGCTGTTTTAATCATAACAGCCCCAAACGAGAAACAATTCAGGTATTAACTAATGGATGAATGATTAAACAAACTATAGGGTACATAGATACCATGGCATAAAATTAACGAAAAGAAACCAACTGTTGATACAACAGCTTGAATGGATCTCAGGTACATTTTGCTGTGTGAAAAAGTCAATATCAAAAGATCCATGGTATAATATATATATATATATATATATATATATATATAATTTTGTATTATATATATTATATATATTATATGGTATATATATAATGGTATATATATATATGGTTTTATATATATATATATATAATTTTGAGCATTACTTTACTAGCTTGTGAGATGAGTGCAATTGTGCAGTAGTTTGAGCATTCTTTGGCATTGCCTTTCTTTGGGATTGGAATGAAAACTGACCTTTCCAGTCCTGTGGCCACTGCCAAGTTTTCCAAATTTGCTGGCATATTGAGTGCAGCACTTTCACAGCATCCTCTTTCAGGATTTGAAATAGCTCAATTGGAATTCCATCACCTCCACTAGCTTTGTTCGTAGTGATGCCTTCTAAGGCCCACTTGACTTCACATTCCAGGATATTTGGCTCTAGGTGAGTGATCACACCATCGTGATTATCTGTGTCATGAAGATTTTTTTGTACAGTTCTTCTGTGTATTCTTGCCATCTCTTCTTAATATCTTCTGCTTCTGTTAGGTCCATACCATTTCTGTCCTTTATCGAACCCATCTTTGCATGAAATGTTCCTTTGGTATCTCTAATTTTCTTGAAGAGATCTCTAGTCTTTCCCACTCTGTTGTTTTCCTCTATTTCTTTGCATTGACTACTGAGGAAGGCTTTCTTATCTCTTCTTGCTATTCTTTGGAACTCTGCATTCAGATGCTTATATCTTTCCTTTTCTCCTTTGCTTTTCACTTCTCTTCTTTTCACAGCTATTTTTAAGGCCTCCCCGGACAGCCATTTTGCTTTTTTGCATTTCTTTTCCATGGAGATGGTCTTGATCCCTGTCTCCTGTACAGACTTTTTTTGGGGGCTCCAAAATCACTGCAGATGGTGACTGTAGCCATGAAATTAAAAGACGCTTTCTCCTTGGAAGAAAAGTTATGACCAACCTAGATTGCATATTGAAAAGCAGAGACATTACTTTGCCAACAAAGGTCTGTCTAGTCAAGGCTATGGTTTTTCCATTGGTCATGTATGGATGTGAGAGTTGGACTGTGAAGAAGGCTGAGCGCCAAAGAATTGATGCTTTTGAACTGTGGTGTTGGAGAAGACTCTTGAGAGTCCCTTGGACTGCAAGGAGATTAATTTCTTTGGAAGGAATGATGCTAAAGCTGAAAGTCTAGTACTTTGGCCACCTCGTGCGAAGAGTTGACTCATTGGAAAAGACTCTGATGCTGGGAGGGATTGGTGACAGGAGGAGAAGGGGACGACAGAGGATGAGATGGCTGGATGGCATCACTGACTCAATGGACGTGAGTCTGGGTGAACTCCGAGAGTTGGTGAGGGACAGGGAGGCCTGGCGTGCTGTAATTCATGGGGTCACAAAGAGTCAGACACAACTGAGTGACTGAACTGAACTGAACTGAACTGATATATATAAATGCATGTGTGCTAAGTTGCTTCAGTCGTGTCCTACTCTTTGCCACCCCATGTACTGTAGCCTGCCAGCTTCTTCTGTCCATGGGATTCTCCAGGCAAAAATACTGGAGTGGGTTGCCATGCTTTCCTCCAGGGGATCTTCCCAACCCAGGGATCGAACCCTCATCTCTTATGTCTCCTGCATTGACAGGTGCATTCTCCACCAAAAGGGCCACCTGGGAAGCCTATATATATTTTGATATTTGTCCCCAGTTCCTGGCACAGAGCTCCTACAATCCTTGGAATTTCCTGAGCAATAGGGAATGTATTGGGTTGGCCAAAAAGTTATTTTGGGTTTTCCTAACATCTTACAGAAAAACCTGGATGAACTTTTTGGCCCACTCAGTATTTTGTTATTTATACCAAGCCGTTTCAATCATGCTTGCATTTATGCTGATGAGATGACCCAAGATGGGGGTCCTAGATAGCCTTGGATTGGGGTTGGTCACCAGAAACAGTGATTAGGGGGTTGGAATTTTTATGCCCACCCCCTACTTGTGAGAAGGTGGGGGGGGGGTGGGCGGGACTGGACCTTGAGCTCTATAAAAACTAAACAGTGAGAGTCAGAGAGCTTGTGGGTGCGTGAACACTGAGGTACTACATGGGGAGAAGCTCTTTCACCTTCTCTGGCTCCCAACCCTCACCCTACACATTTGGCTTCTGCTTGGTTGTTCCTGAGCAATATCCTTTATAAGAAACTTGTATTGGAAAAGATTCTGATGCTGGGAAAGATTGAGGGCAAGAGGAAAAGGTGATGACAGAGGATGAGATGGTTGGATGGCATCATCGACTCAGTGGACATGAGTTTGAGCAAACTTTGGGGGATGGTAATGGACAGGAAAGCCTGGCATGCTGCAGTGCATTGGGTCTCAAAGAGTCAGACATGACTCAGTGACTGAACAACAACAGCAAATGTAAGTAAAGTGCTGTTCTGAGTTGTATGAACTATTCTAGCAAATTAATGAAACTGAGGGGATGATTGTGGGCACCCTCAAAATTTTAGTTGTCTGGGAAGAAGTTTGGGTAGCCTGAATACCCCCTTTGTGGCTGGCATCTGAAGTTGAGGTTAGTCTTATGGGAATGAGCCCTTTAACTTATGGGATCTGATATTAAATATTAACTCTAGGTAGAGGTGTCAGGATTCAGATAATTGTGAGAACCCTAGGTGGTCAGAATTACAATGTCCCAAACAGCATGACTTCATTTATATAACATTCTTAAATGATAACATTATGGAGCTAGAGGAACATTAGTAGTTCCCAGGGTTTAGGAGTGGTGAGGCTCAGGGAGATAGTTTTGACTATAAAGGGGTAGTATGAGGGTGACGTTTGTGGTGACTGAATAGTTTGTGTCTTGATTGTCATGGTGAACTTTACACAAATTTACACATATGATGAAATGACAAAGTAATATACTCACACTTCACACGCATGTTAATTTCCTGGCTTTTATATTGTCCTCTAATTATATAAGATGTAACCATGGGCCAAGGGGATGGGGTGAACCATGTGAAGGTTGTGACTGCATGGCATCTCTCTCTACCACCACACTGTCTTTGTACCTTTCTGTGAATCTACAATTACTTCAAAACAAAAAGGTGAAAAATCCCTCATAGTCACTGTTGACTTCTCCATCATCTTCTCCACCACTGGCATCTAATGACCAAGTGTTACACATATCATTATTTATATATATATTTTCTCCATACCCACTACTGCTGTCTCAGGACAGGCCACCATAATTTCTTTCCTAAGTTATTATCATACCTTTCTAATGCTCTAGGCTTCCATTCAGACTCTTTCCAATCAAATCCCCATTCTAGAAAAATGAATTTCAAAAATATGTATATCCTCTTAGCATGGTTCCTTATAAACTGCTTTAGATTCTTCATTGTATACAGAATTAACTGTCAATTCCTCAGCATGGCATTTAAGGTATCTCATAGCTTCTCTTTAGCCTCACTTCCCATTCCACTGCACCAGGGGTCTTTTGTTAACTACCAAATGAGGCTAATCGTCCTTTTCATAATCATAACCTACACATTTGCTCAGGCTGCTGCTGCTGCTACCGCTAAGTCGCTTCAGTCGTGTCCGACTCTGTGCGACCCCATAGACAGCAGCCCACCAGGCTCCCCATCCCTGGGATTCTCCAGGCAAGAACACTGGAGTGGGTTGCCATTTCCTTCTCCAATGCAGGAAAGTGAAAAAATAAAGTGAAGTAGCTCAGTCGTGTCTGACTCCTAGCGACCCCATGGACTGCAGCCCACCAGGCCGCTCCGTCCATGGGATTTTCCAGGCAAGAGTACTGGAGTGGGGTGCCATCGCCTTCTCCGTTGCTCAGGCTGCCTACCCCCTTTACCTAGATTCCCTTTCTTTTACTCTCACAGGCATGCTGAAAACCCAGACTTCAGCTTCTGGCTCAAAGATTCTATTTTCCATGAAGCTTTTCTCACTTACTCAAATTTGAAATTTATTTACAAAGTAGCATTAATTTCTTTATTTAATATATGAAACTGTGCTGTAATAATCACATGTTTCCTGACTCCAAGTAACTCATATTTTAAAAAAGCTTATTTACACTCTATAAGGATATTTAAGCATTTCTATAAATGTATTTATTGCAAAACTATCAAAATACTATGGTTAGGACAAAGGGACTACTTGATTAGAATAGTAACATTTGGAGTAAAATTAACACATAAAGTGAGTTGAATTCTAGTAACAAAAGATGGTTTGCAAATTTGATGGCTTTTACTATCATTTTGGCTGGAGGTGCTTGATACGGATATGTTAATAGATAAATTATAATGTAATCTGGTAAATGATCTAATAGGGTTATAAGTGAAGAAAGAAGCTGGAAGTGGTAAGCTACTGCCTAAGAAAATCAGGATTTGTTTATGGTTATAGATGGTTGAATTGTAGTTTTCAAAGGGTGGGGGATGGGTAGAGATTTTAGAGGGAATGATGTATATAATGGCATATTATGAAAGGGGAATATGGCAAATTTAGTGTAGCGTAATTATAGGGTCCATGTAGGTAAAGTGACTGGTATGGTTGGAGTTAACACAAAAGAGAGGCACACTCCTTGCTGTTACCCCTCTTATATATAGCAGATAAGGAATTTTTATTCTATCTTTAACTTGTGTTCATATAAGCTGTGTTTTAACTCCGTGATGACATTTATAACACTTTTGTATCACATCTAGTTGAATTCATTTTTTCCTTTCCTCATGATACTATGGAATCTTCAAAGCAAATGGACATTTCCCATTGGTTTTTGTATACCCAACAATTAAAACTCTCTTGATTATGCAGTCCATGTTTGTTGACTGGCTAAAGAAAAGTGAACTCTGGTTAAGGCAGAATAAATAGAGTCCATGGTTTTTCTCCCCTTTGTTTACAAGCACCTTGTTTTACTGTCTCTAATTCAGGAATGCCATCTGCCTGTATTTGTGATGGTACACAGTGGTAAGATAATAAGCATCTTCACCTGTGCTGAAAACTCCCAGCTCTGCTGTCACAAAGTAACACAATCCTGGTAGTTGCTACCGTAGAGAAAATTTCCTTCCACAGAGCTTGTATTTAAAACTGTTTTTACAGATGACTAAGAAACTGAAATTAAATATTCATAACCATTAATTGTATTGCAGAACTAAAAGGGTCCATGTCAACCATCTAGTCTAACCATCTAATATTTTAGAATTTGAAACTAAGTCCAAAAAAGGTTAAAGAAAAAATCACTCGAGTTGACACATTTAGAGAGTCTAAGGTAATACCAAAACCCAGGACTCCTAACACTCTGTCCATTGCTTACCTTTAACACAAAGCCTACGTTTCCTCCACTTTTTTTCAGGAGAAAGCATTGCCATTTAGGATTGTGTATGAGTATGTGCATGTGTGTGAGTGTGTATGTGCTCACTACTGACTGACTCTTTGTGACTCCATGGACTATAGCCTGCCAGGGTCCTCGGTCCATGGGATTTTCCAGGGAAGAACACTGGAGTGGGTTGCCATTTCCTAATCCAGGGAACCTCCCCAACCCAGGGATCCAGCCTGAATCTCCTGCATGGTAGGCAGATTCTTTACCACTGAGCCACCAGTGAAGCCTGCTATTAAGATATCACATTTGAACCAGTAAATCAAAGTGCCTGGAAATATAGTTTTTTTTTTTTTTTGATTGGCTACATGACAGGGAACTTTCTACTTTATTATCTTCACCCTTGATTTTCTCAAAACAAATGAAAAATATCTACAAATAGGCATTTGTATCATTTCAGAAAAAAATATATAATCCAACTTTTACTGTCCATCTAAAATTATGTAACTATATGAGTGTGATTTTTATTAATAATTTCCCCTACTTATTAATAAAAATCACGCTTCCCTAGTGGCTCACACGGTAAAGCATCTGCCCGCAATATGGGAGACCTGGGTTTGATCCCTGGGTCTGATCCCTGGGTCGGGAAGATCCCCTGGAGAAGGAAATGGCAACCCACTCCAGTACCCTTGCCTGGAAAATCCCATGGATGGAGGAGCCTTGTAGGCTACAGTCCACAGAGTCACAAAGACTCGGACATGACTGAACAACTTCACTTTCTTTCTCCTACTTAAAAATTGAAAACATCAAATCAATTTTTTTTTACTTATGCTCCTCTTTCTTAAAAAAGGTAGGCTTTTTTTTTCTGGTGTGTGTGTGTCACTTAAAAGTCACTAAACAATTAACTTCAGTTACCCAGAAAATCACCTGATTTATTACAAGGATCTGTCTCCAAAGGAAGTTACGTGGTACTCAAAGGAAAATGTTTGAGCATCCTTTGGCATTGCCTTTCTTTGGGATTGGAATGAAAACTGACACTTTCCAGTCCTGTGGCCCCTGCTGAGTTTTCCAAATTTGCTGGCATATTGAGTGCAGCACTTTCACAGCATCATCTTTCAGGATTTGAAATAGCTCAACTGGAATTCCATCACCTCCATTAGCTTTGTTTGTAGTGATGCTTTCTAAGGCCCACTTGATTTCACATTCCAGGATGTCTGGCTCTAGGTCAGTCATCACACCATCGTGATTATCTTGGTCATGAAGATCTTTTTTGTACAGTTCTTCTGTGTATTCTTGCCATCTCTTCTTAATATCTTCTGCTTCTGTTAGATCCATACCATTTCTGTCCTTTAATGAGCCCATCTTTGCATGAAATATTCCCTTGGTATCTCTAATTTTCTTGAAGAGATCTCTAATTTTTCCCATTCTGTTGTTTTCCTCTACTTCTTTGCATTGATCACTGAGGAAGGCTTTCTTATCTCTCCTTTCTATTCTTTGGAACTCTGCATTCAAATGGGTATATCTTTCCTTTTCTCCTTTGCTTTTTGCTTCTCTTCTTTTCATAG
Organism: Bos taurus; assembly: GCF_002263795.3. Taxonomy (NCBI): domain Eukaryota; kingdom Metazoa; phylum Chordata; class Mammalia; order Artiodactyla; family Bovidae; genus Bos; species Bos taurus. The sequence goes on from NC_037357.1 coordinate 29,417,758, forward strand.
CTATTTTAAAGGCCTCCCCAGACAGCAATTTTTCTTTTTTGCATTTCTTTTCCATGGAGATGGTCTTGATCCCTGTCTCCTGTACAATGTCATGAACCTCCGTCCATAGTTCATCTACCAGATCTAGTCCCTTAAATCTATTTCTCACTTCCACTGTATAATCATAAGGGATTTGATTTAGGTCATACCTGAATGGTCTAGTGGTTTTCCCTACTTTCTTCAATTTCAGTCTGAATTTGGCAATAAACAATCCATGATCTGAGCCACAGTCAGCCCCCAGTCTTGTTTTTGCTGACTGTATAGACCTTTTCCATCTTTGGCTGCAAAGAATATAATCAATCTGATTTTGATGTTGGCCATCTGGTGATGTCCATGTGTAAAGATTTCTCTTGTGTTGTTGAAAGAGGGAGTTTGCTATGACCAGTGCATTTTCTTGGCAAAACTCTATTAGCCTTTGCCCTGTTTCCTTCCGTACTCCAAGGCCAAATTTGCCTGTTACTCCAGGTGTTTCTTGACTTCCTACTTTTGCATTCCAGTCCCCTATAATGAAAAGGACATCTTTTTTTGGGTGTTAGTTCTGAAAGGTCTTGTAGATCTTCATAGAACCGTTCAACTTCAGGTTCTTCAGCATTACTGGTTGGAGCATAGACTTGGATTACCATGGTATTGAATGGTTTGCTTTGGAAACGAACAGAGTTCATTCTGTCGTTTTTGAGACTGCATCCAAGCACTGCATTTTGGACTCTTTTGTTGACCATGATGGCTACTCCATTTCTTCTAAGGGATTCCTGCCCACAGTAGTAGGTATAATGGTCATCTGAGTTAAATTCACCCATTCCAGTCCATTTTAGTTCACTGATTCCTAGAATGTCAATGTTCACTCTTGCCATCTCCTGTTTGACTACTTCAAATTTGCCTTGATTCATGGACTTAACATTCCAGGTTCCTATGCAATATTGCTCTTTACAGAATCAGACCTTGCTTCTATCACCAGTCCCATCCAAACCTGGGTATTGTTTTGCTTTGACTCCATCCCTTCATTCTTTTTGGAGTTATTTCTCCATTGATGTCCAGTAGCATATTGTGCACTTACCAACCTGGGGAGTTCCTCTTTCAGTGTCCTGTCATTTTGCCTTTTCATACTGTTCATTGGGTTCTCAAGGCAAGAATACTGAAGTGGTTTGCCATTTCCTTCTCCAGTGGACCACATTCTGTCTGACCTCTCCACCATCACCCATCCATCTTGGGTGGCCCCACATGGCATGGCTTAGTTTCATTGAGTTAGATAAGGCTGTATTCCATATGATCAGATTGGCTAGTTTTCTGTAATTATGGTTTGTGTGACTGCCCTCTGATGCCCTCTTGCAAAACCTACCATCTTATTTGGGTTTCTCTTACCTTGGACATGGTATATCTCTTCACAACTGCTCCAGCAAAGCGCAGCCTCTGCTCCTTACCTTGGACGAGGTCACCCCTCCTGATCTTGAACGTGGAGTAGCTCCTCTTGGCCCTCCTGTGCCCATGCAGCCGCCACTCCTTGGATGTGGGTTTGCTCCTCTCGGCTGCCACCTCCGACCTTGGGCGTGGGGTAGCTCCTCTCAGCTGCACTTCTGCTCAAACTACTGCACAATTGCACTCATCTCACACACAAGTAAAGTAATGCTCAAAATTCTCCAAGCCAGCCTTCAGCAATGTGTGAACCGTGAACTTCCAGATGTTCAAGCTGTTTTAGAAAAGACTGAGGAACCAGAGATCAAATTGCCAAAACCCGCTGGATCATCAGAAAAGCAAGAGAGTTCCAGAAAAATATCTATTTCTGCTTTATTGATTATGCCAAAGTCTTTTACTGTGTGGATCACAATAAACTGTGGAAAATTCTGAAAGAGATGGGAATACCCGACCACCTGACCTGCCTCTTGAGAAACCTATATGCCGGTCAGGAAGCAATAGTTAGACCTGGACATGGAACAACAGACTGGATCCAAATAGGAAAAAGAGTACATCAAGGCTGTATATTGTCACCGTGCTTACTTAACTTAGATGCAGGGTACATCATGAAAAATGCTGGGCTGGAAGAAGCACAAGCTAGAATCAAGATTTCTGGGGGAAATACCAATAACCTCAGATATGCAGATGATACCACCCTTATGGCAGAAAGTGAAGAGGAACTAAAAAGCCTCTTGATGAAGGTGAAAGAGGAGAGTGAAAAAGTTGGCTTAAAACTCAACATTCAGAAAACGAAGATCATGGCATCTGGTCCTATCACTTCATTGGAAATAGATGGGGAAACAGTGGACACTGTGTCAGATTTTATTTTGGGGGGCTCCATAATCACTACAGATGGTGATTTCAGCCATGAAATTAAAAGACACTTACTCCTTGGAAGGAAAGTTATGACCAACCTAGACAGCATATTCAAAAGCAGAGACATTACTTTGCCAACCAAGGTCCATCTAGTCAAGGCTATGGTTTTTCCTGTGGTCATGTATGGATGTGAGAGTTGGAATGTGAAGAAAGCTGAGCACTGAAGAATTGATGATTTTGAACTGTGGTGTTGGAAAAGACTCTTGAGAGTCCCTTGGACTGCAAGGAGATCCAACTAGTCCATTCTAAAGGAGACCAGTCCTGGGTGTTCATTGGAAGGACTGATGCTGAAGCTGAAACTCCAATACTTTGGCCACCTCATGCAAAGAGTTGACTCATTGGAAAAGACCCTGATTCTGGGAGGGATTGAGGGCAGAAGAAGGGGACAACAAAGGATAAGATGGCTGGATGGCATCACCGACTCGATGGACATGAGTTTGGGTAAACTCTGGGAGTTGTTGACGGACAGAGGCCTGGCTTGCTGTGATTCATGGGGTCGCAAAGAGTCCATGACTGAGCAACTGAACTGAACTGAACTGAAAGGAAAATGTGCATAAACCAGTCAGTGTGGGTTTTATGTGTTACCTAGTTCACATGTAAATTGTAACTAGCTGTTGGGTTCACATCAAGAAGTGATTAAAAATCACTAAATAACATATTTAGAAATAGCCTTACTACAGTAAAAGAGGACAGAATATTGCTACGAAAATTGAGATCAAAAACAGATTAAAACATGACAATATATCATCTTGTTTCATTGATCTTAGATGGAAGCTGGTAATCAACTTGGTCCAGAAGTCCTGGGTAGAAGCTTGAGGTCTCTGTTAGGGATCGTCACTCAGAGTAATCCTTGTGGAATTGGAATACAGATTTCTCTTAGCAATCATTTCTTGACTTAGACTCAATGTCTGGCATTCCATAATATTCTCTTTGAACTTCTCTAAAGATTTAGTCTCTTGAGCTATAATAGGCGTTAGGATCTTAGTGAGGGCTTAGAGATGAAGACCTCTCTAAAGTCTAATTTCTATTTATCTGTTGACCACAGATAATTGGATTTACACTGAAGACAGGAATGTTAGCTGTTTCTGACTCATTCCAAAATTGTGAACAAACTCCCAATTTATGTCTGCTGCTGCTGCTAAGTCACTTAAGTCGTGTCCGATTCTGTGTGACCCCATAGATGGCAGCCCACCAGGCTCCCCCGTCCCTGAGATTCTCCAGGCAAGAACACTGGAGTGGGTTGCCATTTCCTTCTCCAATGCATGAAAGTGAGAAGTGAAAGTGAAGTCGCTCAGTCATGTCCGACCCTCAGCGACCCCATGGATTGCAGCCTACCAGGCTCCTCCGTCCATGGGATTTTCCAGGCAGGAGTACTGGAGTGGGGTGCCATTGCCTTCTCCTTCTGTCTGCTACTAGTATATATATTTACCCTCTCGCCTCTAGCTAAGCAGCAATCTCTGATGAGCATAATGAGTTTGGAAACCTAGAAATATTTTGCTATTGGAAAATAGAATTTGGTTTGTGTGCTGTAGGAGAGCAGAGAATGGCTACTTTAATTATGACTCTGAAGCTGCAAACAAATCTACATCTCTGCACAATGGGTTTTCTGACTACAAGTTTAGTAGCTTGATAGAAAGATAGAAAACTACAAGGTTTTCTATCAGTTACAAGACTGATAGAAAATCTAGATACTTTTTCTAATAGGCTCCTAGCTATTCTGTACTTCTGCAGCTTATGGTTTATGTGGGTATCATATGAGTTTCGATAGAGATTTAAATCGGGCAGTCTGAACGTCCATGGTTTCAGTCCCAATAATCCTACATATATCAGATTATTTTTCCCTCAAAAAAGGCTCTTACTTCTTTGAGATCTTCCATTTTGGCTTGATTTAGACACAACTGTGGCTCTGATCTTATGAATAAAGGAGTTTCGATGATTCTGAGGAACAGATGATCAGGAGATCCCTTTACCTGTCGATTTTTTTTTTTTTTTTTTGCATAGTAAATCTCTTTCTATGAAGTTAGGGAGTGTGCTATCACAAAGGAGGATATATATATATATACACACACACATACACACACATATATACACATACATATACATATATATATACACATTGGTTAAAGATCTGAGGATGGTTACTATGGACCAGAACATGGGGAATGTTCATGAATTATTAGAGTTAACCACCCCTGAGAAGTTTGATTTTGTGTAACTATGATAGGCTTAAGGTTTATATTGTAGTGTTCACCTTATTCAAGTTGTCCTTTTATAGTTTGAGAAATTTCTTGTTGTGTGTTTAAGGGTAAGGACTGGAAATTTGGTATTTTATTTCCCTCTTTTTTTAAAATTTTATTTTATTTTTAAACTTTACATAATTGTATTAGTTTTGCCAAATATCAAAATGAATCCGCCACAGGTATACATGTGTTCCCCATCCTGAACCCTCCTCCCTCCTCCCTCCCCATACCATTTTATTTCCCTCTTAAGGATCTTTGTTGATTAATCATAATTACATTTCCCTTTGTTTTCTTAGCTAAGACAGGATACTTTTTTCCAATATAATTTCAGTTTAGAATGTGTACAAATGTCTGTTTTTTTTTTAATAAAACCCATGCAATAGTTTTTAATTCAACAAATTAAAAAAAAAACAAAACAAAACCATAACGATGCTAACACAAAGGCATACTGGTCAGGCGCTACAAGAAACTGCATAGAAATTTTTTTTGGCTTAAAATTTTTAACAAGTAAGTTATATGAAAATGCATGTTGCTCCAGCAGAAGTTATAGCAGTGAATAAAACAAACGAAGTGCTTTACATTACATGTCTGTTTTGAGAGACTCCTTCCAGTATGCAATGATGGGGTGTGGGCGGAGGCAGAAACATCATTTTTTTTTTTTTTCCTATAAGGCCATCAATGTATTTTGAGTCATATTTTGTCTCTATTCTAAAACCCTTTCAAAATGTTCAGAGAGATGTTGGAAAAGTGTGCATGAGGCTCTTTCCATTCTAATACTGGCTTGCCTTTAAATTCCTTTCCAATTTCTGACTTAAGATACTTCATAAAAAGCAAGGTAAGAGATGAGAACATTTTGCTTCAGGGTTTATTCTGAATACTGTAAAAGGTGGTAAGGTGCTCAACTTTGGAGTCCAGACCAATGGACTCCTTCTTTCTTTTCTTCCAGGACTGAACCAGAGTCCAAACTACTGTCGTGATAAACACTGAAAATAGGCTACAAAATGCATTGTCCAGTAGTGAAAGATTTTCTAAACTCCTCTGGGAATGGGCTGGTCAAAGACTTGAGTGGATAATGTCACAGTTTAAGATTAGATGGTCTCTACACTCTTACACACAGATTTGTGTAAAGTGCTGGATTTCACTTGAAAATTGCAAAATTGGATGGTTCACATATATTTGTAACAAGATAATTTAAAGTTTTTCCATAAGAAGAAAACTTAAGACTACTTATTTGAAAGTGAAGATGAAGTCTCACTTTCTAATTTTATTTTCTCATTAGTTCCTTCCAGAGTAAGGGCTTGAAGTTGTGAATGATATTTTTCTCATAATGAATCCTCTCAGGACATTGTGTAGCCTATGAAAAGTACTAAGGAATAAGACATTTTAACAGTTTTATATTCAGTCAATGCCTCCCTAATATTTTTCTCTTCTTGTTTTATTAAGACAAAATACACACCAGCATGGTTATTCAGTTTCCAGTAATTTAAGATGTGACTCAAAGAAAATATTTTGCATAAGGTTGTGTATGTATTTGGTATATACTTCAAATTCAACTTGACGTCTTTGATTTATGTTTGAAAGAAAAGTGAATAACTCAAATATAAGTGCTGATGGTCATAGAGAGGTTACTTTCAAAAAGTAATAAAACACTCTGATCAGCAAGTAGAGAAATATCAATGTGCTAAAAATGTCTCATCTTTACTTTATATATTTGGCATTTCCAGCATCTTTTTTAATTTTAGTGACTGAGATGATATTAGGGTGATTTTATTCATTAAACATGATTCAGTTACCATTTACTGAAAATTTTGATGTAAAAATGAAATTGGTGAGTTAATATAGTGATCTATATTTTATAGCTGAGGAATTTTTACTTCTGGGAAGTTAATTAATTTCACAATATGGAATGAAATCGAATTTTAAAGCCAGGTTTATCTTAATTGAAGAGCTGGGATCTTTCTGCTGTAATATGCATTCCTCTCATAATATAAATAGTAACTCTGGTAATAAAAGTTGGTAATTACATGCACATATCACTATTTTTCCATTCTATTTTATATATAAAATACCAAATTTCAGCCTTTATATGAAGCTCACACTCAGTGAGCTTTTTCATGGATGTTACTTTAAATTTCTCTCAAAATATCTAGTTTAGTTTGAAACCCGAGGTTCCTGTCATCTGATTTATCCAGTCACAAATTACTGAAGTCAAAAAATCAATTAATTTTTGTCACTGTTTCTATCCTTAATCTTTCATGTGTTTCCTAAGTAATTTCCTTGTAATTTATTTGGCTTATGGAAATTGGTGTTGGAATTATTTTGAGATCACCTCAAAAGAGAATTTCATCAAAGTTAAGAGGTGAGGTTGAAAAAATTTTACTTACATTGTTCAAAGACATATTGGGGTCAAATTTTCCATAAATTCAGTTCAGTTCATCTCTGGGCATTTATGGCCATGTACTTCTGACACTGGAAGAATTGGATATAACATAATTGTGTGGTTGATCCAATGTTTTGTGATTTTTTATGATGTCCCCACATATAACAAAGTCAGTATTACTACAGTGCATTACTCATGGATCTATGCACACAGGCAACTGTTTTATAGTGAATGTTTCATTCATGCCACTTTGGGCTTAAGATACAGGGTGAGGAGTTGGTTGGATCAACTGAAATGACTTATTTCCATGTTGAACATTCTAAACCACTACAGCTTTCAGATTGTCAATTTACTTCTATGACTGTAACTTTATTATCATTATCTGATTTCACTCATATTCTAAATGTGCACAGAACATTGAGTGAGGAATAGGATGACCTGAGATATAGAAAATACTGTTATCTACGGTATCTTTTTTCTCTTTACTGGACATCAGTTTCCTCCTCAGCTATAAAAGGAAAGGATTGACTAAAATAAGCTGAAGTCCTTTCAAGCTTTGTTTCTTTCAGTATAAAGGAAAAGTAAGGAAACATGTGGCATATTCACCAGCAGAATTAGTCAGACTAATGTCTAAGCAATCAGTTCAGTTCAGTTCATTTCAGTCGCTCAGTCATATCCTACTCCTTGCAACCCCAGGAATTGCAGTACACCAGGTCTCCCTGTCCATCACCAACTCCTGGAGTTCACTCAGACTCACATCCATCAAGACAGTGATGTCATCCAGGCATCTCATCCTCGGTCGTCCCCTTCTCATCCTGCCCCCAATCCCTCCAATCATCAGAGTCTTTTCCAATGAGTGAACTCTTCGCATGAGGTGGCCAAAGTACTGGAGTTTCAGCTTTAGCATCATTCCTTCCAAAGAAATCCCAGGGCTGATCTCCTTCAGAATGGACTGGTTGGATCTCCTTGCAGTCCAAGGGACTCTCAGGAGTCTTCTCCAACACCACTGCTCAAAAGCATCAATTCTTCGGCACTCAGCTTTCTTCACAGTCCAACTCTCACATCCATACATGACCACTGAAAAAACCATAGCCTTGACTAGATGGACCTTTGTTGGCAAAGTAATGTCTCTGCTTTTGAATATGCTATCTAGGTTGGTCATAACTTTTCTTCCAAGGAGTAAGCGTCTTTTAGTTTCATGGCTGCAGTCACCATCTGCAGTGATTTTAGAGCCCAAAAAAATAAAGTCTGACACTGTTTCCACTGTTTCCCCATCTATTTCCCATGAAGTGGTGGGACTGGATGCCATGATCTTCGTTTTCTGAATGTTGAGTTTTAAGCCAAGTTTTTCACTCTCCTCTTTCACCTTCATCAAGAGGCTTTTTAGTTCCTCTTCACTTTCTGCCATAAGGTTGGTGTCATCTGCATATGTGAGGTTATTGATATTTCTCCCTGCAGTCTTGATTCCAGCTTGTGCTTCTTCCAGCCCAGCATTTCTCATGATGTACTCTGCATAGAGGTTCAATAAGCAGGGTGACAATATACAGCCTTGATGTACTCCTTTTCCTATTTGGAACCAGTCTGTTGTACCATGTCCAGTTCTAACTGTTGCTTCCTGACCTGCATACAAATTTCTCAAGAGGCAGGTCAGGTGGTCGGGTATTCCCATCTCTTTCAGAATTTTCCACAGTTTATTGTGATCCACACAGTCAAAGGCTTTGGCATAGTCAAGAAAGCAGAAATAGATATTTTTCTGGAACTCTCTTGCTTTTTCCATGATCCAGTGGATGTTGGCAATTTGGTCTTTGGTTCCTCTGCCTTTTCTAAAACCAGCTTGAACAACTGGAAGTTCACAGTTCACGTATTGCTAAAGCCTGGCTTGGAGAATTTTGAGCATTATTTTACTAGCGTGTGAGATGAGTGCAATTGTGCAGTAGTTTGAGCATTTTTTGGCATTGCCTTTCTTTGGGATTGGAAGGAAAACTGACCTTTTCCAGTCCTGTGGCCAGTTTTGAGTTTTCCAAATTTACTGGCATATTGAGTGCAGCACTTTCACAGCATCCTCTTTCAGGATTTAAAATGGCTCAACTGGAATTCCATCACCTCAACTAGCTTTCTTTGTAGTGATGCTTCCTAAGGCCCACTTGACTTCACATTCCAGGATGTCTGGCTCTAGGTCAGTAATCACACCATCGTGATTATCTGAGTCTTGAAGATCTTTTTTGTACAGTTCTGTGTATTCTTGCCATGTCTTCTTAATATCTTCTGCTTCTGTTAGGTCCATACCTTTTCTGTCCTTTATCGAGCCCATCTTTGCATGAAATATCCCCTTGGTATGTCTAATTTTCTTGAAGAGATCTCTAGTCTTTCCCATTCTGTTGTTTTCCTCTATTTATTTGCACTGATCACTGAGGAAGGCTTTCTTATCTCTTCTTGCTATTCTTTGGAACTCTGCATTCAGATGCTTATATCTTTCCTTTTCTCCTTTGCTTTTTGCTTCTCTTCTTTTTGCAGCTATTTGTAAGGCCTACCCAGACAGCCATTTTGCTCTTTTGCATTTCTTTTCCATGGGGATGGTCTTGATCCCTGTCTCCTGTATAATGTCATGAACCTCAGTCCATAGTTCATCAGGCACTCTATCTATCAGATCTAAGCCCTTAAATCTATTTCTCACTTCCACTGTATAGTAGTAAGGGATTTGATTTAGGTCGTATCTGAATGGTCTAGTGGTTTTCCCTACTTTCTTCAGTTTCAGTCTGAATTTGGCAATAAGGAGTTCACGATCTGAGCCACAGTCAGCTCCTGGTCTTGTTTTTGTTGACTGTATAGAGCTTCTCCATCTTTGGCTGCAAAGAATATAATCAATCTGATTTCAGTGTTGACCATCTGGTGATTTCCATGTGTAGAGTCTTCTCTTGTGTTGTTGAAAGACAGTGTTTGCTATGACCAGTGCATTTTCTTGGCAAAAGTCTATTAGTCTAAGGAATGATACTATGTAATTACTGACTTTTGATAATCCTGGTCAGATTTTTGTGGTTCAGTTTATGGTAAGATCGTAGGGAGACATTGTTATCCTTTGAGGTTACTCATAGAGCATTCTATGTTGAATCCAGCTAACCATCTCTAAAACATGACCAACACAAGGAATTGGTTCAGTGGATGAAAACACCAGCTTAACATTACTTTAAAAACATGGCTAGTCCCCCATATTATCTGAATGAGTTTGTCCCTCTTTGATAGTTCTCCTAATCTGATAAAGATGTAATCTCAAACTGAAAGCATCAGGAAGAAGACAAAAATACCTCTTTAATGGTATTTTTTTTTAATTCATGAAAGCTCATAAAATAGACTATAATATAGAAAAATATGAGGACATTAAAGTGACTTTGAGCCAAAAGTCTGAAACAGATTAAATTATATTCAGAAGTTATGCTAATGAAATGGAGTCACTGTTTAGAATATTTCGTTTTTGACTGTGTAGTCTTGGCTGCTAAAAACAGTGATAAAACACAGTGTCACTGCACTGATTCAGCAAACACCTGTTTGGCCCTATGCATGCTGGTCTTTACTGGACAGCACAAAGAATGCCTACAGTTGTCCAAAAGGTCATTTGAGAATGGGCTTAGCATTATTACATGATTGGGGAAATTTCAGTCTTAATGGTATTTCATTTAGCAAGGAGGCATTTTTAGAACTATAATCAGGGCCTTGAAGAATATTTGCATTTGTAATATTCAGTTCTGAATGGAAAGCAAAACTTCTTAAAAATCAAAAGGTAAATGGCTATCAGTGTTGAGGAGATCAGAGTACAAGAGAATGGCTACTATCTCAGGTTCCTGTAAAGGATGGATCTTGATATTTGACTTTTCTCACTCTTTACTTAGAGAATTAGGGGGAAAAAAGATACAACATAACTTTGGCCGTAAAAAGGATCTCAGCACTGAGTCAGGCAATTTCAGGGAGGTAGAAAGGTGGGGGCATAATCTTCCCATGAAATGGTTTCTACACAAGAGAAGTACTGAATTAATCAAACTCCACACACTTCTTCAAAGAGGGCATTTCCAAATGTCTTTGTGGACTTATATTCTATTTCATGGTATTTTGAGGAAAACATATCATAGCACTGTAGCAGATTACTGTGGAAAATTTAAGGAAAGGAATTTGAGTACAGAGAAGAATTTATTCCATAAAGCTATGAAATTCTGAATCAAAAAACAAGAAACATTACAAAGAATAATGTTAATCTATAATCAGTGCATATGCATACACAGAAACATGAGCCTGATAAGCACAGTCTGTGCCTTCAAATTTTGATGGAAATATTGCCTTTTGAAGCCATCAGTGTTATTAGCATGTTCTGCAGTGTTGTGGAGGACTTTGGCATTGACTACTGGGCTTCCCTTGTGGCTCAGCTGGTAAAGAATACGCCTGCAATGCAGGAGACCTGGGTTCGATCCTTGGTTTGGGAAGATCCCCTGGAGAAGGGGAAGGCTACCTACTCCAGTATTCTGGCCTGAAAAATTCCATGGACTGTATAGTCCATGGGGTCACAAAGAGTCAGACACGACTGGGTGACTTTCACTTTCACTGGTATATACGTAGCAAGAGAAATGTGAATGCTGTCGCAAATTCATATTTGTGAGCTAAAACATTAGGCTGTGTATTACAAAATGTATAGATTGTATATTATAAAGTATATAAAATTCCTTCCAATAATTTAATACCTAAGGATGAGTATTTTTACTAAAAGGACAACATATATACTTAGTTATCTATAAAGAAAATAAATACAGAGTGCTACATAGTGTTTAATAGGGAAAACTGATTTGTTCCAGAGTATCAGTGAAGATCTGCTCTGTTACAGGAAGCTGACCTGTATGGAATACACAGTGTCCTCTAATTTCTGGTAGAGTTTGGCTAGTGGGGATTGTTTGGTAGAATAGAACAAGACAGGATAAAAAGGTAGATATATTCATTTCTCTAGCTCCCTCCTCACATGACTATCTTGGGCTGGTTTTGTCCCTTGACTATCTGTGCTTCTCCATGTCACACTTATCATTTAATTCCCTCCTACTTGTCTCCTGCTGTAGTGGTGTTAGTTGCCCTAAGGTATGGAGTCTCTTGAAATTTGCCTATATATGTCCATGTCTGTATATAGTGTCTTAGTTAACCTAAACTTCTTTAATTATTCTAGTTTGGACATGCCATCTGTTTCTTGCTGAGTCCCTGACTAATAGATGCTTTATTAAGAGTGTTTAAACTGGGACTAAAAAAAATGACTAGAGGCTTTGCTGACAGAGAGAGTTGTCTGTGGAGGCATAGGAGGCAGATTGGTAATGAGAATACAGCCAGCATGGAACCAGAATATAGAGAGTCCTCAAGGCAGGAATGAGACTGGTATGTTTTAGGGAAACAAAGAAAAGTCAGTATGGCTGAAGCCAATATTCCTGAGAAAAGAGTGCTGTGAGTACACCAGAGAGAGTAGACCAGAGTTAGGAGTTTTATGGTATAAGGATTATAACTAGCTGGTTTGTACCTCACCAGAGGGGGTAACTTCATGAGTGAATGAGTAATTGATTGTTTTCCTATCACTAACACTAGAAAGCAAGAAAGAAATGTTCTCATTTTCCAACATGAGGTACAAAGAGTCAGAGAAAAGAAGTGGACTCATTTTGAGAGAGTTGTAGATAAAGCAGCATTTTATGTGAAAGGGGAGTTTCACTGGCAGATTATTTAGACTGGATCTAACTAGTTACTACTCTGACTACAAAACTAGTAAATGATATAGGATGGATATCAGTAAGATCTAGGATACCTGGTGTAAGGGAGGAGGCACAGCTCCCCATGCAATCAATTGTTCTCCCCATGCAATGAGTTGTTCTCCTATTATCACTAGAAAGCAAGGAAGAAAATATTCTAATTTTCCAACTCATAGGTACAAAGAGTCAGAGAAAAGAAGTGGGCTCATTTTGAAAGGGTTGTAGATAAACAGCATCTTATAGGAAAAGGGGGTTTCACTTTAAGGTGGGAGATGAGTCATGCTAGAGAGGGGCTGCTCCCTGTGATGTCAGAGTTCTAGAAGGAAAGGAATGTACTTGGTTCCGTACCAAACGAAGTTCATAACAGTGTGAAGACACATGGAGGAGATAGTAGAGCTCTCCTGGAGCTCAGAATTTGGATCAGGACAATGGATAGGTGAGAAATGGTAGAATTTAGTCCTAAACTAGGCCAGGTCTGAAGAGGTTTGATAACTGGCAAATGATTCAGACAGGATCTAATGGGTTACTACTCTGTTTGACTACAAAACTAGTAAATGGTATGGGATGGATATCAGTAAGATCGAGGATACCTGATGTAAGGTGGGAGGAATAGCTCCCCATGGTGCCTACTCTCTTACAGAGGACTGCCCAGAGTTTAGAGTTTGGCAGCCTTGTTAGATTGACTGGAGTGAAGCACGGTGGTCAAAGGCAGGTTTTGAAGCATCACCAAAGCATACTAAGATCGATTCATAATGTTTTGTCATATTAGCTGCTTCAGCATTTGCTGGAGAGTAGGGTAGAATTATCGGAGAAAGCAATGGCACCCCACTCCAGTACTCTTGCCTGGAAAATCCCATGGACAGAGAAGCCTGGTGGGCTGCAGTCCATGGGGTCTCTGGGAGTCGGACACAACTGAGCGACTTCACTTTCACTTTTCACTTTCATGCATTGGAGAAGGAAATGGCAACCCACTCCAGTGTTCTTGCCTGGAGAATCGCAGGGACGGCGGAGCCTGGTGGGAGGCCATCTATGGGGTCGCACAGAGTCAGACACGACTGAAGCGACTTAGCAGCAGCAGCAGCAGGGTAGAATTATGAATGGCTTGCCAGAATGGGACAGTGATTGTCTAGTTGCCTTTCAAAACACATTAATGTGTAGTCATTTTGCTTGTCATCTCAACAAATCACACAGTGCCTTGTGAACTAAACATCTATTCCATGGTAATAACAAGGCAAGCTAGACACTTTAAGAGAAATTCAATTATTTTTAAATTAAAAAAAAATAATTAATTTTAACTGGATGCTGGATAATTACTCTACAATATTGTGGTGGTTTTTGCTATAAATTGACATGAATCAACCACAGGTGTACATGTGTCCTTCCATCCTGAAACCCTTTCCCACATCCCTCTTCACCCCATCCCTCTGGGTTGTCCCAGAGCACCAGCTTTGAGTGCCCTGCTTCATGCATCAAACTTGCCCTGGTCATCTATTTTACATATGGTAATATACATGTTTCAATGCTATTCTCTTAAATCGTCCCACCTTTACCTTCTCCCACATACTCCAAAAATCTTCTTTACATCTGTGTCTCTTTTGCTGTCTTGCCTATAGGGTCATCATTACCAGCTTTCTAAATTCCATATATATGCGTTAATATACTCTGCTAGTGTTTGTCTTTCTGACTTACTTCACTCTGTATAATAGGCTCCAGTTTAATCCACCTCATTAGAACTGACTCAAATGTGTTCTTTTTTAAAGCTGAGTAATATTTAATTGTGTATATGCACCACAACTACCTCATCCATTCATCAGCCGATGGACATCTAACTTGCTTACATGTCCTAGCTACTGTAAACAGTGCTGCAGTGAACATTGGGGTACATGTGTTTCTTTCAATTCTGGTTTCCTTGGTGTGTATGCATAGCAGTGGGTTTGCTGGGTCATATGGCAATTCTATTTTCAGGTTTTAAGGAATCTCCACACTGTTCCCCATAGTAGCTGTACTAGTTTGCATTTCCACCAACTGTTCCCCATAGTAGCTGTACTAGTTTGCATTTCCACCAACAGTGTAAGTTTCCTCCACATCCTCTCCAGCATTTATTGTTTATAGACTTTTAGATGGCAGCCATTCTGACTGGCATGAGATGGTACCTCGTTGTGGTTTTGATTTGCATTTCTCTGATAATGAGTGATGTTGAGCATCTTTTCATGTATTAGCCATCTGTATGTCTTTGGAGAAATGTGTGTTTAGTTCTTTGGCCCATTTTTTGATCAGGTTGTTTAGTTTTCTGGTATTGAGCTGCATGAGCTGCTTCTATATTTAGGAGATTAATTATTTGTCAGTTGTTTCGTTTGGTATTAATTTCTCACATTCAGAAGGCTGCCTTTTCACCTTACTTATAGTTTCCTTCATTGTGCAAAAGCTTTTAAGTTTAATTAGGTCCTATTTGTTTATTTTTGTTTTTATTTACATTACTCTGGGAGGTGGTGGTTCATAGAGGATCTTGCTGTGATTTATGTCAGAGAGTGTCCTGCCTATCTGTTCCTATAAGAGTTTTATAGTATCTAGTCTTACATTTATATCTTTAATCCATTTTGAGTTTATTTTTATGTATGATGTTAGAAAGTGTTCTAGTTTCATTCTTTTACAAGTAGTTGACCAGTTTTCCCAGCACCACTTGTTAAAGAGATTGTCTTTTCTCCATTGTATATTTTTGCATCCTTTGTCGAAGATAAGGTGCCCATAGGTGCGTGGGTTTATCTCTGGGCTTTCTATTTTGTTCCATTGATCTATATTTCTGTCTTTGTGCCAGTACTATACTGTCTAGATGACTGTACCTTTGTAGTGTAGTCTGAAGTCAGGCAGGTTGATTCCTCCAGTTCCATTCTTCTTTCTCAGGATTGCTTTGGATATTTGAGGTTTTATGTGTTTCCATACAAATTGTGAAATTATTTGTTATAGTCCTGTGAGAAATACCTTTGGTAGCCTGATAGGGATTGCGCTGACTATAGATTGCTTTGGGTAGTATACTCATTTTCACTATATTGAATCTTCCGAAGCAAGAACATGATATATTTCTCCATCGATTTGTGTCATCTTTGATTTCTTTCTTCAGTGTTGTATAGTTTTTTACATATGTAGATCTTTTCTTTATGTAAAATTTTTCCTAAGTATTTTATTCTTTTTGTTGCAATGGTGAGTGGGATTATTTCATTAAATTCTCTTTCTGTTTTCTCATTGTAAGTGTATAGGAATGCAAGGGATTTCTGTGTGTTAACTTTATATCCTGCAACTTTACTATATTCATTTATTAGCTCTAGTAATTTTCTGGTGGTGTCTTTAGTGTTTTCTATATAGAGGATCATGTCATCTGCAAAGAGTGATAGTTTACTTCTTTTCCAATCTGGACTCCTTTTACTTCATTTTCTTCTCTGATTGCTATGGCTAGGACTTCCAAAACTATGTTGAATAATAGTGGTGAGAGTGGGCACCCTTGTCTTTTTTTTGATTTTAGAGAAAATGGTTTAAAATTTTTGCCATTGAGGATAATGTTTGCTGTGGGTTTTTCATATATGGCTTTTGTTATGTTGAGGTATACTCCTTCTATGCCTGCTTTCTGGAGAGTTTTATATCATAAATGGGTTTTCAGTTTTGTCAAAGGCTTTCTTTGCATCTATTGAGATAATCATATGTTTTTTGTCTTTTAATTTGTTAATATGGTGTATCACATTGACTGATCTGTGAATAGTGAAAAATCCTTGTGTCCCTGGGATAAAGCCCACATGGTCATGGTGTATGATTTTTTAACTATGTTGTTGGATTCTGTTTACTAGAATTTTGTTCAGAATTTTTTGCACCTATGTTCATCAGTGATATTGGCCTGTAGTTTTCTTTTTGGGGGGCATCTTTGTCTGGTTTTGGTATTAAGGTAATGGTGGCCTCATAGAATGAGTTTGCCAGTTTACCTTCCTCTGCAATTTTCTGGAAGATTTTGAGTAGGATAGGTTTTAGCTCTTCTCTAAATTTTTGGTAGAATTCACCTGAGAAGCCATCTGGTCCTGGGCTTTTGTATATTTGGAAGATTTTTAATTATAGCTTCGATTCCCATGCTTGTGATGGGTCTGTTAAGATTTTCTTTCTTCCTGGTTCAGTTTTGGAAGGTTATACTTTTCTAAGAATTTGTCCATATCTCCCAAATTGCTCATAGTAGTCTCTTATGATCTTTTGTATTTCTGTGTTGTCTGTTATGTTTTCTCCATTTTCATTTCTAATTTTATTGATTTGATTCTTCTCCCTTTTTCTCTTGATGAGTCTGGCTAACAGTTTGTCTATTTTATTTATCTTCTCAAATAACCAGCTTTTGGTTTTGCTGATTTTTACTATAGTCTCCTTCATTTCTTTTTCACTTATTTCTGGTCTGATTTTTATTATTTCTTTCCTTCTACTAACTTTGGAGTTCTTTTCTTCTTTTTCTAGTTGCTTTAGTTGTAAAGTTAGGTTGTTTATCTGATGTTTCTCTTGTTCTTGAGGTAGACTGGTATCACTATGGACCTCCCTCTTAACACTGCATTTACTGAATCCCATATGTTTTGGGTTGTTGTGGTTTCATTTTCATTTGTTTATATGCATAATTTGATTTCCCTTTTGATTTCTTCTGTGATCTGTTGGTTATTCAGAAGTGTGTTGTTTAGCCTCCATATGTTTGTATTTTTAATAGTTTTTTTTCCTGTCAGTTCAGTTCAGTTCAGTCGCTCAGTCATGTCGACTCCTTGCAACCCCATGAATCGCAGCACACCAGGCCTCCTTGTCCATCACTAACTCCCGGCGTTCACCCAGACTCACATCCATCGAGTCAGTGATGCCATCCAGCCATCTCATCCTCGGTCGTCCCCTTCTCCTCCTGCCCCCAATCCCTCCCAGCATCAGAGTCTTTTCCAATGAGTCAACTCTTCGCATGAGGTGGCCAAAGTACTGGAGTTTCAGCTTTAGCATCATTCCTTCCAAAGAAATCCCAGGGCTGATCTCCTTCAGAATGGACTGGATTTTTCCTGTAGTTGATATCTAATCTTACCACCATATGATCAGAAAAGATGCTTGAAATGATTTCAATTTTTAAAATTTTACCAAAGCTAAATTTATGGCCCAGGATGTGATCTATCCTGGAGAATGTTCCTTGTGCATGTGAGAAAAAATAGAATTCCATTGTTTTGGGGTGAAATGCCCTATAGATATAAATTAAGTCTAACTCATCCATTGTATCATTTAGAGATTGTGTTTCCTTGCTAATTTTCTGTTTGGTTGAACTATCCAAAGTTGTGAGTGAGGTATTAAAGTCCCCCATTATTATTGTGTCACTGTTAATTTCCCCTTATACACTTGTTAGCATTTGCCCTGTGTATTGAGGTGTTAATATATATTTATAATTGTTATATCTTCTTCTTGGATTAATCCTTTGATCATTACATAGTGTCCCTCTCTGTCTCTTATCACGGTCTTTATTTCAAAGTCTATTTTATCTGATATGAGTATTGCTACTCCTGCCTTCTTTTGCTCCCCATTTTCATGAAATAAGTTTTTCCAGCCCTTTGCTTTCAGTCTGTATGTGTCACTAGGTTTGAGGTGGGTCTCTTGTGGACAGCATATAAAGGGGTCTTGTTTTTGTATCCATTCGGCTAGTCTTTGTCTTTTGGTTGGAGCATGTAACCCGTTTATGTTTAAGGTAATTATTGATAAGTATTATCCCTTTACCCAGAGAAGGCAATGGCACCCTACTCCAGTACTCTTGCCTGGAAAATCCCATGGATGGAGGAGCCTGGTAGGCTGCAGCCCATGGGGTCGCTAAGAGTCAGACATGACAGAGCGACTTCACTTTCACTTTTCACTTTCATGCATTAGAGAAAGAAATGGCAACCCACTCCAGTGTTCTTGCCTGGAGAGTCCCAGTGATGGCAGAGCCTGGTGGGCTGCTGTCTATGGGGTCGCACAAAGTCGGACACGACTAAAGCAACTTAGCAGCAGCAGTAGCATCCCTTTACCATTGACTTTGTTGTTTTGGGTTCATTTTTGTAAACCTTGTCTGTGTTTTCTGTCTAGAGAAAATCCTTTATCTTTTGTTGAAGAGCTGGTTTGGTGGTGCTAAATTCTCTCAGCTTTTTCTTGTCTGAAAAAAATCTTGGTTGTAGGATTTTCTTTCATCAGTTTTAGTATGTCCTTCCATTCCCTGCTGGCCTGAAGGGTTTCTATTGAAAGATCAGCTGTTATCCTCATGGGGATCCCCTTGTGTGTTATTTGTTGCTTTTCCCTTGCTGCTTTTAGTATGTGTGTTTGATCTTTGTTAGTTTGATTAATGTGTGTCTTTGGGTGTTTCACCCTGGGATTATCCTGTTTGGCACTCTTTGCATTTCTTGGGCTTGGGTGGCTATTTTCTTCCCCATATTAGAGAGGTTTTCAACTATTATCTCCTCAAGTATTTTCTCATGCCCTTTCTTTGTGTCTTTTTGTGGGACACCTATGATTTGAATGTTGTGGTGTTTAACATTTTCCCAGAAGTCTGTGAGGTTGTCTTCATTTCTTTTAATTCTTTTTTCCTCTCTATTTCACTTATTTCCATCATTCTCTTCCACCTCAATTTTCCTCTCTTCTGTCTCAGTTATTCTCCTGTTGGTTCCCTCCAAAGTGCTTTTGATCTCAGTTATTGCATTATTCATTATTGATTGATTCTTCATTATTTCTTCTAGGTCCTTGCTAAACATTCTTGCATCTTCTCAATCCTTGTCTCTAGTCTATTTATCTGTAACCCCATTTTGCTTTCAAGATTTTGAATCATCTTTACTATCATTATTCTGAATTCTTTTTCAGGTATATTCCGTATCTCCTCCTCTTTTGTTTGGTTTGGTGGGTTTTTATCATGTTCCTTCACCTGCTGAATATTTCTCTGTCTTTTCATTTTGTTTGGATTACTGTGTTTGGGGTTCTATTTCTGCAAGCTGTAAGTTCATGGTTCCCCTTAATTGTGGAGTCTGCTCCCTGTGGGTGGGGTTGCACTAGTGGCTGGTCAGGGGTTTCTGGTTGGGGAAGCTTGTGTCTGTGTTCTGGTGGATGCAGCTGGATGTATTCTCTCTGGAGTGCAGTAATGTATCAAGTAGTGAGTTTCGGGATGTCTATAGGTTTGGCATGGCTTTGGGCAGCCCATCTTTTCATGTTCAGGGTTGTGTTCCTGTTTTACTGGAGAATTAGCATGGTGTGTCTTTCACTGGTACTTGTTGGCTCTTGACTGTAGCTTGGTTTCAGTGTAGGTGTGGAGACTTTTGAGTGAGCTCTTGTCTATTAATGTTACTTGGAGTCAGGAGTTCTCTGACGTTCTAAAGTTTTGTAATTAAGCCTCCTGCTTCTGGCTTTCAGTCCTCCTCCTGCAGTAGCCTCAAGACTTCTCCATCCATATAGCCTAGAAGATAAAACCCCTAGGTTATTTGCAAAACAATTCTCCACAACCAGGAACACCCAGAGAGATCCACAGAGTTATATAGAGAAGAGAAGAGGAAGGAAGGAGATAGAGGTGACCTGGAGTAGAAAAGGGAGAGTCAAAAGGGGAGAGAGCAATCAAGTTGGTTATCAAATCCCTCAGGGAAAATTGATACTGAAAATTAGATTCTTAGAGGTAAAAGATTGATAAAGAAATGTCAAGAAGCAGAGATTAAAAACCTAGAATAAATGTTAGACTCTCAAAAATACAACATAAAAAATACAAAACATAATCACAAACAATTTTTAAAATATGTGGAATTTGTTTTAAAAAATAGGTTTTTTTTGGATAGGTAATAGTAGGCTATAAAAATGAAAGTTAAAGAAGTAATAAAGAACTAAATTTTAAAAAATTAGTAAGTGATAATAGTAAAAATATATCTAGGAATTTCTCTGGAGCTGTTGTGGGCAGTGTGGGGTCAGTTCAGTGTCAGATAGTCTCTTGTTCCAGCTTGTACTTGTTCTCAAGGTCTATAGGTGCCCCTCAAATGCACAATCTCCAGTATTAAATGCAGGGTTTTAATCTGATACATCTGTCACTTCCAGAGCAGTTCCCCCTTCTTTGTTTATTTTGGCTTCCTCTGTTTGCAAGTCTCTTCTGTTTCTAATTTCTGCCCTGACACTAGGGGCTGAAGGTGGCCACTTATTTAGACTCACTTGTTCAATTGTGTTGTGGGGAGGGAGGAACACTGCAAACAAATACCACTGGCATGTGTGGGTAGTGTTCGCAGTGGATGGACCACACCGGGTTTGCCACAGCCCAATGAAGTGTGTACTTCCCAGGTCTACACTGGTCAGGCTCCAGGGTACTCTGCAGGGGCACTGTCCCAAGTGGGCCCTGCATTTCATGCAGTTCCCAGGACTAAGCACTCCGGTTCTCATGTGCTCCACAGGGGCACAGACCCAGATGGGCTGTGCATTTTGTGCCCTTCCCAGCTCTGTACAGCTCAGTTGACTGAGTGCTTGGCAAGTGCACTGTCCCAGGTGGGCCATGCATCTTATTCACCTCCCTGGTCCTGGCCACTCAGTTTCCTGGGTGTGCCACGAGAGCAGAGTCCCAGGTGTGCCATGTCTTTTCTGGGGGCTCATCTCAGGCTCTGACACTCCTGGCAGATGTCAACTGTCCAGGATCCTAGGAAGATATGGTTAGCAACTGGGAGCCTGCTCACAGTTTGGTGGAAGATGCAGTCTCTTGGGACAAGATTGCCACAGCCCCTTGCCTTCTAGCTCTGGCTGTTGCACAACTGCCTCTCTGCTTCCAGGAGGTAGGGCCCTATATGGCAGCCAGTTTGCTCAATCCTTTGTTCTGTGAGTCCACCAGGGTCATCATGAGGCCTTAGAGCCTTTTGTGGAAATGATCCTTTATTTTTGTCTCTCTGGTGATCCCAGGGTTTGGGTTGCTGTCTCACATTACTCCCTCAGATTGTCCTCATGGCATTCAGGCCTGGTCCTTACCCTAAGGACTGATGATTGAGTGTGCTCCTCCTTGCCCAGTCCCCACTCACTGGTGGTGGACACAAGCAACTGAGCCACTTTTCTGTCTCCCCTAGTGGTTGTGGTTAGGTGTGTATTCTGTGCTTTTTTTTTTTTTTTTCTCCTCCTGGTTATGTTGCCCTCTGAGATTCCAAAACTCCCCCTACATACACCTGTGAGAGGATCTCCTACTGTGTGGAAACTTTTCCTCCTCACGACTCCCTCCCCAGGATGAGTCTCTGTCACTAAATTTTGTGTCTCTGTTTTTATCTTTTATATTTTGTACTACCTCCTCTTGAAGAGATTGGACTGCCTTTCTGGGAGCCTAGTGTCCTCTGCCAGCATTCAGAAGTTGTTTTGTGGAAGTTGCTCAACTTTCAAATGATCTTTTGATGAATTTGTTGGGGGAAAAGTGGTCTCTCCTATTCCTCCACCATCTTGGGACCTCTGGAAGAGAAAGTCAATTTTTAGAATATAATTTATTACTGCTACCTACTTAATAAGAAAGTTAGGATAGTATTCAATAATTTGATCGATTAGCTTTTTCTTAAAGCCTATACAAATAACTTTTCAGCATTCCTACTTGGATTGCAATTATTATACAGTCCTGTGTGCCTCCAGAGAAATCTAGTTTTATTTCTCAAGCTTTCTTTACTTTGATACCAATTTTTGACCTTGATGAGATAGAATTTTAGTGTACTTTAATATGACAATTATTGTGTATGCAATAAATTATGCTCATTTTTTTTCTATGTTATTGTTGCCAGTATGTTTAATTTCTAATTCTTTTGTTATATTATGGTTTTATTTTGTGTGTATATGAACATTTATTTATTATTATTTTAATACTATTTGTATTGAACTATGGTTAAGTTACAATGTTGCATTTCCGGTATATTTACGCTTTTTTTTTTTTTTTTTTGACTCTGTGATACCTTGGAATTTACATTGTTTTGAAAGAAGACTCCAATTTGGTATTTTTTCTAAAATGTTGATAACTTGTTTAAGCAGTGTTCATGCAATGATCTACCCTTCTACATTGATTACTGGTGGTCTTTTAAATGATTTATTAAATAAATTCTTGGGCTACCTCAGATATCTGTTCACTTCTACTCATTTTCAAAGTGTTATGATAGTTCTTTACTGTATTATTGTAGCTTCATGTTATCAGCTCCCTTGTGGAAATTCTTTTCACTCTTCTTGCAGTTGAATTTTATAATAATTTTGATAGATTTAAAGAAAATTATCCTGCTGAAGTTTTTATTGTGATCTTACTAAATGCATGTAATAATTTGGAAATATTTGACATCTTTACAATATTCAGTTATCTTTTCAGAAATCATGAAATCTTTCTTCATGTTTTCAAGTCTTCTTTTATATCTGTTAGTACTATTTTGATATTTATGCCTCCCTTTCCAGTCTCTTACTAAGTAATATTTTGTTGTTGTTATTTCCTGTGGGAATAGAACTATCCTAGAAGTATTTTATTCTTCCAGATTTTGCATAAAGGTAGTGAAGGATATATTATTACTTTCTGTGCCTACTAGAGGTCTCCAAGAAGAATTAAAAAAAAAAGCATTTGTACGTACACTATAACATTATATGGCTGAATATATTTCAGTAGTTAATTGATTTTTCTGAAGTATTTTGCATTCTCCCTGCAACAGTGATTTCACTTTCTAAAATACAAAAATACTGGGACATTAACAAGAACATGAAAAAATTCTTAAAGAGAAACAGAACATCTCACTGTCATTAACAGACTTAATCTAACCTCTTGGTGTGACAGTAATATATTTTTTCCAGGAGAAAAGCAAAGGTACTATTATTCATTCTTTTGACAAATATTTTAGAGAGTGCCTTCTACTTTGCACCTGCTAATTCTAGAGGGAGGTACTAGGGACAAAAAAAAAAAGGATCATGCAAATTTGTGTAGAATGTAGTTGCCACAGGTATGGAATCAGAATTTAGTAGAGGAGACAGACACATGAGTAATAAATGATAAGATGTGTGGTGTTTTTCATAGATCCACTGTGCTTTGGGACTGTCATGAAGGGAAGTATTAGTTTTGAGTAGAGGAAGGTCATATGGATGGATGAGTAGAAATTTAATGGGCTAAACCTAATATGAATGACACAAGTAGAGAGTATTGATGATGCCCTCATTTGCTCAACAAATGATGGACATTTAGGTTGTTTCTATGTTTTTGCTTTTGTGAACAATGCTGCAATGGACATGGGAGTGGAGATATATCTTTGAGATCTCGTTCATATTTCTTTTGACTATATACCCAGGAGTGGGATTGCTGAATCACATGGTAGTTCTATTTTTAACTGATTAAGGAACTTCCATACTGTCATTCATTGTAATTGTACCAATTTATGGTCCCACCAACAGTTCATGAGTGTTCATTTTTCCACACATCCTGACCAACACTTGTTATCTCTTGTCTTTTAGATGATAGCTATTCTGACAGGTCTGAGGTGCTCATTGTGATTTGATTTGCATTTCCCTGATAATTAGTGATATTGAGCACATTTTCATTAATTTTACTCTCTAAGTAATGAGAACTATGACTTGTTTTAGAGTACAGTTGATTGGAATCATAGTTGATATTTTGAAGACAGAAAGAAGAAAAGATGGCAGGCAAGAAATCAAGTTAGGAAGAGAGGACATGATGTTGGATAAGATACTTTTGGCCTAAATTATGACAATAGCTGTAGTGTGGGAGAGGAAGGGGTGGATTTGAATGTTATGCAGAAAGACTTGGTAAGAATGTAAGCAGTATGAGAACAAGGATTTTTGTTTGCTTCTGTTTTGTTCATTGTCATATTCCCAAACATCTAGAGTACTGTTGGGCACATGATAGATATTAGATAACTATCTATTGGATGAATGATGTATTTGGTGGCTTAATAATTGTTTTGGAGGGAAATTAATGAGAAGTATATTTGAGGGAGTAGCAGAAGATGACGTTGAGGTTTTCTAGTTGTGTGATAAGGTGAAAGATGCTGCCATCAGTAAAGGTTGACAAATCTGAGAATAAGATGGGCTAGGAATGTGAAGACATTGAGGAGGGAGAATTGTGCCTTATATTTTTTAGGGTGAAATTTGTTGGAACTGGTTGGAATTTCTTATAATCTGTGTGCATTCTGTAATTCCACTGTACATCTCTAGCATGCGTGGCTGCAAGATTTCTTTCAGCATGGGCAATTTTACCTGGGTAACCCTGTGATCTGTTGAGGATCATCTTTAGGAATAATGCAAATAAGCAGAATAATGGGCAGAAGAGGCAAGCTAAGGAGCTGAAAATTCCTTCTATTCATTGGTGATGGTTAGTTGAGAAAGAGAAATGAGCACCTCTAAACTGTTGGCTTTTACCCACTATTTAAACAAAATAGTGTGTTTAGCTATCAAGTGAGATCACCTGTTGATAGGGCAGGCTCAAATCCCAAGGAGGATTCAACAGCCCACGTGCATGTCAGAGTAAATGCAAGGAGAAATTAATGTTAATTATATTATGTGGAAGCCCTCTCTAGTTTCCATAAGCTTGAGACCTCTGTTAATCCTCCCATTAAGTACTTCTACTTGATGTTGGGTTTACTGGGAAGAGATTATGTACTGAGCTCAGAGAATAATTCAGCACTTTCCACTTAAAGTTAACAGTTCCTCCTGAAGAGGAATGAAAAATGTGAAAGGAAGAACATAGGAGAGTGATTAGATCTTTCCACCACATTTACCTCTCCAAGTTCTATGTCAACCAGGCACTTCTTGCTTTTGTTACATGGGTGAAAAGTCTCTTAGTTTTATAAACAACAGCCTAAGAGAAACATTTTCAGCCAGAGAAAGGCATTCTTTTCTGAAGTATTTTACTGTGTAAACTTTGATCTTTACAGATATGACTATATGAAAGCTTCCGGAGGCAGAGAAGTGGGGAAAGTGGTGCTTCAGGAAAGAGCGGTGGCAGTGGATGAGGCAGAGGGTACAGAGCGAAGGCAAGCCCATGGCTCTGTGCTACTCAGGCAGCTTCCTAGGCCAGCCATTCAGGCAACTGATTCCTGTGGCAACCATGGAAACTCAGTAATGCCTCAGACTTATCTTCCGTTCCAAGGACTCCCAGAGCTTATGAAAATTCCCCCAGACAATTCACCTACTGAAGGATACAGGTTTCACCTTCAGTTGTCAAATGTGAATAAAGACAACCATCAAGACCATATGCAACAAGATATCTCCAGCTGTTATCCTTTACAGCCCAGTTGCTTGTATCAGATGCAAGAAAACGAGACGGACTGTACAGCAATCTACTCTGAGCTCTTGATGCAAGTGAGAAAAAGCCAGGCAGACAAGAAACCCTACAACAAACAGAAATACATAAGACCATATGTAGCAAATACAATGCCAATTCGGAAAGCACCTCAAGTCACTCCAGATCCAGTGCCTGAGAGAAAAAGAACAACTCCTATTAACCTGGCTTACACAATCCGTAAATCACGTGTGCCCTATAGTGTTCATGCGCGAACCTATCGGGACAGGGTAATTCACTTATTAGCACTGAAGGACTACAAGAAACATGAACTTCTTGTTCGACTTCAGAGAGACGGAATGACTGAAGAGGAGATGGACTCCCTTGGAAAAATTTTGCAGGAAGTAGCTCATCTGAATACTCAGAATCGTTCATATTCTTTAAAGAATTGTGTTTTTAAAGAGCTCCAAAAAGACTGGCCTGGGTACAGTGAGGTGGACAGGCAGACATTGGAGTTAGTGCTTTCCAGAAAAGTACATCCACTTCTCAATGTTACTGGCACTGACCATCCACAATTTTCTACAGATTCTAGTACAGATGAAATATCTTTTCATTCTCAGGAACAACTTTACAATTCAGCTGACATTGATTATTCAAAGAACAAAAAAGTTAGAATATCTCACCTGACAACTAAACAACAGCCAGCATCAAGTGATTGTTTGAATAACACTAGTGAAATATCTGCCATGGGTCACCCACCATACTCTGAATCTACCACCAATCTTAGCTCTCCGTCATTGTCCAACATCCACCTTCCGACTTCAAATTATCTTCAGCCTGTCTATTCTAAGTGTAGTTATTCTAGCATTACAGAAGGACCTGAGACTCAAGACCCACCTGTTGACAGGTTTAGTCAAAGCAGTAGAATTTTTGAGTGCCAACAGAGTAAACACTCTCTGCAAAAAGTAACCTCTATTTCGGTTACAATGAAGTATCCGAAGCATATGGAGAAACAGCATTCACTGACTAGTGAGGAATTCAAATACAAATTTACAGAATATAAAGCAAAACGCAAAGAGTGCAGTATTAAGATTTTGGAGAAACAGCAGACAGATAGTGAAAGACAAGATGAAGGTGCAAAACCAAATTCAAGTGAAGAAGTTGCAAAGGTTTGCACTCCCACTGGGAAGACTTGTTCAACATCTGAGCTTCCAGATTTTCTGACTAGCTACGTCACTATAACTTCCTCTGAGCAACGTGAGCGTTATGAGAAGGAATTTAGAGTAGATTATGAGGAATATAAGGCCTTGCATGAAACGTTGATGCCTTTTTCTAAAATATTTGTTTATCTAACTTCACAAAAGGAGAAGTTTCCTCCAGATTCAAGAGAATATGAAGATATTAATAAAAAAATCTCACTAGAATATCAGAAGATGAAACGGATGAATCATAATTATTTTAAAGAAAAACTCAGATGCCAATATCTCTATAACAAGCTGGCTCACATTAGAGAGCTGATAAATAATTATGACCAGCAGTGAATACAGTCATAGCCTGAGAATAGTTCTAGAACCAGAGTAAATAAATGTAAGCTTATTTATTTAAAATTTCAAGTTACTAACTCTAAGATTCAAAAAGGATGAAGCCTCGCTGTTGAAACAATCAGTAGTACTATTGTAATTTTCCTTTTTCTTTTTTTTTAATTTTATTTTTATTAGCTTTATGTTTCTTTATTTTTATTTGATTAGTTTGTTTTATTTTATGTTGATTTATGTTTCTTTTTTTAAGTTTCTTTTTATTTATTCTTATCATTTACTTTTTATTTTATTTTGCCTTTTATGTACTTCTGAAGCTGTTTCATCTGTTCTTTTCTACCTCAAAATTTGTTTTCATTCTTTTTGTTCTTTTCAAAACATCTGAGGATCCAGTGACTTTGAAACAAACTTGTACACATTTAAAAAATAAAAGCTTATAATGAGCAATGGATAGTACTTTTGAATAAATATAGCCTCTTTTGCTTTTTTAACACTTATGCAAGTTCATCCTTAAAACACAGATGTTTAGAAAATTATAGAAAATACCATGATTCTTCAAGCAGTACACATTTTCGTTTCATTAAGTTTGTTGATCAAGGATGAAACTTGATTTTATCTTAGAGAGAACAACTTATGTGGTCAAACATGCAAAGCTTTTAACTAACAATTCTATGTTATCTCCTCAAAGTACTGCCAGTTGAAACAGGGAATATTGTTTGCAAATTTAAGTTTTCATATGTTTTCCACAATATGAATATTGTCTTTAGTAAATGTTTGTTTCCATCATCTAACAGAAAGTTAGTACATAGCAAAGAATGACAGTTTTGTACAATGCTATGCTATGCTAAGTCACTTCAGTCGTGTCCGACTCTGTGTGACCCCATAGACGGCAGCCACCAGGCTCCCCCGTCCCTGGGATTCTCCAGGCAAGCACACTGGAGTGGGTTGCCATTTCCTTCTCCAATGCATGAAAGTGAAAAGTGAAAGTGAAGTCGCTCAGTCGTGTCCGACTCTTAGCGACCCCATGGACTGCAGCCTACCAGGCTCCTCCATCCATGGGATTTTCCAGGCAAGAGTACTGGAGTGGGGTGCCATTGCCTTCGAGGCTAAAAATAAAATTAACACCTAACAACTTGAAAATCAATTTAGGAAGCAGAAGATTCCCAAGTCCTTTGCAGGTACCTTTATTCTCTTATTTTTCCTGTGTCCCTGTCCCGCCTCCCCTGAAAGTGATAAACACTCCCCCAAATTTATGTTTACCTTTGATTTTCTTTTTAAATCAGTTCAGTTCAGTTAAGTTGCTCAGTTGTGTCCGACTCTTTGTGATCCATGGACTGCAGCACTCCAGGCTTCCATGTCCATCACCAACTCCTAGATCTCACTCAAACTCATATCCACTGAGTCAGTGATGCCATCCAATCATCTTATCCTAGGTCATCATCTTTTCCTCCTGCCTTCAGTCTTTCCCAGCATCAGGCTCTTTTTCCAATGAGTCAGTTCTAAGCATCAGGTTGCCAAAATATTGGAGTTTCAGCTTCAGCATCAGTCCTTCCAATGAATATTCAGGACTGATTTCTTTTAGAATTGACTAGTTTGAACTCCTTGAAGTCCAAGGGACTCTCAAGAGTCTTCTCCAACACCACAGTTCAAAATCGTCAATTCTTCAGTTCTCAGCTTTCTTTATGGTCCAACTCTCACAACCATACATGACTACTGGAAAAACCATAGCTTTGACTAGATGGACTTTTGTTGGCAAAGTAACATCTGTGCTTTTTAACATGCTGTCTAGGTTGGTCAGAGCTTTTCTTCCAAGGATCAAGTATCTTTTAATTTCATGGCTGCAGTCCCAATAAGCAGTGATTTTGGAGACTAAGAAAATAAAGTCTCTCACTGTTTCAATTGTTTCCCTATCTATTTGCCATGAAGTGATGGGACCAGATGCCATGATCTTAGATTTTTGAATCTTGAGTTTTAAACCAACTTTTTCACTCTCCTCTTTCACTTTCATCAAGAGGCTCTTTAGTTCTTCTTTGCTTTCTGCTATAAAGGTGGTGCCATCTGCGTATCTTAGGTTATTGATATTTCTCCCCAAATCTTGATTCCATCTTGTGCTTCATCTGGCATTTCACATGATGCACTCTGCATATAAGTTAAATAAGCAGGGTGACAATATACAGCCTTGACAAATGCCTTTCCCAATTTGGAACCAGTCTGTTCCATGTCTGGCACTAATTGTAGTTTATTGACATGCATAAAGAGTTCCCAGGAGGCAGGTAAGTTGGTCTGGTATTCCCATCTCTTGAAGAATTTTTCAGAGTTGGTTATGATCCACCCAGTCAAAGAATTTGGTGCAGTCAATAAAGCAGAAGTAAATGTTTTTCTGGAACTCTCTTGCTTTTTTTTTTTAATGATCCAGTGGTGTTGGTAATTTGATCTCTGTTTCCTCTGGCTTTTCCAAATCCAGCTTGAACATGTGGAAGTTCATGTTTCATGTACTTTTGAAGCCTGGCTTGGAGAATTTTGAGCATTTCTTTGCTAGCGTGTGAGATGAGTGCAATTGTGCGGTAGTTTGAACATTCTTTGGCATTGCCTTTCTTTGGGATTGGAATGAAAACTGACCTGTTCCAGTCCTGTGGCCACTGTTGAATTTTCCAAATTTGCTGACATATTGAGTGCAGCACTTTCACAGCATCATCTTTTAGGATTTGAAATAGCTCAACTGGAATTCCATCACCTCCACTAGCTTTGCTCATAGTGATGCTTCCTGAGGCCCACTTGACTTCACATTCCAGGATGTCTAGCTCTAGGTGAGTGATCACACCATTGTGGTTATCTGGGTCATAAAAATCTTTTTGTATAGTTCTTCTGTGTAGTCTTGCCATCTCTTCTTAATATCTTTGGCTTCTGTTAGGTCCATACCTTTTCTGTCCTTTATGGAGCCCATCTTTGCATGAAATGTTCCCTTGGTGTCTCTAATTTCTTGGTATCTCTAATATCTACTATATTTATAAGCATCTTTAAACAGTATATTGTTCACTTTTTTAATCTTTGGGAAAATGATCTCAATACTGTAGCTAGTTGTCATCTTGTTTTTTCAGCCAACCTTTTTTTTGTTGCAATGGCCTGGAATGGAATCTGCAATATCACAGAGGCATACTTGTACTGCCAATGAAAATAATCATCAACTTGGAATTCTTCAATTTAATAATTAATATGTTCTTTAAAAGGAAAGATAGATTAAAAGCATATACAAACTAAAAAATAAAATAAAATAAACCTTTATTTTACTAAAATAAAAATAACCTTTTATTTTATAAAAATAAAATAAACCTTTATTTTACTAAAATAAACCTAGGATTTATTTATGCTGATGTGTAAATAAGTAGATTATTTGTTTTTTCACTTATATGTTGGATCATCATATGCCTTTTGCATTATTTAGCCACCCATTTTCTTGTTACTAGAGATTGGGTTTTTTCTCTTTCTCTCTCTTTTCTTTCTTTTTTTTTATTATTACAATGTTGCTGTGAACATTTTTTGCAAATTTACCCTTTTCCATCATCTGTGCTTTTATTTTCATTTAATTTTATTTTATAGCCTGTAGGAACTTACTGCTTCTGTATGATCACTATTTAGTTTTACCTGAATTTTCCCTTGGTTTTCAGGCTTCCCTCTATTTTCTGATTTCTGGCTCATATGATTTTCTTTTTTCTTGAAAGCTCCTTTTATTCTTTTATATGGTTTGACTGGCAGTGAATCCTCTCAGTTTTCTAGTTTGTATATGCTTTTAATCGATCTTTCCTTTTAAAGAAGATGTTAATTATTAAATTGAAGAATTCCAAGTTGATGATTATTTTCACTGGCAGTACAAGTATGCCTCTGCGATATTGCAGATTCCGTTCCAGGCCATTGCAGCAAAGTGAATATTGCAATAAAGCAAGTCACACAATATTTTTATTTCCCTGAGATTCAAACCCCATTCTAATTTAAACTCTTACGTGAGGTAATCCAATAGCCATGCTAGGGAGAGAGCTTCTAAATGAGCAAGTAAGCAGGACAATTAACAACAAAGACTTTGCCTGCTAATGCATTGTGGCAGGGGACTAGGTTTTGAATTCATAACTTGAATTGAATCCCGACCCTGCCACTTTCTATGCAAATTTGGAGAGGTTGCATGATACCTTTGGAGGTTAGTTTTCCTATCTGTGTGTTGGTAATAATAATACTCAACTCAACTCAAAAAAAAAAAAAAAAAAAAAACAACACTCACCTCACAGAGTAATTGTGTCTAGTGCAAGGTAAGCAATCAATGAAAAAAAGAGCTGATCTTGATATAATTACTTTTCCCTGTAGGCAACAAAAATACAAATCAGTGAGCAGCAGTGTTAGCTTCCAAGTTATCTGAAGAACAAGGAATATTACTCTGGCTTGGGATTCGTACAGAAAACACTTGAGTTAACAACATGAAAAAGATATCAAATGGACTGTTTGACGAATTCAGGTGCATGCTGTCTCTGAAGTCAATATAAATTTGTGGAGGAAAGTTTCCCCTAGGCTATACAGAAAAAAAAAAAAAAAAAAAGATCTTGTTCTAGTTCATGACCAAAACCTAAGCACAGCATATCAGCCAGGCATTTTCTTACAATGTCACATCACCTCTTAGAAGCAATATGAGAAAAGTGACAGTCCAGTTGCTTGGTGACTCAGGTGACCAACATTCTATTTTCTTTTGCTGAGTTTTTTCAAAAAGGACATTTAACAGGGCTATATTGATGTACCAATGTAGTGATGACCACATTAGATGAAAGAGCTAGTAGAGATGCATTAGCTGTGTGAGGTGGCATAAGGGATATACTACTGATAGCAGTATTTGAAGCTATGAGATAAGAGACTATAATTGCTAAGGAACACAATATCGAGAAGGAAGTCAGTGACTTGTTCTGTCCTGAAGAAGGCACATACATTTAGGGTATAAGAGAAGGAACAGAAGTGAGCAGAATGGCCAGATAAGGAGAATGAAAACTTCAGTGACCAGGATCCAAAGCAAGAAGGTAATCCACAGTTGCAATTGATAGAAAGAAGTCAAGACACTTAAGATCAGCTCCCCAGAGTAGCATGAAGATGCAGAACTATGGAGATGTCACACAACTCCATTAGGATCCCTCATGTTTTCCCAACATAAATCAAAATCTACATTGATTTCA
Source organism: Bos taurus (assembly GCF_002263795.3). NCBI lineage: Eukaryota > Metazoa > Chordata > Mammalia > Artiodactyla > Bovidae > Bos > Bos taurus. The sequence goes on from NC_037357.1 coordinate 29,450,480, forward strand.
CTTTCAGAAACTTTCAATATATTTACTTTATTTAAAAGATATGAAATATCTACCTGGAGAAGGACATGGCAACCTGCTCCAGTTTTCCTGCCTGTGAAATCCCATTTACAGAGAAGCCTGGCAGGCTACAGTCCACAGAGGTTGTAAAAGTGTTGGACGCGACTTACTGATTAAACAAAAACAAACACAAAAGTAAAAGCACTGGGCAGACTGCTCAGTTACTTCTCTGGAAGCATTATATAGAAAACTTAATACATAAAAAGGCCCATGATTCCCCAATACCCCCCACATCTTCATCTTGTTGAAAAAAGGTTAAATTCAGTATGTTAACTATAATGATGGCATTATATCATTTCAGATTAGAAAATTTATTATACCAATCAGCTTAAATTCAGTGTTATCATCTCTAAATAGTTTATCCCTGAATGTATTTCACAGGCAGATGAGGACTGAAACTATTTTGTCTCATCTGAGGGAGAATGGATTTTGTATGTGGAGAATGGTATTTGTATGGCTGAATCCCTTTGCTGTTCACCTGAAAGTATCACAACATTGTTAATCAGCTATATACCCCAATACAAAATAACAAGTTTAAAAGAAAAAAAAAGCAAACAAAAAATGAAATATCTGAATTTCACATGAAATTTTCAGTAATTAAGTTGATGGCACAGTGGTAAAGAATCTGCCTGCAATACAGAAGACCTGGGTTTGATTCCTGGGTCAGGAAGATACCCTGGAGAAGGAAATGGCAACCCATGCCAGTATTCTTGCCTGGAGAATCCCATGGACAGAGGAGTCTGTCAGGCTACAGTTCATAGGAAACACAGTCAGACATGACTGAAGCAACTTAGCCACATGCATGCAACACTTCCTGTTTAAAATATAACATTAGAATTTAGAAGTTAATTACTTTGTAATTTCATTTGGGGTGGTCTTTCATCATAAACATGATTAATTTTTTTTTTTCTCTTTGCACATACATGAGTCTTTTCCAGGTACAGCTGAAGTTTCAAGTGGCACCTCTCTGTTAGCCCAGCAAGGTATCCCTTTAATAGAATGTCTGTCCTTCTCTCAAGAAGATGAGATATCAAAACCCAACTTAAAATCACCCTTCTCTGGAGACGCAGATATAGAAAACAGACTTGTGGACACAGAGGGAGCAGGAGAGGGTGGGATGAATTGAGAGAGTAGTATTGAAACTAGCCAGTGGGAATTTGCTGCATGGCAGAGTGAGCTCAAACCCAGTGCTCTGTGACAATTTAGAGGGGTGGGATGGGATGGGAGGTGGTAAGGGCGTTCAGGATGGAGGGAACATATGTGTGTCTATGGCTATTCATATTGATGTATGGCAGAAACCAACACAACATTGTAAAGCAATTATCCTTCAATTAAAGTAAGTAAATTTTGGAAATAAATTCAATTTTAAAAAGTGAAGTAAAATCACCCTTCTCAGATCCATGTCCTTGTCTGCCATTTGTCTAATTGGGTGCTTACTTGATACAAAGCTAGCTTTCCTTATCCATTAAAGATGTTGGACCTGAAAAGTGTGTTTCTCCCTTTGCTTTTCACAACATCTCAAATTAACCTCCAGTTTAAAATAAAATAGAAATAGTGATGGTCTCAGCTGCCTGTTTCAGTGACACTTTTTGTCAAATAATGGGTGGCTTTAAAATCGAAACTAACTGGTCACAGCTAGTTCAGGAGCAGTTAGTAATCACTGTCTTGAATCTTCTAGCTTTATTTAATAAGGGTAATTCAGCTCCAAAAGAGATGATAATTGGTAACCTATATCTCTTCATGGGAAATAGATGGGGAAACAGTGGAAACAGTGTCAGACCTTGTTTTTTGGGGCTCCAAAATCACTGCAGATGGTGACTTCAGCCATGAAATTAAAAGATGCTTACTCCTTGAAAGAAAAGTTATGACCAACCTAGATAGCATATTGAAAAGCTGAGACATTACTTTGCCAACAAAGGTCCGTCTAGTCAAGGCTATGGTTTTTCCAGTGGTCATGTATGGATGTGAGAGTTGGACTGTGAAGAAGGCTGAGCGCCGAAGAATTGATGCTTTTGAACTGTGGTGTTGGAGAAGACTCTTGAGAGTCCCTTGGACTGCAAGGAGATCCAACCAGTCCATTCTAAAGGAGATCAGCCCTGGGATTTCTTTGGAGGGAATGATGCTAAAGCTGAAACTCCAGTACTTTAGCCTCATGCAAAGGGTTGATTCATTGGAAAAGACTCTGATGCTGGGAGGGATTGGGGGCAGGAGGAGAAGGGGACGACAGAGGATGAAATGGCTGGATGGCATCACTGACTCGATGGACGTGAGTCTGTGTGAACTCTGGGAGTTGGTGATGGACAGGGAGACCTGGCATGCTGCAATTCATGGGGTCACAAAGAGTCGGACACAACTGAGTGACTGGACTGAACTGATGCTTCCCCTAAAGCCATCAGAGTTAGTTGGTTACCTAGATATGATGGACTTCTGAAACCTTTACATCTGTTTCTCACAACAAAAGTGTATATATACAGTACAAATATTTTGAACAGCTAGGCACTGTAAATTGTATCTTTATTGGGCTTCTGATGGTGTAACAGGAAGAGCCAGTGTGTGTGGTGCTATTCCTCTTCAAGTACTTTATTTATTTTGACCGCATGGTGTGACATGTGAGGTCTTGGTTCCTGGATCAGGGATCGAACCCATGCCTCCTGCAATGGAAGCATGTTGTCTTAATCACTGAACACCCAGGGAAATCCCCTTAAAGTACTTTTAAAATGACTACAATTTATACAGTTTGTAAGACCTTGTATATATGGTAAATTCCCTAATAAGAGGTCAATCAAGTCAGTAGTAGATAAATAAAATATGCTATGCAATGTTATCTACCCCACTCCGGTACTCTTGCCTGGAAAATCCCATAGACGGAGGAGCCTGGTAGGCTTCAGTCCATGGGGTCGCGAAGAGTTGGACACGACTGAGCAACTTCACTTTAACTTTTCACTTTCATGCATTGGAGAAGGAAATGGCAACCCACTCCAGTGTTCTTGCCTGGAGAATCCCAGGGATGGAGGAGCCTGGTAGGCTGCCATTTATGGGGTCACACAGAGTTGGGCACAACTGAAGTGACTTAGTAGCAGCAGCAGCATGCAATGTTATCATTTTCCATAAAAGAACTCCATGGGACATAAAACTTTTGATACTGATCTGTAAAACGTGAAAGGTAGATCTGTGCAATCAATTATTTAATAGTACTGTGGCTTGGGGTTTATGGAGAAACACTTGAATAAGCAACACAGACAAAAATCAAATGGACTGTTGGATAAACTCAAGTGCCTGAGGTCTCTGAAGGCAATCCAGAAATGAGAAGGAAAACTTTACTCACTCTATACAGATAAAAGAATCAAAACAGGTATTGTATTGTATTAATAGTTTGTTATCAAAACATTAGCAAATATTTCTGGCCAGGCATTTCTCACAATGTCACATTGTCTCTTGGAAGCTGTGTGATGAGACTGACAGTCCAGTTGACTGGGAGTCCCAGAGACCAGCATTCTATTCTTTTGCCAGGTTTTCTCAAGCAAGTCACATTTATCCTATCTCTGTATCAGATGCTTCTGAAATGGGTTTGAAAATAACTGCTGCTTCTAAGTCATTTTGAACTGTATTGAATGTTTTAATACTCTTCCACAAGTGCAATTCATTATATTGAGCTTATTAGTGGAGAGTTTTTGAGACATGGGCTTCCCTGATGGCTCAGATGGTAAAGAATCTCCCTGCAATGCAGGAGACCCAGGTTCCATCCTTGGGTCGGGAAGATCCCCTGGAGGAGGAAATGGCTACCCATTTCAGTATTCTTGCCTGGAAATTTTCATGGACAGAGGAAACTGGTGGGCTATAGTCCATGGGGTCACAAAGAGTTGAACATGACTGAATGATTAACACTTTCACACTTTCACTTTTGAGACATGATGAAAATCTTTTGGAAACCAAAACCTAGAGAAAGAAAGTGATTTGCTTAATTTACGGTTTCTTAATCTTGGCAGTACTGATGTCTTGAGCTGGGTAATTCCTTGTCCTAAGTGTGGGTGTGTCCTGCACATTGTGGAATGTCAAGCAGCCCCTCTGGCCTCTATTCATTAGATCCCAGTGGCAACACCCTAATCGTGATTATGAAAACTGTCTTCAGATATTGCTAACTGTCCCCTGGGGGACAAAATAAGTTACATTTGAGAACCACTGGCCCAGATCACACAGCAGAATAGCTGCAAGACTTAGGAATGGAGTTCAAGACCTCCTGACTCTTCAGTTCAGTTCAGTCGCTCAGTGGTGTCTGACTCTTTGCAACCACATGAATCGCAGCACGCCAGGCCTCCCTGTCCATCACCAACTCCCAGACTTTACTCAAACTCATGTCCTTCGAGTCGGTGATGCCATCCAGCTATCTCATCCTCTGTCGTCCCCTCTCCTCCTGCCCCCAATCCCTCCCAGCATCAGAGTATTTTCCAATGAGTCAGCTCTTTGCATGAGGTGACCAAAGTATTGGAGTTTCAGCTTTAGCATCAGTCCTTCCAATGAACACCTAGGACTGATCTCTTTCAGGATGGACTGGTTGGATCTCCTTGAAGTCCAAGGGACTCCCAAGAGTCTTCTCCAACACCACAGACTCCTACTCTGATGTAAATCTTATTCAGCTACATTACCTTACACGTGTGTTGGTACTTTGAGTGCGGGTAGGTATCGTTAGCATCTTTAGTTTACCAAGAGAAACTTCTTGAAATTTGGGTCTTCACATTTCTGTGTCATATTGCCCTTTCTAGAATAATGAAAATGTGTAGATAGAAAAAAGCGAAGTTGACAAAAGTGAGTGATTTATTGAAAAGAGCTCTGATTGTTTACAATTATTAAAATGTAGCATGTGTGTCTCATTAACAATGAATATACTTAGCAGTATATGTCTGACAAAATTAGGAATTTCAGTAAACACACCTTTCAGTATGCAAAAGTCAGATTCAGTAGCTACTTCATAAATACTTTAAAGTGGTAAATTTCATCTCTGTGAATAAGAGTTAAATAGCTTCATAAAATGCACACAATATTCTAATAATATTTATATTCTATTTATACTTATGCCAAACATTATTATATTGTAATATATATTATATAATTACAAGATTATTACAAGATGTTATTTATACTTATATTCAAATTATATTTATGTGTCAAACTTTTTAGGGTTTGGCAGATGACCTGTGGATGCACAAGATAAGACTATGACACAGTTCAGGACAACAATTTGCTGAAACATAATTTACCACAATTTAAAAGAACTGAATGATGTGATAATTAATATTTATTCCAATAGGAAGATTTTTATATGTTAACTGAAAAGTAGGTATTAATACAGTTTTACAGTGTAATCTGAAAGCAGTATCAGGATGGTAAGGATGTGTCTTGGTGGTGAGGAGAGTGACTTCTCTTTAAAATTATTTTCCCTCTCTCTATGCTTTCTAACTTGTATTATTTTTATATTATAAGGTTCTATGGAGAGAACTAAAGTGGGGTAGAGGAGGATGGGGGTGCCAGTTAACAGGACAGAAATTACAACTTTAAATAGGGTGTTTAGGGAGAACCTCATTGAGAAGCTGATATTTGAACAAAACATCAAAGAGGCATGGGAGTGTGTCATGCAGCTAGCTGGAGAAATAGCATTCTCAAGTATAGGGAAGGGTCAATGCAACAGCCACAGAAGAGAAATAAGTTTCTGAAGTGCTTGACTGACTTCAGGAACAATAGTGTTTCTGAAAACAGAGTGAGTAAGTAGTTGGCTTGTGAAAGAGATAACACAGACAAATCACAGAAAGCCTTATAGCCATTGCAAGGACTTTGGTTTTTCTGAGTGAGATGAAGGGATACTGGAAGGTTTAATGGTGAAATGCTCAGTTCAGTTCAATCACTCCGTCATGTCCGACTCTTTGTGACCCCATGGACTGCAACACGCCAGGCTTCCCTGTTCATCACCAACTCCTGGAGCTTGCTCAAACTTATGTCCATCGAGTCAGTGATGCCATCCAATCATCTCACCCTCTGTCATCCCCTTCTCCTTCTGACTTTAATCTTTTCCAGCATCAGGGGCTTTTCCAATGAGTCAGTTCTTTGCATTAGGTGGCCAAAGTATTGGAGCTTCAGCTTCCGAATCAGGCTTTCAAATGAATATTCAGGACTGATTTTCTCTAGGATGGACTGGTTGGATCTCCTTGCAGTCCAAGGGACTCTCAAGAGTCTTCTCCAACACCACAGTACAAAAGCATCAATTCTTTGATGCTCATCTTTCTTTATGGTCCAACTCTCACATCCATACATGACTACTGGAAAAACCATAGTTTTGACTAGATGGACTTTTGTCAGCAAAGCAATTTCTCTGGTTTGTAATATGCTGTCTAGGAGAAATGCTAGGATCTACTTAGTTTTAGAAGCATTGCTCTGGCTTCTGTGTTCAGAATATACTATAAGGGACAATAATCAAAAGAGGGACAGCAGTTAGGATGATACTAAAATAACCCAGGCAAAACACAGTGACAGATAGGTTGAAAAACAATCAGTGAAAGAAGTGGGGAAAATAATTCAATTCTGGATATTTTGAAGGTATAGAAAATATACTTTTCCTAATGGATTGAATATGGAATGTAAGAAAGTTAATAATAACTCTAAGTTTTTGGCTTGAGAAATGTAAAGGATAGAGCTAAGACTGGGAAACCTATGTGAGAAACAGGCTTGGGAAAAAGAAGGAGCATGATTGGTATAGGTTATGTTTGAGATGCCATTATTTATCCAAGAATATATATGAGTTTTTACTTTAGAGGAGAGGTTCAGGATACAGATATATATTTTGGAGTTGTCTGTGGATAGTTATATTTAAAGCTGCAAGGATGGACAAGATCACCAAATAAGTGATAAACCATTCCAAAAATGAGCCCTGAGGTCCTCCCACCCTTGGAAGTTTGGTGAGATGAGGAGGAATTTGCTATGGAAACTTAGGAGAAACGACCACAGCCATAGAAAGGCTATTAGGAGAGTGTGGTGTCAAGGAAGCAAAGTTAAGAGACTATGTAAAGGTTTCATAGATCAAGTGTGTCAAACACTGCTGATAGGTTAGATAAGACAAGGAGTGAGACAATGGCTGGGTTTCAATCCATGAACATTATCTGTTACATTGGCAGATATGGTTTTGGTGTAATGGTGAGAGTTGAAGGCCTGACTGAAATTGGCCCAAGATAGCATGGGAGGATAAGAACTGGAGACTTGGAGTGTAGGGCAAGCCATGTGAGGAAATTTGAAGTTAAGGGGAGCAGAGAAGAAGGGTGTAGCTACAAGTAGATGTAAGGTCAGAAGCAGTTTGAGATGATAGGAGAAATTATAGCACGTTGTGTGCTGATGTGATAAATCCAACAGAGATGAAAATTATGATTTTGAAAAGAGGGAGGATTGGAAGAGTGTTGTTCTCTTCCTGAGTTTGGGTCTTGAGGCAAAGAGGAGGAGATGACCTTTCAGTGGGATGTTACTACTATTAACAAGAAGAAAGGCAGAACTTATGTGTGTATTTATTGGGTATATATAATCTGGGTTGTCATAACTTGTGAGGTTCTTTTCTGGACTCATCTGTCTGTCCCCCCTCTTTTATTTTTTTCAAGCAATGCCATCATCTGAGAAAAGGTTGAGAAGGAAGTGTTGGATATTTGAAGTACAAGGATAATGCACAAAATAATTTTATATGAGAGTCTGGGAAGGAGTGAATTACAGAAATACTGTAAAATTGTCTAGCAGCATTAAGGACCTTGCCTAACTTCAAGAGGTATAAAATGATAATCTTTCTCAGTTTCCAGAAGTGGAAGAAAACCAGATATTAATAGATAGTTGTAATGTCTAGCATACAGATGGACTGTGAAATTTAAACTAGAGGGAAATGAAGACATGAAAGGGCAAGGTATAGTGAGAAGTTACTAAGGATACTGGGTCTTGGTTGGAAGGAAATAATTTGAGCTGGGTTACTGGAAGAAGTGAACTGCAAATATAGGATGTATTCTGTAGACAGAATGGAATGTTTGAAATTATGGAGTGGTTACATCTTTGGTTCTAATGAGGTCTTGGGTATACCCATGGGAGTAAGCGGATAACACAGGGTGGAAGATAGAAACATTTGGGAAGAAGAAATCAAAGAAATGAACTTTCAGGGTATTTGAAGCATCATCCATGTGGATAATGAAATTACCAAGAATTATGGTTGGAGTAGTAACGGAGAGAGTGACAGCCAAGAGATAAAATCTCCAGGAATGATAGTGAGTGACACTGACGTCTACAGATGGTTGCAACGGGGAGTAATTTAACCTGATAACATGATATTCAAAGCAAGGAGATTTAGGGAGGGAGGGAGGATAATAGAATTAAAACATTTTATAGTTTGAGTGGGAGCAGGCTTGGCCATTTTCAAGGTCATTACAAATACAGAAGATTGACTGTTAATCTGATGTCATCTCCTCCTCTGAATAACTAAAGCCTCCAGGGTTACTTTTATCCTCAGTCACTAAATTGTAACATTTCTTCAGATAATCAATAGATTGTTCAGCAGTCACCCATAAGTGATCTGGAAATGATTCTCTAAGTGTGGAGATTTTCGTCAGAGTAGAAATACAAAACTTGAAATTGTGTATCATTAGTTTAGCTGAAGGAGAAGGCAATGGCACGCCACTCCAGTACTCTTGTCTGGAAAATCCCATAGGTGGAGGAGCTGGTAGGCTACAGTCCATGGGGTCGCTAAGAGTCGGACACAACTGAGCGACTTCAATTTCACTTTTCACTTTCATGCATTGGAGAAGGAAATGGCAACTCACTCCAGTGTTCTTGCCTGGAGAATCCCAGGGATGGGGGAGCCTGATGGGCTGCCGTCTATGGGGTTGCACAGAGTCGGACACGACTGAAGTGACTTAGCAGCAGCAGTCTAGCTGAAGAATTTGGAAATCCAAGGGAAAGCAATTCAACCAAGATCATATTGTTAATAAGCAGCAGAGTTGAGTATAGAACTAAAGTTTCTGAGTTAAGGTTAGAAGATTCATCCAAAAAGCAAACTAAAACAAAAGCAGCAACAGCAGTAACAATAAGTCAAAAGGAAAACTGGATGACCGGTTAAATTTGGATTCCACATAAACAGTGATTTTTTTGAAAGGAGTAGTATGTCTCACATATTGCCATGGAACGTTCTTATATTTATGTATTAGCAACAAGGTCCTGAGTCAGTTCACCTGCTTTCTCTCTACATCTGTCCCTGGTACTAGATAGCCTTAGTTGTAGAGGTTATGTGGGGGTTCGTGTGTGTGTGCTAAGTCACTTCAGTCATGTCTGACTCTTTGTGACCTCCATGGACTGTAGCCCACCAGGCTACTCCATCCATGGTTTTCTCCAGGCAAGAATACTGGAGTGCCCTGCCCTCCCTCCATGGAGTCTTCCTGACCCAGGGATCAAACCCACTCTCCTGAGTCTCTTGCATTGTCAGGCAGGTTCTTTACCACTAGCACCACCTGGGAAGCCCCATGTGTGAGGGATGGTTGTTCTAATATCCATATAAGAAGCATTTGTGTTTCCTTTGTGCTTAAGTATGATAGCTTCATGATGTTTTATGATAGAAGCAATTAGAATAAAAAATCAGATGAGCCAAACAGATGTGGCAGGTAAAGTCTTTGTTTAAAGGCTTCATCATCAGACTAAATATGTATCTCTTACAAGCACTGCTTCTAGTTTCTCCTTCTGATATTCTTGCAATTTAAGAGATTCTTGGCAAGAATAATTGCAATTTCTGGGAAAAAGAGAAATTTTATTGAAAGGTCAGTCAAGTGTACTAATCTTTACCATTTTCTTTGCCATGATTTTTGTATTTATTTAGTACCATATTATTAGCATACATAGATATTATTTATTACTAAGGACAATAAATGTTCACCAACTGACATGTATTTTCTATTAAACCTTTTTCTGAAACTATTGCCTGTTCTCTTTCAGTGACAGACCCTTTGGTTCCACAGCCATTCAAATTATTTCTAAATGAGTTACCACATCATTAGAGATTACAACTCTCTCCTGGACAAAATCGATCCATTTAAATAGGAAATGATTTGCTCCCAGATTAACACAACATTAGCATTTCAAACTATTGACTAAAAATGTCAGCCTTTCACATTTTAAGTGAATAGACTTGCAGTTATCAAAATGATGAGGTGGCCAAACAAATAGTGGTCAGTCTCTTGTTATTATCCACAAATGGCATTTTAAAAATAGGTATGAAAAACGTTATTTCCTTGCTATTAGTTTGGCTCTGCTCATATGCTCTACTTAATTTGAATTGGGATTAATCAATTATTAGGCATTCTTTTTCTAACAATCTTTCACAAATTCTTGATCTTTAAGGACATGAGATAATGTTTTGGTTTTTTTAAGATGTTTTAAAAACAGTGATCATTTACAAATAGAAGAAAATGTCACATAAGGAAATATTCAATATTAATTAGTATGTTGAAAACTCCATAAAAATGAATTAGTACCTAAATTTCCCAATGGTAGTAAGTTAAGTTTTCAGAAATCGGTATTAGCTTTCCCAAGTTGGTAATAATGTTCCCTTAACTTCTGGGTGCATGTATTGTAACATATATTTCTTATAATGAAGCTGTGTAATTATTTTGATATCAAAATCAAAGCTCAGAAAGTTAAATAACTTGCTCAATATCTTGTATCTGGTAGAGCTGAGATACAAATTCCAAAGCTTGTGATCTGTCTCCTGTGGAGTTACACAAACCTTTGAAAAAGAACTCAATAGTAATGGGTGATGTGTTTTGCAAGATGTTTTCTGATTTTTCTGAGAAAAATCATTATTACCAATAGACAGTAACTCATTTGTATAATGCACTACCATTCTCAAAATAATTTTATTTATATGACCACATGTATATAGTACATGTAGGATATATGTACATACATTATGTATAGAGTATAAGTACTGACGCTACTTCAGTTTCATTTTAAACTCTTATCAACCATCAGAGCTAGATAAGGTCAGCATATATATGGCTCAATGTCTAAAAAAGTAGCCAAGATATTAAGTGATGGTGGCAAAGTCATAGACGATGCAACAGAGCCAGGGGTCAAATCCAGAGCTCCCATTTCTAAGGTCTTGTACTATACTTTGCTGATCATGCCCTTTGGATGCCACGCCTGCTCTGCTTGTGTTCTGACAGACTGCACTGGCCATCCTTCTTTTGCACATACCCTCATTCTTCCACTTGCTTTCTGCTTCCCCAGGCTGGGCTTCCCTTCCATGGTGACACCCACTTCACATTAGTCAGGCTTGGACACCTTTCCTTGTGCCACCATAGCTTCTTTCAGATCCCAGACATGGGAAGCTGCCTTGCTTGGCTCGTTTACTATTTTGAGGAATGAATTGTTCTGGAATAGAAGGAGAAAAGAAACTCTTTTAAGGGATGTGATCCCTGGAAAAAAGAGAAGCATGCATGAGCAGCTGAAAACACTTCCCACTTGGCTGAAAAAAAATGGCGGCCTTACTGGACCGATCCTCTAGAAGCCAGTTTGTGGCTGTTAGAGTGAATGGATACTGAGGGGGAAAATCAGAGAGGAGAGAATTATAGAATGAGAAATCTTCCAATATGTTTCCCGTTAAAAATATAACTGGCTCACTCCAGATCTGCACAAAAGCAGGGCGATACTGTAAAGAAGCAAGCAGCAGTTAGCAACTGGGAGGCTAAAGACATGAACAGAGATTTCAACTGCTCTGTTTCAAGGTGTTCTGCTTCTGTAATGTTTTGTCTAATTTTTTCTTACCACATGAAAGAAACTATGTGATTCTTTCCCCTCCCATCAACCTCTGGATTTCATAAACCATATTAATGCAGTATAGCTATCAGCACTCATTACTTTCAAAGAATCATGTTTTACCATTATAGTCTCTTCTTTAACAATTAGTTTTACATGGACATAAGGCTTCCCTTGTGGCTTAGCTGGTAAAGAATCCGCCTACAATGTGGGAGACCTGGGTTCAATCCCTGGATTGGGAAGATCCCCTGGAGAATGGAAAGGCTACCCACCCTGGTCTTCTGGCCTGGAGAATTCCATGGACTGTATAGTCCATAGGATCTCAGAGTTGGACATGACTGAGAGCCTTTCACAGAATTTCATAAACAATATAAGTTTGAAGACTAACTATAAATCTCAATGATACTTGCTTATGGTGAACTCTCTGTTTTAGGTAAAGCATTTGAAATTAATCATCTTAATAGCTTGATTCTGTATCCATAGGTTACATACTTATATTTTCTAAGAGAGATAGGGATATTTTTGGTTGTGGGTATTTGGGTTTGGGGATACTCTGAGACCTCTGTATCCTTGCTATTATCTATGATCAGCTTGTTTCTGTTCATTGCCATAACATTTCTAGTATGGAATGGATGCTGCTGCTGCTGCTGCTAAGTTGCGTCAGTCATGTCCAACTCTGTGTGACCCCATAGACGGCAGCCCACCAGGCTCCGCTGTCCCTGGGATTCTCCAGGCAAGAACACTGGAGTGGGTTGCCATTTCCTTCTCCAATGCATGAAAGTGAAAAGTGAAAGTGAAGTCACTCAGTTGTGCCCAACTCTTAGCGACCCCATGGACTGTAGCCCACCAGGCTCCTCTGTCTATGGGATTTTCCAGACAAGAGTACTGGAGTGGGGTGCCGTTGCCTTCTCTATGGAATGGGTGAGGCTGTGTATTTAACTGCAGTTGTGATTTGGCAACTCACAGGATCACGTTAAGTATTGGGTTTTCTTCTTAACCCCATAAATGTGAGAAACAATAGATTTGTTTAGCATCATGGTCTTATAAATCTTTGCCTTGATTCTAGATGTAGGGATTTGAAAATCTTGTTCTTTTTCCATAACATGTCCAGAGCTGTTGGAAGCAGCCACCTCTGCGCCAGGGTCCTTGAATGTCTGCCTGTGTCCTAAAAAGTGACACCACTCCCCCCAAATTTTACCTTCAATGATTAACACATTCTGGATGCCTAGATGTCTAATTTAATAATCTGCTTTGTCACTGTATGCCATGGGATATTGGATGTTATCTGTAAATATTTATAGGATCTATCATGGCATTCAGTCTACACTGAGTAATCCTAGCTTTTAGTAAATCCCTGGGTACCTGTGGCATGGAACTCACTGTTCTGCTCTCAGTCTCAGTTGATGTTCTTGGTTGCAAACAATAGAAGCAAATTCTAGTTGACTTAAGCAAAAAGATAAAAGATATTGAAAAAATACCAGTTATCCCACAGAACTGACTGTGGGATAGAGAAGCAGCCTTAAAAAATACATAGAAAACAAGGATACTAAGATTTACCTTCAAGTGCATTCAGATAACAGCTGAAAACGAACTAAGAAAAGTAACAAATGACAAGTATAGTGAAAAAAGATGTGACTTTAAGGCCTAGTATGTGATGTCACTTGATGAAAGTGAAAGAGGAGAGTGAAAAAGTTGGCTTAAAACTCAACATTCAGAAAACAAAGATCATGGCATCTGGTCCCATCACGTCATGGGAAATAGATGGGGAAACAGGGGAAACAGTGTCAGACTTTATATTTTGGGGCTCCAAAATCATTGCAGATGGTGACTGTAGCCATGAAATTGAAAGACACTTACTCCTTGGAAGGAAACTTATGACCAACCTAGATAGCATATTGAAAAGCTGAGACATTACTTTGCCAGCAAAGGTCCGTCTAGTCAAGGCTATGGTTTTTCCTGTGGTCATGTATGGATGTGAGAGTTGGACTGTGAAGAAAGCTGAGCGCCGAAGAATTGGTGCTTTTGAACTGTGGTGTTGGAGAAGACTCTTGAGAGTCCCTTGGACTGCAAGGAGATCCAACCAGTCCATTCTGAAGGAGATCAGCCCTGGGATTTCTTTGGAAGGAATGATGCTAAAGCTGAAACTCCAGTACTTCGGCCACCTCATGCGAAGAGTTGACTCATTGGAAAAGACTCTGATGCTGGGAGGGATTGGGGGCAGGAGGAGAAGGGGACGACCGAGGGTGAGATGGCTGGATGGCATCAATGACTTGATGGACGTTGCCGGGGTCCAGCCCCGGCTGATCCAGGGTATTCAAAGGGGAGACGGCTTAGGCGACTAAATATTCATCAAAGATATAAAGAGTAATAGAATGAGGATAGCTTAGTAGGAAAATTCAGTGGAGAAAAGAGGCTGAGTAGCTTGGTTTACGCGGGAGACCAATAAAACTTCAAGACAAGAAGCTTGCACCACTTACGTAGGCCGCAGGCGTCCTTCCGTTCTCCCAAAGGAGAGGAGACACTGAGGCCTCCCCGGTCGGATCTTAGAAGCCCAGGCATAATAAGTAAGCATGGCGGGTTCCGCGCTCCAGATGGAGACTCAGCCAGAGTGAGAGAGAGAGAGACATGGGGAGACCAGTCTTTTGAGGAACTGATCCCAATTCTTTATTTTCCAGAGTCTGTTTTTATACACTGAGATGTTATACAAAAGTCACGTGGGGACAGCAGTCCTGACTTTATCAAAGTCAGGTGCTTCACACAAATGTATACAGAGGTCTTAGGGGTGTTACATCATCTTCTGGCTGGCGGGGGGGCCTGCTGACAATTTACGACCCTCTCCTTGTGACAACGGTCAGTCAACCAGGACACTTATTTCTCCAGGGGTGATTATTCTTAAAACAGACGCCACCCAAATAAAGTTACATTCCTATAGGGTGAGGATGTAGTGGGTTTTAGTTACGGAAAGAATTTACTTAGCCTAAGGTCTAACGTGATTAATATCAAAGGTTAATACTTATTTCTTCTATATACTCATTAACGTGTGTAAGGGCAGGGGATGAGGAGACTTAGCAACAAACATTGGCTCAACAAATGAAAAACCCTTCACCAATACAATTTCTAATCAGCCCATTATACTTACACTAATAGTTTTCTAACTTTTCTAAGGAACCTGTTTTTAGAAGGTTTAAAGCATCTCGTGCCTCTCACGGTTGGGAGGCTGTGAGCAATCACATGTGGCCGGACAAGCCTGTCAGGCAGGCTAGAGAACCTTCAGAGGAGTTTGTAGGTTAAAACACTCTTATCACGCCCAGGAATTATTATTAACTGGAGCTCTAAGTTAACTCCTTCTCCGAAAGTGGTGGTGGGGGACAGCCCCCCGTAAAGTCAGAGATGTAGGTGAGAGTACAAAGTAGTAAAGTAGGCAGGCTCTGGTTATGGGGGTAGATGCTTGAGGAGTTCCAGGGGGACTCCTGAGGCTCGATCCCGCCTTTGCGTATGCCAAGCCTCCTTCCTCATGACCTTTGTCACGGGCAGAGTACCTCACTCTGGCTCCCAACAGGACGTGAGTCTGAGTGAACTCTGGGAGTTGGTGATGGACAGGGAGGCCTGGCATGCTGCGATTCATGGGGTCACAAAGTGTCGGACACGACTGAGTGACTGAACTGAGCTTAACTGATGTAATGTCATCAGGAACTGGCCAAGCAATGAAGCAAGTTGCTTTAAGAAAGGAAAGATGAGCATCAGGAAAAGTGAAAGTGGCTCAGTTGTATCCGACTCTGCGACCCCATGGACTGTATAGTCCATGGAATTCTCTAGGCCAGAATACTGGAGTGGGTAGCCTTTCCCTTCTCCAGGGGATCTTCCCAACCCAGGGATCAAACCCAGGTCTCCTGCATCGCAGGAAGATTCTGGACCAGCTGAGCAAGGGAAGCCTGGAGCATCAGGATGCTGCTGCTGATGCTGCTGCTGCTAAGTCACTTCAGTTGTGTCTGACTCTGTGCGACCCCATAGACAGCAGCCCACCAGGCTCCCCCGTCCCTGGGATTCTCCAGGCAAGAGTACTGGAGTGGGTTGCCATTTCTTACTCCAATGCATGAAAGTGAAAAGTGAAAGTGAAGTCGCCCACTCGTGTCTGACTCTTAGTGACCCTATGGACTGTAGCCTACCAGGCTCCTCCATCCATGGGATTTTCCAGGCAAATGTACTGGAGTGGGTTGCCATTGCCTTCTCTGGGAGCATCAGGAGAGCCAGTCCAAATAGGACATTAACATATTTACAAAGTAATCAGATACAAGACACAAAATAGGAACTCAATCCAAACTGGAAAGAAAGAGACAAATACAAATTCACTTCCAATATGTCATCAGGCTCTTTTGAATAGCACATTAGAGCTATGGCTATAACCGAATGGGTAAAGCTTTGCGAGCTTATGTTCTAATCTCCAAACACCACTCTACTTTGTGTAGAAAGTTAAGTGGTTGCATCCTGAAAGTAAGAGGTAGAGTCCGCTTTTCACCTCTCTTGGGACTCTAGCAATTGCCCCTAGCAGATACAAAACAACTGAATAGCAAGTGGTTAGGTTAAGTTAGATAAGAATCATAACATGGTTTTGCTGTGAAAACTTTCTTTATTACAAAGGAGCATGAAAGCACTAAAAGAGTCTTTATTGTACTGGAGGCAAAGCTCTGGGATTTTTGGCTTTTAGATTTCCTACTCTTCCTTTCTAGTAAAGTTCCTCAAAACACACTCAAGCACTTGCCCCTTAATAATTACTACCTGTTTTCCCATTTGAACTCTCTTTACCTAATTGGGCAATGCTTCTAATATCCATCATTCTCAGCACAATAAGCCCATTAATTAACCTGGAGAGGGAGAAACAGGTGAAACCGTGTTCCCTCTTCTTCCCTTGTCCACATGTACAGTTTTGTCCAATTAGAAGAGACCTTTGGGAGAAATGGTTATACTTTGAGCTCAAAACATGATATTTGAGTAGTACAGCATTTGGGGATACCAGTAATTCTCAACAGCTATGAAGTTAATCCTCTAAAGGGCAATTATAAAACCAATTTTAAATTGGAATATTATTTTTAGGAAGCTAAACTGAAAACCAGGTTAGGTTTAAAATCTGATTTCTAAAGCATCATTCATGTTTCAATATGCTAGTTTTGAAATATAGGCTTGCCTTAAGCATTTTGTTTGACTTTTTCAGTGTTAACCTCAAATGCCATCTTCTCTGAGATATTAAAATTTTAACTTCTTCCTTGTCAAAATGATAAAAAAAAAATTGTAAACAACAGCTCTTCAGATTTGGCAGCCTTTATTTCAAAAGCAAAATTAGGATAAGGTGAGTGTTTTGGGGGTCTTAAATCCCTGTTGTATCTTAGGTCTTTGGAGAAGAATAATTGGAAAAGTCTAGTTTTCTCTAGGGATAGTCAAATCTAAGGATTAAAAATTGTATGCCATAGTGCTTATCATACTGTATTGGAATTACATGATGTGAGCTGTTTGGAAAGAAGGTATAGAAACAAACTTCAATATGGCTTCCAATGGTCTTTTTGTTTGTATTTATACCCCTATGTTTTCCTCTCCCATAGTAAATCAGGGCTGACTGTAATCAATAGGATATGACAAAAGTGGTAGTTTATGATTTCCAAGGCTGTTGTAAAAAGCAACATGGCTCCACATTGCTCTACTATCACTTGCAATGGGAAAAGTCAGCTGCCACATGAGAAGAACACTCAAGTAGCCCTGTGGTTAGGACCACATAGAGAAGAACAGTACTCTCCTGCTCTCAGCCAGCACGAACTTGTTAGTTATGCAATTGAGTGACCTTGGAAACATATCTCAGCCATAGTGAAACCTTTAGATGATTGACATCTGATTGAGAAACATGTAACCATAACTGCCCAGTGAAGTGAACACTGGAATTTCTGACCTAGAGAAACAATAAGAGATAAAATTTACTGTTGTTTTAAGCCACTAAGTTTTGGTGTTATTTGTTAAGCAGCAATAGATAACTAATCAATAAGGCAATGTGTCTGACTTATTAGCAAGATTTAGCAACCAATAAATGTTTTCTTTTAAATGAATGAATGTTCATAGAAGTAGAGAATCTCTAAAAAGCAATGGTGATTATAAGTATCTACTTCTCTGTCAGAGGGGAAGAAAGGTTGAATCTTTCCCAGTCCATCATACACAGTTAATATTATCAGTTGAAATGAAGAAGATAGTGCTATTTGTGTTTTTTTCTTGGTCTTCCTGTGGTATCAGGATGTTTCATTGGCTAAATTATACTAAGATGACCTAATTTTTAGCATTCTGAATAGTTTTGTAGTTACAAGGGTACTTTCTCATTTTATGGGAAATAAGCTGCATTTCCCTGCATTTGTCTTCTTTTCCATTATGTCATATTGTCGTGCCAAAGTTAAAACCATTTTAGAAAGCAGTATTTTAGGTAGGGAAGAATCTGCCGGTTTCCCCCCTCTCTTTCACCTAATGAAAGATGACCATAAACCTTTTATTCTAATGTAAAATTATTCCAAAGCTATTCTAATGAGGCTGTTTATGAAATGTTACTTGCAACTTACTAAAGTATGTACAATTCTGTCTCATGATAGCCATTTAATAATTTCTACTTAATAAACTAGTCAAAAAGCAATAAATTCTCCAAATGATGCTTTTTTATGTTTATTTTTCCTCCTATATTGACTAATCTTGGACTAAATCAACTGAATCAACTAGATGTTTTAGTGTCACATATACACAATATTGAGAAGATTCCCCTGGAGGAGGTCATGGCTCCAGTGTTCTTGGGGCTTCCCTGGTGGCTCAGTGGTAAAGAATCTGTCTACAATGCAGGAAACATGGGTTTGATCCCTGAGTTGGGAAGATCACCTGCAGGAGGGCATGGCAACCCACTCCAGTATTCTTGCCTTGAGAATTCCATGAACAGAGGATCCTGTCAGGCTACATACATTTATGGGGTCACAAAGAGTCAGACACAACTGTGTGACTAACACTCTAACACTGAGAAAGCAGGCAAGGGAAGGTTTGGCTGAGCATACACATGAGTAATGCCATGAATAGTCTGTCCTGCTCTGCCATATGAATTATTGGATCAGCTTTTCAGCCTTTGAGAAAGCCTGTTGGGTTTTTTGACTGAGATCTAGAGATTGAATTCATGTCTTAATTTGAGAACTATCACATGTTTATTCTCATTCTAGAACATAGATATTTATGTCTGCTCATGTTTTTGGATAAAACTTATGAATTTCTTCATAAGGGACTTGAACTTTTAAATATTCATTCCTAGGTATTTATTGTCTTGCTATTAATGTAATTTTCATATTTTAAATAGATTTGTTTTACCTTTTATTGATGTACACTACTGATTCCTGTCTGTTTGCTGGAATATAAATTTCATGAGGGAAGGAACTTTTGTGTTTACTGCTGAGTTCTCAGTGTCTATAACTATGCTGGTATATAGTTTGTGTTTAATAAATATTTGTTCAATGAATGAATTAAATATTTGTTCAATGAATGAATTAAATGATTGGTCTAATATCTGGGAAATTTTGAATCTCCCTTTATCTTTATAATATAAAATGCTGTCTTGTAGATTGTCTTGCTGAAGCTTACCTGTGAATAATAACTTTTTTTTTTTCCTTTCTAAAGCTAATACAGGGGGGCAGTCCTAAGATGGTGGAGGAATAGGATGGGGAGACTACTTTCTCCCCGAAAAATTCATCAAAAGAACATATGAATGCTGAGAAAATTCCACAAAACAACTTCTGAATGCCGTCAGAGGACATCAGGCACCCAGAAAAGCAGCCCATTGTCTCGAAAGGAGGTAGGAAAAAATATAAAAGATAAAATGAGAGACAAAAGAGGTAGGGATGGAGCTCTGTCCCGGGAAGTGAAGTGAAAGTGAAGTTGCTCAGTCGTGTCCAATTCTTTGGGACCCCATGGACTGTAGCCTATCAGGCTCCTCCGTCCATGGGATTTTCCAGGCAAGAGTGCTGGAGTGGATTGCCATTTCCTTCTCCAGGGGATCTTCCCGACCCAGGAATTGAACCCGGGTCTCCCACATTGCAGGCAGACGTTTTACCATCTGAGCCACCAGGGAAGCCCCAGGAAGGGAGTCTTGAAAGAGAGAGAAGTTTCCAAACACCAGGAAGCACTCTCACTGCCAAGTCTGTGGTGAGCTTTGGAACCACAGAGGGCAACATAACCGGGAGGGAAAATAAATAAATAATTAAAACCCACAGATTACGTGCCCAACAGTAATTCCCCCAGCGGAGAAGCAGTGCAGATGCCTGCATTCGCCACTAGCAAGTGGGGGCTGGGCAGGGAGGCGCAGGCTGCACTGCTTAGAGTAAGGACTGGGCCTGAATGTCCCGAGGACAATCTGAGGGAACTAACTCGGGATAGCAAACCAGACTGTGGGATAACTACCATGCGAAAAGCCCTAACCCAAGACACCGCCAGGCCCGCTCACAGAACAAAGGACTGAGCAGAGATAGCTGGCCACAGGCCGGCCCATCCCACTCCGGAGACAGGCAGGCAAGGGCAGCCAGAGTCAGAAGGGGATAATTGCGGCCCCAGAGAGGCATTATCTACCAAACTACAAGCAGACTTTGTTGCTAACCAAGATTTCTTGGGATTCTGGACGGCCAACACCCGCCTGAGAAGGTGCGCAGGTTGTACACTCAAAAAACCGAGCGGCAGGGATGGGGGAGGCGATAAGTCACAGCAACCACGTTTGCCAAACACCTGGTCACCTGAGCTGCTCGGATTTGGGAAGGGCACAAAACACAGGCCCAACCAAGTTTGCACCTCTGAGGACTACCTGAGTACATGAACCTGAGCAGCTTAGATCTGGGATGTTTATACAACCCAGGGCTGGCCTCAGACAGTTCTTGGCAGAGCAACCTAGAGCCTGAGCAGTGAAGACAGGGCAAGCACACACGCCGTGAGCCGGGGCAAACCCAGTGTGGCCGAGACACTGCAAGCACGCACCAGTGTTACTTGTTTGCAGCATCCCTCCCTCCCCACAGCATGACTGAACAAGTGAGCCTAAAAAAGTGTCCACCACCGACCCCTTGTGCCAGGGCAGAAGGTAGACACTGAAGAGGCCAGCAAACAGAAGAAGCTAAAACAGAGGGTCCCACCTTGGAAGTGACAGGTGCAATAAATTAAAACCCTATAGTTAGTACCAACTACATAGGAAGGGGCCTATAGATCTTGAAAAATATAAGCCAGATCAAGGAACTATCCAAAAATGAATTGATACCACACTGCCCACAACAACACCAGAGGAAGTCCTAGATATATTTTTACTATCATTATTTTATTTTTTTAAGTCCAATATTACTCCTTTAATTTTCATTTTTATAACCTACTATTACTTTGCAAAAAAAAAAAAAAAGAGAGAGAGAGACAGAGGCCCTATTTTGTAAAGCAAACTTCATATATATATATATATATATATATTTATAATTTTTGTGACTATTTTTTAATCTTTTTCTTTAATATTGTATTTTTGAAAATCTAACCTCTACTCTAGATTTTTAATCTTTGCTTTTTGATATTTGTTATCAATTTTGTACCTTTAAGAACCCAATCTTCGGTACCCATTTTTACTTGGGAGCTAGATGACTGGCTTGACTGCTCTCTCCCCCTTTGGGCTCTCCTTTTTCTCCACCAGGTCGCCTCTATCTCCTCCCTCCCCCTTCTCCTCTTTACCCAACTCTGTGAATCTCTTTGTGTGATCCGGATGGTGGAGAACACTTAGGGAACTGACTACTGCCTGGATCTGTCTCTTTCCTTTTGATTCCCCCCTTTATCCTCCTGGCCACTTCTGTCTCCTTCCTCCCTCTTCTCTTCTCTGTATAATTCCATGAGCATCTCTGCACGGTCCAGACTGTGGAGCTCACATGAGGAAGGGGTTACTGGCTGGCTTGCTCTCTCCTCTTTAGATTCCACCTCATCTCATCCTGGTCATCTCTCTCCCTCCTCCCTCTTCTCTTCTCCATGTAACTCTGTGAACCTCTCTGGGTGTCCCTCACTGTGGAGAAACTTTTCATCATTAACCTAGATGTTTTATAGCCGGTGCTATATAGATGGAGAAGTCCTGAAGCTAGTGTAAGAATAAGACTGAAAACCAGAGGCAGGAGGCTTAAGTCCAAAACCTGAGAACACCAGAGAACTCCTGACTCCAGGCAACATTGATAAGAGCTCATCCAAAAGTCTCCATACCTACACTGAAACCAAGCACCACCCAAGAGCCAACAATTTCCAGAATAAGACATACCATGCAAATTCTCCAGCAACACAGCAACATAGCCCTGAGCTTCAATTTACAGGCTGCCCAAAGTCACTCCAAACCCACTGACATCTCATAACTCATTACTTGACACTTCATTGCACTCCAGAGAGAATAAGTCTACCCCCACCCACCAGAACACCTACACAAGCTTCCCTAACCAGGAAACCTGGATAAGCCACCCATACAGTCCCACCCACAGTGAGGAAACACCTAATAAAGAGAACACCACAAACTTCCAGAATACAGAAAGGCCACCCCAAACACAGCAATATAAACAAGATGAAGATACAGTGGAATACCCAGCAGGTAAAGGAATAGGATAAATGGCCACGGAACCAAACAAAAGAGGAAGAGATAGGGAATCTACCTGATAAAGAATTCCAAATAATGATAGTGAAAATAATCCAAAATCTTGAAAACAAAATGGAATCACAGATAAATAGCCTGGAGACAAGGATTGGCAAGATGCAAAAACGGTTTAACAAGGACCTAGAAGAAATAAAAGAGAGTCAATATATAATGAATAATGCAATAAATGAGATCAAAAACACTCTGAAGGGAACAAATAGTAGAATAATGGAGGCAAAGATAGGATTAGTGGAATAGAAGATAGAATGGTAGAAATAATCAGAGAGGAAAAAAGAAAAATGAATTAAAAGAAATGAGGACAGTGAGACCTCTGGGACAGTGTTAAACGCCCCAACATTCGAATCATAGGAGTCCCAGAAGCAGAAGACAAAAAGAAAGACCATTAGAAAATACTTGAGGAGATAATAGTTGAAAACTTCCCTAAACTGAGGAAGGAAATTATCACCCAAGTCCAAGAAACCCAGAGAGTGCCAAACAGGATAAACCCAAGGCAAAACCCCAAGACACATATTAATCATATTAACAAAAATCAAACACAAAAAACCACAAATATTAAAAGCACCAAGGGAAAAACAATAAATAACAAACAAGGGGATTCTCATAAGGATAACAGCTTATCTGTCAATAGAAACTCTTTAGTCCAGGAGGGAATGGCAGGACATACTTAAAGTGATGTAAGAAAATAACCTACAACCCAGATTACTGTACCCAGCAAGGATCTCATTCAAATACGAAGGAGAAATCAAAAGCTTTACAGACAAGCAAAAGCTGAGAGAATTCAGCACCACCAAACCAGCTCTCCAACAAATGCTAAAGGATCTTCTCTAGACAGGAAACACAAAAAGGGTGTATAAACTCGAACCCAAAGCAATAAAGTAAATGGCAACAAGATCATACTTATCAATAATTACCTTAAACGTAAGGTAAGGGGTTGAATGCCCCAACCAAAAGACAAAGACTGGCTGAATGGATACAAAAACAAGACCCCTATATATGTTGTCTACAAGAGACCCACCTCAAAACAAGGGACACATACAGACTGAAAGTGAAGGGCTGGAAAAAGATATTCCACACAAATAGAGACAAAAAGAAAGCAGGAGTAGCAATACTCATATCAGATAAAATAGACTTTAAAACAAAGGCTGTGAAAAGAGACAAATAAGGACACTACATAATGATCAAAGGATCAATCCAAGAAGAAGATATAACAATTATAAATATATATGCACCCAACATAGGAGCACCACAAAATGTAAGGCAAATGCTAACAAGTCTGAAAGGGGAAATTAACAATAACCCAATAATAGTAGGAGACTTTACTACCTCACTCACACCTATGGATAGATCAACTAAACAGAAACTTAACAAAGAAACACAAACTTTAAATGATACAATAGACCAGTTAGACCTAATTGATATCTATAGGACATTTCACCCCAAAACAATGAATTTCACCTTTTTCTCAAGCACACACGGAACCTTCTCCAAGATGGATCACATTATAGGCCATAAATCTAGCCTTGATAAGTTCAAAAAAAATGAAATCATTCCAAGCATCTTTTCTGACCACAATGCAGTAAGGTTAGATCTCAATTACAGCAGAAAAACTATTAAAAATTCCAACATATGGAGGATGAATAACATGCTGCTGAATAACCAACAAATCACAGAAGAAATCAAAAAAGAAATCAAAATATGCATAGAAAAGAATAAAAATGAAAACACAGCAACCCAAAACCTGTGGGACACTGTAAAAGGGGAAAGTTCATAGCAATACAGGCATACCTCAAAAACAAGAAAAAAGTCAAATAAATAAACTAACTCTACACCTAAAGCAATTAGAAAAGGAAGAAGTGAAGAACCCCAGAGTTATTAGAAGGAAAGAAATCGTAAAAATTAAGGCAGAAATAAGTTGCAAAAGAAACAACAGACACCATAGAAAAAAATCAACAAAGCCAAAAGCTGGTTCTTTGAGAGGATAAATAAAATTGACAAACCATTAGCCAGACGCATCAAGAAACAAAGGGAGAAGAATCAAATCAACAAAATTAGAAATGAAAATGGAGAGATCACAACAGACAACACAGAAATACAAAGGATCATAAGCAACTACTATCAGCAATTATATGCCAATAAAATGGACAACTTGGAAGAAATGGACAAATTCTTACAAAAGTATAACTTTCCCAAACTGAACCAGGAAGAAATAGAAAATCTTAATAGATCCATTACAAGCACGGAAATTGAAACTGTAATCAGAAGTCTTTCAGCAAAAAAAAAAAAAAAAAAGCCTCAGTCCAGACGGCTTCACAGCTGAATTCTACCAAAAATTTAGAGAGGAGCTAACACCTATTCTACTCAAACTCTTCCAGAAAATTGCAGTGGAAGGTAAACTTCAAAACTCATTCTATGAGGCCACCATCACCCTAATACCAAAACCTGACAATGATGCCACAAAAAAAGAAAACTACAGGCCAATATCTCTGGTGAATATGGATGTAAAAGTCCTTAACAAAATTCTAGCAATCAGAATCAACCACACATTAAAAAGATCATACATCATGACCAAGTGGGCTTTATCCCAGGGATGTAAGGATTCTTCAATATCTGCAAATCAATCAATGTAATACACCACATTAACAAATGGAAAAATAAAAGCCATATGATTATCTCAATAGATGAAGAGAAAGCCTTTGACAAAATTCAACATCCATTTATGATAAAAACTCTCCAGAAAGCAGGAATAGAAGGAACATATAGCAACATAATTAAAGCGATATATGACAAACCCACAGCAAACATTATCCTCAATGATGAAAAATTGAAAGCATTTCCCCTAAAGTCAGGAACAAGACAAGGGTGCCCACTTATACCACTACTATTCAACATAGTTTTGGAAGTTTTGGCCACAGCAATCAGAGCAGAAAAAGAAATAAAAGGAATCCAAATTGGAAAAGAAGAAGTAAAACTCTGTTTGCAGAAGACATGATCCTCTACATAGAAAACCCTAAAGACTCCACCAGAAAATTATTAGGGATAATCAGTGAATATAGTAAATGTGCAGGATATAAAATCAACACACAGAAATCCCTTGCATTCCTATACACTAATAATGAGAAAATAGAAAGAGAAATTAAGAAAACAATTTCATTCACCATTGCAACGGAAAGAATAAAATACTTAGGATTATATCTACCTAAAGAAACAATATACCTATATATTGAAAACTATAAAACACAAGTAAAAGAAATCAACGAGGACACTAATAGATGGAGAAATATACCGTGTTCATGGATCGGAAGAATCAATACAGTGAGAATGAGTATACTACCCAAAGCAAACTATAGATTCAATGCAATCCCTATCAAGCTACCAACGGTATTTTTCAGAGAGCTAGAACAAATAATTTCACAATTTGTATGGAAATACAAAATACCTTGAATAGCCAAAGCAGTCTTGAGAATGAAGAATGGAACTGGATGAATCAATCTGCCTGACTTCGGGCTCTACTACAAAGCCACAGTCATCAAGACAGTATGGTAGTGGCACAAAGACAGAAATATAGATCAGTGGAACAAAATAGAAAGCCCAGAGATAAACCCACTCACCTATGGACACCTAATCTTTGACAAAGGAGGCAAGAACACACAATGGAGAAAAGACAATCTCATTAACAAGAGGTGCTGGGAAAACTGGTGAACCACCTGTAAAAGAATGAAACTAGGACACTTTCTAACACCATACACAAAAATAAACTCAAAGTGGATTAAAGATCTAAATGTAAGACCAGAAAATATAAAACTCCTATAGGAGAACATAGGCAAAACACTCTCCAACATAAATCACAGAAGGATCCTCTATGATTCACCTCCCAGAATATTGGAAATAAAAGCAAAACTAAACAAATGGGACCTAATTAAAATTAAAAGCTTCTGCAGAACAAGGGAAACTCTAAGCAAGGCGAAAAGACAGCCTTCAGAATGCAAGAAAATAATAGCAAATGAAGCAACTGACAAAGAACTAATCTCAAAAATATACAAGCAACTCCTGCAGCTCAATTCCAGAAAAATAAACGACCCAATCAAAAAATGGGCCAAAGAACTAAACAGACCTTTCTCCAAAGAAGACATACAGATGGCTAACAAACACATTAAAAGATGCTCAACATCACTCATTATCAGAGAAAGGCAAATCAAAACCACAATGAGGTACCATTTCACGCCAGTCAGAATGGCTGCTATCCAAAAGTCTAAAAGCAATAAATGCTGGAGAAGGTGTGGAGAAAAGGGGACCCTCTTACACTGTTGGTGGGAATGCAATCTAGTTCAGCCACTATGCATAACAGTGTGGAGATTCCTTAAAAAACTGGAAATAGAACTGCCATTTGACCCAGCAATCCCACTGCTGGGCATACACACTGAGGAAACCAGAATTGAAAGAGACACGTGTACCCCAATGTACATCGCAGCACTGTTTATAATAGGCAGGACATGGAAGCAACCTAGATGTCCATCAGCAGATGAATGGATAAGAAACTTTTGTACATATACACAATGGAATATTACTCAGCCATTAAAAATAAAATATTTGAAACAGTTCTAACGAGGTGAATGAAACTGGAGCCTATTATACAGAGTGAAGTAAGCCAGAAAGAAAAACACTGATACAGTATACTAACACACATATATGCAATTTAGAAAGATGGTAACGATAACCCTGTATGCAAGACAGCAAAAGAGAAACAGATGTATAGAACAGTCTTATGGACTCTGTGGGAGAGGGTGAGGGTGGGATGATTTGGGAGAATGGCATTGAAACATGTATAATATCATATGTGAAATGAATTGCCAGTCCAGGTTTGATGCATGATACAGGATGCTCGGGGCTGGTGCACTGGGATGACCCAGAGGGATGGTATGGGCAGGGAGGTGGGAGGGGGATCAGGATGGGGAACACGTGTAACCCCGTGGTGGATTCATGTTGATGTATGGCAAACCAATACAATATCATAAAGTAATTAGCCCCCAATTAAAATAAATGAATTTATATTAAAAATAAATAAATAAAAAATAAAGCTAATACAGTGAAACCTCCATGTCTGTGTGTTCTACATCTGCTGATATGAAGGGCTGATTGTATTTATTTTCTTGTCTTATGTTATCGAGGATCTCCAGTATTATGTTGCTAATGATAACATTAGACCATTTAGAAGTGAGTGTTCCTATAGTTTCACAATTAAGTGAGATACATACTACTAATGTTAGATATATACCCTTTCTCATGTTTAGGAAGTTCTTTCCATTATCAGTTTGATGTTATTTTTTAAAATCAATTATCTATTAATATAATTCATAAAATTTTAGTTGAATTAAATAATATATTTTCTGTTGTTATCTTTGTATTCCTGCCTTCAAATATATTTGGCCATGATATATTATTTTTTAAACATTGATGGAATCACTTGGCTAGTATTTAGTGTTTTAAGTCTATCTATAATTATTATCAGAATTTACTTATAATTTTTGTTCCTTGATAGTCCTTGTCTCATTTAATATCAGGTTTGTTCTAGCCTCATAAAATGAGTTGGAGGAGTTTATTTAGTGTGCATGCGTGGGGCTGACATGGTTCACAGAGAGACTCTTTTGGGTTATTATACTCTCTAGAGGAATGCTGACAGTCATACCAATAGCGGTGGTGTTAGGTGGGTGGAAACGGCAACTTACTCCAGTATCCTTGCCTGGAAAATCCCATGGATAGAGGAGCCTGGCAGGCTACACTCCATGGGGTCACAGAGTTAGACGTGACTGAGGTGACTAAGCATGCTCAGCTGTGAATTTTCTAAGAACCGAGATGGCAAGTGGCCTGTCATGTTTACCTTTTAATATGTGTAGTATTTAAACTTATGGCCCTGGAAGCAGGCTGTCTTCTTAATCCCAAGCTTTGTCACTTAATAGATTTGTATCCTAGTCAAATTACTTAAAATTCAGTTCAGTTCAGTTCAGTCACTCAGTCGTATCCGACTCTTTGCGACCCCATGAATTGCAGCACGCCAGGCCTCCCTGTCCATCACCAACTCCCGGAGTTTACCCAAACTCATGTCCATCGAGTCAGTGATGCCATCCAGCCATCTCATCCTCTGTCGTCCCCTTCTCCTCCTGCCCCCAATCCTTCCCAGCATCAGGGTCTTTTCCAATGAGTCAACTCTTCGCATGAGGTGGCCAAAGTACTGGAGTTTCAGCTTTAGCATCAGTCCTTCCAATGAACACACAGGACTGATCTCCTTTAGGATGGACTGGTTGGATCTCCTTGTAGTCCAAGATTCTCTCAAGAGTCTTCTCCAACACCACAGATCAAAAGCATCAATTCTTTGGCACTCAGCTTTCTTCACAGTCCAACTCTCACATCCATACCTATTTTGTTGCTTCCTTCCAAAAATCATTTATTTCATCAATTCAGGAAAGAATTCATCCTTTCCATTCTCTATTTCTGACATTTGATAAGCAATATGCTTATTTTCTGATTCTCTCTTCCATATCTAATAACTTCTTAGTTTATTTCTTTCCTCTCCATTATGTATTCTGGCTAACTGTGAAAGGTTGTTGCTGACCCATGAAAAGACGCAGGGATTCTTGGCCTCTGGAAGAGTTCAATCTGGCACCAGAG
Organism: Bos taurus; assembly: GCF_002263795.3. Taxonomy (NCBI): domain Eukaryota; kingdom Metazoa; phylum Chordata; class Mammalia; order Artiodactyla; family Bovidae; genus Bos; species Bos taurus. Next base: position 29,479,707 of record NC_037357.1, read on the forward strand.
ATGAGGCTTGGTTGCTCAGAGCTTTTGTGCAATAGAAAAAGCTTCTGACATAGATATCAGAAGGGGGCAGAAAGAGTATGCCCTTGCTAGTGTTAGCAATGAAATTATAGACCTTTTAATTTGTTATTACAATGAATCAAAAGAATGTCTCAAGTTTGTGAAAATTTTACCAGACCTTCTCCAGCAATTTACATTTTAGGATAACAAGATTAGAGTTTAACAATAGAAAGATCCTCCAGACAGGATTAGTCAGAAAGTTTTCAGGAAGCAGAAACTATCCTCCAGTATTGTTGTTGTATAATCCCTATACAGAGTTTAAACTGAGTTGTGTAATTGACTGAGACTAATGGGACCCCACTCCAGAACTCTTGCCTGGAAAATCCCATGGACGGAGGAGCCTGGTGGACGGCAGTCCATGGGGTCGCTAAGAGTCAGACAGGACTAAGTGACTTCACTTTCACTTTTCACTTTCATGCATTGGAGAAGGAAATGGCAACTCACTCCAGTGTTCTTGCCTGGAGAATCCCAGGGATGGGGGAGCCTGGTGGGCTGCCATCTATGGGGTTGCACAGAGTCGGACACGACTGAAGCGACTTAGCAGCAGTAGCAGTAGCAAAGAATGTAAAGGAAAAAAAAGTTTGTCCTTTTCTCCTCTTTGAGAATTCCAGACCCCGAATGTCCACTTTGAGAGCCCCAGACCCCTTTCTCCTCCTTAGGGACCCTGAACTTCTTTTCAGTTTGCCTAGGGATTGACTCTATCAACTGAATCATATGTAGCTTCTTATTTAGTACTTTTTGTTATGTTTGATAACTTAATTATATTTTTAAACCTTAAAAATCAGTTTGATTGTTTTCCTTATCTACCCGTTATTCTTCAGTGAGATTTTATATTGCAGTGAGTAAGAACCCAGTTTCTGTAGCCAAACTGTTTCCACCATTTACTATGAGAGCTCAGTCAATTCACTTCTCTTGATAACTCCATTACCTCTCAGCCATAAAATTAGGATGTGGTTTCCTGATGTAACTAATCTCTTGGTTTATTCACTACACCCTACTTATCTTTCAGCCCTTTATTATGTAACCAATTTCCTAATTAAATTACTTGTTTTATTTTCAATAATAGTTTCTATTTTCCTGGATGTCTGGACTCGGCTTCTTCTAGGTTTTTAATCCTCTATTCATTTTTATAACAGGAAATTACCATTTATTTCTTATAAATGTAGCAATGCATGCTTATAAAATTCTTATATTCTGCTTTATATTTCTGGATTTCTACCATGAAAGCAATTTCAGCTTACCTTTTTTGGGCTTTATGCCAAACACGTGCATTTATATTATATATTAGTTAGCAAAGGAAGTTATTGTCATAATATCATCAATGCATTAGGCTCATGGAAACAAAAGGCAAACAATTAATGTGAAAGTCACATCAGGCTCTTTACAACCCCATGGACTGTAGCCTGCCAAGCTCCTCTTTCCATGGAATTCTCCAGGCAAAAGTATTGGAGTGGGTAGACATTACATGGAAGGGATCTTCCCAACCCAGGGATCAAACCCAGGTCTCCCACATTGCAGGCAGATTCTCATACAATCTGTGCCACCAGGAAAGCCCAAGAATACTGGAGTGGGTAGCCCTGTCTCTTCTCCAGGGGATCTTCCAAATCCAGGAATTGAACTGGGGTCTCCTGGATTGCAGGTATATTGTTACCTTGCTTATTTAACTTATATGCAGAGTATATCATGAGAAACGCTGAGCTGGATGAAGCACAAGCTGGAAATCAAGATTGCCAGGAGAAATATCAACAATGTGAGATACGCAGATGACACCAACTTTATGGCAGAATGTGAAGAAGAACTAAAAAGCCTCTTGATGAAAGTGAAAGAGGAGAGTGAAAAAGTTGGCTTAAAACTCAACATTCAGAAAACTAAGATCATGGCATCTGGACCCATCACTTCATGGCAAGTAGATGGGGAAACAGTGTAAACAGTGACAGACTTTATTTTTTTAATTATTTCCCAAAATCACTACAGATGGTGACTGTAGCCATGAAATTAAAAGACACTTACTCCTGGAAGAAAAGTTATGACCAACCTAGACAGCATATTAAAAAACAGAGACATTACTTTGCCAACAAATGTCTATCTAAACAAAGGTATGGTTTTTCCAGTAGTCATGTATGGATGTGAGAGTTGGACTATAAAGTAAGCTGAGTGCCAAAGAATTGATGCTTTTGAACTGTGGCGTTGGAGAAGACTCTTGAGAGTCTCTTGGACTGTAAGGAGATGCAACCAGTCAACCCTAAAGGAAATCAGTCCTGAATATTCATTGGAAGGAAGTCAAGAGATACCTGGAGTAACAGGCAAATTTTGCCTTGGAGTACAAAATGAACCAGGGAAAGGCTAACAGAGTTTTTCCAAGTGAACGCACTGGTCATAGCAAACACCTTCTTCCAACAACACAAGAGATGAGGCTTCACGTGGATATCACCAGATGGCCAACAGTGAATTCAAGTTGATTATATTCTTTTCACCTAAATGCAGAGAAGCTCTATACAGTCAGCAAAAACAGGACCAGGAGCTGACTGTGGCTCAGATCATGAACTCCCTTTTGCAAAATTCAGACTTAAATTGAAGAAAGTAGGGAAACCGACTAAGCTACTTAAGTATGACCTAAATCAAATCCCTTATGATTATCCACAGGAAGTGACAAATAGATTCAAGGGATTAGATCTGATAAACAGATAGACTGAAGAACTATACAGAGGTTGTGCCATTGTACAGGAGGCGGTGATCAACACCATCCCCAAGAAAAAAGAAATGCAGAAAGGCAAAATGGTTGTCTGAGGAGGCCTTACAAATAGCTTAGAAAAGAAGAGAAGCTAAAGGCAACAGAGAAAAGGAAAGATATACCCATCTGAATGCAGAGTTCCAAAGAATAGCAAGGAGATATAAGAAAGCCTTCCTCAGTGAACAATGAAAAGAAATAGAGGGAAACAATAGAATGGGAAAGACTAGAGATGTCTTCAAAAAAATTAGATAATCTAAGGGAAGAATTCATGCAAAGATTGGCACAATAAAGGACAGAAACAGTATGGAACAGAAGCAGAAGTGATTAAGAAAAGGTGGGAAGAATACTCAAAAGAACTATACAAAAAAAGATCTTCATGACCCACATAACCACGATGGTGTGATGAATAACTTAGAGCCAGACATCATAGAATGTGAAGTCAACTGGCCCTTAGGAAGCATAACTACAAAGAAAGCAAGTGGAGGTGATGGAATTGCAGCTGAGCTACTTCAAACCCTAAGAGATGATGCTGTAAAAGTGCTGCACACCATATGCCTACAAACTTGGAAAACTCAGCAGTGGCTACAAACCTGGAAAAGTTCAGTTTTCAGTCCAATCCCAAAGAAAGGCAATACCAAAGTATGTTCAAACTACCTCACAGTTTCACTCATCTCACACACTAGCAAGGTAATGGTCTAAAGTCTCCAAACGAGACTCCAACAGTATGTGAACCGAGAACTTCCAAATGTTCTAGCTGGATTTAGAAAGGCCAGAGGAACCAGAGATAAAATTGACAACATCTGTTGGATCATTGAAAAAGCAAGAGAGTTACAGAAAAACATCTACTTCTGATTTATTGACTATACCAAAGTCTTTGACTGTGTGGATCACAACAAACTGTGGAAAACTATTAAAGATGTGGGAATACCAGCATACCTTACCTGATTATGAGAAATATGCATGCAGGTCAAAAAGCAAAAATTATATCCAGACATGAAACAATGGACTAGATCCAAATTGGGAAAGTTGTAAGTCAAGGCTGTATATTGTCACTCTGCTTATTTAACTTATTTGCAGAGTACATCATGCGAAATTCCAGGCTGGATGAAGCATAAGCTGGAATCAAGACTGTGGGGGAAAATATCAATAACCTCAGATACGAAAATGATACCACCCTTGTGGCAGAAAGTGAAGAGGAACTAAAGAGCCTCTTGATGAATGTGAAAGAGGAAAGTGAAAAAGTGGCTTAAAACTCAACATTCAAAAATCTAAGATCATGGCATCTGGTCCCATTACTTCATGGCAAATATTTGGGGAAACAATGGAAACAGTGACAGACTTTATTTTCTTGGGCTCAAAAATGACTGCAGATGGTGACTGCAGCCATGAAATTAAAAGACGTTTGCCCCTTGAAAGAAGAGCTAGGACCAACCTAGACCACATATTAAAAAGCAGGCTTAGCACTGAAGAATTGATGCTTTCAAACTGAAGTGCTGGATAAGACTAGTGAGAGTCTCTTGGACAGCAAAGAGATCAAACCTGACGATCATAAAGGAAATCAGTCCTGAATATTCATTGGTGTAACTGATGCTGAAGCTCAAACTTCAATACTTTGACCACCTGATGGAAGAACTGACTTATTGGAAAAGATCCTAGTGCTGGAAAGATTGAAGGCAGGAGGAGAAGGGGTTGGCAGAGAATGAGATGGTTGGATGGCATCACCAAGTCAATGGACATGAGTTTGAGCAAGCTACTGGAGTTGGTGATGGACAGGGAATCCTAGCATGCTGCAGTCCATTTGGTCGTGAAGAGTCGAACAGGAATTAGTGACTGAACTGAACTATACATAGTATCAGAGAAATTAGCAAGCTAATGAAGTAAAAATATGTCATACTTCTATTTTTTTTTTTTATTTAGCTACTCAATTGCAATATCATGTTATTTCCAGGTGTAGAGCTTCACCTTCTTTTCCATTATAGGTTATACATGATATTGAATTGGAAAAGGAAATGGCAACCCACTCCAGTGTTCTTGCCTGGAGAATCCCAGGGATGGGGGAGCCTGGTGGACTGCCGTCTATGGGGTCGCACAGAGTCAGACATGACTGAAGCGACTTAGCAGCAGCAGCAGCAAGATATTAAATATAGTTCCATGTGCTATTGTGTAAATCTATGTCTGTGAGTCTGTTTTTGTTTTGTAAAATGTTCATTTGTAGCAGGTTTAGATTCCATATATGTGATATCTATATTTGTTTTCCTCTGCCTGACTTAGTATGATAATTGCTAGGTCCATCCATGTTGCTGCTAATGGCATTATTTCATTCTTTTTTATGGCTGAGTAGTATTCCATTTCGGAGAAGGCAATGGCACCCCACTCTAGTACTCTTGCCTGGAAAATCCCATGGACAGAGGAGCCTGGTAGGCTGCAGCCCATGGGGTCACTAGGAGTCGGACACGACTGAGTGACTTCACTTTCACTTTTAACTTTCATGCATCAGAGAAGGAAATGGCAACCCACTCCAGTGTTTTTGCCAGGAGAATCCCAGGGACAGGGAAGCCTGGTGGGCTGCCGTCTATGGGGTCGCACAGAGTCGGACATGACTAAAGCAACTTAGCAGCAGCAGCAGCAGTATTCCATTTTGTGTATATGTGTGCGTGTTTGTATGTATACATATCCATTCATCTTTTGATAGACATTTAGGTTGGTTCCATATCTTGGCTACTGTAAATAGTGCTGTTATGAACGTTGGTATGTGTGTTTCTTTTTGAAATAGTTTTTGTCTTTTCTGGATATATGCCCAGAAATGAGATTGCTAGACAGAGAAGCCTGGTGGGCTACAGCACATGGGATTAGAAAAGAGTCAGACACAACTTAGTGACTAAAAACAACAGGGTAAGAGAATTTCCTTTTATCCACACCCTCCCCAGTATTTGTTATTTGTAGACTTTTTGACGATGGCCATTCTTACAAGTGTGAGGTGGTACTTCATTGTATTTTTGATTTGCATTTATCTAATAATTAATGGCATAGAGCATCTTCTCATGTGCCTGTTGGCTATCTGGATGTCTTCTTCGGAGAAATATCTATTTAGGTCTTCTGAACATTTTTTGATTGGGCTTTTTAAAAAATATTGAGTTATATGAACTGTCTACATAAAAAGTCACGCTTCTTAATAATTATTTTTGATAGAATGCAAGAGACAGATTGTCATCCTTTCATTGAAGACTTAGTCAAGACAATAATTCATGTCAAAACAGAATGTCAAAGATTCTCATAAACTAAGCTCAATTATCATATATGTGAAATATCTTTCTAATTATCACATGAGTTATTAGTATTTCAGTAATAATACATTTAAAGATATTTAAAAGCTGGGCTTCCCTGGTGGCTAATATGGTAAAGAATCCATCTGCATTGCAGAAGACTTGGGTTCAATCCATGGCTTGGAAATATCCCATGGAGGAGGGCATGGCAATCCACTCCAGTATTCTTGCCTGGAGAATCCCCATGGACAGAGGAGCCTGATGGACTACAGTCCATGGGGTTGCAAAGAGTCAGACATGGTTGACCAACTAGGCACAGAACACTTCTAGGAATTTTAAAATGTTAGGACTAAATATAATCTGGGATAATAGTGGAGGAACTCTCTTAATTTTATTTCTTCACAAATATAGATAGTGATATATTGCATGTTTTACAAATTACTGGGTCTTTCAAGTCATTTCATTAGAAAGAAAGTGTTGAATGTGATGGTTCTTCCTCATAATGTAAATATCACTTATTATGAATTTTATGTAGACTTTTTTTTTTATCTAAAGAGATGCTGAATTTATTAGGCAAAAAAGACATGCAGGATTAATCTCAATAAATGCAATATATGCTAACAGAAGCAAAAGATATTAAGAAGAGGTAGCAAGAATACACAGAAGAACTATACAAAAAATATCTTTATTACCCAGATGACCACGAAGTTGTGATCACTCACCTGGAGCCAGACATTCTGGAATGCGAAATCAAGTGGGCCTTAGGAAGCATCACTACAAACAAAGCTAGTGGAGGTGATGGAATTCAAGTTGAGCTATTTCAAATCCTAAATGATGCTGTGAAAATGCTTCACCCAATATGCCAGCAAATTTGGAAAACTCAGCAGTGGCCACAGGACTGGAAAAGGTCAGTTTTCATTCAAATCCCAAAGAAGGGCAATGCTTAAGAATGTTCAAACTACCGCACAATTGCACTCATCTCACACACTAGCAAATTAATGCTCAAAATTCTCCAAGCCAGGCTTCAACATTATGTGAACCGTGAACTTCCATATGTTCGAGATCGATTTAGAAAAGGCAGAGGAGCCAGAGATCAATTGCCAACATCCTTTGGATCATAGAAAAAGAAAGAGAATTCCAGAAAAACATCTACTTCTGTTTTATTGATTATACCAAAGCCTTTGCCTATTCAGATTACAAAAAAAAAAAAAAATTGTGGAAAATTCTTCAAGAGATGGGAATATCAGACGACCTGACCTTTCTCCTGAGAAATCTGTATGTAGGTGAAGAAGCAAAGTTAGAATTGGACATGGAACAACAGACTGGTTCCAAATTGAGAGAGGAGTACATGAAGTCTGTATATTGCCAGCCTGCTTATTTAACTTATATGCAGAGTACATCATGCAAAATGCTGGAGTGGATGAAGCACAAGCTACAATCAAGATTGCTAGGAGAAACGTCAGTAACCTCAGGCACTCAGATGACACCACCCTTATGGCAGAAAGTGAAGAGGAACTAAATAGTTTCTTGATGAAAGTGAAAGAGGAGAGTGAAAAAGCTGGTATAAACTCAGCATTCAGGAGGCAATCCTAAGATGGTGGAGGAATAGGACGGGAAGACCACTTTCTCCACACATAGTCATCAAAAGAACATTTGAACACTGAGCAAATTCCATAAAACAACTTCTGAATGCTGGCAGAGGACATCAGGCACCCAGAAAGGCAGCCCATTGTCTTCCAAAGGAGGTAGGACAAAATATAAAAGGTAAAAAGAGAGACAAAAGAGGTAGGGATGGAGATCAGTCCCGGGAAGGGAGTCTTTAAAGAGGAGAAGTTTCCAAACACCAAGAAACACTCTCACCGGTGGGTCTGTGGGGTGATTTGGACTCTCAGAGGGCAACTTAACAGGGAGGAAAAATAAATAAATAAATAAACCCCACAGATTACATGCCTAACGGCAACTCCCAGCATTCGCATCCACCACCAGCAGGCAGGGGCTGAACAGGGAGGCGCGGGCTGCATTGCTTAGGGTAATGGCCAGGCCTGGATGCCCTGAGGGCAATCTAAGGGAAATAACTTGAGATAACAACCCAAACTGTTGGAGAGCCAGAGAGAGAGAAAAAAAAAGAGAGAGAGAGAGCAGAGAGAGAGAGAGAACTATCCCATGAAAAGCCCTAAGCTAAGGCACTGCCAGGCCTGCTCACAGAACAAAGGACTGAGTGAATACCAGAGGAGAGAATACCTGCTGTGGACCGGCCCATTCCCCGCTAGAGATAGGGAGGCAGGTGGGGGGCAGCCAGAGCTGGAAAGAAGCAATTTTGGCCCCAGAGAGGCATCCTATAACAAACTGCAAGCAGCCTCCCAGTTCTTAACCAAGACTTCTTGGGATTCTGGATGGTTGACATCCACTGGGAGGGTTGCAGCCGGTGATTAGCTCCCCAGAAGAGACACAAGACGCAACTGGGACAGGCGTGCCAGCTGCCACCCAGGACTCCAAGCGGCTGGAACTGGGGAGGTGATAAGACTCACTCCCCACCTGGGGAGACTGAGCTTGGCAAGCCCTTGGTCACCTGAGCTGCTCGGAACTGGGAAGGGCACAAAACACAGGCCCAACTGAGTCTGTGCCCTTGTGGAGTACCTGAGATCCTGAACCTGAGCAGCTTAGACCTGGGAAGTGCACTCAACCCAGGGCCCACCTCAGACAGTTCCCCAGCAGAGTAATCTAGAGCCTGAGAAGTGTAGACTGGGAAAGCACACGCGGGAGCAAACCTAGTTTGGCTAAAACACTGCGAGCACTCCCCGCACACGCCAGTGATATTTGTTTGCAGTGTTCCTCCCTCCCCACAGCACGAATGAACAAGCGAGCCTAAATAAGTGACCACCTTCGCCCCCTTGTGTCAGGGTGGAAATTAGACACTGAAGAGACCAGCAAACAGAAGAAGCTAAAATAAACAGAAGGAACTGCTTTGGAAGTGACAGGTGCAACAAATTAAAACCCTGTAATGCAATGGTTTACATGCAATGGTGCAATGTAGTTAGCACCAACTACATTGGAAGGGGCCTATAGATCTTGAGAAGTATAAGCCGGATCAAGGAACTGGACTTTGAAACTGGACTGACCCCACACTGCCCACAACAACTCCAGAGAAATTCCTAGATATACTTTTACTATTATTATTTTTTTACTTAGAAAACTTTTTTTTTAATTTTCAGTCCTCTATTACTCCTTTATTTTCATTTTTATAACCTATTACCTTGCAAAAAAAATCCTATTTTTAAAGCAAACTTCATATATATATTTTATAATTTTTGTGACTTTTTTTTTTTTTACTATTGTAGTTTTGAGAGTCTAACCTCTACTCTAGATTTTTAATCTTTGCTTTTTGGTATTTGTTATCAATTTTGTACCTTTAAGAACCCAATCTTCAGTACCCATTTTTACTTGGAAGTGTGATTACTGGCTTGATTGCTCTCTCCCCCTTTTGACTCTTCTTTTTCTCCACCAGGTCGCCTCTATCTCTTCCCTCCCCCTTCTTTTCTGTACCTAACTCTGTGAATCTCTTTGTGTGTTCTGGGCTGTGGAGAACACCTAGGGAACTGATTACTGGCTGGATCTGTCTCTCTCCTTTTGAATCCCCCTTTTCTCCTCCTGGTCACCTCTGTCTTCTTCCTCTCCCTTCTCTTCTCTGTGTAACTCCGTGAACTGCTCTGAGGGGTCCAGACTGTGGAGAGCACATAGGGAAGTGATTACTGGCTAGCTTGCTCATTCCCCTTTTGATTCCCCCACTTCTCCTCGTGGTGACCTCTATCTCTCTCCTCCCTCTTCTCTTCTCCATGTAACTCTATGAACCTCTCTGGGTGTCCCTCACTGTGGAGAAACTTTTCATCATTAACCTAGATTTTTATAGCCGGTGCTATATAGATGGAGAAGTCTTGAAGCTAGTGTAAGAATAAGACTGAAAACCAGAGGCAGGAGGCTTAAGTCCAAAACCTGAGAACACCAGAGAACTCCTGACTCCAGGCAACATTGATAAGAGCTCATCCAAAAGTCTCCATACCTACACTGAAACCAAGCACCATCCAAGAGCCAGCAAGTTCCAGAGCAAGACATACTGCACAAATTCTCCAGAAACATAGGAACATAGCCCTGAGCTTCAATATACAGGCTGCCCAAAGTCACACCAAACGCAGAGACATCTCAAAACTCACTATAGGACACTTCATTGCACTCCAGAGAGAAGAGATCCAGCTCCACCCTCCAAAACACCGACACAAGCTTCCCTAACCAGGAAATCTTGATAGGGCACCTGTCCAACCCCACCCACAGCGAGGAACCTCCATAATAAAGAGGAACAACAAACTGCCAGAATACAGAAAGGTCACCTGAAACACAGCAATATAAACAAGATGAAAAGGCAGAGAAATACTCAGCAGGTAAAGGAACAGAATAAATGCCCACCAAACCAAACAAAAAAGGACAGAATAGGGAGTTTACCTGAAATGAATTTAGAATAATGACAGTAAAAATGATCCAAAATCTTTAAAACAAAATGGAGTTACAGATAAATAGTCTGGAGACAAAGGTTGAGAAGATGCAAGAAATTTTTAACCAGGACACAGAAGAAACAAAAAGAGTCAATCAATAATGAATAATGCAATAAATGAGATCAAAAACACTGGAGGGTACTGAGAGTAGAATAACAAAGGCAAAATATAGGATAAGTGAGGTAGAAGATAGAATGGTAGAAATAAATGAAGCAGAGAGGAAAAAAGGAAAAAAAAAAAAGAATTAAAAGAAATGAGGAAAACCTCAGAGACCTCTGGGACAATGTTAAATGCCACAACATTCAAATCACTGGAGTCCCAGAAGAAGACAAAAAGAACGACCATGAGAAAATACTTGAGGCAATAATAGCTGAAAACTTCCCTAAAATGGGGAAGGAAATAGTCACCCAAGTTCAAGAAACCCAGAGAGTCCCAAACAGGATAAACCCAAGGTCAAACACCCCAAGACACATATTAATCAAAATAACAAAGATCAAACACAAAGAACAAATATTAAAAGCAGCAAGGGAAAAACAATAAATAACACACAAGGGGATTCCCATAAGGATAACAGCTGATCTTTCAATAGAAACTCTTCAGGCCAGAAGGGAATGGCAGGACATATTTAAAGTGAAGAGAGAGAAAAGCCTACAACCCAGATTACTGTACCCAGCAAGGATCTCATTCAAATATGAAGGAGAAATCAAAAGCTTTACAGACAAGCAAAAGCTGAGAGAATTCAGCACCATCAAACCAGCTCTCCAACAAATGCTAAAGGATCTTCTATAGACAGGAAACACAGAAATGGTGTGTAAACGTGAACCAAAAGCAACAAAGTAAATGGTAACGTGATCATACTTATTAATAATTCCCGTAAATGTAAATGGGTTGAATACCCAACCAAAAGACAAAGACTGGCTAACTAGATAAAAAAAATAAGACCCTTATATATGTTGTCTGCAAGAGACCCACCTCAAAACAAGGGACACATACAGACTGAAAGTGAAGGGCTGGAAAAAGATATTCCATGAAAATAGAGACCAAAAGAAAGCAGGAGTAGCAATATTCATATCAGATAAAATAGACTTTAAAACAAAGGCTGTAAAAAGAGACAAAGAAGGACAGTACATGATGATCAAAGGATCAATCCAAGAAGAACAAATAACAATTATAAATATATATGCACCCAACATAGGAATACCACAATATGTAAGGCAAATGCTAACAAGTATGAAAGGGGAAATTAATAATAACACAATAATAGTGGGAGACTTTAATACCCTCCTTCAAACCTATGGATATATCAACTAAACAGAAAATTAACAGGGAAACACAACTGATACAATGGACCTTAGATCTAATTGATATCTATAGGACATTTCACTACAAAACAATGAATTTCACCTTTTTCTCAAGTGCACATGGAAACTTCTCCAGGATAGATCACATCATAGGTCATAAATCTAGCCTTGGCAAATTAAGAATAAAAGGAAATCATTCCAAGTATCTTTTCTGACCACAATGCAGTGAGATTAGATGTCAGTTACTGGAGAAAAACTGTTACAGATATCAACATATGGAAGCTGAACAACATGCTGCTGAATAACCAACAAATCACAAAAGAAATCAAACAAGAAATCAAAATATGCATAGAAACGAATGAAAATGAAAACACAACAACCCAAAACCTATCGGAAGCAGTAAAAGCAGTGCTAAGGTTCGTAGCAATACAGGCTTACCTAAACAAACAAGAAAAAAGTCAACTAAATAACCTAACTCTACACCTAAAGCAACTAGAAAAGGAAGAAATGAAGAACCACAGGGTTAGTAGAAGGGAATAAATTTTAAAAATTAGGGCAGAAATAAATGCAAAAAAAAAAAAAAAGAGAGAGAGAGAGAGACCATAGCAAAAATCAGCAAAGCCAAAAGCTGGTTCTTTGAGAGGATAAATAAAATTGACAAACCATTAGCCAGACTCTTCAAGAAACAAAGGGAGAAGAGTCAAATCAACAAAATTAGAAGTGACAATGGAGAGATCACAACAGACAACACAGAAATACAAAGGATCATAAGAGACTACTATCAACAACTATATGCAAATAAAATGGACAACTTGGAAGAAATGGACAAATTCTTAGAAAAGTACAACTTCCCAAAACTGAACTAGGAAGAAATAGAAAATCTTAACAGACTCATCACAAGCACAGAAATCAAAACTGTAATCAGAAATCTTCTGGCAAACAAAGACCCAGGATGAGACAGCTTCACAGCTGAATTCTACCAAAAATTTAGAGAAGAGCTAATACCTATCTTACGCAAACTCTTCCAGAAAATTGCAGAGGAAGGTAAACATCCAAACTCATTCTATGAGGCCACCATCACCCTAATACCAAAACCAGACAAAGATGCCACAAAAAAAGAAACCTACAGATCAATATCACTGATGAACATAGATGCAAAAATCCTTGACAAAATTCCAGCAAACAGAATGAATATAATAAAATACTTAGGATTATATCTACCTAAAGAAACAAAAGATCTATATAGAGAAAACTATGAAACACTGATTAAATACATCAAGGATGACACACAAATAGATGGAGAAATATACCATGTTCATGGATTGGAAGAATCAATATAGTGAGAATGAGTATACTACCCAAAGCAATCTATAGATTCAATGCAATCCCTATCAAGCTACCAATGGTATTTTTCACAGAGCTAGAACAAATAATTTCACAATTTGTGGAAATACAAAAAGCTCGAATAGCCAAAGCAATCTTGAGAAAGAAGAATGGAACTGGAGGAATCAGCCTGCCTGACTTCAGGCTCTACTACAAAGCCACAGTCATCAAGACAGTATGGTACTGGCACAAAGACAGAAATATAGATCAATGGAACAAAACAGAAAACCCAGAGATAAATCCACGCACCTATGGACACCTTATCTTTGACAAAGGAGGCAAGAATATACAATGGAGAACAGACAATCTCTTTAACAGTGGTGCTGGTAAAACTGGTGAACCGCTTGTAAAGGAATGAAACTAGAACACTTTCTAACACCATACCCAAAATAAACTCAAAATGGATTAAAGATCTAAATGTAAGACCAGAAACTATAAAACTCCTAGACGAAAACATAGGCAAAACACTCTCCAACATAAATCACAGCAGGATCCTCTATGACCTACCTCCCAACATAATGGTAATAAAAGCAAAAATAAACAATGGTAATAAAAGCAAAAATAAACAAATAGGACCTCATTAGACTTAAAAGCTTTTGCACAATGAAGGAAAACTATAAGGGAGGTGAAAAGACAGCCTTCAGAATAGGAGAAAATAATAGCAAACGAAGTAACGGACAAAGAATTAATCTCAAAAACATATAAGCAACTCCTGCAGCTCAATTCCAGAAAAATAAATGACCTAATCAAAAAATGGGCCAAAGAACTAAACAGATATTTCTCCAAAGAAGACTTACAGATGGCTAACAAACACATGAAAAGATGCTCAACATCACTCATTATCAGAGAAATGCAAATCAAAACCAGAATGAGGTACCATCTCACGATGGTCAGAATTGCTGCTATCCAAAATATCTACAAGCAATAAATGCTGGAGAGGGTGTGGAGAAAAAGGAACCCTCTTACACTGTTGGTGGGAATGGAAACTAGTACAGCCACTATGGAGAACAGTGTGGAGATTCCTTTAAAAAGCTAGAAATAGAATTGTCATATTACCCAGCAATCCCACTGCTGGGCATACACACCAAGGAAACCAGAATTGAAAGAGACACGTGTACCCCAATGTTCATCACAGCACTGTTTATAATAGCGAGGACATGGAAGCAACCTAGATGTCTATCAGAAGACGAATGGATAAGAAAGCTGTGGTACATATACACCATGGGATATTACTCAGACATTAAAAGGGATACATTTGAATCAGTTCTAATGAGGTGGATGAAACTGGTGCCTATTATAGAGTGAAGTAAGCCAGAAATAAAAACACCAATACAGTATAATAATGCATATATATGAAATTTAGAAAGATGGTAATGATAACTGTATATGTGAGACAGCAAAAGAGACACAGATGTATAGAACAGTCTTATGGACTCTTTGGGAAAAGGTGATGGTGAGATGATTTGAGAGAAAAGCATTTAAACGTGTATTATCATATATGAAACAGATCGCCAGTCCAGGTTTGATGCATGAGACAGGATGCTCAGGGCTCATGCACTGGGATGACCCAGAGGGATGTGATGAGAAGGGAGGTGGGAGAGGGGTTCAGGACTCTAAACACACGTACACCCATGGCTGGTTCATGTCAATATATGGCAAACCACTACAATATTGTAAAGTAATTAGCCTCCAATGAAAATAAATTTAAAAAACAAAAAACTCAACATTCAAAAAACTAACATCATGACATCTGGTCCCATTCAGTTCATTTCAGTCTCAGTCGTGTCCAACTCTTTGTGACCCCATGAATTGCAGCACTCCAAGCCTCCCTGTCCATCACCAACTCCTGGAGTTCACGCAAACTCATGTCCATCGAGTCAGTGATTCCATCCAGCCATCTCATCCTCTGTCATCCCCTTCTCCTCCTGCCCTCAATCCCTCCCAACATCAGAGTCTTTTCCAATGAATCAACTTTTCGCATGAGGTGGCCAAAGTATTGGAGTTTCAGCTTCAGCATAATTCCTTCCAATGAACACCCAGAACTGACCTCCTTTAGGATGGACTGGTTGCATCTCCTTGCAGTTCACGGGACTCTCAAGAGTCTTCTCCAACACCAGTTTAAAAGCATCAATTCTTCGGCGCTCAGCTTTCTTCACATTCCAACTCTCACATCCATACATGACCACTGGAAAAACCATAGCCTTGACTAGACGGACGTTTTTTTGGCAAAGTAATATGGCTGCTTTTGAATATGCTATCTATGTTGGTCATAACTTTCCTTCCAAGGAGTGAGCGTCTTTTAATTTCATGGCTGCAGTCACCATCTTCAGTGATTTTGGAACCCAAAAATATAAAGTCTGACTCTGTTTCCCCATCTATTTCCCATGAAGTGATGGGACCAGATGCCATGATCATTACTTCATGGCAAATAGATGGGTAAACAATCGAAACAGTGAGAGACTTTATTTTCTTGCGCTCAAAAATCTTGTTTATGCTGACCGTAGCCTTGAAATTAAAAGACACTTGCTCCTTGTTAAAAACTCTATGATCAAGCTAGATAACATATTAAAAAGCAAAGACATTTGACTGTGCAGATCACAATAAACTGTGGAAAATTCTGAAAGAGGTGGAAATACCAGACCACCTGACCTGCCTCTTGAGAAATCTGTATGCAGGTCAGGAAGCAACAGTTAGAACTGGACATGGAACAACAGACTGGTTACAAATAGGAAAAGGAGTACTTCGAGGCTGTATATTGTCACCCTGCTTATTTAACTTCTATGCAGAGTACATCATGAGAAATGCTGGGCTGGAAGAAGCACAAGCTGGACTCAAGATTGCTGGGAGAAATATCAATAACCTCAGATATGCAGATGACTCCACCCTTATGGCGGAAAGTGAAGAGGAACTAAAAAGCCTCTTGATGAAAGTGAAAGAGGTGAGTGGAAAAGTTGGCTTAAAGCTCAACATTCAGAAAACTAAGATCATGGCATCTGGTCCCATCATTTCATGGCAAATAGATGGAGAAACAGTGGAAACATTGGAGATGATGATTGCAGCCATGAAATTAAAAAACGCTCACTCCTTGGAAGGAAAGTTATGACCAACATAGATAGCATATTCAAAAGCAGCTATATTACTTTGCCAAAAAAGGTTCATCTAGTCAAGGCTATGGTTTTTCCAGTGGTAATGTATGGATGTGAGAGTTGGAATGTGAAGAAAGCTGAGCACTGAAGAATTGATGCTTTTGAACTATGGTGTTGGAGAAGACTCTTGAGAGTCCCTTGGACTGCAAGGAGATCCAACCAGTCCACCCTAAAGGAGATCAGTCCTGGGTGTTCATTGGAAGGAATTATGCTGAACCTGAAACTCCAATACTTTGGCCACCTCATGCGAAGAGTTGACTCATTGGAAAAGACTCTGATGCTGGGAGGGATTGGGGGCAGGAGGATAAGGGGACGACAGAGGATGAGATGGCTGGATGGCATCACTGACTCTATGGACATGAGTTTGGGTAAACTCTTGGAGTTGTTGATGGACAGGGAGTCCTGGCTTGCTGCAATTCATGGGGTGGCAAAGAGTCAGACACAACTGAGTGACTGAACTGAACTGAACTGGGTGACTGAACTGAAGTGAACTGAAATGAGATATTGAAGTTTTTTCATATGTATCTGTGTGCACGCGCATGTGTGCTATGTGCCCAGTCGTGTCCAACACTTTCGCGACCCCATGGACTGTAGCCCACCAGGCTCTTCTGTCCAAGGGCTTTCCCAGGCAAGAATACTGCAAAGGGATACTTCTCCAGGTCATCTTCCTACCCAAGGATAGAAACCGTGTCTGCTGTATTGGCAGGCATATTTTTTACTACTCTGCTATGAGGGAAACTCAACAAAGCAGAGTGAAATGAAAATTAACAAAATCAGTTTGAAAATTCAATGAAGCAAAATAATTTATAATTGTCGAGTAAAACCTAATGTACTTTTATGGTTTGTTTGGCTTCTGTATGATGATTTATTTTTCTATAGATAAACATTATATCTTGCAATTAGATTTATATAACTGCTCAGGTTTTCACCTCATTCTGTGTAGTTTCTTCCAAAAGGTCTAATTCAATGTTAACTTTTTTTTTTTTTAATTCAGGAGTTTTTATGATCCCCTAAGCTCTTCAACCCTTAAAATTCCACTGAATTGTTTTCAACTTTATCTCCTATATACATTGAGAGAATTTAAATACTCTTGGAAATTATAAGGTTAAATTGTTGGTATCAATAGAAATATATACTTTAAAAGTGCTGGTGAGGAATCTAAATATAACCATAGTTCAAATCTTATGATAATGAAGCAGTTCTTAGGAAAAATAATATCAGTCTGACCAAAACACAGTTTTAGCTGTGATTTCCATAACATATTGGGATGAAGTTTCCTGTCCCATTAAAAATAAATTAAAAATTAAGTCATTAAATTATCAAAATAATAATGATGTTCAAATAGTTTGATGCTTTGAGAAATACAACAGCAAAAGTAATATTGTGTTGTGTATTAATCATATCAGGAAAAAAATTCAATAATGAATCATGGACCTACTCTCTAATTAATGTAATTGGCCATGTTGCAGATACACAACAAGCTCCAATCTCCAATCTATATATTCAGCCAAATTGCATAAATGAGACGTATTTATCTTGGTAAGATCACAATAAAGATTTTTCAAGACTGAAATCAATCCTAATTTTTTTGGCAACTAATTTAATAACAAGTTATCCCAAAATATGTACCATAATTAAAGTCCCCTTTCTAAGAAGTTTACTCAGATCCAGGATTTTATACTAAAGCGGGGAGTGGGGTAACCTTAGAGGGTCTGCCTTTCTGGAGAAGTCACATGACTGAAATGGTCCCAGCTGTGGGGGAGACTGAAGAGGCAAGGCCTGTCAGAGTACACTTGTCATTCCTAAGGATTTAATGTTAAAGCTTGTAGTTATTAAGAATATAAATATACAGAATGGAATGCATGTTGTTGTTCAAGATATCTTTGACCTTTATACAGTATGAACATTTTGAAAGTGGAAATTTTCGTCATTTTATGTAACTTTGTCAGTTGTATTTTACTTTATTGGATATAATGTAGGTAATCAGTTGGAATACATAGTGGTTTTGAAGATAGAGTTGGATTTCTATCACCATTACTGAATTTATTAACCATGTAATCTTGAGTAACCTTGACCCACTGGGTCTTCAATTTGCTATGTTTGCAAAAAGAATACGTACATCACATTAAAAGAGATAAGGCATATACAATGTCTAACGGAGTGCTAGCGTATATAAAAGACTCAAAAATGTTAGTAATCGACTTTTAAAGAGTTTACTGGAATGTCTTTTACCACAGGGTGAGTTGTCCACCCCCTTCTCCTTTCTCTATACATCAACCTGAAATTGCCTTTCCCAGAATCACTTGTCTCCACCATTCTGGGTTATATTCTGCTTCTTCTAGATGCTCACATTGGCCACCTGATCTAAGAGCTAACTCATTGGAAAAGACCTTGATGCTGGGTAAGATTGAAGGCAGGAGAAGAGGACAACAGAGGATGAGATGGTTGGATGGTGTCACCAACTCAATGGGCATGAATTTGAGCAAACTCAGGGAGACAGTGAAGGAAAGAGGAGCCTAGCATGCTGCAGTCCATGGGGTCGCAAAGAGTTGGACATGACTGAGAAAATAAACAACAAAACCACTCACGTGAGATTTGGGATGTGGACTAGAAAGAGAAGCCATTATTCTCTGTCGGTGTGTGTGGGCATAAGTTTAGAAATTGGCAGCCTCTGGATCGTCTTCAGGGTTGAAAGCAGGTGAAATTATTGATGGTGTTGGGGTCCTAGTAACCACTCTTTTTCCAGATTTCCTAAAAAATCAGCTATAGCCCTCTTTTCTCCCCTAGGCTTTCAATAGGTGCATAAGCCTCTAAATCCCTATATTTGCTCAGAGTACCTAGGATAGCTAGTGTTCTCATGACAGAACTCTGGCAGATTCTTCAAAGACACCGTTGTCCTTCTAGTTGTGTCTCCTGATGGTTAGTGCCATGACCTCTCTGTTGAGATTGATGATGTTGCTATTTTGCTGCTTTGACTGGTTTCTGGCCACTGCTTAGCATGAGCTTATGTGAGATCCTTTTTCTTAGTCTCTTCTTAAATATTATTGCAGCCCTGAGTTCCATTCTTGAGTCTTCTTTTACTGTAAGCATTATCCTTATGTCATTATCCACTCACTCACTATCTCAAGAATCTGCATCTCTCACTCAGAAAAAAAATTTAAATGAATGCGTAAATGAGGTAGAGAGAGAAAATTGAATAGAAAGAGGAGTGTACCTTTAATATACATTGATTTAAATGAGTGTATTCATCCTATCTACAGGAAGGAGAACACCTAAATTCTAGAGTTATTTTAATCATATTTGCAAGGTTCAATTTGCTGAAAATATTTCTAGTGAGGAAAAATGTAACCAAATAAAGATGCTGATTTCAGGAAACTAAGAGGAAATTTTATCTTTTAAGGAATCATAGAAGAATGTATTTTCTAACTCAACTTGCTATTCTTGAGGATTAATAACAGATAATGACAACCGAGGGTGAACAAAGTAGACCCTTCTGTAATGTTGCTGCTGCTGCTAAGTTGCTTTAGTTGTGTCCGACTCTGTGCGACCCCATGGATGGCAGCCCACAGGTTCCCCTGTCCCTGGGATTCTCCAGGCAAGAACACTGGAGTGGCCTGCCATTTCCTTCTCCATTGTATGAAAGGGAAAAGTGAAAGTGAAGTCGCTCAGTCATGTCCGACTCCCAGCGACCCCATGGACTGCAGCCTACCAGGCTCCTCCGTCCAAGGGATTTTCCAGGCAAGAGTACTGGAGTGGGGTGCCATTGCCTTCTCCAGTCAAAAGCAATCCATAATCATGTAAAATGGGGATTTTCAAATTGGGATATGAGGAACTCTAGAGTTCCAGGTATCTGCCCAAGTGTTCTAGGCAGAATTCTAAGATGTCTTCCAAGATTCTCATCCCCTAATATACGTGCCCTGTGTAATCTCTGGAACTTTGAATATGATTTGTTACCAGTCCTGTATTTAGGTTATGTTATATGCCACAGTCAACTTTATTAAGGGAGGTGGTCTAGATGGGGCCAACCTAATCATGTTAGCACTTTATATCTGGATCTTATTGGTCAGAGAGATGCTCCTGATAGTCTGGAAAAAAGCAAGCAGCCTTATTGTGACCTGCAAAGATCCATTTGTCAAACCCTAGGTTCAGAACTCTTGAAGCCAGGAGATGCAGGGAATGGTAAATGGGGAGGGATGGTCAAAGGGGACAAAGTTTTAATCATACAAGATGTGTAACTTCTGGAGATCTACTAATGACCATAGTGCCTGTAGCTAACAAAACTATATTGTATACTTAAAATTTGCTAAGAGGATAGATTTTATGTTAAGAGTTCTTACCACAACATACACACACGTACACACACACACACACACAAATAACAGCAATAAAACAGGCAAAAGGAAACCTTGAGATGGAATGGATGTGTTTATGACTGAGATGGTGGTGATTTTACAGGCATATCTTATCCCCAAATTCATTGAGTTGTGTACACTAAATAACTACAGCTTTGTATGTGTCAATAAAGCGGTTTTAAAAATACATTAAAAACAACCCTAGAGGCACCCCAAGTATGTGCCAAGCCATTGTGCATAATGTCTGTGTGCTGTGCCTATGGAGTTTCCCAGTGTTTCCACCAATATCTGTGCTTCAAGCATGGCAACAAAGAGCAGAGAGTGAGGAGTGAAGATGGAGAAGGCAATGGCAAGCCACTCCAGTACTCTTGCCTGGAAAATCCCGTGGATGGAGGAGCCTGGTGGGCTGCAGTCCATGGGGTCGCGAAGAGTCAGACATGACTGAATGACTTCACTTTGACTTTTCACTTTCATGCATTGGAGAAAGAAATGGCAACCCACTCCAGTGTTCTTGCCTGGAGAATCCCAGAGATGGCAGAGCCTGGTGGGCTGCTATCTATGGGGTCGCACAGAGTCGGACACGACTGAAGTGACTTAGCAGCAGCAGCAGAGGAGTGAAGAGGTCTGTTTATGGAGGTTTTATTGGTTACAAGTACAAACAGATGACATGTGAACTATGAGGCCCACTTATTCCAACTCACTGCTTTATATCGCTGCTAGATAAAATCATGGAGGGAGGGTAGGGATAAAATTCAAGAATTACTGAGATAAAATTAGCTATCAAGTGGTGTTATACAAGTTTTTATTTGGAAGATGATGGGAATAAACAAATGTAGTATTATTACACATCTACCTGTGTTTTTGAACTTCAACTCATAACTATTACAATATATCAGGATTTGATGTGAGATTTCACTGGAATGAAATAGGGGTTGACAAACTACCACTTAACATCCAACTTCAGCCCATCACCTGTTTTTGTAAATAAAGTTTTATTGAGACACAGCCAGGCCCAACAGTTTATGTATTGACTATGGCTGTTTTCATGCTACAATGGCGGAAGTGAAGAGTTGCAACAGAGATTACATGGCCAACAAAGTTCAAAATACTTGTCCATTTTCCTGCTACATTTACAGAAAAAGTTTGCTAACCCTGGAACAGGATTCTGTGGTTATAATAAATTTGAGAATTCCTGAATAAAGCAACCATAATCATTGCAAACATACAAGAAAGAAACACGCCCACGATTTTGGATGAATACCAGAGACACTAAGATTTCAAGTGTCTATTATTGGAATGTTTTGACCTCAAAACCATTTTAGCTTTATTCTACTCTTAGGTGTAACCACCATATCCTCTAAATACTATCTTACTTGCATTTATCCATAAGCACAATACATGATGCCCCAAATCTTGCAACAATTACACGTATTTAATATGTATTTTCAGAAATTGTGTGCTCCACACTCCCCTGGAATCATTCCACAGGGCATTGAGTGCTACCCAGTCTGATTTTGGAATGTATGTTTTGCTTTTAGGTGGACATGCAGATTTCAATATTGATATGGAATTGTGTTAAGTCTATCTATAAATCTGTATTTTCAGACAACACAATTCCATATCAATACTGAAATCTGCATGTTCACCTAGAAGTGAGTGAGAACTTAAAACATGACTGGATCTAGATGAAACCAAAATAATTCAAAACTGAAAAATTTTACTTGTCTTTTCTAGATGCATGAGTAAATGACCTAGATGAGTGAATCACATATCTAGATAATTAAGGGAAATTATCATTTCCTTCAGACTATTTGGTATGTCGCAGATCCAGTCTTTGTCCAGCAATAAGGGATATATCAGAGGAAATTAGAAAAGAGTACTGTGTAGAACTGATGTTGTTGTTGTTCAGTCATCCAGTTGTGTCTGACTCTTTGCGACCCCATTGACTGCAGCATGCCAGGCCTTCCTGTCCCTCACCATTTCCTGGAGTTTGCCCAAGTTCATGTTCATTGCATCAGTGATGCCATCCAGCCATCTCATCCTCTGATGTCCTCTTCTCCTTCTGCCCTCAATCTTTCCCAGCATCACAGAGTTTTCCAATGAGCCATCTGTTCACATCAGATGACCACCAAAATACTAGAGCTTCAGCTTCAGCATCAGTCCTTCCAGTGATTACTCAGGTTTGATCTCCCTTAGATTGGTTTGATCTCCTTGCTGCCCAAGGGACTCTCAAGAGTCTTCTCCAGCACCACAATTCAAAGACATCAATTCTTTGGGGTTCTGCCTTCTTTACAGTCCAGCTCTCAAAACTGTACATGATCACTGGGAAGACCATAGTCTTGACTATATGGATCTTTGCTGGCAGAGTAATGTCTCTACTTTTCAATACACTGTCTAGATTTGTCATTGCTTTCCTGCCAAGAAGCAATCATCTTCTGATTTCATGGCTGCAATCACCATCCACAGTGATTTTGGAGCCCAAGAAGAAGAAATCTGTCACTACTTCCACCTTTTCCCCTTCTATTTGCCATGCATTAATGGGGCGGGATGATATGATCTTAGTTTTTTTTTTTTTTAATTTAAATTTATTTGTTTTAATTAGAGGCTAATTACTTTACAATATTGTATTGGTTTTGCCATGCATCAACATGAATCTGCCATGGGTGTACACATGTTCCCAATCCTGAACCCCCCTCCCCGTTCCCTTCCCATACCATCCCTCTGGGTCATCCCAGTGCACCAGCCCCAAGCATCCTGTATCCTGCATCGAACCTGGACTGGTGATTAGTTTCATATATGATATTATACATGTTTCAATGCCATTCTCCTAAATCATACCCTCCTTCCTCTCCCGCAGAGTCCAAAAGACTGTTCTATACATCTGTGACTCTTTTGCTGTCTCGCATACAGGGTTATCGTTACCATCTTTCTAAATTCCATATATATGTGTTAGTATACTGTATTCGTGTTTTTCTTTCTGGCTTAGTTCACTCTGTATAATCGGCTCCAGTTTCATCCACCTCATTAGAACTGATTCAAATGTTTTATTTTTAATGGCTGAGTAATACTCCATTGTGTATATGTACCACAGCTTTCTTATCCATTCATCTGCTGATGGACATCTAGGTTGCTTCCATGTTCTGGCTATTATAAACAGTGCTGCGACGAACATTGGGGTACACATGTCTGTTTCAATTATGGTTTCCTCAGTGTGTATGCCTAGCAGTGGGATTGCTGGGTCGTATGACAGTTCTATTTCATTTTTTAAGGAATCTCCACACTGTTTTCTATAGTGGCTGTACTAGTTTGCATTCCCACCAACAGTGTAGGAGGATTCCCTTTTCTCCACATCCTCTCCAGCACTTATTGCTTGTAGACTTTTGGATCACAGCCATTCTGACTGACATGAGATGTTTAGTCTTAAGCCAGCTCTTTGACTCTCTTCCTTCACCCTCATCAAGAGGCTCTTTAGTTCCTCTTCGCTTTCGGCCATTAGAGTGGTATCATCCACTTATCTGAGGTTGCTGATGTTTCTCCTGCCTATCTTGATTCCGGCTTGTAACTCATCCAGCCTGGCATTTCTCATGATGTGCTCAGTGTATAGGTTCAACAAACAGGGTGACAGCAGACAGCCCTGTTGCACTCCTTTCTCAATCTTAAACTGATCAGTTGTTCCATACAGGGTTGTAACTTTTGCTTCTTGACCCACATACAGGTTTTCTCAGGAGACAGGTAAGATGGTCTGGTATTCTTATCTCTCTAAGAGCTTTCCACAGTTTGTCATGATCCACACATTCAAAGGCTTTAGTGTGGTCAATGAAACAGTGATAGGTTTTTTTTTTTTTTGGGGGGGGGGATTCCCTTTCTCTCTCTATGATCCAGTGAATGTTGGCAATTGGATCTCTAGTTCCTCTTCCTTTTCTAAACCCAGCTGGGACATCTGGAAGTTCTTGGTTCGCATAATGCTGAAGCCTAGCATGCAAAATTTTAAGCATGACCTTACTAGCATGAGAGATGAGTGCAATTGTCCAAAGGTTAGCACATTCTTTGGTACTACTCTTCATGGGAATTGGGATGACGGTTGATCTTTTCCAGTCCTGTGGCCACTGCTAGCTCTTCCAGATTTGCTGACATAATAAATGCAGAACTTTTATGGCATCATCCTTTAGGGATTTGAATAGTTCTGCTGGCATTTCATCACATCCACTGGTTTTATTAACAGCAGTGCTTCTTAAGGCCCACTTGACTTCACACTCCAGAATGTCTAGCTCTGTGTGACTGAACACACCATCATAGTAATCTGGTTCATTAAGATCTTCTTTATACAGTTCTTCTGTGTATTCATTCCATCACTTGTAGAAGTGATACATCTGGTCAAAGTCTCCCTAAGTTTTATGAGTCTGATAGAATATCTTTGTTCCACACCTTTAACAAAATGAAGAAAAATCCTAGCTTAAAAACAGAGCTCATGTCATTCATGCCTTTGTTTAAGAAAATCTGCTATACCTGATATTGAGGAAAGAGGCCACTAGTGATTCTAATCCTTTTCTGTCCATAGTTCATGAGGACAGCCGGATGAATGGCAAAGCAGACTAAAACAAAAATCATTCATAATATTTGTGGATATTGGACTTAAGCGGTGCTCAGAGAGTATCACACAGCCATTTAGATGCATTTTTTTCTGGGATGAAATTACATCACTAAGGGTTGCAGGCCAACCCTGCAAGTGGAAGAGTGGAAGAGAAGATCATGCTGCTTCAGCAGAAGAATTTCAAAGGTAATTTAATCTCCAAGGGAAATATCACGGTATGAATTCATTCAGTGAATTCACAACATCACTTAGCATATGTAGTCATGTTGTGCTGCTACTATGTCAAGAAAATTGCTTGTGCTAATTGAAAATGAGGGAAAATATAGCACTGACTGACAAGATGGAGTATCTCCCCTGTGTTTCCAGCATTTAAGTTATCTGTCTTGTATGTTGATAATCACACACAATGATTATCAACCAATGATGCCAATTGGAATCTAATAAAAGTTACCAGTATCATGGTTTAAACTCTGAGAAAATGATGTAACATTTTATTTAGCTTCAAACAGATTCCCTCATTAAATAAGGAATTGTTTAGCACATACTACAATAAGCAAACTATATTTCATAGTAATTTCCTTTGAAAAACATGATATTAAGGGAGATGACAGAGAGTTAAAGGATTTTCAAAACTGTTACCTAACATATGCTCCAAATTAGTACAGAGCAGCAATGTCCGATTTGTGTATCCTTGTATGTGATTCTAAATTTTCTAGAAACCACATTAAAAAAGATAAAAGGAAATGAGTGAAATTATATAATATATTTTCTCTTATCTAATACAATATATCCAATATAGTGTCAAATAGTGTCATTAAAAGCATGTACTCAATATAAAATGCAATAATTTGTCCTCAAAACATGCTGTGCATTTCACACTAGTGGCACATCACAATCAGCCATATTTTGAGTGCTTAGTAGCTTTATGTCACTAGTGGCTATGGTACTGACAGCAAAGGACTGTCAGATTGTTTTACTGTCATATACAATGGGATCTCTATATACAAAGGAATATCTATATTTTTTATATAGGTGTATATAATGGAATAGCTTCCCAATTAACACTGATAACTCTATATGCTTCTTTGGCCAGTATTTAGCTATGGTATTGGATAGAGCATGTCCACAGGGTATATGAGAAGTTGTTTAACATAACACTTTTTTTTTGTAGTGAACTAAGTAGAAGATTTCAACATAAAAGTAGTTATGTTTTGTGACTCTACACTTTAAATGTGTCTTTACACAGTGATAAAAGACTGTTTTAAAGAGATTGTTTTCTACTTTCTTAGTTGAACAAAGGCTGACTGTCCTGCTTACTGATAACTGCAATGAGAGGGGATATAACTTACTGGGAATTCTTGTTATGGTTATTATTTTTATTTGGGTGATTACACAAAGGTCTATTGGTAGTCATCAATTCCTGAAGTAGAGATCCTGGAGATGTGTTTATGTATGTGTGCATATATATACATGTTCAGTTTGGTTCAGTTCAGTTGCTCAGTCGTGTCTGACTCTTTGTGACCCCATGAACCACAGCATGCCAGGCCTCCCTGTCCATCACCAATTCCTGGAGTCCACCCAAACCCATGTCCATCGAATCAGTGATGCCATCCAACCATCTCATCCTCTGTTGTCCCCTTCTCCTCCTGCCCTCAATCTTTCCCAGTATCAGGGTCTTTTCCAATGAGTCAGCTCTTCACATCAGGCAGTCAAAGTATTGGAGTTTCAGCTTCAACATCAGTCCTTCCAATGAACACCCAGGACTGATCTCCTTTAGGAAGGAAAGTAATGCTTAAAATTCTCCAAGCCAGGATTCAGCAATACGTTAACAGTGAACTCCCAGATGTTCAAGCTAGTTTTAGAAAAGGCAGAGGAACCAGAGACCAAATTGCCAACATCCGCTGGATCGTCGAAAAAGCAAGAGAGTTCCAGAAAAACATCTATTTTTGCTTTATTGACTATGCCAAAGCCTTTGACTGTATGGATCACAATAAACTGTGGAAAATTCTGAAAGAGATGGGAATACCAGACCACCTGACCTGCCTCTTGAGAAATCTGTATGCAGGTCAGGAGGCAACAGTTAGGACTGGGCATGGAACAACAGACTGGTTCCAAATAGGAAAAGGAGTAAGTCAAGTCTGTATATTGCCACCCTACTTATTTAACTTATATATAAATATATATATATATATATATATATATATATATATATATATATAAATGTATACACACACACACACATCTTCTTGGTGGCTCAGTGGTAAATAATTCACCTGCAAAGCAGGAGCCACAAGAGATGTGGGTTCAATCCCTGGGTCAGGAAGATACCCTGAAGGAGGGCTTGGAACTCACTTAAGTATTTTTGCCTGGAAAATCTCATGAACAGAGGATCCTGGTGGGCTAAAATCCAGGATTTTATTAATAAAAACACATTTTTGTCATCAAGACAAGATACAGGCAAGACAAGGAAGAAGCTACTTTATACTTCCATGTTTATATGACCTCAGAAGTCAGGTTAGCAAGGAACATAATTTGAGACTAAGTAGAAAAGAGGTTTTGGTCATGATAAGCTCTGCACATGCCACCCTAGGTTGCCCGGGTTACTGCTTCCCTTCATGCTTATGACATGACAATGGACAAAGGTGTGGGCCAGAGATGAGCAATAATATAGGGTGAAGCTATGCATATGCCTTGTAAGCGTTCATGAGAGAGACGGGCTTGGACGCCATTCAAGAGAACTTTGGCTTTTTTCCCTTTGTGCTAAGATCTGTGTTTTCTAACTTCTAGCTACAACTCTATTCATGGCACAGAGTATAGATTATGACACAATAGAACTACTGCTTCTCCTTATTATTATCAGTTGGACTCTCTTGTTTCTGTGTTTGTTAATCTACTGCCTGAAGTTGTGTTATTCCCTCTTCTTTTCATAGAAGACCAAGCCCTCCGACCTTTCACTAAAGAGAATGTGACCATGTTGGAAAACAACAAATATAGACAATAATGGATGGAGCTCTTCCAAGGGGACCAAGCAGACAGGTCAGTATTGCCTTGGGTTATTAATGAGCCAAAAAAGTGTTGTTTCCAAGAAGTTACAGGAAGTGATGCCCTGATGGATAGAGGTAGACTGATCTTTGTGAAAAATAATAAGCAAACAGATTTTACTGCCAGGCTACAGTTGAATTATGGGAGGAGATCAGAATCTGAGGAAGAAAATTAACTGTTTGCAGAGATGGAGGAAGCTTCGGGTAATTAAAGACTTGGATTTAAAGTTAGGTGGAATACTTAACGATATCTGGAAAAGCATCCTGACCCATTACATGTAAATAGACCATCAAGGGAAAGTGGGGAAATTTAAGAGGATTTTTTTTTTTTGAAGACCTGAATAGACATTTTTCTTTTTTTTTTTAAATTTTATTTTATTTTTAAACTTTACAATATTGTATTAGTTTTGCCAAATATCGAAATGAATCCGCCACAGGTATACCCGTGTTCCCCATCCTGAACCCTACTCCCTCCTCCCTCCCCTACCCTCCCTCTGGGTCCTCCCAGTGTACCAGGCCCAAGCATCCAGTACTGTGTATCGAACCTGGACTGGCGACTCGTTTCATACATGATAGTATACTGGAGACTTTCAAGAACAAAGGGCAAATTTTGACAATATTTTGCAGTTGTGCCATCCGGCACCAAAAGAAGAACGATCTTGAAGCAAAACCCATTCAAGATGGGATGGAGTGATTGGAGTGATACTGGGCAGGAAAGTTTTTCATTGACTATCCCAAGAAATGATTAAAGAGAGAAAGAAGATTAAGAGTAAATATTAGAAAGCATTGAATAAATTTAGGCCCTGTACTGGTCACAGGTTTTTTTTTTTTTTTTAATTTTATTTTGAATAACTGTTTCAACAGTGTTATATTTAATCTTCTCTTGCAGGAAAACAACTGTGGAATCTAAATAAAGAGAACTGACCATGAAACTGTAACTTGGGCCAATTTACTGAGTGCTAATTATTTTTAAAACATGTTTAGGGATTTCAGATTTTCAAAAATAGTTACCAACTTGAAAAGTGCCATTTCAACCAACAATTATAAGTGCTTAAATAGAAAGATAAAATTTTCATTGATAAAATTTTAAGAAACTGGTTCAAAAATAGTTCTGTACTGTATTTGAATGTCCCGCCCTAGTTAAATGTTTGGATCTTGAGTCAGAAGAATTAAAAGGCTATACATACTGTCAGTCTGAGGATTCACTGTGATCCTGGAGTATACACGTCTGTATGTGTCCACTCAGTCACTCAGCCATGTCTGACTCTTTGTGACCCCATGGACTATAGCCTACCAGAATCCTCTGTGGGATTTTTCAGGCAAGAATACTGGAGCGAGTTGCCCTTTCCTACTCCAGGGGATCTTCTCAGATAGAATAGGATGAGGATAATTGATTGCAGTGTTACCATAAGTTAATCATATCTAAGTCACTACTCTTCGTACTCAAGTTATATGTAAAGACTTAGCTATGTTAGAAATAATGTCTGAATCCTCACCTATATTTTCAACTGCCTGCTTGATATCTTCATCTGACTATCTGATAATAACCTGAGCTTGTTGCTGCTGCTGCTGCTGCTGCTGCTAAGTCGCTTCAGTCGTGTTCGACTCTGTGCGACCCCATAGACGGCAGCCCACCAGGCTCCCCCGTCCCTGGGATTCTCCAGGCAAGAGTACTGGAGTGGGTTGCCATTTCTTTCTCCAATGCATGAAAGTGAAAAGTGAAAGTGAAGTCATTCAGTCATGTCCGACTCTTCTTGACCCCATGGACTGCAGCCCACCAGGCTCCTCCATCCATGGGATTTTCCAGGCCAGAGTACTGAAGTGGGGTGCCATCACCTTCTCCAGGGTTTCTTATAGAGAGCATATATATGGGTCTTGTTTTTGTATCCATTAAGCCAGTCTGTGTCTTTTGCTTGGAACACTTAATCCATTTACATTTAAAGTAATTATTGATATATATGTTCCTATTGCCATTTTCTTAATTGTTTGAGGTTGATTTTGTAGATCTTTTTTCTTCTCTTGTATTTCTTGACTATGTAAGTCCCTTTAACATTTGTTGTAAAGCTGGATTGGTGGTACTGAATTCTCTTAAATTTTGCTTGTCTGAAAAATCTTTATTTCTCCATCAATTTTGAATGAGATCCTTGCTGGGTACTATAATCTTCATTGTAGATTTTTCCCTTTAACTGCTTTAAATTGTCCTGTCATTCCCTTCTGGCTTGCAGAGTTTCTGCTGTAAGATCAGATGTTAAGCATATGGGATTTTCCTTGTATGTTACTTGTTGTTTCTCCCTTGCTGCTTGCAGTATTCTCTCTTTGTGTTTAGTCTTTGTTAGTTTGATTAGTATGTGTCTTGGTATGTTTCTCCTTGGGTTTATCCTATATGGGACTCTTTGTGCCTCTTGGACTTGATTGACTATTTCCTTTTCCATGTTGGGGAAATTTTCAACTATAATCTCTTCAAAAATTTTTTCTGATACCCTTTATTTTTCTCCTCTTCTTCTGGGACCCTTATAATTTGAATGTTAGTGCATTTCATATTATCCCAGAGGTCTCTGAGACTATCCTCAGTTCTTTTCATTCTTTTTACTTTATTCTGCTCTTCAGAAGTTGTCTCCATCATTTTATCTTCAAGCTTACTGATTTGTTCTTCTGTTTCAGATATTCTGCTATAGATTTCTTCTAGAGAATTTTTAATTTCCGTAATTGTGTTGTCTCTGCATGTTTATTCATTAATTATTCTAGGTCTTTGTTAATTGATTCTTGCATTTTCTGCATTATGTTTTCAAGGTTTTTGATCATCTTTACTATCATTATTCTGAATTCTTTTTCAAGTAGTTTGCCTATTTCCTTTTCATTTATTTGGACTTCTGTATTTCTAGTTTGTTCCTTCATTTGTGTAGTATTTCTCTGCCTTTTCATTATCTTTTTTTTTTAAACTTATTGTGTTTGAGGTCTCCTTTTCCAAGGGTTCCAGTTTGAATTCTTTCTTCCTTTTGGTTTCTGCCCTCCTAAGGTTAGTCCAGTGGTTTGTGTAAGCTTCATAAAGGGTGATATTTGTGCTGAGTTTTTTATTGATTGTTTATTTTTGCTCTCATGGGCAAGGCTAAGTGAGGTGTTAATCCTGTCTCCTGATGATTGAGTTTGTATTTTTGTTGTGTTTGTTTCTTGTTGTTTACATGAGGTGTCCTGCACAGGATGCAAATGTTGGTTGGGTGATGCTGGGTCTTGTATTCAAGTGGTTTCCTTTATGTGAGTTCTCACTATTTGATAGTCCTTAGGGTTAGTTCTCTGGTAGTTGAGGGTCTTGGAGTCAGTGCTCCCATTCCAAAGGCTCAGGGTTTGATCTCTGGTCAGGAATGAAGATTCCACAAGAGGTTTGTTATGGCTTTAAGTGAGATTAAAACAAATATCCAAAAACGAGACAACAAAGATGAACCCCAGACAAATATCAGTTTCAAAATCAGGCAAATAATAATTAAAATAATGGGATATACACATATACATATACACCCATGAACGAGGTGAAAACAGTCCAACAAAAATAAAGTACAGTGGATTGCCCCAGTGAATAAAGTAAATCAAAAATCATATTTACCAGTTAAGAACAAAGCTAACTAAAGTACAAACTGGAAAACAAAACTAAAGCAAGGTACCAACTGGGGAATAAAGCAATGAAGATAAAACTAACAAATATGTTGAGAGGAAAGGAAAAAAGAAAATAAAGAAAGAATAGATAGGCAAAGTTAAATATTGGTAGATGAAGAAGATTTATATACATTAAAGATTAACTGCAAGGGGAAAAGAATAGTAGGAAAGGCAAACAAAGGATTAAATGTAGAAAATACAGTAGGTTTTTTAAAAAATTAAAAATTAAATTTATTTTAAAAAAAGATTTTTAAACAATGGAAGAAGAAAGAATAAAGTGGAATAAAAAAGAAAACTCCACAGAACTTCAAAAGCCCAATGTAGACACAGATTTATAACAGCAATAAAAATTGTGACCAAAAAAAGCTCAAAAGCTAAATTAGATTTCATAGTGACAATAAAATTGACAGACACAACAGAGGGGGAAAAAGGGGGGGAAATAGGGAAAAAATCCAAAAGAATATGCAGAGCAATTCAAAACATAATAATAAATGTTTGTCTTGAGTCACTGCTGTCAGAGTCCTTTGCCTCACTAGGAGTCATGGGCCACCTCAACTCCCTAGGATGCCCTCCAACACTGTGCTGATCTATGGGCCTGCTGTAGGGGCAGCTCAGATTCTAATCTATGTGTTCTTGCCTCTGTTGTCCACAGCTATCAGAACTAGTGCATTTTCTTTGGTGGGAGCTCTCAGAGACCTTTTATATATTCCATAGACACAGAGTCTACCTAGTTGATCATATGGATTTAATCTGCAGCTTTACAGCTGGTGGGAAGGTTTTGGGTCTTCTTCCTTACCCACACTGTCCCTGGGTTTCAAATGTGGTTTTATTTCCACATCTGAATTGGTTTGTCCACTGGGGACTGCTTCTGAAGCTGCCCTGGAGGACTTGGGTTTGCCCCTGTGAGGGTCTGGTGTGGAGGTGGTGCAGCTGCTTAGGTCACAGGGATTATGGCAGCACCATGTACTCAGAGGAGTTGGCGGCTAGGGCTGCAGGAAATATAGTGCCCCAGAAGGGTATGGCAACCAGCATTGGCCAATACACTCTAGCATTCTTGCCTGGGGAACCCCCCCTCCCTGACAGAGAAGCCTGGCAGGTCCCAGTCTACAGAGTCACAAAGTCGGGCACTACCAAAGTAACCCTGCACACACAGACACAAGTCTCTGTCTCTCTCTCTCTCTTTTTTTTTTTTTTCTTTTGCTTGTGGCAGCTCTGCCCCAGTGAGAGTTGAGCATGAAGGTGGCACAGCTGCTTGACTTGCGGGGATCCTGGTAGGGCCAAGTGTGCAGGGACACGGACTGCCCCCACCGCAGGAGTTATGATTCTATCGGAGTCTTTTTTCAAGCCTCTTATAGCTGGTGATCAGGAGGCCTCTTTGCCTAGTCTTTCTCCATAGCTCTGCCCATTCAGGCACTTAGAGGGCTCCCTTGCCTGGGGTCCTTCTTTGTTGTTCGGCATGTCAGGCACATAGAGGGCCCTCCCTGGCTGGGGTCCTACTCTGTAGATCTGAGCATCAGGCACTTAAAGGGACACCTTGGGTGGGGTCCTGCTCAGTAGTTCAGTGTGTCAGGCATTTGATGGGCCAGCCTCTCTATTGTTCAGCTGCTGATGCTGGCATGTGGCAGGAGAGGCTATGGTGATGGCTCCACCCCCTACGCATGACTCAGCAGTATCACCTTGCTTCCATGGCTGCCCAGCTTTCCTCCACAGGTATTTCCCACCACAACCTCCTCCCTCACATCCCCTCGATTCATCTCTCCACAGTCAATAGCAACGCTTGCCCTGGGATTGCTCCACAATCCCTGAACTCCAGCTTCTAGCCGTTGCACCTTCCAGGGGACCTGCTTCCCTGTTCAGGGTATGTATGGCCGTGGCAAGAACTGTCTGATTCTCATTCCATTTAGGCTGCCACAGATCAGCTGTTTCACTCTCAGCCTTCAGTGTTTCTCCTCTGACTCAGACAGTTGCCCTGTTGTGAGTATTGGACCCCTGATTCAGTTCCCCCACCTCCCAAGGGCAGGTCCAGCCCTACTAACACTCCTGATTATTCCCCCTAGTTCCTTCATCCTACCAAGTTTTGTGTGGTTCTGTATATTCTTTTCCTCTGGTCAGGTCTTCCTGTCTGCTCTCAGCTGGTGTTCTGCATGCACGTCTGTGTCTGAAGGTGTATTCCCAATGTATCCATGGAGAGAGATGTACTCCATGTTTACCTACTCCTCCTCCGTCTGTTCTCCTCCCTTCCTTCTTCTGCAATAATCTCTTAAATGGTCTCCCTATGTCCTTGCCCCACTTTAGTTTAGTCTCAATATAAGATATCAATTAGATTATGTCACTGCTGCTGCTGCTGCTAAGTTGCTTTAGTTGTGTCCGACTCTGTGTGACCCCATACACGGCAGCCCACCAGGCTCCCCTGTCCCTGGGATTCTCCAGGCAAGAATACTGGAGTGGATTGCCATTTCCTTCTCCAATGCATGAAGGTGAAAAGTGAAAGTGAAGTCCCTCAGTCCTGTCCAACTCTGAGCCACCCCATGGACTGCAGCCTACCAGGCTCCTCTGTCCATGGGATTTTCCAGGCAGGAGTACTGGAGTGGGGTGCCATTGCCTTCTCCGGATTATGTCACTAGTCTCTTTAAAACCCTCCCAAGACTCTCTAGCTTATTCAGAGTACAAGGCAAAGCCTTCACTATGACCTGAGTGGCTCTGCATCATCTGGTCCCCTTCATTCCCTCTGACAACTATGACCCTTACTTCTCTTCCTTTTAGTCATACTGATCACCTAGCTGTGTTATTCTGATATTTGTTTTTGTATTTAAATTTTTTTCATTATTCTGACCTAAATATTATGTTTCTTTTTCTAATTTTAGCTAACTCAGTTTCACTTTTTTTTTTAATATAAAAGGGGCACTTTAGCTGCATCTAACAGGTTTTGTTATTTTGTATTTGGTCCTATTTTTACATGCTTTCTAATTTTCATCATAGTTTGTTTTTGATATGAACGTGTTTTTGAGTTTCCAAATGTATATTTTAATGTCATCTTTTTTATAACATCTCTAATTGGAATACATCAAGGTCAGAAAATCAGTCTGGGTGTCACTAAATACTTTGAAATTTGTTGATGGGGTTGATAGCCTAATAGGAGGTTAACTTTTATAAATTTTTTCACATATGCTTGAAAAGAATGATTTTTTTTAATTTTGGAGTATGGGAGTAAGCCTGTAAATTTTGTTGCTCAAGTCATTCTCAGTCCATTTGTGCTTACTGTAATTACTAATATACTTGGATTTTCTATTTTATTTTCTAACTTATTTTCATTTCTATCTTATCATATTACAATTTTTCCTTGATTATTTTCCTTTCTTTCTTTTATTTGAATTGGGTTTTTTTTTTATTTCTTTCATTTCACTTTTTCTCCCTATCTGCTGCTTCTGAAAATATACATTATGTTTCTTCAAACTGTTACACTGGTGATTTTGCTTAGCAGTACCACTGAAAACAAAATTTGAATTAAACTCTCCAGTGGGGTGGAAAAATAGACTTTCTTGCAGGCAAGTTACCTTAAATCTCTTATTTTGCTGAATTTCTTCTATGGCTTTGAATGTAGGAGGTCAGTGGTAGTTTGTCAAGATGATATTGACAGGGAGGTTTCTCTAGGCCAATTCCATTTAAGCCAATTTAAATTTCAAAGTGTTAATTGCTAATTCTGAATATGGCATATAGCATAGTTAAGTTAAAAAGTTAAAGAGATATTCAATATATACTTATTTTTAAAATATATTTTAAAATTGATTGAAAGTTCTTATATTGAAGAAATTAGTAAAGTTAAATTAGAACCCAGTATATCAGCTCTTGGCTTTGTTATCACTATAATTATCCAAACTGTCTTAATCTTTTTGTAATCTACAAAACAAAACATAACAAATATACATTTTGTTACCAAGTGTTGATCATACTTCTCACTGCATGACAGCTCAATAAAAGGAGAGACAAGTTTTTGGGGCAAGGAATGGTGACTTTACTTGGGAAACTGGCAGACTGAAAAGATGGTGGACTCGTGTCCCAAAGAATCATCTTCCCTAAGTTAGAATTCAAGCTTCTCTTAAACTTGGAAACAGTGGAAACAGTGGCTGACTTTATTTTTCTGGGCTCCAAAATCAGTGAAGATGGTGATTGCAGCCATGAAATTAAAAGACGCTTGCTCCTTGGAAGGAAAGTTATGACCAACCTAAACAGCATATTAAAAAGCAGAAACATTACTTTGTCAAGGAAGGTCCGTCTAGTCAAGGCTCTGGTTCTTCCAATAGTCATGTATGGATGTAAGAGTTGGACTATAAAGAAAGCTGAGCACCGAAGAATTGATGCTTTTGAACTGTGGTGTTGGCGAATACTCTTGAGGGTCCCTTGGACTGCAAGGAGATCAAACCAATCCATCCGGAAGGAGATCAGTCCTGGGTGTTCATTGGAAGGACTGATGTTGAAGCTGAAACTCCAATCCTTTGGCCACCTGATGCGAAGGAGCTGACTCATTTGAAAAGACCTTGATTCTGGGAAAGACTCAGGGCAGGAGGAGAAGGGGGCGACAGAGGATGAGATGGTTGGATGGCATCACCAACTCGATGAACATGAGTTTGAGCAAACTCCAGGAGTTGTTGATGGACAGGGAGGCCTGGCATCCTGCAGTTCATGGGGTCGCAAAGAGTCGGACATGACTAAGCGACTGAATTTTGTTAAAGTAAAATTAAACAGTTACTGTTTCTGGTCAGCCTCTGGAGAGGATGTGTTAATTTCTTCCTTTTTGTAGCTATTCATAGGTGGCCCTGATCAGGATGTTTCTTGAGTGCTAAACAAAAGTATTTTTGCTTAAAACTCATTACCTGGGAGACAGCATTCCCAGAGATAGGCCCTAATGTGTACTATAAGCTTATAGGCAATATCCTTTTAATGATGAACTTGCAATATAATACAAAAATTCTTTCCTATTAGAATTTTACCCAAATAATATTATTTAAATCTAAGTACAAGAGTCTCCAAGAAGTGAAGGGTAATGGGAAAATATAGAAACAATGTTCTTTTTATAGGGAAATGAAGTGTGAAAGACAGATGTAATTGGTTGGAAAATGGTGGGTCACATTTACCTGAAGAGAAGCATTGTGGTAAAACAGGAAATTTTTTATATTAAGTTTAAGTTTATTCATTATGTTTGATTATACATGATATAAAATAAACAGGAAGGTATCGTCATACATTTATATATTTGGAAATCCTTTGTTAATTAAAATAAATGTACTAAATTAGTGGGATTAGTTGAATGTGGGTTTATACTACTCAATTTTCATCAGCAAGATTCATAGAGATACAGGCAATATAAGCAGGAAAAGATTATATAAGTTTTGCATTTCAGGGAACTCAAAAAAATGAGCTAAAAAACTTTGTAGCCAGATGAATCGGAATAGGATTAAATGGAGCAAATTCTTAGTCAACAGACTGCAAGCACTACTCTCAATTGCCCTGGGTCCTGGTATTCTTCCTCATCCTATGTCATTATCATGAATCAACAGCATGAGAATAAAGTAACTAGCATTTAGGGTAGAATAACAAATGTAGCTAGGTTGTTCAGCCAAGAGGAAGAAGTATGGTAGAATTTGGGAGACGTTTGTATAAATAACGTGGGGAAAAAAGATTCAGTTGGGAACTCAAGAATATTTTTTCTGTATCTTCTGTTTGTCTCTTCTCTTACTATGCTATCCTATTCCTTTCACCTCTTGGCATTACAATGAGGAGGCAACTCTGAAATGGGAGATGGAAGAATTCATTCTTTAGAGAGGCTTTCAAAAAAGGCTTGAGTTTCTAAGCCTGCTGTTACAGTAGCTCTCTCTAACCTCTTGATACTATTAAAGGGGGCTGAGCCTTCCCAGAATATGTGTAACATTGAGTTTAACAAATGCCCAGTTGCATGTTCACTCACTTCACAGAATAGACAAAGCTGAGGAGAAAGATGGTCTTCATCAGGATAGTCTATGAGCAAATGCATGTGATCTAACGACTGACTTGACCAAACTTTTGTCAGGCTTTTCTCCCCCATAGAGGTCCCTGAACTTTGGTTCTCCCTTGCTTAAGCAAGCAGTAAGATGCAGACATCCTTCTTTATTACACATTCTCTGGATTGTTTGACTGCAGAAACTTTTTTATTGTTGAAGTCCTGCATTTTTCTACCTTCTCACGCCCACTGCTTGTCTCCCTTCCCCATGAAGTTCCAGTTAACTCTCTTAACCCTTCCTATTTAAAAAAACAGAAAGCTTTTACTGTTTGATCTTGAGATACTTTGCAGATCCTAAAGTCAGTGTGTTTTCCTGATTCTGATAGTCTTTTTGAATACAGTCTTTCCTTACTTAAGTATAGATTTGTTGGTATTTGGCAGCTGCTACAAACAATCTCTATTTTTCAATGTTTAATTTTTCCTCAAAGATCACAGACCAGTGATCTATTTCACGCAGTCTTTCAAGGACACAAGTTCTTTCTATCTATTTGTTCCATTGTTTTTTAGGTTTTAGAGTCCTTCAATGAATCATTTGTATTTGTCTGGGAGACAAGAGGAGAGAGGGTGAAAAATTGCAAATGCGTTTTTACAGGGCTTCCCAGGTGGCACTAGTGGTAAAGATCCTGCCTGCCAATGCATGAGACATAAGAGACGGGGGTTCAGTCCCTGATCCTCTGGAGAAGGAAATGGCACCCCACGCCAGTGCTCTTGCCTGGGAAATCCTCTGGATAGAAGAGCTCAAAGAGTCCAACACGACTGAACAGAATCATATATATTTTACAGGTCAGGTCTACAAGTGATACACTTCATGGTTACCCACATGCCATTGGCCAAAATTCAACTACCTAACTGCAAGATCCCTAAGAAATTTAGGATAGAAACAGTTTCTTTAAAAAAAAAAAAAAAAGGTATGTCTCTGTCAGGACTAAATATTAATTTAATAGCCTGGCATAATGAATGAACTAAAAATTTAGCAATAATAGAAACTTTAGCAAAAATATTTGAGTTTCAAAATCCAGCTACACAAATATCAGGTTCAAAGAAAGTGATAATAAGGAGGATTTTATGTAGTGCAAAAACAAGATAAAATGATTTAGGCCAAAAGCTTGTGGCATGGGTGTGATATCAATATATTCTTAAGAGAAAGAAGTGACAGTGAAAGTCGCTCAGTTGTGTCCAACACTTTGTGACCCGTGGACTGTATAGTCCATGGGATTCTCCAGGATAGAATACTGGAGTGGGTAGCCTTTCCCTTCTCCAGGGGGTCTTCCCAACCCAGGGATCGAACCCAGGTCTCCTGCATTGCAGACAGATTCTTTAGAAGCTGAGCTAAGAAAGAAGCCTGAGAATGCTGGAGTGGGTAGCCTATCCTTTCTACAGCGGATCTTCCTGACCCAGGAATCAAACCAGGGTTTTCTGCATTGCAGGGAGATTCTTTACCAACTGAGCTGTCAGGGAAGCCCTAAGAGAAAGAAAAATGATTCAAATATTGTGGTACTTCCCTCTACGCCAGAACAGTAAAAATCTAATAGTGACAAGGAAATAGAAAGTTTCTTTTAGCAAGCAGAGGAAATTCATATTGATGTTTTAGCAAAATGTTAAATATACTGAAAGGATACTGTTGTGTCTTAGAGTTTCAGTGAAAGACTTCAATAGAAAGACACAGGAAGGGTTGGTGTCATAGTGGATCTGGGATGTTCTACTTTAACAGTAGAATATTGTGTATTTTCTTAACATTCTGACATTGATATGATTTGGCTCTGAAGACTCCTAGTCTCTATTTCAATGTTTATAAATGCTCTGTAGAGATTTAGTGTATGGATCAGTCAGCTACAGTTAAGATCGAAAGTTCATCTCATCATTAGTTCTGGTTTCCTCTCAGTACTGAAGATTTTACAAAGGAAGATAATGAGTATTTTGAATCAGATGTTTACCCAAAGAAGAGTGTACTGTAGGTTTGAAATAAAATAATAAGATTTTTGTTAAGCCCAAGAGAACCAGAAGATGATAAAGCATGATTTCAACCCTGCTAATGGGGTCTCCATTTATTATAATGTCCTATGTTGGGAGTGAAGCAGGGCAAAGACTAATAGAGTTTTGCCAAGAAAATGCACTGGTCATAACAAACACCCTCTTCCAACAACACAAGAGAAGACTCTATACATGGACATCACCAGATGGTCAACACTAAAATCAGATTGATTGTATTCTTTGCAGCCAAATATGGAGAAGCTCTATACAGTCAGCAAAAACAAGACCAGGAGCTGACTATGGCTCAGACCATGAACTCCTTATTGCCAAATTCAGACTGAAATTGAAAAAAGTAGGGAAAACCACTAGACCATTCAGGTATGACCTCAATCAAATCCCTTATGATTACACAGTGGAAGTGAGAAATAGATTTAAGGGCCTAGATCTGATAGATAGAGTGCCTGATGAACTATGGAATGAGGTTTGTGACATTGTACAGGAGACAGGGATCAAGACCATCCCCATGGAAAAGAAATGCAAAAAAGCAAAATGGCTGTCTGAGGAGGCCTTACAAATAGCTGTGAAAAGAAAAGAAGTGAAAAGCAAAGGAGAAAAGGAAAGATATAAGCATCTGAATGCAGAGTTCCAAAGAATAGCAAGAAGAGATAAGAAAGCCTTCTTCAGCGATCAATGCAAAGAAATAGAGGAAAACAACAGAATGGGAAAGACTAGGGATCTCTTCAAGAAAATCAGAGATAGCAAAGGAACATTTCATGCAAAGATGGGCTCGATAAAGGACAGAAATGGTATGGACCTAACAGAAGCAGAAGATATTAAGAAGAGATGGCAAGAATACACAGAAGAACTGTACAAAAAAGATCTTCACGACCCGGATAATCATGATGGTGTGATCACTGACCTAGAGCCAGACATCCTAGAATGTGAAGTAAAGTGGGCCTTAGAAAGCATCATTACAAACAAAGCTAGTGGAGGTGATGGAATTCCAGTGGAGCTATTCCAAATCCTGAAAGATGATGCTGTGAAAGTGCTGCACTCAATATGCCAGCAAATTTGTAAAACTCATCAGTGGCCACAGGACTGGAAAAGGTTGGTTTTCATTCCAATCCCAAAGAAAGGCAATGCCAAAGAATGCTCAAACTACAGCACAATTGCACTCATCTCACACGCTAGTAAAGTAATGCTCAAAATTCTCCAAGCCAGGCTTCAGCAATATGTGAACCGTGAACTTCCTAATGTTCAAGCTGGTTTTAGAAAAGGCAGAGGAACTGGTGATCAAATTGCCAACATCCGCTGGATCATGGAAAAAGCATGAGAGTTCCACAAAAGCATCTATTTCTGCTTTATTGACTATGCCAAAGCCTTTGACTGTGTGGATCACAATAAACTGTGGGAAATTCTTCAAGAGATGGGAATACCAGACCACCTGACCTGCCTCTTGAGAAATCTGTATGCAGGTCAGGAAGCAACAGTTAGAACTGGACATGGAAAAACAGACTGGCTCCAAATAGGAAAAGGAGTATGTCAAGGCTGTATATTGTCACCCCGTTTATTTAACTTATATGCAGAGTACATCATGAGAAATGCTGGACTGGAAAAAACACAAGCTGGAATCAAGATTCCCAGGAGAAATATCAATAACCTCAGATATGCAGATGACAGCACCCTTATGGCAGAAAGTGAAGAGGAACTAAAAAGCCTCTTGATGAATGTGAAAGTGGAGAGTGAAAAAGTTGGCTTAAAACTCAACATTCAGAAAAATGAAGATCATGGCATCTGGTCCCATCACTTCATGGGAAATAGATGGGGAAACAGTGGAAACAGTGTCAGACTTTATTTTTCTGGGCTCCAAAATCACTACAGATGGTGACTGCAGCCATGAAATTAAAAGACACTTACTCCTTGGAAGAAAAGTTATGACCAACCTAGATAGCATATTCAAAAGCAGAGACATTACTTTACCAACAAAGGTTCATCTATTCAAGGCTATGGTTTTTCCTGTGGTCATGTATGGATGTGAGAGTTGGACTGTAAAGAAGCCTGAGCGCCAAAGAATTGATGCTTTTGAACTGCAGTTTTGGAGAAGACTCTTGAGAGTCCCTTGGACTGCAAGGAGATCCAACCAGTCCATTCTGAAGGAGATCAGCCCTGGGATTTCTTTGGAAGGAATGATTCTAAGGCTGAAACTCCAGTACTTTGGCCACCTCATGCGAAGAGTTGACTCATTGGAAAAGACTCTGATGCTGGGAGGGATTGGGGGCAGGAGGAGAAGGGGATGACAGGGGATGTGATGGCTGGATGGCATCAATGACTCGATGGACGTGAGTCTGAGTGAACTCCGGGAGTTGGTGATGGACAGGGAGTCCTGGCGTGCTGCGATTCATGGGGGTCACAAAGAGTCAGACACGACTGAGCGACTGATCTGATCTGATCTGATGCTAGGAGTATATGATACAAAGATCAGTGCAGTTCAGCCACTCAGTCGTGTCCATCTCTTTGTGAACCCATGGACTGCAACATGCCAGGCCTCCCTGTTCATCACCTACTCCTACTGGAGTTTCAGCCTCAGCATCAGTGCTTCCAGTGAATACTCAGGACTGATTTCCTTTAGAATGACCCCAGAACTGGAAAACGTCACTTTTCATTCCAATCCCAAAGAAAGGAAGTGCCAAAGAATGTTCAAACTACCACACAATTATATTCATTCCACACACTACTAAAGTAATGATCTAAATTCTCCATGCTAGGCTTCAACAGTATGTGAACCAAGAACTTCCAGATGTTCAAGCTGGATTTAGAAAAGGCAGAGGAACCAGAGATTCGTATAGTCAAACGTATGGTTTTTCCAGTAGTCATGTATGGATGTTAGAGTTGGATCATAAAGAAGACTGAGCACAGAATTGATGCTTTCTTTCAAATTGTGGTGCTGGAGAAGACTCTTAGAGTTCCTTGGACAGCAAGGAGATCAAACCACTCAATCCTAAAGAAAGTCAACCCTGAATATTCATTGGAAGGACTGATGCTGAAGCTGAAACTCCAGTACTTTGGCCACCTGATGCAAAGAGCCAGCTTATTAGAAAAGACACTGATGCTGGGAAAGATTGAAGGCGGGAGGAGAAGGGGACGACAGAAGACGAGTTAGTTGGATGGCATCATGGACTCAATGAACATGAGTTTAAGCGAACATTGGGAGTTGGTGAAGGACAGGGAAGCCTGGCACGCTGCAGTCCAAGGGTTCACAAAGAGTCAAGCATGACTAAGCAACTGAGCAATAACAAAAGTGTTATTGAAACAAAGTTAGTCATTAATATATTGTCTAGCATATAAAGACTACCTATTGTTTATTACATGTTGAGCAGTTGCAACAGAGACCATATGATCTGTAAAGCAAAACTATTTACTACCTGGGCCTTTGCAGAAAAAGTCTGATGACCTCTGGTCTAGACTGTGTATTGTAAATAATAGAGGGGAAAAGGAAATAATGGCTAAGAATATTTGCTAAAGTCAATGTTGAAGGTCTTACAAGTCAAAATGAATGAGGCAATGTGGAACTATTACAGCTATTTGGAAAGGTGAGTGATGTCCTTAAATATTTCTAGAAATCACATTGTAGGATGACACTGACAAACTAGAGTGGTCAAAGGCCAACACAGATGTAAGTGAAGGGTCTGAAATCAGGTCATAAGTGGGAATGGTTGTATAATCTATAAATATTGATCCAGGGCAAAAGATTTAAGGTTTACAGTATGTAGGTATTCAAGTATCTAAAAGCCTGACTGGTGGGGAAAATTCCAATTTATTTGCAAATACCCAATTCAGTATCTTATCAGAAGGCAGTGCTCCTCTAATGCAGATACTTGAGTGGAGAGGTAAACTGAGATTCTTTAAGAGATCAAATCAGATCAGTACAAATATACTTTAAAAATATCTAGCACAAAATCCTGCCATCTATTTTTCATGTTGAAATTTCATCCTATATTTTCCCATGAATCCAATACAATATGATTTTAATCATCACCACGGCCACTCCCCTGAATTTACTTTTACCTAGGTTACCACTAGTATTTGTGTTGAAAAATTGGTTGAATACTTTATATACATTTACACTATTCATGACTTGCTTTTAAAATCTTCCTGTCACTTTGATTTTGTGACACAAACCTTGCTGTGTTTTCCTGTCCCTGGACATTGCATGTTAATCTCCTTCAAAGGCTCTTGTCTAGTTGGCCTTCAATTACATACTAGTTTTACTCACTAGTCTGCCATAAATTCTCTCTTTATTCTCCCCCATCTCTACTGATGGTGGCTTCATATTCTAAAAGTAGATGCTAAAGCCACATCATATCATGTTTTCAAAGTCATTTTAAGAATGCATGAAATTTTAGGATTAAGTTTTAAGAGGAGTTCGTCTAAATGACTTTATTCATTTACAATTGAGTGGCCAGTTGGCTCTGACCTTGGTGCTGGAGATCCAACAGTGAGGGAAAAAAAGACATGAGTGTTTGACACTTGTGAAATTTGCATTCAAGTTGG
This sequence comes from Bos taurus, assembly GCF_002263795.3. NCBI lineage: Eukaryota > Metazoa > Chordata > Mammalia > Artiodactyla > Bovidae > Bos > Bos taurus. The sequence goes on from NC_037357.1 coordinate 29,524,320, forward strand.
AGGGGAAGAGAAATAAACAAACATTAGGATAAATGTGAAGACTTCAGAGAAGATCAAGTGCTGTGAAGAAAATAGGGCATGATAATTAATTAGGGAGAAGCTGGGAAAATGACTAATTTAGATGAGATGATCAGTTATGTTTTCTTTGAGACTTGAATAAGGAAAAGCTAAGATTTTTGACCTAGGACCTAGATAATAAGAAGGAGCTAGTCATGTGAATGGTGAAGGTGAAGGACAGGGAAGCCTGGCATGCTGCAGTCCATGGGGTCACAAAGAGTCAGACATGACTGAGTGACTGAACAACAAGTCATGTGACTATCTGGGTGAATAGTATTGCCAGTGGGTTGAATAGTGAGTCTAAAGAGCTGAAGATGGGAATGAGTGTGGCATATGAAGGAACAGAGAGATTAAAATGTAGTTAACACTGGGGAAAGTAATACTTGATCGGACTAGAAAAATAATAGGAGCCAAAGGATGTTGTGCTTGTAGGCTACATGTGAAGTCTGAATTATCTGTAAGTGCAATGGAAAGCCATTGGGGATTTTAGCATGGTTGTAACATGATATCACGTTGCCTTTATTTTTCTATTTGGCAAATGATACAAATTATATAACATTCAACTTTGCTGCAAGGAAATTTAAATCCACAGTAAACTCTTAACCAAAGGATATAGATTAGTTTATGACTTCGTGTACATTTATTATCTTATTCTTTTTTATTTATGTTATGATTTTTGTTTGTATGTAGCATCTATTATCGTAGAAGGCAATGGCATGCCACTCCAGTACTCTTGACTGGAAAATCCCATGGACGGAGGAGCCTGGAAGGCTGCAGTCCATGGGGTCGCTGAGGGTCAGACACGACTGAGCGACTTCACTTTCACTTTTCACTTTCATGCATTGGAGAAGGAAATGGCAACCCACTCCAGTGTTCTTGCCTGGAGAATCCCAGGGACAGGGGAGCCTGGTGGGCTGCCATCTATGGGGTCACACACAGTCGGACATGACTGAAGCGACTTAGCAGCAGCATCTATTATAAAATGCCTCAAAGTATTTTTGAAGAATTGATATTATGAATCATAAAAGACATTTTGATTTGACATGTGAGCATTGAACTTGGATTTGGTAACCTGCATGCTGTGCTGGTTTTAACACTGAATTATTCATGTAAATTTAGGATAATCATTTAAACTCTTGGAGCCTTAATGCATTCATCCAAAAATGAGGAAATTAACACTTATTTCTCTGCTTCTAAAGAATACTGTATGGAAAAGACTGAGACTGGATATAGGCAGATAGTATAAAACTATAAATATTCAGTACATATTTCTTAAACTTTTTCTATGGGATTCAAGATGTACTTTCACAAAAAGGATCTGATAAAGTTATGTTAAATATATAGGAATCCAGCATTTTTAATCCATGTATATTTCATATGTAAAATAAATATAGGATGTTTTCTCAAGTCTATGAATTCTTATTGGATTTTTTTTTTCTAAAAGGAGATTGAAGATCCTGACAAACATGTGAAATTTGAATCAGGAACAGTTCAAGTTCAATGCTAAAATTAGGAGAAAAGTTTGAACAAATTCTCTGTATGCATCCTCATCAGAATTACTGCTAATGGCTATGAGCAAAGTTTAGCTGATGAATTATTCAGTTTAGTGTCAATCTTGTCTGTTGCCACAAAATTTTGAAACAAAGACTGCTTTGCAACTCTTAAGAATATACCTTTAGGCAATGATGGAAATATTACTTGACATCCATAGTCCATGCTTTTAAAATTTATTTAAAGTTTAAGTAAATTGCATAAGAAGCTTTTAATTCCTATAATTTTTGAATAATTTATCTTACCTTTTGTATTATCAAATCCTCATGTATGTTTTGCTATGAAATACAGTTAGCTCCATGTTAGAACAACAGACTGGTTCCAAATAGGAAAGGGAGTATGTCCAGGCTATATTGTCACCCTGTTTATTTAACTTATATGCACAGTACATCATGAGAAACCCTGGACTGGAAGAAACACAAGCTGAAATCAAGATTGCCGGGAGAAATATCAATAACCTCAGCTATGCAGATGACACCACCCTTACGGCAGAAAGTGAAGAGGAACTAAAAAGCCTCTTGATGAAGGTGAAAGTGGAGAGTGAAAAAGTTGGCTTAAAGCTCAACATTCAGAAAACAAAGATCATGGCATCCGGTCCCATCACTTCATGGGAAATAGATGGGGAAACAGTGGAAACAGTGTCAGACTTTATTTTTCTGGGCTCCAAAATCACTACAGATGGTGACTGCAACCATGAAATTAAAAGACACTTACTCCTTGGAAGGAAAGTTATGACCAACCTAGATAGCATATTGAAAAGCAGAGACATTACTTTGCCAACAAAGGTTCGTCTAGTCAAGGCTATGGTTTTTCCTGTGGTCACGTATGGATGTGAGAGTTGGACTGTGAAGAAGGCTGAGCGCTGAAGAATTGATGCTTTTGAACCGTGGTGTTGGAGAAGACCCTTGAGAGTCCCTTGGACTGCAAGGAGATCCAACCAGTCCATTCTGAAGGAGATCAGCCCTGGGATTTCTTTGGAAGGAATGATGCTAAAGCTGAAACTCCAGTACTTTGGCCACCTCATGTGAAGAGTTGACTCATTTGAAAAGACCCTGATTCTGGGAGGGATTGGGGGCAGGAGGAGAAGGGGATGACAGAGGATGTGATGGCTGGATGGCATCACTGACTTGATGGATGTGAGTCTCAGTGAACTCCGGGAGTTGGTGATGAACAGGGAGGCCTGGCATGCTGCGATTCATGGGGCCGCAAAGAGTCGGACACGACTGAGCGACTGATCTGATCTGATCTGATCTGATACATTATTTTGACCCTAGATAGAACTAACTATAAATAGTGGGTTGGCCAAAAGAGTTATTCAGTTTTCCATATCATTTTATGGAAAACACCCAAACAAACTTTTTGGCCAACGCAATATTAACTCTACAGAGGTGGCTAATGAAAGGACTCCATAAAAATCAAGTGTTCCATGAATCACATTTTGGAAACCACTGGATTATAGAAAACTACTATGTATGCAATGATCCCAACCTTCAGAACTGCAATGATTAATGTCTTTCCATTTTGTTCATATCAATATTTAAGTGCTTTTTGGTATTCCACATGGTATTCCACAACTTAAGAAATCTACTCTCGTCATATTTCCTTATACTTCTATAGAACTGCTTTGATCTGTCCCCCTATACTTTTCTCCTCATCAATAGCCACTGCTTGCCAACCTTAAACTTTGCAGCACTGAAGACTCAGTCTTTGCTAATGTTATTTCACATGTCTGGAATACATACGTACTCCTTCCTCTGCCCTGATTCAGGGCTTTTCCAACTGATTATTTATTCAATGTTTCTTCACAACAGTCACTAAAAAGTGGTTGCAGCCCTGAGGAAACAACCAGTGAATGCTGCCCAAGAAAATCATTTATAGAAGGAAACTGCTCTTTAGATAACTTCTCATAGGATCCCTAGGATACACAGAAAAAACATCAATGTTCTGGATCTGTGCTGTCACTCCCAATGAGTGGGATACAATGAAACCACCCACATTGTTATGCCCAAGAAAGGGACCTATTGCCATGACTATAAATTTTTTGAAGATAGAAGTTGTATTATTTATCTTTATATTCATATTTCTCTGCATATCATGTGGTACAAATGAGGCCTTCCCACATACTTGTTGAAATAAAGTGCAGTGGATTTCTGAGACATTGCATACCATTTATAGTTGTTTCATATCATGGCTCATTCTTTTCATAGAAGGAAAACAATAAAGGGTTTTTCTAACTAGGTATATACAGTAAGTGAGATTGAGATTGATGTTTACTAGCAGTATAGTATGCAGACAGAAGTGATAATACTATAAGCTTTTAGAATATTGGTTATTGGAGAAGCGTTGGCATGCAATTTTTTTTTTTTTTTTTCTGTAAAGCACGGATTTGAGATGGGACAAATCTAGATTCACGTGCTAGATTTACCACCTAAAGGCTGTGTTATCTGGACCAAGACTCCAGCTTCTTTAGTTGTACAATGGACATAATAGTAGTACCTGCTCTGAATATCTAACTAAGATAATGTGTAGGACATACCAGGCACTATAGCACTTTGCAATTGTTGCTTCTTTTAGAGGAAAATTAGGTATTGGGTAAAACATTAGGTTAGAAAACTTACTAGGTCCATTTTCACACTTAGCATCTAATTCTTAGAAAAGTTCTTACAGCCTGGGCTGGGCAGACAGAATTGTGGTCATCTGACAACTACTTCCTGCTACTTCACACTGTTTCATTTTCAAGGAGCTCCCTGACAACAGGCCCTGTATAGGCTCTGTCCCCACATCCCATACCCAAATTCAGCTACCAGCAGTCTCTGTTTCTGTCCCTCTTCTCTTCTCCATACTGACTGATTCCTTGTCCTTGTTTTTCTTTTTATCCCTCAATGCCTTGAAGAATGTAATTTAACTCACCTTGTTTTTCTCACCTGTGAAACAAGGATAATAACCTTCCTATCACCTTTGCTTGAACAACCATGGTGAGAATTAATGAAATAAAGTTTAGTCTCAGCCTTAGAGATAATAAAGTCTAAGAAATGTCAAAGTACTTTGAGTTCTTTAGAAAAAAATAAATTTGAGAAAGTTCAAAGATAACATTATAGCACTGATAGGCTGAATTTGTTGTCAGAAAAATTATTTTGTATTCCTAGATACAAAGTAAAAACTGCATGCATTACTTCACCAGATTTAAATTAGAAATTATCAAATCCATAGAATATTTAGAGTTGGATGGGAGCTCTCAGATGATGTACTTCAACTCCAGCATGTTGACATGAAAACCGAGGCCCCAAGAAGGGAAGTGACCTCCTTAAGTTTCATGCAGCAGTTTAGGGAAAGAACCAGGCAAACTTCCGTTATGCTGTTGTGAAACAAGACAAAAAGTATACTACACCAGTATTTCTTTGGGTAAAATTACCATAACTCAAAACCTCACAGTGGAAGTCATTTGACCTTAGTGCAAAGTTTCAGAAAATTATTCTATCAAGAATTCCAGGGACTTCCTTGCAGTCCAGTGGTTAGAACTCTGCACTGTCACTGCCAAAGGCATGGGTTTGATCCCTGGTCAGGGAACTAAGGTCCCACAAGCTGCATGGTGAGACCAAAAATTTGGTCAAAAGTTGGCAAAATGTTGGAGAGAGAAACAACCCTGACATCCCATCCTTTCATGACTCTCAAGACATCTCAAAAAAAAAGGGGGGGGGGAGGGTGCTGCTTTTGATAAACTTCAGAATACAGGACAGTATGGTGATCATTTTCAGCAGTATCATCTAGACCAGTGAAAGTTCTACTTATCCAGCAAAGACTGAAATCAAACTTAGTGCAAGGAACCAAATGGAGTATTTCATTGTTCTCAGTCAATGACAATTACATAATGTTTGGACTACCTTTGTCTCCTCAATGATCTGTGGCTTTGGTTTAGCATGAAAGTGAAAGAATAATGGAACTATTAATCTTCATTACACTAATAGTCCTCAAAGTCCTATTAGGGTAATGAAGATAGAAACTATTCCAGTTTCTTCTCATCATTATGGTCATTGATGACTTGAGAAGCAATATCAGCCCCTCTCCACATCGGTGCTCTCTTATTTCCAACTCTAAACTGGAGGGGATTTTCTGAAGGCAAGGGGTGATGACTTTGAAATTGAGATTGATGTTTACTAGAAATTTTACCTTCTAGCCTAAAAAATTGCAGCAGAAACATGTCTCTCGAGGTATTCAATGTACACATCAAAATATCTAATACGTGTGCCCCCAACATAATATATATTTTGGAAGAAGCTCTTTGGTAAATGTCTAAAATGTGTTTAGAAACTCAATTGGTGAGATTCTTTATGATTATAAGCACAAAGGAGGCTTATATTAAAAAACAAAAAATACACCTCAATAAAATTTTGTCACTCAGTGGGAAAAACAGTATTCAGCTCCCAGCATTGATAATGAATACTACTGGGATGTAGCACTGTCCAAATCTTATGGAAATATTGAAACCTTTTCCCCACCCTCCCTCTCACTGTTACCAGTCTTAGCTGTACAAGATCTTTATTCACCAAAACCCTGAGAAACTATTCACTGGAATCTTCAGATCCATAATAGTGTGCTTCTCACACCCTTCAGAGTGAGCTTCCACTGACACTTGACTGATAAAAGACACAGTGATTTTCTTTTTTTTTAAATATAAATTTATTTATTTTAATTGGAGGCTAATTACTTTACAATATTGTATTGGTTTTGCCATACATTGACATGAATCCACGACAGGTGTACATGGCTCCCCATCCTGAACCCACCTCTCACCTCCCTCCCCTTCCCATCCCTCTGGGTCATCCCAATTCACTGGCCCTGAGCTCCCTATATCATGCATCAAAACTACACTGGTGATTCATTTCACATATGATAATATACCTGTTTAAATGCCATTCTCCCAAATCATCCCACCCTCGCCCTCTCCCACAAAATCCAAAAGACTGTGTCTTTTTTGCTGTCTCTCATACAGGGTTATCATTACCATCTTTTTAATTCCATATATATGCATTCAGTTCAGTTCAGTTCAGTTGCTCAGTCGTGTCCAACTCTTTGCAACCCCATGAATCGCAGCAAACCAGGCCTCCCTGTCCATCACCAACACCTGGAGTTCACTCAGACTCACGTCCATCGAGTCAGTGATGCCATCCAGCCATCTCATCCTCTGTCGTCCCCTTCTCCTCCTGCCCCCAATCCCTCCCAGCATCAGAGTCTTTTCCAATGAGTCAACTCTTCTCATGAGGTGGCCAAAGTACTGGAGTTTCAGCTTTAGCGTCATTCCTTCCAAAGAAATCCCGGGGCTGATCTCCTTCAGAATGGACTGGTTGGATCTCCTTGCAGTCCAAGGGACTCTCAAGAGTCTTCTCCAACACCACAGTTCAAAAGCATCAATTCTTCAGTGCTCAGCCTTCTTCACAGTCCAACTCTCACATCCATACATGACCACTGGAAAAACCATAGCCTTGACTAGATGGACCTTTGTTGGCAAAGTAATGTCTTCAAAGTAATGCTTTTGGATATGCTATCTAGGTTGGTCATAACTTTTCTTCCAAGAAGTAAGCGTCTTTTAATTTCATGGCTGCAGTCACCATCTGCAGTGATTTTGGAGCCCCCAAAAACAAAGTCTGACACTGTTTCCACTGTTTCCCCATCTACTACGAATGAAGTGATGGGACCAGATGCCATGATCTTCATTTTCTGAATGTTGAGTTTTAAGCCAACTTTTTCACTCTCTTCTTTCACATTCATCAAGAGGCTTTTTAGTTCCTCTTCACTTTCTGCCATAAGGGTGGTGTCATCTGCATATCTGAGGTTACTGGTATTTCTCCTAGAAATCTTGATTCCAGCTTGTGCTTCTTCCAGCCCAGCCTTTCTCATGATGTACTCTGCATATAAGTTCAATAAGTAGGGTGACAATATACAACCTTGAGGTACTCCTTTTCCTATTTGGAACCAGTCTGTTGTACCATGTCCAGTTCTAACTGTTGCTTCCTGACCTGCATACAAATTTCTCACGAGGCAGGTCAGGTGGTCTGGTATTCCCATCTCTTTCAGAATTTTCCACAGTTTAATGTGATCCACACAGTCAAAGCCTTTGGCATAGTCCATAAAGCAGAAATAGATGTTTTTCTGGAACTCTCTTGCTTTTTGATGATAAAGTGGATGTTGGCAACTTGGTCTCTAATTCCTCTACCTTTTCTAAAACCAGCTTGAACATCTGGAAGTTCACTGTTCACATATTGCTGAAGCCTGGCTTGGAGAATTTTGAGCATTACTTTACTAGCGTATGAGATGAGTGCAATTGTGCGGTAGTTTGAGCATTCTTTGGCATTGCCTTTCTTTGGGATTGGAATGAAAACTGACCTTTTCCAGTCCTGTGGCCGCTGCTGAGTTTTCCAAATTTGCTAGCATATTGAGTGTAGCACTTTCACAGCATCATCTTTCAGAATTTAAAATAGCTCAACTGGAATTCCATTACCTCCACTAGCTGTGTTTGTAGTGATGCTTTCTAAGGCCCACTTGACTTCACACTCCAGGATATCTGGCTCTAGGTGACTGATCACACCATCGTGATTATCTGGAATATTACTCAGCCATTAAAAAGAATACATTTGAATCAGTTCTAATGAGGTGGATGAAACTGGAGACTATTATACAGGGTGAAGTAAGCCAGAAAGAAAAACACCAATACAGTATACTAACGCATATATATGGAATTTAGAAAGATGGTAATAATAACCCTGTATGTGAGAAAGCAAAAGAGACGCAGATGTATAGAACAGTCTTTTGGACTCTGTGGGAGAGGGAGAGGGTGGGATGATTTGGGAGAATGGCATTGTTATTATTATTATTACCATCTCTCTCTATTCCATATATATGCATTAGTATACTGTATTGGTGTTTTTCTTTCTGGCTTACTTCACTCGGTATAATAGGCTCCAGTTTCATCTACCTCATTAGAACTGAACAAATGTATTCTTTTTAATGGTGGAGTAATATTCCATTGTGTATATGTACCACAGCTTTCTTATCCAGTCATCTGCTGAGGGACATCCAGGTTGCTTCCATGTCCTCGCTATTATAAACAGTGCTGTGATGAACATTGTGGTACATGTGTCTCTTTCTATTTTGATTTCTTCGTTGTGTATGCCTAGCAGTGGGATTGCTGGGTCATATGGCAGTTATATTTCCAGTTTCTTTTTTTTTTTTTTTTTGCAAAATTAATCTGCCACAGGTATACATGTGTTCCCCATCCTGAACCCTCCTCCCTCCATCCTCCCCATACCATCCCTCTGGGTCATCCCAGTGCACCAGCCCCAAGCATCCAGTATCGTGCATTGAACCTGGACTGGCGACTCATTTCATATATGATATTATACATATTTCAATGCCATTCTCCCAAATCTTCCCACTCTCTCCCTCTCCCACAGAGTCCAAAAGACTGTTCTATATATAAGTGTCTCTTTTGCTGTCTCGTATACAGGGTTATTGTTACCATCTTTCTAAATTCCATATATATGCATTAGTATACTGTATTGGTGTTTTTCTTTCTGGCTTACTTCACTCTGTATAATAGGCTCCAGTTTCATCCACCTTATTAGAACTGATTCAAATGTATTCTTTTTAATGGCTGAGTAATACTCCATTGTGTATATGTACCATAGCTTTCTTATCCATTCATCTGCTGATGGACATCTAGGTTGCTTCCATGTCCTGGCTATTATAAACAGTGCTGCGACGAACATTGGGGTACACATGTCTCTTTCAATTCTGGTTTCCTCAGTGTGTATGCCCAGCAGTGGGATTGCTGGATCATAAGGCAGTTCTATTTCCAGTTTTTTAAGGAATCTCCACACTGTTCTCCATAGTGGCTGTACTAGTTTGCATTCCCACCAACAGTGTAAGAGGGTTCCCTTTTCTCCACACCCTCTCCAGCATTTATTGCTTGTAGACTTTTGGATAGCAGCCATTTTGACTGTCATAAAATGGTACCTCATTGTGGTTTTGATTTGCATTTCTCTGATAATGAGTGATGTTGAGCATCCTTTCATGTCTTTGTTAGCCAACAAACATGTGTTGTATGTCTTCTTTGGAAAAATGTCTGTTTAGTTCTTTGGCCCACTTTTTGATTGGGTCTTTTATTTTTCTGGAATTGAGCTGCAGTTGTTGCTTGTATATTTTTGAGATTAATTCTTTGTCAGTTGCTTCATTTGCTATTATTTCCTCCCATTCTGAAGGCTGTCTTTTCACCTTGTTTATAGTTTCCTTTGTTGTGCACTATTGTTTATTTTTGCTTTTATTTCCAATATTCTGGGAGATAGGTCATCGAGGATCCTGCTGTGGTTTATGTCAGAGAGTGTTTTGCCTATGTTTTCCTCTAGGAGTTTTATAGTTTCTGGTCTCATGTTTAGATCTTTAATCCAGTTTGAGTTTATTTTTGTGTATGGTGTTAGAAAGTGTTCTAGTTTCGTTCTTTTACAAGTGGTTGACCAGTTTTCCCAGCACCACTTGTTAAAGAGATTTTCTTTTCTCCATTGTATATTCTTGCCTCCTTTGTCAAAGATAAGGTGTCCATAGGTGCATGGATTTATCTCTGGGCTTTCTATTTTGTTCCATTGATCTATATTTCTGGCTTTGTGCCAGTACCATACTGTCTTGATGACTGTGGCTTTGTAGTAGAGCCTGATGTCAGGCAGGTTGATTCCTCCAGTTCCATTCTTCTTTATTAAGATTGCTTTGGCTTTTGAAGTTTCTTGTATTTCTATACAAATTGTGAAATTATTTGTTCTAGTTCTCTGAAAAATACCATCGGTAGCTTGATAGGGATTGCATTGAATCTATAGATTGCTTTGGGTAGTATATTCATTTTCACTTTATTGATTTTTCCAATCCATGAACACAGTATATTTCTCCATCTATGTGTTTCCTCTTTGATTTCTTTCACCAGTGTTTTATAGTTTTATATATCTAGGTCTTTTGTTTCTTTAAATAGATATATTCCTAAGTATTTTTTTCTTTACTTTGCAATGATGAATGGAATTGTTTCCTTAATTTCTCTTTCTGTTTTCTCATTGTTAATGTATAGGAATGCAAGGTATTTCTGTGTTTTAATTTTATATCCTGAAATGTTACTATATTCATTGATTAGCTCTAGTAATTTTCTGGTGGAGTCTTTAGGGTTTTCTATGTAGAGGATCATGTCATCTGCAAACAGTGAGGGTTTTACTTCTTCTTTTCCAATTTGGATTCCTTTTATTTCTTTTTCTGCTCTGATTGCTGTGGCCAAAACCTCCAAAACTATGTTGAATAGTAGTGGTGAGAGTGGGCACCCTTGTCTTGTTCCTGACTTTAGGGGAAATGCTTTCAATTTTTCACCATTGAGGATAATGTTTGCTGTGGGTTTGTCATATATAGCTTTTATTATGTTGAGCTATGTTCCTGCTTTCTTGAGGGGATTTAGCATAAATGGATGTTGAATTTTGTCAAAGGTTTTCTCTGGATCTATTGAAATAATCATATGCTTTTTATTTTTCAATTTGTTAATGTGGTGTATTACATTGGTTGTTTTGCAGATATTGAAGAATCCTTGCAGCCCTGGGATAAAGCCCACTTGATCATGATGTATGATCTTTCTAATATGTTGTTGGATTATGTTTGCTAGAATTTTGTTAAGGATTTTTGCATCTATGTTCATCAGTGATATTGGCCTGTAGTTTTCTTTTTATGTGGCATCTTTGTCAGGTTTTGGTATTAGGGTAATGGTGGCCTCATAGAATGTGTTTGGAAGCTTACTTTTCTATGCAATTTTCTGGAAGAGTTTGAGTAGGATAGGTGTTACCTCTTCTCTAAATTTTTGGTAGAATTCAGCTCCGAAGCCGTCTGGTCCTGGGCTTTTGTTTGCTGGAAGATTTCTGATTACCGTTTCAATTTCTGTGCTCGTGATGGGTCTGTTAAGATTTTCTGTTTCTTCCTGGTTCAGTTTTGGAAAGTTGTAATTTTCTAAAAATTTGTCCATTTCTTCCAAGTTGTCGATTTTATTGGCATATAGTTGCTGATAGTAGTCTCTTATGATCTTTTGTATTTCTATGTTGTCTGTTGTGATCTCTCCATTTTCATTTCTAATTTCGTTGATTTGATTTTTCTCTCTTTGTTTCTTGTGAGACTGGTTAATGGTTTGTCAATTTTATTTGTCTTCTCAAAGAACCAGCTTTTGGTTTTGTTTATTTTTGTTATGGTCTCTTTTGTTTCTTTTGCATTTATTTGTGCCCTAATTTTTAAAGATTTCTTTCCTTCTACTAACCCTGTGGTTCTTCATTTCTTCCTTTTCTAGTTGCTTTAGGTGTGCAGTTAGGTTGTTTATTTGACTTTTTTCTTGTTTGTTTATGTAAGCCTGTATTCCTATGAACCTTCCCCCAGCACTGCTTTTACAGTGTCCCATAGGTTTTGAGTTGTTGTGTTTTAATTTTCATTGGTTTGTATGCATATTTTTATTCCTTCTGTGTTTTGTTGTTTATTCAGCAGTGTTTTGTTCAGCCTCCATATGTTGGAATTTGTAATAGTTTTTATCCTGTAATTGAGATCTAATCTTACTGCACTGTGGTCAGAAAAGATGCTTGGAATGATTTCAATTTTTTTTGAATTTACCAAGGCTAGATTTATGGCCCAGGATGTGATCTATCTTGGAGAAGGTTCCATGTGCACTTGAGAAAAAGTTGAAATTCATTGTTTTGGGGTGAAATATCCTATAGATATCAATTAGGGCTAACTGGTCTATTATATCATTTAAAGGTTGTGTTTCCTTGTTAATTTTCTGTTTAGTTGATCTACCCATAGGTGTGAGTGGGGTATTAAAATCCCCCACTATTATTAGATTATTGTTAAGTTCCCCTTTCATACTTGTTAACATTTGTCTTACATATTGTGGTGCTTCTATGTTGTGTGCATATATATTTATAATTGTTATATCTTCTTCTTGGATTAATCCTTTGATCATTATGTATTGTCCTTCTTTGTCTCTTTTCACAGCCTTTGTTTTAAAGTCTGTTTTATCTGTTATGAGTATTGCTACTCCTGCTTTCTTTTGGTCTCTATTTGCATGAAATATCTTTTTCCAGCCCTTCACTTTCAGTCTGTATGTGCCCCTTGTTTTGAGGTGGGTCTCTTGTAGATAACATAAATAGGGGTCTTTTTTTGTATCCATTCAGCCAGTGTTTGTCTTTTGGTTGGGGCATTCAACCCATTTACATTTAAGGTAATTATTGATAAGTATGATGCCATTGCCATTTACTTTGTTGTTTTGGGTTCGAATTTATACCCCCTTTTTGTGTTTCCTGTCTAGAGAAGATCCTTTAGCATTTGTTGGAGAGCTGGTTTCGTGGTTCTGAATTCTCTCAACTTTTGCTTGTCTGTAAAGTTTTTGATTTCTCCTTCATATTTTAATGAGATCCTTCCTGGGTACAGTAATCCAGGTTGTAGGTTTTCTCTATCTTCACTTTAAATATATCCTGCCATTCCCTTCTGGCCTGAAGAGTTTCTATTGAAAGATCAGCTGTTATTCCTTAGGGGAATCCCCTTGTGTGTTATTTGTTGTTTTTCCCTTGCTGCTTTTAATATTTGTTCTTTGTGTTTGATCTTTGTTAATTTGATTAACATATGTCTTGGGGTGTTTCACCTTGGGTTTATCCTATTTGGGACTCTCTGGGTTTCTGGGACTTGGGTAACTATTTCCTTCCCCATTTTAAGGAAGTTTTCAACTACTATCTCCTCAAGTATTTTCTCATGGTCTTTCTTTTTGTCTTCTTCTTCTGGGACTCTGATGATTCAAATGTTGGGGCATTTAACATTGTCCCAGAGGTCTCTGAGGTTGTCCTCATTTCTTTTAATTCTTTTTTTTTTCTTTTTTCCTCTCTGCTTCATTTATTTCTACCATTCTATCTTCTACCTCATTTATTCTATCTTCTGCCTCCATTATTCCAGTGTTGATTCACTCCAGAGTGTTTTTGATTTCATGTATTGCATTATTCATTATTGATTGATTCTTTCTTATTTCTTCTAGGTCCTTGTTAAACCTTTCTTGCATCTTCTCGATTCTTGTCTCCAGGCTATTTATCTGTAACTCCATTTTGTTTTCAAGATTCTGGATCATTTTCACTATCATTATTCAGAATTCTTTAACAGGTAGATTCCCTATCTCTTCCTCTTTTGTTTGGTTGGGGGGCATTTATCCTGTTCCTTTACCTGCTGGAAATTTCTCTGCCTTTTTGTCTTGTTTATATTGCTGTGTTTGGGGTGACCTTTCTGTATTATGGCAGTTTGTGGTTCCTCTTTATTGTGGAGGTTCCTCACTGTGGGTGGAGTTGTATGGGTGGCTTGTCAAGGTTTCCTGGTTAGGGAAGCTTGTGTCGGTTTTCTGGCATGTGGAACTGGATTTCTCTCTGGAGTGCAATGAAGTGTCCAGTAATGAATTTTGAGATGTCAGTGGGTTTGGTGTGTCTTTGGGCAGTCTGTATATAGAAGCTAAGGGCTATGTTCCTGTGTTGCTGGTTAATTTGTTTGGTATATCTTTCTCTATAACTTGTTGGCCCTTGGTGGTGCTTGGTTTCAGTGTAGGTATGGAGGCATTTGATGACCTCCTATCGATAATGTTCCCTGGTATCAGGAGTTCTCTGGTGTTCTCAGGATTTTGACTTAAGCCTTCTGCCTCTGGTTTTCAGTCTTATTCTTACAGTAGCCTCAAGACTTCTCCATCTATACAACACCAATGATAAAAAATGTAGATTAATGATGAAATGTTTCTCCACAGTGAGGGACACCTGGAGAGGTACACAGAGTTACATGGAGAAGAGAAGAGGGAGGAAGGAGATAGAGGTGACCAGGAGGAAAAGAGGGGGAATCAAAAGGGGAGAGAGCAAGCTAGCCAGTAATCACTTCCCTATGTGCTCTCCATAGTCTTCATCCCTCAGAGATGTTCATGGGGTTACACAGAGAAGAGAAGAGGGAGGAAGGAGACAGAGGTGGCCAGGAAAATTAAAGGGGGAATCAAAAGGAGAGAGACATATCTAGCCAGTAATCAGTTCCCTGATTGTTCTCCACAGCCTGGAACACACAAAGAGATTCACAGAGTTGGGTAGAGAAGAGAAGGGGGAGGGACAAGTAGAGGTGACCTGGTGGAGAAGAAGGAGAGTCAAAAGAGTGAGAGAGCAATCAAGCCAGTAATCATGCTCCCAAGTAAAAATGGGTACTGAAGATTGGGTTCTTAAAGGTAGAAAATTGATAACAAATACCAAAAAGCAAAGATTAAAAATCTAGAGTAGAGGTTAGATTCTCAAAAATACAATATTAAAGAAAAAAACAAAGTCACAAAAATTATTATATATATATATATATATATATATATATGAATTTTGCTTTAAAAATAGGGTCTTTTATTTTCCAAAGTAATAGTAGTTTATAAAATGAAAAGTAAAGGAGAAATAGAGGACTTAAAAATTTTAAAAAAATTAAAGTTAAAAAAATGATAATAGTAAAAATATATTTAGGACTTTCTCTGGTGTTGTTTTGGACAGTGTGGGGTCAGTTCATTTTCAGATAGTTCCTTGATCTGGCTTATATTTCTCAAGATCTATAGCCGCCTTCCTATGTAGTCGGTGCTAACTGCAGGGTTTTAATCTATTGCACCTGTCACTTCCAAAGGTTTCCCTCTGTTTATTTTAGCTTCTTCTGTTTGCTGGTCTCTTCAGTGTCTAATTTCCACCCTGACACAAGGGGCCGGTGGTGGTCACTTTTTTAGGCTTAATTGTTCAGTCATGCTGTGGGGAGGGAGGAACACTGCAAACAAACATCACTGGTATGTATGGTGAGTGCTTGCAGTGTCTTGGTCACACTGGGTCTGCCCCCACTCAAGCTGTGTGTGCTTTTTCCCACTCTACACTCTTCAGGCTCTAGGTTGCTCTGCCAGGAACTTTCTGAGGTGGGCCCTGGGTTACATGCACTTTCCAGGTCTAAGCTGCTCAGGTTCAGGTTCTGATGTACTCCACAAAGGCGCAGACTTGGTTGGGCCTGTGTTTTGTGCCCTTCCCAGGTCTGAGCAGCTCAGGTGACCAGGTGCTTGGTAAGCACGGTCATCCCCAGTTGGGGGCTACATCTTATCACCTCCCCAGTCCCAGCCGCTCGGTTTTCTGGGTGTACAACCAGCGTGCCATCTCAGGTGTGCCGTGTGTCTCTTCTGGGGAGCTGATCTCTGGTTGCGACCCTCCGGCAGATGTCGACCATCCAGAATCCCAAGAAGTCTTGGTTAGTAACGAAGCCTGCTTGCTGTTTGGTAGAGGATGCCTCTCTGGGGCCACAGTTGCCCCTTCCAGCTCTGGTTGCCCTCGCCTGCCTGTCTCCAGTGGGGGATGGGCTGATCCACAGCTGGCTAGCTCTGCTCAGTCCTTTGTTCTGTGAGTGGGCCTGGCAGTGTCTTAGGTTAGGGCTTTTCGCAGGATAGCTATCCCACAGTATGGGTTGCTATCTGAAGTTAGTTCCCTCAGATTGCCCTTGGGGCATTCATGCCCAGTCCTTACCCTAAGCAATACAGCCCGTGCCTCCCTGTCCAGTCCCTGCTTACTAGTGGCAGATGTGAGTGTCTGCGCTGGTTCTCCCCTGGGAGTTGCCGTTAGGCACATAATCTGTGGGTTTTAATTATTTATTTATTTTTCCTCCCGGTTATGTTGCCCTCTGAAGTTCCAATGCTCGCCACAGATTCTCTGGTGAGAGTGTTTCCTGGTGTTTGTCCACTTCTGTCTTTTTAAAGACTCCCCTCCCAGAACAGATCTCCATCCCTACCTCTTTTGTCTCTCTTTTTATCTTTTATATTTTGTCCTACCTCCTTTGGAAGGCTGCCTTTCTGGATGCCTGAAGTTCTCTTCCAGTATTAGAAGTTGTTTTGTGGAATTTTCTGTGTTCAAATGTTCTTTCAATGAGTTTTGGGGGAGAAAGTGGTCTCCCCGTCTTATTCCTCCGCCATCCAGACATAGTGATTTTCGAGTTTGGTTTCACAATAATGTCCTCTGAGGAGCTTTGCAAAACCCCATTTACTCAGCCCTACCCTGGGCCAATTAAGTGAAAGGCTGAGGTTAGAACCCAGATATAGGTATTTTTGAAAGTTCTTCAGGTAATTGTAGTATGAAACTAGGCTTGGGAATCCATGTTTAATAGTGTATCTTCTGCAGGCCCCTGCCACTTCAGAACCTGGAAGAAATATGTCCTTCTCCCCATCATCCCCAACTCCACCTATGTTAACTTACTGAACCAACATCTGTGGAAGGTTCTGGAGTACATGATATCTTTTCCTCTTGTCTTACTGTTCAGCCAAGATAAATGCCAAATGAGAAATAATTGCTAAGTTGTCACAAGATAGAGATGGACCAGGGCATAGACTCAAACTTGTGGAAATCACCCAGTGCTAGAGCAGATCAATATGGAAGAAAGCCAAAATGGTCTCTTAAAGTGACAGCTATGGACCCGATTTGGGAATCATCAAGCTCTGGTTAACACTGAGCTTGCAGGTAATGATAAGCCCCTTCCATCTCTAGGAAATAAAGTCAGGGCCAGGATTGGGCTCAAGCATCTGAAACACTCAACAAGGACACAGAATTTTAGGGGCCATGAAAACGTCAGTCAGTCGGACTTGCTTGGTGGTCCAATGGTTAAAACCGTGCTTCTACTGCAGGGCGTACAGGTTCTGATCCCTATTGGGAAACTAGGATCCCACATGGTGCACAACAGGGCAAAAAAAGAAAATTAAAGTAAATTAAAATGCACATTATTTTAATGTCATGTTTTAAAAATTCTAAATCAATGAAAAAATCTATGATGGACAAAACTTTACATAAATACAGGATCCAACCCTGCACTCACATAGCTTAGTTACTTCCCTCATTCTAACCTAGGCTCTGTCCTGATCTTTCACCTTAATCCTAGCCCTGAGACAGATGCATCCAGATCCCAAACCCACCTACCACCCAGAAGAGGAAGATACTCTTATTCAGGAGAAAGGTAATGGGACTCCTACTCCAATACCTCATGAGATGAGTGGGCATGAAATACTCTGTATCCTGAGCTTCTTACCTACAACTGTTCAGGAAAGCAACCCTCCTTTACTTCCAAATAAATCTCATGAAACCTCACCATGATCCTTCCAATATAAATCAAAAGCTGTGAAATGAGAAAAAAGGGATAAGAGACCCTACAGAAGGAATTTTCCCCAAAGCTCTGCTTGGTGTACTGGAGGGGAGTGGAAGAACTGAATGGAATGGCTAGAAGGAGCCAGTTATTTGCCTGTTGCTTGACTTTTTATAGTTGAACCTCTTGATAACTCTGTCTCCAGATCAATAATCCCTAAAATGATTCTCTAATGGTTACATTTCAGGCATCCAGCAGCTTTGGGAGAGGTGTAGGGATGGAAAATTTCCAAGTTCTCTCCATGGGGTACTAATTAAAATAATAGACTTAAGAATGAATAAATGAGTGAATGGATGAATGGGTGGGCACCTGCTGTCTCTGCATTAGAATCAAATCTGTTGTCTACATTTTCAAGGTCACACAGAAAGATATGGTGGAGTCTGCAATGAGAACCCTGGCTTGTCAATTCAGTGTTGATTATTGCTCAGAAAATGTTATATGAAGTAAAATTGTACTATCAAGACAAGTGTTAGCAATAGATACATATGGGGAAAGAGGATTTTTGTTTTTGTAATGCTTGGAAATTTTAATAGCATTTTAAATTGTTTTATTATTAAAACTTCATATATTAATAAGAAACCTGAGATTCTGATTTGAAAAGTAGGAACTAAACAAGTCATGGGTATATACATCCAAAATTAAAATTATGAAATAAACATTGAAAACTATGATCACAGAAATGCAAAACTAAATATTTATGATATACCATTTTTTACTTATTGAATTCTAAAAGGAGACAGATACTCAGTTATGACAAGGTATTATGAAAAAAAGCACCAAAAATTGCTGGTTGAACTTTAGTACAAATTTTATAAACTTATGGAGACAAACAGCAATCTGTAGCAATGTTCAAAAAATCTCAATCATTACAATGTAGAAATTACACTTTGGGGACTATATTATAAGGAAATAATCAAAAATGCAGACATATATTAATAAATACTGATGGCCTCCCCAGAGTTATTGTATAAGAAGGAGAAATAGAAAATTTTAAACATTTAAGTGTAGGGAATGGGATAAAATAAATTAGAGCACATTCATATAATCGTGTAAAATTCAGACCTTTAAATTTTATTTGGGAAAAATGTGGGGGAAATGTAGATTAGATAATGCAAATAGGACTAAAACAGAATAGAGAGCTGTATATCCAATTCATTCTAAAAGATAGACTGGAAAAGAGTAACCCTATGTGGAAAAGCTGTTATCTCAGATATTATACATATATATTCTAAAGTATCAATAGTGAGCTTATATCATTTTTATAATGCAACATGGAAATAATACATAATTTAATTGGATCCTCATAAAGGAATGGATTTCTGGATCATCATACCTCTGTCTTTGTTTTCTTGATATAACCTGCTCTCACCTCTTTGAAAATCATTTGTTAATTGTGGCTTTACTCCCTCTATGAAGGATAAAATATTACATCTCTTATGAAGCCGTAATTGAACTACTGTCTATAATATTCTCCAATTTCTTTTATCAAAATTATATCCATATGACATAGTATTTGTTTTTTAAGTAAAATTTTTGGTTCAGGAATGTTTCTTTGGTTATACGGTGACAAGATTTATTACCAAGCATTACACCAGCCTGGGAATGTAGCTCAGTGGTAGAGCACATGTTTTGCATGTATGAGATCCTGGGTTTAATCCCCAGGATCTCCACTTGATTCCTCCTTGTTTAATTCTTGGAAAATTTGGCTAATGTAAGTGCAGATCTGAGTTTTAAAAAAATATATATTACAAGACAAATATAATTAACATTTCTATATCTTATATTTGAAAATTAAGAGTAAATCCAAGGGAAAACATTTGTTTTTTCTTCAGATTATAACAGAGTGCAAGAAGGTTAACAGAGCCGTGATATTATAAATGCATGCTATTGATTCTATATAAATGAAAATTATTTCTGATACACTTGGCTAATTAGAATGTAAAAGAGTATTTCCCTTGAATCAGTGGTGGCATGGGATGCATCAGAGGGTTTGTTAATATGCTCTGGCAAAGGGCTTCCCTGGTGGCTCAGCAGTAAAGAATCTGCATGCAATGCAGGCGACATGGGCAAAAGACATGGGTCTGATTCCTGGGTCAGGAAGATCCCTTGGAGAAGGAATTGACAACCCGCTCCACTATTCTTGCCTGGAGAATCCCATGGACAGAGGAGTCTCGTGGCTACAGTCCATAGAGTCACAAAGATTTGGACACGATTGAATACGCAACAAAGATACCATGTCTGACACGGTTTCTACAATCAAGATGACTACTTTTGGTTGTATTCAGTCATTTTTCAGGATCTGGCCATTTTCTGCAGGGTCCAGTTTGGAAAATTAAATAGAAATATAAAGGCTATGACTCCTGTATCCTTCAGATGTTTGATGATGTCACTAATCTTAACCATATCCTCCCTCACGATTATAAGATACTGTTTGGATTTAGTATCATTTTCAGGTGATTTCAGGGGTTTCTGTATGGTCTTCCCTAACATGACAGTTCTTACTTCCCAGACCAGGGGCCCAATGTGGGGTTTATCTCAATTTTCAAGTGTACTCAGGGCTTCCCTGATAGGTCAGTTGGTAACAAATCCACCTGCAATGCAGGAGACCCTGGTTCAATTCCTGGGTCGAGAAGATCTGCTGGAGAAGGGATAGGCTACCCACTCCAGTATTTTGGGGCTTCCCTTGTGGCTTAGCTGGTAAATAATCCTCCCACAATCCAGGGACCTCAATTTGATCCCTGGGTTGGGAAGATCCCCTTGAGAAGGGAAAGGCTACACTCCAGTATTCTGGCCTAGAGAGTTTCATGGACTAGACAGTCCATAGAGTCACGAAGTGTCAGGGCATGTTCAACTTTAAGGGATCCAATATGTTGTTTTCTTCCTTTGTGTGCTGTTTCTCAAGGACTCACTGTTCCTTATCAATTCCTGGAAAACAGGAACAAACAGAGCTGCACGCACCTCTCAGGACTGAGATCATGGGAAAGAGTACCTGCTTGGATTCCCTTCAGTGATTCCCTTCAGTGACCTTTTAGGACTATCCATTTTGTTGCAACTAGTGGAATTTCATTCTTTTTAATGGCTGAGTAATCATTTTATTGACTATATATCAGCATGCATTTCTGCAAATAAAGTACCCTTGTTTCATTCGAGACTTGGGTCCCCTCCGTCCTTTTCTCATCGACTCCAGTCCCCAGGTCCCAGTCTATGAAGACCGTGACAGCGAAGGGTCAGACACAACTGAGCGACTTTCACTTTCAAGTGTATTCATTTCAATTGTTCATGTGGGGACTAAGGTCCATCCTAAAATATCAACACTCTCCCACCTTCAGGAGACATATGCTACAACAGAAAGAAGCACTGGGCCTTATGGTCAGACAGAAAAAGAGGAGGCACCTGGCTCAGCATTAATAGCTGAAAGAGAGCAGGGTCAGGGAAGATTTCCTGGAAGAACTAGAACTGGAACTGAATGTTAAGATGGCCTTTGTCTAATCATCTCTCATTTTGCACTATTTAAGTGTGTGGGCATGCTAAGTTGCTTCTGTGTGACCCTATAGACTGTAGCCTGTCAGGCTGCTGTATCCATGGGCTTCTCCAGGCAAGAATACTGGGGTGGATTGCCATGCCCTTCAGGGATTTTTCCTGACCCAGGGATCAAACCCGCATCTCTTATATCTTCTGCATTGGATGATGGGTTCTATACCACTAGTGTCACTGGGAAGTCCATTTAAGAGTGACTAAGCCTTAAATCATTTTGAAAGTATTCATGACACATAGTTCAGTTCAGTTCAGTTGCAGAGTTGTGTCTGACTCTTTGCAACCCCATAGACGGAAGCAGGACAGGCTTCCCTGTCCATCACCAACTCCTGGAACTTTCTCAACTTCATGCCCATTGAATCGATGATGCCATTCACACATCTCATCCTCTGTCGTTCCCTTCTCCTGCCACCTTCAATCTTTCCCAGCATCAGGGTCTTTTCAGATGAGTCAGTTATTCATGTCAGATGGTCAAAGTATTGGAGCTTCAGGTTCAGTATCAGTCCTTCCAATGAATATTCAGGACTGATTCCCTTTAGGATGGACTGGTTGGATCTCCTTGCAGTTCAAGGGACTCTCAAGAGCCTTCTCCAACACCACAGTTCAAAACCATCAATTCTTTGGTGCTCAGCTTTCTTTATAGTCCAACTCTCACATCCATACATGACTACTGGAAAAATCATAGCTTTAACTAGATGGACGTTTTTTGGCAAAGAATTTCAGAATTTTCTACAGTTTATTGCGATCCACACAGTCAAAGGCTTTTGCATAGTCAATAAAGTAGAAGTAGATGTTTTTCTGGAACTCACTTGCTTTTTTGATGATGCAACAGATGTTATCAATTTGATCTCTGGTTCCTCTGCTTTTCTAAATCCAGCGTGCACATCTGGAAGTTCATGGTTCATGTTCTGCTGAAGCCTGGCTCAGAGAATTTTGAGCATTACTTTGCTAGTGTGTGAGATGAGTGCAATTGTGTGGTAGTTTGAGCATTTTTGGCATTGCCTTTCTTAGGGATTTCACAGGATTTCCACTCCTGTGGCCACGGCTGAGTTTTCCAAATTTGCTGGCATATTGAGTGCAGCACTTTCACAGCATCATCTTTTAGGATTTGAAGTAGCTCATTTGGAATTCCATCACCTCCACTAGATTTATTTGTAGTGATGTGTCCTAAGGCCCACTTGACTTCACATTCCAGGATGTCTGGCTCTATGTGAGGGATCACAACATCATGGTTATTTGGGACATGAAGATCTTTTTTGTATAGTTCTTCTCGTATTCTTGCCACTTCTTAATATCTTCTGCTTCTGTTAGGTCCATACCATTTCTGTCCTTTATTGTGCCCATCTTTGCATGAAACATTTCCTTGGCATCTCTAATGTCCTTGAAGAGATCTCTATTCTTTCCCATTCTATTGTTTTCCTCTATTTCTTTGAACTGATCACTGAGGAAGGCTTTCTTATCTCTCCTTGCTATTCTTTGGAACTCTGCATTCAAATGGGTATATCTTTCCTTTTCTCCTTTGCCTTTCACTTCTCTTCTTTTCTCAGCTATTTGTAAGGCCTCCTCAGACAACCATTTTGCCCTTTGCACTTCTTTTTCTTTGGGATGGTCTTGATCCCTGCCTCCTGTACAATGTCATGAACCTCCATCCATAGTTCTTCAGGCACTCTGTCTATCAGATCTAATCCCTTTAATCTATTTATCACTTTAACTGTATAATTTTAAGGGATTTGATGTAGGTCATACCTGAATGGTCTAGTGGTTTTCCCTACTTTCTTCAATTTTTTTCAGATTTACTGAGCATGGCCTCACCCATCAGAACAAGACCCACTTTCCCCTCAGTCAATCTTTCCCGCCAAAAAGCTTCCATAATCCTCTTATCCTTCTCCATCAGAGGGCAGACAGATGGAAAATCACAATCATAAAAAACTAATCAAGCTGATCACATGGACCACAGCCTTGTCTAACTCAATGAAACTATGAGCCATGCCTTGTAGGGCCACCTAAGACAGATGGGTCATGGTAGAGAGTTCTGACAAAAGATGGCCCACCAGAGAGGGAATAGCAAACCACTTCTTTATTCTTGCCTTGAGAACCCCATGAACAGTATGAAAAGGCAAAAAGATAGGACACTGAAAGATGAACTCCGCAGGTCGGTAGGTTTCCAATATGCTACTGGAGATCAGTGGAGAAATAACTCCAGAAAGAATGAAGAGATGCAGCCAAAGAAAAAACAACACCCACCTGTGACTGCTGATGGAAGTAAAGCCCGATGCTGTAAAGAGCAATATTGCATAGGAACCTGGAATGTTAGGTCCATGAATCAAGGCAAATTGGAAGTGGTCAAACAGGAGATGGCAAGAGTGAACGTCGACATTTTAGGAATCAGTGAACTATAATGGACTGGAATGGGTGAATTTAACTCAGATGACCATTATATCTACCACTGTGGGCAAGAATTTCTTAGAAGAAATGGAGTAGCCATCATAGTCAAGAAGAGAGTCTGAAATGCAGTACTTGGACGCAATCTCAAAAATGACAGAATGATCTCTGTTCATTTTCAAGGTAAACCATTCAATATCACAGTAATCCAAGTCTATGCCCCAACTAGTAATGCTGAGGAAGCTAAATTTGAACAGTTCTATGAAGACCTACAAGACCTTCTAGAACTAACACCCAAAAAAGATCATCTTTTCATTATTGGGGACTGGAATGCTAAACGTAGGTAGTCAAGAAATACCTGGAGTAACAGGCAAATTTGGCCTTGGAGTACAGAATGAAGCAGGACAAAAGCTAATAGATTTTTGCTATGAGAACACACTGGTCATAGCACACACCTTCTTCCAACAACACAAGAGAAGACTCTGCTGCTGCTGCTGCATCGATTCAGTCGTGTGTGACTCTATGCAACCCCATAGACGGCAGCCCACCAGGCTCCCCTGTCCCTGGGATTCTCCAGGCAAGAACACTGGAGTGGGTTGCCATTTCCTTCTCCAATGCATGAAAGTGAAGAGTGAAAGTGAAGTTGCTCAGTCGTGTCTGACTCTTAGCGACCCCATGGACTGCAGCCTACGAGGCTCCTCTGTCCATGGGATTTTCCAGGCAAGAGTACTGGAGTGGGTTGCCATTGCCTTCTCTGAAGAGAATACACATCCCAAAGTCAGATTTATTATATTCTTTGCAGCCACAGATGGAGAGCCTCTATACAGTAAGCAAAAACAAGACTGAGAGCTGACTGTGGCTCAAATCATGAACTCCTTATTGCCAAATTCAGACTTAAATTGAAGATCACGACACACATTATACCTAAAGTAATATCTCTAGAACATTTTGAATATATCCAGTTAGATTACATGTGCACTAAGTACAATGTTTTCCTGACCTGGAACCAGGATATTTGGTGCTAGACTGGATTTTGTTTTCATGGGCCATTTTTTTTTTTTTTTCCATCCAAAACATTTTAAGACAGTATGGTCAATGTCAAAATAGTCACTCATACTGTTTTCTTCGGAGTCTTTCACTTGCCCCACCATGAAATGTCTCCTCACCCCAAGCTGTTCCTCCTAAGAGAAGTTAAAAAGAAAAAGAAAAGTCCTTATGGAGGAAAATTTTATTTGGGAAGGAAAAATAGGATCCCAGTAGTGTGAACTGTACAAACTGGGCACTGCAGTGGTTCCTGTAAATGACGGACTTAAATATGTGCCCAGAGGTCATAGGGAAATATTTGTTTTGTTTGTATAACTCAATTTTACCTAACTTTCAACATCCCTCTTTTCCTTCAATAGTCAAAAGAATGACAGAAAGAAAATATACTATCAACAATTATAATTTTAAAAGTTATTGCTTATAAAATACAAACATTTCCATACATCTCATCCCCTCCTCCCCTCCCCCATGTTCATAAGTCTATTCTCTATGTCTGTTTCTCCATTGTTGCCCTGTAAATAAATTCCTCAGTTTGACAGAAAACAGCAAAATTCTGTAAACCAGTTATCCTTCAATAAAAAATAAATTAATTTAAAAAATAGAAACATTTATCTTGTATATCTCAAATAAGAAACACAGCAAGGATGGTTACTATGGACCAAAAACCTGGAGTATTACTGTCCTTCTCCAACCTCCCATCAAAACCACTCCCATTGAGCTATACTCTTTTTTTGGAAATCCCTGTTATCTCTATCCAGGCTTCACATACCCTGCCTTAAGATCTCTTCACCTGCCTCCCATTTCTTAGATATAACCTTAAGTCTGGAAAACTATATATTGTAAACGTTGTTCTTCTTTAATCTGGTTCAGGTGGCCCTCTTTTTAGCTGTCATAGCACTTGCCCCAATGCATTCTTCTTCCTGCATCATGTCTTTTCATGTCTTGGGATCCACCACAAACTTTACCTCTAGGTATTTGCTGCAAGATTACCAGATCCAGGGACTGGATTTTATTCACCTCTTTATCCCTTTCATCTGGCACAATCTGAGTACATATATTCAGTAAGTATTTAATAAATATAGGAATAGAAAAAGGAAGATAGTTAAATAGAATTCATCCTTTAAGACTTCCTGTCCCTGTCCATCGGAGAAGGCAATGGCACCCCACTCCAGTACTCCTGACTGGAAAATCCCATGGACAGAGGAGCCTCGTAGGCTGCAGTCCATGGGGTCGCTAAGAGTCAGACACGACTGAATGACTTCACTTTCACTTTTCACTTTCATGCATTGGAGAAGTAAATGGCAACCCACTCCAGTGTTCTTGCCTGGAGAACCCCAGGGACAGGGGAGCCTGGTGAGCTGCCATCTATGGGTCTATGGGGTCACACAGAGTCTGACACGACTGACACGACTTAGCAGCAGCAGTCCCTGTCCATATGGAGATTTTTCTGAATTTAGGCATAACTTGAAATTTCCAAGATTGCTATACCTCATTATTCAATCAAGTACTAAACTAGGTACTGCTGTAAAGCAACTTGCAGATATAATTAGGTTAGTCATCAGGTGACCTTAAATTAGGAGTGGAGCCTACCTTTTCCAGGTGGGCACAATGTAATCATGTATCTTATAAATAGGAGAGGATGGCCAAAGAATGTCAGCGATGCATCAGACATAGAGGTAGGGAGGTGCAGCAAATGGTAAGTCAAAAATATTCCAAAAACAAGAAAGTATTTGATGTACAATTGTTGGTTCTGAGATGTGGGCTATCTGTGAGAATGAAAAAAACTGCTCTTCTCCTGGTTGTCTGATTTTTTTTTTTTTTAATCGTGATAGGCATTGGATTTTATCAAACGTTTGTTCTACAGTTACTAAAGTTATGTGGTTTTTCTTCTTGATATGGTGGATTACATTAACTGACTTTTCAAATGTTGTACTAGTTTTACACACTTAGAATAAAAACAACTTGCTCATGGTAATTATCTTTGCCAGGTTTGATTTTCAAATATTTTGTTGATGAATTTGGCAGCTTTGTTTGAGATATTGACCTAGGTTTTTCCCTTTTCATTTATTTTTTTTTTCCTTTCTACTTCAGCCTGATATTAGTAACAGGGTAACACTAAATTCATAAGGTGAGTTGGGGAGTGCCTCTTCTTCAGCTTTCTAGAAGAAATTATGTAAATTTGGAGTCAATTCTCTTTTAAATATTTGGTGGAATTCTCCTGTGAACCATCTGGGCCTGGAGATCTCCTTTGCAGGAGTTCTTTAATTGCCAATTCAACTTCTTTAATGGTTAGAGGACGACTCGGATTGTCTGCTTAATTTTGGTTAAACTTCAGTAGTTTGACTTTGTGGTTTGCAAGGAATTTGTCCATTTCTCCTCAGTTTCCAATTTATGTGTGTACCTACAGCTGTTCATGACATTCCCTTACTATCCTTATTATTACTGCAAGATCCATAGTGATATTACTTTTTCCATTCTTGATGTTGGAATTATATGTTTTTAAAATTTTAAATTATTGGTCTCTTTAGAGGTCTGTCAGTTTTACTGATACTTAAAAAACAGCTTTTCTATTGATTCTTCTCTATAGCTCTTTATTTTCAATTTATTAATTTCTGCTCCTTTTGTTTACTTTCTTCTTACATAGAATTTATTTTGTCCTTTGCTAATTTCTTGATGTGGGAAATTATTGATTTTTGATTATTCCTTTCTAATCTAAAGATTAATGTTAAAAATTTAACTCTGCACTGATTTAGCTGTGTCCTATGTAATTTGACATATCGTATTTTTGTTGTCATTAAGATCTATGTATTTCTATTTTCCTTAAGAATTATTCTTTGACTCAGGGATTATTTATAAGTGTTTAATTTTCAAGTCCTTAAAGAAGTTTTTTGACATTGTTGACTTCTAGTTAGATTCCTCTATGGTTGGGGAACGTACACTGTATGTCCTTGGGATTTGTTGGTTGCTTTTTTGATTTGTGTTGAGTTTATTTTTTCCTGGTTCTTGATTAATTTTTATTTTTATATCATAGCTTTGGGGGAATGTTGCTATAAACTGAATGTTTGTGTTACCTGGAAGTTCATATGCTGAAACCAAATTCCCAACATGCTGTTATCTGGAGGTGAGATCTTTGGGGAGTCGGGGATTAGGACACAAGGGCAGAGCCTTGATGAACAAGATCTATGCCTTCATTAAAGAGGCCCCAGAGAGATTACTTACCCCTTCCTCCATGTAAGACACAGTGAAAAGACTGCCATCTATGACCCAGGTACGAGATCTGCTGGTGCCTTGATCTTGGACTTCTGGCCTCCAGAACTGTGAGTAATTCTTCATGGCAAATAGATGGGGAAACAATGGAAACACTGACAGACTTTATTTTTGGGGGGCTCCAAAATCACTGGAGATGGTGACTGCAGACATGAAATTAAAAGATGCTTGCTCCTTGGAAGAAAAGTTATGGTCAACCTAGACAGCATGTTCAAAAGCAGAGACACTGCTTTGCCAACAAAGGTCTGTCTAGTCAAAGCTATGGTTTTGCCAGTAGTCATGTATGGATGTGAGAGTTGGACTATAAAGAAGGCTGAGCACCAAAGAATTGATGCTTTTGAACTGTGGTGTTGGCGGAGACTCTTGAGAATCCCTTGGACTACAAGGAGATCCAACCAGTCCATCCTAAAGGAAATCAGTACTGAATATTCATTGGACAGACTGATGCTAAAGCTTAAACTCCAATGCTTTGGCCACCTAATTGGAAGAACTGAGTCATCTGAAAAGACTCTGATGCTGGGAAAGATTGAAGGCAGGTGGAGAAGGGGATGACAGAGGATGAGATGGTTGGATGGCATCACCAACTTAATGGACATGAGTTTGAGTGAACTCCAGGAATTGGTGATGGACAGGTAGGCCTGGCATGCTGGAGTCAGTGGGGTCGCAAAGAGTCAGACATGACTGAGTGACTGAACTGAAGCCATCTAATCTATGACATCCTGTCACAGCAGTCTGAACAGACTAAGATGTTGAATTCCAATACTGTGGATCATATTTAATACTGTCTCTTAGCAGGGACTTCCCCTGTCAAGATGTAGTGCAAGATTCTGGTGGATGCATGGGTTCAACTTCCCTGTGTCTCACCAACACCTCTCCAGCAAATGTGGAGTCCTGACAAACAGCCTTGTGATGCATGCACAGAGTGGAAGTTCAGCTTGCCCACCAGGATTACTGACAGCTTCACAGAAATTGAGGCCCAATTTACAGTGTCTCATTCCTTGGTCCTTCTTTGTGGTGTAAGCTCAGTTACACCCTGGGCTCATGCCACTGAGGGAGGGGGATGTAAAGTTGTTAGCCTCACCTGGCAGCACTTCCTTATACCTTACTGATGCTGCTTGGCTGTGGGTGTTCAGTGTCCTACCCACTGACACAAGGGCAGGGAGAAGCACGGTCATGCTGAATCACACTGCCTCACACCATATTCAGTGTGTCTGTTGCTTCCAGTTGGGTGTGGATGCTAAGTTCCCCATTGGGCCTCACTGACACCAGTGGTGGGAAAGGGGAAATTGTGTCCACTCCCCTTACCACCTCCTTGAGTCTTGTTGCTGCCAATTGAGGGTGGAGGGTCAGCTACGTGCTAGATCTGCTGAAACTTGGGATGGGTGGGAGGGAAGAAGAGTGCTGATTAGCTGTGACTCATGCATCATTGTGAAGTCTGCTTGTGGCTATGTGGGAGTTGAAGCTCAGCTTTCTTATCTGTGCTAACAGTGTCACCTAATTCTATTGGGTAGGGGATGAAAGAGCAGCTCCTTGCTCAGCTGTACCTACTCTAACTTAGGCGATCATTCAGACGATCACCTGCCTCTAAGTGTGGGCTGGGTGATGTGATCTCCTCATGGTTTTACCAACACTACACCACTAGGGGAACAGGGACACTCACCAGCATTTTTGTGCATTTGGCGGGGTGGGGGGGGGTGCGGAATATTGAGAATATGGATTTCCTTCTCAGGCCAGCTGAAACCAGAAAAGGGGCTGTGCATTTGCCATTAGTGTTTTGACTGGAGCCAGATGGGTATTGTCTAAAAGGCTTTCTGTTCTGAGGCCATTGTTTTTCAAGTCCTTTGGCTTGGGGAAACAAGCTTTTTAAAAATCATTTTTATCTGTGCCTGTTGATGGCTTGGGTTGAAAGCTTCTTAGGTGCCCTGTTCAGGATACATGAAAATAATTACAAAACAGAGAACACACTACTGTGTCATTCCTCAAGTTGCAAGGTCCCTATGTAGCTTGCCATTTTCCTTTTGTTGGATTTTTTAGTTGTCTAAGGGGAGACCTGGAATATGGGGATTTTTCATCTTGGCTAAAACCAGCTTGTCATAACTCCTGTCATAATCCTTGATTTTAGTATCCCCATGGGTGATCTTCCCAATATCCATGATTTACTTTCTTCTTCACCAAAGGATCTTGTCCTCCACTCTGCCTTAGCTGCTCACTCCCATGTTGCTCTTGTAGAGAGTGTCATTACCAATAAACTGAGAGCCCTCTATAAATTCCATTTCATAAATCTCAGTCTGTGACCAAGAACACCTGTATTTTCAGGTCACCCTCTCTCCTACACACTTCCAACCATATTTAACCCTCATTGGGACCTCAAACCCATTGATCCTGCCACCTTTATCTTGTCCTTCACCTGCCCCATGTCCTTATCTTCTGAATACTCAGCTTCAGTTCCAAGGTCTGTCATTGTAATCACTTGCTTATACTCAACTTTCTTGTTCCCCTTGCCCTCTCTAGTCATCCAGGAAAAAAGCAAAACCCTCATTTTAACTTAAATTCTTCCCCACCTATACTCCTGCAGCTGAACGTTAACTGTTGGAAAACACTTAAGCATACAATAGTTTTCACTTAAAATTCATAACACCTCTCCTCAGATGATTATTTAATACTGCCTGGAAGTACTACCAGCTTTCCATATTCCACTTCCTCTATGTATTCCTACCTAACCAAGAAAAGCCAAGCAATCAGAAGACAACTTCTACAAGCCCCCAACATCATTATCAACTACCTGCATCTGTGTCTACAGTTGACCTGTCTACCATAGTAAATCTCATTCCCCTTCACCTAGTTGAGGGCATACTTCCAGAAATTCTTCCCTCTCTTGAATTAGCTTTTGCACTACTGCATATTTCCTTCAGCATAAAATATACTATTCCTGCCATATTACCATAGCCTTTCTTTGGACCCTTTATCTCCCTCCACCTATTTCAATATTGTTCTGTTCCCCCTTAAAGTAAAACCTTTTGAAATGGTTATTTATACTTGCAGTTTCCAATGTCTCTTCCTCTTAAACTGACTGGAGTGGGATCAGGAGAGAAATCATTTGAGGTTTCTCTTGTTATGGAGATCAACAGTCTGTATTCACATTTTTTTTTTTTTTTTTTTCTCAACAGGCCCCCCAGGTTACCGAAGCCAGCACCACGATGAGAAGCAGCCGAAGGAGCCCCATCGCTGCCCGGGCCGGGCCCCGCCGTCTCGCCAGCGCTACCCTGGGTCGCCCGCGCCTGGGGCCATCACTTCTCAGATGCACTCGCTGCACACCTGCCAGCCCCGAAGAGCCCGCGCGGCCGGGGTCCAGCAGACCGTTCCAGTTCCGGCAATTAGCCCGGCTGTGCCTCACAATTCTTATTATGAAAGTTTTCAAACTTGTAGAAAAGCTCAAAGAATAATAAACATATGTGACCTAAGTCATGTTGGACAAATGTTAACATTTGCAGTATTTGCATTGGAATTTTATTTATTTAAAAAAGTAGATACACATTTGAAACCTACTTTATTACCTTCCCTGATCCCTTTCTTCATCTCTATCCAAATTAACCACTCTACTGAAGCTAAGATGAGCTTTCATGTCCACATTTTTAAATACATGTATTATATTGGCAGTTATACATAACACAAATACTCCTATGTTTGGTTTATGGCCAAAATTTACATAAATGTGTTACTGGGTATTATGCACACTAGATTTTTTGCAAAAATGTTCAATTACTATGAAATTTGCCAATTATTTTCTTTTCATAGATTATCCTTATCTGGTTTTGTATGGAGGTTGAATTGGCTTCATAAAATGAGTCTAGAAGCTCTTTAGTATCTCTGCTCTTAAACTCTATCCTACATACATTATTTATCCTTAGAGTGTTTGGTAACAATAGTATGGTGCTTTATTAGTGATTTTTGAATACTAATGAAATTTTAAAATGATTATAGGTCTCCGGATTTTCTGTTTGTCTTTGAATCAGTGTTAGTAATTCATCTTTTTCTAGAAAGCAGTTTGTTGTTCTCTTGCTGCTCTTTCCTAGATGTCCCTTTATTATAAGGACAAACTATCAGGGCTACTCCTGAGAACCCTTTACCTAAGTAACTTTTTGTCTTCCCATTTCCCTTTTACATTTTCATCACTTAGATATTTTTAGTTTTTTGCTGTTTGATCTTTTTAAAAAAAGTCTTTGTATATATTTATTGGAAATCTGTAATATTAATTAATATTTTTTATAAAGTTAAGTTTTATAAAACTTTATATTTTGTTGGAGTATTGCTAATTAGGGCTTCCCAGGTGGCACTAGTGGTAAACAACTCATCTGCCAATGCAGGAGATGTAAGAGACACAGATTCAACTCCTAGGTTGGGAAGATCCCCTTGAGGAGGGCATGGCAACCCACTCCAGTATTCTTGCCTGGAGAATCTCATGGACAGAGGAGCCTGGTGGGCTATGGTTCACAGGGTCACAAAGAGTTGGACGTGGCTGAAGTGACAGCATGCACACATGCATTGCAGATTAACAATGTTGTGATAGTTTCAGATGAACAGTGAAGGGACTCAGCCATACATATACATGTATCCATTCTCCCCCAACTCCCCTCCCATCCAGGCTGCCATATAACATTGAGCAGAGTCCCATGTGCTATATGGTATAGGTCCTTGTTGGTTTTCCAGTTTAAATATAGTAGTGTGTACATGTTCAGCCAAACTCCTTAACTATCCCTTCCCTCTGTCCTTCCCACTGCTCCCTCCCACTACCTCAATGATAAGTTCATACTCTGAGTCTTTCTGTTTTGTAAATAACTTCATTTGTATCATTTTTTAGATCCCACATTTAAGGGATGCCATATGCTATTTCTTCTTCTGTTTGACTTCACTCATTATGACAGTCTCCAGGTCCATCCATGTTGCTGCAGATGGCATTATTTCATTCTTTGTTAATGGTTAATATTCCATTGTATAGTTGTACCACATCGTCTTTATCTATTCTGCAGTTGATGGACTTTTACATTACTTCCATGTCTTGGCAATTGTAAACACTGCTGCAATGTACATTGGAGTACATGTATCCTTTTGGATTGTGTTAATTTTTATTGGGCTCATCACTGGTTAATTGAAAAGTTTTCTATCAGATATAACATGACTAAGTTTTCTGGTTTTTAACAGTGAATGATCTGTACTTAACCTCTGATATATAGAGAAACAAATGCATATGTGGATAATAATTAAAACAAAATTATCTACATATATAATATAAAATTGGTCAGCATCACTATCAATTTGTGCAACTTGGATTAAGATACAATCAAGATGTTTTCACTATGGAAATGGAAAAAGTAAATACATGATGAAAATGTAGTTAAACACCTTAATGTACATTCATACCATTGTTTCAGATGGTAATTTACTTAAACATTTGTTATAGAAATGTAGCTTCCAAAATACATTACAAGAGAATAATTGGAAGAGATAAACAGCTTTATCCTGTTTATTTAATGAACTGAAAAAAATTGAATATAGAAGAAATTAAATTTTTAAAACATTTTCACTCTAGAATGATATAGAACTGTTAAATTACTCATTATTAGGGTTATATGGAAAAATGGGAAAATGTTCATGAAATGCTATTAATATTGAGCATATTTATCTTTTTATATTCTTGCAACCATATATATACACATATATGTATGTGTCTCTCTATGTATATATATCTCAAGCGAGAGAGAAAAATAGCATATGAGTAAAGTCTAGATGTATGGCCGTGGAAATAAAAATTGTATTGGGTAGAAGGGATTATCAGTACTTTGGTAGAGATTGCCACTTAATATTAAGAGTTGCCGTAATTAAATTTTGGGCTGTTGGCCAACTAAGAAGTGAGATTTTTAGTTCAGTCTTCATTGAGCCTCTAAGAGGTTTAACTTCAGGTAAAACTCAAGTTTCTATTTTTAAATATTTCTATATTTAAAGGAAAACCTATTTATGTACGCTTTTCAGTTAGAACAATCTGTCAGTCTATTCTTGAGCCACTAACATACTGCCTTAATTATTGCAGCTTTGTAATAAATTTTAATATCTAGTAGAGTTGATGGGCCCAGTCAGTCTCCTTTCTCAAAATTTTGCTGTGTAAGCTCTAATGTTTATTTCCACATAAGTTTTACTCTCATTTTGTCAAGTTCCGAAATTGTTTAAATTTCAAGTGCTATTGCATAAAATTTATAGTTTAATTTGGAATAATTGGCACTATTACTATGTTGTATCTCCCAATCCAAAAGCAAAATATGCTTCTCTATTTACTTATGTCTTCTCTTCTGTCTTAATTAAGTTTTATAGCTTTCTTCAGTATAGTTTATGCATTTCATATTGAGTTTACTTCTGTATGTTTCACATCTGTTTCTTTAGAAATTAGAGGTTTATTTAATTTTTAACCTAGCTTTCATTTATCAATTGAAAGACTATTGATTTCTGTGTATTGGTTAGGATAGTGACCTTGATGAACACTTTTGTTGTAGTAGACTTAGGACTTGTCTTTCAGCGCATTCAAAGAATAAACTATCTGTAAGTGATATTAATTCAGTTTTTTTCTAATTTTTCGTACTTTAAATTTAATCAGTCCTTGATCCCTTGATCTCAGTAAAATCCTGTTGATTGCTCAAGTCACTGAATTGTAGAACACATATTATTGATGTCACCACAGAGTGGCCATTAATTAAGCAGGCCATAGTTGTGCTAGAGTAGGCCAGACAGGCCTGGGTTTATGGCCAAGGATTTCTGAAAGCCTGTACTGCACATAAAATCTAAAATCTTATTGTGATTTTTCAATAGAGGTGAAAAGTACACTGGACATGTCAGTTTAACATTTAAGTACCCTCGATTTCAAAGTAGTAAAAACAAAAGCTTAGTGAAATGTTAATAGATTAAAAACTGTATAATGAAACTTCAACATGACATCAAAAGCACAGGTAACAAAAGTAAAATAAATTATGAGCACATCAGCCTTATAAACTGCTGAGCATAAGGGGAAAAAATAGAGTGAAAAGGTAACCTATGAAATGGGAATAAATGTTTGCAAACCATGTCTGATAAAAGACTAATATTCAGAATCTATAAAGAACCCCTACAACTCTAAGAAATCAAATAACCCAATTAAAAGTTGGGCAAAGGGATTGAATAGACATATCTCCAAAGAAGATATGAAAGTGGATAACAAACACGTAAAAATATGCTCAACCTTATTAAGCATCAGAGAAATAGAATCAAAACACAATGAGATGACCTCGGACACACCAGACATTAATGGATAAATGGATAAAGAAAATGTAGTATATACAAACACTGGGATGTTAGTCTTAAATCTTGTCACATGACAATATGGATGAACCTTTAGAACATTATGCTAAGTGGTATAAAAGGATAATCACAAAAGGACAAATACTGTATGAATCCACCTAGGAGGCATCTAAAGTAGTAAAATTATTGAAACAAAGTAGGATGGTGGTTGCCAGGAACTGGGAAGAGGGGGATATAGGGAATTGTTGTTCAATGGATATAGAGTATCCATCTTGCAAGATTAAAATTCTTGATCTATTGTACAATAATGAGCATATTTAATAATTTAATGTACAAGTAGAAGTTGTTAAAAGTGTAAATTTGTGTTTTTACCACAATAAAAAAGAATGCAGTGAAGACATTTTTATGGAGGAATGGAAACTTTCCCCCATATAATTAATTTTGAATTCATTGGTGGGTTTTTGTTTCTTTAATTAATGGCCAGATAGACAAATGGAGCCCATAAGAAAGGGAGATAGCCAGCTGCACTGGCAAAAAGAAAAGAAACATGAATTTCAAACATTGTTTTCACTATGATTAAAAAATATTCATGGATTATTAAACACAAGGAACCACTTCCTCTAGAAATGATCTTCTCTTGACTAAAGTGATGTCATACTCAAGATTTTTGAACTTCATAAAACATTTATCTGTCTTGCACTGTTTTTTTTTTTTTTTAAACTCACTATTCAAATGCTCCAGGGCTACACCTTGAGCCCTCTTCATACTTTGTGCTTTCTATCCTTAAGTGATCTATGTATTTCCTTTGCTTCAGCTACCATCTATATACTAATGAATACCTAAAGTTATATCTTGTGCTTTATCTCTTCACTGAGTTACAGATTTAAATCCAAAAGGCTTCTCAGATGTCTCCACTTGGACTTTTTAATAGGGATCTCAGAAATCTACCCAGTTAATAAAGCCAGAAATCTGACTCATCCACTATTTTCATTCTCTCTTATTGTCTTATCAAGAAATCATGTTTACTCTATTTCCCAACCTCACCTTCTGTCAACTCTCTCCTCATTGTCAACATACTAGTTCAAGCTGTAATGGTTCAAATCTAGACTGGTCAATCTGCTCATGCTGGTGTACCATCATTAATTTCTTCAGTTACTCCTTATAACCATTCTTTATCACTACCCATCTCCCCTTGTCATTATTCTCTACCACTGCAATCCATCTGTTTTCTTCATAGTAATTGTTTTTATTATCTCTCCCACTGGGTTTTCAGTTTTGTATGGATAGAATCTACATGTGTCTCACTAAGCATTAAAACCTCAACATCTAGCATTGTGCCTGGATCCTAAGTAAGTGTTAACTGAACAGTTGTTGACTTAAAACAATACATATTTGAGTACTTACAAGATTATAACAACTGTGGGTGGTACTTCATATGTTATCTTCACCATAATACTCTGAAGTAATTATTTCTTTCCTTTTTAAAATGAGTTAACTGCAATTCATTTCATATGGCCACAGCCATACAGCTATAAAAGAGAATCTCGGAATTTAGACTTATTTCTGTCTAGATGCAAAGCATTTTAGAATGTACCACACTGCTATAGGATAAAACACTGGTAGTCAGGAAACAAGGTTCTGGTTTGGCATCTACCATCATATAATTTTTTGGAATCTTGGGCATGATGTGTAAATCTTTCATTTATAAATGATATGACCAACAAGGGATTAATATGCAAAATACATAAACAACTCATACAACTCAATATTAAAAAAACAAACATCACAAAAAAGAGCAGAAGACCTGAATGGATATAGCCTTCCAAAATGCTATAATACTTTAAACTCTTATCAACAGTTTTTGGATCAAAGTACTTTATTAATAATGTTACTATCTAGGGTTTGAATGTTGCATCATCGATCTAACAATCTATAGAGTAATTTTTGTTGTTTCTGGTTTTGGATGCAAACTTTTATTCCAGCATTTTTATTTGGCTTGGTTGAATTCTTCTGATACCCATTTTTCTTTAATATTCTGTACCTTGAAGTGACTTTTTTCCCATTAGTCTCTTACACATTTTATTTCATTTTTTCACTTTCTTATCTAAGTTGCTTTTTTCTTGATTTAAAGTGATTATATAAAGCAGATGGTCACTAAAGTTTCCTTATTAGATGAAGTTTTTCTCAAGCATAGGTTTGTTTTCTTTATCCCTTGACTATGAAATTTTTTGAAAGGCTCATTACTTGTCGTTTCTCTTTCATTAGTTTTGAAATAATGAGTTTCATTCACATCTATGGTTTTCCATTAAACAATACAGATTATCTCTCTTTGATTACCGTCAGGTTCCACGAGTGCTCCTAGCATTCTTTCTCTTTGATATTACACTGATTTTTTGCTTGAGATACTTAACTGTTTACCATTATTTCTGAAGTCTGGTATAGTTTAATGGCCTGGTACTGCTAGACTGAGGGGGAGGTATCTTATTTCCCTCTATTGCCTGGTTATCTGATTCTACAAAGGGATATTAACTTTTGGGGCCCAGCTATCTGATTCTACACAGGAATATTAATGTCTGAATATTTAGAGTCTATAATTTTTCCCTTGAAGAAAGTCATGAAAGACAAACTACAGTACAGATGGCCCTTTTCCCAGGATTTATCCTTTCAATACATTTGCAGGAGAAGCTTGAGAATACTGTGAGACATATCCTATATGTTCTGCTGCTTATTTCACTGCATTTCAAGAACAAAAAGGGGAGAAATATTAATGGTCATGATGGAGGTGAAGAGGAAAAAGAGCCTTGTATGCCTCTTTAGAAATCAGTTCTGATGTCCTGAGACAATGGAATGTGTACTTTATGGAATATAACTGGGAATCTCTTCCTATCTTCTTACCTGTTGTCTTGTATTATGTATGAGTTCCCCATGCCTATTTTGTGTAATTTTTTTCTGGGATTGTCAGGACCTGAATTAACATTCTTGACTTGCATTTGTAATATAACTTTTGATATATTTATGGGATTCTATAAATATTTCGTTTGAGAATTGGAGACTTACTTGACTGTCATCTTTTATATATCAAAGGAAATGATTTTATGGTCAACACATAATGCATGAAGTCAACGTAAATATCACCATTGTTATAAAATGTTTTCTGGACCAGAAGCAGAGAAAGCAAGTTTATGGTGAAACAAGTTTATGATTAGAGCCTTACCTATGATATTAGGATATCTAAAGACATTTTCTGGAACTTGGAAAAAGGATAGACCAGTTTCCTTGGGTCCCATCTAAGATCCATTCATGTGGTGTCCATTCTGGGCTATCTCTTTTTATTGATATATCAGGATATTACAGCTTATAGCCATTAGTCAGTCAGGTTATATTTTTTATTGCCATTCTTCAGATAAAGAATCTGCTCATGAAAAATATAATCTGTATGTTGGTTAAACAATTTGCAAGCCATCTCAAAGTGAAGTCCTGGTTGGTCTAAAAATTGTTTTTCAACATAAACTGAAATACTGTGCTTATAAAAAAAAATTTGGTCTGTAAAATTTTTGTTTCTTAAGATTGCAGAAGTTCTGCTTAAATAGAGGCTTGGATGACCTGCACACACAAAAGAAGTAGCTTCCTTCGTATCATTGTATCTTTGTCACAGGTGCAATTTTTTGTCTAGGCTAGGCTGACCTGAGTCTCCCGTTTGCTTTGAGAACATTTACTGTCTGCGGTAGAGGGTTAAGATATATCTTTAGTTCCTGATTTTGGAGTTCTCCTTAGAGAATGGTGCTACTAAAAATTAACTATCAGAGTATATGTGAATTCTCAAACAACTTTGAAAACCAGAAAAATGAGTTTAGTTATTCTGCGTACTAACTATATTTTAGACAGCCACAACATTTTATTTATAATTACAGTATGTATCAAGTCCTCTATTTCATTAAGGACATTACAATAAAGAAACATATCTTGGGTTTATAGGTGGATTCAATCTTACATTCAGTTCAGTTCAGTCGCTCAGTCATGTCCGACTCTTTGGGACCCCGTGGACTGGGGCACACCAAGTTTCCCTGTCCATCACCAACTACCAGAGCTTATTCAAGTTCATGTCCATCAAGTTGGTGATGCAATCCAACCATCTCATCCTCTGTCATCACATTCTCCTCATGCTTTCAATCTTCCCAGCATTAGGGTCTTTTCCAATGAGTCAGTTCATCGCATCAGGTGGCCAAAATATTGGATCTTCAGCTTTAGCTTCAGTCCTGCCAATGAATATTCAGGACTGATTTCCTTTAGGATGGACTGGTTGGATCCCCTTGAAGTTCAGGAGACTCTCAAGAGTCTTCTCTAACACCACAGTCCAAAAGCATCTTTTCTTTGGCTCTCAGCCTTCTTTATAGTCCAACTCTCACATCCATACATGACTACTGGAAAAACCATAGCTTTGACGAGGCGGACCTTTGTTGGCAAAGCAATGTCTCTGCTTTTTAATAGGCTGTCTATGTTCTAATATTACATTAGGGTTTTATAAATACTATCTACTAAAGGGGACCCACTCTGAAAACATTTTCAAAATCTGCAGCAGGGCAAAACCTAACCAATTTCTCAAACCTAACCAAGTCCTTTTGGAGAAGGCAATGGCAACCCACTCCAGTACTCTTGCCTGGAAAATCCCATGGGAAGAGCCTGGTAGGCTACAGTCCATGGGGTCACTTAGAGTCAGACACGAATGAGCGGCTTCACTTTCACTTTTCACTTTCATGCACTGGAGAAGGAAATGGCAACCCACTCCAGTGTTCTTGCCTGGAGAATCACAGGGACGGGGGAGGCTGGTGGGCTGCCATCTATGGGGTCGCACAGAGTCAGACACAACTGAAGCGACTTAGCAGCAGCAGCAACCAAGTCCTTTAGAAGCAGATGGCCACTTGTTAAACTGCAGGTGCTGACATCAGAGAATAGTTTGCATAACTGCATACAGAGTAATCAGTGGTATGTATACCAAAAGTCAGTCTATATTCTATCTAAGCATCAAAGACTTTGGTAATGCCACTATTTTCTCCTGGCCTGTATGTGGAAATATGGAAGTGTTTTTGTTTTTAACAGCTGGTTGGTACCAGATGTTCTCTGCACATCTCAACTAATAAGTAATTTTTAATTTTTATTCTTGGAAGGTGAAATATTTTCTCTGCGATAATACTAAATTGTTGTTGTTGTTTGGTCACTAAATCCTTTCTGACTCTCTGTGGCCCCATAGATAGTAGCATTCCAGGCTCCTCTGTCCTCCACATCTCCCGGACTTGCTTAATTCGTGTCCATTGGGTCAGTGATGCTATGTAGCCCATTTCATCCTCTGCTGCCCCCTTCTCCTTTTGCCTTGAATCTTTCCCAGCTTCAGAGTCTTTTCCAGTGAGTCAGCTCTTTGCATCAGGTCATGAAATTTGTTGGCTCATCAGTCCTTCCAACAAATATTCAGGGTTGATTTCCTTTAGGATTGACTGGTTTGAGCTCCTTGCTGTCAAAGGGATTCTCAAGTGCCTTTTCCTGCACCAAAAATTTGAAAGCATCAGTTCTTTGGCACTCAGCCTTCTTTACGCTCCAATTCTCACATGCATACATGACTACTGGAAAAAACATAGTTTTGACTATATGGTCCTTTGTTGGCCAAGTGATGTCTCTGCTTTTTAATATGCAGTCTAGTTTTCTTATAGCTTTCCTTCCAAGGATCAAGGATCCTTTAATTTCATGGCTGCAGTCACCATCTGGTGCAGTGATTTTGGAGCCAAAGAAAATAAAATCTGCCACTGCTTCCACTTTTCTCCCTTTATTATTTGCCATATAGTAATGGGACCAGATGCCATGATCTTAGAGGCCATCTAGTCAAATCTATGGTTTTTCCAGTAGTCATGTATGGATGTGAGAGTTGGACTATAAAAAAAGCTGAGCACAGAAGAACTGATGCTTTTGAACTGTGGTGTTGGAGAAGACTCTTGATAGTCTCCTGAACTTCAAGGAGATCCAACCAGTCCATCCTAAAGGAAATCAGTCCTGAATATTCGTTGGAAGGACTGATGCTAAAGCTGAAACTCCAATACTTTGGCCACCTGATGTGATGAACTGACTCATTGGAAAAGACCCTGATGCTAGGAAAGATGGAAAATGGGAGATTTTTTGAATGTTGAGTTTCAAGTCAACTTTTTCACTCTCCTCTCACCATCATTAAGAAGCTTTTTAGTTTCTCTTTGCTGCTGCTGCTGCTGCTGCTAAGTCGCTTCAGTCATGTCCGACTCTGTGCGACCCCATAGACAGCAGCCCACCAGGCTCCCCCGTCCCTGGGATTGATTCTCCAGGTAAGAACACTGGACTGGGTTGCCATTTCCTTCTCCAATGCATGAAAGTGAAAAGTGAAAGTGAAGTCGCTCAGTCCTGTCCGACTCTTATCGACCCCATGGACTGCAGCCTACCAGGCTCCTCTGTCCATGGGATTTTCCAGGCAAGAGTACTGGAGTGGGGTGCCATTGCCTTCTCTGAGTTTCTCTTTACTTTCTGCCATTAGAGCAGTATCATCTGCATATCTGAGGTTGTTGATATTTCTCGCAGCAATCTTGATTTCAGCTGTGATTCATCTAGCCCAGCATTTCGCATGATGTACTCTTCATTTAAGTTAAATAAGCATATCATCTATCATCACAGATGTAGATCAAATTTAAGATTTTGGAAAATAGTAGAGTTATAATAACAAAAATTTCCATAATATTTAGTATTATTTGGCACTATTCTATGGCTTCCCAGGTGGTACTAGTGTTAAAGAATACACCTGCCAATAAGAAACACAGGTTCGATCTCTGGGTCAGGAAGATCCCTTGGAGGAGGGCATGGCAACCCACTTCAGTAGTCTTGCCTGGAAAATTCCATGGACAGAGGAGCCTGGCAGGCTACAGTCCATAGGGTCACAGAGTCAGAGATGACTGAAGCCACTTAGCATGCATGCATGGCACTATTCTAAGCAATTTGCAAACCCTAACTCATTTCATCTTTATATTAACCCAGTAGGATAGGGGCTATTTTTACCTGTTACATAAGGGTAAGAAAATCAAGGCAGAGAAATTCAGTAGTGACTGTGAGATTTGAACCGAGGCACTCTGGCTTGACTTTGTACTTAACCATGACATTTTGGTACCTCCTGAAATCAAAACTGAGCTGTTGACATAAATCATTGTTGAATCTTGTTACTTTGTTGTTAATTAAACAAATTGGATTTAGTTTTTGTGCTACCTTTTTATATTACTTGCACATTTATTCACTAAACATCACAAAATAGTAGGTATTATTATCTATATAATAATATAGAGAATCTGATCTCAGTAGAAAACCATGATCCGTAACACTGACTCCACAGCACCCAAGATACTGACACTGGATATGTCTTCTTTCTTGATCCCACTTTAATGGACCTTGTTTCAATATCCCTTTTTAATATTCTTGCTTCTGATATTAAACTAACATGTACTGTTTTTACTGTACTATCATGGCATCACATTAATAAAGAGATTTATATAGTGACTTGTGGTTTATATAGTGCTTTCATTTTACGTTTTTTACATTTTTTGTTCTTCATAACAACACTGATAGACGGTCAGGCAGCTGTGATGTCTTTTCAGGAGAAGGCAATGAGTTAGCATTTGAATTAAGGGTTGGACTAATTTCACTTGGCATATCCTTGTGCAATATCCTTTCCACAATAACTGGCTGGCTGTCTTTTCACAGCTTTCCTTTTCACATCTTCTCTCATGGAATGGAATGGCATA
This sequence comes from Bos taurus, assembly GCF_002263795.3. Lineage (NCBI taxonomy): Eukaryota > Metazoa > Chordata > Mammalia > Artiodactyla > Bovidae > Bos > Bos taurus. The sequence goes on from NC_037357.1 coordinate 29,567,516, forward strand.
GCCTTGTTTACTTTGTGTATTAATATTTAAGTAATCATGTAGGAGATATACTTCAATGTTTGATTTATTAATTTTATGTTTTAAAGTCCATTTTATTTATAGCATATTATTTGGCCACAGGTCAAAGTGCCTTGTGTGTGGGTAATGTTCATGAAATACATGAATGAGTGAGTGAGTTGATGTATGAATGAATGGCAGTTCAAGTTGTTATCATGCATGCTTTTCAGCTAGTGCTAAGTATTGAAGGAACTCAAATCACTATCACTTCTTGAAGTGTTCACTCAAGCTTTTGATCAGCTACCTCAGCTGTTTGCAAGTTTTGGAATTACCTTTGTTTCTTCTATCCAAATTGCTCTGTATACCTGTGGCAGATTCATATTGATATATGCCAAAACCAATACAATATTGTAAAGTAATTAACCTCCAATTAAAATAAATTTATAGTAAAAAAATTAAAAATTGAAGTATGCAATATTTAGATATATCTATAGTGCCAACATCCACTGGATCATCCAAAAAGCAAGAGAGTTCCAGAAAAACATCTATTTCTGCTTTATTGACTATGCCAAAGCCTTTGACTGTGTGGATCACAATAAACTGTGGAAAATTCTGAAAGAGATGGGAATACCAGATCACCTGACCTGCCTCTTGAGAAATCTGTATGCAGGTCAGGAAGCAACAGTTAGAGCTGGACATGGAACGACAGGCTGGTTCCAAATAGGAAAAGGAGTATGTCAAGGCTGTATATTGTCACCCTGCTTATTGAACTTATATGCAGAGTACATCATGAGAAATGCTGGGCTGGAAGAAGCACAAGCTGGAATCAAGATTGCCGGGAGAAATATCAATAACCTCAGATATGCAGATGACACCACCCTTATGGAAGAAAGTGAAGAGGAACTAAAAAGCCTCTTGTTGTAGGTGAAAGAGGAGAGTGAAAATGTTGGCTTAAAACTCAACATTCAGAAAACGAACATCATGGCATCTGGTCCCATCACTTCATGGGAAATAGATGGGGAAACAGTGGAAACAGTGTCAGACTTTATTTTTCTGGGCTCCAAAATCACTGCAGATGGTGACTGCAGCCATGAAACTAAAAGACGCTTACTCCTTGGAAGGAAAGTTATGACCAAGCTAGATAGCATATTCAAAAGCAGAGACATTACTTTGCCAACAAAGGTCCATCTAGTCAAGGCTATGGTTTTTCCAGTGATCATGTATGGATGTGAGAGTTGGACTGTGAAGAAAGCTGAGTGCTGAAGAATTGATGCTTTAGAACTGTGGTGTTGGAGAAGACTCTTGAGAGTCCCTTGGACTGAAAGGAGATCCAACCAGTCCATTCTGAAGGAGATCAGCCCTGGGATTTCTTTGGAAGGAATGATGCTAAGGCTGAAACTCCAATACTTTGGCCACCTCATGTGAAGAGTTGACTCATTGGAAAAGACTCTGATGCTGGGAGGGATTGTTGGCGGGAGGAGAAGGGGACGACAGAGGATGAGATGGCTGGATGGCATTACTGACTCGATGGATGTGAGTCTGAGTGAACTCCGGGAGTTGTTGATGGACAGGAAGGCCTGGCGTGCTGCGATTCATGGGGTCGCAGATTCCGACACGACTGAGTGACTGAACTGAACTGAACTGATAGTATCACAAAATGTCAATGACACTGTCATTTGTACACCATCTAATCAAATGATCTGGATGACCTTTGTATTACTGTATATGATCCCACTAAAATAAGGTTAGATGCATATATATGGAATTTAGAAAGATGGTAACGATAACCCTGTATGCGAGACAGCAAAAGAGACACAGATGTATAGAACAGTCTTTTGGATTCTGTGGAAGAGGGCGAGAGTGGGATGATTTGGGAGAATGGCATTGAAAGATGTATAATATCATATGTGAAAGGAGTCGCCAGTTCAGGTTCAATGCATGGTACAGGATGCTTGGGGCTGGTGCACCTAAAATAATTGGCCTCCAATTAAAATAAATAAATTCATATTAAAAATAATAAAATAAAATAAGGTTAGAAATTATGCCCAGTGTTCTCAGGAATTTGTATAGCACTTCAACAGAATACAAGGTATAACTGCTGGCAGAGTGTGCTTCTGACCATAACTGGTTAATAGTAATCTGTGAAGAATGCTTTCAGTTAGCTAAAATGTAACGCAAAAGTATACTTCATAGAAAATGCCAGGATTTCAAAAAGTTCTGTATTACTGGCAATTTAGGCAAGGGCCAAAGGAGATTTGAATCTAACTTCCAAGAGCTTTCTTGAGATGGAACTCAAGCTATAGGTACATGTGATTTAGATATAAATTTCTCAATGAAATATTATCCTTGATTATATGTAAATCATGAGGAAATTCTTTACCTTTAGTGAAAGTTGCTCAGTATTGTCTGACCCTTTGTGACCCCATGGACTGTAGCCTGAGAGCTCCTCTGTCCATGAAATTCTCCAGGCCAGAATACTGGAGGGGTAGTCGTTCCCTTCTCCAGGGGATCTTTCCAACCCAGGGACAGAACACAGGTTTCCCGCATTGCAGGCAGATTCTTTACTATCTGAGCCACCAGAGAAGCCCTTAGATAAAAGATTAGGAAATGAAAATGTCTAATTTCTTCATTTTTAGTTACTACTTATGTCCGACTCTTTGCTACCCCATGGAGTGTAGTCCACCAGGCTCCACAGTCCATGGGATTTTACAGGCAAGAATACTGGACTGGGTTGCCATTCCCTACTCTAGGGGATCTGCCCAACCCTGGGATCGAACCCTGGTGTCCTGCATTGTAGGCAGATTCCTTACCCTCTGAGGCACCAGAGAAGCCCAGAATGAAATCTGTGAGGGTGACCATTGCCACCCTTGCTTTCTATATCTGCTATTGCATATGAGAGATGCTAAATCCTTCCACACTATATTACCTTTATTGTATCTATTCCATTTTGTGCCAAACACTCCTAATAAATGATAGTGTTAAAGCTACTGAATCAAGGCAAATTAAAAATTAATCTACTGTTGATGGGTTATCACTATATAGTATATGCTTGAGATAACCTGTCACTCTATACCCAGCCTCACCCTATACCCAGCCTAGAAGTTCCAGCATTATATTGAATGATTCTCCTACCTTACTCTGAATTTGTAATGTTTGAGTTTGAAATAAATAAAAATCAGTGGATTTGTAGTTGGCTGATACTGACCCATCTAGCCATTGTTTCCCTAGCTGAAAAATGGGGCTATTTATATCACAAGACTTTTGAGAGGAAAATAAGTATCAAAAATATCTTAAGCTCTAAAGTGCTATGAAAATGTGATATGTCACTATTTAAAAATTAAATGGTAATAAGATACCTTTAACTCCTCCAAATCAAAGATATTTTTGAAAGAAGTCTTATCAAGTTTTTTCATCATAACATTGTTTTATAATACAAGTAGGTTCCACTTATACCCCTATATTTATAAATTATACTGATATCATCTTATTTAGAATGTAGTGGTGTAGTATGAGTTGCTAATCAACCACTTGTCTTGATGGTTGTGAGTTCAGTCTCTAGATTCCAGGAGAAACTTGTTCAAGTTCTAGCTCAGCATTTCTCATCTTTGTAACCTTGGGGAAGTTATTGCACCCACCTTGAACCTCAGCTTTTCATTTGTAAAATAAGACTTACAGTAGAGTTGTTTTATGTCTTGATATCATGCAGGCAAACTGATTCAATACCTTAGTCATAGTAAGTGCTTCATAAATGTTATTAATTTCTTTTACATTTGGATTAAGAGGGAGAAAAGTTTTGTGTTGAAGATGATGATCAAGCAAAGGCTCACTATTTCAAGACTTGCATTTCCTTTTCTGTCTATTCAATACAAAATTTTATTAATTATGAGAAAACTATGGGAAAAAGGATGAATAACTTAACAACAAGGAATAAAATTATATAAAATTTAATTTGCATTTGATAAAAATTAAAAAGCCATCATTCAATTAGTCAGTAAAATATTTAGTTTTGAGGATCTACTATGTGCCATGGATGACTTTAGCCACTGGAGATAGAGAAGTAGATAAAACAAGTCCCCCTTTTCAAATAACTTGAATTCTAGTAATGGGATATGACCAAATTAAAAAAAAAATAAACATACAGTTAATAAGATGGGAATTACTAGAAAAAAATTTAAGCAGATAAAGGGAAGTTATAGAATGTTTGGGGCTGGGTGCTGTTTTTTAATTGCACTAAGTCCATGCCTCACTAGGAAGGTGAAATTTGAGCAGAGTCCAAAAGGGAGTGAGGAGGCTTATGCCTGGGGAAGAGCACTCTAGTTAGAAGGAACAAGTGCAAAGGCTCTGAGTTGAGAATACTCTGGAACCTTGGAGGAATGCAATGACTGATGGTCTTGGAGTGGACCAAGCAAGGGATTCAGGTATCTTAGCAGGCGACAATAGAGTACCAAGTATAGACAACTTTTCATGAGTTTATCATAAAAGGGGACAGAGAAAGCAATGACCGGTGAGTGAAGTTAGGTCAAAAGAACTTTATTTTTAAGTAATTGTAGAGGAAATAATTGAAATTTCTCACGCTGATGGGAAAGCTCCAGTGGAGAAGAAACATAGGTGTGGAGAGTGAAGAAAAATTGTGGCAAGTGAGGTTCTTGGGTAAGCAAGGAAAGATGTAGTATAGTGTGCTAGCAGAGGAAGGATTTTATAAACAAAGATATTTGAAGGTACCAAATATCTAAGATGGGCAGGAAGAAGGTCACACCCATCTGTAACCCTCTGAACTCTGCTAGTTGCTGGAGGATGAGGCAGTTTGACTGCATTCTAATCGATGATTAGGAATTTACCATCTTGAGAAATCATGGAAAGAATGTCCTAGACAAAAGCCCTGTGGAAAGATATGGAGACAGGAATGAACATCATGTTTTTGAGGAAATACAATCTCTGAAATGCTTGAAGCAATTAGTATGGATGGGAAAGTGGCAGGAGACACAACTATAAGAATAGGCAAGGTCACAACATATAGGGAACTAGACATTTTCAGAAGTTTAAAAAAGACACCCCTGTTTGTCTTTCAACAAAACTCATCACTGAAATAACACACATTTCTATTTGTAATGTTATCTTTGGAATTCAGCACTTTTTTTTTTTTTCTGGTAAGTATCGTGTTATTTCATAGCATATTATGAGTCTTGAGATCAGATGATAAATATGGGTTGAATCTAAGGTCTATCACTACCTGTGAGAGCAGTGAGTCTCTGTATTTTCTCATCTGCAAAATGAGAAAAATTATAGTTCCAGTTAGAACCTACATTACAGACTTTTGAGGAATTAGGAGGATTATGCATATAAAGCCTGAGGCATTTCCTGGCCCATAGGAAATGATATAAATGGTTCTTTCATGTCTAACACCTATACTTTAATAGCAGTAAACACATCAATCACATGCTTAGCTTCAGTGTAGACTCCTTAGGTGACTTTATTTCAGTGGGACTCACCATGTTGTTGATTTAAAAAAGATGATATTACTACCTAAAGATCAGTATAGCCAAGTTGCCATTCTGCAATTACACAAAATAAATGGGACCGAATATCTGAAATTATTCACTGAATTCTCAGTTTGTTCATGAGTCATGTTCTCTCAAAGTGTACTATTTTTAACTGGAGTTGTAACTACATCAATAAAATTGACGAAATCTGGATCACCAATGAAAAAACTCTGTTCTGACTAAAAAATTTTTTTGATGATGGTCATTGCAATAACATTCTAGGTGCACTATTTTTGACATATTTGATACATCAATTCTAGTTGGCCTCAATACAAATGCTAGTGATAATGTGCTATGCTACTGACAGCTGCCAAAATTGAAGAACTAAATACAGTTGCTAGGACTTATATTTTGATAATTCATGCATCAAATCCAAGCTCAACTAAATGACGGGAGATAATCAATTAGAAATGATCCATAAAAAGTGCTTTATTTTTACATGAAAGTGAAAGGGTAGTGAAAGTGTTAGTTTCTCAGTTGTGTCCTACTCTTTTTGACTCCATGGACTATAGATTATCAGGCTTCTCTGTCCATGGAATTCTCCAGGTAAGAATACTGGAGTGACTAGCTGTTCCCTTCTTTAGGGGATCTTCCCAACCCAAGGACTGAACACACATCTCCTGCATTGCAGTCAGATTCTTTATCATCTGAGCCACCTTGACATACCCTCATTATTTTTTTTTATTTTAACCATATTTTATTTACTCATGTGACTTTGCATATTTGGATTATAACTTTCCTACAAAATTTATTTCCTCAATTTTCACAGATGAAAATAAGTGCTGCTTGACACCATAAAACAGTTAAATAATATCAAAAAGGATTTTCAGTTGTCAGTACTCTTGTGTTGGCCAAAACCTTTGTTCAGTTTTTTCATATCAGCTTATGGAAAAACCTAATAAAGACTTTGGCCAACCCAATAAAAAAACTTACCTTAAACTGATATCAAATAGGTATATTTCAAAAGCCTACTGAAAAGGAAAATATACTTTAATGTATCTTAATTATTAATTTTTATTTTGACTTTATTTGCAGTATTAGATATTATATAGACAGTGCTTAATGTCAGAGTAAAATATTAAATCTAATGCTCATATTTAGATCTTTTATTCACTTTTAACATTTTGGTGCTCACATGCCATCTCTTTAATACCTCATTCCAGAATCTTTATGGAAATAGTGTAAATATTGCTTGGATAACCTTGGTAGAAAGCACATTTTTCTTCTGGAAAATTAGAATATCATAAGTCTCAAACATTTCAAAATCTCATTCTCCTTGATTATTCAAATATCACCTATAATAATTAGGCAAACTCATGTATATATTATTTCAATCCCTTGAGATATGATTTGAGTAGGCCAAGAGATGCCTTAAGAAGAGCTCTGTACCATCTTACAATCTTCTTAACCATCTTTAAGGTTTTTTTCTTTCAGTATAAGCAACACTTTGCTTAATAGAGAATGCCAAATTAAAATAGGAAGTGATGTGTTTCTACTTCTGCTTGCCTCCCATCAGAACAATACCATCAGCTCCAAGCAAAGGCATTTTCCTTGTTTGGCAAATGAGATTGCCCTGGTAGATAATACACAGCAAGATTAAAACAAAGGCCAATTCCTTGGGAACACCATTGTTTAAGAATTATGAAAATTCCACATAAAAGATGTAGAGATGAAAAGGAAGTAACAGAGACTGAAAAAGCTGACTTTTCGTCATAAGGAGTCAGAATATTTTTGGCTTTAAAGGCCAGGCAGTAAATACTTTACCCTTAACAGGCCCATATGGTCTCTGCCACAGCTATTCAACACTGCCATTGTAGCCCAATCACAGTCATGTATGATACAGGAACAATAGGTATGGCTGTGGGAATAAAACTTTAAACCCAGGTTGAATTTGACCATGGACTATAGTTTGCCAAACTCTAAGATAGTGAACTTACAGTGATATTAGAGAAAATCCTAGTTGTCCCTAAATGTGCCTCTTCACTTCATTTACTGGTAGAAACCTTGATTTTTATTTGGCTATGTAGCTATCCAGAATAAGTACAACATTTTAGACTATTTTAAACCTAAATGTGAATACATGACTTTTTGATAACTGAATGTACATAGAAATGTAATCAGAAATTTTATAGACATGTCCTCAAATGGAGAGGGCACAACCTTATTTACCCAACCTTCTTCCTGCAGGCTGCAATGTGGACGTAATGGCTAGAACTTAAGTAGCTGGCTCGAATCAAGACTTTGAATTCATGGTTTTAGATTTGGAGAATAACTACCTATTGAATCATTTATATGAGATAAACTGGCATAAGACATTTTTGTTGTTGTTGTCTGAATCACCTGAAGCTGAATCTAAGCCAAACAAAATCAACAACTATTCATTATAAATGCATTATCTCATAATATTCAGTATAATGCAAAATAAATATGGAGGGTAAATAGCTGGCTTGATCCAAGGCTTGCCATGTGTATAGCAGGTGCATCAAGAGTATAACAGGACAAGGGAGTTAAAGAGGATATCTGTGTATATGTGTGTGTGCGTGTGCGCGTACACACATGCGCATGTGCACACGCACAGTAGGAAGTCAAAATTTTTCTTACATTGTGTACTTCACAAATTTTCAGTTCAGTCACTCAGTTGTGTCCGACTCTTCATGACCCCGTGGACCATAGCATGCCAGGCCTCCGTGTCCATCACCAACTCCCAGAGTTTACTCAAATGCATGTCCACTGAGTCAATGATGCCATCCAACCATCTCATCCTCTGTCGCCCCCTTCTCCTCCTGCCTTCAATCTTTCCTAGCATCAGGGTCTTTTCAAATGAGTCAGCTCTTCGCATCAAGTGGCCAAAAGACTGGAGTTTCAGCTTCCACATCAGTCCTTCCAATGAATACTCAGGACTGATCTCCTTTAGGATGCACTGGTTGGATCTCCTTGCAGTCCAAGGGACTCTCAGGAGTCTTCTCCAACACCGCAGTTGAAAAGCATCAATTCTTCGGTGCTCAGCTTTCTTCACAGTCCAACTCTCACATCCATACATGACCACTGGAAAAACCATAGCCTTGACTAGATGGACCTTGTTGGCAAAGTAATGTCTGTGCTTTTTAATATACTGTCTAGGTTGATCATAACTTTTCTTCCAAGGATTAAGCATCTTTTAATTTCATGGCTGCAGTCACCATCTGCAGTGATTTTGGAGCCCAAAAAAGTAAAGTCTGTTACTGTTTCCACCATTCCCCATCTACTTGCCATGAAGTGATGGGATGAGATGCCATGATCTTAGTTTTTGGAAAGATGCACTTTAAGCCAACTTTTTCACTCTCCCCTTTCACTTTCAAGAGGCTCTTTAGTTCTTCTTCACTTTCAGCCATAAGAGTGGTGGCATCTGCATATCTGAGGCTATTGATATTTCTCCCAGAAATCTTGATTCCAGCTTGTGCTTCATCCAGCCAGCATTTCTCATGATGTACTCTGCATATAAATTAAACAAGCATGGTGACAATATATAGCCTTGACATACTCCTTTTCCTACTTGGAACCAGTCTGTTGTTCCATGTCCAGTTCTAACTGTTGCTTTCTGACCTGCATACAGATTTCTCAAGAGGCAGGTCAGGTGGTCTGATACTCCAACCCTTGAAGAATTTTCCACAGTTTGTTGTGATCCACATAGGCAAAGGTTTTGGCATAGTCAATAAAGCAGAAATAGATGTTTTTCTGGAACTCTCTTGCTTTTTTGATGATCCAGCAGATGTTGGCAATTTTATCTCTGGTTCCTCTGCCTTTCCTAAAACCAGCTTGAACTTGTGGAACTTCATGTATCATTGAAGCCTGTCTTGGAGAATTTTGAGCATTACTTTACTACTGTGTGAGGTGAGAGCAATTGTGCAATAATTTGAGTATTCTTTGGCATTGCTTTTCTTTGGGATTGGAATGAAAACTGACCTTTTCCTGTCCTGTGGCCACTGCTGGGTTTTCCAAATTTGCTGGCATATTGAGCACAGCACTTTCACAGCATCATCTTTCAGGATTTGAAATAGCTCAACTGGAATTCCATCACCTCCACTAGCTTTGTTCATAATGATGCTTCCTAAGGCCCACTTGACTTCACATTCCAGAATGTGTGGCTCTAGGTAAGTGATCACACCATTGTGATTATCTGGGTCATGAATATCTCTTTTGTAGAGTTCTTCTGTGTATTCTTGCCACGTCTTCTTAATATCTTCTGCTTCTGTTAGGTACATACCATTTCTGTCCTTTATCGAGCCCATTTTTGCATGAAATATTCACTTGGTATCTCTAATTTTCTTGAAGAGATCTCTAGTCTTTCCCATTCTGTTGTTTTCCTCTACTTCTTTTCATTGATCACTGAGGAAGGCTTTGTTATCTCTCCTTAGTATTCTTTGGAACTCTGCATTCAGGAGTTCACTATTTACAGCTGTGGTCCCCACCTTCTTCACACCAGGGACTGACTTTATGGAAGACAATTTTTCCATGTACAGGAATGGGAGGTGAGAGAGATGATTTAGCAGTAATTGAATCATTTTTCTGTGACACAGGGGTTGGGGAGTCCTGTTTTACATAATACCGCATCCATTGGAAATATAAAGCAATCCACATTTATAATTAAAATTTTTCTGGTAACTACCAAAGGTTGGGGGGCTGGCTACATTGTGCTGCAGTGGTGGCTGCACAGTGCTGGAGCGACTGTGAGGTTATACCCCACATCCAAGGGCAGAGAAGCCCCAGCAAGTTGGTAGAGCTGTGGCTGAGTGCCGCTGCACCCACTTTGAGGAGATACCCCACATCCAAGGGCAAAGGAGAAGCCCCAGCAAGCTGGTAGGATGGGCGAAATCACATTTAAAATCAAACCCCATACCCGCCAGATACGCTCAGAAGGCTCAAACATACCTTATGCACACCAGGACCCTGAGTCTCCACAGAGACTGAGACAGAACTGTGTTGAGTGTCTCCTGAGGAGGTGGACTACTGCAGAGGCAGGGTCTCTCGGTTCAGTAGGCCTCAGTATGGTGTAAGCCCTCTTGGAGGAGGTCGCCATTAACCCCACCATAGAGCCACCAGAACTTACATAGGACTGGGGAAACAGTCTCTTGGAGGGCACAAACAGAACCTTGTGCGCACCAGGACCCAGGGGAAAGGAGCAGTGACCCCATAAGAGACTAACCCAGACTTGCCCATGAGTGTCTAGGAGTATTACTCAGTCAGAAAAAAAATGAAATACTGCCATTAGTAGCAATGTGGATGGACCTAGAGAATATTATGTTTAGTGAAATAAGTCAAACACTGTATGATATCACTGATATATGTGGAATCTAAAAAATACAAATGAAGTATATACAAAACAGAAAATGACTCACAGGCATAGGAAATGGATTCGTGGTTACCAAAGAGGAGAGGGACAAATACAAGGTATACAATTAATATAAGCTACTATGTGTAAAATAATCAACAAGGATTTGCTTTATAGCACAAGCAATTATACCCATTATATTGTAATGAACTATAACAAAATATAGTCTGCAAAAGTGTCAACACTGAATCACTATGCTGTAAATGAAACTAACACAGTATTGTAAATCAACTATATTTTAATAAAAAATAGTAAAAATATATTCATCCATAATTGTATACATAATAAAGGCTATCATTTAAACATGTTTGAGACTAAAGACATTTTCAGATAGACAATAGCTGAAAAAAATGGCCACAAGCAGACTTGTACTAAAAAGTACTTAAAAAGCCCTTGAAACTGAAATTAGATGGAAAGAAGACTTAAATAACTGGGAAAAGTACAATGTGTCCATGTGTTGGGAAACAAAATAATCAGTTGTTCCCAAACTGATCTATAGATTCAATACCGACACTACTCCCCTCAAAAAACCCAAAAGTTTTATAGAAATTGACAACTTGGTTCTACAATTCTATGAAAATGAAATGCATGTAAAATAACCAAGAATTCTTGAAAAAGAATAGAGTTGGAGGCCTCATATAGCTTGAAGACTTAATATCAAGCTGCAGTAACCAAGACAATGTGGTCATGATGTCCAGAGAAAGAGAAAAAAAAAAATCATTGAAAGAGAATAGAGATTACAAAATTAGAACCAGCCATGTATGTTCAAATACTTTAATAAATTTGCCAAAGTAATTCAATGGAGAAAAGGCAGCCTTTGCAATTAAGAGTGGTGGAGTCTCTGGGTATTTGTATAGAAAAAAAAAGAACCTCAAACCCTACCACACACCACATAATCAAACTGATTCAAAATGGACTGCAGAGCACAATTAGTGTCTTTGTTAACAATGGCAAGGGTGTGCACAGCCAGAGCAGAACCTCTGGTGATTTTTTTCCCCTTAAGTAATACCTTGAGGTATTCTAGAAGTCATCTAGGGCTTCTTGACTTTCTTAACCTTCACCCTAACCTTTCATATTAAGGCAATTGAGAGTAATGCCAAAAATCTCATGATGAAATAGAGAAGGGACATTTTAAAATCAACGTCACTTATTCCCTAATCAGAAATTTGCATGGCTGACTTAAAGTTCTCTTTGGATACTTCCATGACACTGGTTGTTTATGTTCAGATTGTCCACCAATCTGACCAATATATTTTCAATTATTTGGCCTACCATTTTTAAACCTAAAAAAGTAGAAAACAAAGAATCTGAGGAAAAAATACTTATAAAGATAAGATGTGATATTATGTAGACAGTTTACAGTACCAGCCCAATAACAATGATCTCTTTTATAGTAAAATTTTAAACATTCTATCATTCTAAAGATTCCCTTGGAGATTACCAGATTTTCAAAGAAATAAAAATATAAATGCAAGTATATGTAAACTTCATGGACATTTTTCTATCCCCTAGGAAAAAACATAAATGTCACAATAAAAAAGAATTTCTGTGGTTTCATATTCAATAACATGGCAAAACTAATACAATTATGTAAAGTTTAAAAATAAAATAAAATTTAAAAAAAAAAAGACAAAAATTAAGTTATATTTATCTCACCCGAAAAAATGAAAATGCCATCGAAATCTAAAATATAGTGTGATTTCCATGTGGGAGTTTTAAATTATTTTCTGACTCTCAGATAAGAATTTTTCTAATGATATAATTGTATGTTTTAGAGTAGCGTGCACACTGAGGTGGGCTTTAAAACAGTGTTCAAGTAATTACAGAACTAAACTAATGATCCAAAGAGTCTCTGAGCCAAAAACTGATAACTTACATCTTATATTTATAAAAGTGGGACAGGATGATCTTTAACTACTGTATTAATTGCTGATTTTATGCTTTTGCATCTCTGCCAATTATTTTTAGGAACCCACAATTTCTTTTTGCCTTCAAAGTCACCTAAGACACCTTATTTTCTTATTTTGTATTTGATCCTAGTGTGAAGGAACTCAGAAAGTGAAAGACTTTGTTAACTACAACAAAAAATAGTACTTTGAGGGCCATTTTCTCCCTAGGAGACTTATTATAGTTTATCATATATCTGATATCCAACACAATGAGAACTGGGAATTGAATAGAAAGACTTTCTCATTTTATTCACTGGTAGTTGAATCGACTTCTAGCATTATCTCATGTAATTCACACAAACAAGACTTTTGTGTAGAAATACTGTGGTGTTTCATGTATTCAGACAGTAGACATATTAGCAGCATCTCCTCCATTCCTGTCTTGGCCATTAGAAGTTACTCCTTGCACTATACCATGCCCCAGATTAGAGATGGGCTTCACTAGTAGCACGGTCAGTATTTTAGGTATTAGGTTGGCTGAAAAGTTCATTCAGGCTTTTCTGTGTGATGTTACAGAAAAACCAGAATGAATTTTCTGGCCAACCTGATATTTTACACATACCGTTTTGACTGAAAAGCAGGTAAATAAAGTCAACCAACTATTTGGCAAGTAATCACCAACACACTGAAGTTTCACTGAACTTGCCACACTTTAACTGGTTTTATATACATTATGTAGACAAACAGACAATTTCAGGTAAAATAATGCTAGATCTAAACTAGTAAGACCTAGATTTACTGGCACTTCAATCACAAAATCCTGAAATAACTCATGAGTTTGCAAAGGGAAGGAGAAGGAAATCCAACACTGATTAGACTAAATCACAGTTCAAGGGGGGATTATGATTATAGAAAGGCTTGGTGTACGGACATCTCTCACTTTATACCAGTAATCTACTCTTAAAAGTAATTTGCCCTTTTCTCCACATCCTCTCCAGCATTTATTACTTGTAGACTTTTGGATCGCAGCCATTCTGACTGGAGTGAAATGGTACCTCATAGTGATTTTGATTTGCATTTCTCTGATACTGAGTGATGTTGAGCATCTTTTCATGTGTTTGTTAGCCATCTGTATGTCTTCTTTGGAGAAATGTCTATTTAGTTCTTTGGCCCATTTTTTGATTGGGTCATTTATTTTTCTGGAATTGAGCAGTAGGAGTTGCTTGTATATTTTTGAGATTAGTTGTTTGTCAGTTGCTTCATTTGCTATTATTTTCTCCCATTCTGAAGGCTATCTTTTCACCTTGCTTATAGTTTCCTTTGTTGTGCAGAAGCTTTTAAGTTTAATTAGGTTCCATTTGTTTATTTTTGCTTTTATTTCCAATATTCTGGGAGGTATAATACCATATATGAAATGAGTCACCAGTCCAGGTTCGATGCACGATACTGGATGCTTGGGGCTGGTGCACTGGGACGACCCAGAGGGATGGTATGGGGAGGGAGGAGGGAGGAGGGTTCAGGATGGGGAACACATGTATGCCTGTGGCAGATTCATTTCGATATATGGCAGAACCAATACAATATTGTAAAGTTTTAAAATAAAATAAAAATTAAATAAAAATAAAAATAAAGAAAAAAAAAAGTAATCTGCCCTGAAAACACTAACTAGGAACTAATTTTCCATCATTTAAATGGGAAACAATATAATGTATTTCATATTAAGCCCAAGCTCCTAACCAGCTTCCTTTAACGTGATTAAAAATGGTAATACATAAATAACTTATGTGCTATGTGAAATGCTTAAAACATGACTTCCTGGTCACCGAATTAAAATGGTTTTAAATGTTAATAACTGCTGTTACATGGCCTCTATTTGTACAAAGAACTTTCATGACTCACATTCCCTTGGTTGAAAATTGGTATACTTTTAAAGATTTCAACATGTGACTAATACTCTACTAATTATGTCTAGAATGCAACTCAAAAGATGTTTAAAATATGGTATCAGTTTTGGTAACATTAAGTTTTCCTATAAAAGCAGTAGCCAGAAACAAAACAAAACATTGAGTTCAGAAATAAATATAGTCCATGCATTTTGTGCATTAAAATCCAAGCAGTATTCTGTGGAAAAACTTTAACAGGAAGACATTCTGTGGGAGATGCCTAAAGAGTAAAAACTAGTCCTGTGTGCGCTCAGTCATGTCCTACTCTTTGCGACCCCATGGACTATAGCCTGACAGGCTCCTCTGTCCATGGAATTGTCTAGGTAGGAATGTTAGAGTGGGTTGCCATTTTGTACTCCAAAACTAGTCCTATAGGTCATTTTACACAAGAGAAAGGGGAAGCAAGAGAATAAAACTCAGATAATAGCAAAATAAAATAGAAATTAAAGAGTTGAGAGGCAAAAAAAAAAAAAAAAAAAACACGCTTAAAATTTGTGATCACATCCTCAGTGATCAGTGCAAAGAAAAAGAGGAAAACAACAGAATGGGAAAGACTAGAGATCTCTTCAAGAAAAATAGAGATACCAAGTGAACATTTCATGCAAAGATGGACACAATAGAGGACAGAAATATTAAGAAGATATTAAGAAGAGGTGGTAAGAATACACAGAACTGTACAAAAGAGATATTCATGACCCAGATAATCACAATGGTGTGATCACTTACCTAGAGCCACACATTCTGGAATGTGAAGTCAAGTGGGTCTTAGGAAGTATCATTACGAACAAAGCTAGTGGAGGTAATGGAATTCCAAAAACACGTTAAAAAGATCATACACCATGACCAAGAGGGCTTTATTCCAGGGATGCAAGGATATTCAATATTCACAAATCGATCAATGTAACACACCACATTAACAAATTGAAAGATAAAAACCATATGATTATCTCAATAGATGCAGAGAAAGCCTTTGACAAAATTCAACATACATTTATGATAAAACCCTCCAGAAAGCAGGAATAGAAGGAACATACCTCAACATAATAAAAGCTATATATGACAAACCCACAGCAAACATTATCCTCAATGGTGAAAAATTGAAAGCATTTCCCCTAAAGTCAGGAACAAGACAAGGGTGCCTACTCTTATTACTACTATTCAACATAGTTTTGGAAGTTTTAGCCTTATCAATCAGAGAAGAAAAAGAAAGAAAAGGAACCCTGTCCCATTTTTGCTTCTTCATTACAACTGTAACACTTTACTCTATTTTTGGCAAGACTAATATTACACAGTAAGTTCCCTACATATAATCTTAGAAGTTGTAAACTTGCAAAGACACAAACGTGCATCTGGTTCCAGCAAGAACCAGAACCTGTGCCATCAATTGCAGTCATGCATGAAATTGCAGCTTGCCCTTCATCTCCTATGCTGATTGATGAAAGCTCAGCTCTACCATCTCCCACCTCCTCCCTCCTCCAATCAGTAATTTTTCTTGTCTTTTCACGAGATGCCAGCCCCTGTATGCCAGATGTTGTACTGAACTACTGTACTTTTCGAGCTACTGTGCTGTAAAATGTTTCCTTTATATTTGTGTTTATGTATTATTTGTGTGAAATGTATTATAAACCTATTATAGTACAGTACTATATAGCCAAGTGCGTAACTTTGTTGGACTTAACAAAGAAATTAGACATGTAAACATGCTCTCGGAACGGCAATCATTCATATGTAGGGGACAAACTGTATCCATTTTTCACCTGAAGTTCATTAAAATTAATATTTCTTGAACCCTACACTTTGAAATAGTCTTTGACGTCATACTCATATTAGTAGGCTACAGCCCATGGGGCTGCAAAGAGTCGGACACGACTGAGCGACTTCACTTTCACTTTATTTTATGACCTCAACAAATATTTTAACTGTAATTTATGTGCTTGTTTACTTTTTGTTTCTCTCACTATAGTATGTATTTGGAGAAGGAAATGACAACCCAATCTAGTATTCTTGCCTAGGAAATCCCATGGACAGAGTCTGAGCCTTGGATGGGCTACAGTCCATGGAGTTGCAGAGAGTCAGACATGACTTAGCAACTGAGCACACATTAGTTACTGAATTGGCTGTGTATTTATTTATGTATCTCCATCCACTAGCATAGTATATAAACACATAGTAGGCTCTTAATGAAAATCTATTCAGTTCAGTTCAGTCGCTCAGCCGTGTCCGACTCTTTGCGACCCCGTGAATCACAGCATGCCAGGCCTCCCTGTCTATCACCTACTACCGGAGTTCACTCAAACTATTAAGTGAGTGAAATTGTGATTTAAAGAAAATAACTCTAAGTTTAACAGTTTCCATAACTAGTGGTTTCATTTCATTTGTAGTATTATATTCCCATTTATCCTTGATATCTACTGTTACATTACCTAGTGAAAAAGTTAAATATTATTTGACATAGCTCGCATGACCTTAGAATTGCCACTACTTTAGTTTTAGAATCTTTGTAAAACTAAGAACAGCATTATATCCATGTCACAGACACCATATTCAAAAGCTATAAAATTTTGTTTATAGCTGTATTAGTTGATTTTGTTTTGTTTTTATAGCTGTATTAGTTGATTAAGGTGGCCATGTAAAAATACCACAAATGTTCATCCCAGCACTGTTTATAATAGCCAGGACATGGAAACAACTTAGATGTCATCAGCAGATGAATGGATAAGAAAGCTATGGTACATATACACAATGGAGTATTACTCAGCCATTGAAAAGAATACATTCAAATCAGTTCTAATGAGGTGGATGAAACTGGAGCCTATTATACAGAGTGAAGTAAGCCAGAAAGAAAAACACCAATACAGTATACTAACGCATATATATGAAATTTAGAAAGATGGTAGCAATAACCCTGTCTACGAGACAGCAAAAGAGATACGGATGTATAGAACAGTCTTTTGGACTCTGTGGGAGAGGGAAAGGGTGGGATGATTTGGGAGAATGGCATTGAAATATGTATAATATCATATATGAAATGAGTCACCAGTCCAGGTTCGATGCACGATACTGGATGCTTGGGGCTGGTGCACTGGGATGACCCAGAGGGATGGTATGGGGAGGGAGGAGGGAGGAGGGTTCAGGATGGGGAACACATATATACCTGTGGTGGATTCATTTCGATATATGGCAAAACCAGTACAATATTGTAAAGTTTAAAAATAAAGTAAAATTAAAAATAAATAAATAAAAATACCACAAATCAGTGGTCTAGGCAACAGAAATTTCTCAGTTCTAGAGGCTGGAAATCCCAAGACCAAGGTGTTGGCAGGTTTGATTTCTCTTGAGGCCTCTCTCCTTGGATTGTGGACAGCCACACCCTGATATCTCTTCCTCTTCTTCAATAGATACCAGTTACATTGGATTACAACCCCACTCTTATGACCTCACTTAACCTTAGTTATCTCTCTAAAGACCGTATCTCCCAATAACAACCACACTGGGAATTGGGGCTTCAGCATATGAATTCTTGGGGACACAATTTAGTCCTTAACATTGGCTGCCTCTGTTTTATTATGTTTTCAATACCATGCCTATACAGTAAATCATATTGATTCCCCCACCCCCCCACCCCACACATTTTTTGGTCAGATGAACACAGAAACCTCCATAACACTCAGGTAGAGATGAAGGAACTTTTTCACTATATTAAATATTTTACAATTGGTTGGTGGTTCTTTCTGTTGCTAAATGTAAGATGAGTCTTAAGACTTTTTCAAGTATCTCTAAATATAAGGTTTTTTTTTTTTTTTAGTGTATTCATTAAAAAGAAATTTTGACAAAAGTTCACAGGTAATCTTGGTTAGCTATGATCTTTTCCCTAAACCAGCCAGATTACTTTAAAAACTACCAAACCAATAGGATCAACAATTTATTTGAATGACATGCATTAAGAAAATAATTCTGTACTTGGGCCTTTGTAAGATGTTTTGACAGGTAATTTTCAAGTGACTACTAATGTGTACAGGGTTTCCTTTTGGGTTAGTGAAAATGTTCTAAACTTAGATTTTGGTAACAGTTGCACAACTTTGTCAATACAATAAAAAGCAGTGAATTGCACTTTAAAAGGGGGAATTATATCTGAATAAATATGTTTTAAAAGGGTAATATCTGAATTTATTCTATTTGTTATCATTGTCAACTAGTGACATTTATCTGATATACTGATTAGAGTTATTTCTGTATATCTAATCAGATAAACTGATTAGAGATTAGAGTTATCTCATGTTATGAAATTATTTTTCCATGTTTTACATATTAAGTTTTCTCATTTATTCTACATCCAGTCCTCATACCTTTGTAAACAGAATCTAATAAGTTTTTTTAAGTTACTATTTACTTTAACTTGGAAAATTAGAATGTAGATGAGTGATCATATCAAAATTTGGAACACTATTTGTAAGTAATTGAAAATCCAGAGGAAAAGAAAGACTAACATATGAATATGTCTCCAACTTTTTGAAACTAAAAAAACTCATTTTCTTTTCTTTTTTTTTTTAAGTAAGCCAAAAAGAAAACTCATTTCACGGCTCAAAAGAAATGGATCAAATCCCTGAAATTCAGTCATAACATCTAAAACCCTCTTTTTCTGTCAGCTATCCCATGTCAGAAAATGTGCCATAAAAAGAAGAGACTTTTTATGATAAGCATGGTTTCTAGCACTACCCCTAAATCTTCAAGGGGTTTTACATGAGTAACCATTGCTCACTTCTCATGCTTATAATTCAATATATGAGTCTTGATCAGGCTTTTCCTAAGACAAAATAAAGCTTTTAACTCTTTCTGAGATTTAAACACTAAAATTCAAAGAAGAATGAGCAAAGTATTTTTTTCTAGAATTTTTCACTAATTGCTTTGTCCTATTCAAGTAAAATATGTTCTGATATCAGTATTCCACTTTAATATTAAGATGTGTTTAAAATTTTTAGTTGTAAGCAATCTTTGAAAAAGCAATTTAAATAAAACTAATAGAAACTTATGTTTAACAATAATCAAATGTGCCTAAATTGTCTGTTTTTAGTAATGAGGAAAAACCCCAAATCTGGAACTTACAGCTCTGCCTTTCTCTTGAGAAGAGTAGTAAATGCAACTCTCTGAATCCAATAAGTTGATTACTTTTTTTTCTAACGTTTAACAATTTCCTCAGTAACTTATTCCAAAATATCTCCATTTCCTTCTCTTGCCTCATGCAAACAGAGTCTATGATTTCCCATCCAAGTAAGGTTTGGCTATTGTGAATGACCTTTTTTTCCCACAAACTTGAACTGTAGTCTGTTCCTCTTTGTTTTCTCTCTGAATGATACATAAGCTTGGGAAAATGTTGCTGGATTTCTCTGAGCATAAAATGCAGAGATTCCCAGAGTTCTCAGAGCTTGGTAACAATGTCTACTTCAGTCTGGCAGTGTGCCTGAGGGGCTAAGGGCTCAAGGCTGCCTTTGAAAGGAAATACCTAGAGAAGCCAAGAAGGAAGAGAATCAGCCTATAGTTTAAATGGGGTTCCAGTTTGATCAGTTACACTAGCCTACTGTGTCTACATGTGGTCACAGAACCTACTGAAAAGCTGATTAATCTAAAATAATAATCAGTTTTTGCCTGACCAATCACATTAGCTATGAAATAGATCTCATTAAGTCACTATTAAATGCATCTAATTCAGACCAACTGCAGGTTATCATGAGGGAAATGGCATTTGGGAAAAAAAGGTTCTTCAAGCTGCCGGGTGAAGAATGGATGGGAGGGGAGAGTGAGGGAGTCTTCTGTCTTTTTCCGTGGCTGCCCCTATCAGTGAATAGCCTTCTCAAGCTACTTTCTGCAGATGTACTGTTTCACATTCTTCTTTTTCCTACCACAACTAATTAATTTTTACTGCAAGTAATAGCTTCACCTCTAAATTCAGCCCCTTAGAGAACTCAACCCAATGGCCCTTGAATACACAGGGCTCCTGGGTATGAAATCATATTAATGCCAATTTGGGGCTGCAGCTTGCAGAATAAATGAAGTTATCTTTGGATTGGTTTACTCCACTTGGGTCAATAGCTGGCCTCCTCTCTTGTCTGGTAACACTTTCCTGATTTGTGTTTAAAACTTGTTACTCTGCCCTAACATAGATATTTCTGAAAGTTCAGAAACAAGGTTTTTTGTGATGTCTCAAGAGCCATTTCCTTTAGAAAATCACAGCATGTCAGGGCTGGAAGGGAATCTTAGAAATCATCTATACCTGCACTGTACAGAAAAAAAATAAATCTTCAGAGAGAAGAATGGGAAGTTAGCTTGGATTGAGATATGAAGAACTTGTTTTGTTTTGTTCACACTCAAGATTTTGTACTTTGTCCTGGAAGTAATCAAAGGTGACTGTGATTAAGTGTTATTGTGTTTGTTTTGGGGTGAGGAGAGAAGGTCTGAGTTCAAAAAGAATATTCTGGCAGAAGTTTAAAGGGCATTGAGAGAGGGTAAAACTAGGGGCTGAGGAGAGTAGTTCAGGGTGTGATATGATTTCTGGTGAAAGGTAATGGGGATTAAACTAGGTCTCTTAGCGTCAGGATGAAGACCAGAACATAGAGAGAGCTATTGAAGAGACAGAATTGGCAGGGTTTTGTGAATGATCAAATGTCATGGGTGTAGGAGAAAGAGAAGCTGAGCATTTATTGATTGATGGGCAAGCTGAGTAGTCAGTCATTCAGTGTGATAAGGACTTACAGGCTGGAGACTTATGAAAATGTTTGGCTATGTGGGTATAATGATATTAACAGTAATGCTACTGATGATAATACCATTGGGAAATGTCTAATGGATGTGTGTCAGGAAGCATTTAACAGGAGGCTTCCTGTGTACTGTTTTGGATCTGTCAGGAATTCTCTGTTCCTTATTAATTGGAGACAAAAGCCTCTCCCAGGGGCTGAGGAATCCAGGAATTTCCTTCCTTAGTTTTTCTATACGGTGATAAGAACCCTCTTCCTTTTTATGAATCATATGGTAAAAGTGATTATTTAAAACTCTCTCTCTAATATGGATCACCTATGTTTTGTAAGTCTGGAATTTTAATCTTTATCTTTGCTGAGAGTAACTACAGTATATATGCCCACACCATGTTGATTAAAACACCTCTGCTCCATCAGAGCTTGGGTCCCTGTGTCTTGCTTTCTCTCTCTCTCTCTGTCTCTGTCTCTTTCTTTTTCTCTCCCCCCACCCCTCTCTATCCCTCTCTTTTTCAGGCTGATCCCCTGGAGCTCAGAGGCCCTCTGGGTTCACTTTCCTGCCCAGGCTTCTAAGACCCTCTAGAGAAGGTGCTCTGCACCTTCACCCCCTTGAGATGGCACCTGAGGCCTTTGTGAACATAGCAAGCGCCATGCAGGGGCTTTATTGGCTTTCTGCGTAAACCAAGGAAAATCAGTCTCTTTCTCTCTCCTTTACTTTCCTATTGGTTGACTTTGGACCACCAGGTTCTGATCCATTAAAGGACCTCAACAGATGTGGAATTAACAGACTTCATCAATAACATATATTTGAAGTATCCTCTGATCCTGTCAATTATCAAATACATTTGTCTTCTCAGTATTTCCTTTCAATATTTTTTAAGAGACAGCAGTATTATAAAACTATTTAGTCCCATTTCTGCCATGCCCTTTAGCAAGTCATTTCATCTCTCTGAACCTAAGTTCCTTATCTAGACGTGGAGATAATAAAACAGGCTTATCTTAACTTAGTGCATGAGTCATATAAAACTGATAAGGGAAAGTATTTTGAAAACCTTAAAAAGCACAGGTGACTAATTTTTTTATTAAGAGAGTTGAAGGTCATGTTATCCCTGTTATAGAATGTACTTTAGGGACTTCCCAGTGGTTAAGACTCTGTGTTTCCACTGTGGGGAGCATGGGTTTAATCCCTGGTTGTGGAACTAAGATCCCACATGCCTCACGGTGCAGCCCCCAAAAAAGTGACTTTAAGTGCTCTCCTCCTTCCATATTCTTCGTGTATTATAGAACTCCTCAAATACATTAAACTCTGGCAAAACGCTGGCATTCTTAGGCCCTGTCAGCTGGCTGTGAATGTTTCTAAGAAAGAATACCCCTACATTTTCAATGGAGTTTTCAGCTATCATCTAGGAAACCACTAGGACTGCTTTGACATCCAGGAGTTTCTTTGAGTGATCTAGATGCCAGGGAAGGCATTTGTGGTAGGACATAGAGGAGGCCTTAAATCTGTAATTTTGTGGGGAAATGGCCTGTGACTATAATTAATTTTGGTTCAGACTTACCCTGGTAGCACAGATGGTAAAGAAACTGCCTGCAGTGCAGGAAACCCAGGTTAAGTCCCTCATTCAAGAAGATCCCCTGGAGGAGAAACTGACAACCCACTCCAGTATTCTTGCCTGGAGAATCCCATGGACAGAGGAGCCTGGTGGGCTATAGTCTGAGGTTGCAAAGAGTCAGACACGACTGACTAATACAACACTGTCAGGAACCTGAGTGATGATAAGGCCTTTTTTCCCCAAGTCAATAGGTTTGAGTGGCATAATTAAGAACTATGCATAAATTTTTCAGAAAAATCTTTCTAGTTGTGGTAGCTTTCATTTTGAGCTGAAAAAGGATTAGGACATTTGGAAGATACATCCAGATAACTGTTATAGGTTTGCTATGTGTTGGCTCCTATTCCTGTGGACTGAACGGTGATCACGTGCAAGAAAGACATAAAATCCAAGATTCATAACAGGAATATCAGAGGCCAAGATTTTTAAAAATTGATATATTTGTACAGAAAAATTGAGTACCTTGAAAGTCCTTTTAAATTTGAAGCCCTTTATTTTTACTTGGGTTATTTAAATAATGGTCCTGAAACCAAGAGACAAAGTTCACTCTCTGCAGAAAATTTAATTGGAAACAGCACTGGCCTCAGTGCCACAAACTTCGTATCCTATCCTGGCTCAGACATTCTCGTGATTCAGGTAATGTATGAGAAAGGAATTGATATATTTATACCTAGGATTCCTCCTAACTCTAAAATTCTGAGTCAAGTTTTCTCAGAATTCCTAAAATCTTTTTCATTTTGATTTTTGTGAAGATTAGCACAACAAAGTAGACAATTTTCTATAATGAGGTGGGGCTCAGTCCTCACTAAAACTAAAAAATTTTCACGTTGACTTGAAATAGGGGAAATAAGACATTTGGAGAGAGAACTCTTTCCACGCTATGGATGGGCATTATCAATAACTACATTTAGCCGTGATTGCTTTCTATCTGTTCTGACTAGTATCAAGCCCAAATAGATAATTCATGTGTTTTCAGATAGCTAAGTAAGCACTATAGAAACTTAAAAACCATTTGGGAATGGAAGGTTCAACCGTGTAATATTAAACATGACCTGAGCAGTGTTAGCATATGCTATTTTTGGCCAAAGGCATATAGCCCATATATATAGCCCATATAGTCATTGGGCTATAATGAGAGTCTGCTTTTCTATATTATATTTCTACTTAATTAAAGCATTTCTTTTCTATTTGTTATTTCCAAGTTTATTTTGTTTTTATTCACAAAGAAAGCACAATAAGTTAGTAGATAAACTAGCTTCTCTTTTCAGCCTCTGTGGAATGCAGCTTCATTAGCTGAAGTAATATATATATATATATATATCAACACATTTCTGTTTCTGCCGTGTCTTTTTCCACTACTGTATTGTTCTGGTCAGGTAGTTGGTGCTCCTGCCTATGTTCATTTTGCATACAGGTGTCTCATTCTGCCAGCTAATTTTAAAGAAATGTATGTGAAAATTTTCTCACTAATTAGCCTTTTTGCCATGTGTTATATTGACCTCAGTCCTTCTGTGGCCCGTTGTAGTACAACCCAAGGATGCTGGTTAGAAATAGGAAAGGACACTTAGAAAACAATGTGTATGATGTCCAGTGACCCAGAAGAAGCAGTTATGCCAGTGTCAGAACTATGTGAAGTATGTGTGGCTAACTGTCCAAACATGGTCATGCTGAAATTGATTCAGTATACTGTGGACAGTGAGAAAGGCATTCCCATAGGCTCTTTCAGGTACACCAAGAGATTTAAAGCACAGTCTAGGTCCTCTTGAGGCTTTCAATATAGCAAGACTCAGACAACTATAGACGCAGTGAAAGTTGCTTTGATGTAGGTCATATTATTTTTCTTCTGTGTTTATTTGACTGATGTCTCTTATGTGCCATCTAAAGCTTCCCTGGTGGCTCAGACAGTAAGAATCTACCTGCAATGTGGGAGACCCGGATTCGATCTCTGGGTTGGGAAGATCCCCTGGAGAAGGGAATGGCAACCCACTCCAGTATTCCTGCCTGGAGCGTTCCATGGACAGAGGAGCCTGGTGGGCTACAGTCCATGGAGTCGCTTAGAGGTGGACACAACTGAGCAACTAACATTTCCACTTTCAAAGCTTTCCCCAGGTTGAGAAAGTCCACTTCTATGCTGTCCAGGCTCACTCTCCAGTTTCATCAGTAATACAAGTTACAATGAGACAACCTAGTTACAAAGGTCCAATAAAGAACAAATTTAGAGAGTTTTAAGACAGGTCTTGAGGGTTGTGAAGGATTTTGACAGGTACTGCTGCTGCTAAGTCACTTCAGTCGTGTCCGACTCTGTGCGACCCCATAGACGGCAGCCTACCAGGCTCCCCCATCCCTGGGATTCTCCAGGCAAGAATACTGGAGTGGGTTGCCCTTTCCTTCTCCAATGCATGAAAGTGAAAAGTCAAAGTGAAATCATTCAGTCGTGTCCGACTCTTAGCGACCCCATGGACTGCAGCCTACCAGGCTCCTCCATCCATGGAATTTTCCAGGCAAGAGTACTGGAGTGGGGTGCCATTGCCTTCTCCATTGACAGGTACAGATAATGACAAAGGGAGAAGGAGATCAATGGGAAAGAATGCATAGCATTAAGAAATGGAGCATTGCCAGATATTGACGAGTGAGGGAGGGTTCTGGGAAGTGCAAGTGATCTAATTTGGCTGCAGCAGGTGGGGAGATGAGCTTTTGTAGCGAGGGAGTGACATCATCACTGAAAGCTTCACATTAATTCTGGCAGCAGTACAGCAGGGGGATTAACAGGTATGGAGAGTGTGTGTCACAAAAGAATAGAAATGTGAGCCTGTGCTGGTACAGGGGCTCTGGAAATGGGGATGAGGGGCAGATGTCAAAGGCATGGAGAAGGATCTGTGACAACTGATTGGATCCAGAATGCCTTTGAAAGAGAATGTTGATGACAAAGCTGATTTATTTCCGTGATTTTGTCATGGTCATATATATATATATATATATATATATATATATATATATATATATATTTTGCTTGTTTGGGTTAGTTCTTTTATCAGTGTATCTTTCCATTTTCATGGAGATTCTCATACATTGAGAGATTACATAGTGAATTTATGTATGCTTATTGTGTACATCTCCTAGTTTAATCATAAAATATTTAAGATATATTTTAATAAATGTGAAATGTCATTAATACAGACATAAGACTTTCCAGTTAAAAGTAATTCATCTCTTGTCCAACTTTTCTTTTCACTTGATAGAGGGAATGATAGAGGATTTTTATAAAGGTGATATTACAAGGAAATAAAGATAGGTGGGATGCTTTGTTCTTATCTTGGTAGATACTAAAATGACTCTGCTTTCTACTACCCAAACATATGTATGTTATAGTTAATTAGCCTGATCTCATACTTGTTCAAAATTCTTTAAAGTGTTCATTTAATATGAGATATAACATAAGGGGTCCTGGCTCATAGCCATCTATCAATTCATCAAGACCCAAGTAATGGGCTGTTACCAGAGAACACTTAGATAATACCATCACTGGAGTCTCTAAACCAGGCATTTAGAGAAATCCTTCAATTTGTACTTATCTTCTATTCCTCTATTTCCATATTTCTCATTTAGAGTAGATGCTTCCACCATCTACCAAATACACAAGTCAGAATCAGTGCAGTAATTCCACTCCCTTCACAATCAATGTCATCACTTCATCAAGCTTTCTTAATATCTAAGATCTATTTGTACTTTTCCATACCCAGTATTCCTCCTTACTTCTGGATATTATTTTCGGTTCAGCTTTTGCATCCATTCTCATCTTGAACTCTTCTTGTCCCTCCTCTATATGATAATCAATTTCATTTAAAATGCATGTTACTTAAAACGCTGATTATATAGGAAATAGCTGCCGGTTTCTAAGAATTTGGAAAATGCAGCAAACTTTCTCAGAGTTCCATGAAAGAAATAAGCCCAATACAAATTATTGGAATAACTTCTCAGTTTTCCAAGGACAGTACATAGTAATTATCATTCTGGGTGAATGGGAGAAATGCTTTAGAAAAACGCTGGGCAATTGCAGCCTGCAGGCCAAATATTTGTAAATAAAATTTTGTTAGAACAAGTTGAGAGAGTCAGTTCCTAGGCAGATTGATAAGTTCAGGTTCCCCAAGGAGGAGAAAGGGGTCTGGGGCTATTGAAGTGGAGATTGGGGGTCTGGAATTCTCAAGGAGAAAAAGACAAATTTTTTTTTCTCTGCATTCCTTAGTCTCAGTCAATTACACAACTCAGTTGAAACTCTGTACTAGGGATTATACAACAACAATGTATCCAGCTGGAGGACAGTTTCTACTTCCTGAAAACCTTCTGACTAATCCTGATATCTGAGAATGTATATCCATGAGTTTGGGTACACTCCGGGAGTTGGTGATGGACAGGGAGGCCTGGTGTGCTGCGATTCATGGGGTCGCAAAGAGTCGGACACGACTGAGTGACTGAACTGAACTGATATTATGGGAGTGGGTCTGGAGGATCTTTCCATTGTTAAATTCTAATCTTATTATCCTAAAATGTAAATTGCTAGAGTAGGTCTGGTAAATTTTTCACAAACTTGAGACATTCTTTTGATTCATTATAATAACTAATTAAAAGGTGTATAACTCCATTGCTAATACTAGCAAGGGGGTACTCTTTCTGCCCCCTTCTGATGTCTATGTCAGAAGTTTTCTCTATCCCTTTTATACTTTAATAAAATTCTACTGCACAAAAGCTCTGAGTGATCAAGCCTCGTCTCTGGCCCCAGATTAAATTCTTCTCTTCTAGAGGCCAAGAATCCTGGCATCTTTTTGTGGGTCAGCAACAACGTTTCAAAGTCATACCCATTACTTTTATGAGTCTTTATGCCATTGTTTGCAGCTGCTTTCACACAATGGCAGAGTTGAGCAGTCATTGTGACAGAGACCATACAGTTTGCAAAATCTATTACAAAAATTACTATCTGGCCCTTTACAGAAAATGGTGGCTAACTCCCACATTGGAACATTAAATATGAATACTCTTTAGTGATCTTGTTGAGAGGAGTCACCACTCAGGAAACCATAAAGGGAATATAAAAATCTCACATATTCATGCAACCCAAATATAACCACCACTGTCATCTTAATACACTGACACAAAAGTGTTTTTATATGCTTACATATATGTAACATTAATACCATTGAGATAAAAGTATTCATCCAAATTTATCAAATAAATAATATTTACCATATAACATTGGCAATCATAACACATATAACTATGTAATTACACATTCTTCAGGATTTGAAATAGTACAACTGGAATTCCATCACCTCCACTAGTTATGTACATAGTGATGCTTTCTAAGGCCCACTTGACTTCACATTCCAGGATGTATGGTGCTAGGTGAGTGATCACACCATTGTAATTATCTGGGTCGTGAAGATCTTTTTTTGAAAAGTTCTTCTGTGTATTCTTCCCACCTCTTCTTAATAGCTTCTACTTCTGTTAGGTCCATACAATTTCTGTCCTTTATTGAGCCCATCTTTGCATGAAATGTTCCCTTGGTATCTCTAATTTTCTTGAAGAGATCTCTATTCTTTCCCATTCTGTTTTTTTCCTCTATTTCTTTGCATTGATCGCTGAGGAAGGTTTTCTTATCTCTCCTTGCTATTCTTTGGAACTCTGCATTCAAATGGGAATATCTTTCCTTTTCTCCCTTGCTTTTGGCTTCTCTTCTTTTCACAGCTATTAGTAAGGCCTCCTCAGACAGCCATTTTTCTTTTCTTTTTTTTGCATTTCTTTTCTATGGGGATGGTCTTGATCCCTGTCTCCTGTACAATGTCATGAACCTCTGTCCATAGTTCATCAAGTACTCTATCAGATCTAGTCCCTTAAATCTATTTCTCACTTCCACTGTATAATCATAAGGGATTTAATTTAGGTCATACCTGAATGGTCTAAAGGTTTTCCCTACTTTCTTCAATTTCAGTCTGAATTTGGCAATAAGGAGTTCATGATCTGAGCCACAGTCAGCTCCCGGTCTTGTTTTCCCAGACTGTATAGAGCTTCTCCATCTTTGGCTGCAAAGAATAATATCAATCCGATTTCACTGTTGACCATCTGGTAATGTCCATGTGTAGAGTCTTCTCTTGTGTTGTTGGAAGAGGGTGTTTGCTACGACCAGTGCATTTTCTTGGCAAAACTCTATTAGCCTTTGCACTGCCTCATTCCGTATTCCAAGGCCAAATTTCTCTGTTACTCCAGGTGCTTCTTGACTTCCTACTTTTGCATTCCAGTCCCCTATAATGAAAAGAACATCTTTTTGGTGTGTTAGATCTAGAAGGTCTTGTAGGTCTTCATAGAACCATTCAACTTCAGGTTCTTCAGCATTACTGGTTGGGGCATAGGCTTGGATTACCATGATATTGAATGGTTTGCCTTGGAAATGAACAGAGATCATTCTGTCATTTTTGAGACTGCATCCAAGTACTGCATTTTGGACTCTTTTGTTGACCATGATGGCTACTCCATTTCTTCTAAGGGATTCCTGCCCGCAGTAGTAGGTATAATGGTCATCTGAGTTAAATTCACCCATTCCAGTCCATTTTAGTTCGCTCAGTGCTGCACTCAATATGCCAGCAAATTTGGAGAACTCAGCAGTGGCCACAGGACTGGAAAAGGTCAGTTTTCATTCCGATCCCAAAGAAAGGCAATGCCAAAGAATGCTCAAACTACCACACAATTGCACTCATCTCACACACTAGTAAAGTAATGCTCAAAATTCTCCAAGCCAGTCTTCAACAATACATGAACCATGAACTTGCAGATGTTCAAGCTGGTTTTAGAAAAGGCAGAGGAACTGGTGATCAAATTGCCAACATCTGCTAGATCATCAAAAGGGAAAGAGAGTTCCAGAAAAACAACTATTTCTGCTTTATTGACTATGCCAACGCCTTTGACTGTGGATCACAATAAACTGTGGAAAATTCTTCAAGAGATGGGAATACCAGACCACCTGACCTGCCTCTTGAGAAACCTATATGCAGGTCAGGAAGCAACAGTTAGAACTGAACATGGAATAACAGACTGCTTCCAAATTGGGAAAGGAGTACATCAAGGCTTTATATTGTCACCCTGCTTATTTAACTTATATGCCGAGTATATCATGAGAAACGCTGGGCTGGAAGAAGCACAAGCTGGAATCAAGATTGCAGGGAGAAATATCAATAACCTCAGATATGCAGATGACACCACCCTTATGGCAGAAAGTGAAGAGGAACTAAAAAGCCTCTTGATGAAAGTGAAAGTGGAGAGTGAAAATGTTCACTTAAAGCTCAACATTCAGAAAACTAAGATCATGGCTTCCGGTCCCATCACTTTATGAGAAATAGATGGGGAAACAGTGGAAACAGTGTCAGACTTTTTTTTTTTTTTGGCTCCAAAATAACTACAGATGGTTTTTGCATCCATGAAATTAAAAGATGGAAGGAAAGTTATGACCAAGCTAGATAGCATATTCAAAAGCAGAGACATTACTTTGCTAATGAAAGTCCTTCTAGTCAGGGCTATGGTTTTTCCAGTGGTCATGTATGGATGTGAGAGTTGGACTGTGAAGAAAGCTGAGCACCGAAGAATTGATGCTTTTGAACTGTGGTGCTGGAGAAGACTCTTGCGAGTCCCTTGGACTGCAAGGAGGTTCAACCAGTCCATCCTAAAGGAGACCAGTCCTGGGTGTTCATTGGAAGGACTGATGCTGAGGCTGAAACTTCAATCCTTTGGCCACCTGATGTGAAGAGTTAATTTATTGGAAAAGACCCTGATGCTGGGAGGGATTGGTGGCAGGAGAAGAAGGGGACAACAGAAGATGAGATGGTTGAATGGCACAATGGTCATGAATTTGGGTAAGCTCTGGGATTTGGTGATGGACAGGGACGCCTGGTGTGCTGCAATTCATGGGATCACAAAGAGTCAGACATGACTGAGTGATTGAACTGAACTGTGACACTCTTCAATTATAATTGCTGGATCCTCTTCCATCATAAAATGTAACAATTCTGTTTGTGTTTGGTATTGAAGTGATTTCTTTGTTTTTTACAAACTGTGTTTAAAATTTTATATAGGAAACTTTTATCAAATGTATTAAAAATTACTTAGTCAAATGCAATGTGGTATCCTCAATCACATCCTAAAAAATGGATATTAGCAGAAAAACTGAAATAGAAAATCTATAATTTAGCTAATAGTGCTGTACCCTTATTAATCTTTTAGTTTTGAAAAATATGATTATATAAGAAGTAAATTTTATAGGAACCACGGTGAAGAGTATCTCTGTGCTATCTCAAAAACTCATCTGTAAAGCTAAAATTACTCTAAAACATAAAACTTAAAAACCTTGGTCAAAGTTGTCAACCTTGGGGAGAAATTTGAATGAAGTATAACTTCTATATAAGAAAGTGAGCAAATCATATATGTATAGCTTGATTTTCAAAAATTTAACACTTGCATGTAACTACCACCCAGATCAAGAAGCGGAACTTTAGCAGTTTCACAAAAGCCCCTCCATGGCGCCCTCCCAATCACTGCCCATGGCGAATGCTAACACTGTCCTTATTTTTAACTGAAAATATCAAATTCACAAGCTTTTGCAGTTTTTACAGTAGCATATATCTTTTCGTGTCTGAAATCTTTTGCTTAACATTTTGAAACTTGTCTGTGTCATTGTGTTATGGTTTGTTCATTCTTATTGCTGTATCAGATCAGATCAGATCAGTCACTCAGTCGTGTCTGACTCTTTGTGACCCCATGAATCGCAGCACGCCAGGCCTCCCTGTCCATCACCAACTCCTGGAATTCACTCAGACTCACGTCCATCGAGTCAGTGATGCCATCCAGCCATCTCATCCTCTGTCGTCCTCTTCTCCTCTTGCCCCCAATCCTTCCCAGCATCAGAGTCTTTTCCAATGAGTCAACTCTTCACATGAGGTGGCCAAAGTACTGGAGTTTCAGCCTTAGCATCATTCCTTCCAAAGAAATCCCAGGGCTGATCTCCTTCAGAATGGACTGGTTGGATCTCCTTGCAGTCCAAGGGACTCTAAAGAGTCTTCTCCAACACCACAGTTCAAAAGCATCAATTCTTCGGCGCTCAGCCTTCTTCGCAGTCCAACTCTCACATCCATACATGACCACAGGAAAAACCATAGCCTTGACTAGACGGACCTTTGTTGGCAAAGTAATGTCTCTGCTTTTGAATATGCTATCTAGGTTGGTCATAACTTTCCTTCCAAGGAGTAAGCGTCTTTTAATTTCATGGCTGCAGTCACCATCTGTAGTGAGTTTGGAGCCCAGAAAAATAAAGTCTGACACTTTTTTCACTGTTTCCCCATCTATTTCCCATGAAGTGATGGGACCAGATGCCATGATCTTTGTTTTCTGAATGTTGAGCTTTAAGCCAACTTTTTCACTCTCCGCTTTAACTTTCATCAAGAGACTCTTGAGTTCCTCTTCATTTTCTGCCATAAGGGTGGTCTCATCTGCATATCTGAGGTTATTAATATTTCTCCCGGCATTCTTGATTCCAGCTTGTGTTTCTTCCAGTCCAGCGTTTCTCATGATGTACTCTGCATGTTAGTTAAATAAACAGGGTGACAATATACAGCCTTGACAAACTCCTTCTCCCATTTGGAACCAGTCTGTTGTTCCACGTCCAGTTCTAACTGTTGCTTCCTGACCTGCATACAAATTTCTCAAGAGGCAGGTCAGGTGGTCTGGTATTCCCATCTCTTTCAGAATTTTCCATAGTTTATTGTGATCCACACAGTCAAAGGCTTTAGCATAATCAATAAAGCAGAAATAGATGCTTTTCTGGAACTCTCTTGCTTTTTCCATGATCCAGCGGATGTTGGCAATTTGATGTATAGTGTTCCACTGTATAATTATAGCACAATTTATATGTTGAACTATTCAAATGCATTTGAGTAAGTTGAAATCTTTGGCTGTTTAAAATACTGTTATGAATATCCATGTACAAATATATTTTCATTAACATGTTTTATGGTGTATACTGCTGGGTCAGAGTGTGTGCATTTGTCTGGACTTCGTGGTTATCCTTAGTCAATAATGAAAAATAGCTTTCTAAAGTACTTGTACCTTGTAATCATAATGCCATCAGAATTTTCTGTGATAGTACTGTGATATACAAGACAACTGAAAATGCCCTAATACTTCCCAAGGTTAAATACTTCTAACTAGGATTGTATATTAGCCAAACTCTCATACAAATATGAAGATAGAATTAATATATTTTCAAAAGTACACATCTCAAATAATTTCCTTTCACAGCCTCTTTGTCAGGAATTTCTGAAATGTACTCCTCTGAAAGTAGAGCCACCAGGGAAGCCGAAAGTAGAGATTAAACCAAAAATAAAGAATATATCAAAAAATTGCTTAAAAGAATAACACATCAGAGACAACATGAGAGAGTATGGGTGATGTTGAATGAGAATCATATGTTGAGATCTGTGTATTAGGCCTCAGAAAAAGCAGCTCAGAGTGGAGCAAGTGAATGTCATTCTCTAGGGGTGGGACAGCTCCCCTCCCCCACAAAGTTGAGTTAATTGATCATCTGATAGGAACATCTCTGATGGTCCAGTGGTTAAGACCCCACACTTAGACTGCAAGGGGTATGGTTTGATCCCTGGCTGGGGAACTAAGATCTCACATGTTGTACTGTCCAAAAAAATAATAAGAAAGTGATTACCTGATATATTTACTCTCATTGAAAAATTTATATAGTATAGTTAAAAACTATGGAGGGGGGTTGATAGGGATAGTTTCATGGAAAATTGCAAAGTAAAAAAAATAAAGCAGTTATAAATTCTAAAAGAAAACTATAACAAAAAGCAACCAGTGTACTGAATATGAGTGTGTCATAAACAACTTATATAGTTGTAATATAAATGCTGAATATCAATTTAATAAAATTGTGACATATTTATGTTTATCACAGGAAAATTTCAGTGTGTGATCATGGTAGAAGAAATAAAAATCCTCATTTTTTCCCTAATAGGACAGAAAATAGAAAATGTTTACATTTGGTGAGAAGCAATAACAGTATATGCATATCATTCAGATATATGAGGAAAATAATACAAGGAGGAGCTAAGAGCTGATAAAGCCCTGTGAGTGGTAAGGTAGTATGCCAGGTAACTACTATTTTAATTATAAGTATAGGCTTTGTGTAAAGCCTTATTAACCTGGGATTAATTTCTGTATAATGCTTTTTTCTTTTAATAGTTTAGAAGTTGTGTAAGAGATATAAAAATAATTATTAGAAGTTGGTATTAGGACAAAAACATTAACAAATCCTTGACAAAAGAATATATATGCATGGCAAATAAACACATGAAAGGATGCTGAATATCACCATTGAAACAAAACTTATAACTACCGTGAGATGCAATTTCACATCTACTTGAATGTCTAAAGTTGATAGACTGAAAACACCAGAAAGGAACTTGCTCAAGTTAACAATCTTAGGAAAAAAATTGTGCAACTGTTTTGGAGAATAGATTGGCAAGTTCTTATAAGACTAACCTACATCTCCCTATGACCCCAAAATTCCTCTCCTAAGTATTTATCAAAAGGAAATTTATATAGTCACATAAAAACTTGTACACAATATTCATATCATTATTCATAATACAAAAAAAAAAAAATGGTCCTCAGCAGGAGAATGGATACATTTTGGTAAATTCACACAAAATATGCTATTTCCAAAAAAAAAAAAAAACTTAACAATTGATACCTGGAATAATGATGATAAACCTCAGAAATTTAACTTTGACTAGAGAATCTAAACACACCAAGATAATAATGTAAGTTTCTATCTGTATGAAGTACAAGAAATCAAAAAGTAGTTGCCTGACTACTTTTTGCCTGACTAAGTAGAGATGAGAATCAAACTGAAAGGAGTGCCAAGGATTTGTGGGAGTAATTGAATGCTCTGTATCCTGTCTTGGGTGTTGGTTATATAGGCAGATATAATTGACAAAAGGTATAAAACTTCATGTAAGACCTGTACATTTTTTAAATATGTAAATTACATTTTGAGGAGAACATCAAGATGGTAGAATAGCAGGGCATGTAACTCACCTCCTCCCACAAAGACATCAAAAATATATCTATAAGTAGAATACTTTTCACTGAAAACCAACTGGAAATTGTCAGACTCCTGTACAACCAAAATTGTAAAAAAGAGCCACATGGAATCAGGTACAAAATAAAAAGAAATTAAACAATATCCACCTAGAACTTAAACAATAATTTGGCAAATTTTCCATCTGGTAGGCTGAGTTTCAGTAAATTGCTCTCCAACAAATGGATCTGCTCCCAGGACTCAATGACTGTAAACTATTTGTGCTTAACTTTGCATTTAGAGATGTGGAAATTTAAACTTCAATTATAATTTCTCTTGGTCAGATGTTTTTCAAATTACAAATGATTGTGCTTCTTATAACATGTGAA
The DNA here is from genome assembly GCF_002263795.3 of Bos taurus. NCBI lineage: Eukaryota > Metazoa > Chordata > Mammalia > Artiodactyla > Bovidae > Bos > Bos taurus. The sequence continues at coordinate 29,603,125 of NC_037357.1, forward strand.
ACAACATACTCCATCTGTATGGTCCCACCCACAAACCCATGGTAGCTCCTCTACTTTTCTCCATGTTCACATGGATATACACACGTGTACTTGCACACCCACAACACTCATAGGCATCTAGTTTATCATTCTCTGCTTTAAACATGGGATCATAAAGTAACATGTTTCTTTCCATGTTTGTTTTATCTTGCTTAGCAAAACTTCACAAAATCCCTCCAAGTCAAGTTTTCAAAATTATGCATAGTACTCCATGGTATTAGTGCAGCAGAGTCATTTATTTTTTTTCTCTCACTTAGAGAGTGGAGGGTCATTCCCAGGTTTGTGATCCCATGAGAATAGTTCTAATAAATGGCTTTGTGTTTTTAGGCGATAGAACCTTTACTTCTATGGAACATGGTGAGAGACATCTTTGTTGTTTCGGGAGATGCAAGTATGTATTTCTTTTGCAGTTTGCAAAACACCTAAAAAGATAAGTTTTTATTTTAAAATGTTACTCTGCATCACTAGTATGTTAGATTGGGTTCCTGAGAAACAGACTCCAGGAAGGAAATTTGCATTTTGGGAGATTGACTGGGGAGGATACACAATAGAAAGCAACACCTGCGAGGGAGGTGGGGGTAGGGGGACAGGACTGAGCAGAGGGACAAGGCAAGTCATGATGGAGTTATACCAGATTATCTTCTGACCCGACAAGCAGCTCTGTTGCTGGGCTGGCCTTTCACAGTGGTCCAGAAGTGAGGCTGGGGACCTGGGCCTTTGTAGTCCTGTACTGATCTGTTATTGGATGTTGACTGCCCTTGGGGGAGAGACATAACCTTCAGGGAGGCAATCCTTTTAGACCAAGACCAATGCTCAGAGGGGACTGCAGCTGTGAGCCATCCACAGCCAATGCTCCTGGAAGCTGGGGACATAGTGCCTTTGTCCTGTAAGGTTATCTAGGCAGTGCACCACAGCATTTCCTATGGCCAATAATTAAAAACTCAAATAATGCTTAACATTTACTGAATGCTAGGAGGCCAATTAGTCAATAGTCAATTGTCTGGAAGCCAGTTTTTTTTAAATGACCCCAAATTATGGAAGATTGCTGGGTCAAAAAGTAGGTGTCTTTGTATTTAAAAGATGATGCCAGATTGGTTTCTCAAACAGGTATATGGCTTGCATTATCTTGCTCTGCTGCTGGTATTTCAGTTAACTGTTTCACAGAGTCAGGTATAAGGCAGCAGGGAATTTCCTAACCTTTGTTAGATTGGGGAATGCATGCTCAATATAAAGATCTTGAAGTTCAGTCCTTAAAAGGCTACTATGTTGGCCAAATAAAACATCTATAGCAGCTAGAGTTGACTTCCCTGGTTTAAAAGGAATATCTATCATGGAACAGAAAACTGCCTAGCCAAGTCAATGGAGACTATTCCTATTTCACAACAAGGGAGAGCAAGAATGATTCACACAGTTACTTGTGATGCTGGTTTTTATTTGGGGCAGGATTAGAGATTGGAGTGTTGATCTTATGAACAACCAGTATTTTATTTTAAAAAAGTTTTCTTCCAAATCTATGGAGCAGATACATGTTATGGTAGAACAGATGCTTTGTTTAAAGGCATTCAAATTATGCCATGAGCAGTCTTGGATTAGAAAATTCTGTGCTAGAAACAAAGCTTTTCTGCTAACCCTCCCGATTGTCTTTTTAAAATGGAAAGTCACTTACCACACTCACCGAATGCTTACTATATATTAAATACTGTGCCAAGACTTGGGAGTTCAGCGGTGAACTAGAGGCAAAGACCCTGTATGTAGAATGCATGCTAAGTCGCTTCAGTCATGTCCAACTCTTTGCAACCCCATGGACTATAGCCCACCAGGCTCCTGTGTCCATGGGGTTCTCCAAGCAAGACAACTAGAGTGGGTTGCCATGCCCTTCTCCAGAGGATCTTCTCGACCCATGGATCAAACTCGCATTTCTTATGTCTCCTCCATTGGCAGGTGGATTCTTTACCACCAGCGCCACCTGGGAAGCCAGTGTATATATAGAAAAAGGAAAGGAAAGGAAAGTCACTCAGTCGTGTCCGACTCTTTGCGACCCCATGGACTGTAGCCTACCAAGCTCTTATGTCCATGGGATTTTCCAGGCAATATTACAGGAGTGGATTGCCATTTCCTTCTCCAGGGGATCTTCCTGACCCAGGGATCAGGGTATATATAGAGGGAGACATTTAAAAAAAAAATCACAACAAGAGAATAAAAGTAATTACAAGTTGGAATAGGTGTCATGAAGGAAAAGGTAAAACATTGAGAAACAACATTGAAAAGTTAGCATGCCACATTTGCTAGGGAAGATAGGCAGAGCACATAAAATGCCAGGAAGACAGAGAATGGCTTGGAATAAGAACATAGGTTCTGGTGGTGGTTGTTCAGTCACTAAGTTGTGTCCAACTCTCTACAGCTGCATGGACTACAATAATCCAGGCTTCCTTGTCCTTCAGTATATCCCAGAGTTTGCTCAAGTTTGTGTCCATTTATTTGGTGATGCCATCCAATTATCTCATCCTCTGTCGCTGTCTTCTCCTTTTGCCTTCAGTCTTTCCCAGCATAGGCTCTGGAGCCCATGTCCTATGGGCTGACATCATTGACTGGCTTCATGAACTTGAACAAGCCTTTTAACAGCTTCCTGGCTGATTCTCTTATTTGTAAAGTAGTATTACCAGTGTATACCTCAGAGACTCTTGCATGCATGCTCAGTTCTGTCTGACTCTTTGCGACCCCATGGACTGTAGCATGCCAGGTTACTCTGTCCAAGGGATTTTCCAGGCAAGAATACTTGAGTGGGTTGCCATTTCCTTCTATAGGGGATCTTCCTGACCCAGGGATCGAACCCACATCTCCTGTTTGGAAGGCAGATTCTTTAGTGCTGAGCCATCAGGGAAGTCCAACAGATTCATGAGAATTAAATGTTTCCAAATATAAAGAGCTTAAGATGCTGCCTGGCACATAGTAAGTATCCAGTAACTCAGCTTTCCTTATTATAATTGAGATTCGATTATATGAATCACCAAGAAGGAAATTGTACAATGAAATGCAAAGCAAGGCAAAAATTGAGAGAGGCTGCATGTGTTTATTGTACAGGGATGGTGGTTTCTGCAGTCCTGTTTACCATTTTCCTCATGCTTTTTTCTATAGAATAATGAACTAAAATGTCTAGGACACACAATGCTGTTTCAAGCCTCTGTCATATTTCCTGAGCCTAGAGTTACTTCCTTGCCCCATTTGTCTTACCTTCAACCCCATGAGTTTTCTTTCAAATTCAGGTTCATCTAGTACCTCTCCAGGAAGCCATATCTGCCTCTCTTTCCCTCTATGTAGTCAATTACACCTTCTTCTGTATAAGATCTTCACATTGCAGAGAGTGGAATTCTGTGAACCAGCACTGTGTTCTGATCTGTTTCCATGGCCCTGTCTCATATGAAGTCACAAGCATCTCAAGGATGGTAACTCGATGTCACACTCATCTCTCCAGCTTCACAATTTAACACAGTGAGTAATGCATAGTGGTAGCTCAGACAGTAAAGAATCTGCCTGTCAATTCAGGAGATGAAGGTTTGGTCCCTGGATCTGGAAGATCCCCTGAAGAAGGAAATGGCTTCCCACTCCAGTATTCTTGCCTGGAGAATCCCATGGACAGAGGAGCCTGGTGGCTACCATCCATGGGGGTCTCAAAGAGTCAGAAATAACTTAGCGACTTTCACTTCACAATGCATAATAGGTTTTCAATAATTATCTGTTGAATGAATGAGTGAATAAATTAATATTTTAATTAGCATCTTTCATAACTGTTTTTGGTTAACTTTCAGCAATTACACAGATGAGTGGGTGAATTAGTACTGTAGTAAAGAGAGAAGGAGGCAATCAAATTGCCTATGAGAAATAGTAGTAGCTAATGCTGATTGCTAGCTTCTTGTACATACTATGTTTAATCTGCTTAACAACCCTATTAGATAATTTTGATTATGATCCATGTTTTCAGAAGTGGAAAATGAGGCTTGAAGAAGTTAAGCTTTTGTTCTGGATAGTAAGCCAGTAAGTGGTCGAGCCAAACATTGTTCCCAAATTATTTCTTGCTTTATTACACTATTTGAGCTTTAGCTAGCTACAGTAACATTGTTTTAGAATCATGATATTTGAAATGTATTATGATAAAATGATAGAAATATTAAAGTTTTTATGGTCAAATAAAGTGGAGAATACATATTCATTTTGAGATGTACAATATACTATAGTATGTTCAAAACTCTAAAATGTCCTGTAATAAAGGACTTAATTGTTTTCTTGTTCATTGCCAAGTTTGTCTGACTATTTGTGAACTCATGGACAGCAGCATGCCAGGCTCCTCTGTCCATCGCTATCTCCTGGAGATAGAAAATTCATGAATTCTTAAATTCACGTCCATTGAGTTGGTGATGCTATCTAACCATCTTAACTCTGCTGTCCCCTTCTCCTTTTGCCTTCAATCTTTCCTAGTATCAGGGTCTTTTCCAATGAGTTAGTTCTTTGCATCAAATAGTCAAAGTATTAGAGCTTCAACATCTGTCCTTCCAATGAATATTAAGGGTTGATTTCCTTTAGGATCAATCGGTTTGATCTCCTTGCAGTCCAAGGGACTCTCAAGAGTCTTCTCCAGCACCACAATTCAAAAGAATCAGTTTTTTGGTACTCAGTCTTCTTTATGATCCAACTCTGACATTCACACATGATTATTGGATAAACCATGGCTTTGACTATTCAGACCTTTGTTGGCAAGGTGATGTCTGCTTTTTAATATTCTGTCTTGGTTGGTTATAGCTTTCCTTTCAAGGAGCAAGTGTCTCTTAATTTCATGTCTGCAGTCAACATCCACAGTGATTTTGGAGCCCAGGAAAATAAAATATATCACTGCTACCACTTTTCTCCTTCTATTTGCCATGAAGTGCCAGGACTGAATTCATGATCTTAGTTTTTTTAATGCTGAGTTTCTAGCCAACTTTTTCACTTTCCTCTTTCACCCTGACCAAGAGGCTCATTTAGTTCTTCACTTTCTGCACTTAGAGTGCTGTCATCTGCATATCTGAGGTTGTTCATATTGCTTTCTTACACAGCTTCAATTGATGACATTTTTTTCATGAGAACACTAAAAAGGGGTTCTGGTCACCAAGTCCACAGGAGGATCACCCACACATCCAACAACCCATTCTATGACCCCAGTGGGATGTCTTACAATTTAACTTAATTCTGACACTACCTAAAGATAGCATCACTTTCTCTCACATTCCTCAAGGGCTCAGTCCTACAAAACTGACCTCCCTTTCAGATGCCAGTGGAAAGTATAGGTTATCATCTGTGTTTCTGAACAACTGGCTATAAATCAGAGGTTCCTTATTTGGTTTAAATTAATTTCCTACAGTGGCTCACAGAACACAGAAAAATTTTACTTACTAGATCATCAGTTGATTATAAAAAGATGTAACTCAGGAACAGCCAGATAGAAGAGATGTGTGGGACAAGGCATGGGGAAGGGGTGTGGGGCTTGCTGGCCTTCTCTAGGTGCACCCCCCTCCCACACCTCTATATGTGCACCAATCTATAAGCTCATTTTGGGTTTTTAGAAGGAAATGGCAACCCACTCCAGTATTCTTGACTGGGAAATCCCATGGACAGAGGAGCCTGTGGGCTACAGTCTATGGGGTTGCAAAAAGTTGGACAGGACTTAACAGCTAAATAGCAACTGCCTTATCTATGCACAATTGATTAAATCATTGACCATCGGTGACTGATTCAACCTCCAGCCCCTCTCTCCTCCTTGGAAATCAAGGGGTGGGACTTAAAGTTCCACCCTCTATTCATTGGTTAGTTTCCCTTGGCAAGCAGCCCCAATCTTCAGGTGTTTTCCAGAAGTCACCTCATTAACATAAAGCCAGTAGTGGTGGGAAGGAGCTTCTTGTAAATAACAAGATAGGCATTTCACTTTCATGGCCCTGAAGCATTTTCAGGAATGGAGAACAAGAGACTAGATATTATAACAAAAGATGGTGCCATTGTTCTTATCACTCAGGAAATTCCAAGGGTTTAGGGAGCTGTGAGAAAAGAAATGTAGACAAAGACTAGCTATGCATGAGAAATATATGATCAAAGTATGTACTTCTTATAAATCATAATATTGCAAATACCAACTGATTCACAGCAAAGCTAGGATTCTGAGGAATACACTTTGGGAAGTGCTCACTAGTCTATAGAAATAAAGCACAAAGTAAGCTTTGTGTAGACTTTACTAAACTAAAGTCTCAGAGGATTATGTATAAAATATGCTGGAGTCTAAACTCTTCTAGAGTCAAGAATGTTCTTGCCAACTGGAATCCTTTAAATAAAAATAATGCAGGAATAAGGTCACTCTGTATGCAAGGAGGAGATGACAAAATAAACCCAATTTTTATGTTTAGGGCTGTTTGCAGTGTATATGCAAAGATACAAAGGATGCTTACCACATGATGTGATTGGTGACACTGATGATAGCTCACTTAAGTTTTTAGTATTTATTAGTATCCCTTATTCTTTAAATTGGAAAGTTGGTATATATCTCCACAAAGAACTATGTAATTTATCTTAGGCTGCACATATGAGGGACAAATAACAGAAAGAGTTAACAATCGCTTAGAAAAATTCCATTAATGAAGCAAGTGAATCTGTGAAAGTTTTTTTCCTTTGGAGACCTCCAAATTTCCTGACGAACCATCTTTTAATAGACTATTGCAACATAATGTCAGTACTTGTGTTCAGTTTTGTAATTGTGTTGGCACCAAGTACTACTACTTAGTACTTGAACTATTGAGGAGACACTAGGTGTGGTTTTCATATCTAAGTTATGCGTTTTCACCAATGTAGACCAAATTATGCAATGGAATACTGTACAAATGAAAAGTTTAAAATGACTTGACAATAGAAAAATGATGTTGAAAATGGGTTGACAATAGAAAAATGATGGGAAAAATTTTGACATAACACAATTCTTGGTATTATAGGTATTTAGAAAGCCCTAAGTTGTGGGCCATGGCAGTCAATATCATTATATGTGTTTCACACAGTGCTTTCATAAGTATTATGATTTTATCATTTAATTATAAAGTTTACTTTGTTTTACAGTACTGTGAGAATTAACAAAATAAATTTGTACTTAGTTTTATTTATATACATTTAAGTAACATTACAATGAAAAAAGCACTGAGAATCAGATCTACGCTGTAGTAATTGATTACTGTTTTCTAAATAGAAGATGGTGAATGACATAAATTCTGTAATTTGGAGATCCTCAACGGGGAGAATTTTGAAATGTGTCAACACATCGTGGTTGTCACAAAGGCTGGGGTCTGCTACAGTCAACCAGTCTATGATTTAGAGGACAGTGGCTAAATGTCCTGCAAGTGCACAGAACAGTCTTGAAAAACACAGATCTGTCATATCAAAAATGTCATGTCAAAAATGTCAGTAGTTCTGCTGTTTAACTTGCACCCCATTTTGATCTCTGTATTGTCAGTGATAAATCTTAGCCCAGCTCTAGCAATTGCACGAGGCCATATAATCTATAAATAGTGATAAGTTTAATTTATATATCAGTACCTCAAAATGGACACCACCCAGGTGGTCCTGTCCACACCACAAATCTAAAGCCGCGTCAACCTGCACTTACTAGAAACACCTGTCTAGGGAAACCTAACATATACCAATCCCAATCTTCCAACTCAGTATTAGCTAGTTCACTTTAACCCTAGAAAACACAACTTGCTAGCCTTATAAGGAAATCCCAACCTCCTAGCCAATCACACTGTTTCCATATTGTGACTTCTTTGCTTGGCTGCTTCAGTTGTGTCCGATTCTTTATGACCTCATGTAGCCCCTCAGGCTCCTCTGTCCATGTGATTCTCCAGGCAAGAATACTGGAGTGGGTTACCATTTCCTTCTCCATGGGATCTTCCTGATCCAGGAATTGAACCTGTATCTCTTACTTCTCTTGCACTCGTGGGTGGATTGATTACAACTAGTGCCACCTGGGAAGCCCATTGTGTCTTCTAATGTTATTTAAAACAAAGTATTAAAAAAAAATTAAAAAGATTCCCTGGCAGTCCAGTGGTTAAGATTCTGTGATTTCAATGCAGAGGACATAAGTTCGAAGCCTGGTCGGGGAACCAGGATTTCACATGCCACACAGTGTGGCCAAAACTTTAGGAGGGGAAAATGGCTCTTGCCCCAAACCCCCCTGAAACAGTATTCTACTGCTTGTGAGGTACTTTACTCCCCCAATCCTGGGATTGTTTTCCCTTGAATAAAGGACATCACATCTATTACTCATTAGCACTATTTTTGTCATTTGACAATATGTGTGCCAATCTGTCTCCTTGCTGTAATATTTTCCCATTCCCCTTTCCTCCTCATTCACAATTATTTGTTTCCCCAGCTCCTTATATAAAGTATCTGAGTGTGTTGCTGTATGTGTTTGTGCAGGCACCTGATTGACTAAGCAGTTGCTTAAGTTGGATTGGAATTTTTCAGTTTATTTCTCTATGGCTATATTTCATTCTTATACATAGGTCATTGTGTCATGATTTGTATATAATTGTCATGATTGGGCTTCCCTAGTGGCTCAGACAGTAAAGAATCTGCCTGCAATGCAGGAGAGCCGGGTTCAATCCCTGGGTCGAGAAGATCCCCTGAAGAAGGAAATGGCAACACACTCCAGTATTCTTGTCTGGAGAATTCCATGGACTGCATAGTCCATGGGGTTGCAAAGAGTTGGACACGACTGGAGCAACTTAGCCTGACTTAGCCTGTCACGGTTATCTTATAGATTATAACATTTGTCAGTCCTTCACAGCACATAGCCCAAGGCCTTTTTTCTTCCAATTTTATTTCCATATAGTACAAATTTCCTAATCTTCCTTTGCCTCAATTTTATCATCTATAAAATGGAAAAGGGCACCAGCTTTGGGTTCGGTAAGGAGGTTCAAGAGGAAGGAGACATGTGTATGCCTGTGGCTGATTCATGTTGATGTATGGCAGAAACCATCACTATATTTACTGTAAAGTAATTATCCTATGGGGAGGGAGGTGGGAGGGGGGTTCAGGATGCGGAACACGTGTACACCCATGGCAGATGCATGTTGATGTATGGCAAAACCAATACAATATTGTAAGGTAAATAACAATAATAAATAACATTAACACACAAATAAAAAATAAAAAATTTAAAAATTTAAAAAAATTTTAAAAAAATGGAAAAGGGCCCATACCTCTTAAATTTGTTGTAAGGGTTAAATGAGGAGTGAGTGAGTGCATAGTTTAGGTCAGTGACTACCACATGATAAGTGGTTAATAAGATTTAGCTATATAAAGCTGTATGTATTTTTTACAGTGAACACATTTGGATTTTGATAGTCTCAGTCACCAAAATAATAATAATAAATAACTGACATTTTAAAGTGGAACAGGAAAATAGAACTATTGCTACAGTAGAATAAAGGGAAGTACAGAAAGCAGTATCACCAGTGTCCAATATTGGTCTCTAGAGAGTCAGTTCATTTTCACTTGTTTTCCCACTGTCTACCCTTCCACTGTGGAGGGTGATAAGAGTTAAGCAATGGGAAGATAGCAGAGCTAACCATCTTTGAAATACTTTTTTACACATATTTATCATTTAAGAGTTGGAGAAAGTATGATAAGAGACTATTTTGAAATAAAGCTACATTTTATAAAATGAAGCAACTGACAAACAGCTAATCTCAAAAATATACAAGCAACTCCTGCAGCTCAATTCCAGAAAAATAAATGACCCAATCAAAAAATGGGCCAAAGAACTAAATAGACATTTCTCCAAAGAAGACATACAGATGGCTAACAAACACACGAAAAAAAAAATGCTCAACATCACTCATTATCAGAGAAATGCAAATCAAAACCACAATGAGGTACCATTTCACACCAGTCAGATGGCCGTGATCCAAAAGTCTACAAGCAATAAATGCTAGAGAGGGTGTGGAGAAAAGGGAACCCTCTTACACTGTTGGTGGGAATGCAAACTAGTACAGCCACTATCGAGAACAGTGTAGGGATTCCTTAAAAAAAATAGAAATAGAACTGCCATACAACCCAGCAATCCCACTTCTGGGCATACACACTGAGGAAACCAGAATTGAGAGACCCGTGTACCCCAATGTTCATCACAGCACTGTTTATAATAGCCAGGATATGGAAGCAACCTAGATGTCCATCAGCCGATGAATGGATAAGAAAGCCATGGTACATATACACAATGGAGTATTACTCAGCAATTAAGAAGAATACAGTTGAATCAATTCTAATGAGTTGGATGAAACTGGAGCCTATTATACAGAGTGAAGTAAGCCAGAAATAAAAACACCAATACAGTATACTAACACATATATATGGAATTTAGAAAGATGGTAACAATAACCTTGTATGCGAGACAGCAAAAGAGACACAGATGTATAGAACAGTCTTTTGGACTCTGTGCGGGGGGAGGATGATTTAGGAGAATGTCATTAAAACATGTATAATATCATATAAGAAATGAATCGCCAGTCCAGGTTCAATGCAGGATACAGGAAGCTTGGGGCTGGTGCACTGGGATGACCCAGAGGGATGGTATGGGGAGGGAGGTGGGAGTGGGGTACAGGATGGGGAACACGTGTACACCCGTGGTGGATGCATGTTGATGTATGACAAAACCAATTCAATATTTTAAAGTGAAAAAATAAATAAATAAATAAATACATTTAAAAATAATTTTAAAATGTCAAAACTTAAAAAAAAAATACATTTTTTTCCCTCAAAATCAATAAAAAAATTTGTGTAAATAACCATGATAATGTGAAGAGTAGCATGTCAACAGCAAGCACAATTTTGGACTTTCCTACTCAGTGGCAGCTTCTTTGGCTAAGAAAATATTCAGATCCTTTAAAGGCATGTTTTCCTCTCTTCCACAAATGTATCAGAATCTAGGAGAAGGATTATGTTATTTTTGATTTAATAAGCTTCTTAGCTCATTAAGGCATACTTTAAATTTATAAAGGTTGGTAGTACATACACATCAAAGGAGACAGAATGCTTACTTTCATGGTTTACAAATTCAGTTTAGTTCAGCTGCTCAGTCTTTGCAACCCCATGAACCGCAGCACTCCAGGCCTCCCTGTCCATCACCAACTCCTGGAGATTACCCAAACTCATGTTCATTGAGTCGGTGATGCCATCTAACCATCTCATCCTCTGTCGTCCCCTTCTTCTCTGGCCTTCCATCTTTCCCAGCATCAGGATCTTTTCAAATGAGCCCGCTCTTCACATCAGGTGGCCAAAATATTAGAGTTTCAGCTTCAACATCAATCCTTCCAATGAACACCCAGGACTGATCTCCTTTAGGATGGACTGGTTGGATCTCCTTGCAGTCCAAGGGACTCTCAAGAGTCTTCTCCAACACCACAATTGAAAAGCATCAGTTCTTTGGCACTCAGTTTTCTTTATAATCCAACTCTCACATCCATACATGACTACTGGAAACACCATAGCCTTGATAGATGAACCTGTGTTGACAAAGTAACGTCTCTGCTTTTTATTCTGCTGTCTAGGTTGGTCATAACTTTCCTTGCAAGGAGTAAGCATCTTTTAATTTCATGGCTGCAACCACCATATGCAGTGATTTTGGAGCCCCCAAAAATAAATTCAGCCACTGTTTCCACTGTTTCCCCATCTATTTGCCATGAAGTGATGGGACTGGATGCCATGATCTTAGTTTTCTGAATGTTGATCTTTAAGCCAACTTTTTCACTCTCCTCTTTAAAGAGGCTCTTTAGTTCTTCTTCAATTTCTGCCATAAGGGTGGTGTCATCTGCATATCTGAGGTTCTTGATGTTTCTCCTGGCAGTCTTGATTCCAGCTTGTGCTTCATCCAGCACAGCATTTCTCATGATGTACTCTGCATATAAGTTAATTAAGCAGGGTGACAATATACAGTCTTGACGTACTCCTTTTCCAATTTGGAACCAGTCTGTTGTTCCATGTCCAGTTCTGTATGATGCTTCCTGACCTGCATATACGTTTCTCAAGAGGCAGGTCAGGTGGTCTGGTATTCCCATCACTTTCAGAATTTTTCACAGTTTATTATGATCCACACAGTCAAAGGCTTTGGCATAGTCAATAAAAGAGAAATAGATGTTTTCTGTAACTCTCTTGCTTTTTCCATGATCCAGTGAATGTTGGCAATTTGATCTCTGGTTCATCTTCCTGTTCTAAAACCAGCTTGAACATCTAGAAGTTCACGGTTCACATATTGGTGAAGCCTGGCTTGGAGAATTTTGAGCGTTACTTTACTAGCATATGAGATTACTGCAATTGTGCGGGAGTATGAACATTCTTTGGCATTGCCTTTCTTTGGGATTGGAATGAAAACTGACCTTTTCCGGTCCTGTGGCCACTGCTGAGTTTTCCAAATTTGCTGACATATCGAGTGGAGCACTTTCACAGCATCATCTTTTAGGATTTGAAATAGCTCAACTGGAATTCCATCACCTCCACTAGCTCTGTTTGTAGTGATACTTCCTAAGGCCCACTTGACTTCACATTCCAGGATGTCTGGCTCTAGGTCAGTGATCACACCATCGTGATTATCTGGGTCATGAAGATCTTTTTTGTACAGTTCTTCTGTGTCTTCTTGCCACCTGTTCTTAATATCTTCTGCTTCTATTAGGTCCATACCATTTCTGTCCTTTATTGAGCCCATCTTTGCATGAAATGTTCCGTTGGTATCTCTAATTTTCTTGAAGATGTCTCTAGTCTTTCCTATTCTATCGTTTTCCTCTGTTTCTTTGCATTGATCACGGAGGAAGGCTTTTTTTTATCTCTCCTTGCTATTCTTTGGAACTCTGCATTCAAATGATTATATCTTTCCTTTTTTCCTTTGCTTTTCACTTCTCTTCTTTTCATGGCTATTTGTAAGGTCTCCTCAGACAGCCATTTTGCTTTTTTGCATTTCTTTTTCTTGGGGATGATCTTGATTCCTGTCTCCTGTACAATGTCACGAACCTCCATCCATAGTTTATCAGGCACTCTTTCATCAGATCTAGTCCCTTACATCTATTTTTCATTTCCACTGTATAATCATATAAGGGATTTGATTTAGGTCATACCTGAATAGTCTAATGTTTTTCCCCACTTTCTTCAATTTAAGTCTGAATTTGGCAATAAGGAGTTCATGATCTGAGCCACAGTCAGGTCATGATATCCCTCCTATCACTGAATTTCTTTTGCCTTGGGAATGTTGAACCTGGCCCTGAGCTTTGGTACATCATGCTGCCTGGCTTATTATCTTTGATTCAACATTTTCATTAAGAAATATCATCTCTTTAGATTAACTAGAACCCTTCAAAAAGATTTACTTTCCCTTCTATGGGTTATCTCCTTTGATAGGAAGGCAAGAAGGAAAAGAGATTCCTACATAACAGAATACCTTAGCTTTTCCCCCCCTCATTTACATTTTTCTCTGAGATGTATTTACAGTTTGTTTTTCTGGAAAGCCTTTTTCATTACATAAAGTATAAACTTGAAGAATGTGTAGTGATAGCCATGCTGTTTGTGGTTGGTTTGCTCTTTATACTTATGTTTTCTCTTGCCCTTGGCAAGAAATAAAAAGTGATTTTGCAGTTTTTTTCACTGCCCTTTTATGAGTATAAAGAAGTACTTGTTCTTAATATTTTTCGTAGATCTTTTAGTAATGCAGTTGTCAAACAAAACATTTGCTATCTAGGTTGTTGATTTTTATGGTCCCAACCAGAAGGAGGGAAATTTCAGTCACTCAACTACATATTAGGATTGAAGCAAAAAGGATCTTATCATGTTTTCCAGTGTGCATTTTACATAAAACAATGCCAAATGGATGTAAGCCTTGATCAATTCCTGATGTTTTCCTTGTCCACCAAACCTTTTGTCAGAGTTCTTCAGGAGTTAAAAAATAATCTAGGCACAGAGCCTGTCATCTGCTCTTGCCCATAGAACAGGCAGCCCAAAGCAAATGCCAAGAGTTTTATTGGGTTTTTTCCTCGATTTGTTATTGCAGCTGGTCTCATTGCACTACATGGCAGCTGATGCAGACAGATAGAGTGAGGTGATTGAAACATCTAGGTTCCAAATGGCAAAGTGGGAGGCTGTCCGAAAGCATTTTATGTGTTTGTGTTTGTTTCCTGAAGTTTAATGAACACAAAAGGCAGCGAGGATTGACATAAAGCACACTGCAGTAGTGGCTGTGGGAAATGCTTCCTGCACTTGACTGTTTTATTAGTGCCAAGTAGAAGGACCACCAGAGAGAGAATGCCCATCTTTCCAACAAGCTGAAATATAATTATTGGAGCACCTTCTGCTGCTATATGTTTCCTTTGTACTATATTGAATTCTGCTTGGTTCCTCATCTTTGTTGATGGAATTATAATTCATAGTCATTCACTGTTCTTCAAACTTTGCAATTCAGTGGTTACCCCCACCTCAGATGCCCAAAAGAGGAGGAAGATGAGTAGTCTCTATAGCATAAGTGGTCAAGAATATATCAGAGTTATGCTATAGATGATCTAATCCCTCTGTATATTGGGGTAGGGTTAGAAGTGATGTATAGAAACTGAAGCCCTGGGGGAAAATGGATGCAATGGCCACTTACCTGCACAGGTGAGGGTGGACACCCAGTGGTTACAGTCTTGATTCCAAGTGTGTGTGGCAGACCACGTGAAAAATTTCCGGGTACAATTGGCATGTGTTTCCAATGATTAATTCATATTTTACTCAAATACTTCTGTGGTAAGAAGGACTGTATTGATCATATTGCCCATAATCGTGGAAAAGTTGGAGAAGGTGAAGACTAGGCCAACCACAAAGTTATTCTTGAGGGTTATTACAAAATGCACTGAGTGTCTCCCCCAAACCCCCTCTCTGTATATTATAAATAGTGATGGCAGAACAGTCCCCAGCAATGAGCAAGCAGGAGATTGAGAGCAGGGTAGCAAGCACCTAGTACTTACAAGATGGTAGGAGTGGACATCACTAACTTTTTGTGGGCTCATCTCTAAGTGGTTATTTTAAAAAATGTTCCAGGAAAATCAAAGCAGAAACTTGGGGCATTAAACCTAAACTCAGATCTTATCTAAAAATCTAGACTTTGATTGTGAGCAGGGTTGTCATAATGTCAAATGCTTAAGGAGCAACTCAAAATAGCTATTTTCTCATCAATCAACTTGCCAGTAGTAATCATGTCACAGTGTATTGTTGTTGTTCAATCGCTCATTTCTGTCTAACTCTTTGTGACCCCATGGACTGCATAACTCCAGGCTTCCCTGTTGTTCACCAGCTCCTGGAGATTGCTCAAACCTGCGTCCATTGAGTTGGTGATGATATCCAAATATCTCATCCCCTGTCGTCTGCTTCTTCTCCTGCCTTCAATCTTTCCCAGCATCAGGGTCTTCGCCAGTGAGTCAACTCTTCGAATCAGGTGGCCAAAGTAATGGAGCTTCAGCTTCAGCATCAGTCCTTCCAATGAATATTCAGGACTGATTTCCTTTAGGATGGACTGGTTGGATGTCCTTGAAGTTCAAAGTATTCTCAAGAGTCTTCTCCAACACCACAGTTCAAAGGCATCAATTATTCAGCCCTCAGTCTTCTTTATAGTCCAACTCTCACATCCATTCATGACTACTGGAAAAATCATAGCTTTGACTAGATGGACCTTTGTCAGCAAAGATATATCTCTGCTTTTTAATATGCTATCTAGGTTGGTCATAGTTTTTCTCCCAAGGACCAAGCGACTTTTAATTTCATGGCTGCAGTCACCATCTGCAGAGATTTGGGAGCCCAAGAAAATAAAGTCTATCACTGTTTCCATTGTTTCCCCATTTTTTGCCATGGAGTGATGGGACCAGATGCCATGATCTTAGTTTTTCTGTGTTGAGTTTTAAGCCAGTTTTCTCACTCTCCTCTTTCACCTTCGTGAAGAGGTTCTTTAGTTCCCTTCACTTTCTACTATAATGGTGGTATCATCTGCATATCTGAGGTTATTGATATTTATCCCAGCAATCTTGATTACAGTTTGTGCTTCATCCAGCATGGCATTTTGCATGATGTACTCTACATAAGTGTTAAATAAGTAGAGTGACAATATACAGCTTTGACATACTCCTTTCCCAACTTGAATGACACTGTTAATCCATGTCTTGTTCTAACTGTTGCTTCTTGATCTGCATACAGGTTTCTCAGGGGGCAGGTAAAGTGGTCTGGTATTCCCATCTCTAAGAATTTTCCACAGTTTGTTGTGATCCACACACCCAAAGGCTTTAGCATAGTCGGTGAAGCAGAAGTAGATGTTTGTTTTCTGAAATTCTCTTGCCCTTTTAATGATCCAACAGATGTTGGCAATTGGATCTCTGGTTCTTCTGCCTCCAACTGGAATACCTAAGATTTCTCAGTTCACATACTGTTGAAGCTTAGCTTGGAGAATTTTGAGTATTACTTTGCTAGCCTGTTAAATGCATGCAATTGTGTGGTAGTTTGAACATTCTTTGGGACTAGAAAGAAAACTGACCATTTCCAGTCCTGTGACCACTGCTAAGTTTTCCAGATTTGCTGGGCATGTTGAGTGCAGCACTTTACACAGGATCATCTTTTAGGATTTGAAAAAGCTCAGCTGGAATTCCATCACCTCTACTAGCTTTGTTTGTAATGATGCTTCCTAAGGTCCACTTGACTTCACATTCCAGGATGTCTGGCTCTAGGTGAATGATCACACCATCATGGTTATCTGGATTATTAGCCTTTTTGGTATAATTCTTCTGTGTTTTCTTGCCACCTCTCCTTAGTATCTTCTGCTTCTTTTAAGTGAAAGTGAAGTCGCTCAGTCGTGTCTGACTCTGTGAACCCCCATGGACTGCAGCCTAACAGGCTCCTCTGTCCATGGGATTTTCCAGGCAAGAATACTTGTGTGGGTTGCCATTTACTTCTCCAGGAGATCTTCCCGACCCAGGGATTAAACGGGGGTCTCCTGCATTGTAGGCAGACACTTTACCTTCTGAGTTACCAGGGAAATCCCACCTCTTATCATGTCTTCTTAATATCTTCTGCTGCTTTTACGTGCATAACATTTCTGTTCTTTATTGTGCCCATCTTTGCATGAAATGTTGTCTTGGTATCTCTAATTTTCTTGAGGAAATCTCTCTAGTATTTCCCATTCTATTGTTTTTCCCATGAACATTATGAAAAGGCAAAATGATAGGATACTGAAAAAGGAACTCTCCAGGTCAGTAGGTGCCCAATATGCTACTGGAGATCAGTGAAGAAATAACTCCAGAAAGAATGAAGGGATGGAGCCAAAGCAAAAAGAATACCCAGCTGTGGATGAGACTGGTGATAGAAGCAAGGTCCGATGCTGTAAAGAGCAATATTGCATAGGAACCTGGAGTGTCAGGTCTATGAATCAAGGCAAATTGGAAGTGGTCAAACAAGAGATGGCAAGAATGAATGTCGACATTCTATGAATCAGTGAACTGAAATGGACTGGAATGGGTGAATTTAACTCAGATGACCATTATATCTACTACTGCGGGCAGGAATCCCTCAGAAGAAATGGAATAGCCATCATGGTCAACAGAAGAGTCCAAAATACAGTACTTGGATGCAATCTCAAAAACGACAGAATGATCTCTGTTCATTTCCAAGGCAAACCATTCAATATCACAGTAATCCAAGTCTATGCCCCAACCAGAAACACTGAAGAAGCTGAAGTTGAACAGTTCTATGAAGACCTACAAGACCGTTTAGAACTAACACCCAAAAAAGATGTCCTTTTCATTATAGGGGACTGGAATGCAAGAGTAGGAAGTCAAGAAACACCTGGAATAACAGGCAAATTTGGCCTTGGAATATAGAATGAAGCAGGGCAAAGACTAATAGAGTTTTGCCAAGAAAATGCACTGGTCATAACAAACACCCTCTTCCAACAACACAAGAGAAGACTCTACACATGGACATCACCAGATGGTCAACACTGAAATCAGATTGATTATATTCTTTGCAGGCAAAGATGGAGAAGCTCTATACAGTCAGCAAAAACAAGACCAGGAGCTGACTGTGGCTCAGACCATAAACCCCTTATTGTCAAATTCAGACTTAAATTGAAGAAAGTAGGGAAATCCACTAGACCATTCAGGTATGACCTAAATCAAATTCCTTGTGATTATACAGTAGAAGCGAGAAATAGATTTAAGGGCCTAGATCTGATAGATAGAGTGCCTGATGAACTATGGAATGAGGTTCGTGACATTGTACAGGAGACAGGGACCAAGACCATCCCATGGAAAAGAAATACAAAAAAGCAAAATAGCTGTCTGAGGAGGCCTTACAAATAGCTGTGAAAAGAAGGGAAGCAAAAAGCAAAGGAGAAAAGGAAAGATATAAGCATCTGAATGCAGAGTTCCAAAGAATAGCAAGAAGAGATAAGAAAGCCGTCTTCAGCGATCAATGCAAAGAAATAGAGGAAAACAACAGAATAGGAATGACTAGAGATCTCTTCGAGAAAATCAGAGATACCAAAGGAACATTTCATGCAAAGATGGGCTCAATAAAGGACAGAAATGGTATGGACCTAATAGAAGCAGAAGATATTAAGAAGAGATGGCAAGAATACACAGAAGAACTGTACAAAAAAGATCTTCATGACCCAGATGATCGTGATGGTGTGATCACTGACCTAGAGCCAGACATCCTGGAATGTGAAGTCAAGTGGGCCTTAGAAAGCATCACTATGAACAAAGCTAGTGGAGGTGATGAAATTCCAGTTGAGCTATTCCAAATCCTGAACGATGATGCTGTGAAAGTGCTACACTCAATATGCCAGCAAATTTGGAAAACTCATCAGTGGCCACAGGACTGGAAAAGGTCAGTTTTCATTCCAATCCCAAAGAAAGGCAATGCCAAAGAATGCTCAAAGTACCACACAATTGTACTCATCTCACACACTAGTAAAGTAATGCTCAAAATTCTCCAAGCCAGGCTTCAGCAATATGTGAACCGTGAACTTCCTGATGTTCAAGCTGGTTTTAGAAAAGGCAGAGGAACCAGAGATCCAATTGCCAACATCCACTGGATCATGGAAAAAGCAAGAGAGTTCCAGAAAAAACATTTATTTCTGCTTTCTTGACTATGCCAAAGCCTTTAACTGTGTGGATCACAATAAACTGTAGGAAATTCTGAAAGAGATGGGAATACCAGACCACCTGATCTGCCTCTTGAGAAGTTTGTATGCAGGTCAGGAAGCAACAGTTAGAACTGGACATGGAACAACAGACTGGTTCCAAATAGGAAAAGGAGTACGTCAAGGCTGTATTGTCACCCTGTTTATTTAACTTATATGCAGAGTACATCATGAGAAATGCTGGACTGGAAGAAGCACAAGCTGGAATCAAGATTGCCAGGAGAAATATCAATAACCTCAGATATGCAGATGACACCACCCTTATGGCAGAAAGTGAAGAGGAACTCAAAAGCCTCTTGATGAAAGTGAAAGCGGAGAGTGAAAAAGTTGGCTTTAAGCTCAACATTCAGAAAACGAAGATCGTGGCATCCGGTCCCATCACTTCATGGGAAATAGATGGGGAAACAGTGGAAACAGTGTCAGACTTTATTTTTCTGGGCTCCAAAATCACTACAGATGGTGACTGCAGCCATGAAATTAAAGACGCTTACTCCTTGGAAGGAAAGTTATGACCAACCTAGATAGCATATTTAAAAGCAGAGACATTACTTTGCCAACAAAGGTTCGTCTAGACAAGGCTATGGTTTTTCCTGTGGTCATGTATGGATGTGAGAGTTGGACTATGAAGAAGGCTGAGCACCGAAGAATTGATGCTTTTGAACTGTGGTGTTGGAGAAGACTCTTGAGAGTCCCTTGGACTGCAAGGAAATCCAACCAGTCCATTCTGAAGGAGATCAGCCCTGGGATTTCTTTGAAAGGAATGATGCTAAAGCTGAAACTCCAGTACTTTGGCCACCTCATGTGAAGAGTTGACTCATTGGAAAAGTCCCTAATGCTGGGAGGGATTGGGGGCAAGAGGAGAAGGGGACAACAGAGGATGAGATGGCTGGATGGCATCACTGACTCGATGGACATGAGTCTGAGTGAATTCCCGGAGTTGGTGATGGACAGGGAGGCCTGGCGTACTGTGATTCATGGGGTGGCAAAGAGTCAGACACGACTGAGTGAATGACCTGATCTGATCTGATCTGATTGTTTTCCTCTATTTCTTTAAATTGATCACTTTGGACGGCTTTCATATCTCTGCTGTTCTTTGGAACTCTGCATTCAGATGGATATAGCTTTCCTTTTCTCATTTTCCTTTCACTTTTCTTATTTTCTCAGCTATTTGTAAGGACTCCTCAGACAGCAATTTTACCTTTTTGCATTTCTTTTCTTGGGAATGGTTTTGATCACCACCTTTGTTCAATGTCATGAACCTCCGTCCATAGTTCTTCAGGCACTCTGTCTATCAGCTCTCATCCTTTGAATCTATTTTCACTTCCACTGTATAATCATAAGGGATTTGATTTATGTCATACCTGAATGCCCTAGTGGTTTTCTCGACTTTCTTCATTTTAAGTCTGGATTTTGCAATGAGTTCATGATCTGAGCTACAGTGAGTTCCCAGTCTTGTTTTTGCTGACTGTATACAACTTCTCTATCTTCAGCTGCAAAGAATATAATAATCAATCTGGTTTTGATATTGACCATCTGGTGATGTCCATGTGTAGAGTCATCTTTTGGTTGTTTGAAGAGGGTGTTTGCTATGACCAGTGTGTTCTCTTGAAAAATTGTTAACCTTTGCCCCACTTCATTTTGTACTCCAAGGTCAAACTTGCCTGTTACTCCAGGTTATCTCTTGACTTACTACTTTTGCATCCCAGTTCCCTATGATGAAAATGACATCTTTTATTGGTGTTAGTTCTAGAAGGTCTTGTACGTCTTCCTAGAATCATTCAACTTCAGCTTCTTTGGCGTTGGTGGTTGGGCATAGGCCTTGATTAGTGTGACGTTGAACGGTTTGCCTTTAAAATGAACAGAGATCATTCTGTCGTTTTTGAGGATCTATCAGATCAGATCAGTCGCTCAGTCATGTCCGACTCTGTGACCCCATGAATCGCAGCACGCCAGGCCTCCCTGTCCAACACCAGCTCCCAGAGTTCACTGAGACTCACATCCATCGAGTCAGTGATGCCATCCAGCCATCTCATCCTCCGTCGTCCCCTTCTCCTCCTGCCCCCAATCCCTCCCAGCATCAGGGTCTTTTCCAATGAGTCAACTCTTCACATGAGGTGGCCAAAGTGCTGGAGTTTCAGCTTTAGCATCATTCCTTCCAAAGAAATCCCAGGGCTGATCTCCTTCAGAATGGACTGGTTGAATCTCCTTGCAGTCCAAGGGACTCTCAAGAGTCTTCTCCAACACCACAGTTCAAAAGCATCAATTCTTCGGCGCTCAGCCTTCTTCGCAGTCCAACTCTCACATCCATACATGACCACAGGAAAAACCATAGCCTTGTCTAGACGAACCTTTGTTGGCAAAGTAATGTCTCTGCTTTTGAATATGCTATCTAGGTTGGTCATAACTTTCCTTCCAAGGAGTAAGCGTCTTTAATTTCATGGCTGCAGTCACCATCTGTAGTGATTTTGGAGCCCAGAAAAATAAAGTCTGACACTGTTTCCACTGTTTCCCCATCTATTTCCCATGAAGTGATGGGACCAGTGCCATGATCTTCGTTTTCTGAATGTTGAGCTTTAAGCCAACTTTTTCACTCTCCGCTTTCACTTTCATCAAGAGGCTTTTGAGTTCCTCTTCACTTTCTGCCATAAGGGTGGCGTCATCTGCATATCTGAGGTTATTGATATTTCTCCTGGCAATCTTGATTCCAGCTTGTGCTTCTTCCAGTCCAGCGTTTCTCATGATGTACTCTGCATATAAGTTAAATAAACAGGGTGACAATACAGCCTGGACATACTCCCTTTCCTATTTGGAACCAGTCTGTTGTTCCATGTCCAGTTCTAACTGTTGCTTCCTGACCTGCATACAAATTTCTCACGAGGCAGGTCAGGTCGTCTGGTATTCCCATCTCTTTCAGAATTTCCTACAGTTTATTGTGATCCACACAGTTAAAGGCTTTGGCATAGTCAATAAAGCAGAAATAGATATTTTTCTGGACCTCTCTTGCTTTTTCCACAATCCAGCAGATGTTGGCAATTTAGGATATCAAATATTCTCACAGTGTATAGGATATCAAATAATCACATTGTAAACCTTAAATATATGCAATTTTAAATGTTTATATATTATAATATACAATATAGATCATGTTTATATGTTGTTATATATTTGTATACTTATATAGATTATAATAAATGTATTTATATACTTACATGTATTTATGTACTTACATATCTCAATAAAATCAGAAAGTAGTTTCAACTCATGTTTAGTGATTTTTAACTTTAAAGTGAAAAATAATGGTGAATTATGTCAACTGGAACCTGTCTATAACTTAAGAACTAATTTTACAGAATATTTTATTTTGATTTTCTCCTAGAAGTTATTGAACATCTTTTGTGCTTCAATATACAGAATACTTCATTTAATCCTATAAGCCAGTCACTTCTGTTTAGATTCAGAGATCTTCAAAAACTTGTTTATATATTTTTCAGGTTTCTTTCTTTCATATTAATCTCTATACAAACATACGAATTCCTAGGTGCTGGTTGGGTCTCTCTGATCAGTATTTTCCTCAGTAGAACCAAATACAGTAAGAACAGTGAGTCATCAGAACAGAGATAGCCAAATGGGACCTCTTTGAACCATGTTTTAGGGCCTCTTATCTGTGTTTCAGGTGATTTTGCTTTTTCCTCTTTTTGATATTAGGGCTCTACATATTTTTTTGAAAAAAATTAAACTAATAATTGATTAAAATTATAATGCCTCTTATCTCCATAAATGTAGCAAGGGGGACTGAAGCATGCTCTTAGTAGTAGTTGTATTTACCCCTGTCTGGACTTCTAGGTTATTGTTTTTGATCAAACCTTATTGATGTGCAGGCTGAGTCGTTTCAGGTATCAAGATCAAAGGCTCAAAAGAATAAAGACTCATGCAGTCACTACAAGTTCATTTGGAATAAATTACTTTATACATCATTTTATTTGCACCATTTTAATCCTCAGAGTTACATTGTACACAGCTGTCTAGTTTGGCCAAGATATTTCAAAGCTCAATATTGAGGAATGAGCTCATGAGCCTGTGTTATTTTTGTTGTACCCTGAGATTGGCTATAAAGAGCTTAGTAGATTTTTTAAATCACTTATTTCTTTGTGGAAACAAGTGTCAGTTTAGCCTATAGAGTAAACCAAATCCATGGATTATGACTTGGTGGATTTGATTAAAGCTTGTGCAGATTTATCTGAAGGTTCAGCCTGGCAATAACTCATTTTCCAGGTGGTATTTAAGAGATTTGAATTACTTATAAATTATACCATGCCTATTTCTAAAAGGATTATAATAAAATATGAAAATATTTCTTGAGAAGTACAGTTAAAATGCAAAAAAAAAATGAGTACACACAAATACAAATTAATGTACATACGAGAACCTATTTTAAAGAAGGGAGAGAGAATCAGGTTGGAATCTGGAATGAATGAAGTATAGAAACTGAGCAAAATCAATTTAGTAGCCCAAACAAAAAGCTGGATCCACTGGATAATATTGTGTGATTTTCTGATGAAAAGAAGTAAACAATTTCAGCTACCCAAATGGCTGTTTTCTTGACACTGAATTCTAAGAAGGACATATGAAAGGGCACTTATCTTCAGCTTCAGTTTTTAATCAATATAGCAACCCTCTTCAGATAGATTCTTCTCAAATGAATTCTCCAGAAATGCTAAATGTTGTATCAAATCAGGTTTTAGGTGGGTCATTCTGTGGAAAACAAGGCAAACTTGTCCATGTGCAAATACCACTGATCGAACAACATGATCCCAGAGCTTAGAGTATCTGGAGGAAGGCATCTATAAGATCTTCTAGAACTTTCTCTCAAATTTGAGCCGTGGGCTGGGCTTAGTTGGGATAGTAGACTGTAGTGACTATGTGGACTCTGTATTTGGCTTCTCACATCCTGACAAATGGGTTCCCCGAGGAAGCATCTGGACAGCAGGTATTCTAAAAGACCTAGAGATTCAAGACTTAATAGGCTTGACTTTTCTATCAGTCAGTCAGAAGGCATATAGAGTAGCATCCATGGTCCTCTATTGGTTGAAGGCATCCCAAGTAAGTGCAGATTCAAGGAGAGGGGAAACAGCACTCTACTCTTGAATGAAAGAGTCTAATAATCTGTGATCATGTTTAAATACTACCTTAGTCATACTGTGTTCAAAGAACTTGTTTCTGTGTGCTGTTAAATCTTGTGGTTTGTATGTGCCTCATTCGTTTCCCCATACCTTTACTTATAACAATTTTTTATTTTTTGCTTTAAGTATATCTTTTAAAATCAGGGTATTGTTGAGATGTTTGATTTATTCAATATTAGAGACATTTTGTATATGACTGTTTCTGAGCTACAACAACACAATTAAATGATTATAGCAGGTACCATATGACCCATAAGGCTATAACTATTTAATAATTGATCATTTACAGAAAAAGTTTTCTGATCCTTCTTCTAACTCAAACTCCATTGTCAAAATTGCACATATCCAAATAATAATCTTCATAGTTAAACTTCCTCATTTAGGACACACCTGAGATCTCTCATAGCATTTAGTTGTTTCTTTAGTCTTTAATGATGCTGAAATTTTTAAAGAATAAAAGCCACTTGTAGAATCTCTTAATATAAATTTATCTGATATCACCTCATGATAGATTTAGGTTAAACATTTTAGGCAGGATTAACACTGAAAAAATTCTGTGTTCTTCTTATTGCACCCTGTCAGTAGGTATGCTGCTGCTGCTGCTAAGTCACTTCAGTCGTGTCTGACTCTGTGTGACCCCATAGATGGCAGCCCACGAGGCACCGCCATCCCTGGGATTCTCCAGGCAAGAACACTGGAGTGGGTTGCCATTTCCTTCTTCAATGCATGAAAGTGAAAAGTGAAAGTGAAGTCGCTCAGTTGTGTCCGACTCCTAGCGACCCCATTGACTGCAGCGCACCAGGCTCCTCCATCCATGAAATTTTCCAGGCAAGAGTACTGGAGTGGGGTGCCATTGCCTTCTCCCGTCAGTAGGTATAGTAGATGTCAATTTTTCTTTCGTTAGTGATAATCATTTTAATCACTTAGTTAAGTTGGTATTTAAGTTCTTCCAAAATGAAGACACTCTTTTGCCATATTAACATATAACTTTTGGAGGAAAAGCTATATAAATATCTTGTTCTGAATGAATTATTATTGTGGTTAAAAGAGTGATTTTAAAGTTCTATATGCATATTTTAGTATCTTGTAGGATAATGAAGTCCAGGCCTGTGTACACAAAGTGCAGGAGGAATGTTTAAGGTCAGTAATCAGTAGAAGACAGGACTCGCACAGAATGTTGAGCCTTATCTTCAGTGCCTTTTTGAGTGTGAACAATGGATATGATATTGAAAACAGGGAATGTTGTGTGGTTGACAGAATATTTATGGAGTAGGGTACTACAGGAGTGCTCAGAATAAGTTCTGAATAATATTCTCTCAGAAAATGCAGTATAGAGATTCAAATGCAATACTGTAATATGAATAGGAAACTTCCATCAATTCAAAATGGTTCAATATAAGGCATGAGTGTGTACAGGCCAGAAAGAAAACAGACCACAACATATAGGTTTGGGTAACTGATTTGCAGTGGTGGTCCTCAGCCAAATATTTCACTTATGTGACTGTGAAAATCCAGTGCATTGGGCTGAATTAAGAAATGATTGAGAGGACTTCCCTGGTGGCTCAGATGGTAAAGCGTCTATCTACAATGCTGGAGACCTCGGTTCAATCCCTGGGTCCGGAAGATCACCTAGAGAAGGAAATGGCAATCCACTCTAGTACTATTGCCTGGATAATCCCATGGACAAAGGAGCCTGGTAGGCTACAGTCCACAGGGTTGCAAAGAGTCAGACATGACTGAGCGACTTCACTTTAACTTTCCCTACCCTTAGTTAAAAGCAATCACTCAGGCTGCCACTATCAAAAGTACTTTTTCAGGTAGTGGAAGCTGACATACCAAGTGTATGAAACTTCTGATTTGACATAGGATAAAGTCAAAATGAAGGTCATATCATAGTCCTCAAAGTCAGACTTTTTTGGGGAAGTAATTAGAAGAGTGATTAAGGAAACAAGAAACAACATTTTTTTTTCCAAGTGTTATTGACTTAGCATTGATGGATGTTTTCATTCTGTCCACTCTCTGATTTGAAAAAGAAGAAGAATTGAAAGGCCAATTTGGAGTATACTCATTTTCAATTTTTGTTCAATATTTGTTTGGAATAGAGCAAATAGTGAAATGATAATGGTATGGACAAGAAGGGAAGCAAATGTTTCTCTAGATGGCACCAGGGGAATTTCCCAATATGGCAGAAAGGAAGTAGTAGGAAAGACATCTCAAAGCATGTTTTATGTGGTTGAAGTGTCAGTCTCTTGGTCTCCCCATTTAGATATTTACATAAAACATTGCAAATAGTCTTGTAAATACTGGTTTTTAGGCAATGCTATGTGTCATTTTAAGAAAATTTGTTTTTATAATATGTCAGGAAGGTTTAGTTTTGGGGTAATGATAATGATAGATTAAGTTGGCTTCAGTTATAGTATACTAAAAAAGGCATTGAATAATCATATGGGGACATATGTACACCTGAGGCTGATTCATGTTGATTTTTGGGAGAAAACAACAGAATTCTGTAAAGCAATTATCTTTCAATTAAAAGATAAAATTTAAAAATCATACTCATAATGTACAAATACAAGCTCTCTAAGAGAACAAAGATTCAATTCAGTTCAGTTGCTCAGTCGTGTCCGACTCTTTGCGACCCCATGAATCACAGCACGGCAGGCCTCCCTGTCCATCACCAATTCCCAGAGTTCACCCAAACTCATATGCATCAAGTCGGTGATGCCATCCAGCCATCTTATCCTCTGTCATCCCCTTCTCCTCCTGCCCCCAATCCCTCCCAGCATCAGGGTCTATTCCAATGAGTCAACTCTTTGCATGAGGTGGCCAAAGGATTGGAGTTTCAGCCTCAGTATCAGTCTTTCCAATGAACACCCAGGACTGGTCTCCTTTAGGATGGACTTGTTGGACCTCCTTGCAGTCCAAGGGACTCTCAAGAGTCTTCTCCAGCACCACAGTTCAAAAGCATCAATTCTTTGTCGCTCAGCTTTCTTCACAGTCCAACTCTCACATCCATACATGACAACAGGAAAAACCATAGCCTTGACTAGACAGACCTTTGTTGGCAAAGTAATGTCTCTGCTTTTTAATATGCTATCTGCTTTTTAATATGTTATCTATGGTCATAACTTTCCTTCCAAGGAGTAAGCATCTTTTAATTTCATGTGAATGAAAAAAGTGTTGATATATCTCAGCATACACATATGATGATAAGTGCTAATGCTTGTTGAATTGTTATTCATATTCAACTGAATCCAATGTGAGCTTATTTATAGATCTGTACACTCAATTGTAGGTTCTTTTCTAATGACAGAAAAAAGAACTGTTTTAGATGCTATTCATCACAAAAATCTTCATTTAGCTTCTTTATGAAGGATATATTGCCTACATAAATCTGAGTCATTACTTTCATAATTCTCCAAGATGGAGATTTGATAGGAAGTTAATTTTAAGTGGAAAAATATCTAAATTATTTTGACTAGAAATATCTCCTTGCTTCCAATCATTGAAAGTTTGTTTTTCAAAATTCAGTAATATATTTATTTACAATATTTGTTATAGGTTACTGCAGAACAGAAATTTTTCTTAAAACTTGGTTGAAGCCACCTAATGATACATTGTATGTATGGAGGATATTTGAGGTGGAAGGGTTTTAGGGTCACACAGTCTGAAGTGAGGAGAAATGAATGTTTGATAACTAATTCAACAATTGCTATTTAGTGTTAAGATTTCCTTGAAATATTTACTCATGATCACACTTTAAAAGAAATATTCTTCCTGTTGACAAATAGGTTTCCAAAATGTAGTTGTTAACAGTTTATGAAGACTCAAAGGGATTTTATATTGCTATTTGTCTTGATTTGCACCAAGATAACGTAAATAGCCACCACATTGTAGCCAGAATTTTCTGTGGGGCAAAGGGAAACACAGGAACTGCTCTAGAGTACTTTTTAGATTATGATGATTTGGAGGACAATACCTGCATACAGATTGCCTGAATTCCAGTTTGGCTCTGCCATCCACTGCTAGTGTGATCTGGTGTAAATATGAGAAAATGTAAAACCTCTATGCAGTTTCCTATACAGTAAGATTCTTGGAGGATTAAATAAATATATTAGAATATTTATAAAGGTGACATATAGTAAGCCCTTAGCTATCAGTATTACTATTAATTAAGGGCAAACTGTACATATGAGAAGATTCATAGTCCAAAAGAATTTCATCATTAAAGTTGAAGAAAATAAGTGAACTGAAGATGAAATTCAAAAAGTTAAAAATACTAAAAGGACAAAAGGAACCATGAGAGATGAATTGTTAAATATAACAACATAAATTATTGGATTGAAAATATACATTAAAAGTGTTCCAAGCATTGTCACATTGAAAAGATAATCAAAATGGACAATTTGATAAAATCTAATTATTAATTAGAGAAAACATAAGATGTGCTATCAGAAATTTGGAAGGCAACAAAATTATTCATAATGATGGAGATAATTGATGATGAAAAATAACTATCCTATCATTTGCCTCTGAAAAAAGTAGGTTTTTGGAGACCAAAACCACATAAAAAGACTGAGTCATGTAGCTAAAATATGGTTGCTTGTATTTCTCTGAGAAGAAGGTGGTGTGAACAGCTAGCTGACACTTCAGTCAGTGAAGAAGATGACAAGAGGTGAGGGAGTAGGAAGGTGGTCAGGTGCTGGGGATGTTGTTGCAGTCCTTAGAATGTGACAATATTTGGAATAGAAACTTTGAATTGGCAAGTTTGACAAGTTTTTGCTTCCTAACTTATTCTGATGTACTTCTTCCATTAATTCTGAAAAAAAATTACTACTTTTAAAAATGCCAACCTGGATCAACTAGATTAAGTGAAACAGGAACAGCTTTGGGCCAGAGATTGAGTATCACATTTCTCAAAAGTGGATATGATGGCAGCTTTAAGGAATTCTGAAGGTTTAGATGGATCATAGAAAAGGCAAGAGAGTTTTAGTTTGATCATAGAAAAAGCAAGAGAGTTCCAGAAAAACATCTACTTCTGCTTTATTGACTATGCAGATCACAATGAACAGTGGAAAATTCTTCAAGAGATGGGAGTATAAGACCACCTGACCTGCCTCCTGAGAAATCTGTATGCAGGTCAAGAAGCAATAGTTACAACTGGACATGGAAGAGCAGACTGGTTCCAAATTGTGAAAGGAGTAGGTCAAGGCTGTATATTGTCACACTGCTTATTTAACTTATATGCAGAGTACATCATGTGAAATGCCAGGCTGGATGAAGCACAAGCTAGAATCAAGATTGCAGGGAAAAACATCAATAACCTCAGATATGCAGATGATACCACCCTTATGGCAGAAAGTGAAGAAGAACTAAAGAGACTCTTGATGAAAGTGAAAGAAGAGAGTTTAAAAGGTGGCTTAAAACTCAACATTCAGGAAGCTAAGATCATGGCATCACCTTATAGCAAATATATGGGAAAACAGTGGAAACAGTGACAGTCTTTATTATTTTGGATTCCAAAATCACTGCAGATGGTGACTGCAGCCATGAAATTAAGAGATTCTTGGTCCTTGGAAGAAAAGCTATGACCAACCTAGACAGCATATTAAAAAGCAGAGATGTGACTTTGTTGACAAAGGTCCATCTAGTCAAAGCTATGGTTTTTCCAGTAGTCATGAATGAATGTGAGAGTTGGACCGTAAAGAAAGCTGAGCTCTGAAGAATGGATACTTTTGAACTGTGGTGTTGGAGAAGACTCTTGAGAGTCCTTTGGACTGCAAAGAGATCCAACCATTCTATCCTAAAGGAAATCAGTCCTGAGTATTCATTGGAAGGACTGATGCTGAAGCTGAAACTCCAATACTTTTTCAGCCTGATGCAAAGAACGGACTCATTGCAAAAGACCCTGATGCTGGGAAAGATTGAAGGCAGGAGGATAAGGGGATGACAGAAATTGAGATGGTTGGATGGTATCACTGACTGGATGGACATATGTTTGAGCAAGCTCTGGGAGTTGTTGATGGACAGGGAAATCTGACATGCTGCAGTCCATGGGGTCACAAAGAGTCAGACACCACTGAGCAACTGAACTGAAAGGTTTAGGTGAAATTCAGGGGGCCTTGAAGAACCAGGTTTCCTTTTAATTGCAAAGTTACTTGACAGTCATTTCTGTAGTATAATTGTTTCCAGCACCCCAAAGAGTACTTGCCACCTGATAAGGACTGAATGCATGCATGGTGAATGAGGGAGGCCACTTCTATATAGGCAGATCAGTGGTTACCACCTTATCTTGATGGTAGAGATAACTTTATGACAGAAGTGTGGAAAAGGTGTCTCCGGGTTACTGTTGCTTTTTACAATAACAAAGCTGCACTACTCAGATCATTAAATAGGCCTGCTCTCAGCATGCACTAGTTTTTTTGCCTTTGATACTTTCTGTGTACATAGGTACAGATATAATCATCAGTAAATGAATAACAATTGATGTACCAAACACATTCTATCAGAGAAGACTCCAGTCCAAGCAACTAGTGTCAAGTGCCATCCTCCTGGAATGTTCCAGACACTAGTAATGACAGCAATAATAGCTCTCAGATATTAATGTATCTACCAGTATCCAAAGTAGCAGTTTCAAGCTAAATGTGACACTGGAGGACTTTTCAGGCCATACAGATGTTTCCACTAATAGCACAGAGATACATGTTCATTCTTCCCTGGTGGCTCAGACAATAAAGTGTCTGCCTACAATGTGGGAGATATGGGTTCAATCCCTGGGTCAGGAAGATCTCCTAGAGAAGGAAATGGCAACCCACTCCAGTATTCTTGTCTGGAAAATCCCATGGATGGAAGAACCTGGTAGGCTGCAGTCCATGAAATCTCAAAGAGTTGGACACAACTGAGCAACTTCACTTTCTTTCTTTCTTTTACATGTTCATTCAGACCTGTAACCTTCCGTACCACCAAGATTACCTAGCATGATTTCCTGCCAAAAAAAAATTGCTTTATAGGTGATAAAAATATTCAGTAAGCATCTACTGCTGTGTGATGAGGTAGAATCAATCTCCCACAAAAGATATGTAACAAGGTATAGTCTAACCATCACAAAGAGTAAGGCTAGAAATGCTGAAGAGCCCAATTATGAAGACCAGGCTTACAGGGCCTACCTAAGACTGAAGTTTTAGTAGGAGAATAGAGAACTCTGTCTCCGTA
The DNA here is from genome assembly GCF_002263795.3 of Bos taurus. Classification (NCBI taxonomy): domain Eukaryota; kingdom Metazoa; phylum Chordata; class Mammalia; order Artiodactyla; family Bovidae; genus Bos; species Bos taurus. The sequence goes on from NC_037357.1 coordinate 29,634,820, forward strand.
CTGCTAACCTACCAATGAATAAGAAATAAAAGCATTTGGCACTAGGTGACTGGCAAAATCATGAGAGACTCTCTGTATGGAGCAGACATATAGGGGCAACCAAAAACTAAGAATAGCAAACCAGCATTGAGAAAAACTCTTCAGCAACTCCAAGCACTCAATCTCAGCACAAGCTGATGTGGAGAAAGTGGAACCCTTGTATACTGTTGGTGAGACTATAAATTGGTACAGCCACTATGGAAAACAATAGAGAGGTTTTGCAAAAAAAAGAGAAAAAAAGTGAAATTTGGCATATGTTCCAGCAATTTTATTTTAGGCTATATACACAAAAGGATCTGTGAGCAGGAATCTTGAAGACACATTTGTATACCCATGCTCATAGCAGCAGTATTCACAATAGGCAAATGATAGAAGTAACTCAAGTTTTTATTAATAGGTGAATTGATAAAAAAAAATGTAGTCTGTACATACAATGTGATATTATTTAGCCATAAAAAAGGAAGGGAATTGTGACACATTATTACAGCATCTGTGAACCTTAAGAACATTATGCCAAATGAATAAACCAGTTATAAAAAGACATATTGTATGATTCCATTTATATGAGATACCTAGAGCCGTATAGTCAAAGCTATGGTTTTTCCAGTAGTCATGCATGGTTGAGAGAGCTGGACCACAAAGGATGAGTGCTGAAGAATTGATGCTTTCGAATTGTGGTGCTGAAGATGATTCTATTTTTTTCTATTTATTTTTTATTGAATAATTGATTTACAGAATTTTGTTATTTTCTGTCAAACCTCAACATGAATCAGCCATAGGTATACATATATTCCTTCCTTTTTGAAACTCCCTCCCATCTCCCTCCCCATCCAACTGCTCTAGGTTGATACACAGCCCCTGTTTGAGTTTCCTGAGCCATACAGCAAATTCCCATTGGCTCTGTATTTTACATATGGTAATGTAAGTTTCCATGTTACTCTTTCTGTACATCTCGCCCTCTCCTCCCTTCTCCCTATGTCCATAAGTCTACTCTCTATGGCTGTTTCTTCATTGCTGTCCTGAAAATAAATTCTTTAGTGCCATTTTTCTAGATTCCATACATGTGTGTTAGAATGTGATTTTTTTTTATTAATTTATTTTTTTACTTTACAATATTGTATTGGTTTTGCCATACATTGACATGAATCAGCCATGGGTGTACATGTGTTCCCCATTCTGAACCCCCCTCCCACCTCCCTCCCCATCCCATCCCTCTGGGTAATCCCAGTTCACCAGCCCTGAGCACCCTGTATCATGCATCGAACCTGGACTGGCGATGTGTTCACATGTGATAATTTACATGTTTCAATGCCATTCTCCCATATCATCCCACCCTCGCCCTCTCCCACAGTGCCCAAAAGACTGTTCTATACATCTGAGTCTCTTTCACTATCTCTCATACACGGTTATCGTTACCATCTTTCTAAATTCCATATATATGCGTTAGTATACTGTATTGGTGTTTTTCTTTCTGGCTTACTTCACTCTGTATAATAGGCTCCAGTTTCATCCACCTCATTAGAACTGATTCAAATGTATTCTTTTTAATGGCTGTGTAATAGTCCATTGTGTATATGTACCACAGTAGTCTTATCTATTCATCTGCCAATGGATATCTAGGTTGCTTCCATGTCCTGGCTATTATAAACAGTGCTGTGATGAACATTGGGGTACACGTGTCTCTTTCAATTCTGATTTCCTCGGTGTGTAGGCCCAGCAGTGGGATTGCTGGGTCATATGGCAGTTCTATTTCCAGTTTTTAAAGAATCTCCACACTGTTCTCCATAGTGGCTGTACTAGTTCACATTCCCACCAACAGTGTAAGAGGGTTTCCTTTTCTCCACACCCTCTCCAGCATTTATTGCTTGTAGACTTTTGGATCACAGCCATTCTGACTGGTGTGAAATGGTACCTCATTGTGATTTTGATTTGCATTTCTCTGATAACGAGTGATGTTGAGTATCTTTTCATGTGTTTGTTAGCCATCTGTATGTCTTCTTTGGAGAAATGTCTGTTTAGTTCTTTGGCCCATTTTTTGATTGGGTCTTTTATTTTTCTGGAATGGAGCTGCAGGAGTTGCTTGTATATTTTTGTGATTAATTCTTTGTCAGTTGCTTCATTTGCTATTATTTTCTCCCATTCTGAAGGCTGTCTTTTCACCTTGCTTATAGTTTCCTTTGTTGTGCAGAAGCTTTTAATTTTAATTAAGTCCCATTTGTTTATTTTTGCTTTTATTTCCAATATTTTGGAAGGTGGGTCATAGAGGATCCTCCTGTGGTTTATGTCAGAGAGTGTTTTGCCTATGTTTTCCTCTAGGAGTTTTATAGTTTCTGGTCTTATGTTTAGATCTTATTTATTTTGAGTTTATTTTCGTGTATGGTGTTAGAAATTGATCTAGTTTTATTCTTTTACAAGTGGTAGAATATGATAATTTTTATCTTTCTCTTTCCTACTTAGTTCACTCTGTATAATAGGCTCTAGGTTCATCCATCTCATTAGAACTGACTCAAATGTGTTCCTTTTTATGGTGAGTAATATTCCATTGTGAATATGTACCACAACTTCTTTATCCATTTGTCTGTTGATGGACATCTAGGTTGATTCCATGGTCTAGCTATTGTAAATAGTGCTGCAATGAACAGTGGGATACATGTGTCTCTTTCAGTTTTGGTTTCCTCAGGATATGTGCATAGAAGTGGGATTGCTGGATCATTTGGTGGTTTTATTCCTAGTTTTTCAAGGAATCTCCATACTGTCTTCCATAGTGGCTGTATCAATTTATATTTCCAGCAACAGTGCAAGAGCATTCCCTTTTCTCCACACCCTCTCCAGCATTTATTGTTAGTAGACTTTTGAATGATGACCATTCTGACTGGTGTGAAGTGATATCTCATTGTGGTTTTGATTTGCATTTCTCTAATAATAAGCAATGTTGAGCATCTTTTCATGTGTTACTTAGACATGTGTATGTCTTTGGAGAAATGTCAGTTTAGGTCTTTTTCCCACTTTTTGACTAGGTTGTTTGTTTTTCTGGTCTTGAGTTGTATGAGCTGCTTGTATATTTTGGAAATTAATCCTTTGTCAGGATTAATTTCAATTGCTATTATTTTCTCCCATTCTGATTGTTGTCTTTTCACCTTGCTTATGTTTCCTTTGCTGTGCAAAAGCTTTTAAGTTTAATCAGGTCCACTTGTTTACTTTTCTTTTTATATCCATTACTCTAGGAGGTGAGTCAAATAGGATCTTGCTTTGATTTATGTCATGGAGTGTTCTGCCTATGTTTTCCTCTAAGAGTTTAATAGTTTCTGGTCTCACATGTAGGTTTTTAACCCATTTTGAGTTTATCTTTGTGTATGGTGTTAGGAAGTGTTCTAATTTCATTCTTTTACATGTAGCTGTCCAGTTTTCCCAGCACCATTGATTGATGAGGCTGTCTTTGCCCCACTGTGTATTCTTGCCTCCTTTGTCAAAAATAAGCTACCCATAGGTGCATGGGTTTATTTCTGGGCTTTCTATCTTGTTCCACTGGTCTGTATTTCTGTTTTTGTGCCAGTAAAATACTGTCTTGATGACTATAGCTTTGTAGTATAATCTGAAGTCAGGAAGGTTGATTCCTCCAGCTCCATTCTTCTTTCTCAGGACTGCTTTGGGTATTCTGGGTCTTTTGTGTTTCCATAAAATTGTGAACTTTTTTGTTCTAGTTCAGTGAAAAATGCCACTGGTAATTTGATAGGGATCACAATGAATCTGTAGATTGCATTTTGTAGTATGGTCATTTTCACAATATTGATTCTTCCTACCCAGGAACATGGAATATCTCTCCATGTGTTTGTGTCATCTTTGATTTATTTCATTAGTGTCTTATAATTTTCTGTGTACAGTTCTTTTGTCTCTTTAGGTAAGTTTATTCCTAGATATTTAATTCTTTTTGTTGCAATGGTGAATGGGGTTGATTCTTTAATTTCTTTTTCTGATTTTTCATTGTTAATATATACAAATACAAGTAATTTCTGTATTGATTTTGTATCCTGCACCTTTGCTAAATTCATTGATTAGCTCTAGTAATTTCTTTATTCTATCTTTAGGGTTTCTTGATACAGTATCATGTCATCTGCAAACACTGTGAGCTTCACTTATTTTCCAATCTGGATTCCTTTTAATTCTTTTTCTTCTGTGATTGCTGTAGCTAGGACTTCCAGAACTATGTTGAATAATAGAGGTGAAAGTGGAGACCCTTGTCTTGTTCCTGATCTTAGGAGGAACGCTTTCAGTTTTTCATTATTGGGAATGTTTGCTGTAGGCTTATAATATATGGTCTTTACTATGTTGAGGTAGGTTCCTTCTATGCCAATTTTTGGAAGAGTTTTAATCATAAATGGGTGCTGAATTTTGTCAAAGGCTTCTTCTGCATCTATTGAGATGATCATATGGTTTTTATCCTTCAATTTGTTAATATGCTGTATCACATTGATTGATTTGAGAATATTAAAGAATCCTTGCATCCCTGGAACAAACCCAACTTGATCATGACTGAGCAACTGAACTGAACTGACAACAGAGTGGGATAAAAGGAAAAATAAAATCCAAAAGAATCTACAGTACAAGTCTAAACATAAGAATAATAAATGTTTTTCTTGAGTCACTGCTGTTAGAGTCATTTCTCTCACTGGGAGTCACAGTCTACCTCATGTCCTTAGGATACCCTTCAACGCTGTGCTGATTTCTGGACCTGCTGTGGGGGCAGCTCAGATTCTAATCTGGTCCTACTCCTGTGTATTCTTGCCTACAATGTCCACAGCTATCGGAACTAGTGCATTTTCTTTTGTAAGTGTTTTCAGTGTCCTTTTATATATTCCATAGACAGAGTCTGGGATTTAATCTACAGGTTGTACAGCTGGTGGGAAGGTTTAGGGTCTTCTTCCTTAGCCACACTGCCCTGGGTTTCAATTGTAGTTTTATTTCCACCTCTGCATGTGGATTGTCCACTGGGGACTGCTTCTGAAGCTTCCCTGGAGGCCTTGGGTTTGCCCCTATGAGGACCAGGTGTGGAGGTGGTACAGCTGTTTGGGTCACAGGAGTTCTGGCAGCACCAGGTACTCAGGGGAGTTGGTGGCTAGAGCAGCAGGAAATATAGTGCTCTAGAAGAATATGGCAATCAGTATTGGCCAATACGCTCCAGTATTCTTGCTTGGAGAAACCCCCTGCCAGAAAGAGAAGCCTGGCAGGCTACAGTCTACAGGGTCGCAAAGAGTCGGACATGACCAAAGTGACCCTGTGTGCACAGATGCAAGAATCTTTTTTGCCTGCGGCAGCTCTGTCCCAGTAAGAGTTGAGCATAAAGGTGGCGCAGCTGCTTGGCTTGCAGGGACCCTGGCAGTGCCAAGTGTGCTGGGAGACGGACTTCCTCTGCCGTAGGAGTTATGGCCCTATCAGAGGTTTTTTTTTTTTTTTTTTTTTTTCCTGAGCCTCTTGCAGCCAGCTATCAGAAGGCCTTTTTGGCCAGTCTTTCTCTGTAGCTCTGCCTGTTCAGGCACTTAGAGGGCTCCCATGCCTGGGGTCCTTCTCTGTTGTTCTGTGCATCAGGCATATAGAGGAGCCCCCCTGGCTGGGATCCTACTCTGTAGATTGGTGTTTCAGTGGGTTCCTACTCTGTAGTTCAGTGAGTCAGGTGCCTGACGGGCCAACCTCTCTATTGTTCAGCTGCCGATCCTAGTGTGGGGAGAGAGGCTATGGTGATGGCTCCACCCGCTATGGATGACTCAGTAATATCACCTTGCTTCCCTGGCTGCCTGGCCTTCCTCCACAGGCATTTCCCACCACAGTCCCCTTACTCACATCCCCTAGATCTGTCTGTCCACAGTCAATGGCAACCCTTGCCCTGGGATTGCTACACAATTCTTAAACTCCAGCTCCCAGAAGCTTCACCTTCCAGGGGACCTGTGTCCCTGTCTGCTGTATGTATGGCTGCAGCAAGGAATATCTGATTCTCATTCCATTTAGGCTGCCACAGATCAGCTGTTTCACTCTCAGCCTTAAATGTTTCTCTTCTGACTCAGACAATTGCTCCAGTGAGGGGATCAGACCCCTGCTTCAGTTCCCTCACCTTCCGAATGCAGGTCCAGTCCTACTAACACTCCTGTGTTTCCCCCTAGTTCCTTTGTCCTACCGAGTTTTGCATGGTTCTGTATATTCTTTTCTGCTCATCAGATACTCCTGTCTGCCCTCAGCTGGTGTTCTGCATGCACTTCGGTGTCTGAGATGTATTCTTGATGTATTGGTGGAGAGAGATGTACTCCACATCCACCTATTCAGCCATCTTGTTCTCTCCTGAAAAAGACTCTTGAGAGTCTGTTGGACAACCAGAGATCCAGCCAGTCAATCCTAAAGGAAATCAATTATGAATATTCATTGGAAGGACTGATGCTGAAGCTGAAGCTCCAATACTTTGGCCACCTAATGCGAAGAATGAACTGATTGGAAAAGACCCTGATGCGGGAAAGATTGAAGGCAGGAGGAGAAGGGAACAATGGAATGAGATGGTTGAATGGCATCATGGACTCAATGGACATGAGATTGTGCTAACTCCAGACAATAGTGAAGGACACGGAAGCCTGGTATGCTGCAGTCTATGGGGTCACAGTAAGTTGGAAATAATTTTGCAACTAAACAACAACAACCTAGAGTTGTTAAATTCATAGAAACAGAAAGTTGAATGGAGAAATGGAGGGAAGGGGACTAAGGAGTTGTTGCTTAATGGGCACAATTTCAGTTTTCCTAGGTGAAAACAGTTTTGAGATTTCTTATGTAAATGGATTTAATATTACTGAAATGATGCTTTGAAATGGTTAAGATGATGAATTTTGTTATGTATATTTTATCACAATTAAAATAAAAAGTAGGAATAACTATATTAGTATCAGATGAAGTAGACATCATAGCAATAAAAACCACTAAGAGCAAAGGGATGTTACATGATTATTAAAGTATCAATCCACCACATATACAACTGAATGTGTATCAAGCAAACAACAGAGTTTCCAAATACATATAAAGGAAAGACTGACAAGAGTTGAAAGAGGACATTGACCTAGCCACAGTTATACTTGGACTTCAAACACCTAACACTCAGCAAATGATAGAACTACTAGGCAGAAAATCAGCAAAGAGAATGACTGAACAATACAAAGACCAACAGGACCTAATATATATATGTATATATAAAACACTCTGTTCAACAACAGCAAAGTACACACTCGTTTCAAGGGTCTGCAGAACACATACCACGATAGTCTCTATGCTGGACCATAAAATGAGCCTCAACAAGTTGAAGACAATGAAATCCTACAGAACATATTTTCAGAGCATAATGGAATCAAACTAGAATTCTGTAAATATGAAAGACAACAGGAAAATCTTTAAACAATTGGCAATTAAGTATGTTTGTAATTAATCCATAGGTTAAGGACAAAATCTCAAAGGAAAACCTTTAAGAAAGACATTGAATTGAATGAAAATGAAAAGACATATCAAAATATATGGAATGCAACTAAAGTAGCACTGAGAAATCTATCACATTAAATGCTTACATTAGAAAAAAGGAAAGGCCTTGAATCAGAGACCTAAGTTCTTACCTAAAGAATACAGGGGAAAGAGGAAAAACCCAAAGCACGTGGAGGGAAATTAATAAAGAGCAGAAATCAATGAAATTGAAAGGAAGAATGTTTTATTTTCTTATTGACTTTCTCTATTTCTTCCACCCAAATCAATAAAATTGATAAACCTTTGGCAAGACTGAAAAGAGAAAGTTAGAGATGACAATGATGGATATCAGGGATAAAACAGGGTATGTCACCACATATCCTGCAGTCATTAAATGGATAATAGGTAGATGTGGTTATTAACTAGTAAACTTGACAAATTAGAAGAAATGAATCAATCCTTTGAAATAATCCCAAATTACCATAACCCCCGCCCCAACCACGTTATATAGGCAATATATGTAACCAATAAAGAGATTGAATTTGTGGTTTATGTCCTGAAATATACCCATGCCCATATGATTTCACTGGAAAACTCTACTAAACACTTAAAGAAGAGTAAATGTCAATTTATAATTTCTATCACAGAATCAAAGAGGATGAAAACATTTCTCATCCCATTTTATTAAGCCAGTATTACTCTGATAATAAAACTACAAAGAATACAAGAATAAAGTGGAAGGAGTCTCTCTACCTAGTATTATGGTTTACTATATAGTCACAATACTGAAGGTAGCATGGTGTTTGCTGAGGGGTGGACACATATATTAATGGAACAGAATAAAGAATCCAGAAATAGACTCAAAACAATATTCTCAACTATTTTTGATAAAAAGGAAAATGGAGGAAGAGTAGTCTTTTTAAACAGATTTTCCTAGAGCAATTGGACATCTATAGTTAAAATTGTTTAGAAGAACCTTGGCCCAAATCTTATACCTTATACAAAAACAAAGGACAAATCATAGATTAAATGCAAAACTCTATAATTTTAGAGATGTTCAGTGCCTAAGACCAACTGAAAGTCCTTAGACACCAAAAGCATGATACATAAAAGGAAATATTCATAAACATAATTATAACTTTTACTCTGTAAAGCATGCTGTAATGATGATGAAACATAAGCTACAGACTGGGAAAAATATAAATAACATTATCTGACAAAGGAATTGTACCTAAAATGTATAAAGTGTTAGTTGTTCAGTCATGTCCAATTCTGCAACCCCATAGATGGTGACTCTCCAGGTTCCTCTGTCCATGGAATTCTCCAGGCAAGAATACTAGAGTTGGTTGTCATTCCATTCTCCAGGGGATCTTCCTGACCCTGGGATTGAACCCAGGTCTCCCACACTGCAGGCAGATTCTTTACTGTCTGAGTCACCAGGGAAGCCAAAAATGTATAATGGACTCTTGACATTCAATAGTGATAAAATTTAAAAATCCAACTAGAAAATGGACTACATCTGTGACCCATGATAAGTACATATGGTGAACCTGTATGATTCCTTTATTCCTGGGGTTATCATTTTATTGCTAAAAACATTATAGACAGAAATCAGACAGAGAAACTCTTAAAAAGAGTATAAAAACTGGAGAAGGAGGCATAATGACTTAAGAAGGAACAGGCCAACAACAACAAGGACTCACACACTAGAGAAAATTATTTGAGAACTGGAAACCCTAAGTGTGCTATTTTTTGTTAATTTAATTTTATTTTTTAACTTTACAATATTGTATTGGTTTTGCTATATATCAAAATGAATCCGCCACAGGTATACATGTGCTCCCCATCCTGAACCCTCCTCCCTCCCCATACCATCCCTCTGGGTCGTCCCAGTGCACCAGCCCGAAGCATCCAGTATCGTGCATCGAACCTGGACTGGTGACTCATTTCATATATGATATTATACACGTTTCAATGCCATTCTCCCAAATCATCCCACCCTCTCCCTCTCCCACAGAGTCCAAAAGACTGTTCTATAAATCAGTGTCTCTTTTGCTGTCTCATAAGTGTGCTATTTTGTTTGTTTGTTTGTTTTAATTTCATTGCTCATTACCAAAGACATGCAGCCCTAAGGATAGTCTATCTGGTTTAGACTAAGGATACTAAGGGTTTACCAGTCAGGAGGACACAAAACCACTGAAGAGAAATGGAGGCCCTAAACAAGACTGGACTAGGAGAAAATAGACTGACTTCCAACTCTCACTGATAAGAATGAAGAAAGAAAAGTATTAAGTGAACTTGAAAGGTGATTTCTCTTGGCCCTTGTGTTTACTTTCCAAGGTGGCACCCCACTCCAGTACTCTTGCCTGGAGAATCCCAGGGATGGGGGAGCCTGGTGGGCTGCCGTCTATGGGGTCACACAGAGTCGGACACGACTGAAGCGACTTAGCAGCAGCAGAGCTGGATTCAGAGGATGTTTATTGGACCAAGGTCAGCCATGCTGCTAAAGAGGTTCATTTTCCTCACATTTGCAATCAGTGCTCCCTCCAGACCTCCATATACTGGCCTGGGCCCCTGTAGAACTCAGCTTCAGTGTGATGTTTAGCTATCATGAGTGGACCTACTGCCATTTCCCCCTTGTGCTGACTTAGATATTATAAACATCAAAAGTATGATGACAAATAAGACTTCAGGAACTTGTATAAATGGATGTAGCCAATAGAGAGATTTTCAGTGGACTATTCTCTCTGCTCAAGTATGGCTAGTAGTCCAGCACCTGAGTGAAGGGAGAGGGCAAAAACATTTCTAGTGTATCAACTTGAAATTATAGGCCAGGTGTTCCTTTATCATCATGTCTGTTGTATGATAGTTCTTCTTTTGCTAATTGGCCAAGAACTGGAGAAGACAGACTATTGATGAGCTGCTGAGCATAGAGAAATATCCCTTGAAACCTCAATATGGTATGGCTGTAGAATTTTCTCTTGTTTATGAGACTGTAAGTTTCAAGATAGTCACTGGATTTTATGACTGGGAGCTTCAGGCTTTCAGTATTATCCACCACAACTACTGTAGAGTATGCTAGAAGGACTGGACTCAGTTGCAGTTCCCCATGGGAAAGGACCAAAGATGGATGGAGTGATAGAATAAAGAGAAGTTAATAACTCTATCATAATGCAGACCATTGCATTTGTAGTAGAAGGAAATGCACACTATAAGCCTCTAATAGATGATCCTACATATCAAGGATAGGACTCCCGATCCAGCATCTTGTAAGCAGGGGATGTACATGAGCATCTACATGTATTTCATGAAGAGGAAACAAAAAGCCTAAAGGGACTATAATGCCAGACTAGAGGAAGAAAATATTACTTATGGAGTCCAACAAAGAGGCTCCGTGTTGATACAGAAATTAGGACATCATTTAACCATGGAAAAACTCACCACAATCCAGGAGGCAATAACCACCTAGTTGGTAGGTGGGTGTAGAAAGCAAAGTGTATATACGGTTACAAGAAGTTCTAGAAATTCAGATTATAAGCTCTTTAACAAGCCCATAAGATTACAGTAAGAAAGGTCTTGTTGCTTAAATAAGAAACAGTTTATTCTTTTATCCCTGTCCAAAAAATTGAGATTTTTTTAAAAAGCAGTTGTAAAATGGAGATGCATTTCTATATACCTGGAAACCTGTGCTTTGTGTTCAAATTCATCAAAGTCTGATTCTACCAGTGTTAAAAAAGTAAGCTGTAGACATGAATAGAAATCTCAATGAAGGATACACAGATGGCAAATGAGTACATAAAAAGATGTTCAACACTTACCATAAGGGAAATGCAAATGAAAACTTCAGTGAGAGATCACTACATGTGAACCAGAATGATTTAAAATACATTTTTTTAAAAATGATAACACCGAATACTGGTGAGAATGCAGAGGAACTGCTGGTGAAAGGTTGTTGCTGATCCATGAAACACACTAGGATTCTTGGCCTCCAGAGGAGAAGAATTCAATCTGGGGCCAGAGATGAGGTTTGATCGCTCAGAGCTTTTGTGCAATAGAATTTTATTAAAGTCTAAAAGGGATGGAGAAAGCTTATGACATAGACATCAGAAGGGGGCAGAAAGAGTACCCCTTTGCTAGTGTTAGCAATGGAGTTTTAATTAGTTATTACAATGAATCAAGAGTGTCTCAAGTTTGTGAAAATTTTTACCAGACCTACTCCAGCAATTTACATTTTATGATAACAAGATTAGAATTTAACAATAGAAAGATCCTCCAGACCCACTCCCATAATATACATTCTAAGATATCAGGATTAATCAAAAGGTTTTCAGGAAGGAGAAACTGTCCTCCAGTCAGATACATTGTTGTTGTATAATCCCTAGTACAGAGTTTAAACTGAGTTGTGTAATTATCCCGTCAAGAAAATTAGAGATACCAAGGGAATATTTCATGCAAAGATGGGCTCAATAAAGGACAGAAATGGTATAGACCTAACAGAAGCAGAAGATATTAAGAAGAGGTGGCAAGAATACACAGAAGAACTCTACAAAAAAAATCTTCATGACCCAGATAATCACAATGGTGTGATCACTCACCTAGAGCCAGATATCCTGGAATATGAAGTCAAGTGGCCCTTAGAAAGCATCACTACGAACAAAGCTAGTGCAGGTGATGGCATTCCAGTTGAGCTATTTCAAATCCTGAAAGATGATGCTGTGAAAGTGCTGCACTCAATATGCCAGCAAATTTGGAAAACTCAGCAGTGGCCACAGGACTGGAAAAGGTCAGTTTTCATTCCAATCCCAAAGAAAGGCAATGCCAAAGAATGCTCAAACTACCACACAATTGCACTCATCTCACATGCTAGTAAAGTAATGCTCAAAATTCTCCAAGCCAGGCTTCAGCAATACGTGAACCATGAACTTGCAGATGTTCAAGCTGGTTTTCAAAAAGGCAGAGGAACCAGAGATCCAATTGCCAACATCCATTGTATCGTCAAAAAAGCAAGAGAGTTCCAGAAAAACATCTATTTCTGCTTTCTTGACTATGTCAAAGCCTTTGACTGTGGATCACAATAAACTGTGGAAAATTCTGAAAGAGATGGGGATACCAGACCATCTGACCTGCTTCTTGAGAAATTTGTATGCAGGTCAGGAAGCAACAGTTAGAACTGGACATGGGAACAATAGACTGGTTACAAATAGGAAAAGGAGTTCGTCAAGGCTGTATATTGTCACCCTGCTTATTTAACATATATGCAGAATACATCATGAGAAACACTGGGCTGGAGGAAGCACAAGCTGGAATCAAGATTGCCAGGAGAAATATCAATAACCTCAGATATGCAGATGACACTACCCGTATGGCAGAAAGCGAAGAAGAACTAAAAAGCCTCTTGATGAATGTGAAATAGAGTGAAAAAGTTGGCTTAAAACTCAACATTCAGAAAACAAAGATCATGGCATCTGGTTCCATCACTTCATGGGAAATAGATGGAGAAACAGTGGAAACAGCGTCAGACTTTATTTTTGGGGGGTTCCAAAACCACTGCAGATGGTGACTGCAGCCATGAATTTAAAAGACGCTTACTCCTTGGAAGGAAATTTATGACCAACCTAGATAGCATATTGAAAAGCAGAGACATTACTTTGCCAACAAAGGTCCGTCTAGTCAAGGCTATGGTTTTTCCTGTGGTCATGTATGGATGTGAGAGTTGGACTGTGAAGAAAGCTGAGTGCCGAAGAATTGATGCTTTTGAACTGTGGTGTTGGAGAAGACTCTTGAGAGTCCCTTGGACTGTGAGGTGATCCAACCTGTCCATTCTGAAGGAGATCAGCCCTGGGATTTCTTTGGAAGGAATGATGCTAAAGCTGAAACTCCAGTACTTTGGCCAGCTCATGAGAAGAGTTGACTCATTGGAAAAGACACTGATGCTGAGAGGGATTGGGGGCAGGAGGAGAAGGGGATGACAGAGGATGAGATGGCTGGATGGCATCGCTGACTCAATAGATATGAGTCTGAGTGAACTCTGGAAGTTGGTGATGGACAGGGAGTCCTGGAGTACTGGGATTCATGGAGTCACAAAGAGTTGGACACGACTGAGCGGCTGAACTGAACTGGACTGATGGCATCACGGACTCATTGGACATGAGACTGAGTAAACTCTGGGAGTTGGTGATGGACAGGGAGGCCTGGCGTGCTGTGATTCATGGGGTCACAAAGAGTTGGACATGACTGAGTGACTGAACTGAACTAAACTGAAGGAATGCAAAGGAAAAAAAATGTTTGTCCTTTTATCCTCCTTGAGAATTCCAGACCCCTAATCTCTACTTTGAGAGCCCCAGACCCCTTTCTCCTCCTTGGGGACCCTGAACTTCTTATCAATCCGCCTAGGAATTGACTCTCTCACTGGTGGCATTGTAAACTGGTATAGCCACTCTGGAAAGATATATGGACATTTCTTACAAAACTGAGCACTCTATTACCATATGACCCAGAAATTGCTCTTATGGGCACTTATCTCAGAGAAATAAAAAATTTAATTTCACAGAAAAACCTAGACAGGAACAATCATATCAGTTTTATTTCTAATAGTCAAAAAAGCAAAACAACAAAAATGTTCTTCAATGAGTGTTTTTTATTTTTATTTTTTAAACTGGTATATTCATATCATAGAATATTACCAATAAAGAAAGCAAAAAAAAAAAAAATAACATATAAGTACTTGAATGGATCTCAAGGGATTTATACCAAATGTAAAAAGCCTATCACAAAAGTGTTAAATGATTTCATTTATTTAACATAATTTTATGTATGTAGAATTCTTATAATGGCAAAATTAGATAAAGAACAAATTACTGGGTTCTAGGGATCATGAAGCAGGGAGGTAGTTGTGGATATGGATGAGTAGCATGACAGCTCCTTGGGAGGGAAACCTTCCTGTATCTTGACTGTGGTGGTGATAACCACAGGAATCTACACAGGTGATAAAATTGCATAGAACTATACACACACATGTACACAAGCTCGTACACGTAAAACTGGTGAAGCTGAATAAGGTAAATGGATCATAAAACTTTCAATTTTCTGGTTATGATATTGTACTACAGATATTCAAAATATTACCATTGGGAGAAACTAGGGTAAAGCGGATAAGGTATCTCTCTATTTCTTAGGACTGCACATAGCTTTACAATGATCATTTTTTTAAATAAAATTAAAGCAAGTCTGTGGCATCATTTAAATGCTACTAAACTCTCAACAAAACAACAATCATAATATTAAAACGAAATGTACTATTGATGTACCCAAGAACATTGACTCTAATATGCTGAGAAAGAGAAGCTGGATAAAAATGAGTACATATTGGTTCCATTTGTATAAAATTCTAGAAAATGTAATCTATGAGACAGCAAGCAAATCAGTGATTATGAGTATAGGCATGCAGAAAGGGGCAAGAGGGAACAATTATCAAAGGGGAAGGGGAGATGTCTGAGAGTGATGAGTATTTTCTCACTTAAAATTGTGGTGATGGTTTAACAAGTGTACACATATGACCAAATTCATCAAACTGTTACTTTAACAAACTGTTACTTTATAATATGTGCAACATATTATATGTCATTTATACTTCAGAAAAACCCCTCTAAAAGAGTCGTCTCTTCAGAGGAAAAAAAGCAACTTTGGAAGGAATAAAGACAAAAGACTTTTTGAGGGACAGATAACACTGTTCTAGTGTTCTCTGTAGACCATTGCCTGCCCTGAAAAGAGACCGCTGCCACTGACCTGCCCTTGGAAAGCCACTGCTCCACGCATGTTTCCTTAGAAAGTGGGCTAATCAGTGTTGCATTTGTGGCTTCCTATCACCATTACTTTAGTCCTTAGGGACCTATCAGTAATTTGTAGTAGCCTGAGATCTTTTGGCCTTTTGGAGGACCTGTAGTTGCTGACGTCATAAGGTGAAATGTCACACATACCTCTTGGAGGTGGGTGGCCTGAAAGTGATTTGTCTATTTCTTGGCATGATACTGCCATCTACATTCCCTGGAGAAGGAAATGGCAACCCACTCCAGTATTCCTGCCTGGGAAATCCTGTGGACAGAGGAGCCTGGTGGGCTATAGTCCAGGGGGTCACAAAGAGTTGGACGTGCCTGAGTGACTGCACACAGCACACACCTCAAACCGCATACGTTCTGGTTATCTACACTCTGTCGTGCCCCTCCCTCCAGCCACCTGCTGCTGCTGCTGCTGCTGCTAAGTCGCTTCAGTCGTGTCCGACTCTGTGCGACCCCATAGACGGCAGCCCACGAGGCACCGCCATCCCTGGGATTCTCCAGGCAAGAACAGTGGAATGGGTTGCCATTTCCTTCTCCAATGCATGAAAGTGAAAAGTCCAGCCACCTACTAAATACAAAAACGCTGAGCCCTTCTAGGTCTTGCTTGTGGGTTGAAATGTTAAAGAAATTTGTCTTCAGCACTCAGTCCTGAGGCATTCCTTCCCCCCACTGTCTGGTTAACTGTGATTCTGCCAGTCTGGCCCCCAACCCTGCAGGACCCTTGTCCCTCCCTCCTCACACACTCATCTCTTCCCTTCCTTCCCTGCTCCTCCCCCCCACCACCCCACCACCACCACAAGAGAACTCGGAGAAACGAACAGAACTTTTCACAAGTTGATTTTTATTGAATTACCATCAGTGTACCCTGTTGCTGTAAAATTCAATGTGTACACACTTGGCAATTTCTCAGACTTCATGGATATTTCTGAGGTCCCCAGTCTCACTCTGAAGTAGCCTGGCTCCCCAGGTCTTTACGTCCACTGATGGGCTTCTGTACTTCCTCTTGATTCTGCTCTGGATCATTCTGACGCAGTGTCTCATTCAGCCGGTGATAATGGCCAAATCGTGTTGATTGTCTAGTTTTCTTCGACTTTCTTATAGAGTTGGTAGTTTTTTCAGAGACCTTTTTACTCAAAGTTCTTTGAAGGGTTTTTTTAACCTTTGTGGCTGTCTTCAGCGCCTGGAAGGACAATAGGACAACAGAGTGAGGCCAAAAAGACAGTGGTTTAGGGGGTAGAAAATGTGATATTGACAGAATGGGGGAGTTCATGAGAAGGAGTCAGGGCTGAGGTGCGGTGGGGGTGGGGGGTGAGCCAGGCAGAGCAAAGGTAAGATTCTTGGGGGAGAGGGAATCAGTGAAAAAAAAGTATAGCTTGAGTAGGGTCATCTTACTTTGCCACCACTTGCGGATTTGTGTTGACCGGGAACCTTCTTCATCTTCCCCTGTTCGGAACTTGAGGTTGGTTGGTCTGTCTCTGTATTAGGCTCTGATGGTTTCTTGGACATCTTGGCCATATTGAAGCCTCCCAGTGGTCTACCCCAGGCCTACTGACCACGCTCTATATATAGCTTCCCAGGACAATGAGGGGGCCACACCCTTCAGTTTTGATTGGTCAGCAAGGCACTCCCCTAGCCAATGGTGGCTACGGAGGGGCTTCTACATCACAAAGCACAAATTATGACGTCTATGTGTGTAGGACAGGTTGCAGGAGAGACCAAAATTTTTCATTTAGAAAATCATTTCAGCAAATCATTCCTGACACCTCAGAGGGTGGGAATGGGGGGATGATAATGAAGCAAAGATGGCTCAATTAATAGAGAAGGGGCTTTCTTTAACACCCCAACAGAGTCTTCTAAGCAGAACTGCCATCCTGCCTCATATCCCCATGTTCAATTGTGGTTGTACATATGCTAGAGAAAGACTCTTTTCCTCCGAGCTAGTCTCCAAGGCTCTGTCCTACTGAGTGGTTTGTTCTGATATCTCCCACCCTTAATTAATAGTGTTTTGGATATTTTACACAAAAATCCCTCCAAAAGCTATATAGTTGAACTTAAATATTGTTGGAGCTATAAGTCTTACAAACTAACAAAAAGACATTTCTCATGAATAAACATCTCCCTACCTAGAGCAACTGGCATTAAAGCCTGCTAATTTTGATTAAATTATTTTCTGCCAGCTCTGCAACTTAAAGACAGGGATTAGAATTAACTGCCCAGTCATGAAGGTTGCTTTTATTTTTACTTTTATTCTATTCTTGGACTCTAGCCATATTATCATCATTGAGTTTTACAAGGTTCTTTTTCTTATATATTTTTTTTTTCTGTTTTTCTTTCATCCTGGAGTATGCCACTCATTTCCTTCCCACCATTAAGCATCTGCTCTGTTGTGTCTGAATTACACCCTCACGTATGTTTGTACTCCTGTGAAATATATAGCCCTGGTAAATATGTGTGTGTTTGAATGTGGTGCATTGTGCCATAGTTCTTGTTCTGTTTCTTACCTTATACTTTGAAGTTCAACTTATGCAGTTCTCTGTTTTCCTAGTTCATTGTTTCTAATACTGCATCATGTTCCATTAGAATTAATATCCCATGTATCACTTGTCCATTCTTTCCTCTCTTGAGGGACTCTTATGTTTACTTTCCACTCCTCTGCCACAAGCAACGTTATGAGAAACATTCTCATTGATGTCCCTTTTTGGATTTCTGAATATATTTTCTGGAATATACACTCAGGAATAGAATTTCTATGTCATAGATATAGAAATCTATATATATGGATTTGGAGGGATACAAACATTCATTTTATAAGCAATATTTTTTTCTAAATATTGCCGAGTTGCTCTCCAAACTGATGGTACCAAATCTATCTACCCAACAGAATGCTGTATTACTTATTTCCCTACATACTTCTCAATACTCAGTGTGGAAGCAACTTCTAATATGACTCTCAATAATCCCAGTCTCCTGATGTTAACATCTTGGGTAGATATCCTTAGTCTGTTCAAGCTGCTACAAAAGAACACCATAGACTGGTAGCTTAAACAACAAACATTTACTTCACACAGTTCTGGAGGCTGGAAGGCCAAGAGTAGGATGGCAGCATAGTTGGGTTTTTTATGAGGACCTTCTTCCTTCTGATGTTGTCACATGGCCTTGCTCAGTGGGTACACACACACAGAGAGAGGACTATCCTCTGTCTCTTCCTCTTTTTCTAAGGGCATTAATCCCATCATAAGACCCCCATCCTCATGACATAATCCAACTCTAATTACCTCCCCAGAGCCCTACCTCCAAATGCAATCACAGGTAGAGGATTAGAGTGTCAAGTTATGAATTTTGGAGGGATACAAACATTCAGTCTATAAGCAATATTATTTTCTAAATATTGCCAGATTGCTCTCCAAAATGATGGTACCAAATCTATCTACCCAACAGAATGCTGTATTACTTATTTCCCTACATACTTCTCAATGCTCAGTGTGGAAGCAACTTCTAATATGACTCTCAGTAATCCCAGTCTCCTGATGTTAACAACTTGGGTAATCCACTCCCCTTGTTTGTGGGCTATGCCTACTGACTTGCTTCTACTGAGCTGAATCACTGGAATCCAGCAAAAATCATAGGATGTTATTACCATGGTTAATTTTCCTCCTGCTAGAACTTTGCTGCTGTCAGTGTCTCTTGCCTTTTTGTCTTCTCATTCTAATAAAATCATGTTGTGAGATGCTCATCCCAGAAGTTTACACATCAAGGAAGACATCCTGAGTACCTGAACTTCCAGTGTGAGAAACCACAAGGACCTGCATGCTACAAGGAACCAACTAGGGATGCAGATCCTTCCCAACTGAGACTTGAGATGAGGTAGCCATATAAGACAACCAGCACCAGAGGACTAGCTAAGGTGCACCTAGATTCTTGACCCATAGAAATTCTGAGATAATAGATTCTGTTGCTGCAAGCCAAGAAGTTTTGAGGTAATTTTGTACACAGCAGGTGATAACTAACACACTTAGTATTGTGTGTATGCTCAGTCATGTCTGATTCTTTGTGACCCCATGGACTGTAGCCTGCCAGGTTCCTCTGTCCATGGGATTTTCCAGGTAAGAATACTGGAGTGGGTTACCGTTCCCTTCTCCAGGGGATCTTCCCAACCCAGAGATTGAACCTGGGTCTCCTGCATTGCATGTGGATTCTTTACCACCGAGCCACCAGAGAAGCCCACACTTAGTATTACAGGACTTTTAATTTAAAAAATAAACTGAGTGCACTGGTTTTGAGTGCCCTACTTCATGCATTGAACTTGGACTGGTCATCTATTTCACATATGCTAATATACATGATGGAACTGGAGGAATGAACCTGCCTGACTTCAGGCTATACTACAAAGCTACAGTCATCAAGACAGTATGGTACTGGCACAAAGACAGAAATACAGATCAGTGGAACAAAATAGAAAGCCCAGAGATAAATCCACGCACCTATGGACACCTTATATTCGACAAAGGAGGTAAGAATATACAGTCTCTTTAACAAGACAGTCTCTTTAACAAGTGGTGCTGGGGAAACTAGTCAATGATTTGTAAAAGAGTGAAACTAGAACACTTTCTAACACCATACACAAAAATAAACTCAAAATGGATTAAAGATCTAAATGTAAGACCAGAAACTATAAAACTCCTAGAGGAGAACATAGGCAAAACACTCTCTGACATAAATCACAGCAGGATCCTCTATGACCCACCACCCAGAGTATTGTAAATAAAAGCAAAAATAAACAAATGGGACCTAATTAAAATTAAAAGCTTTTGCACAAAGAAGGATACTATAAGCAAGGTGAAAAGACAGCCTTCAGAATGGGAGAAAGTAATAGCAAACGAAGCAATGGACAAAGAATCAATCTCAAAAATATACAAGCAACTCCTGCAGCTCAATTCCAAAAAATAAATGACCCAATCAAAAAAGGGGGCAAAGAACTAAACAGACATTTCTCCAAAGAAGACATACAGATTGCTAACAAACACATGAAAAGATGTTCAACATCACTTATTATCAGAGAAATGCAAATCAAAAACACAATGAGGTACCCTTTCACACCAGTCATAATCCAAAAGTCTATCCAAAAGTCTACAAGCAATAAATGCTGGAGAGGGTGTGGAGAAAAGGGAACCCTCTTACACTGTTGGTGGGAATGCAAATTAGTACAGCCACTATGGAGAACAGTGATGAGATCCCTTAAAAAACCTGGAAATAGATCTGCCATATGACCCAGCAATCCCACTGCTGGGCATACACACCAAGGAAACCAGAATTGAAAAAGACACATGTACCCCAGTGTTCATCACGGCACTGTTTATAGTAGCCAGGACACAGACACACCTTAGATGTCCATTAGCGGATGAATGAATAAGAAAGCCATGTACATATACACAATGGAATATTACCCAGCCATCAAAAAGAATACATTTGAATCAGTTCTAATGAGGTGGCGGATAAGGAAATGGCAACCCACTCTAGTACTCTTGCCTGGAAACTCCCATGGACGGAGGAGCCTGGTAGGCTGCAGTCCATGAGGTCGCTAAGGGTTGGACATGACTGAGTGACTTCACTTGCATGCAATGGAGAAGGAAATGGCAACCCACTCCAGTGTTCTTCCTGGAGAATCCCAGGGATGGGATAGCCTGGTGGGCTACCGTCTATGGGGTCACACAGAGTCAGACACAACTGAAGCAACTTAGCAGCAGTGCAGCTAATGAGGTGGATGAAACTGCAGCCTATTATACAGAGTGAAGTAAGCCCTAAAGGAAAACACCAAAACAGTATATTAACGCATATATATGGAATGTAGAAAAATGGTAATGATAACCCTATATGCGAGACAGCAAAAGAGACACAGATGTATAGAACAGTCCTTTGGACTCTGTGGGAGAGGGGTAGGGTGGGATGGTTTGGGAGAATGGCATTGAAATATGTATATTATCATATATGAAACAGATTGCCAGTCCAGGTTCGATGCATGAGACAGGGTGCTTGGGGCTGGTGCACTGGGATGACCCAGAGGGATGGGATGGGGAGGGATGTTGGAAGGGGGTTCAGGATGGGGAACACATGTACAACCATGGCAGATTCATGTCAATGCATGGCAAAACCACTACAATATTGTAAAGTAATTAGCCTCCAATTTAAATAAATTTACTAAAAAAAAACACACACACAAATTTTTCTCTACCACCCAGGGTGATGAACCCTGCTTTCTCTGTATACCCACAGGATTCTGTACAAAGTTGTACCATCAGCCTTTTCTTTTGCTTCAATATCCTTGAAAGCAGAGGACATGTATTACTCAACTTTGTACATCTCATATCTACTACCATGGCTGGAAGATAATGGAAGCTTTGCTATTTGCAGAATGAGTCATTTAATGAACTGATTATAATCAAGGTCTAGTTTCAAGACAAACCTATACATATATATTAATAAGTAGCTGATTCTCTGTTGCCATTTCCATTGATATTACAAGGTCTGATACAGTTGGATGACTAGGCACCAGAGGGAGTTTGGTCTTTAGGTTTCAGCTTTGGGGGGCATCCTTTCATCTAACAGTCTCTCATAGGAAGCTGCCAACTGATACCAACCAGTAGCATAATGATTCCCCTGGTGGCTCAGACTGTAAAGAATCTGCCTGAAATGCCACAGACGTGGGTTTGCTTCCTAGGTCAGGAAGATCCCTTGGAGGTGGGCATGACAGCCCAGTCCAGTACTCTGGCCTAGAGAATCTCCTTGGGCAGAGGATCCTGGTGGGCTACAGTCCATTTGGGTTGCAAAGAGTTGGACAGGACTGAGCAACTAAGCACAGGCACAAGTAGCATAATAGAATAATAAATGTCTTTCCGGTAAGGTGAACGTTGGTGTGCAAGGCATACAAGTGTCAACAAATTGCAAATTTATCACATCATTGCACACCTTGCCTTTCGCTAATGTAAACGGATGTGTGAGAAGTCTCTTCTGGATTCACCTGGGGCTTCTTTTCTTGGTCTTTCAATCCAAGCAATATTAAGAGTAAAAACCTCATTCTCAAGGCATGCTCTCTGACCTTTTAAGCATTTCCTTCTCATAATGGCCAGGGAGTTGAGGAAGGGCAATATTTGAAACACAGAATTAGCTGTAGGTATTGCCATCTGTACATCTTAATTCCTGGATAAAATTTTCATGATTCAATTCTGTAATGAATTGCAAAGTTTACTAAATAAATTAAACCATATTGAGATACACACTTACAGGTTTCTTCTTCAAATGTGTCTGAATAGGAAGGACTAAGTATAGTTTTATTCACAATTTGCACATCCAATTATTGCTGGAGCAATCTGAGCTCATTCATTCACTTACCTTTGATTTATTAAAGGGAAATATTTATTGAAGGTAAATATTAAAATATCTTGAACCCCTGTGGCTCAGTGGTAAAGAATCCACCTGCCAATGCAGGAGACACCAGATTTGATCCCTGAGTGAGGAAGATCCCCTGGAGGAGTAAATGGCAACTCAACTCTAATATTCTTGCCTGAGAAATGCTGTGGACAGAAGAGCCTGGTGGGCTGCAGTCCATGGGCTTAAAAAGAGTTGGACACAACTGAGCATCCAACCAGTCCATTCTGAAGGAGATCAGCCCTGGGATTTCTTTTGAGGGAATGATGCTGAAGCTGAAACTCCAGTACTTTGGCCACCTCATGCGAAGAGTTGACTCATTGGAAAAGACTCTGATGCTGGGAGGGATTGAGCAGGATGAGAAGGGGACGACCGAGGATGAGATGGCTGGATGGCATCACTGACTCGATGGATGAGAGTCCGAGTGAACTCCGGGAGTTGGTGATGGACAGGGAGGCCTGGCGTGCTGCGATTCATGGGGTCACAAAGAGTTGGACACAACTGAGTGACTGAACTGAACTGAGCATGCACACATGCACACACTTGTATTTTTAATCCCTACAATATTGGGCTTGTATTCATGTACAGTGAAGTACAAGACTGCCTGTTGGTACCTGCCATCCTAGAGCTTACAGTCTATTGGGAAAACCAGTACATGTTTACTGCACATCCATTATGTGCCCAGAACTCTTCTTAGCAATTGGGGTAATTTTTTTTTTTTTTTAATGAAGAGGTACAAAGCATACTGTAATGCCTTCAAGAAACTTGCAGTTTTGAAGGAAAAGTGAATTAAGCCAGTGATCTTCATTGGGGAAATAAGAAACCATTTTATATACAGTGTGCTTCCTGGAGCAGCTTGAGCCATTTTGTCAACATTTGTGTGTCTCTCCACATTCCGGGTACACGTAAAACTACAATTTTGTTCACTTAATTGAAGGTTTCTTTAAGGTGCTACTCCTCATATGAAGCTATATGTGGTATATATTAGGGCTTCTTTTCAGACTGTGCTATGAACAATATCACATTTGAATCATGATGGCAATATAGGGGATGTAGAAACATGTCTTTAAATTGTTTATAATTATATAATCCTGATTAGAACAAGAAAGGATACAGCAGGCATCAGCCTCTGTATTCGGGATTTTCTTATTCTGAATATTGTGATTTTCTCTGCCACTTAAAAAGTATATGCTGCCTAATATTCAGAACTTGGGAAATAAAAATATTTTTATTTAAAATAGATGGGATATAATTTTGCTTGGGTAAGCACTAACTGGCCTAATAAATGGCTTGCCATCTGAGCTTGCCACATCTTATTTTCCCAAGTAAAACTTAATCAATTAGACAATAAAATCTGAGTTCTCCATTTCCACTGCACTTGAACCTTAACAAGCCCAGAGAGAGCCTGAGATGGGGACTGTGCATCTTCAGGATCCTCTGTGGCATAAGCCTCTCATGGTGTGGGGTGACTGCACCATGTGAAGACACTTGGTTTGGACCACAAGGCCCCTAAAGGCACAGCTGATACCCTATATGGCACGTGATCCATTCCAGTACTGGAGGAAAACCAACATGGGATTTACTGAGAGAAGGGGTCAAGGCTTGAAGGCCAGAAGGCTTGAACGTGGGCCTGTCCATTTTCAAGAGTTGTCAGTTGGAATGATGGACCAACTAGAAAGTCAAAAAATGGTCTCACTTGCATGGACTGATGCTGAAGCTGAAGCTCCAATACTTTGGCCACCTGATGCAATGAACTGACTCATTGGAAAAGACCCTGATGCTGGGAAAGATTGAAGGCAGGAGGAGAAGGGGACAACAGAGGATGAGATGGTTGGATGGCATCACCAACTCAATGGACAAGAGTTAGGGCAAGCTCTGGGAATTGGCAATAGACAAGGAAGACTTGGTGTGCTGCAGTCTATGGGGTTGCAAGGAGTCAGACATGACTAAGAGACTGAACTGAACTGATTTATTTATTTGGTTGCACTGGGTCTTAGATTTGGCACAGGGGATCTTCGATCTTTATTGTGGCACTTGGAATCTTTTGGGGACTTCCCTTATGGCTCAGCTAGTAAAGAATCTGCCTGCAATGCGGGAGACCTGGGTTCGATCCCTGGGTTAAGAAGATCCCCTGGAGAAGGAAAAGGCTACCCACTCCAGTATTCTGGCCTGGAGAATTCCATGGACTGTATAGTCCATGGGGTCGCAAAGAGTCAGACATGACTGAGCAAGTTTCACTTCATTTCACTTCACTTTACCAGTGAGAAGACAGCCTTCCCTAGCTTCTGGATGGGAGTGTGCAATGAAGAGCACCATTTTTAGGATGCCATATGTTTACTACTTCAGATTATGCTTTGAGTTTCATTTTGACCCTATCTTGAATTCTCCTATATAAAGAAGCAAGGGGAGGGTACCTGGTGGCTTAGGCGGTAAAGAATCTGCCTGCAGTGCAGGAGAACCAGGTTTGACCCCTGGGTCTGGAAGATCCCCTGGAGAAGGGCACGACAACCCACTCCAGTGTTCTTGCCTGGGAATATCCCATGGACAGAGGAGCCTGGCAGGCTACAGTCAATAGGATCGCAAAAGAGTCAGACACAGCTGAGTAACTAACACTTTCACTTCATACAAAGAAGCCAATTAATATAATTGGAGGCCCAACTGTGAAATGTTGACCTGGTAGAGGTAACCAATGTAAACCCATTCTCTGACACATGAGCCCCGTCAAAGTTTACACTTCAAGAAAATCTATTTCAGGATCAGAGTAGGAATTAGGATGGAGAGTTGGTGCTATTTGCCCTTTTATTATTTTTTTTCTTGGTTGTCATTGTTGTTAATAAGTTTTCCCAGCTTTATTTTTTAGTGATTGAAGTTAAAAAGCACTTACAGTTGAACTATGGATGGACTTGGGGAAATTGAAATAGATCGCCTGTAAATTGGTTGATCTCAGAACACAATCCAAACAGGATAGCTACCTGTCACGTCTCTCGATTTTCTTCTGGAAGGTATTAATGAGAGTTGCATCTTTGAAATTTGCAGCATTTCTGAATGATAGTGCAGACCCATTTCACTCTCATAACTTGTGTCAAAAAATTTCACTGTAGAGATAACAGCCAGATTTTTTTGTGTGAGGAGTGCTCCTCTGTCAATAGACTTTTCCAGTCGATAGTACCAAAAATCAGCAAAGGGGAAAATCCTTGGTGACTGTGTGCTTAACTAAAGCTGTCATGTTCATCCATTTGATGCATCAGCCCTATTCAGGAAAACAGTATTGACTTCTCCTGAGTCTCTTAAAACCCTCGGTTCTGATTGGTTTTTGACCCAGAGGAGATCTGGAGAGCTGGCTAGCCTTTCCCTGTTCTGTGAACCCCACCACATTCTTGCCTCTCCTATAGCTTCCCAGGGCCTTCACTGTTGGTCTTGTAACCTTGAGTCTGATGGGTTCACTGAGGGGGGAAAAAAATAGAGTTTCCGTATCTCCCAAACTGCTTTGGGGTTGACTTTATGATATACCAGTTTACACTAAATAGAAAGTTGTGATATCAATTTGACAAGGAAAACTAAATTTTGCTTCAGTCCAGATAATGTCAGTGAATAACAAATTGCTTTCTTTTGCTTTTCAAATGCCTTGTACAAAACAAAAAAGCAATTCATTTTTATAACATTAGATCCTACATAGAAGAGCAGTGTTTTCTTGAGTGTGTAAATATCCTGACTTGGTTCCATTGCAATGCTTTAAGAAATAAAGCCTTCTAGCTACTTCATAATAAGGAAGGTTTTTGTTTGTTTTTACTTGTGGTATTAATTTAAGGTTCAAGAATTAAAATCAAGATCAAGAATCAGGGATCATGAATTAAAATTCTCTTACAGATTTTAACTTCCTGAGCACACATCAAAATATGGCATTAGCCAGAATTTATGCATAGTCTATAAAACATTTCCAGAGAGGAGAAAAACTCTTAAATAAAACAGAGCCCTTTAATTATGAGAGATTTGCATTCATTTTAATAACTGAAAAATGTTTATGCTCAATCACAAATATTGGTAAACAAATTGATAGAGAAATGTTTACTGCTTTGTTACCAAAATTTGTCATCTAACAAAAGTGATGGTAACAATGTCTTTGAAAGTAAAAGGTTTATGTATTTTAATAAATGATCCACCCATACTGGAGACTATAAAATTCTAAAAAATTCTCTAATTGAAGATTACAAGTGTGGTTGTAGAAATATTCAGTTCAGTTCAGTTTAGTCGCTCAGTCGTGTCCGACTCTTTGTGACCCCATGAATCGCAGCACGCCAGGCCTCCCTGTCCATCACCAACTCCCGGAGTTCACTCAGACTCACGTCCATCGAGTCAGTGATGCCATCCAGCCATCTCATCCTCGGTCGTCCCCTTCTCCTCCTGCCACCAGTCCCTCCCAGCATCAGAGTCTTTTCCAATGAGTCAACTCTTCTCATGAGCTGGCCAAAGTACTGGAGATTCAGCTTTAGCATCATTCCTTCAAAGAAATCCCAGGGCTGATCTCCTTCAAAATGGACTGGTTGCATTTCCTTGCAGTCCAAGGGACTCTCAAGAGTCTTCTCCAACACCACAGTTCAAAAGCATCAATTCGTCGGTGCTCAGCTTTCTCCACAGTCCAGCTCTCACATCCATACATGACCACTGGAAAAACCATAGCCTTGACTAGACGGACATTTGTTGGCAAAGTAATGTCTCTGCTTTTCAACATGCTATCTAGGTTGGTCATAACTTTTCTTCCAAGGAGTAAGCGTTTTTTAATATCATGTCTGCAGTCACCATCTGCAGTGGTTTTAGAACCCCAAAAACTAAAGTCTGACACTGTTTCCACTGTTTCCCCATTATTTCCCACAAAGTGATGGGACCAGATGCCATGATATTAGTTTTCTGAATGTTGAGTTTTAAGCCAACTTTTTCACTCTCCTCTTTCACCTTCATCATGAGGCTTTTTAGTTCCTCTTCACTTTCTGCCATAAGGGTGGTGTTATCTGCATATCTGAGGTTATTGATATTTCTCCTGGCAATCTTGATTCCAGCTTGTGCTTCTTCCAGCCCAGTGTTTCTGATGATGTACTCTGCATATACGTTAAATAAACAGGGTGACAATATACAGCCTTGATGTACTCTTTTTCCTATTTGGAACCAGTCTATTGTTCCATGTCCAGTTCTATCTGTTGCTTCCTGACCTGCATACAGATTTCTCAAGTGGCAGGTCAGGTGTTTTGGTATTCCCATCTCTTTCAGAATTTTCCACAGTTTATTGTGATCCACAGAGTCAAAGTCTTTGGCATAGTCAATAAAGCAGAAATAGATGTTTTTTTCTGGAACTTTCTTGCTTTCTCGATGATCCAGCAGATGTTGGCAATTTGGTCTCTGGTTCCTCTGCCTTTTTGAAAACCAGCTTGAACATCTGGAAGTTCACAGTTCACGTATTGCTGAAGCCTGGCTTGGAGAATTTTGAGCATTACTAGCATGTAAGATGAGTGCAATTGTGCAGTAGTTTGAGCATTCTTGGCATTGCGTTTCTTTGGGATTGGAATGAAAACTGACCTTTTCCAGTCCTGTGGCCACTGATGAGTTTTCCAAATTTGCTGGCATATTGAGTGCAGCACTTTCACAGCATCATCTCTTAGGATTTGGAATAGCTCAACTGGAATTCCATCACCTCCTCTAGCTTTGTTCGTAGTGATGCTTTCTAAGGCCCACTTGACTTCACATTCCAGAATGTCTGGCTCTGGGTGAGTGATCACACCATCGTGATTATCTGGGTTGTGAAGATCTTTTTTGCAGAGTTTTTCTGTGTATTCTTGCCACCTCTTCTTAATATCTTCTGCTTCTGTTAGGTCCATACCATTTCTGTCCTTTATCGAGCCCATCTTTGCATGAAATATTCCCTTGGTATCTCTAATTTTCTTGAAGAGATCTCTAGTTTTTCCTATTCTGTTGTTTTCCTCTATTTCTTTGCATTGATCGCTGAGGAAGTCTTTCTTATCTCTTCTTGCTATTCTTTGGAACTCTGCATTCAGATGCTTATATCTTTCCTTTGCTCCTTAGCTTTTCACTTCCCTTCTTTTCACAGCTATTTGTAAGGCCTCCCCAGACAGCCATTTTGCTTTTTTGCATTTCTTTTCCATGGGGATGGTCTTGATCCCTGTCTCCTGTACAGTGTCACGAACCTCAGTCCATAGTTCATCAGGCACTCTATCTATCAGGTCTAGGCCCTTAAATCTATTCCTCACTTCCACTGTATAATTATAAGGGATTTGATTTAGATCATACCTGAATGGTCTAGTGGTTTTCCCTACTTTCTTCAGTTTCAGTCTGAATTTGGTAATAAGGAGTTCATGATCTGAGCCACAGTCAGCTCCTGGTCTTGTTTTTATTGACTGTATAGAGCTTCTCCATCTTTGTCTGCAAAGAATATAATCAATCTGATTTCGGTGTTGACCATCTGGTGATGTCCTTGTGTAGAGTCTTCTCTTGGGTTATTGTAAAAGGGTGTTTGCTATGACCAGT
Organism: Bos taurus; assembly: GCF_002263795.3. Lineage (NCBI taxonomy): Eukaryota > Metazoa > Chordata > Mammalia > Artiodactyla > Bovidae > Bos > Bos taurus. The sequence continues at coordinate 29,664,129 of NC_037357.1, forward strand.
GCATTTTCTTGGCAAAACTCTTAGTCCTTGCCCTGCTTCATTCCGTATTCCAAGGCCAAATTTGCATGTTACTCCAGGTGTTTCTTGACTTCCTACTTTTGCATTCCAGTCCCCTATAGTGAAAAGGACATCTTTTTTGCGTGTTAGTTCTAAAGGTCTTGTAGATCTTCATAGAACCGTTCAACTTTAGCTTCTTCAGCATTACTGGTTGGGGCATAGACTTGGATTACTGTGATATTGAATGGTTTGCTTGGAAACGAACAGAGATCATTCTGTCATTTTTGAGATTGCATCCAAGTACTGCATTTCAGACTCTTTTGTTGACCATGATGGCCACTCCATTTCTTCTGAGGGATTCCTGCCCACAGTAGTAGATATCATGGTCATCTGAGTTAAATTCACCCATTCCAGTCCATTTTAGTTCGCTGATTCCTAGAATGTCAACGTTCACTCTTGCCATCTCTTGTTTGACTACTTCCAATTTGCCTTGATTCATGGACCTGACATTCCAGGTTCCTATGCAATATTGCTCTTTACAGCACTGGACCTTGCTTCTATCACTAGTCACATCCACAACTGGGTATTGTTTTTGCTTTGGCTCCATCCCTTCATTCTTTCTGGAGTTATTTCTCCTCTGATCTCCGGTAGCATATTGGGCACCTACTTACCTAGGGAGTTCCTCTTTCAGTATCCTATCTTTTTGCCTTTTCATACTGTTCATGTGGTTCTCAAGGCAAGAATACTGAAGTGGTTTGCCATTCCCTTCTCCAGTGGACCACATTCTGTCAGACCTCTCTACTATGACCCGCCCATCTTGGGTGGCCCCACGGGCGTGGCTTAGTTTTATTGAATTAGACAAGGCTGTGGTCCTAGTGTAATTAGATTGACTAGTTTTCTGTGAGTATGGTTTCAGTGTGTCTGCCCTCTTGCAACACCTACCATCTTACTTGGGTTTCTCTTACCTTGGACGTGGGGTATCTCTTCACGGCTGCTCCAGCAAAGCGCAGCTGCTGCTCCTTACCTTGGATGAGGGGTATCTCCTCACCGCTGCCCCTTCTGACCTTGAACGTGAATAGCTCCTCTAGGCCCTCCTGTGCCCGCACAGCCACAGCTTCTTGGAGGTAGGGTTGCTCCTCTCAGCTGCGGCCCCTGGCCTCGAGCTTGGGGTAGGTCCTCCAGGCCACCGCCCCTGGCCTTGGACACAGGGTAGCTCCTCTCGGCCGCCACCCCTGACCTTGGACGTGGGGTAGCTCCTTTTGGCCGTTCCTGTGCCGTCGCAGCCTGGTACTCTTGGCCGCTGCCCCTGACTTTGGATGTGGGATAACTCCTCTTGGCCGCCTCCCCTTGGGCATGGGGTCCTCCCGGCTTCTGCCCCTGACCTCGGCTGTGGGGTAGCTCCTCTCGGCCATGCTAAATGCGCTGGTGGCAGCTGCCCACGTTATTAGAAATATTAGATCCCTCATTTTGTCAGTTGTTTTTCATTTAATTTCTTTTTATTACTTTAAAATAAAAATTAATATATTCATGAGTTTGTAACCATCCAGAAACAATTTTTCTTACCAATTATGTATGAAAGAACAATCAGAACTTTGAAAAACCTCATATAGCATTTCACTATGCAAGAAACATTCCATTAGGGAATAGTGAAATCATACCTCAATCCTCCAACACAGCATGCCTCAGTCTCACCCTTATCTAACTTGCAGTATGCTTATAAGAAGATACACATAACTTGACATGTATGACAAAGGAGCAATTTGGTTTCAAAACAAATTGATTGAGAAAATGCAAAAGAATGTATATAAGGCTTAGAGAGTTTTCTGAAGACTTGAAAATTATGCTCATATCTTTAAAACTAGAAGATAGAGTGACCCTGAAAATTTCAGATTTTTCTCTTTTATCCCTGGAAAGGTACTGAAAAAATTACTAGTATGTTTCTCTGGTTAATTGGCAGGCACCGAATGGGGTTCAAAGGAGCACACAGATATGACCGCAGTATTCTCAGCCATCTTTCACGTTCTATATTAAGCAAATTAAAGTCAAGTCCTGTCGTGCAGTGGAGCTATCCAATGAATTGAACATACGTAAGTGGCAGGATTTGGAAATGGAGATAGCAGGTAAAGTCTGATCTACCTCATTTTGAACATGAGGAGTCAGCCCAGAGAATTTAATATAGGGTTTGCTCAAGGTCACCCAGTGAGTTAGTATCAATCTGAAGCTAATCCAGGTTCACTGACCGCCCAAGCTGGGGGCTTGCCAAGAGCACGTGTGCTATTTCAGGTGATGTTTTTGTAGCCCAGCTGCTTGCTGAGGTGCTGCTTATTTTCTAAGTAAATTTTCATCATTCACCTTGATAAGGTACCCAGAATGTCTCACTGTGTAATTAGGAAACAGTGGTCCACAGCCTGACTAGGAACCCACAGTATTGCTTGTGTGCAGAGACTCTTACCTTGGCATCAATAAATAATTTCCCCAGAATCATCCATAGTGTTAACCTGATCGGTTTGGCTCAACATACAACAATTTTCCCCATGCCATTTCCCATTTCCTTCACTTAGCCTGCACTTCAGACCTGCTTGACAACTTTACAGATCTTGGGCTGCCATGCACTTTCATGCAATCATGCCAGTGCTCCAGCAGTTCTCAAGCCTGTAATGTCTTCTCCACAGTCATTTTCCTGTCTTCTCAAATTCTTTATCACTGAAAATATGGGAAAACAATGCAAATGATCCAGCAACAAAATGCACAAAAAATATGAACAGTTCATTAATAGAAAAGTAGATGCAACTTGTCAATAAACATAAAAATGTTCAACCTCATTAATACCAAAATGCAAAGGAAAATGAAATACCATTTCTCATCTTGGAGATTAGCAAAAATATTTGCTAATGAGCACTATTAATGAAAATATGCAGGAATAAGCAACCTCATGAACTGTTGGTAAAAGTATATAGTTTTGTATATATACAACAATTTGGCATTATCTATCAAAGTAAAAATGCATGAAGTGTTTAAATCTAGTGAAGACAATTCTAGAACTCAAACAGAAATACACTCATGTACATTAAAGGATTGCACATGTGTGTGTTTTCATGCAGAAATGTATGTATGCATGTGACTTAGGTGGATGAGTGTTCACTACACACATAATTCAACCTTTATGTGGAAAGAACAATTCATTGAAGTTAGGTGATACTTTACAGAATGCAAAATGCTTTCTTATGTATCTTCTCAGTGGAAACTCAGGATTTGTATCTTCTAAGAATTTTAAAAATAGAGTAAGTTTATATTCCATTACATTTATGTGAAATTATTTTAGGAAAGGGAGTTAGTTGGGAGGACTCAAAGAAATACTGTATGTACAACTGACTTTCTAACTCTTCCCATGGGTGGGGGTGAGGGAGGATGAAAGAGGATGCAAGGTGGTGGAACAAGCCAGAGAACAGGGTTGTGAATGAACAAGACAGGAAATAGACCAAGAGATACCTTGGGATCACCCTCATTTTTTGCCAGACATTTCCTCTTATTCGTAAAAAATTACCTACCTGCCTGTTTGGTTTTGAAAATGATTACCTCCTATGTACCCTTCTTCAGATCCAAGGAGCTACACATCTGCAGAGAACCTTAAAATCATAACCTTTTCCAAAGACAGCATGACCTGTATTTATTCTGAATGATTCTTTACATTACACATGAATGTGTGTCATTTAATTTTATCATTTCATTTTTGTCTATCTCTAAGTGAATAAAGGAAAACAACATAAATTCGGGCATTTAGGCTTGATAAAATATTCAGTATGCCAGTAGCTGAAGTTTGTTTCCCCTGAACTCAGAGCAGTGCTGTGAAATCATCCTTCCATCTTTTCTAAATACCTTATTGCAAAGAACCTCTTGCCAGAACACACAACCACCAACTTTCCTTTAATTAGCCCTGATGGAATTGTTTTTAAAGTTTTAATTTCCAGGACACAGGTGTAAAAAGTTCTAATTATGAAAGACATGGGTCTCTTTTTTAACTTATCCTGACAAATGGGAAAACCCACTGTTTTCTTCATGGGTAATTTTCAAAGACAGAGGAGGGTTTGGGAAGCAACTGAGTTTTTTTCATGAATGGAGATTGTAAAACACAAACACAAAACATTTAGGTCTGCCTCAGGAAATAATACCTATTTTATGCATGAGCTCAAAGCAGTCAGAAGCACTTGCATACATGGATGTATATGTGCACCTACATGAGCATATACATTAAAACCAGTGGTAAATAGAAGAGAGGATAAAAAAAGAAGTGTGCTAACAAGACAAAAGACTCTTGAGAGTCCCTTGGACAGCAAGGAGATCAAATCACTCAATCCTAAAGGAAACCAACCTTGAACATTCATTGGAAGGACTGATGTTGAAACTCCAATACTTTGGCCACTTGATGTGAAGAGCCGACTCATTAGAAAAGACTCTGATGCTGGGAAAGATTGAGGTCAGGAGGAGAAGGGGACAACAGAGGATGAGATGGTTGAGCAGCATCACTGACTCAGTGGACTTGAGTTTGACCAAACTCCAGGAGATAGTGAAGGACAGGACAGCCTGGCATGCTGCAGTCCATGGGATCACAGAGAGTTGTTCAGGACTGAGCGACTGAACAAAAAGAAGAAGCAAGTGACTCAGTACTATAGGACTGGTAACATAACAAACACAAAGGAGGAGCTGTAGAAATGGAGGATTCTGGCAGAGCATTTGCATTTTGAGAGACTGAGAGGAAGAGTAAAATTAGCAGTCAGAGATATAAGATCCAGACGCCAACTTCAGGCTGAACCTTAGATATGGATAGAGATTCTGAATTGTTTGTCCAATAAACTTAATCTCTTGATTCCTTATGATGCCACAATTTTACTTTGGATAGCAATATGACCTGCTAAAAAGTATTTCCTTTCTCCTTTGCAAGAACTGTCATGTGACAGTTTGGGCCAGTGTGCTATTAGTCAAAGTCATTGGGTAGAATTTCTGAACAAAACTGTCAGATGGATATGAGTCTGCTGGCAAGCAGATTTTTGCCCCTACCCACTCTTTCTTCCCCTTTATACCCCCAAGAGAAAGAAGATAGAGTTGCAGAGACCATCAGTGAAATCACAAGCTGACCTTGTTGGTGGGAGACAGGCTATAGGAAGCAGACCAGAAAGGAAAAAGCAGCCTAGGACATTGATTGCACAGAACTCCTACCTGTAGACTGTCAAAAGAAAAATCACATACCATTTGTTTACTCCTCAGTTTTAGTTTTCTGTTATTAGCAACTGAATGAAATCCCCAACTGGTTCAGAGGGGCTCTGCGGGGAGCGAGCTCCGCCTCTGGCAAAGGTCATGAGGAAGGAGGCTTGGCATACGCAAAGGCGGGATCAAGCCTCAGGAGTCTCCCTGGAAATTCTCGAGCATATACCCCCAAAACCAGAGTCTGCCTACTTTCTGCTTTGTGCTTTCACCTACATCTCTGACTTTACGGGGGGCTGTCCCCCACTACCTCTCTGAAAAAAGTTAGCTTACAGCTCCAGTTAATAATTCCTGGGTGTGACAGTGTTTAACCTACAAACTCCTTTGGAAATCCTCTAGCCTGCCTGAATAGGTTTTTCCGGCCACATGTGATTGTTCAGAGCCTCCCAACTGTGAGAGGCAGGAGATGTTCTAAACTGTGTAAACACAGATTCTTTTGAATAGTTAAAAGATTGATTAGAAATTGTATTGGTGAAGGGATTTTCACTTGTTGGGCCAATGTTTGCTGCTAAGTCTCCATATCCCTTACCTGCTGTGTCCCTGGCAGTGTATTGATTAATATAATTGGTGTAAGTAGTAGCTTTAATGTTTGTAACCTGGGACCCTTGAGTTAATTCTTTTTCTTGTTATAGCCCACCACACCTTTGCTCTGTAGGAATGCAACTTTATCTAATGCTTTTGGAGGGTGGCTCCTGACCAATCACCTTTAGAGAAAAATAAGTTTTCTGAAGAAAAGGTCTTAAAATGTTAACAGGCCTCCGGGCCAGAAGATGATGCAAATCACCTAACTTTTGCATATGCTAAGTTTGCAGGAAGAAAGCCTGGCTTTCTGCCTGACTCTACCCCTTCCCCCATTATCCTCTATGCATAACTTAAGGTATAAAAACTACTTTGGAAAATAAAGTACGGGCCTTGTTCACCGAAACTTGGTCTCACCATGTCGTTCTTTCTCTTACCTTCTGGCTGAATTATTCAGCCTCTCTTCTCCACTGAATTTCTTCACTGAGCTATCCTTATTTCAGCCTCTTTTCTTCACTGAATTTTACTGAGCTATCGTCATTCTATTACTCTTTATATCCTTAATTAACATTTAATTAAGCAAGTGTTTCCTGATATTTGCCTACGCCGTCTCTCCTTCGAATACCCTGGATCAGCCGGGGCTGGTCCCCGGCAGGGCTCTGTCAGTGGAATGTTTGAACCAGGTAAGATTTGCTAATGGAAGGTTCTTCTGAGAATGTGGGGCTCTGAAAGGGTCCCTCTATGTCCACTAAAATCTATTAAGTAACACTTATCAAAATTCAGGGAGGCAGGAAAATTGCCCACATTACACCAGAAGAAACTTAGCAGCCATATCCAACAGCAGTACTTCCCAGAAAGAAATGGCCATGTACACATGCCAGCAACCTTCACTCCTCAAAATTTTCCAGGACAAAGTAATTTCTTTGAACCTATATTTACCAGACCAGTTTCCAAATGGATTAAATTGATGTGGAGTGAACTGTTCCAGGATTGCTCTGAACAGTAGCACAGAGAAATGATGGCAAAGCAGAAATCAAAATTAACTCAAAGCTAGTTAGTCCTCAAATGAACTTTCCCCCTAGACTTGGTTGGTTCTTGCCCCTACTCTTCTCTGCAGCTTACATTTCATCATACCCTCTTCTTCCTCCCCTCCTGATGCATCTTCATGTCTAGCCATGTGACACTATGTGTAATTAATAAAATCTCATGCTATTTCTCACCTCTAAATTTTCAGTTTCTCTGCTAGCCTACTCTTTCTTTGCCCCCATCTTCCCTATAACTCATATTTGCCATTCCAGACTTAGCTCCTTTTCTGCTTCTTCCCAAAAGCATTCAGTTTCTATCCTTCCCAACCTATTTTCACATACACTAAGTCCCCTACATACAAATGAGTTCCATTCTGAGAGCGTGTTCATAAGTCTGATTTGTTCATAAGTCCAACAAATTTAACCTACATATCCACCTAACACAGTCAGCTATACAGTACTGTACTGTATGAGGTTTATAATACCTTTCACACAAATACTGCATAAAAACTAGAAAACATTTAAAACCTTACAGTATAGTACTTTGAAAAGTACAGTAGTACAGTACAATAGCTGGCATACAGGGGCTGGCATATGTTTGCATCTTTGAAAGTTCACATCTGAAAGGTTTCTTACTGTATAGTGGATGCTTTGTCTCCTCCATTTGATACTCAGGCTTACCACTCTCACAGGCCTTAGCATGGTGAGCTACCATGGGCTCCTTGATTCTTCTCAAGTTTCTGGGAGCATGAACTTAGGATGATTGCTAAGCCTTAACACAATACCTAGTAGTTAATACTTATTATTTGTTGCTTGCATCGATGTCATAAATTATTTAAAAATGCTTTGGCTATTTTCCCATATTTGCAATGCTTCTCTAGAATTGATGTTTAATAAAATATGTCCTTAGATTAATATGCAAAACTATCCTTAGTGTAACTTGCTGACCTAAAGCCAAGAGCTAACCAAGCTTCACCATGATGCTGAACAAACTCTAAGATGATTTAGGCTTAAACTCATAGAGGGAAATAACAACATAGAACTTCCTTCTACATTCTAATATTTATGGCAAATTATTCTGGTGGTTTATAAATGCCCCCTATTTATTTTTCACATTTTTTTTCCTGAATTTCAGGCCAAGAAGGCTCTGTGTGTGAAATAATTTATTAGGAATTGGAAGAAGATGCCATAGGTAAAGAGAAGAGTGGAGCATATATATATTTATTCATTTATAGTACACTGAGAAGGCTTATCTTCTTGTAGGAAATCGGAAGATTCAGTATAAACCCCATGGCGGATCTAACCGACTAGTCACAGCACTCTCTCACACAAACCATATGTGTTCCCCCAGAATTTTTCCTGACATAAATCTCAATCATTAGCAATTAGAGTCAGCCTGTAGAATAAAGCTCTGTTACATTTGAGTTAAATAAAGGATGAAGGGGTTTGGAAATCAAGAGAATAATTAACCTGTAGATACGAATGGTGTGTCTATATCTTGCCATATTTAATTGTGTGAAAATTAACTAGAATGAAACAAGATAGACCACAGATTTGTCCTGAGAGATATAATAGATAGGCTTATCTGTTTCAGCCAGAGGCATCAGTTTTCAGAATTGGGTGTGCATCGGAATCACTGGGGGGCTTCCCAGGTGGTACTAGTGGTAAAGAACCCACCTGCCAATGCAGGAGACATAGGAGATGCAGTTTTGATCCCTCCTCCCTGGAGGAGGGCACAGCAACCCACTCAAGTATCCTTGCCTGGAGAATCCCATGGACAGAAGACCACAGTCCATAGGGTCACAAAGTGTTGGACACAACTGAAGTGACTGAGCATGTGTGCAAGCAGAATCACTGCGAGAGCTTATGAAACCACAGATTGCTGTTACATCCCCAGGGTTTTTGATTTAGTAGGTTTGGGGTAGAGCCCAACATTTTGCATTTCTATCAAATTTCCAGTGGTTATTGGTCCTGCTCCTACAGAGAACATGCTTTGAGAATCATTACCCCCAGTACTTCAGTTATAGTGATTCCAGTCCATATTTAGAAAAAGTTTGAGACATTGAAAAAATAAGTGAATGACCCCCCAAGGCTAAACTCTGCACTCAGTCTAGGGACAACAGAAAGAAACAGAAGGCATGCCCCCTTTTTGTCAAAGAATGAAGTGTCCTTGAAGACGGACTCTCTCTGGGTGATCTCATTTGCACTCATAGCCTGATGGCCATTTGTGTACTGATTATTGGCAAATACATATTTCTACTTTTGTTCACCCTCCTGAAAATCAGACTCATGTTTCCCATCTGGATGTTCAATATATATCTTCCAGATCAGAGATGGCAAATAGCTTTATCTCCTGTGCAAACTAGAATTGATAGTAGCTGTGCTGAGTTGAGAAGGATCTTGAAGCCAGGACTAGGTCAAGGTAAGAAAAAAAATAATAATGAAAAACAATCCTGATTAATTTGTCTGTCAGGAGCATAGGAGCATTTTGTATTGCCATCTGAGTAGGAAACTATAAACATCTCTTGACCCCATCCTCCCCTCCTCCTCTTCAACCCACAAATTCTGTGAAGAGACTGGGTGGGTTCCATCTAGAGCTAGAACCACAGCAAGTATATTCCTGGGCAAACAAGCTCAGTCTTACAGAGTTATTCAATTCAAAGCAACTTGGTTTAGAATTCCTTATTCTAATCTTCTTGCATTGCTGTTTTGTTTTTCAAAAGTGTTTGCTCTCTCTGGGTTATGTCAATAGGATATTTTATGAGTGTTTTAATAGTGAATTCTGAATATCAATTTTTGATACCTCTTTTCATTCTTGCCTTCAAATTAATAACCAGTGATGAATTCTGAAAATTCATTATTTTAATCTCTATTAATAAACCCTACATTGTAATGAGTATAATATTCTCTGGAAATGATACCAACCAAGAAAGGGACTCCTTCCTTTCTCTTTCTCATCTAATCAGGTCGCAGGCTTCAGTAATGTTTATTATCTGGCTTCTTCTCAATTTCTGCAACCATTGTATTATATCACTGATTTTCTTGGTCCTTCTTGACTATAGTCTCTCTTTCTCAACCAAAAGTATGATCATTGATGCTCACCTGCAACTGATTTAAAACTCATACATGACTATCCATTGTCTACAGTACTGTTTTTCACATGTTCTTCTTAAATGGACTATAATTGAACAGAACATATGACATTCATTCTGGCTCATAAGGGATGAGTTTACTTGGCATGAAAGATGAAATATTTTATTCTACAACAAAGTTGATGAGGTTGGGTGATGGAAAATACTTGGGTCTATTAAAATTGTGCCCTTGCCTCCACTTCAACCAGAGTTGATTTTTTGATGTATTTTATGTATTGGATCCTCTATAAGTTTCCCCTTGGGAAAAAATACTTTTAAGAAAGTCTATAAATCTTTGGAATACAAGATAAAATCTTCAAATAGATAGTCAAGACTGTCCATGATCTAGTCCCTACCTATCTTTCCAGCATCTTATCTTACTGTATTGTCTCATGTCCCCTTTAAAATAAATACAAGTCCTTTCCAACACCCTTTCCCCCCTCTCTGCACATGTCATTCCTTCCACTTGGAAAACTATTTTTCATCTTTTATGGGCCAGAACAAATTTCACCTTCTAGGCTAAGTCAGATACAACTTAGATCATAGATGCTCCCATGGCACTCTGAAAATACTGCAACACTCCCTTGACTCAGACACTTAAATTTCCTGGAGGAGGCAGCATCTTTAATTGCCCCTGGTCCCACCACCTTACCTGATATAGAGTGAATGAACAGGAAAATAAAATTTTATTAAACACATAATAAATAACATTTATTTACATGTGAATCATTTGATATTTCATACATTATATTTCAATGCCATGCAGTTATAGAAGTGGTGCCAAACTGGCATTACATCCTGGCTATACACTTTTGGCTTTATAGCTTTGAGCAAGTTATATAACCTCTCCATACTGCAGTTTCTTCATGAGTAGGCAGATAGTAGCTACCTCAAAGGAATGAAGTATTTGACATATGTAAACCACCCAGCTCATCATAAGCATTCAGTACATTAACTAAGACTATAATCTAATTTGGTTGTTAAATTGACTTAACATTCATTAAGTGTATTTTAGTCTCTCATTTCAACAACTGAGAATCTTCAGGACTTATCTAAGTCTCTCAGCTTTTTATATAATCTTATGTTAATCAAGAAAATAGCCAATGAGATAAATAAATTTTCAGGCTATATTTAGAATTTGAGTGAGGATATTTTTAAAAATAATTTAAATTACTAAGGCTATTTTTATAGTGTTCTGTATTGCAACTCAGTACATTTGTTTAAAAAAATCCAGTATAGAAGAAAAAGTCATTATACCTAGTCACTCATTTCATTCTATGAATTGCTTCCTAATTGCCTGTTTGTTTAATCTTGATTTTGATTAGGGTATATTTTGTAAGTAATAAAATGGTAAGTGTTCAGTTCAATGACTTGACAAGTTTTTGAACCCCTGTAACTACCATCATAGTAAAGCCATCAAATATTTCCATCATTCCATGAAGTTTCTTCCTGCCTCTGCCAAGCCAGTCTCCACACCACTCATCTAAAGGCAACTTCTCAGTGACTTGCTTCAAAGATTCGTTTTGACAGTTCTTGTATTTTCTATAAATTTGATCATGCGGTATGCACTTTTAGCATCCAGCTTCTTTCACTCAGGATCATGTTTTTGAGGTGCATCTATGCTGTTGCATTTATCTCTTTTAATCTCTTTTTGTGGCTGAGGAGCATTCCATAATATAAATATTCCTCAATCTGTTTATCTACATTCCTGTTGATAGGTATTTGGGATGGCTTCCAGTTGGGGACATTTATAAACAAGGTTGACATAAATGAATAAAATTATAAAAGTCAGTTTGTAGACATTTATTTTCATGTCTTTTCAGTAAATACCTAGGAATAGAACTGATGGGTCATATGGTAAAGGTATGTTTATAAGAAACTGCCAAACTATTTTCCAAAGTGGTTGTACCATTTAAACCCCCACTGCTAAAGTATGTCCTTGCCAAAATTTGGTGTAGTCAAACATTTTTTAAAAAAATAAACTCAAAATGGATTAAAGATCTAAACATAAGACCAGAAGCTATAAAACTCCTAGAGGAGAACATAGGCAAAACACTCTCTGACATACATCACAGCAGGATCCTCTATGACACACCTTCCTGAATATTGGAAATAAAAGCAAAAATAAACAAATGGGACCTAATTAAAATTAAAAGCTTCTGTACAACTAAGGAAACTATTAGCAAAGAGAAAAGGCAGCCTTCAGAATGGGAGAAAATAATAGCAAATGAAGCAATTGGCAAATAACTAATCTCAAAAATATACAAGCAACTCCTACAGCTCAACTCCAGAAAAATAAATGACCCAATCAAAAAATGGGCCAAAGAACTAAATAGACATTTCTCCAAAGAAGACATACAGATGGCTAACAAACATGAAAAGATGCTCAATATCACTCATTATCAGAGAAATGCAAATCAAAACCACTATGAGGTGCCATTTCACGCCAGTCAGAATGGCTGTGATCCAAAAGTCTACAAGCAATAAATGCTGGAGAGGGTGTGGAGAAAAGGGAACCCTCTGACACTGTTGGTGGGAATGCAAACTAGTACAGCCACTATGGAGAGCAGTGTGGAGATTCCTTACAAAACTGGAAATAGAACTGCCTTATGATCCAGCAATCCCACCACTGGGCATACACACTGAGGAAACCAGAAGGGAAAGAGACACGTGTACCCCAATGTTCATCGCAGCACTGTTTATAATAGCCAGGACATGGAAGCAACCTAGATGTCCATCAGCAGATAAATGGATAAGAAAGCCATGGTACATATACACAATGGAGTATTACTCAGCCATTAAAAAGAATAAATTTGAATCAGTTCTAATGAGGTGGATGAAACTGGAGCCTATACAGAGTGAAGTAAGCCAGAAAGAAAAACACCAATACAGTATACTAACGCATATATATGGAATTTAGAAAGATGGTAACAATAACCCTGTGTACGAGACAGCAAAAGAGATACTGATGTATAGAACAGTCTTTTGGACTCTGTGGGAGAGGGAGAGGGTGGGAAGATTTGGGGGAATGGCATTGAAACATGTATACTATCATGTATGAAACGAGTCGCCAGTCCAGGTTCGATGCACGATACTGGATGCTTGGGGCTGGTGCACTGGGACGACCCAGAGGGATGGTATTGGGAGGGAGGAGGGAGGAGGGAGGAGGGTTCCGCATGGGGAACACATGTATACCTGTGGCAGATTCATTTCGATATTTGGCAAAACTAATATTGTAAAGTTTAAAAATAAAATAAAATTTAAAAAAAGAAAAATTTTAGCCAATATATTGAATGTGGAATTTTATCTCATTAGGATTTTTTCACATGCTTATTGGCCACATATGTATGTCTGTGCATACATATATACACCACATACACAAACACATATATTTATTATTTTTAACAGCTTTTTGTTGCTTTGGCTAAGTTGTTTTTATGCCAGGATATGGGGCATTTAATCAGATATATATACTATAAATATTTTCTCATTCTAGGACTGTGTCAAAAATAAACAAAGCCAAACTTTAGCTAAAATGGTGAAAAGAGATTTTATCCAGTAAGTGGGGGAAGCCAGCAAGGACTTGAGTGAAAATTCCAAAGAGTTGATCAATGTAGGTGTGATTAGACCAACAATATCTGCTAGCTGGCAATTATGGAACTTAGGTCTTTCACAGAGACTGGGTGACAAAGTCCCTATGTATCTTTCATGATTACATTGCAAATGATGGTGTCTAAGTCCTTGAGAAAAACAGACTGAGTTGCTGGAGATACACATCTCAAAGCAACAGCAGAAGGGTTTACAGTCATAAGCTATCTGTGGTAAATGCTGTAAGAAAGAGGGGCTCAGTTGTCTGGCTTGCACAGCCCTGAGGCATTTTTTTTACAAAAAGGAACTCAGAGAGGGAGCTGGGTCAGCCAGGGAAGGGGTGGTAGGTTGCTGGAAGCCATTCCAGGATTGGTCATGTCTCTTAGTGCAGGGGTCCTAAGAGTTCTTTTGTACTTCTCACTTGCTCTTAGTTTTCCTGATGGTATCTTTTGATGAAAATACACTTTTAATTTTTATGAAGTCCAGGAAAACTTTTTTTTTTTTCTTTTCTGTTTAAGGGATGTGTGTCTGTTCGCGTGTGTTCCTCTCTTAGGTATCTTTGCCTACCCTAAGTTTGAAAAAATGTCATAGCCCAGCCTATCCAGTGGCACTAGTGGTAAAGAATCTGCCTGCCAGTGCAAAAGACACAGGTTCGATCCCTGGGTCAGGAAGATCTCCTGAAGAAGGGAATGGCAACCCACTCCAGTATCCTTGCCTAGAAATTTTCCATGGACAGAGGAGCCTAATAGGCTACAGTCCTGGGGGCTGCAGAGTCAGACACAACTGCTCAACTGAACACAACACAAGGTTACAAAATATCCTCAAATAGTCTCTTCTGAGAGATGTATACTTCTGGATTTAACATTCAGGTCTATGATACATGTCAAACTTATTTTTATATATAGTTTGCTGATACACTGCTTTTTTCCCCTCACATGTAAACATACAATTCCCCAGTACCATTTTTTCAAAAAGATACTTTCCCCCTATTGAATTGATCTGGCATCTTGGTATAAAATCACTTGGCTATATATGTGTGTGAATCTATTTCTAAACCATTACATTCTGCTGATCTATTATTTTTCATCTAATACCACACTGCCTTGATTGCTATAGCATAAGCCTTGAAATCTAGGTTGAACCTTACATATTTTTCAACATCATTTTGGATATGTTAGATCCTTTGCATTCTCAGATAATTATTTTTTGAAAATCAATTTTGATAAGGATTGACTCACAGGCAAATTTTGGAAAAATGATTCCCTAATAATACAGAGACTTTCAGTATATGCAAGTTTTCTATATTTATTTCACTGTTCTTTAACATCTCTTAGTGATGTTTGTAATTTCCAGTGTACTGCTGTTATACATCTTCCTTAGACACTTTCTTAAATATTTGATACTTTTTGGTGCTGTTAAAAATGGTAATTTCAGTTTTATGTTCCAATTGTTTGTTACTAGGACATAGAACTAAAATAGAAATGAAATAGAAATTTTATGTTGATTTCATGTTATGCTGCTGAGCTAAGTTAGCTCTATATTAGTGTTTTAGTTTTTTTGTTGTGATTATTAAAATTTTTTAGACTCCATAAAGTTTGTGTTTTTTTTTTTTTACAAAGCAAATCTTCTAGGAATAACAAGAATTTTACAACTATTTTCCCAATCTTTAATTCTTTTAATTCTTGTTTTGCCTTATTGCATTGGAGAGAAGACTAGAAAAATTGATAGCAAACTTCTTTGCTGAGTTCCTGATCATAGAGGGAAAGGGCTTAATTTTTTACAACTAAATGTTAATTATAATTTATAATGCTAAAATTAATGTTAATTGTAGATTTCTCATAGATGACATAAAATTGAGGAATTTTATTCTAGTCATTGTCTGCATGGCCTGTAGTGTTGTTCCCAACTTAATTCTCAATTTGTATAATTTACCTTCTTTTTTCTTAATGTAACTAAATATTTGTCAATTTCATTGAGTCTCTCAAGAAATCAGCTTTAATTTCACTGATTCTTACTCTATTTTGTTTTGTTTTCAATCTGTAGATCTCTACTCTTTATTCAGTTCAGTTCAGTCTCTCAGACATGTCCAACTCTTTGTGACCCATAGACTGCAACACGCCAGGCCTCCCTGTCTATCACCAACTCCCAGAGCCTGCTCAAACTTAATGTCCATTGAGTCAGTGATGCCATCCAACCATCTAATCCTCTGTTGGCCCCTTCTCCTTCTGCCTTCAATCTTTCCCAGCATCAGAGTCTTTTCAAATGAGTCAGTTCTTCACATCAGGTGGCCAAACTATTGGATTTTCAGCTTCAGCATCAGTCCTCCCCATGAATATTCAGGACTGATTTCCTTTAGGATTGACTGGTTTGATCTCTTTGCAGTCCAAAGGACTCTCAAGAGTCTTCTTCAGTACCACAGTTCAAAAGTATCAATTCTTCAGCTCTCAGCTTCCTTTATCGTCCAACTCTCACATCCATACATGACTATTGGAAAAACCATAGCTTTACTAGATGGACCTTTGTCAGCAAAATAATGTCTCTACTTTTGAATATGCTGTTTAGGTTGGTCATAGCTTTTCTTCCAAGGAGCAAGCGTCTTTTAATTTCATGGCTGCAGTCACCATCTGCAGTGATTTTGGAGCCCAAGAAAAGAAAGTCTGTCACCGTTTCTATTTGCCATGAAGTGATGGGACCAGATGCCATGATCTTCGTTTTTTGAATGTTGAATTTTAAGCCAACTTTTTCACTCTCCTCCTTCAGTTTCAAGAGGCTCTTTTGTTCCTCTTCACTTTCTGCCATAAGGGTGGTAACATCTGCATATCTGAGGTTATTGATATTTTTCCTGGTAATCTTGATTCCAGCTTGTGCTTTATCCAGCCCAGCATTTCTCATGATGTACTCTGTATATAAGTTGAAAAATCAGGGTGACAATATACAGCCTTAACGTACTCCAATTTGGAGTGCTCCTTTTCCAATTTGGAACCAGTCTTGTTCCATGTGCAGTTCTAACTATTGCTTCTTGACCTGCATGCAGATTTCTCAAGAGGCAGGTAAGGTGGTCTGGTATGCCCACCTCTTGAAGAATTTTCCACTACTCTTTATTATATCCATCTATTTGCTTTCTTTAAGTTCCATAAATTTTCTACTTTTTTAAAGTGAAAAGTTTGGTCATTGATTTGAGATATTTATTTTATAATATGAAGACTTACACCTTAAATTCCATTTAGGTTGTAAAGCAAATTTCCTCCAATTAAAAAAATTAAAAATTCCTTTTAAGACATTCTTTCATTGCATTCACATAGTTTGATATGCTTTGTTTTGATTTTACTCAAGTCTAAACAGTTTCTTTTTTCTCTTGTAATTTCTTGTTTAATCCTTGGGCTATTTATTAATATTAAATTTTTTAATTATATATTTTTTTTTACTTTACAGTATTGTATTGGGTTTTGCCATACATCAACATGAATCTGCCATGGGTGTACAGGTAAAAAATAAATAAATAAATAAAATAAAATATTTTAGTATTTTCCCCATATCATTCTGTAATTAGGTTAATTTTATTTTGGGCAGAGAGTTTGTATTATTCAGTTATTTTACATTTATTAATGTTCATTTATATGAAATGAATGCCTTAAAGATTTCCCTTTTTCTTTGTTTTCTCAGCAGTTTGATGTCCTTGGTGTGGTTAGTTTTGGTATTTATCTTGCTTGGTGTAGCCTGTTTCTTGGATACATGATTTGGTTTCATTAATTAATTTTGGAAATTTCTCAACCATTTTCCCTTTTATATACAATGCAGGGGTTAGGAGCACTGACCCTCCATGTGTTACTGAGTCCAGGCTCATATTGCTCACATCACAAAGGGCCAAATAATCGAGAGAAGAGTTGTTGGGGAAAGAAATAACAACTTTATTCAGAAAGCCAGCACACCAAGAAGATGGTGGACTATTGTCCCAAAGAGCCATCTTGCTGGGGTCTGGATGCTAGCTTCTTTTATAGAACAAAGAGGGGAAGATGCGAATGTAAGTGAAAAAGGTGATAAGTTGTTGCAAATATTTTCTGTTTGGGACCAGAGTCCAGAAGGGATGTGTTACTGTCTTCTTTTCCTGAAGTCATTCACAGGCCTGGTTAGAATGTTTTCTGGGAACTAAACATAGATATTTTGACTTAACACTCAGGCATGGGAGGCAGGATCCCTAGAGATAGGCCATTATGTATACTTTAAGCTATAGGCTACATCCCTTTACCTATTAACTTATAGCAAAAGCAATAGAAAACAAAGGTTAAAGTAAAAGAAACAGATCCAATATGGAGTCAAATTTTTTCTTCCCTATTACACATGCAATTGAAAATCCATATATAAACTTTGCAGTCAGCTCTCATATCTGCAGTTCCACATTCAAGGATTCAACCAACTGTAGAAAAATTCAACCAATTTTAGTATATTGAAAAAATCTGCATATAAATGGGCCGGCACAGTTGAAACCATGTTTTTCAAGTATCAACTGCATTTATTCTACCCATATCATTTTCCTTTTCTCCTTCTGTGATTCCAATTACACATACTTCAGAGCAATTAATATTGTCTCACAGTTTTGGGATACCTTTTTTTGTCTCTGCCACCCCCCCGCCCCACTTCCAACACTCTTTTTTCCCCCTTTCTGTGTGTAATTTTTTGTAGTTTATATTGATCTGTCTTCAAGTTCACTGATTCTTTCATTGACTGCGTTAATTCTACTGATGAAACTGACAAAGGAATTTTTTATCTATCTTATTTAGCTTTTTATTCTTCATTTCCACTTGATCATTTATTATAGTTTCCATATTCCTATTGACATTTTCTATATGATCATGCATATAGTTTCTTTTCAATTAGGGACTTGCTAGTGAAAGTTGTTTCTTTTTTAATTCCCTAGTTTGATAGACTCAGCAACTGAATCATATGTGATTCTAGTTCTATTGATTGTTTAGTTGATTGATAATGTTTTCACTTGCTTCTTTGTATATTTCATAATTTTTGTTACAACCTATGCATTTTGTTTAGGACAGTAGAAAATAGGTTTTATATTATATATGCTCAGAAATGAGCACCCCTCTGTTCTGCTTGGTCTTCAGTGTGGAGGACTAAGATTATCTATGTACTTAGTCACTGAGCCAAGTAGAAGTTTGTTGTTGCTATGATTACTTTCAATGTACCAGTCCTCAAATTCCTCCAGTATTACTTTGTAGAGTACAAACTGATTTTCCAGAAAGTTTTCCTTAATGTCTGCTCTTTTCCTGCTATAGGCTTTTGTATATCCCTCAAAGAAAGTCTATTTTAACACTCTTTCAGCAGATTATTGTTACTCAAACCTCAGTAACCTGGTGATAGAGAGTGGAGGATGTTCTCTTATATTCTGGCTCATTCTCAGTTGCAGGCAGGTTCTCTGTCTCCTTTGGTCTCATTGTGGAACCTTTTCATTAATCCTATTCCTTCCTCAGCAGTAGGGTATGTCTCTATTATTCTGGGACAAGGATGTGTCCCTGTCCTTCATTCAGCTGTAGACAGATTTTTCTGTTTCTTTCTCCCAGATACAACTGGTCTTCACCCATACCTGACAGTGATATGTCTTATTGTCATTTCCCCAGTGAATTAAGACTTATTCCATAGGGCTGATAGAGGAGGATGATTTCTATGGAGCTACATCACTGCTGTCTCCTTTTCCTTGCTCTGCACCACAAAGGAGGATCTCTCACCCTGTGCCCTGCCTCCAGTCTTTCTCATGAGAAATCTGAGACAAGAACCTGAAATGTCTTTTCTTTGACTTACTTAGGAAGTGTATATTTGCCAAAGATAACCTAGGTTGAGTTGATTACTTCCTGTACTTTTAAACATATTTGCCCATTGTCCTCTGTCCTCTATTATTGATAATGAAAAGTCAACTATCATTTGCATCCCTGTTCCCATGTATGTAATCTCTGGCCACTTAAGAGTTGTTATTTGCAACTCATCTTCAGTAGTTTCTCCTTCATGGAGAATCTTGCCACTGTCATAAGGTAGGAAAGAGAAGATGGGAGTGGACTGTAGCAATAAACTTGCCATCTCCTAAACCTCTGTGATGACAGGGTTTTCTGAGGTGATTGGTCTTTCTCCTCACACAAAGTTCCTTTTCTCTGAGAGAATGATGTTTTTGCTGAGAGCACTGTTGTTCCACCCTTCCTAGTCTATTTAACTACCCCAACTTTGACACATGCACATTGCCCTCATTCTGGTCACAGAATAGACCCCTCATTTCCCTTTTTAGTCATAGTCCTAGATTGAAAATATGAAAAGCTCAAGCATAAACCTGAAACATACACCATCATAGTGTTAATTCTATCAGAAAAGTAGCCACAGACCACACTTAGAAACCAGGACAGGAATAAGTTTCTGTGGTGCCTTTGTTAAAATGATTTTTGGAAATACCAATTTTGCTGTGCTTACTCTTTCCAACCTAACATTTACTTTGGAACAACATATTCAACGACTTCACTCCCACAGTGAGTACACACTTACTTGAATAGCCTGAACTCCATGACCTGGCACACCTCTGGAAAGGCTCCAATTAGCATCAAGCCCATAGCTGAACTTCAAGATGCCTGGGGCCCCATGCTTGAGACTACAGAACTAAACTCTCATTTTGTCTTTCATCTTCATCTATGAAAGTTGCAGAGCACACCATGTTGACCTATGATGTGAGGGAAGTGAAAAATAGATTTTTATTAGTGAAAGGCATTTGAGGATAAAAAATAAAAAAAAAAAAAGCCCTGTACAACAGTAGACTTGTATTTTGATTGCAAAGGCCAGAGGCCCTGCCACATTCTAATTGACATACTCTCAAATTAGATGTCTTTGCTGGATTATATAACTGCATTAATTCACCACTTCATCTTAAAATGAGTTCATTTTTGGTGAAAGATTCATGAAGGGATTAAATGGAAGTGACAGCACAAAGCTAAGCAATGCTCACAGTCCCAACTGCAATGCTCAAAACTAGGCCAAAGAGGGGAAATACCATATGTTTAATACCAACAAAGGCTTCCTTAATTGACCAGAGGTTTTTGTTTTCATTTGTTTTGTTCTGTTGGTAAAAGTAATTTTCTGAGTTCGGCTAGATGTTCACCTTTTCTTCCGCTCTCCTAGGAGATTTAGGAGGAAGTAAACAAGGATTAGGGGCCTTACTACCTCTTAAATATGGCAGGAGACATCTACCTGTGGTTCAGTCTGGAAAAGTTAGGAACCAGGAAATTGAAAGGGGTTTATGAACAATCCTTTTATTATCCCTCTTAAACATTATCTCCAAATACATCTTCCTTAAATCCCTGGTAAGTCAAGGTAGTTCTTCTGCATTTACTGGCCAAAGTGGCTATGGCTGAAATTAAGAGCAAAGGAAATACATCAAGCTTTAAATATACAGGAAGGAAATAGGGCAAGGCTTTTGGTAAAAAATTGAAAAGATTGTCATTCCATTAGAGCTTTAATTTAAGCAGAAATTCAAGTTCATTGAGGACTCCTTGACCCACATTTGTAGAGGAACTCGTAGAGACTCATAAAAGTGAAAGTCACTCAGTTATGTCCAACTCTTTGAGACCCCATGGACTGTACGGTCCATGGAATTCTATAGGTGAGAATACTGGAGTGGATAGCTGTTCCCTTCTCCAGGGGATCTTCCCAACTCAGAAATCGAACCCAGGTCTCCCACATTGCAGGTGGATTCCTTACCAGCTGAGCCACCAGGGAAGCCCGAGAGACTCATACACAGCCACAAGAAGAAAAATTCACGTGAAAGATTAGCGGCAGTATCCTCTGCAACCACCCACATCTGCGTGCACTTCTGGGTTGAGAGCAAAAAGGCAGTGAAAAGATAATTTGCTTTTTGCCACTCTTATTTGAGGTACATATGACTTAAGGTACCTGTATTTTTCAATATTTGTGGTCCTCATATCTTTTACTGCTATCAGAAACCAATTACAGAGCTGAGAATGATCTCATGTTTAGTGGGAGCATTCTAAAAGAGGTAACACAACTTGTACTGTTTCACCATATCAATTTAAAATAGTGATGAAGTGTCAGTAGTAAATATTCCTCCTTGGAAAAATGGCTTGGAAATTAATTTCCAGTAAAAAATTCAGAGTTAGAGTAAAGCTTACTGTAAATATGTAAATTTTAAATGGCCAAGCAAAGCAGGTGATTATCAACCAGTTATTTTTTAGATATGCAATTACTAGTCCTTTCACTTAGAGTTAAGCATTAGATTATAATGCCACCTTCCGTATAGAAGAGATGGTTTTATGATCCTATCAAAATGGAAAATGCTTAGTAGAGCATTTAGATAAAACAAAATGAAAATAGGATTTGAAAAAAGGACTGGAGTTTAGAATTTCAAATATATATATAAGGAACTTCAAAAGTTGAAGAAAAGTGGTCTCAAATGAAATTTAACTCAAATGTTTTGGCTTTTGGAAAAATTAAGCTATTTTAAATTGGCTTTTATCTTAATTAAATATCAGTTACTATAAATTGCTAGTTGAATGTTTAAAATTTTTCCTCAAACAGAAATTTATAAATATTTAGTAAGGTTATTTAAAAAATTTAAACATTCAGGTCTGTATTAACCTTCCATGTCCATTTGTAAATGCACATAGATTCTCTTAAAGGGTTTGTTCCTGACTTGGGAAAAATAGCTTAACTGCAATTTAAATGTAAAAGCAGGTTTAAAAAATTTTCACATCTTATATGAAAATGTTCTAAATTAAAAACTGTAAGTCTCTTTGAAAGTATAAAATCTTATATTCTAAATATTACTTGGTCTGATTCTTATTTTGTGCTATGAATCAAGGCTTTATCCAGGCAACACAAATGCAAACAGAAATGAGTGCAATTTTGATAGGGTTTAAAAGTGAATGAAATCCAGAATAAGGTTAAAAATGAGTATATTTTAGGTTCTAAAATGTTGAGGTCAAATAGCAGTTTTCTGAATTAAATTCAAATTCCATTGAGGGGCCCTTCTGAGCTGCAGACCTTCCTCCTGCTTCCCACATTCCAGTTACAATCAATCCATTGCTTTCTGTTCTCTGAAGCAATTCTTTCCAGTGTTTTCCTAGGACAGAACATCCTTTCATGTAGGAAGCCCTTGTCATGAAGCATTCCCAAATTAACCCCATTTCTCCCATTTC
This sequence comes from Bos taurus, assembly GCF_002263795.3. Classification (NCBI taxonomy): domain Eukaryota; kingdom Metazoa; phylum Chordata; class Mammalia; order Artiodactyla; family Bovidae; genus Bos; species Bos taurus. Next base: position 29,686,842 of record NC_037357.1, read on the forward strand.
TATCCTTCTGGTTTGACTCAGTTTGCTTCAAAATGGCTTCCTATAACAGTTTACTTGGTGCTGATCACGTGCAATATTTGTACAACTAGACAATGAGATCACAAGAAGTAATCCTATCTTTCCACTACATGCAAGTGCCACATCCTCCATAAAGGTTTCTCTGTTCATCTATTTGGAATTACATCCTGCCCTTTTTTTCATTTTCATATTTACTTTGTACCTCTTGTTGATGTATATTTAATTCTACTGTGTGTTGTGGTTATTTTGCTTGCATGTGTGACACAAGTATTTCTCCAGTTATATTTATGAAAGTAAAGAGACTAAGCTCTGTTTTGTTGGTTTGTTCTTTTTTTAACCTACTGATTCTAATTCCAGACTTCTAGAAATATACTGCCCTCAATTATATCTGAAAGGATCAATGAAGTAGTTCATGGATGCTTATAATTATGATCTCTGCTTCTATATGATAGCTACCATGTGACTTCCTCTTCCTCTCTGACTTTTTTCCCATCAGTCACCACAGCTGCTGATGTGTTATGTTATCCAGAGTCCTCATTATTCCTATGTTCTTATGTTCATAGCTTCTTCAGTTTTTTCTTGTAGCCTTTTCTTACCCAGAGCTCAACATGAGTTTGCTGAAATAGGTTATGGAATCAGCATTGAGACAAGCTCTCTGCTATCATTGTATAGACAGTCTTTGGGAATTATGTTCCAACTAGACCAAAATTCAAGCCCAGCCATGTCTAAATTCAGGAAGTAATATGGCTTATACAGAAGCTGGGACCTCTAATACACAACCCTACCCCCACTGCCTTTGGACTTTGAGAGGATACTGTCCTGCATCTCCCCATCCACCAGCAACCAGCACAGTATTTGGCATATAGCACATGTTTAATAAATCAAGGTTGAATAAATTCATTCTCTCTGATAATACCTAGTGTAAAATTAGACATACAATAGATTCCTATAACATAGCTTTAAATAACACATAGATATGATAATCACATTATACAATATGATGCCTTTTAATTAGGAAATTTCCATTTTAAGACAGGAAGCTATAATTTTGTTATAAACACTGGAGATATGGTCTCCACACTTCAATTTTGAAGCCCACCTCACTCTCAAGTTATTATACTTTTCTTCACTTTCCAACAGTTTTGACTAGAAAGCAAAGTGATAAATATTTTCTTTCTCTATGTCCTCACATGTTATTCACTTTAAAGTCCACTGTAATTTGGCTTGTGCCTTAACTATAACATGAAAATCGTGTTTGCCAATGTCAACAAAATTATTCTAGTTACTCAATCTAACAATGAGGCTTCATTCCTTGGCCTTACTTAAACCCTTAACAGAAATTGGCTAGGTTACAAAAATCTTTCTTTGAATACTTGTTTCTTGGCATAAAGAATGCTATATTCTCCTGTTTGTTTCCTATTTTTCTAGTGTCTCTGTCTCATTTGGATGCTTCCCTTCTCTGCCCATTTGTAAATATTAACACTTTTCTCCCAGGTCCTTTTCTCATTTCTAAATACTCTCATGATTTCTATTACCATGTATACACTTAAAAATACAAAATTTCCAACCCAATTCTTCCTTCTGTATTTCTTACATGGTTGTCCAAATATGACCAGCAATATAAGCATACCACATTTCTTTAAGCTACTCAAATATGCTATACTCTTTTTTTTAATTTAATTTTATTTTAAAACTTTAAATTTTGCACATGATGTTTCTTAAGACTGAGATGTGCTTATCCAGATAAATGTCCATTCCCTCAAATAATTTGTCAGCTTTTGACCTAGATGACACTGTATCCATAAGATTGTGAATTACTTTCAGTTGACAACATATACCATGTTCTCCCTTGCTTTGGGGTCTTATAATAGATATGAGGTATGAAAGGAATTATAGGGCTTCCCTGGTGGCACTAGTGGTAAAGAATCCACCTACAATGCAGGAGACATAAGAGATGTGGGTTTGATCCTTGGTTTGCGAAGATCCCCTGGGGGAGGCCATGGAAACCCACTCCAGTATTCTTGCCTGGAGAATCCCATGGACAGAGGAGACTGGCGGGTTACAGTCCATAGGGTTACACAGAGGTGGACATGAATGAAGTTACTTAGCGCATACACACACACACACACACACACACACATAGAGGGATTACACTAACTTTTTGGAGCAGAAATGCATTTCTAAATTTTTCTAATTCAAATTCAGTCTGATTTAAAACCCTCTCTTGGCTCCTGGGAAATTGACTCTTGTGTTGTTGTTGTGCTTAGTTGCTCAGTCATGTCCAACTCTTTGCGACCCTTTGAACTATAGCCTCCCAGCCTCTTCTGTCCATGGGATTTGTTAGACAAGAATACTGGAGTGGGTTTCTATTTCCTCCTCCAGGAGATCCTCCTGACCCAGGGATCAAACCCATGTTTCCTGCATCTCTGGCACTGTAGGTGATTCTCTGCCCACTGAGCCACTGAGAATTTCCCTGGGAAACCGAACGTCAGTCATTATTTGATCCCCTTTCCATTGACTTTAAAATAATGCCAGGTTTACTTTGTGCTGAAAATCCATGATAGGGGCCCTGGTTTTATTTCCTGAGGTCATCCTATGAATGCTCATTATCTAAGTTCATGTGGCCCATTTCATATAGAAAGCACCAATATTTCTATGACAAGAACAGGTAAAAGAATCTTCACCTTAGCTCTCAAGGTCAAGGGGTTAGTTGTCATTACCAAGCACATGCTTTACCTCCCCAATTCCATCCATCTATGCACATACCACTTATTCAGAGGTTCCACCACCTCTCAGGGGTGCTGTATTGGAGAGCAATGTCAGTCCCCTAGCATTTATATCAACCCTAAGCTCTAGCTCTATCTATCTTTATCCAAGAAAAGACTCCATCTCCTGGGACTAAAGCCATGCACTATTCTTTTACTGAAAAAAAAACTAGCCTCCATCCTCTCCTGATATGAAAGTGTTGTGTTAGTCACTCAGTCATGTCTGACTCTTTGTGACCCCATGGACTATAGACTTCCAGGGTCCTCTGTCCATAGAATCTTCCAAGCAAGAATACTGGAATGAGTCGCCATATCTTTCTCCAGGAGATCTTTCCGACCCAGACATCAAACCAAAGTCTCCTGCATTGACAGGCAGATTCTTTATCACTGAGCCACCTGGGAAGCCTGAGAATGGGTAAAAGAATCATTACCCTGCTCTGAAAACATTCATCATAATCCTTATTGGAGGGCTTGAATCATAGTCTCCTTACTTTCTTCCAAATCTGTGATGGGAGAAATATGTAGAGATGCAGTGAGTTACCTCGTGTCCAAACCAATATGGACCCTGATCAACCACAGTGGGGAAAGAGGAGTTTTATTTTTCACTTGTCCAAATATGTCTACAGGAGCCAAGAAATCAATATGCCATTCACTGTTCCTGCACCCCCCACTCCCCGCCCAGGTACACAGTAACTATTCACACTGAAAGACTGATTCAGTTCAGTTCAGTCACTCAGCTGTGTCTGACTCTTTCAACCCCATGGACTGCATCACACCAGGCTTCCTTGTCCCTCATCAACACCCAGAGTTTTCTCAAACTCATGTCCACTGAGTCGGTGATGCCATCCAACCATCTCATCCTCTGTCGTCCCCTCCTCCTCCTGCCTTGAATCTTTCCCAGCATCAGGGTCTTTTCCAATGAGTCAATTCTACTCATCAGGTGGCAAAAGTACTGGAGTTTCAGCTTCAGCATCAGTCCTTCCAATGAATATTCAGGACTGATTTCCTTTAGGATGGACTGGTTGGATCTCCTTGCAGTCCAAGGGACTCTCAAGAGTCTTCTCCAACACCACAATTCAAAAGCATCAATTCTTCGGTGCTCAGCCTTCTTTATAGTCCAACTCTCACATCCATGCTTGACTCCTAGGAAAAACATAGCTTTGAATTTGTTGGCAAAGTAATGTCTCTGCTTTTTAGTATGCTGTCTAGGTTGGTCATAACTTTTCTTCCAAGGAGCAAGTGTCTTTCAATTTCATGGCTGCAGTCACCATCTACAGTGATTTTGGAACCCAAAAAAATAAAGTCTGTCACAGTTTCCACTGTTTCCCCATCTATTTCCCATGAAGTGATGGGACCAGATGCCATGATCTTAGTTTTCTGAATGTTGAGTTTTTTCTCTCTCTTCTTTCACTTTTATAAAGAGGCTCTTTAGTTCTTTGCTTTCTGCCACAAGTGTGGTGTCATCTTCATATCTGAGGTTATTGATATTTCCTCTGGCAATCTTGATTCCAGCTTATGCTTCATCCAGCTCAGGGTTTCTCATGATGTACTCTGCATGTAAGTTAAATAAGCAGGGTGACAATATACAGACTTGACGTACTTCTTTCCCTATTTGGAACCAGTCTGTTGTTCCATGTCCAGTTCTAACTGTTGCTTCCTGACCTGCATACAGATTTCTCAAGAGGCAGGTCAGGTGGTCTGGTATTCCCATCTAGACTGATTGACTTATACTTATTCTTCATGCCCTGGTTTAAATGTGGCCCAGTTCCGATATACCTTCCACGATCTTAAAAAGTTTGGTTTCCTTCCCAAGAGCTTCCACAGTCCCTGTACATCCTATGTTATATACTATATACATACCACTCCGTATTGGAACTGCCTACTTGGTTGTCTGTCCCATTTAGAGTGTGAGCTCCATGAGGGCAGCAGGTATTTTTGGTTCCCTAATTATTCTCCTATTCCTGGAATATGAAGTCAAGTGGGCCTTAGGAAGCATCACTATGAACAAAACTAGTGGAAGTGATGGAATTCCAGCTGAGCTATTTAAAATCTTGAAAGATGATCCTGTGAAAGTGCTGAACTCAGTATCCCAGCAAATTTGGAAAAATCAGCATAGACCATAAGACTGCAAAAGGTCAGTTTTCAGTCCAATCTCAAAGAAAGGCAATGCCAAAGAATGTTCAAACTACTTAAAAATAATACTCATCTCACACGCTACTGAAGTAATGCTGAAAAATCTCCAAGCCAGGCTTCAACAGTATGTGAACCGAGAGCTTCCAGATGTTTAAGCTAGATTTAGAAAAGGCAGAGGAACCAGAGATTAAATTGCCAACATCTGTTGGATAATAGAAAAAGCAAGAGAGTTCCAGAAAACCATCTGCTTCATTGACTATGCTAAAGCCTTTGAATGTGTGGATCACAATAAACTGGAAAATTCTTAAATACCAGACTATCTGACCTGCTTTCTGAGAAACCTGTATGCAGTTCAAGAAGCAACAGTTAGAAATGTATATGGAACAGCAGACTGATTCCAAATTGGGAAAGGAGTATGTAAGTGTTGTATATTGTCGCCCTGCTTATTTAACTTATATGCAGAGTACATCATGTGAAATGCCAGGGTGGATGAAGCACAAGCTGAAATCAAGATTTCTGGGAGAAATAGCAATAACATCAGATATGCAGATAACCAACCTTATGGCAGAAAGTGAAGAGGAACTAAAGAGCCTCTTGATAAAAGTGAAAGAGGAGAGTGAAAAAGCTGGCTTAAAAGTCAGCATTCAAAAAACTAGGATCATGGCATCTGGTGCCTTCGGTTCATGGCAAATAGATGGGGAAACAATGGAAGCAGTGACAGACTTTATTTATTTATTTATTGGCTCCAAAATCACTGCAGATGGTGACTGCAGTCATGAAATTAAAAGACACTTACTCCTTGGAAGGAAAGTTATGACCAACCTAGACAGCATATTAAAAAGCAGAGACATTGCCAACAAATTCAAAGCTATGTTTTTCCTAGGAGTCAAGCATGGATGTGAGAGTTGGACTATAAAGAAGGCTGAGCACCGAAGAAATGATGCTTTTGAATTGTGGTGTTGGAGAAGACTCTTGAGAGTCCCTTGGACTGCAAGGAGATCCAACCAGTCCATTCTGAAAGAGATCAGTCCTGGGTGTTCTTTGGAAGAACTGATGCTGAAGCTGAAACTCCAATACTTTGGCCACCTGATGAGTAGAACTGACTCAATGGAAAAGACCCCAATGCTAGAAAAGATTGAAGGCAAGAGGGGAAGAGGACCACAGAGAGTGAGATGGTTGGATGGTATCACTGACTTGATGGACATGTTTGACCAAGCTCTTGTAGTTGGTGATCAACAAGGACTGCCTGCTGCAGTCCATGGGGTTGCAAAGAGTCAAACACAACTAAGTGACTAAACTGAAGTGAATTATTGTCCTTGGTCGCAAAGATCACTGGAGTAGGAAATGTTAACCCTCTCTAGTGTTCTTGCCTGGAAAATTCCATGGACAGAGGAGCCTTGTGGGCTACAGTACATGGGATCATAAAGGGACATGACTGAGCAGGAGCATACATACACCTCTATAAAATTATTCTCAGCCCCACTGAAATATATAATGTGTCAAACATTTGACACATTTCTCAGGTGACATTACTGAATCACCTCCATGGGCAATCCATAATGAAGCCCTTATCAGTAGCTTTTGACCAAGTGCAATTTTAAATTTATATAGAGAATATCTACTTTTTATTTACTTTTTTATCAATGTATTGATTAATATTTATTTTTCAGTCTATTATGGTCTGTCTGATTCTGAATATCCTCATTCTATCTTTTTTTCTTTAGACAGACCCTAGATTTTGTACCAGGTCTCTAGAGAAATTGTGAGAAATTTTAGAGTTCACAAATCAACTTGACACCTTTTCAACCAATATGCAGTGGAAGAACACATTTGTCCACTGGGTACCTTTACCAGGTCCCAGACCCTATCATCCTGCAATTACATGTCCTCACTTCACTTCTTAGAAAGTTGCAGCTTTCAATATGCCTTCCACAATCCTTTCAAGAATCTGCAGAATTGATACAGATAAAATCAAGCCGCTGAAAACCTTGTGCTTAACCAGTTTTTTTTTTTTTTTTTTCCTGAGCTCTAATCTTAAAGTGAATAGACAAATATTTGTTCCACCCCTGATGAGCTACTAACTGTGACCTTTAGCAAAGTCATCTCAAATCTTTGATGCTCAGTATTCTCCTCTATGAAACAGGGATAATAATAGTCCATACCCCATAAGGTTGCTATGAGGATTAAATGAGATTATGACTAAAATGGAGCACTTAGCACAGACCTGGTACACAGTAAAAGGCCAATGCATGGTAATTATATAGTAATTACTTGCTCCAACTTTTAATTTCAGAGATAAAGCATGCAAGTTCCTTTTGAAGAGTCCCATGATAAGAAGTTAGTGACTGAGGCGTTTAAAAAGTATTGCAATTGACCCTTAGAGGAATGACAGCAAATACTCAAAACACTTCTGAAATCCCTTTTCTCAGAAGAGATCTGACAAGGGGAGGCCCATGTCATTCTTTCTGACCCAATAACAGCTTGAATCAATTATGTGCAATGCTAAGAATATATTTTTACTCTAAGTGTTTTTAACTTAAATTCATGTCAAGGCACAATAACTTGAATAGATAATTCAGTATAATACCCAAGAAATAAGGAAATATGTCCGGTGAGTGATTCCAACTGGGCTGGTCTTACAATGAGACTTGATGGTGGTGGGAATCGTAAGTGTCTTTAAGAAGAACCAATATACAGGGCTCTACAGTCAGTCATTTCAATTACATGTTTCCAGTTTTTGCAGATGTGCCTTTACGGTGCTTTATCAGAGTTGGATCATACATGATATTCTTGCAGATCCTCAAACAATTGCCAAGTATCAAAGGCCATCAAGAGAAAGTGATCAAGAAGTTTAGTCAATAACCAGTATTGATTTTAATAATATTATTTACAATGACTATCTTTTGTGGAGTGACTTTTATGAGTCAAGTTTGGTAATCTGTTTTGTATGCCCATTACCTCTGATCTTTATAATAATCCCATGGTGTAGATAAAATCATTACCATTTTACAGATGAGAAAACAGGTTTAAAGAGATTCATATGTTTCCCACAGTCATATAGTGTATAAGTATCTAAGGCTTAACTCAGGTCTCTCACACAGCTATTCTCTTTCTCCCATTCAAGTACTAACCAGGCCCAACCCTACTTAGCTTCTGAGATCAGCCATGCTCTTTTTAACAGTTCACATCGATTCTTGTTTGGGGACCAAGTAGCCCTTAGCTGACAGTCACTGAAACTGTTCCACCCAATACAATCAAAAGAAAGAAAGTGAAAGTTGCTCATTCATGTTCAACTTTTTGTAGACCCCATGGGCTATACAGTTCATGGAATTCTCCAGGCCAGAATACTGGAGTGGGTAGCCTTTCACTTCTTCAGGGGATCTATCCAAACCCAGGGACTGAACCCAGGTCTCCTGCACTGCAGGCAGATTCTTTACTAGCTGAGCCACAAGGGAAGCCCAAGAATACTGAAGTGGGTAGCCTATCCCTTCTCCAGCAGATCTTCCCTACCCAGGAATGGAACTGGGGTCTCCTGCATTGCAGGTGTGTTCTTTACCAACTGAAGTATCAGGGAAGCCTCAGTGCAATCAAACTCTGATATAAAAACAAAAAAATGACAAGTATATTCAGAATATCAAAAAATTATATATGCAGATGACACCACCCTTATGGCAGAAAGTGAAGAGGAACTAAAAAGCCTCTTGATGAAGGTGAAAGTGGAGAGTGAAAAAGTTGGCTTAAAGCTCAACATTCAGAAAATGAAGATCATGGCATCCAGTCCCATCACATCGTGGGAAGTAGATGGGGAAACAGTGGAAACAGTGTCAGACTTTATTTTTCTGGGCTCCAAAATCACTGCAGATGGTGACTGCAGCCATGAAATTAAAAGACGCTTACTGCTTGGAAGGAAAGTTATGACCAACCTAGATAGCATATTCAAAAGCAGAGACATTACTTTGCCAACAAAGGTTCGTCTAGTCAAGGCTATGGTTTTTCCTGTGGTCATGTATGGATGTGAGAGTTGGACTGTGAAGAAGGCTGAGCTCCGAAGAATTGATGCTTTTGAACTGTGGTGTTGGAGAAGACTCTTGAGAGTCCCTTGGACTGCAAGGAGATCCAACCAGTCCATTCTGAAGGAGATCAGCCCTGGGGTTTCTTTGGAAGGAATGATGCTAAAGCTGAAACTCCAGTACTTTGGCCACCTCATGCGAAGAGTTGACTCATTGGAAAAGACTCTGATGCTGGGAGGGATTGGGGGCAAGAGGAGAAGAGGATGACAGAGGATGAGATGGCTGGATGGCATCACTGACTCGATGGACGTGAGTCTGAGTGAATTCCCGGAGTTGGTGATGGACAGGGAGGCCTGGCATGCTGGGATTCATGGGGTCGCAAAGAGTCGGACACGACTAAGCGACTGATCTGATCTGATCTGATATATATTTATGCCAGAATTTTCTTTTTGCATTTTGCGCTTGCAAATACGTTATTCAGCAGCATTATCTTTTAAGATTTGTTAAGCAGTCTCTTCAGCAGTATTTAAAGATTTTTTAAACAGGATCTTTATGCAGGTTGTCATCATTGCATCTCAGTCCCCTCAAGCAAAGGGTCAGGTTGAAAGGATGGTACAGATGACTAAAGGTGCCCTGCAGCAAATTGCTTGAGGAGCCTGACCAAGGGGGCCCTACCAGGCTTCTGATCTCAGCATATCAATGGCAGAAATAGTCTTGCAATCTTGTTAATCTAGTGGCATCCCAATTGTTATTTCATTTTTTTTTATTTTATTTATTTTTATTTATTTATTTATTTTTAATTTTTAAAATTAAAAAAAATTCAGGTATACACGTGCTCCCCATCCTGAACCCTCCTCCCTCCCCCTCCCCATACCATCCCCCTGGGCCGTCCCAGCACACCAGCCCCAAGCATCCAGCATCGTGCACTGAACCTGGACTGGCATCTCGTTTCATACATGACATTTCACATGTTTCAATGCCATTCTCCCAAATCTTCCCACCCTCTCCCTCTCCCACAGAGTCCATAAGACTGTTCTATACATCAGTGTCTCTTTTGCTGTCTCGTATACAGGGTTATCATTACCATCTTTCTAAATTCCATATATATGCGTTAGTATACTGTATTTATGTTTTTCCTTCTGGCTTACTTCACTCTGTATAATAGGCTCCAGTTTCATCCACCTCATTAGAACTGATTCAAATGTATTCTTTTTAATGGCTGAGTAATAAAGGAGACTTAGAAGAGAACTTAAAACACAAATGTGAGTGTTCCCTGGTGGGTGCTCTGATTATCCTTATTCTTTCATTTTAACCAGAACAGCTGATTTTGGGGTAGGGGGAGGGACTAGATACCTCATCTCACGTATTCCCAGCTTCAGTCCCTCAGAGAGGCTATACGTGAAGTGCACACCCCCCTCATTTAAAATAGTCCTCTCCTCCTCTAGGAATTAGCACATGAACTGGGTTCATTTTCCTGAAAGAGTAATTGCTAGCAGAAAATTGGGGGCTTTTTCTGTTCATTTTAATTTTCCTTTATATTACTTGGCTCTCCCTAATGAAACACTAGCTCCACCAGAACAATATTTATATGCTTCTTCACTGTCTCCCTAGTTCCCAAGGAGTTGCCTAGAATACAATGGGAGCTCAATAAAGATGTACTGATGAAATGGAGCCTGCGGAAGGTACAGTGTGTGCTGTAAGGTAGAGCACAGAGGATCTTGGTGTGGCATTTCTGGGTTGGATGGTTCTCAAGGCCTTCATTCCAGAAAGGACTTGATCTAAGTAAAACCATCAAAACTGTATCTTCTACAGCCATCTGGATTTAATTTTGCAGACCCATCTAAAGTCTACCCATGGCCACTAAGTGAAGAAAGTTCTCTGTGGCTGCCACAGCTATTCGAAGTAGCCCTAGAACTTGTATTCTCAGTTTTAGAACACAAATGGAGGCTTCCAGAAGGTTTAAATAAGACTATTAGCCAAAGAGTGAAGATTCTATATTTCTCAAGAGACATGGTCCATAATTAAATTAATATTTCATCCAAAATAGTGTTTTCCATAAGTCACAATATTTTATGAGCAGAAGTATCTTAGTTTGCATCAATCATTCAGATCAGTTCAGTTGCTCAGTCATGTCAAACTCTTTGTGACCCCATGAATTGCAGCACGCCAGGCCTCCCTGTCCATCACCAACTCCTGGAGGTCACCCAAACTCACGTCCATCAAGTCGGTGATGCCATCCAGCCATCTCATCCTCTGTCATCCCCTTCACCTCCTGCCACCAATCCCTCCCAGCATCAGAGTCTTTTCCAATGAGTCAACTCTTTGCATGAGGTGGCCAAAGTACTGGAGTTTCAGCTTTAGCATCATTGCTTCCAAAGAACACCCAGGACTGATCTCCTTCAGAATGGACTGGTTGGATCTCCTTGCAGTCCAAGGGACTCTCAAGAGTCTTCTCCAACACCACAGTTCAAAAGCATCAATTCTTCAGTGCTCAGCTTTCTTCACAGTCCAACTCTCACATACATACATGACTACTGGAAAAACCATAGCCTTGACTAGACGGACCTTTGTTGGCAAAGTAATGTCTCTGCTTTTCAATATGCTATCTAGGCTGGTATAACTTTCCTTCCAAGGAGTAAGCGTCTTTTAATTTCATGGCTGTAGTCACTATCTTCAGTGATTCTGGAGCCCAAAAAAATAAAGTCTGACACTGTTTCCCCATCTATTTGCCATGAAGTGATGGGACCAGATGCCATGATCTTCTTTTTATGAATGTTGAGTTTTAAGCCAACTTTTTCACTCTCCTCTTTCACTTTCATCAAGAGGCTTTTTAGTTCCTCTTCACTTTCTGCCATAAGGGTGGTGTCATCTGCAGATCTAAGTTTATTGCTATTTCTCCCGGCAATCTTGATTCCAGCTTGTGCTTCTTCCAGCCCAGCGTTTCTCATGATGTACTCTGCATATAAGTTAAATAAGCAGGGTAACAATATACAGCCTTGACGAACTCCTTTTCCTATTTGGAACCATTCTGTTGTTCCATGTCCAGTTCTAACTGTTGCTTCCTGACCTGCATACAGGTTTCTTGAAGTGGTCTGGTATTCCCATCTCTTTCAGAATTTTCCACAGTTTATTGTGATCCACACAGTCAAACTCTTTGGCATAGTCAATAAAGCAGAAATAGATGTTTTTCTGGAACTCTCTTGCATCAATGATGAGGAAACACATAAATCTCAAAACTCGCCAGTGGATCTCCAGTACACCTCTTACCCTGGCATTGAAAGCCATATATGATCTAGTTCCCTCATGCCTCTCTGTTCTGATCTCTATGAGCCCCTCTCACTCACCTTGCTCAATATAGACTGGCTTCTTCTTAAGTTAGTTCAGTTCAGTCGTGTCTGACTCTGTGACCCCATGGACTATAGCACACGAGGATTCCCTCTCCATTACCAACTCCCAGAGATTGCTCAAGCTCATGTCCATTGAGTCAGTGATGTCATCCAACCATCTTATCCTCTGTTGTCCCCTTTTTCTCCTGCCTTCAATCTTTCCCAGCATAAGGGTCTTTTCCAACTAGTCAGTTCTTCGCAACAGGTGGCCACAGTGGAGCTTCAGCTTCAGCATCAGTTCTTCCAATGAATATTCAGGACTGATTTCCTTTAGGATGGACTGGTTGGATCTTCTTGCAGTGGCTTCTTCTTAAACCACTAAAAATACCAAGTTCTTTCCCAAACTAAGGAAGTTTTACTTGCTTCTTGCTCTGCCTTGAAAGTCCTCTCTTTAACTCTACCCTACACCACTCAGATTTTGGCGTGGCTGATTCCTTCTCCATAATTCAGTCTCTCTTCAGATGTTATCTCACTGTACCTAACTGGTGATATTTAATAACTCAGTGTTAAGTTATTGCTGCTCAGTTGCTAAGTTGTGTCTGACTCTTTATGACCCCATCGACTGCAGCATGCCAGGCCTCCCGGTCCCTCACCATCTCCCGGAGTTTACCCAATTTCATGTCCATTGAATCAGTGATACCATCCAACTATCTCATCCTCTGTCTCCCTCTTCTTCTACAGCAGCAATGTTAAATAGCCATCTAATAATTCTCTATTTTATTCAGTTCAATTCAGTTCAGTTCACTTGCTCAGTCATGTCCAACTCTTTGTGACCCCATGAATTGCAGCACGCCAGGCCTCCCTGTCCATCACCAACTCCCAGAGTTCACTCAGACTCATGTCCATCAAGTCCATGATGCCATCCAGCCATCTCATCCTCTGTTGCCCCCTTCTCCTCCTGCCACCAATCTCTCCCAGCACCAGAGTCTTTTCCAATGAGTCAACTCTTTGCATAAGGTGGCCAAAGTACTGGAGTTTCAGCTTTAGCATCATTTCTTCCAAAGAAATGCCAGGGCTGATCTCTTTCAGAATGGACTGGTTGGATCTCCTTGCAGTCCAATGGACTCTCAAGAGTCTTCTCCAACACCATAGTTCAAAAGCATCAGTTCTTTGGCGCTCAGCTTTCTTCACAGTCCAACTCTCACATCCATACATGACCACAGGAAAAACTATAGCCTTGACTAGATGGACCTTTGTTGGAAAAGTAATGTCTCTGTTTTTGAATATGCTATCTAGGTTGGTCATAACTTTCCTTCCAAGCAGTAAGCGTCTTTTAATTTCATGGCTGCAGTCACCATCTGCAGTGATTTTGGAGCCCCCAAAAATAAAGTCTGACACTGTTTCTGCTGTTTCCCCATCTATTTGCCATGAAGTGATGGGACCAGATGCCATGATCTTCTTTTTATGAATGTTGAGTTTTAAGCCAACTTTTTCACTCTCCTCTTTCATTTTCATCAAGAGGCTTTTTAGTTCCTCTTCACTTTCTGCCATAAGGATGGTGTCATCTGCATATCTGAGGTTATTGATATTTCTCCTGGCAATCTTGATTCCAGCTTGTGCTTCTTCCAGCCCAGTGATTCTCATGATGTACTCTGCATATAAGTTAAATAAGCAGGGTGACAATATAAAGCCTTAATGTACTCCTTTTCCTATTTGGAACAAGTGTGTTGTTCCATGTCCAGTTCTAACTGTTGCTTCCTGACCTGCATACAGTTTTCTCAAGAGGCAGGTCAGGTGGTCTGGTATTCCCATCTCTTTCAGGAATTTCCAAAGTTTATTGTGATCCACACAGTCAAAGGCTTTGCCATAGTCAATAAAGCAGAAATAGATATTTTTCTCAAATTCTCTTGGTTTTTTGATGATCAGCACATGTTGGCAATTTGATCTCTGGTTCCTCTGCCTTTTCTAAAACCAGCTTGAACATCTGGAAGTTCACAGTTCATGTATTGCTGAAGCTTGGCTTGGAGAATTTTGAGCATTACTTTACTAGCGTGTGAGATGAGTGCAATTGTGCAGTAGTTTGAGCATTCTTTGGCATTACCTTTCTTTGAGATTGGAATAAAAACTGACATTTTTCAGTCCTGTGGCCACTGCTGAGTTTTCCAAATTTTCTGGGATATTGAGTGAAGCACTTTCACAGCATCATCTTCCAGGATTTGAAATAGCTCAACTGGAATTCCATCACCTGCACTAGCTTTGTTCATAGTGATGCTTTCAAAGGCCCACTTGACTTCATATTCCAGGATTTCTGGCTCTAGGTGAATGATCATACCATCATGATTATCTGGGTTGTGAAGGTCTTTTTTGCAGAGTTCTTCTGTGTATTCTTGCCACCTCTTCTTAATATCTTCTGCTTATGTTACGTCCATACCATTTCTGTCCTTTATTGAGCCCATCTTTGCATTAAATGTTCCCTTGGTATCTCTAATTTTCTTGAAGAGATCTCTAGTCTTCCCCATTCTGTTGTTTTCCTCTATTTCTTTGCATTGATCACTGAGGAAGGCTTTCTTATCTCTTCTTGCTATTCTTTGGAAGTCTGCATTCTGATGCTTATATCTTTCCTTTTCTCCTTAGCTTTTCACTTCTCTTCTTTTCACAGCTATTTGTAAGCCCTCCTCAGACAGCCATTTTGCTTTTTTGCATTTCTTTTCCATGGGGATGGTCTTGATCCCTGTCTCCTGTACAATGTCATGAACCTCAGTCCATAGTTCATCAGGCACTCTATCAGATCTAGTCCCTTAAATCTATTTCTCACTTCCACTGTATAATCACAAGGGATTTGATTTAGGTCATACCTGAATGGTTTAGTGGTTTTCCCTACTTTATTCAATTTCAGTCTGAATTTGGTAATAAGGAGTTCGTGATCTGAGCCACAGTCAACTCCTCATCTTGTTTTTGTTGAATATATAGAGCTTCTCCATCTTTGGCTGCAAAGAATATAATCAATCTGATTTCAGTGTTGACCATTTGGTGATGTCCATGTATAGAGTCTTCTCTTGTGTTGTTGGAAGTGGGTGTTTGCTATGACCAGTGCATTTTCTTGGCAAAACTCTATTAGTCTTTGTCATGCTTCATTCTGTATTCCAAGACCAAATTTGCCTGTTATTCCAGGTGTTTCTTGACTTCCTACTTTTGCATTCCAGTCCCCTATAATGAAAAGGACATCTTTTTTGAGTGTTAGTTCTAAAAGGTCTTGTAGGTCTTCATAGAACTGTTCAGCTTCAGCTTCTTCAATATTACTGGTTAAGCATAGACTTGGATTACTGTAATATTGAATGGTTTGCCTTCTCTGCAGAATGTATTGCTACTTTATATTTTCCTTAGTTACGTATGTATTTACTTGTTTGTTGTCATCCTTAAGTATTAGACCATGATCTCTGAGAAGTCCTCTTAGTCTTCCAAGGATTCCTTCTGACTTTTCTGCTCTATATGTATCCTCAATATCTAAAACAGAGCTTGGTACATAGTAGGTTCTCCACATATATTTGTTAAATGCAGGATGAATATATATTTATCAAATCATGAAACCAATGAATATATCATTACTTCTGTGCTGAGAAGTGCTATGAAGGAGAAATGTAGGGGGTTGAGTAAAGAAAAATGGTGGTAGGAGGCAAGATAGAAGGAATCCACTTTAGGTAGAGGAGTTAACTCAAGTGGTCTCTATGGATATGACATAATATGTTCAAATCTAGTGGAAAAGAAGGTGAGACATATAAAATGTAATGGGAGTGGGTATGGGTATTTTTGTATTTACTTTGTTTTATATTTTTTAACTTTTTGGCTTTAAATAGTTATAGCTACAACTTCACAGGAAGTTACCAAGGTAATACAGAGATGTCCTGTGTACCCTTCATACAGTTTGACCTAATGATCACAGGGGGAAACTATACCTAACTAGGAAAATAACAATGACACAATGTTGCCACTGTGAGTGAGTGGGTGAAATCACTCAGTTGTGTCCGATTCTTTGCAATTCCATGGACTGTAGGAGCCTGCCATGCTCCTCTGTCCATGGGATTTTCCAGGCAAGAGTACTGGAATGAGTTGCCATTTCCTTCTCCAGAGGATCTTCCCGACACAGGGATGGAACCCAGGTCTCCTGCATTGTAGGCAGACGCTTTACCATCTGACCCACCAGGAAAGTCAACAATGACGTAATGTTGACATAGAGCCCTATACAATGTTATCTCATGTGTACATTCATGTAAACAGTACCACAATCAGAACACAGAATGATTTCATCATCACGAATATCTCCCTTTATTTTTGTTTCAAGTCCCTTGGATTTCTTACAGTTGTGTACTTTGATTATTTAGGTAGTAGTAGCAGTGTTAAGGTCAATACAAAAATGTTTCTGTCCCATAAAGGACTGGGAAGAAAATGTATCCATTCATCCTTTGTTTAGCTACTTCCAATAAGGCAGAATTTGCCAGAGGATTTTTAAAGCAAGTTATTTCCTTGGGTCAGAAAAACTGTGGCCTGAATCATTTAGAAGATGTTCAGAATAGCATGCGTTAGAGTAATAATTCTAAGGTTCATATTCAATTCTTGTTGCCCTACAATCAGCAGTCTTTCTCCACTACAAGGTCAGATGCAAATTGTTTCTTCTTTGTGTGAAACAAATAGATTTTATAAAACCTAACCTGAAAGTGTGCTATGAGAATTAATTCCATTTAGATAGCTTCTGTCTTCAGACCACCTGGATTTTTCCATCTGCTTTATTATTTTTTCTTTTTCTATCATAGTCTCATTTGGGGACTGAATTTTAAAAAGACTTTAGAAAAACCTGGCTTTTATTTCTTGATCTACACTGATCACCTCATTACCACTTTTTTTTTCCTCAATAGCAAGTCTTATCATTCTACTAAGCATAGGAACAAAAACCAGCAAGGGAACATTTAGCATGAGATGGTTCTTTACCTGCTAATTCTGACCAATTCTCACCCCACACAGCCTCCTTGTCCCTAGAGAAAATGTAAGCCAAGCTCCCCATGCACAATGCTTCTAAAGCTCTGGGCAGCTGCTCTCTTTCAGAGCCTCTAAAAAACATCATGAAATTTTGTCACCAAAAGCTGTTCAATTGCCAGTGGACCAGCTGCCGTTTTGTGTAGACAAATTTATCAGAGGGTTGAATGCTGAGAATAACCTCAAGGATGGGGACATTGTAATTATGAATTTGAAATGGAAGAATTCACAACCAAAGATATCATCACAACAGAATGCATTCTGAAACTGTGTTCTCTGCTCCCCTAGAACTAAATACCACTATAACCTAAATAGACAATTTATCTGCAGTGTCAGCCTTTAAAAAAATTGTATTGAGTACCCTTGATTTTTCTTAAGTTAAAATTCAGGGGAACACACATACACTTTTAGAATCTGAATACAGATGCAAAGTCCATATAGGCAAAGATTTCTTAACATAAAGATTCAGGGACCATTTTAATTTATTTATTGTACATTATTATCAAGTGTTCTAAAATTCTGTCTATTGCCAAGATTTCTAGTTGTCACTTGAAAGGCTGCATTAAATAGGGATTAGCACACCAACATGAACAATAATAAGTCATTGAAGTTCCAATGGAAAAGTCCAACGTTCTACTGCATTTTTGGCAGAATTAGCAACCTTTATTCCTGACATTAAAAATTCACCGGCTTTCACAGGTATATAGGAACAATGTGATCATTTATAGCTATCTGTACCATATGACACTGTCTTTTATAGTAATTTTTCTAGGATCGTAAGAGGATTTCTTTGAAACACAAGTCATGTATGTCTGCTGAATTTGGCTCTTCTCTTTCTTCTGTATATTCTATCAAGTACTTTTTTTAAGTTTTCTAGTTTCTTTTTATATCAGCTTCCACCAATATTCAGTTATTAGCTATATCCTTTCTCCTCTTTTTGTCCCTGGAAAATTTTATCCATTGTTCTGTTTTAAGGACCCATACGTGGAGGTGATTCCTAAATAATGTCTTTCTGCTGCTACTGCTGCTAAGTCACTTCAGTCATGTCCGACTCTGTGCGACCACACAGATGGCAGCCCACCAGGCTCCCCCGTCCCTGGGATTCTCCAGGCAAGAATACTGGAGTGGGTTACCATTTCCTTCTCTGTTGCATGAAAGTGAAAAGTCAAAGTGAAGTCACTCAGTCATGTCCAACTCTTAGTAACCTCATTGACTACAGCCTACCAGACTCCTCCATCCATGGGATTTTCCAGGCAAGAGTACTGGAGTGGGGTGCCATTGCCTTCTCCAAATGTCTTTCTAGCCCTGCTCATTTCCCTGAATCCCAGACCCAAACACTGAACCCACATCTTCACTTATTAGTTCACGTATCTAGCAATCACCTGATTGCGAAGAGCTGACTCATTTGAAAAGACCCTGATGCTGGGAAAGATTGAGGGCGGGAGGAGAAGGGGACAACAGAGAATGAGATGGTTGGATGGCATCACTGACTCAATGGACATGAGTTTGGGTAAACTCCAGGAGTTGGTGATGGACAGGGAGGCCTGGCGTGCTGCAGTTCATGGAGTCTCAAAGAGTTGGACACAACTGAGCGACTGAACTGAACTAAGCAATCATCAAAACTGGTCTCCAATAAGTACGTATACTCATTTACATTGCTGTACAGCAGAAACCCAACAACACTCTAAGGCAACTAAACTCCAATTAAAAAAAGAAAACTTGTCTCCAAACCTTAATTCATTCCACAACCACCCTTTTCCCAACTACTAAGCTCCTTAACACCATAAATGTTATTATCAAAGCAGATTGTAACCTTCTCATCCTCCACTCCACATAAACATGCAGTTAGCAAAGAAACCCTTCTGGATTCGCTTCATCTCCACCTCTTTTTTTTTTTCCAGAGCCACTTGTCAAAATCATACTCTCTTCCTTTCCTGGCAGGTTGCAATATTGCAGAAGCCTCCTAACTTCCTATTTTATTCTCTAAACCATTATTTTTTACACTGTTTTTTTTACTTATCTTCATAAAACGCAGATTTCATCAAGCTGCCATTCTGTTCCTTCTTTCTTTCTGCTCCTTAGTATACATATTCTAATGCAAAACTTCATACAGTATAATCTCACTGTTAAATTTCAACTTCATTTTCTTCCTTGTTACAGTGACGTATTTGCTATGCATTGGGGAGGGGGAAGTCCCAAGTCTCCAATTTGGGCCTTAGCTCCAGTTCTTCCCACAGACTGGAATTGGACATGTCCACACCTAGGCTCTGATGGATATAGCCCTATCTGTCTTACAAACCATAACTCAACTGTTTGTTCCTTCATGAAGTCTTCTCATAGCCCCCAACAACACATGGTCTCATTCTCTTTCAGGTAATGCTTTTAAATTTGATTAAACTTTTTATTCTCTTAAAACGTGAATGTATTTCCTGAGTTAGTATTATGTGTGAGGCACGAGGGTTACCCTGGTGAATAATGCAGAGTAGCTTCTTATTCCTTCAGATTCTGGCATTTTACTGGTGAGATAAATAATCAAGGAACCCAGTTCAGAAGATCCTACAATGTTGTAAGGCACTGCCTGGGGTAAGAAAAGGGGACAACTTTATTTATTTTTAATTGGAATATGGTTTTTCCAGTAGTCACATATGGATGTGAGAGTTGGACTATAAAGAAAGCTGAGTGCCAAAGAATTTATGCTTTTGAACTGTGGTGTTGGCGGAGACTCTTGAGAGTCCCTTGGACTGCAAGGAGATCCAACCAGTCCATCCTAAAGGAAATCAGCCCTGAATGTTCACTGGAAGGACTGATGCTGAAGCTGAAACTCCAATACTTTGGCCACCTTATGTGAAGAACTGACTCATTTGAAAAGACCCTGATGCCGAGAAAGATAGGAGGTGGGAAGGGAAGGGGACGACATAGGATGAGATGGTTGGATGGCATCACCAACTTGATGGACGTGAGTTTGAGTAAGCTCTGGGAGTTGGTGATGGACAGGGAAGCCTGGCGTGCTGAATTTCATGGGGTTGCAAAGAGTTGGACATGACTGAGCAACTGAACTGAACTGAGCTGATAGTTGATTTACAATGTTGTGTTAGTTTCTGCTATATAGCAAAATGATTCAGGTTTGCATATATACTTCTTCATATTCTTTTCCGTTATGGCTTATCATGGGATATTGAATATACTTCCCTGTGCTATAGAGTAGGGCCTTGGTGGTTACCTATTTTATATATAGTTGTATGTATCTGTTAATCCCAAATTCCTAGTTTATCCTTCTCACATTCCTTTCCCCTTTGGTAACCATAAGTTAGTTTTCTATGTCTGTGAATCTGTTTCTATTTCACACATAAGTTCATTTGTGTCATATTTTAGATTCCATATATTTGATATCATGATATTTGTCTTTCTACTTCTGATTTACTTAGTATGATAATTTCTAGGCCCATCCATGTTGCTGCAAATGGCATTGCTTATTCTTCTTCATGGCTAAATAATATTCCATCATGTGGATATGGGTATGCATAAGAATATACACACATAGCATGTCCTCTTTATCCATTCACCTGTCAATGGACATTTAGGTTGTTTCCATGCCTTGGCTATTGTGAATAGTGCTCCAGTGAACACTGCGGAATATGTATTTTTTTGAATTATGTTTTTTTCTGGATGTATGCCCAAGAGTGGGATTGAAAGATCACATGGTAGCTATAATTTTAGTTCTTTAAGGAACCCCCATACTGTTCTTCATAGTGGCTATACCAATTTACATTTTCACCAAAAGTGCAGGAGGGTTTCCTTTTCTCTATACCCTCTCCAGCATTTATTGCTTGTAGAATTTTTGATGATGATCATTCTGACTGGTCTGAGGTGATATCTCATTGTAGTTTTGATTTGCATTTCTCTAATAATTAGTGATTCTGAGCATCTTTTCATGTGCCTTTTGGCCAACTTTAGATCAGATCATGGGGAAAAGCCTTTGTCAGAAAACAAAATCTGAGCTGAGGCCTGAATCAGGAGCAAATGATGGCCATGCGAAAGTAGAAATCAAAGCAGTTCAGATAGAGGCAACAGCAAGTAAAACTCAATGAAGGTGGGGAAAGTGCCGTGAGTCGATATTTGGACAGTTACCCAATGTTTACTATGTGCAAAGTGCTGAACAAAACAGATATTTCTTGCTCTCAAGGGTTGTCAGTGGAATGGACCAGACTTACACTGGCCCAACTATAACACAGATATATACTAACATTGTTATACCTTCTATAAAGACAATGTAAAGGAGGGTACTCTAGAGTGCTGGTGAGGGAACAACATGGAGATTTTCAGTAAATTGTCACATCCATGGAGGTGAAAGACGAGGCCTAGGCTGAAAATGTTAGTCATTCCTTAACACATAGGCGAGTAATTGTTTTGGTTCAAGAAAGGGCTCAAGGCTAAGAGTCAAGGAAATCATTATAACCTAACATTATCAGTTAGATTATAAATCTGACATTAATAATAAACTTTATCAGGTGAAACCAACAAAGAACACTCAACAAGGAGAAGTCAGAGAGCCTGGAGGAGAACCAGAGTATCAGAAACTTGTAGAAATAAGAGTTCCCACAGGAGGGACTTAAGAACTGAACAGTGCTCTTGAGAGGTCAACTTACAAGAGATCTAAAAATGTAGCTACTGGATTGTGCAACAAGGAAGTCACTGGTAAAGCTTTGAGAAATCAGTATTGGTGGAATGGTGGTGACAAAAGATAAAGTAGAGTGAGTTAGGGAGACGTGATTTATAGATGCTTCATCCGGAAGCTAGGCTATAAGCAGTGGTAGGGAATTGGCAATTAAAATAGCCTTAATTAAAGTGATCCCAGTATCATTTGGGTATTTATTGATTTAAACCTTTTTTCTTCTCTTAATTATCTGTTGTTAGATTGCCAGCATTATTTTTATTTTCAAGCACTATAAAGTAAGTGAGTTAGACTTGATGAATTTTTAAAGGCCTTGAGTTACTCTTCAGAAGTCACACAGCTTAGAAGTTACAGAGCTGAGGCAGAAGACCATGTCTTCTGATGGCAGGTTGAGTTTACACCAGTTGTAATGTGCCTTCTAAATCTGTTCTTAAAATATTATACATAGGTAGGCTCTGTGAAAGGAAATTGTCCGCCAACCTCGCAGTGAGTGTTAACTTCGGCTTTAGGGGAAATGCCCTGATTTTTCAGTGATTTCAAATGAGCTCCAGCAGGCATACTCCTAAGGCAAATTCCTAAAGACATATGCTGTCAAGCACACATTGTCACCAACAGCCCCATACCCAGAGCTTCTATTATCATCAGATAAACAGATGTACATAATGTGGTAGAGATGTAAATAATTATATTTTCCTCAGGAATTTACTTTGTGATACACACACTTATTGTTCTGTTGCTAAGTTGTGTCCAGCTCTTTGCAATGCCTTGGACTGAAGCACATGAGATCTCCCTGTCCTTCACTATCTGCCAGAGTTGCTCAAGTTCATTCATTGAGTTACTGATGCCATCCAACCATCTCATCCTCTATTGTCTCCTTCTCCTTTTGCCATAAATCTTTCCCAACATCAGTGTCTTTTCCAGTAAGTTGGCACTTTGCATTAAGTGGTCAAAGTATTGAAGCTTCAGCATCAATCCTTCCAATGAATATTAAGAGACTGATTCCCTTTAGGATGGACTGGCTGGGTCTCCTTGCAGTTCAAGGGACTCTCAAGAGTTTTATCTAGCACCACAATCCAAAAGCGTCAGTTCTTCAGCACTCAGATACATACATTCACATAGAAATATGGTCTTGAAAAATTATAATACTATTTTGTCCATAATCACATTTGTAAATAGTCTCTAGTGCTATAAATCCACTATAGACCAAGATCTGTGCATCTTTCCCTCACAGAATGGAAGATCTGGCATAGAGCTCACAATCTCACTGTATGCCGACTCTTTTCCTGATTCCCATGGTAGAAGACATATTACTGTAAAGTACTCAACTTTTTTGTATTTATAGGATGAGATGATTACTGTTGTGGCTTGTTTTTGTCCACAAAGAATGTCTGGAAGTTTCCTTCCTTTATCCCAATTCGTGGACATTATATCAATATCATGGAACCGCCATCATTGTCTATAGCCCTACTAGACACACAATCTGGAGAAATTCTCCAAAGTAATTTCATAATATTTATCTGGAAATATATTCCCATTTTGAAGTACTTTTATGACACTAATGAGGAAAGTGCTTTAATCAGAAAGTTATATTAATACTTTAAACAGAAAGCACAACATCACACAGATTTAAACTGTGAATTGGCCAACTCTTTGTGACCCCATGGACTATAGCCTGTCAGGCTCCTCTGTCCATGGAATTTTCCAGGCAAGAATAGTGGAGTGGGTTGCCATTTCCTTCTCCAGGGGATCTTCCTGACCCAGGGATTGAACCCAGGTCTCCTGTATTCCAGGCAGATTCTTCACTGTCTGAGCCACAGGGAAGCCCCCTGTATATAGACACCAAGAAGTAAAATAGTGAGCAACCCATTTAATTTATTTAACATCATTAGCATTTACTTCCTTATTGGAGTGTGAGTCTGCAGCCACTTCCTGAGACTTTCATCTTCTACTGATTGCCCCTGTGCAGCTGTGTTCATATTCTGAGTATCCCCTGGGCTCCACTATGTGCACAAAGGCTGCAAGGCACTTTCTCAGCCCCACTTGAGTGAGTCCATCATCTGTGCTCTCTCTTGCCACTAGTATCACTAGCACAGACCTTGTTTATGGCTAGTCAAGCACAAAGGTATACATCAGCTCTCCCGAGTTCTGGAAGAATGGCTTCTGAATACTAAAGAGAACATTCACTGGGAAAAGATAGCATTAATTGTAATCGTGTAAATTATGCTGAATAAGTCACAAGGCAAGTGGCACAGAAGTTTGGTCTCCACTGGCATTTATAGTCTAGGATACAGAGCGCACACACACACACATGTGTGTGTGTGTGTGTGTGTGTGTGTGTGTATATATATACACATACATACATACATACATATATATATATATATTAAATCTTACATGGTAACACAAATAAGTACTGGAAAATAATGCTAAAAGCTGATTTATGTCAAGGTGAAATGTAATATGATTTGAAGAAAATTCATCCACAAAGGATAAATGAGGCTGCTTTTAAAAATCTGGTGCATATTTAACTCCTTTTTTTAAATGAACAGATTACATTTTTTTTTAAAGTTTGATATTTTTTTTTTTAAAGCAGATAGTACAGGGATTTCCCATATAGCCCTCTTCCCCCTCCTGATTCCTCTATAATTAATGTGTTGCATTAGTATGGTACATTTATTAACAATTAAGGAAATCATAATGATTGATACACTTTTAGTAACAGAAGTCAATGGTTTCTATTGGGGTTGGCTTTTCCTGTTGTACATTCTGTGTGTTTTGACAAATGCATAATGTCATGTATCCACCATTGCAACATCAGACATAATAGTTTCTCCACCCAAAAATAATCCTTTGTGTTTCCCCTATTCATCTTCATTTCACTCTTAAACCTATCACAAGTATATTATCATTTTGAGATCAAATGAGATCAAGTGTTTGAAGTCAATTGAATTTGTTGATGCAAAGCAGTTATAACATGTTGGCATTTTTTCCCTGTATTTCCATACATTAAAAGTGTGTAAACATAAGTTTTAAATATCAAATATTTTAAGATTATAATGAAGGCACACAAAAGTGAGAGAGAGAATTTCAGTTAATCACTAGAGACATAGAAGACAAATTTACTTTTCTCAGTTGCTATGACTAACAACCCACAGAAACACGTTTTGCAGATATTGTACACAAACTCCATTTAAGGTCCTTTTTTGATATTTCTGCCTTACTTTCAAAAATCTTTAGCACACTAGAATTTATTGTTAGAAGGATCACTGCAGTAATTAACACAAAGCATAAGTCTAAAATAAATATTGTGTTCATAATTAGGTTTTGAGAGGATAGCTTACACTTAATTGAATTGTGAATTTCTTGAGCAGGTGGTCTAGTTGTAGTCTCTCTTTTTTCCAGGTTAAACATTCATAGGAATAGGTCTAAGTAGAATTTCAAGACAGTTCACTTTGCTATTAAATTCATATCACCAAACTTTGTTTTATTAGGTATAGCCATTCACAGGAGTGTATTTTGCATCTTTGATATAAGTGAATATCTTTGATTTATATAAAACATGAAGCAGAAAGAGCAATTTATTAGCAGCTTCTGATGAAAATTTAGTTGTATTTTATTCTTTCCAATGGAAAGATATTTTTGCAGTCACTATTAGAAATCCTCCAATGCTGAATCATCATTAATTGAATAACTGCACTTGTACACATGCCTTACACTACAAATTTGGAACAGAGAAATAAAATTACCTGGAGAATCATCTTTGTAACCCACCTACAAGCACTGCTAAATGAATTATTACAACAGCTTGATGATGATTTCATTTTGGCCAGATATACAGGCAGTTCAATGTAAACTATTCAATTTTACCAGTTCAAACAACTATTGTGTACTCAATACAACTTTTTTTATGCCAAGAGGGATAATAGATGTACAATGACAATGTGAAGTTTAAGAACTTCCTTTAGGTTTAAGTTTTTAATTTTATTATCTCCTCTAGACAAAATTTACTGGAGTTGATTCATAATGTTGTGTTAGTTTCAGGTGTACAGCAAAGTGATTCAGCTGTACACATATACGTATCATTTTTTCAGATTATTTCCCCTTGTAGGTTATTACAAAATATTGAATAAAGTGCTATACAATATGTTCTTGCTGGTTATCTATTTTATACATAGCACTGTGTGTATGTTAATTCTAGACTCTAATTTATCCCTGTACCCCATTCCCCTTTGGTAACTGTAAAAGATTTTCTGTGTCTATTTCTGTTTTGTATCCCATTCATTTATATCATTTGTTAAGATTTTAAATTTTTTAAATTAATAAATTTATTTTTTGGAGGCTAATTACTTTGCAATATTTTATTGGTTTTGCTGCACAATGACATGAATCCGCCACGGGTGTACATGTGTTCCTCCTCCTGAACCCCCGTCCCACCTCCCTCCCCATCCCATCCCTTTGGATGGTGCTCAGGGCTGGTCATCCCAGTGCACCAGCCCCGAGCACCATGTATCATGCATCGAACCTGGACTGGCAATCCATTCCACATGTAATATACATGTTTCAATGCCATTGTCCCAAACCATCCCACCCTTTCCCTTACCCACAAAGTCCAAAAGTCTGTTCTATACATCTGTGTCTCTTTTGCTGTCTTGCATACAGGGTTATTGTTACCATATTTCTAAATTCCATATATATGTGTTAGTATACTGTACTGGTGTTTTTCTTTTGGGCTTACTTCACTCTGTATAATAGGCTCCAGTGTCATCCACCTCATTAGAACTGATTAAAATGTATTCTTTTTAATGGCTGAGTAATATTCCATGTGTATATGTACCACAGCTTTCTTATACATTTGTCTGCTGATGGACATTTAGGTTACTTCCAGGTCCTGGCTTTTATAAACAGCGATGAACATTGTGGTACATGTGTCTCTTTCAATTCTGGTTTCCTCGGTGTGTATGCCCAGCAGTGGGATTGCTGGGTCAAATGGCAGTTCTATTTCCAGTTTTTTAAGGAATCTTCACACTGTTTTCAATAATGGCTGTACTAGTTTGCATTCCCCAGAGAAGGCAATGGCACCCCACTCCAGTACTCTTGCCTGGAAAATTCCATGGATGGAGGAGCCTGGTGGGCTGCAGTCCATAGGGTCACAAAGAGTGAGATACGACTGAGAGACTTTACTTTCACTTTTCACTTTCATGCATTGGAGAAGGAAATGGCAACCCACTCCAGTGTTCTTGCCTGGAGAATCCCAGGGATGGGGGAGCCTGGTGGGCTGCCGTCTATGGGGTTGCACAGAGTTGGACACAACTGATGCGACTTAGCAGCAGCAGCAGCAGTTTGCATTCCCACCAACAGTGTAAGACGGTTCCCATTTCTCCACATCCTCTCCAGCATTTATTGCTTGTAGACTTTTGGATAGCAGCCAATCTGACTGGCATGAGGTGGTACCTCATTCTCCTTTTGATTTGCATTTCTCAATGCAGAGGAACCAGAGATCAAATTGCCAACAACCGCTGGATCATTGAGAAAGCAAGAGAGTTCCAGAAAAAAAAAACATCTATTTCTGCTTTATTGACTATGCCAAAGCCTTTGCCTGTGTGGATCACAATAAACTTTGGAAATTCCTGAAAGAGATGGGAATACCAGACCACCTGACCTGCCTCTTGAGAAACCTGTATGCAGGTCAGGAAGCAACAGTTCGAACTGGACATGGAACAACAGACTGGTTCCAAATAGGAAAAGGAGTACGTCAAGGCTGTATATTGTCACTGTGCTTATTTAACTTATATGCAGAGTACATCATGAGAAATGCTGGGCTGGAGGAAACGCAAGCTGGAATCAAGATTGCCAGGAGAAATATTAATATGCAGATGACACCACTCTTATGGCAGAAGATGAAGAGGAACTAAAAAGCCTCTTGATGAAAGTGAAAGAGAAGAGTGAAAACGTTGGTTTAAAGCTCAACATTCAGAAAAGTAAGATCATGGCATCTGGTCCCATCACTTCATGGGAAATGGATGGGAAAACAGTGGAAACAGTGTTAAATTTATTTTGGGGGGCTCCAAAATCACTGCAGATGTTGATCGCAGCTATGAAATTAAAAGACACTTACTCCTTGGAAGGAAAGTTATGACCAACCTAGATAGCATATTGAAAAGCAGAGACATTACTTTGCTAACAAAGCTCCATCTAGTCAAGGCTATGGTTTTTCCAGTGGTCATGTGTGGATGTAAGAGTTGAACTATGAAGAAATCTGAGCACTGAAGAATTGATACTTTTGAACTGTGGTGTTGGAGAAGACTCTTGAGAGTCTCTTGGACTGCAAGGAGATCCAACCAGTCCATTCTAAAGGAGACCATTCCTGGGTGTTCACTGGAAGAACTGATGCTAAAAGCTGAAACTCCAATTCTTTGGACACCTCCTGCAAAGAGTTGACTCATTGCAAAATACCCTGATGCTGGGAGGCATTGGGGGCAAGAGGAGAAGCGGATGACAGAAGATGAGATGGCTGGATGGCATCACTGACTTGATTGACATGAGTTTGAGTAAACTCTGGGAGTTGGTGATGGACAGGGAGGCCTGGCGTGCTGTGATTCATGGGGTTGCAAAGAGTCAGACATGACTGAGCAACTGAAATGAACTGAATAATGAGTGATGTTGAGCATCTTTTCATATGTTTGTTAGCCATCTGTATGTCTTCTTTGGAGAAATGTCTGTTTAGTTCTTTAGCCCATTTTTTTTATTAGGTCGTTAATTTATCTAGAATTGAGCTGCAGGAGTTGCTTGTATACTTTTGAGATTAATTATTTGTCAGTTTCTTTGTTTGCTATTATTTTCTCCCATTCTTTTTTTTGTTGTTGTTGTTGATGGTGATATTTTATTTTATTTTTATTTTTTTAATTAATTTTATTTTATTTTTAAACCTTACATAATTGTATTAGTTTTGCCATTCTGAATGCTGTCTTTTCACCTTGCTTGTAGTTTCCTTTGTTGTGCAAAAGCTTTTAATTTTTAATTTGGTCCCATTTTTTATATTTGCTTTTATTTCCAGTATTCTGGGAGGTGGGTCATAGAGGTTCCTGCTCTGATTTATGTTGGAGAGTATTTTGCCTATGTCTTCCTCTAGGAGTTTTACAATTTCTGGCCTTATGTTTAGATCTTTAATCAATTTTGAGTTTATTTTTGTGTATGGTGTTAGAAAGTGTTCTAGTTTCAGTTTTTTATATGTCCTTGACCAGTTTTCCCAGCACCACTTTTTAAAGAGTTTGTCTTTTATCCATTGTATATTCTTGCCTCCTTTGTCGAATATAAGGTGTCCATAGGTGCGTGGATTTATCTTTGGGCTTTATATTTTGTTCCATTGATCTATATTTCTGTCTTTTTGCCAGTACCATACTGTCTTGATGACTGTGGCTTTGTAGTAAGACTGAAGTCAGGCAGGTTGATTCCTCCAGTTCCATTCTTCTTTCTTAAGATTGCTTTGGCTTCCGAAGTTTCTTGTATTTCCATACAAATTGTGAAATTATTTGATCTAATTCTGTGAAAAATACAGTTGGTAGCTTGATAGGGATTGCATTGAATCTATAGATTGCTTTGGGTAGTATACTCATTTTCACTATATTGATTCTTCTGATCCATGAACACAGTATATTTTTCCATTTATTATTGTCCTCTTTGATTTCTTTCACCAGTGTTTTATAGTTTTCTATATCTAGGTCTTTTGTTTCTTTAGGTAGATATATTCCTAAGTATTTAATTCGTTTCGTTGCAATGGTGAATGGAATTGTTTCCTTAACTTCTCTTTCTGTTTTCTCATTGTGGTGTATAGGAATGCAAGGGATTTCTGTGTGTTGATTTTATATTCCTGCAACTTTACTATATTCATTGATTTGCACTAGTAATTTTCTGGTGACATCTTTAGGGTTTTCTATGTAGAGAATCATGTCATCTGTAAACAGTGAGAGTTTTACTTCTTATTTTCCTATCTGAATTCCTTTTATTTCTTTTTCTGCTCTTATTGCTATGGCCAAAACTTCCAAAACTACGTTGAATAGTAGTGGTGAGAATGGGCACCCTTGTCTCGTTCCTGACTTTAGGGGAAATGCTTTCAGTTTTTCACCATTGAGGATAATGTTTGCTGTGGGTTTGTCATATATAGCTTTTATTATGTTGAGGTTTGTTCCTTCAATTCCTGCTTTCTGGAGGGTTTTTATCATAAATGGATGTTGAATTTTGTCAAAGGCTTTCTCTGCATCTATTGAGATAATCATATGGTTTTTATCTTTCAATTTGTTAATGTGGTGTATTACATTGATTGATTTGTGGATATTGAAGAATATTTACATCACTTGGATAAAGCCCACTTGGTGATGATGTATGATCTTATTAATATGCTTGTGGATTCTGTTTGCTAGAATTTTGTTAAGGATTTTTTGCACCTATATTCATCAGTGATATTGGCGTGTAGGTTTCTTTTTTTGTGGCATCTTTGTCAGGTTTTGGTATTAGGGTGATGGTGGCCTCATGTAATTAGTTTGGAAGTTTACCTTCCTCTGCAAATTTCTGGAAGAGTTTGAGGAGGAAGGTGTTAGCTCTTTTCTAAATTTTTGGTAGAATCCAGCTGTAAAGCCATCTGGACCTGGGCTTTTGTTTGCTGGAAAATTTCTGATTACAATTTCTATGGCCATGCTTGTGATGGGTCTGTTAAGATTTTCTATTTCTTCCTGGTTCAGTTTTGGAAAGTTGTAGTTTTCTAAGAATTTGTCCATTTCTTCCAAGTTGTCCCTTTTATTGGCATATAGTTGCCGGTAGTAGTCTCTTATGACCCTTTGGATTTCTGTGTTGTCTGTTGTGATTTCTCCATTTTCATTGCTAATTTTGCTGATTTGATTCTTCTCCCTTTGTTTCTTGATGAGTCTGGCTAATGGTTTGTCAATTTTATTTATCCTCTCAAAGAACCAACTTTTGGCTTTGTTTATTTTTGCTATGGTCTCTTTTGTTTCTTTTGAATTTATTTCTTCCCTAATTTTTAAGATTTCTTTCCTTCTACTAAACCTGGGGTTGTTCATTTCTTCCTTTTCTAGTTGCTTTAGATGTAGATTTAGGTTATTTATTTGACTTTTTTCTTCTTTCTTGAGGTAAGCCTGTATTGCTATGAACCTTCCCCCAGCACTGCTTTTACAGTGTCCCATAGGTTATGGGTTGTTTTGTTTTCATTTGCATTCATTTCTATGCATATTTTGATTTCTTCTGTGATTTGTTGGTTATTCAGCAGCATGTTGTTCAGCCTCCATATGTTGGAATTTTTAATAGTTTTTCTCCTGTAATTGGCATCTAATATTACTGCATTGTGGTCAGAAAAGATGCTTAGAATAATTTCAGTTTTTTTGAATTTACCAAGGCTAGATTCATGGTGCAGGATGTGATCTATCCTGATGAAGGTTTCATGTGCACTTAAGAAAAAGGTGAAATGCATTGTTTGGGGTTAAATGTCCTATAGATATCAATTAGGTCTAACTGGTCTATTGTATCATTTAAAGTTTGTGTTTCCTTGTTAATTTTCTGTTTAGTTGATCTATCCATAGGTGTGAGTAGGGTATTAAAGTCTCCCACTATTATTGTGTTATTGTTAATTTCCCCTTTCAGACTTGTTAGCATTTGTCTTACATATTGTGGTGCTCCTATGTTGGGTGCATATTTATTTATGATTGTTATATCTTCTTCTTGGTTTGATCCTTTGATCATTATGTAGTGCCCATCTTTGTCTCTTTTCACAGCCTTTGTTTTAAAGTCTATTTTATCTGATATGAGTATTGCTACTCCTGCTTTCTTTTGGTCTCTATTTGCACAGAATATCTTTTTCCAGCCCTTCACTTTCAGTCTGTATGTGTCCCTTGTTTTGAGGTGGGTCTCTTGTAGACAACATATATAGGGGTCTTGTTTTTGTATCCATTCAGCCAGTCTTTGTCTTTTCACTGGGGCATTCAACCCATTTACACTTAAGGTAATTATTGATAAGTATGATTCTGTTGACATTTACTTTGTTGTTTTGGGTTCAAGTTTATACACCCTTTCTGTGCTTCCTGTCTAGAGAATATCCTTTAGCATTTGTTGGAGAGCTGGTTTCATGGTGCTCAATTCTCTCAGCTTTACCTTGTCTGTAAAGATTTTTATTTCTCCTCCATATTTGAATGAGATCCTTTTTGGGTACAGTAATCTGGGTTGTAGGTTATTTGCTTTCATCACTTTAAGTATGCCTTGCCATTCCCTTCTGGCCTGAAGAGTTTCTATTGAAAGATCAGCTGTTATTCATATAAGGAATCCCCTTGTGTGTTATTTGTTGTTTTTCCCTTGCTGCTTTCAATATTTGTTCTTTGTGTTTGATCTTTGTTAATTTGATTAATATGTGTCTTGGGGTGTTTTGCCTTGGCTTTATCCTGTTTAGGGCTCTCTGTGTTTCTTGGACTTGGGTGACTATTTCCTTCCCCATTTTAGGGAAGTTTTCAACTATTATCTCAAGTATTTTCTCATGGCCTTTCTTTTTTGTCTTCGTCTCCTGGGACTCCTATGATTCGAATGTTGGGGCGTTTAGCATTGTCCCAGAGGTTTCTGAGGTTGTCCTCATTTCTTTTAATTCGTTTTTCCCTTTTCCTCTCTGTTTCATTTATTTCTACCATTCAATCTTCTTCCTCACTAATCCTATCTTCTGCCTCCATTATTCTACTGTTGGTTCCCTTCAGAGTGTTTTTTAGCTCATTTATTGCATTATTCATTATATATTAACTCTTTTTTATTTCTCTAGGTCCTTGTTAAATATTTCTTGCATCTTCTTGATCTTTATCTCCCGTCTATTTATCTATAACTCCATTTTGTTTTCAAGATTCTGGATCATTTTCACTATCATTATTCAGAATTATTTATCAGGTAGATTCCCTATCTCTTCCTCTTTTGTTTGGTTTGTTGGGCATTTATCCTTTCCCTTTAGCTGCTGGATGTTTCTCTGCCTTTTCATCTTGTTTATATTGCTGTGTTTGGGGTGGCCTTTCCGTATTCTGGCAGTTTGTGGTTCCTCTTTATTGTGGAGGTTCCTCGCTGTGGGTGGGCTTGGATGTGTGGTTTGTCAAGGTTTCCAGGTTAGGGAAGCTTGTATCGGTGTTCTGGTGGGTGGAGCTGTATTTCTTCTCTCTGGAATGCACTGAAGGGTCCAGTAGTGAGTTTTGAGATGTCAATAGGTTTGGTGTGACTTTGGGCAGTCTGTATATTGAAGCTCAGGGCTATGTTCCTGTGTTGCTAGAGAATTTGTGCAGTATGTCTTTCTCTGCAACTTGTTGGCCCTTGGGTGGTGCTTGGTTTCAGTGTAGGTATGGAAGCATTTAATGAGCTCCTATCGATTAATGTTCCCTGGAGTCAGGAGTTCTCTGGTGTTCTCAGGATTTGGACTTAAGCCTCCTGCCTCTGGTTTTCAGTTGTATTCTTACAGTAGCCTCAAAACTTCTCCATCTGTACAACACGAATGATAAAACATCTAGGTTAATGGTGTAAAGTTTCTTCACAGTCAGAGACACCTGGAGAGGTACACAGAGTTACATGGAGAAGAGAAGAGGGAGGAGGGAGATAGAGCTAACCAGGAGGAGAAGAGGGGAAATCAAAAGAGGAGAGAGCAAGCTAGCCAGTAATCACTTCCCTATGTGCTCTCCACAGTCTGGACCCCTCAGAGAAGTTCATGGAGTTGCACAGAGAAGAGAAGAGGGAGGAAAGAGAGAGAGGTGGCCAGGAGGATAAAAGGGGGAATCAAAAGGAGAGAGACAGATCCAGCCAGTAATCAGTTCCCTAAGTGTTCTCCACAGCCCAGAACACACAACGGTATTCACAGAGTTGGGTAGAGAAGAGAAGGGGGGTGAGGAGGAAACAGAGATGACCTGGTGGAGAAAAAGGAGAATCCAAAGGGGGAAAAAGCAGTCCAGCCAGTAATCTTGTTCCCAAGTAAAAATGGGAACTGAAGATTGGGTTCTTAAAGGTACAAAATTGATAACAAATACCAAAAAGCAAAGATTAAAAATTTAGATTAGGGATTAGATTCTCAAAAATACAATATTAAAGAAAAAATCAAAGTCACAAAAATTATAACATATATATATATATATGAAGTTTGCTTTAAAAATAGGGTTTTTCCTTTTTGCAAAGTAATAGTAGGTTACTAAAATGAAAATTAAAGAAGTAATAGAGGACTTAAAATTTTTTTAAACATTTAAAAATTTAAAAAAATGATAATAGTAAAAATATATCTAGGGCTTTCTCTTGTGTTGTTGTGGGCTGTGTGGGGTCAGTTCATTTTCAGATAGTTTCTTAATCCGGCTTACACTTCTCAAGATCTATAGGCTCATTCCTATGTAGTTGGTGCTTTTAATAGTAGGGTTTTAATCTATTGCACCTGTCACTTCCAAAGCAGTTCCTTCTGTTTATTTTAGTTTCTGTTTGCTGGCCTCTTCAGGGTCTAATTTCCACCCTGACACAAGGGGGCGGTGGTAGTCACTTTTTTTAGGCTCACTTGTTCAGTCGTGCTGTGGGGAGGGAGGAACACTGCAAACAAATTATCACTGGCATCTGTGGGGAGTGCTCCCAGTGTCTCAGCCACACTAGGTTTGCCCCCGCTCACGGCATGTGTGCTTTCCCAGTCTACACTGCTCAGGCTCTAGGTTGTTCTACCTGGAACTGGCTGAGGCCAGCCCTGGGTTGAGTGCACTTCCCAGGTCTAAGCTGCTCAGGTTCAGGTTCTCAGGTACTCCACAAAGGTGCAGACTTGATTGGGCCTGTGTTTTGTGCCCTTCCCCAGTCTGAGCAGCTCAGGTGACCAGGTTCTTGGCAAGCTGCGACTTATTGCCTCCTGCATCCCAGCCACTCAGTTTTCTGGGTTTACAACCAGCACACCTTCTCAGGTGTGCTGTGTATCTCCTCTGGGGAGCTGATCTCTGGTTCCGAACCTCTGGAGGATGTCGACTGTCCAGAATCCCAAGGAGTCTTGGTTAGCAATGAAGCCTGCTTGTGGTTTGGTAAGATGATGCCTCTCTGGGGCTGCGATTGCCCCCTTCTAGCTCTGGTTGCCCTCACCTGCCTATCTCCAGCAGGTGATGGGCCAGTCTGCAGCCAGCTAGCTCTGCTCAGTCCTTTGTTCTATGAGTGGGCCTGGCAATGTTTTAGGTTAGGACTTTTTGCTGGATAGCTATCCCACAGTCTGGGTTGCTATCTCTAGTTAGTTCCCTCATATTGTCCTTGGGGCATTCAGGCCAGGTCCTTATCCTAAGCAATGCAGCCCATGCCTCTCTGTGCAGTCCCACTTGCTAGTGGGAGATGTGACGGTCCACACTGCTTCTCCACTGGGAGTTGCCTTAGGCACGTAATCTGTGGGGTTTAATTTTTTTATTTATTTTTCCTCCCGGTTATGTTGCCCTCTGAGGTTCCAAGGTTCACCACAGATTCACTGGTGAGAGTGTTTCATGGTGTTTAGAAACTTCTCTCTTTTTTAAGACTCTCTTCTTGGGATGGATCTCCATCCCTCCCTCTCTCGTCTCTCTTTTTATCTTTTATATTTTTTCCTACCTCCTTTTGAAGACAATGGGCAGCCTTTCCGGGTGCCTGATGTCCTCTGCCAGCATTCAGAAGTTGTTTTGTGGAATTTGCTGGGCGTTCAAATGTTCTTTCAATGAATTTGTGGGGGAGAAAGTGGTCTCCCTGTCCTATTCCTCTGCCATCTTAGGACCGCCAAGACTTTAAATTTTTAAAAATTATGGTAAGAGATGAATACAAAACCATGTCTTAAAAGAGTTGAATTGTATAAATTTTTTATACTTTAAAATATTATCCCCTTATATCCATAAGTAAAACATGAGAGCTGGAATTATCATTCATGCAAATAAAGACACATATCACTTCATCCAAGTGCAAGGAAGTGTTGTGTTCTGAAGCATACAGAAATCCCCTGCTACCTTTTGAGAAGGCAGAGTGTCTGTGTCAAGTTTGACTTTGAATTGTTCCCTTTTTTTTGGACCATTGTTTAAGGAAGACCCAACCACTGTGTTTGGCAAAACTAGGAAATTCACATTTTCATTTTTGGATCTCCTCTTGGTGACAGTTATTATTTTTTTTCTCTCTCTCATAAGTAATTCCACTGATGTCAGGATGAAAAGCTGTAAGGCTTTCCATCATAAGCCCTTCATGCTTGATTCTTCTCCCTTTCCCTCCCCTCCCTTCCTTTCCTCCATCCCTCCCTCTCTTTCTCTTACACTCAAACACACACATATTTATGGCCACTTGGAAGAATTAGATATAAATCAATGGAACAAAATAAGAAAGCCAGAGATAAATCCACACACCTATGGACACCTTATCTTTGACAAAGGAGGCAAGAATATACAATGGATTAAAGACAATCTCTTTAACAAGTGGTGCTTGGAAAACTGGTCAACCACTTGTAAAAGAATGAAACTACAACACTTTCTAACACCATACACAAAAATAAACTCAAAATAGATTAAAGATCTAAACGTAAGACCAGAAACTATAAAACTCCTAGAGGAGAACATAGGCAAAACACTCTCCTACATACATCACAGCAGGATCCTTCCAGAATATTGGAAATAAAAGCAAAAATAAACAAATGGGACCTAATTAAAATTAAAAGCTTCTGCACAACAAAGGAAACTATAAGCAAGGTGAAAAGACAGCCTTCAGAATGGGAGAAAATAATAGCAAATGAAGCAACTGACAAACAACTAATCTCAAAAATATACAAGCAACACCTGCAGCTCAATTCCAGAAAAATAAATGACCCAATCAAAAAATGGGCCAAAGAACTAAACAGACATTTCTCCAAAGAAGACATACAGATGGCTAACAAACACATGAAAAGATGCTCAACATCACTCATTATCAGAGAAATGCAAATCAAAACCACTATGAGGTACCATTTCATGCCAGTCAGAATGGCTGCTATCCAAAAGTTTACAAGCAATGAATGCTAGAGAGGGTGTGGAGAAAAGGGAACCCTCTTACACTGTTGGTGGGAATGCAAACTAGTACAGCCACTATGGAGAACAGTGTGGAGATTCCTTAAAAAACTGGAAATAGAACTGCCTTATGATCCAGCAATCCCACTGCTGGGCATACACACCGAGGAAACCAGAATTGAAAGAGACACGTGTACCCCAATGTTCATCGCAGCACTATTTATAATAGCCAGGACATGGAAGCAACCTAGATGTCCATCAGCAGATGAATGGATAAGAAAGCAGTGGTACATATACACAATGGAGTATTACTCAGCCATTAAAAAGAATACATTTGAATCAGTTCTAATGAGGTGGATGAAACTGGAGCCTATTATACAGAGTGAAGTAAGCCAGAAAGAAAAACACCAATACAGTATACTAACGCATATATATGGAATTTAGAAAGATGGTAACAATAACCCTGTATACGAGAAAGCAAAAGAGACACTGATGTATAGAACAGTCTTTTGGACTCTGTGGGAGAGGGAGAGGGTGGGATGATTTGGGAGAATGGCATTGTAACATGTATAATATCATATATGAAATGAGTCGCCAGTCCAGGTTCAATGCACGATGCTAGATGCTTGGGGCTGGTGCACTGGGATGACCCAGAGGGATGGTAAGGGGAGGGAGGAGGGAGGAGGGTTCAGAATGTGGAACACATGTATACCTGTGGCGGATTCATTTTGATATATGGCAAAACCAATACAATATTGTAAACTTAAAGATTTAAATTAAAAAAAAAAAGATTAGCTGTCAGATATTTTCACAATTACCCACAGATGTTTGACTTGGGTGAACTGGGACCTTACTGAAAAATGTCATCTATCTCTCTATGCTTCAGAACAAAAGCCTGGTCTAAATTTCACTAAGATGGAAAAGTGATTCAGTATTCTTTTTGTGTGCTCTCAAATACCCCATAGCGTGGACTGTACTGGCTTGATGTCTTTCCGTGAGAACATCCCTGCTATATTTCTCCTATTTTAGAAACAAATATGTCTGGAAGTTTTCTATTTCAGCAGATATTCTTGAATTTATATCTGTTAATTATTCACAAATCCAAATAGTTGAGTATCTACTACTTGCCAGGCACTGTGAATCTTGTAGCAATATACTAATAAGATGTTGGCCCTTCCCTTATGGAGAAAACAATCTAGTAAAGAAGGAAGACACAAAAGCAAACAGCTGCCCTACAATGTGACACTTAATCATCACCACTGTGGCTTTCCTGTTGGCTCAGATGGTAAAAATCTGCCTGCATTGTAGGAGACATGGGTTTGATCCCTGGGTTGGGAAGATCCCCTGGAGAAGGAAATGGCAACCACTAACACACACTGTGCAGTCCCCTCAGTACTCCTGACAGCCTTGGGAATCATAAAAATATTGTGTTGAGTGCAAATACCAGTCTGATTTACAGACAAAGGGAATGTTCTATTGGATGAATAAACAGGCTGGTGCCATTTGAGAATTTACAGTGGTAGCCTAAACCACTCAAATATTTCATATAACCTTTTCCTTCTAAACCAGTTTTAACAATAATTATAATGTCAACCCCTATCTCCTTATAAGCAATTGAAACACTGAAAAAAAAGATGACTGTGTTCCTTTTGTGTATGCTCAAATAGTCATACCATATCCAAATGTCCCAGGCATCCCAGGAATCTTGCCAGGCTTAGAAATATCTTGGCAGTAAACCCCAGGGTCTATCAGAAATGTTTGGGTATTTTGTCAATTTTGTATGAATATAAAAGGGAGAAAAATTTCACACTTCCTGGAGGAATCTGGTGTGTTCACAGAAGACAGGACTGTTCATTAATCAATTCAACAAATGTTTATTGAATATCTAATATGAACAAAGCAGAGAGATGTAGTAATACAAAGATGATTCAGAAAGGAACTGAAAACAAAGGGAAAATAGAAAACAGTAACATGATATTCCCAGCACAATTACATCAATGTCTATATTAAATTTTAATGGAATAAACTCACAAATTAAAAGGCAGAGATCATCAAAATCAATAAAACAGCAGAACACATCTATGAGCTATCCACAAGAGACATACTTTAAATAGAAAGATACAGGAAGCTTGAAAATAAATGGATATAGAAAGATATGCATGCAAACAGCAACCCCATGAAGGCTGCAGTGGCTATATTAGTATCAGGTTTCAAGGAAAAAAGTATTTCCAGGAAGAAAAGAAGCAACAAAACATAATGGCATTAAACTAACCATGATATGATTTCTTGCAGACTATCATTTCCCAAAGCATAGTCTGAGATATTCTATAGCCAACAAAATTAATTACCTCGGTTTAATCTTTTTCTAAACCTATTTAATCAAAGAAATGTTTAGATTATTTTTACATAATGCCTATTAACATCTCCTAGAATACTCTAGTAGTCTTACCTGGAGAATTCCATAGATAGAGGAACCTGGCGAACTACAGTCTGGGGGGTCGCAAAGAGTTGGACACGACTGAATGACTAACACTTTCACTCTCAAATAAAATTTTGGGGAAAAATAAGTTTCTTGAGAGATCTGCATTCCCATCACTCAGCATAGTGCCTGAAATATTCTGAGGTATTAGTGAATGCTTGGTGAATAAATGTATTGATACACACAGAGATAGAGACATTGATTTATAAAATTGTATTTATTAGGGCTTCAAAATTTTAAAATGCCCAATGAGTGTCCCAAAGTTTCTGTAGTGTGTACAGCTCATTGACAAGATAAAAGGAAGAGAGCATTTACTTTATTTTTTACAAATTCATTTTACGGAAGTACAGTTGATTTTCAATATTGTGTTAGTTTCTGCTATACAGCAAAATGATTCAGTTATACATATATATATATATATATATATATATATACATACATATTTTTTCATATGATTTTCCACTATGGTTTATCAGAGGATATTGAATGTAGTTCCCTGTGCTATACAGTAGGACCTTGTTGTTTATCTGTCCTATATATAATAGTTTATATCTGCTGATCCCAAACTCCCAATCCTTCCCTCCCCACCACCCCACCCCTTGGCAATCAGAAATCTGTTCTCTGTGTCTGAATCTCTTTCTATTTTGTATATAGGTTCATTTGTATCATATTTAGATTCCAAATATAAGTGATATCATATGGTATTTGTCTTTCTGACTTACTTTATATGAGCATCTCTAGGTCCATAGCTATTGTTTCACAAGGCATGATTTCATGCTTTTAATGGATGAGTAATATTCCATCATATATATGCATCATGTCTTCTTTATCCATCTGTCAATGGACATGTAGGCTGTTTCTATCTTGGCTATTGTGAACAGTGGACAACATTGCTATATTAAACCACCCATTCCTCCTAAGGGCGACTAGCCATCCTATCTTACAAGAGCAAGATGAGACTTGTGATTAAGCTATCTTCCCTCTTTGACATATACCAGGAAGTCAATCAAACAAGGTCATGAACCAAGGCAACTGACAAAGTCAAAGCCCATTTTACCAACTGCTGTGAAAATTTGGGCTTTCTCAGAGCCTACTAAATGAATCTTGGTACAGGTGTTACATGCCGAACAAGAGAACTGTGATGAAACAATACTTAAGATCAAATTTAAGAAGAAAATACAGTCTTGTGAGATTGAAGAGTCAAAAAGAGAGCACAGGAAAAGAGAATGTGCTCAGTCACATCCAACTCTTTGCAGCCCCATGGACTGTAGCCCACCAGGCTCCTCTGCCCTTGGGATTTCCCAAGCAAGAATACCAGAGTGGGTTGCCATTTCCTACTCTAGGGGATGTTCCTGACTGAGGAATGAAACCTGTGTCTCTTATGTCTCCTGCATTGGCAGGCAGATTCTTGCAGGCAGATTCTTTACTACTAGCAACACATGGGAAGCCCCAAAAGAGAACAAACCTGAACAAATTCCAGCAACAAAAGGCCAAACTATTTTATATCTGAATGCTCCTGTGTGTGGGCACAGACAAAACGAGTGATTTAAATGCACCGAGGTGGGATGTGGGATAAACGTAAGGCTTCTTACTCCAAAACAGATTAGATTATAATAACATTTTTGAAGAAAATTTTTAACCACAGAGAATGTATGGAACCTTGGTTCTGGAGAAAACTGGCTATGTGAAATCTAAGTGCACTTTTAAAAAGTCCCTCTCAGTTATGCCTAACAGGAGAATTTTTAATGGAGAGCGTGTGGACTTTGAAAACTGTATTTTTAAGATGGCTGGCCAACCACAATTAGAAATTATGGACCAAAAGTTGCATTACTTAACAAGCTTGTCTTTCCTGACCACAGAAGTGATGATTAATAATAGGCCAAGGACATCAAGATTTAAATTATTGTCAGTGAGGTAAAGACAGTTTGATCATTACAAAATGCAACAAATGCAAAGGATAGTGGTGGGTTTCTGGCTTACAAAAGAGAAAAAAAAAAATCTTAATGCAGTTAGGCCTAAGCTCTGGGAGGAAAAAAGCAGGAAGAGACTCTTTGAGGCCACTGTGGGAGTTTAGAAGGGGATTTGTTAGGCAGGTGTGGAAAAAAGCTCCTGTCACTTTTTTCTGTTTATCCAAGAGCCACAACATTTTGGTGTAGATTTGTTACTGAGTCTTAGAGTGCAAACAAAGATAAGGGCCTTTCCCTTATATATTCCCTT
Source organism: Bos taurus (assembly GCF_002263795.3). Classification (NCBI taxonomy): domain Eukaryota; kingdom Metazoa; phylum Chordata; class Mammalia; order Artiodactyla; family Bovidae; genus Bos; species Bos taurus. The sequence continues at coordinate 29,728,495 of NC_037357.1, forward strand.
CACCATCCTAAAGTCAGTTCTGCACAAGCTACCTAGAGATGAAGAGGCATTCAGATGCCGTTCACTTGCTTATTTTTTTCTTTTTGAGAATGTGCTTCTGATGATGACCAATGAATGTGTTCAAGAGACTCTGTCCTTACTGCATCTCCAATCAAAGGGAAAACTATAAGTATTTATGGAGCACCTATGTGACCGAGACTATTTGGGAATAGACCTAAAACATCATTCTATAATAATCTCCTGCCTTTCTTAAAGCTCTACACATGGTGATTGTTGCCCTTTGAGGAAACGGGCAGGGAAATCTCCTTGAATGAGACAGCTCACAACAGGAAATGTTTTGGAGCCTTTCTCAACATCCAAGTGAAGTGAGTCATGGATACATTGTGCATCTTTGTCTTTATGTACAGAGTTAGGCAATATAGATATTACAAGATCTTTAGATTTGGCCAATTGGTGTCAACTCTTACAATAACAATAGCTAAATCAATGTATAGTCATTATGCCTTGTTTTTACAGTCCATGGGGATACAAGAGTCGAACACAACTGGGCAACTGAACAACAGAAATGCCTTATTTTACTTATTTGTTGAGGGAGTTAAACATGAATTTGCTAATAGGTGAAAATTAACTATGTATTCTACAAAATTTTTAGAAATACAGATTTGGGAGAAAATGAAATTCTGTTAACCATTAATTAAGGACAGATTTATTTGACACAGAGCTCCTCAGTCAGAGAATATTGCAATTCAGTGAACTTCCACAACTTCTTACCAATAAAGAGAGCATAGCAGGAATTCCAGGAGTGGCATACTCGGGACCTCTGGTGTTAGCAGAAATGTTGGTCTGCTCAGGAAAAGAATATGGAAGATATTATTGTAAGGCTCTATTTTGGAGCAACAGAGATTAATCACACAAACTTCATATTTACCAAAAAAAGGGCAAATTGCAGAACACATACAATTGGATACTGCTTATATGGAGTTTCAGTTCAGTTCAGTCTCTCAGTTCTGTCTGACTCTTCTCGACCCCATGAATCTCAGCACGCCAGGCCTCCCTGTCCATCACCAAATCCCGGAGTTCACTCAGACTCAGGTCCATCGAGTCAGTGATGCCATCCAGCCATCTCATCCTCTGTCGTCCCCTTCTCCTCCTGCCCCCAATCCCTCCCAGGATCAGAGTCTTTTCCAATGAGTCAACTCTTAGCATGAGGTGGCCAAAGTACTGGAGTTTCAGCTTTAGCATCATTCCTTCCAAAGAAATCCCAGGGCTGATCTCCTTCAGAATGGACTGGTTGGATCTCCTTGCAGTCCAAGGGACTCTCAAGAGTCTTCTCCAAAACCACAGTTCAAAAACATCAATTCTGCAGTGCTCAGCCTTCTTCACAGTCCAACTCTCACATTCATACGTGACCACAGGAAAAACCATAGCCTTGACTAGACGAACCTTTGTTGGCAAAGTAATGTCTCTGCTTTTGAATATACTATCTAGGTTGGTCATAACTTTCCTTCCAAGGAGTAAGCGTCTTTTAATTTCATGGCTGCAGTCACCATCTGCAGTGATTTTGGAGCCCAAAAAAATAAAGTCTGACACTGTTTCCACTGTTTCCCCATCTATTTCCCATGAAGTGATGGGACCAGATGCCATGATCTTCATTTTCTGAATGTTGAGCTTTAAGCCAACTTTTTCACTCTCCACTTCCACTTTCATCAAGAGTCTTTTTAGTTCCTCTTCATTTTCTGCCATAAGAGTGGTGTCATCTGCATATCTGAGGTTATTGATATTTCTCCCGGCAATCTTGATTCCAGCTTGTGTTTCTTCCAGTCCAGCATTTCTCATGATGTACTCTGCATATAAGTTAAATAAGCACAATGACAATATACAGCCTTGACGTACTCCTTTTCCTATTTGGAACCAGTCTGTTGTTCCATGTCCAGTTCTAACTGTTGCTTCCTGACCTGCATACAGATTTCTCAACAGGCAGGTCAGGTGGTCTGGTATTCCCATCTCTTTCAGAATTTTCCACAGTTTATTGTGATCCACACAGTCAAAGACTTTGGTATAGTCAATAAAGCAGAAATAGATGTTTTTCTGGAACTCTCTTGCTTTTTCCATGATCCAGCAGATGTTGGCAATTTGATCTCTGGTTCCTCTGCATTTTCTAAAACCAGCTTGAACATCAGGAAGTTCACGGTTCACATATTGCTGAAGCCTGGCTTGGAGAATTTTGAGCATTACTGTACTAGCATGTGAAATGAGTGCAATTGTGTGGTAGTTTGAGCATTCTTTGGCATTGCCTTTCTTTGGGATTGGAATGAAAACTGACCTTTTCCAGTCCTGTGGCCACTGCTGAGTTTTCCAAATTTGCTGGCATATGGAGTTTAAAAACATACAAAACAAGGTGATGTATTTCTTAGGAATAAACAAATCTGTAGTAAAACTGTAGCATAACATGATAATAGTAAACACCCAAATCCATCTAATGGTCATTTCTGAAGCGGGTGGAGGTAATTGATGCAGGGATTTTAACTGAATTGCCTTTTGTTTCCTAAACTGGGTTTGGATACATGGGTACTTATTGTATTCAGGGCTTCATATCATCAAATATGTTGATTATATGTGTTATTTTCAAATGTATACAAAGAGGTGCTAATAAAGTAAACTCCTGTTTACTTGTATATTCAGCAATTATCAAAAATGTCGCCATATTTTCTTCACCTACCTTTGTTCTTCTTTGCTATAATAGATTTTAAAGCAAGTCCCAAACAACATGTCATTTTATTTCTACATGCTGCAGTATACATATCTACAAAATATGAGCTTTTAAAATACATAACAATGTCATTGGTATTTTTAACTAAAGTGATAATTCCTTAGTATCATGTATATCAAAAGGGCACAAAAATACTTCCCCAAATTGTCTCAAAAATCCATCGCTTTTTACAGGTAATTAATTCAAATCAAGATGCACTGAAGGTCCAGCCATGATACTTAATTTTTAAATCACTTGTCTCTTTTAATCCAGGATGATCTTCCCTGCCATTTATGTTTTCATGCTATTGACTTGTTGCAAGAACTAGATCAGTTCTCCATGCTATTTACTTTTCATTCTCTTTTGTATGTCTTGAATATTATGTGCTTTGTAAAATATTTAAGATGGTATTATGTTGAAAAGGTTAAGCATGGTATTCCCACAGTTGTTGGTCTTTGGAGGTATGGTGAGATGATGGAAATGGAGGAAAGTTGATTGTCTGGCACTACGCACTATGTCTGTTTCAGAAGAGGTGTCTGGATCTTCTTTGAGGGAAAACCCTATGTGGATAGTTGGCATATGCTTAGACATTAGCAGATGAGAGATGCCTTTCCCAGAAGCACTAAGTGGTGGGAATTTGGAAGAAATAGCACTTTGAGAAAAGCAGATCCTCTACCTATCCTTCTAATTACACCTAATCTTTCGATATTGACAGAAATAAAATATTTATTTAAATTCCCAAATATTGCTTAACACCTAATATATGCCAGACAGTATTATATATGGGGGTGGGATATTAATAGTATTATTATTTATTAATAATAATAACCATAGCTGATATTTATATGATAAATTAACTATATATCATTATTTAATCAAATCTTCCAAAAAAACCCTATGAGTACCATTGCATTTTCTGGTAATACCAATGAGGCTCAGAGAGGTTAAGCAATCTGCTCAGTGTCACACACCTGGTAAGTGGTTGAAAAAGAATTATTCTTGAAATTTGTTTAGTTTGAATTCAGTCTATCTAATTCCAAGTGTGTTCCCTGTAGCTCATATGGTAAAGAATCTGCCTGCAATGCAGGAGACATGGGTTTGATCCCTGGGTCAGGAAGATCCTCTGGAGAACGGAATGGCAACCCACTCCAGTATTCTTGCCTGGAGAATCCCATGGACAGAGGAGCCTGGTGGGCTACAGCCTGTGGGGTCTCAAAGAGTCGGACACGACTGAGCAACTAACACTACACTACTACTGTGTGTGGTGATAATAATAAAAAATAATATCTAATTCCAAAGCAGAGCCTTTTAAGCACTATAGTATACTATAATGCCTCAAATATTGATACAAGTGCAACTTCCATGTGGACAAGAAAAACTAGGACCCTCAACTTCACAGTGCTCACTTTAATTTAGCCCAAAGTTCAATTTATGTCCAGCACCACCCAAAAGCCCAACCCTCCCCCTTGCGATTATGCTTGGCTTATTTCACATGCTTCCCTCATTTCCATTCTCTGATAATTTGCAGTTATAATCAAGTTTAATTAACTATATTTGAACATATATCTTCCTGCATTTAGTATTATCTGCTTCTGTCTTGCACACATTTTTGTTTCTGTGCCTTCTCTGTCCCTCTTAAATTTGGGACTGAATAGAGACATAGATGATATAGACATAGACATCCATATATATGTAAGTATTTTCCATTGAGTTCCTTTCATTGGGTTTCCTTTTTGTCAGAAATAAGTAAACTTGGCCAACATGAGAAGGTAGGGTTTATAGAGGAAAAAACACTTGCAGTCGTCAGAAGCCCTGGCCTTTATTTCTGGATCTGGCACTGCATATTTGGGAGACCTTTACCTCTGAGTGCTTCACCAGCAGTGACAGATCCAGAACTGAAGGGACCAGTAGGAAAACGAGAATTCCTGCCAAGGCTGTTGTGGGGGTCTGTGAAGAGACAGACTTCATAGAAGCTTCAGCTATAAAATGTTGCATAATTTTGAAACCAGTGAAAAGAAGGGAGCTTAACCATGGTAATCAGATTTCCAGCAACTCTACAGTCACCTCACAGTTTGATCACTGAAGGCTCACCTCTGTTTCATACAAGTTGATAACAGTAAATCAATACTATTTCTCACTCCTTTGACTAGGAAGAGTGAAATTTCTGCTTTAAGAGAGCTAGAAATAAGATTATCATGTAAATGCTATTAGTTGACAGCCCCTCTTATTAACTTCCGTACTAGGATTGGTGTATGTCTCATATTATACATCATTTCCTGAACTACTTTATTTATACTTCCTTCAAAATATTGTACAAGATGGAATGAGTCTGTATGTGTATACACACACACACACACACACACATAAATATACACATGTGTGTGTACAGATATGTGTGTTGGGGGTATGCTCAGTAGGTCTGTAGGGTCGATTGTTTGTGACCCTATGGACTATAACCCACCTGGCTCCTCTGCCCATGAAATTCTCCAGGCCAGAATACTGGAGTGGGTTGCCATTCCATTCTCCAGGGGATCTTCCCAACCCAAGGATCAAACTCGCATCTCTTACAGCTCCTGCATTGGCAGGCAGGTTCTTTACCACTTGCACCACCTGGTAAATCTGGTAAATTGAGAAAATGTCAAATTGGAAAATAGAATGCACAAGGAAAGCTTTATTAATGGCATTTACAAGGCTTTTATTTCTAATCAGTGTCACATTCTCAATCACAGACAATAGAAGGTACTGTTATTTTCATCTTAAATTGCCTGTCATAAAGAAGTTTCAAGTCTTAGGCTTTTTTTAAATTAATGTATTTAGTTTAATTGCAGGCTAATTACTTTACAATATTGTAGTCTCTTTAACTAAATAATATGTTATGTGCTTAGTCCCTCTATTGTATGGTAGTAATGTATTTTTTCTCTATCAATTTCCTTGATACATAATTTGTATAAATACAGTACACCCATTTAAAGTATACACTGTGATGAAACTTGTCAAATACACTTGCATAATCACTACCACAATCAAGATATAGAGCACTTCTATCAGCTAAAAATTTCCCTCCTTGGTCTTTGTGGTCAATTCCATCTCTTGACCCACGCCCAGGTAACCAGTCATGTGGTGTTTTATCACAATAGATTAATTTTTCCTTTTAGAATTTTGTATAAATAGTCATACTGCATGTCAAGTTCTGTGACTGGCTTTCTGCATTAGCCTAACATTTTTGAAATTCATTCATATTGTTATATCAAGTTTCTTTCTTCTACTGTATTCTATGATTTGTATTCACAAGTAGTTTTTCTATTCACCTACTGATGGTTCTTGAGTTGTTTCCTTTTATTAGTTGTTATGCGTAAAATTGACATGAACATTCATTTGCAAGGCTCTGTATGGACATACATTTCATGTATCTTGGATAAATACTTAGAAGTGAAATTGTTGGTTCACAGGGAAGTAATTATAATCTTTTAAGAAAATGCTAGACTTACTTAAGAGTGATTACACATTTTTATGCTCCCAGCAACAAGGTATGAGAATTCTCATCACTCTATGTCTTCAATAATAACTAACTTTTTAGTGTTTTTAATTTTAACCATTCTAGTGGGTGTGTAATGGATCCCATCATGGTTTTTAATGAATTTCTCTCATGACAACTGAACATCTTTTCATATGCTTTCCAGCCATTGCTGCATATTTTTTTAATGAAATATCTGCTTAAATATTACTATTTTAATTTGGCTCCTTGCCTGCTTATTATTATTTTTTATTTTACTTTTTATTTTTTTTAATTGGAGGTTAATTCAGTTCAGTCGCTCAGTCGTGTCTGACTCTTCGCGACCCCATGAATCTCAGCACGCCAGGCCTCCCTGTCCATCACCAACTCCCGGAGTTCACTCAGACTCGCTTCGATTGAGTCAGTGATGCCATCCAGCCATCTCATCCTCTGTTGTCCCCTTCTCCTCCTGCCCCTAATCCCTCCCAGCATCAGAGTCTTTTCCAATGAGTCAACTCTTCGCATGAGGTGGCCAAAGTACTGAAGGCTAGTTACTTTACAATATTGTATTGGTTTTGTCATACATCTATATGAATCCGCCATGGGTGTACAGGTATTCCCCATCCTGAAACCTTCTCCCACCTCTCTCCCCATACCATCCCTCTGGGTCATCCCAGTGCACCAGCCCCAAGCATCCTATATCCTGCATTGAACCTGGACTGGCGATTCATTTCACATATATTATACATGTTTCAATGCCATTCTCCCAAATCATCCCACCCTTTCCCTCTCCCACAGAGTCCAAAAGACTGTTCTATACATCTGTGTCTCTTTTGCTGTCTTGCATACAGGGTTATTGTTACCATCTTTCTAAATTCCATATATATGCATTAGTATACTGTATTGGTGTTTTTCCTTCTGGCTTACTTCACTCTGTATAATAGGCTCCTGTTTCATCCACCTCATTAGAACTGATTCAAATGTATTCTTTTAAATGGCTGAGTAATACTCCATTGTGTATATGTACCACAGCTCTCTTATCCATTCATCTGCTGATGGACATCTAGGTTGCTTCCATGTCCTGGCTATTATAAACAGTGCTGTAATGAACGCTGGGGTACACGTGTCTCTTTCAATTCTGGTTTCCTTGGTGTGCATGCCCAGCAGTGGGATTGCTGGATCATAAGGCAGTTCTATTTCCAGTTTTTAAAGGAATCTCCACACTGTTCTCCATAGTAGCTGTACTAGTTTGCATTCCCACCAACAGTGTAAGAGGGTTCCCTTTTCTCCACACCCTCTCTAGCATTTATTGCTTGTAGACTTTTGAATCACAGCCATTCTGACTGGCGTGAAATGGCACCTCATTGTGATTTAGATTTGCATTTCTCTGATAATGAGTGATGTTGAGCATCTTTTCATGTGTTGTATGTCTTCTGTGGAGAAATGTCTATTTAGTTCTTTGGCTCATTTTTTGATTGGGTCATTTATTTTTCTAGAGTTGAGCTGTAGGAGTTGCTTGTATATTTTTGAGATTAGTTGTTTGTCAGTTGCTTCATTTGCTATTATTGTCTCCCATTCTGAAGGCTGTCTTTTCATCTTGCTTATAGTTTCTTTTGTTGTGCAGAAGCTTTTAATTTTAATTAGGTCCCATTTGTTTATTTTTGCTTTTATTTCCAATATTCTGGGAGGTGGGTCATAGAGGATCCTGCTGTAATGTATGTCGGAGAGTGTTTTGCCTATGTTCTCCTCTAGGAGTTTTATAGTTTCTGGTCTTACATTTAGATCTTTAATCCATTTTGAGTTTATTTTTGTGTATGGCATTATAAAATGTTCTAGTTTCATTCTTTTACAAGTGGTTGACCAGTATTCCCAGAACCACTTGTTATAGAGATTGTCTTTTCTCCATTGTATATTCTTGCTTCCTTTATCAAAGATAAGGTGTTAATAGGTGCGTGGATTTATCTCTGGACTTTCTATTTTGTTCCATTGGTCTATATTTCTGTCTTTCTTCCAGTACCATACTGTCTTGATGACTGTGGCTTTGTAGTAGAGCCTGAAGTCAGGCAGGTTGATTGCTCCAGTTCCATTCTTCTTTCTCAAGATTACTTTGGCTATTCAAGGTTTTTTGTATTTCCATACAAGTTGTGAAATTATTTGTTCTAGCTCTGTGAAAAGTACAGTTGGTAGCTTGATAGGGATTGCATTGAATCTATAGATTGCTTTAGGTAGTATACTCATTTTCACTATATTGATTCTTCCGATCCATGAACATGGTGTATTTCTCCATCTATTAGTGTCCTCCTTGATTTCTTTTACCAGTGTTTTATAGTTTTCTATATATAGGTCTTTAGTTTCTCTAGGTAGATATATTCCTAAGTATTTTATTCTTCTTGTTGCAATGGTGAATGGAACTGTTTCCTTAGTTTCTCTTTCTATTTTCTCATTATTAGTGTATAGGAAAGCAAGGGATTTCTGTGTGTTGATTTTATATCCTGCAATTTTACTATATTCATTGATTAGCTCTAGTAACTTTCTGGTGGAGTCTTTACGGTTTTCTATGTAGAGGATCATGTCATCTGCAAACAGTGAGAGTTTTCTATGTAGAGGATCATGTCATCTGCAAACAGTGAGAGTTTTCCTTCTTCTTTTCCAGTTTGGATTCCTTTTATTTCTTTTTCTTCTCTGATTTCTGGGCCAAAACTTCCAAAACTATGTTGAATAGTAGTGGTGAGAGTGGGCGCCCTTGTCTTGTTCCTGACTTTAGGGGAAATGCTTTCAATTTTTCACCATTGAGGATAATGTTTGCTGTGGGTTTGTCATATATAGCTTTTATTATGTTGAGGTATGTTCCTTCTGGAGAGTTTTTATCATAAATGGATGTTGAATTTTGTCAAAGACTTTCTCTGCATCTATTGAGATAATCATATGGCTTTTAGTTTTCAATTTGTTAATGTGGTGTGTTACATTGATTGATTTGCAGATATTGAAGAATCCTTGCACCCCTGGGATAAAGCCCACTTGGTCATGGTGTATGATCTTTTTAATGTGTTGTAATGAAAACACAACAACCCAAAATCTGTGGGACACTGTAAAAGCAAAGTTTAAAAATTAAATAAAATTTAAAAAAAAAAAAGCAGTGCTAAGGGGAAAGTTCATAGCAATACAGGCATACCTTAAGAAACAAGAAAAAAGTCAAATAAATAACCTAACTCTATACCTAAAGCAATTAGAAAAGGAAGAAATGAAGAACCCCAGGGTTAGTAGAAGGAAAGAAATCTTAAAAAATTAGGGCAGAAATAAATGCAAAAGAAACAAACAGACCATTCAGTTCAGTTCAGTCGCTCAGTCATGTCCGACTCTTCGTGACCCCATGAATCGCAGCACGCCAGGCCTCCCTGTCCATCGCCAACTCCCGGAGTTCACTCAGACTCACATCCATCGAGTCAGTGATGCCATCCAGCCATCTCATCCTCTGTCGTCCCCTTCTCCTCCAGCCACCAATCCCTCCCAGCATTAGAGTCTTTTCCAATGAGTCAACTCTTCGCATGAGGTGGCCAAAGTACTGGAGTTTCAGCTTCAGCATCATTCCCTCCAAAGAAATCCCAGGGCTAATCTCCTTCAGAATGGACTGCTTGGATCTCCTTGCAGTCCAAGGGACTCACAAGCGTCTTCTCCAACACCAAAAAGAGACCATAGCAAAAATAAACAAAGCCAAATCTGGTTCTTTGAAAGGATAAATAAAATTGGCAAACCATTAGCCAGACTCATCAAGAAAGAAAGGGAGAAGAATCAAATCAGCAAAATTAGAAATGAAAATGGAGAAATCACAACAGACAACACAGAAATCCAAAGGGTCATAAGAGACTACTACCAGCAACTGTATGCCAATAAAAGGGACAACTTGGAAGAAATGGACAAATTCTTAGAAAACTACAACTTTCCAAAACTTAACCAGGAAGAAATAGAAAATCTTAACAGACCCATCACAAGCATGGAAATTGAAACTGTAATCAGAAATCTTCCAGCAAACAAAAGCCCAGGTCCAGACGGCTTCACAGCTTAATTCTACCAAAAATTTAGAGAAGAGCTAACACCTATCCTACTCAAACTCTTCCAGAAATTTGTAGAGGGAGGTAAACTTCCAAACTCATTGTATAAGCCCACCATCACCCCAATACCAAAGATGCCACAAAAAAAATAAATAAATAAAACTACAGGCCAATATCACTGATGAACACAGATGCAAAAAGCCTGCTTATTATTGAATTCTGTTAGTTGTATGTTCTGTATATCAGCATATTGTTAGATATGTTTTACTTTTGTGTCATATAAAAGTCATCTACTCTAAGGTAGAGTTTTAGTTTTTGATTTTATGCTTAGGTATCTCAACCATTTGCAGTTGAGTTTGTGTGCATTGTGAAGTATAAGGGTCAAGATACATTTTTAATAGGAATCTCAAGTTGTTCCAGCACCATTTGTTGAAAAGGCTAGTATTTACTCCTGGCAGCTTGATTGAAAGTCAATTGAACATGTATATGTGGGTTTATTTCTAAACTTTCTATTTTGTACATTTGAACTACTTATCCATTGTTTTACCAATAATACACCATCTTGATGACTGGAGCTTAACAGTAATTCTTGCGTTCAGGCAGAATAGTACTCCAATTTGGTCCTCCCTTTGAAATGTCATTTAGGCAATTCTAGGTCCTTCAAGTTTTAATATTCATTTTAGAGTCAGCTTGCAAATTTCTACAAAAAATATTCTTTTTCAGGACATTGTAACAATCCACGTAAAATAATCAACAAACCTCTCATCTCTTTAGGAACACCTTAGGTGATGTAAAAGGCCGATAGCTACTGAGTATTTTTCTAACTGAGAAACACTTATGATGGCTTTAATCTCCGCCAAGTATCTTACAATGATGGCTTTAATCTCTGCTAAGTATTTTACAAGAGTCTTGAAATGATAACCAGGAGATTGGAAGTGAATGTTTTTTAAACAGTCAAGTCCGTGTGTGTTTTTATACTCTGCATACATGGACAAGAAGAGAGAGTGACTCTGTTATCATTGCAAAGCATATATGTGGATATATTGATGAAAGACCAATCTTGTGGAATTTGCAACATAGAAAATACACTAATAATGGACATTCAAGATTAGTAACACTTAATGGTAAGGTAAAATGTTATGCCTTTGGGCCAAATCTGCATTTCTATGTGAGACAATGAGTTCAATTTTTCTGTGCTTCATCCTTCAGGAAAAATCACCTTAACTTAGTGACAAATTCTTCTTGAAGCAATCCTAAAATTAAGGGATACTATCATATTAATATGTTGTTTCACATGTTCTGACTTTATTCAATTTAGGATCACGAGGATTTCTTAGGTTTTAGGTTTAAGTATCCATGTGAACGTGAAGTAGCTCAGTCATGTCCGACTCTTTGCGATCCCATGGACTGTAGCTTACCACAGTTACACATATTTATTCTCTCTCATATAAGCCCCTTCCACTGACAAATTAGCCAAGAAAATTCCAATTTGTATTTTTGATGGTTCAAGTTCTGTCTGGATATGCCATAATATCCTATTAGATACCAGTGGTGCTATGACAAGAAAGATGAAGAGGTTCTGCTCTGTTTTGAATTCTGCTCTTTGTTATTAAGAATGTGACTGTTCGATGGACTTCTGAAACCTGAAAAACTGCTTCTAAAATCCTCTGCTTGCCCATTCTCTCTGATACAAGATAGATGCACACATGTAGGTTCTGAGCCAAAAGACTGTCACAGAGGAACCTGACATTTTTATAACCATCACCATATTGAAATGTATCCATGTAAACTTTTAAGTGATGCTTCTGTAACCCTATCCATCATGTCATTCTTCATTGTAAATAACGGTATCCTCCTGCTTTGAGAATAATTGCATCCTCCTTAATCTCAGTTCTTCAAATCTCAGGGATAACTTTTATAATGACAAACACAACTTTATTTCTGCTTTTGAAAAAGCATTACATTTTCTTTTTTATGAAGAAGGATCAATTCACAATAAAGCATCAAGCTGATCATTTTAACTCTCAGTTCAGTTAAGTTCAGTTGCTCAGTCATGTCTGACTCTTTGCAACCCCATGGACTGCAGCATGCCAGGCCTCCAGGTCCATCACCAACTCACAGAGCTTATGCAAATTCATATCCATCGAGTCGGTGATGCCATCCAACCATCTTATCCTCTGTTGTCCCCTTCCTCTCCCGCCTTCAATCTTTCCCAGCATCAGGGTCTTTTCCAACGAGTCAGTTCTTCTCATCAAGTGGCCAAAGTATTGGAGTTTCAACTTCAGCATCACTCTTTCCAATGAATATTCAGGACTGATTTCCTTTAGGATGGACTGATTGGATCTCCTTGCTGTCGAAGAGACTCTCAAGAGTCTTCTCCAACACCACAGTTCAAAATCATCAATTCTTTGGCACTCAGCTTTCTTTAACTCTAGAAGAAGCTTTTCCTGCATTATTTAAATTAAATTATTTATATTTTTATTGACATATAGTCAACTTACAATATCGTGTTAGCTTTAGGTATACAGTACAGTGATTTAAGATAATGCACTGGTCATAACAAACACCCTCTTCCAACAACACAAGAGAAGACTCTATACATGGACATCACCAGATGGTCAACACCGAAATCAGATTGATTATATTCTTTGCAGCTAAATATGGAGAAGCTCTATACAGTCAACAGAAACAAGACCAGGAGCTGACTGGCTCAGATCATGAACTACTTATTACCAAATTCAGACTGAAATTGAAGAAAGTAGGGAAAACGACTAGACCATTCGGGTATGACCTAAACCAAATCCCTTATGATTATACAGTGGCAGTGAGAAATAGATTGAAGGGCCTAGATCTGATAGATAGAGTGCCTGATGAACTATGGAATGAGGTTTGTGACATTGTACAGGAGACAGGGACCAAGACCATCCCCATGGAAAAGAAATGCAAAAAAGCAAAATGGCTGTCTGGGGAGGCCTTACAAATAGCTGTGAAAAGAAGAGAAGCAAAAAGCAAAGGAGAAAAGGAAAGATATAAGCATCTGAATGAAGAGTTCCAAAGAATATCAAAAAGAGATAAGAAAGACTTCCTCAGCAATCAATGCAAAGAAATAGAGGAAAACAACAGAATGGGAAAGACTAGAGATCTCTTCAAGAAATTCGAGATACCAAAGGAAAATTTCATGCAAAGATGGGCTCGATAAAGGACAGAAATGGTATGGACCTAACAGAAGCAGAAGATATTAAGAAGAGGTGGCAAGAATACACAGAAGAACTGTACAAAAAAGATCCTCATGACCCAGATAATCACGATGGTGTGATCACTGACCTAGAGCCAGACATCCTGGAATGTGAAGTCAAGTGGGCCTTAGAAAGCATCACCACAAACAAAGCTAGTGGAGGTGATGGAATTCCAGTTGAGCTATTCCAAATCCTGAAAGATGATGCTGTGAAAGTGCTGCACTCAATATGCCAGCAAATTTGGAAAACTCAGCAGTGGCCACAGGACTGGAAAGGGCAGTTTTCGTTCCAATCCCAAAGAGAGGCAATGCCAAAGAATACTCAAACTACCACACAATTGCACTCATCTCACATGCTAGTAAAGTAATGCTCAAAATTCTCCAAGCCAGGCTTCAGCAATATGTGAACCGTGAACTTCCTGATGTTCAAGCTGGTTTTAGAAAAGGCAGAGGAACCAGAGATCAAATTGCCAACATCTGCTGGATCATGGAAAAAGCAAGAGAGTTCCAGAAAAACATCTATTTCTGCTTTATTGACTATACCAAAGTCTTTGACTGTGTGGATCACAATAAACTGTGGAAAATTCTGAAAGAGATGGGAATACCAGACCACCTGACCTGCCTGTTGAGAAATCTGTATGCAGGTCAGGAAGCAACATTTAGAACTGGATATGGAAAAACAGACTGGTTCCAAATAGGAAAAGGAGTATGTCAAGGCTGTATATTGTCACTGTGCTTATTTAACTTATATGCAGAGTACATTATGAGAAACGATGGACTGGAAGAAGCACAAGCTGGAATCAAGATTGCCGGGAGAAATATCAATAACCTCAGATATGCAGATGACACCACCCTTATGGCAGAAAATGAAGAAGAACTAAAAAGCCTCTTGATGAAAGTTAAATTGGAGAGTGAAAAATTTGGCCTAAAGCTCAACATTCAGAAAACGAAGATCATGGCATCCGGTCCCATCACTTCATGGGAAATAGATGGGAAAACAGTGGAAACAGTGTCAGACTTTATTTTTCTGGGCTCCAAAATCACTGCAGATGGTGACTGCAGCCATGAAATTAAAAGACGCTTACTCCTTGGAAGGATAGTTACGACCAACCTAGATAGCATATTCAAAAGCAGAGACATTGCCAACAAAGGTTCGTCTAGTCAAGGCTATGGTTTTTCCTGTGGTCATGTATGGATGTGAGAGTTGGACTGTGAAGAAGGCTGAGTGCCGAAGAATTGATGCTTTTGAACTGTGTGTTGGAGAAGACTCTTGAGAGTCCCTTGGACTGCAAGGAGATCCAACCAGTCCATCCTGAAGGAGATCAGCCCTGGGATTTCTTTGGAAGGGATGATGCTAAAGCTGAAACTCCAATACTTTGGCCATCTCATGTGAAGAGTTGACTCATTGGAAAAGACCCTGATGCTGGGAGGGATTGGGGGCAGTAGGAGAAGGGGACGACAGAGGATGAGATGGCTGGATGGCATCACTGACTCGATGGATGTGAGTCTGAGTGAACTCCGGGAGTTGGTGATGGACAGGGAGGCCTGGCGTGCTGCAATTCATGGGGTCGCAGAGAGTCGGACACGACTGAGCGACTGAACTGAACTAACTGACAGTGATTCAGTATGTATATATATAGAAATATATATAAGTCCTTGTTGCTTATCTATTTTATACATCAATCAGTCCTTTTAGTGAACTAGGCCCCTCTGCTCTGGGCCTGTTGTCATTCTTTAGTGGAAGAGTTTGTTCCTACAGGATGATGTTAAGTTCTACACAGCAGATGGAGCTCAAGAACAAAGTTGCTCTTGGGAGGACCAAGGCTCAGGCCCTACTGTATTTTGTAAAATTGGCCACTGAAGAACTAGAGTACATGTAGAGACCATCACATTCTCAGAGGTCTGTGCCCTATTTAGTGAGGAACTGTAGAGATAACTGCGGATATTTGCCTTAGAGAGACCTGCAGATAACACGCTGATGGTCTTTACAAACTGCAAGTACACCCACATGGGAGAATGATTTGGAAGTTAAAGGAGTTGATTTTTGGGGACAAGGAAGAATTTTTTTTTATAATAATTAGAATTGCAGAGTGGCTTCTTATGAGGTGATGAATTAGGATGGCATTATTATGGAATTTGTAGTCAGATAAAGAACAAGTATTGTATCCAGGTCCCATCACTTGCTAACTTTGTGACTTTAGACAACTGACTTAAAATATATGAGCTTCAGACTCCTTATCTGTAAAATGGCCTGCTAGAGTTGTATTAGGAAAACTTCATGATAATGTCCATGTGTACCACCTAGAACAGTACTTGGATAGTGGGACCTTCTTCCCTCTCTGCAGGATCTTCAACTGAGTTGAAAGCTCCCATGGGGAATTGAGGCAGTAAACTGAACCAGATGATATCTAAGTTCTCTTCCAACTCTATGATCCTGCCTACTTTATTTTAATTTGTGTTTGACTAGTTTTGTTCTCAAATCAGACAGTGAGATATAATAATATGGTATATATTTCTGTGTAAAATGTTCACCTCAAAATACTTAATACTTATTAAATGGGTAACTATAGAGTGTCACACAAATATACTCACAAATTCAGATGATTAATAACACTAAAATCCGATTGCATTTCCTCTGTATATCTATTTTAATAATTTATGCTTATGAGTTTAGAATGAATGCCAGATTCCATCTGTATTCAGCACTTGCAGCCAATTTCCAGCTTCAGGAAGTCATAAAGCATAAGGCATTCAGTATGAAGTCTTCTCAATTGTCCATATGACTGTTCAGACAGCAGCAAAAAGATTTGGTCTGTGAAGAAATGCAAGTTGCCCTCATAAGGTTAGAAACCAAGTTTGACTCTTCTTATTCAGCTATTTTACATCTTATATCAGTGAACTGATCTAAACTTTTGCTGATCCTTTTTACATTTTTAGTCTATAAAACATTTTTCATGACCAATGTCTCCAGTGCAAAGTTCTACTTTCCTTTTCTATCTACAAAATGGCCTGCTTTTTTAATGTCCTGGTCCTGATATTAATGTGTGGATTTTGGTGGAAAAGATCCCTACATTTTTTTTTTCATCTAAACCAATACTTATAGATTTCTGTCTGACTTTCCAAACTGAAGATTCCAAGCCATTTCCAAAACCAGACTATCACTTCTGCATCTACATGCAACATTATACTGTGAGGCTAGTCCATGAGTTTTTCAAGATTTTCTCTCTTTTTTTGGCCTCTGGATTTCATGACACTAGTATTTTTGTGGCTTCTTTGGCTGCCCCTACTTAAAATCACTTACTGAACATCTCTGCTGGGATGCCCTGTGGGAGCCTCAACAATCACATTCAGCATGCCCAAGCTGAATTCAACATCTTTCTGATCTGCCTAAACTTGCTCCACTCTCTATATTCCTTTTCCATTTCCACAGAATCCTAGGAATCATCCTCATGGCCCTTCCACAAACTTACACACAGAGTTATCATTTCTGCTACTCTTCATTTCTTTCTATAGATTCAAGTCACCACCCAGCATCACTTCAACATTTTGTGTAAGATCTGGTAACAATGAACTTGATTCTTTCTTTGCCATCTCAAATCTGCTATTGAGATCATATAGTGAATTTTTCTTTTCTGTTATCATACTCCTCTTAATCATATTCCTCTTAACCATGTCTTCTTTGGGCCAAGTGTTATTTTCTTAATTTCTTTTTTGTAACTCAGTTTTAATTTTATCTTTGTTGTTGGTTCATGATTTCTTATATTTTTTCTTATATTTCTTATATTTTTTAATGGCTGTTGTCACTTTCCCTTAATTCTTTGGACATTCCCAAAATACTTAAAGATAATTCTGAGATTCTCCTATTAGTTACACCTTATTGACAGTGAATGCATTTGATGACTATGTTGGCAGTCTTTCTTAGAATGTTCTTTGTGTCTTTCCTCTGTTTAACCATCCCTATCTAAGCAGTTCTGTGGTGGCCTACCCCTGGCTCTGACAACCCAGGGGTCATGGTTCTTCCATCACAGAGAGATAATGTGGAATTGGCAGATACTGTCACTAAAACAGTTAGATATTTGGCCCCATTTTAGACCCTAGGATTTCTATGGTTCCTCCAATTACATTTGTATATAAGCTTTATAAAAAGCAGGGGATTAAGCAGTGATTAATTCAGCCTCCTTTTGTATGAAATACACTATGTCAGGGACTCTGATTTTGTTCAGTGAACTTTACCGGGACTTCTAGCAGCATATTCAGTGTTTTCCTTCCTGTTCCCCTCTACGCACTTAAACTCCCAGCTTCCTTGATCTGTTTGAGAACCTATAGCTCAGCAGGGCCAGGATTTCAAGACTCCATAACATTATATGCATTTACAGTGTTTCTGGTTTACAAATTTTCAGTATGCTTTTTTAAGTTCCATGTATTTTTTTTTCAAATCTAACTTGAACATGGACTGAAATCATAAAGCAGTCATGCCATAAGTTTCAAATCTGACCTCTTCTCTCCACATCCACCATTACACCACATCTCAGTATTGCTATTGTACCAGTCTTCTAACTGCTTTCACTGTGTGTACATATCCTCTGTCCCCACCTAACCTCCAATGTCTACTTGGGGTATTCTTGCAAAAACACAATGTTTTGCTCCTTAAACCTAATTCTAATAAAAATCCAAGCATTGACTACAAGATCCTTTACTTTCTTGCCTCAATTTTTCACTGTCTTATCTTAGTTTCACTTCTACTGAGACCTTCCTCTACCTTCATAAAATGTCTGTTGCCCTCACTGAAACTTTTGTTGCACAAGTCTTCTGTAATTTCTTTACCCCTATGACA